>NW_028270183.1:56577981-57861981 GCF_037043375.1 Chiloscyllium plagiosum
CGGAGTGTTTTGGAGCAGAAAAATGTGAAGTTCGGATGTTTCTGGATTTCTTGTTGAAAAGTTCGGTGACGCAAGGAAGATGGTTTGCAGACTTTTCCTCGCCTGTCTGGGTGACATTATCAGCGCTGCACAGGTTCCTGTGAAGCGCTGCTCTCATGTTTTGGTACGAATTCATTTGGTTTCATTCCCGCTGCATCCGTTTGTTGGGATTGCAGATTGGGTCCAACTGATGGAATCCGTGGATGAGTGCCCTGCTTCCAGGAATTGTCTGGCTGTCTTCTGCTTGCCCTGTCCTATTATTGTTGTGCTATTCTAGTCGAATGTGTGGCCCTTGCCATTTGTACGTATTGCTACTAGGGACTGCTGGACTGACGCCCACACACATTCTTTGCCAAAAACCAATATCCACACACCTTCATTCGCAGATGCATGGCACACAAAGTTCGCAACGAGGATATGCTTTGAGGAAATTTTTAAATCATGCTTCCCTGTATTAAAAACAAATTCTGGAAAACGATATCCAGACTCCTCCGAACACTCGGACTTATGACAGCACAGAAACCGAGAGCCTCACTCAGACAACAACTCACGAGAAAACAATGCCCAATACGCATCATGTGCAGGTCAAACGTGGTTGACGAGATTCCACGCAGGGACTGCACGAAACACGACATAGGAGAAAGAGGCTGACAACTAGAGAGCTGCATTCATAATTTCATCTGGACAGCAAACGCCTCGGACAGCTGTTCCTTGCAGTTATGCACAGAATATTGAATGTATCTGATTCCAGGGCTTGGAACTCGGATTATATGACCGTCTGCAACACTGGTTACTTCCTTGTGTGAGGCAACTCCTGATGGAACACATGTAACACTCTATTGCTCATTGAGAAATATATCCAAAATAGGAGCTCATAGCAGCATTTCTGTTGTCTTTCTGGTGCTGTCCCTGACATGCCCTGTGGCACTGCACTTATTCTATGTTTCCTGAGGATTCTGCACATGCTTCCACGATCGTATTATGGGCAGTAATCTGCATTTTCGCTTCAATAACACGTGTGTGATGCGGAGGTCCCCCATTCTCGATGCTATTTTTCTCTTCTTATGCGCAACTGCAATACAGTAAAGGATCAATTAATATTGTAAGATGATATACAGAGGCCTGTGAAATATCGAAGTTTTAATGACATCTCTGCAATGGTTATAGATTACCTTGATTCAGGAAATAAGGATGTAAAGTCTGTTTGGCTGGAGTTGAGGAACAGTAAGGAATGAACTCACAAGCATGTGTAGTTTACAAGCCCACTCGCAGTAACTACAAAGCGAGATAAATCGTACAAGGAAAAAATATTGTGTGTGAGTGACAAAAATGGCAATAGTCATGCGTGATCTTAACTTCCCATCTATAACTCTCGGTTCCATTGTAAAAACGTTTGGAGAACCATAATCAAAAAAATCCCAAATGTCCCATAAAACATCACGAGGGATATCTTGGTAATTGCTTACTGTACTGGTGACTTAATTTTCCTATTTTCTTGGAAACCATCTCTTTAATTGTGAGCATCAGAAGAAGCTTTATTTTGCCAGCAAGAAATAAATATGTGATTAACCTTTGTTCGTTTCATGTATAAGAACACTGAGACTCCTCTGCACTGCACATCTTTTGCGTTTCTATCGATTTTAATAGTAGCGTGTCTTTTGAGTCTTCCCAACAAAGTATATGACCTCGCATTCCCGACATGAAACTGCATCTGCCAAGAATACTCCAATTGTTGGAGGGAATACTGAGGAACAGAATGTACATGTATTTGGAAAGACAAGGACTGATTCGGGACAGTTAACATGGCTTTGTGCGTGGGAAATCATGCCTCACAAATTTGATTGAGTCTTTTGAAGAAGTAACAAAGAAGATTGATGAGGGCAGAGCAGTAAATGTGATCTATATGGACTTCAGTAAGGCGTTCAACAATGTTCCCCATGGGAGACTGATTGGCAAGGTTAGATCTCATGTAACAGCAGTGGACCTAACACCGACCCTTGTGGTATGCCGCCAGTACTTGGACACCAAGAAGAACATGTTCCATCAACTACAACACTATTTTCTATTGGCAAGCCAATTACTGATCAAGCTGCAATCTCTCCCACAATTCCATTCCACCGCATTTTGTATAATAGCCTATTGTGGGGAACCTTATCGAACAACTTTCTGAAACCCATATACACCACATCAACCGGTTTACTGTCATCTCCCTGTTTGGTCACTTTGTCAAAAAAGTCAATAAGATTCGTTAGGCAATGCCTACCCATCACAAAACCACTGACTGTCCCTGATCAGATTATTCTTTTCTAGATGGTCATAAATCCTATCAATAATAACCTTTTCCAACACATTACCAACAACTGCAGTGAGATTCACTGGTCTGTAATTACCAGGGTTGTCTCTACGACACTTTTTGAACACGGGAACAACATATGCTATGCTCCATTCCACAGGCACTATTCCTGTAGACAACGATGATTTGACGATCGACGCCAAAGGCTCATCAATCTCTTCCCTTGCTTCCCAGAGGATCCTAGGACAGATCCCATCCGGCCCAGGGGACTTGTCTGTTATCTCACTCTCCAGTATTTCTATCACCTAATCCTTGTGAACCTCAATCTCTACGACTCTAGACGTAAGTATCTCTGTACCTTACTCGCCAACATTTTCATTTTGTATAGCGAACACTGTCGAAAAATATTTATTTAGCGCTTCCCCTATCTCCTCTGACTCCAAACACAACTTCCCACTATTATCCTTGATTGTCCCAAATTTAACTCTCGTCATTCTTTTATTTCTGACATACCTATGGAAAGCCTTAGGGTTAACCCTGATCCTATCTGCCGACAACTTCTCATGTCTCGTCTTGGCTCTTCTCAGCTCTCTTTTTAAGTCTTTCCTGATATCGTTGGAACCCTCGAGCGCACTGCGTTTTCAGATTTTGTCCTAAAATAAGACTTCTTGTTCTTCTTGACCAGGGATTCCACTTCCTTAGTAAACCACGGCTCACGCATTCTATATCTTCCTACTTGCCTGACAGGTACATACTTATCTAGGAAACACAGGAGCTTTTCCTTGAATAAGCTCAACATTTTTAATGTGCTCACCCCCTGCAGTTTCCTACCACATTCTACGCTTCCTAAATCTTACCTCGATACATCGTAATTTCCCTTCCACCAGCTGAAACTCTTGCTCCGTGGAGTACACCTATCCCTTTCAATCACGAAAGTAAACCTGAGAGAATTGTGATCGCTGTCTCCAAAGTGCTCACCTACTTCCGAATCTAAAATCTGGCCAGGCTCGTTTCCCAAGTCTAATCAAATTACCGGCCTGGTTTGCAAAATAGGTGTTCTGAACTTTGAGCGAAAATCGTTCCAGCAGGAAAGCATTCATAACGCAGCCAGCAGGATTCGAACCGATGTAGGAAAACCGCAATAGATTTCTAATCCACCGCCTTAACCACTCGGCCATGACTACGGAGAGGACAGCAGAGTTAAGCATTGACCAAATCAGCCATGATCTCATTGAAAGCTCTCGCTGACTTGATGAGCGAAATGCTTCCATCTCCTTTCATACCTTTGCTGTCATTTGGAAGGTGCGAGACACCAATGTAAAAGAAGAAAAGCACAAAGGTAGGAAAAGATATTTGCAGCCAAACTGAGTCAAAATTATTTCTTGAAAGGAAAATCACACTTGGCAATTTACTAGATCTCTTTGCGAACATGACCAGCAGAGGTAAGCAAGGGAGCTATTGATCTGAGTATTCTTCGACCTGAAGCAAACAAATAGTGACATATTCATTTCTTTTTCTGGTGAACGAAATGTTCTTTCCTGATGACTACAATTAAAGAGATGGTTCCCAAGAAAAAACAAAGATTAAGTCGCATCTAGATATATTTCAATGTGACACGATTCATTTTCAGTCTCTAATTACCCCAGAGATGCCGGGGGTGAGTTACTTTTCTTCCCTCTTCAACTCCTCAGCACGGAGGTACAGACATGAAACCGCTAGAGATGGAGTTCTTGAATTGGGAACCAGCGACACTGAAGGAACGATGCAAAAGTGAGGACTGCAGATGCTGGAAACCTGATTTTAGATCAGAGTGATGCTGGAAAAGCACAGCAGGTCAGGCAGCTTCCGAAGAGCAGGCAAGTCGACCTTTCTATTGCCAGTCCTGCTGCGTTCCGCAAACAATTTTCGTTTTTGGCTCAGATGTCCAGAAACTGCAGCTATTTGTTTTATGTTAACCTTCATAATGTTTTGGACAAAGCCAATGACCTGCCAGCATCGGAAAATCGGCAGAAGTACTGGTACACCGATATGTTTGCTGAACAATACAACCATTGAGCGGGAATACGATCCGGGCCACGGGGCTGAGAGTACCGAATCCTCACAAATAAATAACAAGACAAGGCGATAGATACTATAGTATTTGGTGTAAATAAAACACCATTTCTGAACATTTCCATTGCAGATTATTTTCAACTTGTCTTCGAAGATTTACAAAGTGGGAAAAGGCCATTGCGCCCGTGTGCATTGCGGCTAATCAGAGAGCCATCTATTCTAGTCGCAGTTTCCAACTTTGGCCCAAAGTCTCGTGTGTTCTAATGTTTCAAGGGCAAATGTCCATGAGGTTATCCTATGTTCTTAAATGGGACAATAACGGGGCAGAAGTATGACACTTCCACAACGAATTGTAAGTCTTTTGAGGAACTCATGCTCAATTTCACCCACAGAGGGAGACACACAGTAAGATACCCCCAAAACTGACGGCGGTGTCCGTTGTGGAGAGTTGGAATTTGAAATGGACAATAGGACAAATGCAAGTTTTAAATGCGGAAGCACAGAGGCGACGTCCCGCCAGGACTTCACAGGGGAGGGTCAACGTAGACCACGGTTAAAGCGAAACAAGTCAGACGCGTTATCCATTACGCCATTGGCCCAAAAGACAAGCCTAGAGTTGGCAGAATGTCGATATGTAATGCCATGGACTTTCACGGAATCAGAATTAAAAAGGTGAACAAGCAGCGAAGATAATCACCAACATTGCTTCTCTTCGAAGTTTCCAATTTGTGAAGCAGTGCCTTTCACTGGCAAAGGAGAAACATTTGTCCTCAGCTGCCTGCTTCAGGGTCGCCTCCTTCTCTGCTGGAAGTTTCCATCGTTTTATTCACAGTCACGACGCGATTTCATGATCCACTCCAGTGAAAAAGTGTCATGGTGTCATCCAAGCAAGACCCTGCAGATACGCAGCGAGAGACCTCCGGTCATTTCAAGCTCTGGATGTGGAATTAGACGAGATGCGTGACACCTTTTATTGGCGCCGCCACTTCACTGCAAATTAGCGGCTCAAAACGAGCCGTTGTTAGCATCAGCTTGATTTGTACCTTCCTGTAGTGCATTTGCTAAACAACATCAGATAGATCCCATCCGGCCCAGCTGACTTATCTATTTTCACACTCTGCAGTATGTTGTGGTTCTGTTCGCCGAGCTGGAAGTTTTTGTTGCAAACGTTTCGTCCCCTGGCTTGGGGACATCATCAGTGCTTGGGAGCCTCCTGCGAAGCGCTTCTTTGATGTTTCGTCCGGTGTTTATAGTGGTCTGTCCCTGCCGCTTCCGTTTGTCAGTTTCAGCTGTCCGCTGTAGTGGTTGGTATATTGGGTCCAGGTCGATGTGTTTGTTGATGGAGTTTGTGGATGAATGCCATGCCTCTAGGAATTCCCTGGCTGCTCTATGTCTGGCTTGCCCTATGATAGTAGTGTTGTCCCAGTCGAATTCATGTTGCTTGTTGTCTGCGTGTGTGGCTACTAAGGATAGCCCGTCGTTCGTTTCGTGGCTAGTTGATGTTCATGCATGCGGATTGTTAGCTGTCTTCCTGTTTGTCCTATATAGTGTTTTATGCAGTCCTTGCATGGTATTTTGTACACTACATTAGTTTTGCTCATGTTGGGTATCGGGTCTTAAACTACTGGACTTGTGCCTCACAAGACACTTCACATTCAACAACCAGATATACGAACAAATCAACGGAACACCTATGGGATCACCAATCTCGGGACTCATACCAGAGGCAGTTATGCAAAGGTGAGAACAAACAGTCCTACCACAAATTCAACCTAAACTCTGGGTCAGATAGGTCGATGACACGTTTGTAATCATTAAAAACACGGAAATAGGAAAAAACACACCGGATCATCAACGCCACACTCACAGGAATCCGATTCACAAGAGAATAAGTAAAGGATTGCCAACTCCCATTCCGAGACGTGATGGTACAGAGAACACCGAATGGAGAATCCCCTTCAAGGGTATACAGGAAAGCCACACACACAGACGAAGTCCTAAACTATGAAAGTAACCACCCCAACACACATAAACGAAGCTGCATCAGGACACTATTCAAAAGGGCCACAACACACTGCAGTACACCAGAACTGCAAAAAGAAGAAGAGGAACACCTATACAAGGTATTCACCAAAAACGGATACCCGCTCAACTTCACCATCAGATGCCGAAGAGAATGACCACGGAACGAAGACATACCACAACCAAAAGGACTAGCCACACTACCATACATCAGGAGCATCTCAGAACTGACAGCCAGACTACTGCGACCCCTACGACCCATAACGGCACACAAACCAACAGCCACGCAAAGACAACAACTCACCAGAATGAAGGACCCGATACCCAACATGAGCAAAACTAATGTAGTGTACAAAATACCATGCAAGGACTGCACTAAACACTATATAGGACAAACAGGAAGACAGCTAACAATCCGCATACATGAACATCGACTAGCCACGAAACGACACAACCAGCTATCCTTAGTAGCCACACACGCAGGCAACCAGCAACATGAATTCGACTGGGACAACACTACTATCATAGGGCAAGCCAGACAGAGAACAGCCAGGGAATTCCTAGAGGCATGGCATTCATCCACAAACTCCATCAACAAACACATCGACCTGGACCCAATATACCAACCACTACAGCGGACAGCTGAAACTGACAACCGGAAGTGGCAGGGAAAGACCACTATAAACACCGAAGGAAACATCAAAGAAGCGCTTCGCAGGAGGCTCCCAAGCACTGATGATGTCGCCTAGCCAGGGGACGAAACGTTTGCAACAATAACTTCCAGCTCGGCGAACAGAACCACAACAACGAGCACCTGAGCTACAAATCTTCACACAAACTTTGAACTCTGCAGTAATTCGAATATTTCTTCCTTGTGAACTTCAATCTCTTCTAGTCTAGACGGAAGTATCTCTCTACCTTCCTCGCCAACATTTTCATTTTCAATAGCGAATACTGTCGAAAAATATTTATTTAGTGCTTCCCCTATCTCCTCTGACTCCACACACAACTTCCCACTATTACCCTTGATTGTCCCAAATTTAACTCTCGTCATTCTTTTATTCCTGGCTAACCTATGGAAAGCCTTAGGGTTAACCCTGAACCTATCTGCCAACAACTTCTCATGTCTCCTTCTGGCTCTTCTCAGCTCTCTTTATAGGTCTTCCCTGATATCGTTGGAACCCTCGAGCGCTCTAACTGAGTTCTCACATTTTATCCTAACATAAGACTTCTTGTTCTTCTTGACCAGGGATTCCACTTCCTTAGTAAACCACGGCTCACGCGTTCTATATCTCCCTCTCTGCCTGACAGGTACATACTTATCTAGGACACACAGGAGCTTTTCCTTGAATAAGCTCCACATTTTAATGTGCTCACCCCCTGCAGTTTCCTACCACATTCTACGCTTCCTAAATCTTACCTCGATACATTGTAATTTCCCTTCCACCAGCTGAACCTCTTGCTCCGTGGAGTACACCTATCCCTTTCAATCACGAAAGTAAACCTGAGAGAAGTGTGATCGCTGTCTCCAAAGTGCGCACCTACTTCCGAATCTAAAACCTGGCCAGGCTCGTTACCCAGTACTAAATCGAAAGTGGCTTCGTCCCTTGAAGGCATGTCTACATACTGTGTTAGGAAGCCCTCCTGCACACACTGGGCAAAAACTGACCCATCTATAGTACTCGTACTGTAGTGATCCCAGTCAATATTTGGATTTTGTCTTGAGCGTTCCAGAGTTTATCGTTGTCCCAGAGTACAGATGAAGTTTGCATTCCTCACGTACGTGAGCGAGAATTCTTTCAATGTCTCAGATCAGTTCCTATCTCGAGAACATCAGAGTCAATGTCCCGTCCTCTACTCGGTCCGACAGTTCACACTTCTTCATCCTCCTCTGATTCCATTTCCCAAAGAGTTTCTCAAGATTTCCAAAGCTGGAGCCTAAATTATATGGTTTGCTTCTTAAACATTTATCGAACTTCAACTGACAATATTTTCACAGTATCTCTTCACAATCCTCTGGCTTGCACCATGTCCAGGGATGAGAAGTCCCGTTTGGTGGAGAGATTCCCGAGGCTGGTGAGTTTCACTTTGGAACAAAGATGGTTAAGTGGCAATTTCCTGCGGTTGTTTGTAATGATGGGAGAGGGAGCGGTGGGGAATGAGCACTTTGACGAGCAGGAGGAAGTGTTGCCACTGACCCGTGTCAGAGAACAGTGGACAGGGATTAAAGGAATCTAATGAAAAGCAGCACTTCTGCTCAGGACGTTCAATAACAGCTGCAGAAACCCGATGTGTCGAGCAGTGTATCTGGACAGAGAAATAGAGATAATGTTTTAAATATGGAACATTTCTGATGAAGAACTCGAGTTTCCCAAGTCTAATCAAATTACCGGCCTGGTTTGCAAAATAGGTTTTCTGAACTTTGAGCGAAAATGATTCCAGCAGGAAAGCATTCGTACGTAGTCAGCAGGATTTGAACCTACGTGGGGAAACCCCAATGGATTTCTAATCCATCGCCTTAACCACTCGGCCATAACTACAGTGAGTGCAGCAGGGTTGAGAATTGAATAAATCAGCCGTAATCTCATTGAAAGCTCTCGCTGACTTGATGAGCGAAATGCTTCCATCTCCTTTCATACCTTTGCTGTCATTTGTAAGGTGCGAGACACCAATTTAAAAGAAGAAAAGCACAAAGGTAGGAAAAGATATTTGCAGCCAAACTGAGTCAAAATTATTTATTGAAAGGAAAATCACACTTGGCAATTTGCTAGATCTCTTTGCGAACATGACCAGCAGAGGTAAGCAAGGGAGCTATTGGTCTGAGTATTCTTGGACCTGAAGCAAACAAATAGTGACATATTCATTTCTTTTTCTGGCGAACGAAATGTTCTTTCCTGATGGTTACAATGAAAGAGATGGTTCCCAATAAAAGACAAACATTAAGTCGCATCTCGATATATTTCAATGTGTCACCATTCATTGTCAGTCCCTAATTACCCCAGAGATGGACGGGGTGAGTTACTTTTCTTCACGCTTCAAATCCTCAGCGTGGAGGTACAGACATGAAACCGCTAGAGATGGAGTTCTTGCATTGGGAACCAGCGACACTGAAGGAACGATGTAAAAGTGAGGACTACAGATGCTGGAAACCTGATTTTAGATCAGAGTGATGCTGGAAAAGCACAGCAGGTCAGGCAGCATCCGAGGAGCCCGAAAGTCGACTTTCTGTTGCCAGTCTTGCTGCGTTCCGCAAACAATTTTCGTTTTTGGCTCAGATTTCCAGAAACTGCAGCTATTTGTTTTATGTTAACCTTCATAATGTTTTGGACAAAACCAATGACCTGCCAGCATCGGAAAATCGGCAGAAGTACTGGTACACCGATACGTTTGCTGAACAATACAACCATTCCATGAGCGGGAATACGATCCGGACCACGGTGCTGAGAGTACCGAATCCTCACAAGTAAATCCTCACACGAACATTTTCGTTGCAGATTATTTTCAACTTGTCTTCGAAGATTTACAAAGTGGGAAAAGGCCATTCTGCCCTTTGTCCATTGCGGCTAATCAGAGAGCCATCTATTCTAGTCGCAGTTTCCAACTTTGGCCCAAAGTTTGGTCATGGTGTCATGCAGAAACTCAGCTAGTTCACTCAGACATTTTTGTGTGTGCAGAATGATTTGCCACATTTAAGGCAAATTCAATGGCATCCCGAATGGGTATATACACAGGAAGCGTTCGGAGAGATAAGGAACACATTTTGGCAAATATGGTTCAATTAATTTCGGTTTTCTGTTCAGCAGGGACATGTTCGATAGTAGGGTCTTTTTCCGTGCTCGGCATCGTTGATGTGCTCCCGCAGCTGACACCAGTTTTAATGGACCATTTGCAAAAAAATGCACTCTGTTTGTTAGGCAGTCAGCGCGTTTGCCTTTCTTTCTGGAGGGTGGATGTGACAAGTTGACCCAGCGATGAGGGTCTTTCCGGACTTTTGCTGCCAATGACCATTCGTTTGGCACCTTCCCAACTATGTCATCAAAGAGTTTGGCTGAAGAATAATACCGCACGGATAATGTTACCCCCCTCAGCTCTCCAACGAATCCAGAAACTGACAGCTCTTCATGTGAAACAGAAGCAAAACAGAAAGGGTTGACCATTGCCAGACACACCGAAGCATGCATGCTGCCTTTGTTACAGTGCAATCCGATTATGTCATGAACTGCTCAGAGAAACGGCAGCGAGACAATTCAGGACATACTGGAGATTTAGTGCATTGCCAAGTCACAGGAAGTGCTCAACAAACATAAAACAAAACGGAACAGCAATAATCCGTGAAAAATGAAGTTTACCAATTGCACTCGTGATGAAATTAGGTCAACAATGCGCTGATGACTCCATCTGATCGAGAGGACCAATCACCAGCCCCCTTCACCAGGACAGTAATGAAGGAAATGCGAGAAATACAAAAAACATTTCTCATCGCGATTGCCAACCTTTTCGCCACTGCAACAACAAAAACGGCGAGCAGATACAATGCAGAATCTGGTTTCATATCAGCAATGAAATAGTAATATCCATTCACTTTCAGTGAAAACGGTGAACAAAGGAAATTGTCTGAAATATGAATACCCAGCGCAGGCTGCTTGGTTCCCCGAATATACCGCTGCACAGACTTTCATATTTAAAGGTACCTTTCAAAGAGAGTGTTTGTGGCTGTCCATATGACAATGGAAATTGTTGCCCTCGCTCTCACTGCCATTATTGATCGTGTTGGGTTTGGCATCCTCACCTTGCACGCGGGAGTTCAGTGTACAATTCTCTGCTGTGAAAAATCGGAGTGCTTTGGAGCAGAAAGATGCGAAGCTCGTGTGCTCCATGGAGATGTTGTTGGAATGTTTTGCGGTGCTGGGAAGCGGGATCCTCACAGTTCTGGGTAACATCCTCAGGGTTGCAGAGCCTGTTGTGAAGCCTACTGTCCTGTGGCGGTTGGAATCGATTTAGTTTCAGTGCCGCTGGTCCAGTTGTTGGCGTTGCAGATTGGATCCTGATCAATGTGTTTATTGATGGAATCCATGGATGGGTGCCCTGCTTCTAGAAAATCTCTGGCTGCCTTCTGATTGCCATGTTCTATTACTGTTGTGCTGTTCTCGAGGATGCTTTCTGTCTGTACGTATAGCTACTCGGGACAGCTCGCCGTGGCAATTAGTGATGGCCACACAAATTCTTTGCCAAGAATATGTATCACACAACTGCATTCCCAGATGTCTGGCACACTAAATTGTCAACTAGGAAATGCCATAAAGCAATTGAAACACCTTGCTTCCCTTTAATAAAATGAATTTCTGGAAACTGATAGCCAGACTCCTCTGAACACATGGATTTAGGACAGCACATAAACCAACAGCCTCGCTGAGGGAAAGCTCACCAGAAAACAATATCCAATGCCCATCTTGTGCAGGACAAATGTGGTTGTCAAGATTCCATGCAGGGACTGCACGAAACACTATATCGGAGAAACAGTCGGACAACTAGCGAGCTGCAATCATGAACTTCAGCCAGCCCGTGTACGCCAGTGGCAGATGTTCTTGTAGTTGTATGTAGGGCATTGACTGTTTCTGATTCAGGGGCTTGTACCGTCTGTAGCACTGGTTAATTCCTTGTGTTGTAACTACTGTTAGAACATATGTAAAACTCGATTGCTCATTGAGATGTACATCCAAAATATTAGCCGAGAGAAGGAATTTGGTGGTTTTTCTGGTGCTGTTCCTGTCATACCCTATGGAACTGGACTTATTGTGTGCTTCCTGACGATTCAGTGCATGCTTCCGTGATCGTATTTTGGGCAGAAACCTGCGTTTTAGCTTCAATAACGTGCGTTTGCAAACCTGGTACACCTCCCTGTATTTTGTTATCTCTTATTGTGTGAAATTGCAACACGGCAAATTATTAATTTACATTGGAAAGTGACAAACGGAGGCGTGTGAAATGCCAAGGTATTAGTGACATTTATTAATTGGTTGCATATTACTTTGATTCAGGAGATAAGGATGTAAAACGTGTTTGTATAGAAATGAGGACCAGTGAGGAAAGAAGTCATCCGCAGGTGTAGTTTACAACTGCACTCGCAGTAACCACTATGTACGAGAAAAAAATACTACATGTGAGTGATAAAAGATGGCAATAGTTACGGGTGATCTTAGTTTCCAATCTCCCACTCACGGTTCAATGGTAAAAAAAAAAGTTTGGATGACAATAATCAATAAATCATATCTGTCCCAGAGAACAACGCGAGCCATATTTTGGTCATCGATTAGTTTACAGCTGACTTAATCTCTGTCTTTTCTTGGAAACCATCTCCTTTGTTGTGACCATCAGGAAAGATATTACTTTTGACATAAAGAAAATGAAGATTATGTCACTAATATTTGTTCGTTTCATGCCCAAGTACAATCAGACGATCTTGATCAACTCTGTTCGTCATGCTAGCAAAGAAATCTGGAAACATGCCAAGTGTGATTTTTCGCTCAATAAATAATTTTGATTCAGTTTGATTGAAACCACCTCACCCTAAAGTTGTGCTTTTCTTCTTTTAAAATGGTGTCCGGTATCTTCCAAATGACGGCAAAGATATGAGCGCAGATGGAAGTAATTTAGTCTATCAAGTCTGCGACAACATTCAATGAGATCATGGCTGATTTGGTTAATTCTCAACCCCCGTTTTTATCCTCATCTCCGTGATGCTCCATGTCTGTCTATCACAGCCTTGAATACACCTCGCCTTCACAGCCCTCTGTTCTTAGGAAACCCACAGATTTGCTACCCTCTGAAAGAGTGAATATCCTCCTTATTATTTTCTTAAATGTTTGATCCCTTCAGCTGTGAGAACGCATTCTCGTCCCAATTTCTCGGGGGTGTACATCAGAGCAGAATAAGCCCCTGAAGGTAGGTCTGCACTCTCCAGTCCCGTTCCGTGTATTTGAAATATTTTCATATTTTGACCTCTGATTAAAAATAGTAGACCTAATTTGCACATCAGATTTGCCAGTGGTGAATCTCTTCAAGAAGACTTCAATGAGCGTAGTTCTACTGGCAGTGAATAGGGCTAGACAAATTAGATTACTGACAGTGGGAAAACAGGCCCTTCGGGCCAACAAGTCCACACCGCCGCGCCAAAGCACAACCCACCCATACCCCTACATTTACCCCTTACTTAACACTACGAGCAATTTAACGTGGCCAATTCGCCTGACCTGACCTGCACATCTTTGGACTGTGGGAGGAAACCGGAGCACCCGGAGGAAACACACGCAGACACGGGGAAAGCGTGCAAACTCCACACAGTCAGTCGCCTGACGCGGCAATTGAACGCGGGTTTCTGGCGCTGTCAGCCAGCAGTGTTAACCACTGTGCCACCGTGCCGACCTAATGCAAGGACATTTTTCTTTCGCGATCCAATGCTGTGTTTATTCAACTCTCTGCGCATGAAAATGGATCCTACCCATCCACTTTATCTCTCATCAATATGTGTGTAATTCAAATTGATGCGGCCATGACTACATGCGCGCAATGCTGTCTTAGTATGTCTCATGTAATGGAAAGTTCCAAACTGAAACACCAGGATTTGGCTTTTCTTGGCACCCCAGCATCCTCCTCCTTTCGAAAGCAAGAGAGTCTGACAGCGAATACTGCGGTACCAGGAAAAGCCAAATCCTGGTGTTTCAGGTTGGAACTTCCCGTTACATAAGACATACTAAGACAGCATTGCACGCGTGTAGTCATGGCCGCGTGATACAGGTGATGGATTAGAAATCAATTGGGGCTTCCCTCCGCAGGTTCGAATTCTGCTGGCTCCGTTTTCAGTGATGTCATGCAGGACAAGTTTTCACTCACAGCTCAGAAATCTTGTCTCAACAAACAATGCCAGTCAGTTGATTAGACTTCACACACTCAAGTTATCAATCAAAAATGCAACACACTTAAAACATTATCTCCGTTTCTTTTTTCACACTTACTGCCAGACCCATTGAGATTTTGCAATATTCTTTGAATGTACTGTGCAGAAGTGCTGCTTTTGAATAGATTCCTTTTACCGCAGTCCTCCGTTCACTAACTCTGGTCAGTGGCAACACTTCCCCCCGCTCGTCGAAGAGCCAATCCCCACCACTAATTTTCCCATCATTATAAATTGCCGCAGGAAATTGCTGACAAACCATCTTTGCTCCAAAGCGAAACTCACCAACATCGGGAATCCCTCCACAAAACGGGACTTCTCCTCCCTGGACTTGGTGAAATACAGACGATTGTGAACAGAATTTGGAAAAATATTGTCACTTGTCAGGTGAAAAATGTTAAGAAGGCAAAGCACGTCACCCAGTCTCCAGCTTCGTGAATCTTCAGAAACTGTTTGGGAAAAGGACTCAGGAGAATGAAGAAGGGTGAATTGTCAGACTGATCGGAATCAGTCAGGACAGCTTTCTGTTCTTTAAGAGGACGGGACATTGATTCTGATGTTCTCAGGACAAGAACTGATTGGAGACATTGAAGTAATTCTCGGTCCTGTACATGAGGAATACAAACCTTGTATGGACACTGAGACAATGAAAATACTCGATACCACACAAGATACTGAGAGGTTCGGAGAGAGATGTTCCCGATTGGAGCAGAGCTGGTTCCCAGTGACATGGGTGTGTCTGTCGTGGATGGGATCAGACTGTTCCCATGTCGCTATTATGAATGTCCCAGTCCTTATTTTGGAAAAGAAAAACTGATAGAGGACAGTTGTCGTTCTGGGAATGGCAGCCTGAAGTGGGAGGTCAATCACAGACTGCTTTCGAGGATCGTCCAAGGTGTTAGGTTGGAAGTATCAGCTCATTCGACTGTTAACTGAAATGTTACTGGTTCAATAGCCCCAGGGTGACAGCGATTGATGTTCATAATGCATCTGTTTTCTGTGCAGCACCGTTTCGTGTTTCTAATGGGGTCAGGAAAATGTTTTCCAAACAGAAACCTTTGGTATGACGAACGATAAAAAAAAGTTTCTGCATTGCTTTAATGGTTAATGTAAAGAACTGTGGATTCTGGGAATCTGAAGCAAAGACAGAATCTGCTGTCGAAACTAACCAGTTTGGCAGTGCCTGTGGAAGATTACCGAGTTCTGATGAAGTTTTAAAATATTTGTCTCTGATTCTCTCTGAATAGACGCTGTAAGATCTGCTGAGATTCTCCTGGTATTTCTGTTCGTGGTTTTAACTGAATGCCTATTCCATTTATAAGGATGATACAACCAAAACCATCACAAACCAAAATTAAGAAATAATACCTCAGCATCTCACTCCACCGCAAGCCCAAGGATAACTACACGATACTGCACTTCTCCAGCTTCCACCCTAAATATCTTAAAGAAGCCATACCGTAAGGACAAGCGCTTCACCTGCACAGGAACCGCTCAGATGAGGAATAATGCGACAGACACCTAAAGGTTTTGAAGGATATCCTGATGATGATGGGGTACATGTTGAACTGATTGATCGCCAATTCCGGTGTGCCACAGTGAAAATCTGCTGCGAACTCGTCAGAAAACAGACAGAGGATGCGACTAATAGAGTATCTTTCATCGTCAGTATTTTCCTGGAGTTCAGCACGTTCTTCACAGGATTCAGCATGTCACCGATGATGATGAGCATCTCACTAAGAACATCCCCATGGCTTCAATTCTCACCTTCAAACACCCAGCAAAATTATAACATACGACCGTTTACAGTAAACTACTCAGCCTTCACATAGCATTAACCACAACACCACAGCACCATGCCTTCGCAACCTTTGCAAGACATGGACACTACCATCACTCGTTAGTACACCACCCACCACGTACACGACAGGTACTCATGTGACTCAGGCAATGTTATTTGTCACATATGCAGCAGGCAATGATACCACAAGATACCACAAGATACCCAGTAATGCTATATTGGCGAGACCATGCAGATGGTGTGCCAATGGATGAATGGTAACGGCATAATAATTGCCAGACAGGATTATTCACACCCAGTCGGGGAAGAGTTCAGAAATCAAGGACATTTGGTTTTCAATCTTCAACTAAATGTCGGCCAAGGCGGCTTTCGAGATACACAACAACGCAAAATCGACAAACAGAATTGAATCGCCAACTGCTTTCATTGTGGTGATGGCATCAACCATGATATTCGGTTAATGTCACACCACATGTGACCCACCACACTGTTCTGTATCTGTGAAATCTTCCTTATTGTTCTGTTTTCACACCATCCCCGTGACAAGTTGTTATTGTCTCTCTACCTTCATCACTTTGTTCAATATTGGCTAACTGATAATTTGGGTCAGACTCGCGGCATTCGACTCGAGCCAAAGAAAAATCAGAAGAACTGGGAATGCTGTAAACCAGGAGCAAGGGCAAGGGTTGCTGGACGGGGTGGGGGAACGGGACTGGGGCATCTTGGCGAAAGGGGCAGGTGTTTCGCTGGTCTGGGGACATCTGTGGAGGAACATGAGAGTTAATGTTTCGGAGCTGGTGTCCCTTCCTCTGGTGTTTTTGTTGTGGAGCGGTTTTCCAGTTGCTTCTGTTTCTGTTCCATGTCATTCCAGTGCCTTGATATGTCTCCAGTACGACTTTATTTTAACGGTTTGTAATTATCCCTCTGCCTCACTTTGTAGGATCATAGGTCAACCAATCTGTTGGCAGTCAGTTATTGACACATTACTCACACTGTCTGACACTCTTGTTCACTTGCAGAGACTAAGTCTTTGACACTCCGCTCCGACAATTTGCCTGATATTTTGATCTGTCTGCCCTTGATCTCTATTCCCTTAAATTGAGTGTTCTGTGTTATGCCCTCCCACTTCACCTAACGGAAGGGCTCTGGTCAGAAATCTTGTTATTTCAAATAAACATGTGCATCTATAACCTGGTGTGATTTCTGAATTGGTCCATCGCAGTCCAAAACCGCAACCTCCACAGCAGGTACAGGGAAACACCACTACACGCACTTTCCCCTCCACACTATGTTCAAGCTCATTTACTCCTGTTGCCGCATGTAATTCTGAACTTGTTGTTGTTCGTGATGAAATCTTAAGGTTCAAGCGGTTGTTTTGCAATGTATGTACTTTGGAATGTGGTTCAATTTCAAAGAAAAACATACTTCAAGGGACGATATATGCTTCAAAGCTTTGCCTGAGTTGTTTAAATGTCATTTATCTTGAACCCAGTGAGCTGACGGAAGAATAAACATGCTTCGCACTTCTACCACACGGTGCCAGGGACCCAGTTCAATTTCAGCCTGTGGCGACTGTCTGTATGGTGCTTGTACTCCTCCCATGTGTGCGTGAGTTTTCCTCCCACATTATGAAAGCTGTGTAGTTTCGGTAGGATTGCCAAATGGAAAAATACCCAACTTGTCCCGGTATGTGGACTTCAGGTTATTTCGCTGTGAGAAACTGGAAGTGGATCGATTAGGAAGTGGTTTTTGTTGGGATAATCTTCACTGCTTTGGTGTGGTCTTGATAGACCGAACGGCCTACTTCCACACAATTGGGATTTTACGAAAAATATTGCGATCGTGCGATTTTCCAGACAGTGCAAAAGATAAATAATGTTTCCAGGTGTCGTTTTGAATGTCTGCAAACTATATTCCAATTCTCACACAGGAGCTACACCTCGAAGTCTGCACTTATGCAATTTAAAGTTATGCATTCAGTGTTCACGCTTCGGAAATCACAGCTTTTTTACCATTAAGATCAAATCTTGTGTTTCTTAATCTATATCATAAACAGTCGAACTAGTCTCATTTATCTACATTTAATGCATGTACTTCAAACTGATTGGAATGGTAACTTCTCAGATTCAGGTTCATTTTGATCGTGGATAGGTAGATGACAACCAATCTTCCCATCATCCCAAGTGATTTGCAAGGCATCGATCACCAACGCTGAGCCGTGCTGCTCCCTGGGAGAGAGTAAAGCGCGGTGATGGCCTGTTCGGTGACATCATACATGTATTTGTCTCCAGTTTGTTTCTATGGAGTAGGACTTACAATGAGGGGAAGTTCGAAGGCAAGAGCTGATTCTGGGAGGGGAAGCCTCTTGAAGAGCTTTTGGCAGTATCTGAGAGACTTTCCAAACTTCAAACAAGCAAAGTCATTGAATAAAATCTCGGGGGATGCCATCTAACAGGAGAATGGTGGAACAGAAAATATATAACATAGCCTAAATGAAGATAAATACCGCAGTCTTAGCCGGACGAATGGTAAGAAGAACATATTTGATTGAGGACTTCCGGCTGAAGCCTGTAAGTAGCGCAGCTTAGTCAGCTGCTCATAAATGATGATAAAACATCTATCCTTTAACTGATCACCTTCAGCCACGTGCTGGAGTATGTCGAGTCTACTTGTGTCTACCTTTTGCTGCAAAATGGCTATGGAGACGTGTATGTCTTTGATATCAGGCTTATTCGGAAGAATGGCTCCGCTAAGGGTTGAAATTAGCTTTCGTGATTCGTTGGTTAGCAGTGCTGCCTTACAGCATGAAGGACCTGGATTCGATTCCAGCCTCAGGCGACCGTTTAGAGTTTGCATATTCTCCCTGTGTCTGCATGGGTTTCTTCGGGTTACTCCAGTTTCCTACTCCAGTCCAAAGATATGCAGGTTAGATAAATTGGATATGCTAAATTGTACCTCGTTCTCCAGAATGTGTTGGTCAGGAGCAGTGCAAAGTAGTAGGGAAGGGAAATTGCTGTGGGTGGAATACTCCTTCGAGGTTGCGTGTGAACTTGTTGGCCATAATGACCTGTTTCCACACTGTAGGGATGGTATGATTCTATATCATAACGTCAGTACTTTAACAGTGTAAGGCATAGTACAACTCAGCAGCTTGCTAGTAAAATAGTGAATGGTGGATTCACGCTAATTATCTGTGTCAAAGGTAACTGGCAAGTGTTCGTTTCAATTCGAATTGACGACTATGCAAATTTAATTGAAACAGAATCATGGCTGGAAAATACCTCCAGTGAAAATGCATCACCAAATTCAACATTTCTATTCTTGGCAGGTTGCTGACTCAGCCTATCTCAAATGTCTGATTACATGAATCTGCTGTAAGAACACAGGGATACATATTTCCAAACTGTTCCTCTCAACTCTGTAGCTTAAGCGTTACATTTTTGTGAAGGTTTTCTCACCTCCCAGTAAGTGTTGGCCTTCTAACAATTGAGTTTGACAAAGTTTATTTGAACAATTCATTAAACTATTTGGATGTTTTGAAGTGGGGGAGGAGAGCAACCCTCTGATCCACTGGGATAGTGAAGGACTGACTGAAGGAATACATATCCAATTGTGATGTTTAGTAGCTTGCAAGGGAACATACAGACAATGATTTTCCCATTCGTTTACTTCATTTGTCTTTAGGACGATGGTAGTACTAGAGTTGGAGTGTGCTGTCAAATGGAAATTGTTGATGAATCAAAAAGCTGCGACAGTGGTGAATGGATTGAAATTATACATAAAGTGCCAATCGAACTGACTCAATTGACATGAAATGGAACTCAGCCGACCTGGTAGCAACTGTGAAAAGTGTCCGAGAAGTAATGTTTCTTGTCCTACATGTCCTCTCTTCAGTACTGTTCTGAAGAAGTGTCATTTTGGCCTCAAAAAGTTAACTGTCTTTCTCTCCAAGTATGCTGTTAGAGTTGTTGAACTTCTCCAGCACTTTCTGCTTTCATTTCAGTTATTAAATGTCCGCAGCATTATCCTTTTGTACGAATGTTTCATAATGGCGCTGTCCAACATCTTGAGGTATGTTGTCGATATATTTGTTCAGTCAATCGGGGAGTATTCCATCACACACTTGACGTGAGCCTTCTCGGTATTAGAGAAGCGATTGGAGTCAGAAAGCCCATTACTGATGGCAGTTTTCTTGCCATCTGGCCTGCTCTTGTAGCCACATTATTTATGTAGGGAGGACAGTTCATTTTGGGGTTAATAGTAACTCCCAGATTGTTGATCGTTGAAGACTAGGTAATGGCAACACCATTGAATTTCCAGAGGTGTTGATTAGATTATCTTAATCAGGATGTGTGAAATTCATTTCACTTGTCTGCCCAGGCCTTCACATTGCCAGAATTCTGCTGCATTGTGAAATGGAATGCTTCAGGAGTTGAGGAGTTAAGAATGCGGCTGAACTCTGGACATTTATTAACGAACAGAACCTTGAATAATTCCTGAAGTGAGGTCCTGGAGTTTAGATAACTGACCTGCAACAACCAATCAAGTTTCTGTGCGTCTGGAGTCACATGTATCTTGGAGCAAATAAGAATAGCAGCTTTACTTCCCTAAGGGGTAGAGGCGAATCGGAAGGGATTTTCCATGGTAGGTTGTAATGGGTTAAAGGCATTAGACATAGAATTTCAACTTAGAATTCATGGCATCTATCGTTGCAGGGTTTGAATTAGGTCTCTGATATCAATTCTGGAATATCTTCACGTGAGCTGATTATCATTTACTGACGAGCAATTCTTCTCCAAAACTGGGATTAAGCTTGTTATTAAGCTTCTTCATTTCTCAGAAACTTGAATAAAAAACGAACAAAAAATGTAAGCAATGCTACAGTCTCAGTCTCCACACAGTACAATCCAACACCTTTGGTGATTCATCAACTCAAATTTTCAAACAAGGAGCTTGTCAGTTGCCTGAAGGGAGAGATAACGTCGCACAGAAAACTGCATCAAACAATTCAACATGTGGAGAAGGTGATCCTCACTATCCTGGTCTTCATTGGTGTTTCTTATAAGGCATTATGACAATTTCACTGGTTTTCGTCTGCTACTCATCTGCTCTTTGGTTTTAACTTTTGAACAATAAAGTCTCCAATTCACTGACAGGTTTCCTTATTTAGACACAGGAAGTGCGATATCAGTTCACTGAGCAGTAGTCTCCTTACAATTCTCCAGTGATAGAGATTCCCGATGTCACTGCAAATGCAGAACTTCCTAATCTCTGTGTTCTGTCATCCGTTCCGGTTTCATACCGTTTGTAGGTACGGTAAGAAATCAGGCAAGTCAGTTGCAAAAAATGGTAAACGGAAGTGAAACATTAACTCTTGCTATCCCACAGATGATGTAAGACATGCTGAGCCATTTCTGTTTCTGATATACAAATGAAACCTGTTTTTGCGACAACTTTGAATGTTAAGTGGTGACCTGAGAGAAGTAATGGAAGAAACTAAAATGAAGCGATAAACTGTTTCAGTTCGTTGTGAATTCTGCAATGAGTCTGAAAATGAGGTTCAGAGTATTCAGGACAGATGTTAGTGAGCACTTCTACACACAATATTTGGGAGAGATTTGGAACTCACTTCCACAAACGACGGTTTATGCAGGGTTTTTATTTTGGTTGCCAGAATCAATCCTGCGATTGTTTACATCTATCCCTAAGGACAATAGCAGCAGTAACAAGAGAAAACTGTGACCGCAAATCACCTATCAGGGATCTCGCCTTTCTGAGATGGAAGTATCTGGCTATTCCTAAATCCTGGAACTCCCTCGCTAACAGCATCTTGACTGTACCTCTATGTTAAGTTCGCTATATGTTTCTGTCCAGTAGCTCATCATCTCACTCACTGGAGTAATTAGGGATGGGCAGTGAATCCAATGCCATTGAGTGACGTCTATACGCCACGAATGAGTTTCGAACATCTGCAGGTTCTACGTGGACGCCCGCAAGCGATCGGGAGAAGGGAGTAGTGGAGCAGGGCGTTTGAGTAAAGTGAAAGGCAATGATGACTGGAGGGCGTGAGGCTGGAAGTGAGAGAGGAAGTGGTGATGCAAGGCTCACTGTTGGTATTAATGGGTCAGCCTATACTGGCCACTGTTTTTCCCTGACTGACACAACACTGCTGATCAATTCACCACAATGATACTGTTCTCTTGGCGTTGTATTCCCTCTGTGCATATTAACGTGGTTAATGGGCCCCGAGAGGATGAACGTATCTTCTTTATCCTGTCGGCTTGAACAGATGAATATATCAGTTTGAAATGAACGCAATACGAGATTGGCTCTTTCTGTGCATTTACACTGGAGAATGTCCAGGTGTGAACGTTTCTTTTCTGTATCAGCGGAGGTTAGTTTAAATTCTTATGGAGCAACTTTAATAAAGTAACAAATGTCCAAGTTACTGTGATGGAACAGCTAATTAAATACACATATGGATTTGAACAGCATTGTCTGCACTGACACCGTTGATGAATTAATTAAAGCGCCTGGTAATAACGAGACTAGTATGGTGTCAAATCCTGGCGTTGCATGTCCTGTACATTAAGGATCGTTGCTTAAACTTCTTTAAAATGCTGTATTGTTGATCCACCATACCGAAAGAGCATGCTTCTTGTGTTTGAGCTCAGCGCATTTTTATTTCGTGTTACCACGTCCTGCCGCCTGCTGTGGCCCCATCAGTGAATACTAGATCCTGCTAATTCAACGGAAAGGTTCTTTACTATGTTCCACAAGGACGTTTCAGTTAACAGTCGAATGCGCTGAAACTTCCAACCTAACAAATTCGACGATCCTCTAAAGCAGTCCGTGACTGAATTCCAAATTCAATGTGCCATTCCCTGAACGACTGCTGTCCTCTATCAGTTTTACTTTTCCAAATGAAAGACTGAACCATTCATTATGGAGACATTTTAACAGTCTGATACCCCCAAGACAGACACACACATGTCACTGGGAACAAGCTCACCTACATCAGGGACAATCTCCCTTTTTGCCTCTCAGTGTCTTGTGTGTTCCAGAGATTTTCATTGTCGCAGAGTCCAGATGAAGTTTCTATTCGCCATGTACAGGGGCGAGAATTTTTTCAATGTCTCAGACCAGTTCCTGTCCCGACAACATCAAAGTCAATGTTCTGGCCTCTGCTCGGTCCGACAGTTCACCCTTCTGCATTTTCTTCTGATTCCACTTCCCAAAGAGTTTCTCAAGATTCCCAAAGCTAGAGCCTGGATTGATTTGGCTCCTTAACATTTTTCCAACTGCCAATTGACAATATATTCACAGTAAAGCTTCAGAAACCTCTGGCCTGCATCATGTCCAGGGATGAGAATCCCGTTTGGTGGACAGATTCCCGAGGCTGGTGAGTTTCACTTTGGAACAAAGATGGTTAAGTGGCAATTTCCTGCGGTTGTTTGTAATGATGGGAGAGGGAGCGGTGGGGAATGAGCACTTTGACGAGCAGGAGGAAGTGTTGCCACTGACCCGTGTCAGAGAACAGAGGACAGGGATTAAAGGAATCTAATGAAAAGCAGCACTTCTGCTCAGGACGTTCAATAACAGCTGCAGAAACCCGATGTGTCGAGCAGTGTATCTGGAAAGAGAAACAGAGATAATGTTTTAAATATGGAACATTTCCGATGAAGAACTAGAGTTCCAAAGTCTAATTAAATTACCGGCCTGGTTTGCAAAATAGGTTAGACACCAATGTAAAAGAAGAAAATCACAAAGTTAGGAAAAGATATTTGCAACCAAACTGTGTCAAAATTATTGATTGAAAGGAAAAGCACACTTGGCAATTTGCTAGATCTCTTTGCGAACATGACCAGCAGAGGTAAGCAAGTGTTCTGAGTGTTCTGAGTGTTCTTGGACATGAAACAATCAAAGGTTAGTGACATATTCATTTCTTTTTCTGGTGAACGAACTGATCTTTCCAGATGCTCACAATGAAAGAGATGTATCCCAATAAAAGACGGCAAATAAGTCCCATCTAACACTAACACCATCGTGAGCGCTGCTGTTTCACAATGCCACAGAGTCAGGGTGAATTCCCGCCTCAAGCAACTGAATGTGTAGAGTATGCACTTTCTCCCCGTGGCTGCGTGCGCTTGCTCTGGTTTTCTCCCACAGTCCAAAAATGTACTGGTTAGGTGAAATGGCCGTGCTAAATTGACGGGGTTAATGGAGAGGAATGCATTTGGGCTGGGGCGGGTCGGTGTGGAGTTGCTGGGCCGAAGGGCCTGTTTCCACATTGTAAGTATTCTAATCTACAGTAATCAATGGCCAAGGTATGGCGCACGTTGTTCGATGGGGCATATATGACTTGTCGATTGTTTTTCTTCAAAGTTTCTTTTCAATTCAAACGGGAGTAGAAGAAGGGAAATGAATGTCTCCCATAATCCTTGCCTTCTTTTATCATTCACAGGCAGTATTTTTTCCTGTACGTTTTTTTTTACACTGTGGTTACTGTTAGTGTTCTTGCAAGCGACACCGGCTGGTTTCCTCTTTCCTCAATGTTCCCCATCTCTACCCAAACACATTTTCCATCCCTATCTCCTGAATCAATGTAATCTCTAACCATTGCATAATTACCACGGAAACTGGGCTTTTCACATGCCTGTGTATGTCATTTCCCAATATTAATTGATCATTTACTGTGTTGCAATTGTGCATGAGAAGTAGAAAACAGAATAGAGGCAGGTGGTCCTGGGTTTCAAACGCACGTAATTGCAGTTAAAACGCAGATTATTGCACACAATGTGATCACGGAAGCATGCACCTAACCGTCAGGAAGCACACAATAAGTACAATGCTGGATGTCGTGTCAGGAACAGGACCAGAAACACAACAGAAATACGTCTCTTGGGTACTATTTTGGATGTATTTCTCAATGAGCTATCATGTTTTACATATGTTCCATCGGGAGTTACCTCACACAAGGAAGTAACCAGTGCCGCAGATGGTCATATAATCCAAGTTCCAAGTCCCGGAGTCAGAGACACTCAGTGTCCTGTGTGTACCTGCAAGGAACAGCTGTGCATGGGGTTTACAGGGTAACAGAACTGCATGAATGCAGCTCGATGGTCGTCTGTCTGCTTCTCCTGTATAGTTTTCTGTGCAGTCCCTGCGTGCAATCTTGTCAACGACGTTTGTCCGTCACAAGATGGACATTGGTCACTTGTCTCTGAGAGACGCTGTTGGTTTATGTGTTGTCATAATTCCGAGTGTAAGGAGGAATCTGATTGTCAGTTCCCAGAAACTTACTTTAATAAATGGCTGCGTGCTTTTTAACTTGCCGCGTGGCATATCCTCGTTGCGAAGTTCGTGCACTGCGAATCACGTTGCGGGACTATCCAATTTTGGCAAATAATTTGTGTGGCAGTCACGAGTTGCCACGACCATCTATCCCTAGTAGCAATACGGACAAATGGCAAGAACTGCAAATTCGATTAGAGTTGCACAAGTTTAATGTGACAGGGCAAACAGAAGGCAGCCAGAAGATTTCTGGGTGTAGGGCAATCACCCAAGGTACCTTTTCATATGAAGGTCTGTGCATCAGTAGAATCTGGGAACCAAGTAGTCTATGTTGGTTATTCATATTCCAGGCAACTTGTGTTGTTCCCCGTTTACTCTGAAAGTGAATAGACATAGTTATTTCACCGATATTTCGAAAGAAGATCCTGCATTGAATCTGTTCGCCGTTTTTTGATGCTGTGGTGAAAAGGTGGGCAATCGCGATGTGAAACGTTGCTATACTTTCATTTCCTTCATTACTGTCCTGGTGAGGGAGAAAGGTGATTTGCTCTCTCGATCAGATGGGGGCACCGGCGCATTGATGGTCTAATTTAATCACGGATATAATTGGACATGTTCACTTTTAATGGTTCGTTGTTGTTCTGTTTTTTTTTATGATACTTGAGCACTTTCTGGGACTTTGCAATAAACTAAATCTCCAGTAGGTTTGGAATTGCCTCGCTGTTATTTGTGCGAGCAGTTCATGTCAGAGACAACTCACAGTGCCTCACAGACAGCACTTAAGCTTCGGTGTGTCTGATCATGGTACTGCCTTTTCAGTTTTGATTCTGTTCCACGTTAAGAGCTGTCAGTTTTTGGATTCACTGGAGAGCAAAGTGGGTAATGCGAAATGTGAGGTATTTTTCTTCAGCCAAAATCTTTGATGGCGAACTTGTGTCAAGAAGAATGGTCATTGGCAGGAAATATCCGGAAATCCTTCATCTCTGGATCGGTTGGGCCCATCCACCCTCCAAACAAAATAGACAAACTCGCTGACTGAGTAACAAACATCATGCGTTTTTTGCAAATGGTGTATTCAAACCGTTGCCGGTGGATGGAGCATCTCAGAGTTGTCGAGCATGGAAACAAATCCCGCGATCCAACTTGCCCTTGCTGAATGGATAACCGAAATTAATCCATACATTTCTGCCAATATTTGTTCCTTATCTCTCCGAGGTCTTCCTGTCTATACACCCATTCAGATGCCTTTGAAATGTTGTGAGTGCACCAGACTCTGCCACTAAATTTGGCAATTCATTCCACACACACAAAAGTTCTGTGTGAAAAACATGTGTCCCTCACATCTCTTTTAAATTTTTCCTCTCTCACATTAAACGTGCAATGTAGATTTGAACTCGCGTGTCTTGTGAAAAAGTGCTCCCTGACTATTTACTTTGTCTGTCTTCCTCATGATTTTATAAGCTTCTGTGAGGCCATATCTAAGCACTGAAGCTCCTGGGAATCTGACGAAGCCTATTCAGTTTCGTTTCTCATGTCCAAACAGTGCTTGCAAATCCTTGTAAAGGTTTTCTAAACTTACACTTGCAAGAAGTGTGTCCAGCTGCGGCAGTTGTTTGACCGCGTGGCCACTCTGGAGCTGCGGGTGGACTGTGCAGAATCAGCAATTCTGGAGAGTTATGTTGCCTCCCAGGTGCTCAGGCCAGGGATGTCGCCCATCGGCTGAAGAGCATTCGAAAAGGGGCTCGTGAACAGCCAGTTGTCTTGGTGCATACAGGCACCAACGAAAAAAAACATGAGGACCTGCAGGGATAATTCAGGGAGCTAGGAGAGAAATTAAGAGAGGGACCTCAAAGGTAGTAATCTCGGGATTACTGGGTGCCATTTGACTGCCAGCGTAGAAATGAATAAAAAAAGGCACGATGAACACGTGACTTGAGGAATGGTGCTGCAGGGCGGGTTTCAGATTTGTTGGATTTTGCAACCAGTTCTGAGGAATGTGGGACTATAAGAAAATTGACGATCTACATCTGAACCAGACGGGAACAAATGTCCTTTCGGGAGTTTTTGCTACTGCTGTTGGGGAGGTTTTATACTAATGTGGCTGCAAACCACAAGATTAAACAAGTCGGCAGTGCGGTGGAAACTGGAAACGCTAAGAATCAGGAAGATAGCATTAATAATGGGAAGAGTAGGCAGAGAGCAGATGAATGCAAAAGAACTGGTGGCCTGAAATGCATCTACTTTAATGCATGGAGTATAGACAGATGAACTTAGGGCTTAGGTTGGTGCCTCGAAATATGACGTTATTGCGATCACAGAGATTTAGTTGAAGGAAGGGCATGGTTGGCAACCAAATGTTCGAGGATCTCGACGCTTCAGACGGGACAGAGAGGGAAAAAAAGAGGGGAAGGAGTGCATTGCTGGTCAGGGATGATATCATGGCTGTGCGAAAGGAGGACACCATGTAGGGCTTGGGTCATGAGACACTATGGATGAAGCAGTGAAATAAGAAGGGTGAGGTTAGATGTTTGGGGCTGTATTAAAGTGAGCGTGAGGTGTAAGAAAAAAATAGTTAAACAGATCATGGAAATACGTAGAGGCAATAATTTAGTGTTGATTGGGGATTTCCGTTTTCCCAACATTGACCGGGATACTCTTAGCGTCAGAGGTCTGGATGGGATACCATTTGTAAGAAGCCTCCAGGTGAGTTTTCTGGAGTGGTATATCAATAGTCCGACGAGGGAATAGGCCATATTGGAACTGATATTGGGGAATAAGACAGGGCTGGTGATAGCAGTTGCCGTGGCTGATTTCTTCAGGAAGTGTACAATATTCTGTAAGTGTTAGAATACTCATTGACAAAGATGACTCCCCCTCCCACTCCACCAAGGATGTGCAGGTCTTTGGGCTCCTCCATCGCTAGACCACAACAATACGACGGTTGGAGGAAGAGCGCCTCATCTTCCGCCTAGGAACCCTCCAACCACAAGGGATGAACTCGGATTTCACCAGTTTCCTCATTTCCCCTCCCCCCACCTTGTCTCAGTCAAATCCCTCGAACTCAGCACCGCCTTCCTAACCTGCAATCTTCTTCCTGACCTCTCCGCCCCCACACCATTCTGACCTATCACCCTCACCTTGACCTCTTTCCATCTATCGCATTTCCAACGCCCCTCCCCCAAGTCCCTCCTCCCTACCTTTTATCTTAGCCTGCTGGACAAACTTTCCTCATTCCTGAAGAAGGGCTTCTGCCCGAAACGTCGATTCTCCTGCTCCCTGGATGCTGCCTGACCTGCTGCGCTGTTCCAGCAACACATTTTCAGCTCTGATCTCCAGCATCTGCAGTCCTCACTTTCTCGTCAAAGATGAGAGTGGTCCTGAGGAAAGAGTACTAAACTGGGCCAAAGCTAATTATATGAAAATTATGCAGGAGGTCGGAAATGTGGATTGGACACGGCTATGTGTAGGAGTGTCCACAGTTCATATGTGGCAGGCTTTCAAAGATAGGTTAAACATAGTGCAGGATAGGCATGTCCCGTTGAAGGCAAAGGGTTTGAAAGACAATATTCGTGAACTGTTGATGGCAGGACAATTGTACGACTCGCCAAGAGGAAAAGGGAAGCATACATAATGCCTCGGCAGCCAAGAGCATAATGGTACCTGGGGGAACATGAGAAGAGTAGGACAAGTCTTAAACGAGGAATCAAGGGGGTTAAAAGGGGTCATGAAACAACTTCACGCTAGCACAATTAAGGAGAATCCTAAAGCCTATTATTCATATATAAGAAACAAGCGGGTAACCAGAGAAAGGATTGGTCGACTAAAAGAAAATGAAGGAAGGCTGTATGTCGAATCTGAGAGAGTGGGTATGATTCTGAAGGATTATTTTGCATCAGTGTTCACTGAGGAGAGGAACATGATGAATGTTGAGTCTAGAGTAAGACATTTTATTAGTCTGGATCATGTTGACATCAGGAGAGAAACTGTGTTGGGCAGGCTCGAGGTAATTAATGTGGACAAATCCCCAGGAACGGATGGGATCTATCCCTGGTTCCTGAGTGAGGTGAGAGAGGAAATAGCTATGGCCCTGACAGATATCTTCGTGGCATCCTTCAGTACAGGTGAGGTTCTGGCCGACTGGAACGTTGCTCATATTGTCCCCTGTACAAGAAGAATAGTAGGGATATTCTGGATAACTACAGAACAATGGGCCTAACATCAGTGTTGGGAAAGTTGCTGGAGAAGGTACTGAGGGATAGGATCTATTCATATTTAGAAAATAATGTGCATATCAGTGAGAGGCATAGAGTTTTTCAGGGAAGTGCCCAAGTTGATAGATGAAGGAAAGGCTGTTGAAGTCATATACACGCACTACAGTATGGAGTTAGATAAGGTTCCCCATGGTAACCAAATACAGAACGTATAGTACCATGGTGTGCAGGGTGTTCGAGACAGGTGGATAAAGAATAAGTTGAGCAACAGGAGACAGAGAATGGCAGTTGAATTGAGTTTGTGGAAATGGAGAAAGATGACCAGTAGTGCTCCACAGGGATCAGTGTTGTGGCCACTGTTGTTTGTGATATACATAAATGATCTGGAAGAGAGCACTGTTGGAATGATCAGAAAGTTTGCAGATGACACGAAGATTTCTGGACTAGCAGAAAGTATAAGTGACTGTTAAAGAATACAGGAGGATATAGATATACTGGGTGGAAAGTTGGGCGAAAAAATGGCAGCTGGAGTTCAAAACATACAAATGTGAGGTGACGCATTTCGGTCAGTCTAATTCTAGATGGGGTTATACAATGAACGGAAGAGCTTTGGGAAAAAAAAACTTGATAGGCAGAGAGATCTGTGAGTGCAGGTCCATTATACACTGAAAATTGCTGCACAGGTGGATAGAGTGGTCAAGCAGGCATAAAGTATGCTTGGCTTCATTGGATGGGGTATTGAATAAAATGGCTGGCAAGTCATGTTAAAATTGAACAATACATTGGTCTGGCCACACTTAGAATACTGTACAAATTTCTGGTCGCCACATTACCAAAAGGATGTGGACGCTTTGGAGAGGGCGCGTGAAAGGTTTAAGCGGATGTTGCCTCGTATGGAAGGTGCAATCTAGGAAGAGAGGTTGAGTAGGTTAGGTTTGTTTTCATTAGAAAAAAGGAGTTTGAGGGGGACCTTTTTTGAGGTTTACAAAATCATGAAGGGTACAGACAGGGGAGATAGAGAAAAGTTTCATTTCCCAGGTTGAAGCATTAAATACCGAGAGGTCATGCTTTCAAGGTGAGAGGTGAAAAGGTTAAGAGGGATACACGCGGCAACTACTTGACACAGCGGGTGGTGGGTGTCTGGAACGCGTTCCCAGCAGAGACGGGAGAGGTAATCACGGTAGACACATTTAAGATGCGTCTGGACAGATGCATGAGTAGGTGGGGAGCAGAGGGATACAGATGCTTAGGAATTGGGTGACAGATTTAAACAGTAGATTTGGCTCGGCTCAGGCTTGAATGGATGAAGGGCCTGTTCGTTGTCTGTACATTTTCTTTTGTCTTTCTTCTTAAATTACGCCAATTTCATTACAAAATTTGCGAGGTCTAAGTGCCTGAAGTGAATCGATGCTTAAACATTAGTCATAACAAATCTGAGTGTTGGCTTTTGTGTGGTAGCGTGGTCGAGCGGTCTAATATGCTGGATTTTAAGCTTCAGTTTCTGTCGAATCGTGGCTTCAAATACCAGCATCGTAACTGAGCTACGATGTGGAGATGTATGTGAGAGAACTGCGCATGTGTGGATGCCTTTTAATTTGAGTGTTTGCAGCTCCTCAGTGTGCTTACCCTCTCGGTGATAAAATCAGCGACCGTCCCTGAAAACAGCGCAAGTTCCTGCTGTCCGACGTATCCTCATTTCCCGTCGATAACTTTGCTTTTGGATATCTACGTTGCCAGTTTCTGTATCTCAAATGGTCAGCGCAGTTGGCTGAAATGTTGGTGGTTTGAGCCCACCCAGGGAATAAGCCTCAAATATTTACCCCGACCATGCATTGACATTCGGAACTGGGAAAACTCATCCATGATTCACCCCAAGTCCGCAGGGAGTGAGACGTTTGCACGCAGCAGAATACGTCATCATTATCTCCAAGCTCCCGATGCCAACAGACAGCGGCCACTGTAGCTTCAATCAGCGACTTTCTGCCAAGCCATGGGAAACAACTCGTGGAAACTTCTTCCTTAGTAACAGCTCTTGCCGTGAGAAAGGAGCAAAACTTTCACTTTAAATTGGAAAGGGCTTCAGGACATTGGAATGTTGCTCCAGTTCTTGGAACGTGTTATAAATAAAACTCCTGACTTGACAATAAGAAGTGGTAAAGGTTTTATGTAGAAAGAACAAAGAAAGCGTTGATTGAGACGACTCTGTCTCGTCAGCAGATGGGAAATGCCCAACACTGTAAACGGAAATTATTGGGTTTCCTTGGGCAATTTTCCGACTGATTTACTGTCTGCCAGAGTGATTGGAAATCACATCAGCGACATAAAGTTGAGGGTAAAAATATGAAGATATTAAGGTTGAATCTTAAATCCCGGGACAAGTGCTGAATAGATTGTAATGCTTTGAAGGAATAACTGAAGTGAAAATTGTGAATTATATTTTTGTGATTAGGAGGAATGAACTGGATCCTAACAAATTGCTGATGACTTATTCTCGCAATGTAATAGCAAACTAATCCACAGTGCACCGTGCTTGGTTACCTCAGTCGGTGCAGTGTGAGATGCTTAATCTGAGGGTGGTGGGTGCAAGCCTCTCAATGGGCGCTTTCACTGCTTAATACAATTCCAGCTCTTCGTTCCACGTGCAATATTGCAACCCTTCGCAGGGAAATGTTCTTGCTACTTTCATTGTCCGCCTGCTTTTGATCACACGTCGGTTTCTGAATGAACACTGTTTCCATTTTACTGGAGGCGCCAGAGACAACTTTATCAGTGCAGCCTAAAAGACAATGAATGATGACCGTTTCAAAACGTGAGGTTCCAAACCAACCGTGCACCACCCAAAGTGTTCAAAGGCACGGAAAGCGAATGGCCACTTGCTAGGGGTCTGACAGAGGCGGATCAATGTCACATGGGTCCTGAACCAATTTTCAGTGATTCAGATTGTTCTGATGGAAACCGAAGGGAACTCTCCCTCAACGTTTTGCAATTGTTTTTCTTGTGTTTAACGTAATGAACAGTATATTGTCAGTAACGAGGGTGGAGGTGCGGCAGGATCGTGAGGTTTCAGTGTGGGACATAGACACAGTAAGTCAAATATCCCCAGAGCACGGGAGAGCTGTTTGCTCCAGGACCACTGCCATCTTCTGTTTCTAAATCAACAAATGAAATTACTGGAAAATCTCAGCAGGTCTGGTAGCATCTTGAAAATATAAATCCATTTAAGACTTCGGGACTAGTGACACTCTTTTACATGTCCATCTCCATCTGCTTTTGCACACTCTTCCTTTTTATTGAATGTCTCCTGACTTCCAACTTTATATTCAGCTTCTCTTTTATTACTTCCTCTCCAACCATTTTCCCAGTCTTCAATTTTGTATCAGAACTGTTCCATCTTTCACATTGCCCAGGACTTCGAACTGAACAAATAACTCTGTTTCTATTTCCTTAGATAGCAGATGGCCAGAGACTGGAAGGCAGTGTTGTTCCGAAAACTCATCCATGATTCACCCCGAGTCCACAGGGAGCAAGACGTTTACACGCAGCAGAATACAACACCATGTTCTCCAACTCCCCGATGCCAACTGAAAGTGGCCACTGCAGCTTCAATCAGGTCTTCCTGCCAAACCCTGGGACGCAGCTCGTGGAAACCCCTTTATCATTAACTGCTCTTCCCGTGAGAAAGGAACAAAGCTTCCATTTTAAATTGGAAACGGCTTCAGGCGATTGGAAGGTTGATCCTGTTCTTGGAACGTGTTATAAACAAAACTCCTGTCTTGAAAATAAGAAATGGTAAACGTTTTAGGCAGGAAAAACAAAGAAAATGTTGATTCTGAGGACTCTGTTTCGTCAGCAGATGGGAAATTCCCAATACTGTAAACAGAAATGATTGGGTTTCCTAAGGTAATTTTCCGACCGATTTACTCTCTGCCAGAGTGACTGGAAATCACTTCATATGAAAATATTCGGGTTGAATCTTAAATGCTGGGACAAGTGTTAAATAGATTGCAATGTTTTGAAGAAATAACAAAAGTGAAAGATGTGAATTATGTTCTTTGTGATTGGGAGGAATGAGCTGGATCTTGGCAAATTGCTGTGCCAGGTGAATTATGCTCAGAATGAAATAACAAACTAATGCATCGTGTGCCAAGCCTGGATATCTCAGTTCGGTGCAATTCGAGTTGTTTAATCAGAGAGTCGTGGGTCCAAGCCCCATAATAGTCGTTTTCACTGTTTAACAGAGTTCCAGCTCTTCGTTCCACATGCAGAATTGCAAGGCAACGCTGGTGGAGCATTCTTGTTGTTTTCGCTGACACATATGTCCTCCTGCTTTGATCACATGTCGGTTACTGAGTGAAAACTGTCTGCACTTTACTGGAAGCGCCAGATACAACTTTATCAGTGCAGCTGAAAATACTATGAATTATGTCCATTTCAAAACGTGAGATTCCACTTCATCCGTGCACCAACCAATGTGTTCAAAGACACAGAACGCGAATGGCCATTTGTTAGTGGTCTGACAGAGACGGCTTAATGTCTCATGGGCCCTGAACAAAAATTAACTGATTCAGAATGTGCTATGGAACGGAACGGAGCTCTCCCAGTACATTTTGCAATTGTTCTTGTTGTGTGCTCATGTAAGTTTATGTAATGAACAGTTTATTGCCAGTAACGAGGGTGGGGGTGGGGAAGTTTTCTGAGGTTTCAGTGTGGGACAGACGTGATCTGATCGAATGGGTAAGTCAAATATTCCCAGAACATGAAAGAGCTGATTGGTCCAGGATCAATCCCATCTTCTGTTTCAGAATCAACAAATGAAATTGCTGGAAAATCTCAGCAGGTCCGGTCGCATCTTGAAAATGAAAACCGAATGAGATTTCGGGACTGGTGACACTTCTTTTTCCATCTTCATGTCCCTCTGCCTTTCTACAAACCTCCTTTTTATTGAATATGTCCTGACTTCAAACTTTATATTCAGCTTCACTTTTATTGCTTCCTCTCCAAACATTTTCCCAGTCTCTAAAACTGTATCATGCTTGTTCTATCTCTCACTTTGCCCAGGACTTCCAACTGAACAAATAACTCTGTTTCTATTTCCTCAGATACCAGACAGCCAGAGATTGGAAAACATAGGAGCGGTTAGCGCTTTCAGAATATCTAGTCTGCTTCGCCATTCAATCTTGGCTAATATCGTTCTTAACCCCATTCTCCAGTCCTCTACCTGAACACTTACTCCCCAGTCTGAGGATCCAGTCTTTTTTCCCAGAGTGGGTCCTAATCCGTCCCAAAACCCTCCACATTTGTTGGCAGCTGTTACACAGTGTCTTCGTGTCATCAATCCAAGTTTCAGTGATTCTTGGCAAACACGAATTGTTCTGAGCAGCTCGATCGGGTCTCTGGCCCCACTGTGATCCTGCGGGAGAGCAGTAATCATCTTCATCTCCTACAGAAATGATCGGCGCTTCAAAGAAAAACGGACAGAAAGGCTTGTGCGTCAAGATATGTGGAGGTAATTGCTTTCTGACCTGGTCAGTAAACCTTACTCTCTATATCCCCGCACATTCTAGCTGTCGTGGTGAAAGGGAATACAAATCCAATTAATTGCCATCTACGCTTTTATTCGACATGTATTCGTCCTTGTTTTGAATATGCAGGGATGCTTCCAGCACTGATGGTCACCATTTCTAAGAGTGCATGCCGCGGGCCCTGATCTTTTCTGGAGAGTAGCAGTATCAGTTTGTGCGAAAGTGGCCCAGTATAAAGCTTAGAAGAAACATTGTTATTCCCTCTTTCCGGGCGACAGTCTTTCATATCATGATCAATGGGGTTTTATTGCATTCTCATCAGCAAACCTTGTTTTGAATTTACTCACCCAATACTACTGTAGCGGTGAAAAGAATATAATTCCGAATACCTGCTGCGTGAAATTCATTTTCAAATTTCTATTCGCAGTGCTCCTTCATATGTGGCGATGTCTATATCACTGCTGGCCATCCTGTTTAAGAGTGCCATTACATATGTTCCTCTGTCTTGGCGCTGCAGGGAAAATTGTCTGCGCCTTTTCAGCCAATATTTCCTGGATATTTCAACATGGTATTCTTTATTTTTTCAATCATGTCCTCTTTAAGGACACAGTTACTGGGCACTGATCCTTTCTGTAACAACAGTACCGCATTTGCTTTACATGCGAAGGTGGCCTGGATCAGTAACAAGGAGAGCAGTAATTTCCTTCTGTCACAGGGAACACTGGCTTCATGATGTTAGTCTCTGTCAAATGCATCCGAAACTGTGCTCTGAAAGCTCATTTGAACGCTGTCTGGCGTTTCTTAACGTGCGTCAACCAAAACCAGAAATCCTCAGTCATAGTTTGGAGCAGTTCACATATTCGAGTTTCGAAGCAGCAGACACGGATACAGTTCATTCAGTCAACAACAGGAATGGAAAGATTTACAGGCACAGATGAACTATCGACTCTTGTTCACATACTGTTACTAATATTACCGTGTGGCCTGAAGTCTAAGCCATGGTGTAACTGAAAATGAGGAAATCACAGACAGGCTGCCGAATGACACAGTATGTATTTTGTTTTCTTGTTCTCACAGAGTTCCAGGAAAGTATGACAGCGAGGGAGAGGAATGCAAGTCAAGTGCAGCTCTGGTGAAACACCTTCTGTCTGATTCAGTCATCAACAAGAAACGTGAATGCGACTAAAGCGGGAAACCTTTTCACAACTCGAACAAAGAGCAATCACGAACAGTGACCACCTCTTTGACATCTCAGATCGCCTTTGACCTTCCCTGAATATGAAAAGAAACTAATTTTTGTGCACCTCAAAGTGAGAAGTGTTTGATTTACCGACAATAAGTGAGTCGCATGTCCTTGATTCCCACATAGGTTTCCAACTCAGCTTGCAGCCAGGTGGCAGTTGCTCATGGCTCTGCTGGATAATGCACTATTATGGAGAAAGAAAAGGAAAGTTTGAACTCTTATTGGCTCTGGGTTTCGAATAATCTTGCTACGTTTTCTGCCATTCTCGGAATCCAGTGCTAAACCAGTTTTTCAGTTCATCTGAGATGCAGGAGAGTCGGCGTTTCTGGCAGGAGCAGAATTCATCATCTCCAGTGATCACTTTATCTGAGGAGAGAAAATGAACAAAGTTTCACACAGCGACTAATCGGAATTGCATTCCGTTTCAGCATGGCAGCAGATATGGGCTAGCAAATTCAAAGCCAGATTTGCTGATGAGATCAACAAGCACGACCGCTCAGATAGAGCAATTCCTGCCCACCGCTTATTCTGCAGAACTGGTGCAGTTGCTGTGAGTATGCTGCAGGGTATCATCAGGTGCATGCTTTTGGGTTTCCGGTTTTGGCCTGTGTGCTCGCGTGGCTGAGCAACCTGAGACTCTGATTTCAGATTCCACTTCTTATGAAGGCTTGTGTTTGCATCCCTGCGCGGCCACGTATGCTAATGGATTAAGCTGGCAACGTTTTGCAGGGATGAGTTTTGTTAAAGTTGAACAGAAAAAAAAACCAGTCATTTATTCTAACCCGGCAGTGATGTGGCACAGCAGAAAACAACCAACGTGTCAGTGCCCATTTTTCCCCTTCTGCTGTAGTTGTCACGTTCCCCTCCAGCTCGAAAGGTCACCAGCATAATATGCGACTCAAAAACAGGCTGCGCCAATCTTTTATATTCCAGACAATTTGCATTTTTCACCGTTTCTCTGAAAGTGAATGGAGATATTTATTTCCCTGTTTATGTGAAATTAGGTTCTACATTGAATCTGCTCGCAGTTTTCTGTTGTTGTTGCGAAAAGGAGGGAAATTGCGATATGAAACTTGGTTACTTTTCCTAATTTCCTTAATTTCTGACCTGATGAGAGAGGCTGGTGATTGGTCCTCTCGATCCGGTGGAGACATCAGCCCAATTGTTAACCTCATCTAATCGAGACTGTAACTGGTAATCTTCACTTTTCATGGTTCATTGTTAGTCAGTTCTGATTCATGTTACTTGAGCACTTTCCTGGAAGTATTGGTGCACTCAGGCGCCAGTACGTTGAAAGCACCATTTGGAATTGCCTCGCTGCAATTTGTGTGAGCAGCTCTTGACCCAAACGACTCGCTCTGCCTCACAGACAGCAATCATGAGTCCGTGTGTCTGAAAATAGGTTCTCTTTGTCAGTTCTGCTTCTGTTTATGATTTGTTAGTTTTTGGTTTCGCTGAAGAGCCGCGCGAGCAACATGATTTGTGAGCTATGTTCCACAGCCGGAATCTCCCACTGAGAAGTTGGGAATGTGTCAAGAAGAATGGTCACTGGCAGCCTAAGACCAGAAAAAAATTGATTCGTTGCTGGTATTAACCGAAGCAGCCAGTGGGAGTTATCTTAAATGGGAGAGTACTCTCTTTGCATGCGAGAGATTGCGGGGTTGCTAGCTGCATTCTCCATCCCCTTTTAGGGCGGTACCGTGGCTCAGTGGTTAGCACTGCTGCCTCATAGCACCAGTGTTCCACGTTTGATTCCTGTGCGTAGTTTGCACATTCTCCCTGCGTCTGCATGGGTTTCTTCCCACACTGCAAAGATGTGCAGCGCAGGTGAATTTCACGTGCCAATTTGCCCATTATGATCGGTGCATTAGTTCGAGGGAAATTGGTTTGGGTGGGTTACTCTTTGTAGGGTCGGTGTGGACTAGTTGCGCTGAAGGGCCTGTTTCCATACTGTAGGGAATCTAATCTAACCATCTTCCAGAAAACTAGCCCAACGCACTGACCAAGTGATGAGTGCCTATTCAAACTGATGATCGCCACTGCAGCATCTCAGAGGGGCTGAGCCCGTAAACAACCGCTCTATTTGCCAAATTTCACGTTTATTATTTTTCAACATTCCTGTCAGTATAAAGATCCATATGCCTTTGAAATGTTGAGAGTGTACCAGACTCCACCACTAAATCTGACAATTCATTCCAAACACGCAAAACTTTCTGTGAACAAAAAATATCCTTCAGATTCCTTTTAAATTTTACCACTCTCCCCTTAAACCTGTTTCCCTTGTTTTGAACTTGCTTGTCTTGGGAAGAAATATTCATTGACCATTTACACTCCCGTCTACCTCATATTTATATAAACCTCAGTAAGTGCATGCCTCAGCCCTCAAGCTCCAGGGAACATTTTCACATCCTATTCAACTTTCAGCTACAATCCAAACACTGTAAGCCTTACAACATCCTCATACGTATTATCGAACTTGCGCCAAGTTCGCCAGTGAAAGTGCGTGTGTTAAAGTGCGTGAGGTGAGGCGATGCTGTAACACTCATCCTGAAAAACGTGCTTGCGGGGGTTTGTGTGGTAGCGTGGCAGATGTGTCGAAGGAGCTGTCTTTAAACTATAACCTAGATCCAGTAATTGATTTGAATTCCCACCACGACCAGAACCACGGTGGAAGTAGGGTACTCTGTTTTTCATGAAAGACCTATAAACATTGAGATGTCAGGATTTAATCCCATATTCGGCTTTTTTTTTGACAGGAACTTTCACTAACTAAGGCAGAGGGACTGCCCAACTCAACGATTCAAAACTATGCGTGCATTTACTTGACTATTCAACACAGGAACTCGGACTCATTTTTGTTTGTTTCACAGTTACTCGGAGAAAATTTAAAACAACCTCCGGTTATGCAGAAGATTTGAAAGCTGGATATTCTCCACTGAAAATACACCGGAAGAAGCAATCTCTTATTGTTTTTGTTTTAAACTGATAACTTAGCCTGTTTAAACTGACAGGATAACGAAGATCTGTCCATCCTCTTCGGCACCTTTAACCGCGTTAATATCCGCAAAGGGAAACTCACACTAAGAGGAATGAGCTCATTGTGGTGAATTGTTAAGGCGTGGTGTGTGAGTCAGAGTGAATAGTGGTCAGTAAATACTGACACTGACATTGAACGTTGCAACGCCAGCTCCTCACTCACATGCTGTCTCATGCCTCCCAGTCATCATTGCCTTTCACATTTTCCCCTCGTCTGTTCCACTTCACAACTTATTCCCGACTGCTTGCAAGTGTTCCCTTAGAAACTGCAGCTTTAGGAAACGTATTATTGGGATAAAGTCTTTACTCGATGGGATGGGATGCACCGTCAATCCCTAATTACCCGAGAGATTGAGATTTTGAGTCACTCCGCAGAACCCTGGATGTCCTCAGTAGCGAGGTACAGGTATGATGACACGAGGCAAGGATTTAGACCTAGTGACATTCAAGGAACAGCGAGATATTTTCAACTCGGAAACGCGAGAACCTTGGAGGGGTAATTGTTGTGATAGCTTTCGCTTGTATTTGCTGCCATTGTTCTTCCAGACAGATGCTGATCGATCACTGAATTGTTCTGGCAGGATCCGTGTGTGTGTTCTGGATGCAACCAGGATTTAGTTTTCATTCGGATAATTCACAAGAAGAGAATTAAATCTTCACTTCCTGACTGGGAATTAAAGCCTGTTCTGGCCAATGTAAACTCAGACTTGTATGCAGGGATATCCATTGATACTGCAGTAGCATTTGGGACCTGACCTGTACAAACGCCTGTGCCTGCTCTTAACGTCATAATCGTCTTCTCAGCAGCGTTTCTCTCTCCAAGTTTCCAAGTCGGTTCATATTATCACCCTGGATTTCAATGTGAAACAGGCAATGCTGTGATAATCTGATGTTGTTCAGCAGATATACTGCAGCAAGTTAAGTAAAGACTGATGCGAACACGAGCTCGTTTTGAGCTGTGCTGATGTGTTGGCAGCAAGAAGGGCATCGTTCAACACGCCTGATTCCGGATGACGAGCTCGAAATGACCAGTGGTTTCTTGCTGAATTAGTTCATGGTCTGGAATGTAAAAATCTTCAAATATGAAAGTACAGCGAAAGGTAACGGTTCACAGAGTGTGGAATTCCAAGTGAAACAGTGTTGGTGATTATATTTGCTGATTTTTCACCTTGTGATTGCTGTTTCTATGATGTGGACGTTTACATTACCTATAGAGAAACTGTCACAGCCAAACCTGGTTTTTGGGTCAGTGACAGAATTGCAAACATGCCTTATGCCGAGTTAGGGGATTGTCGGTTCGCATTTAAAATCGCGAGGATGCAGCGTGTTAGTCCATTCCTGTTGTCTGTCAGGAACGGAAGGGGCTGGGTTTTCGAATGTATAGTTCTTTCATCCACTTTCATTTGTAGCTCAGAGCAACGTCTCTCATTGTCTGTCGAACTGGCTTTGGTTTAACCAAAAGCTGCCTTTTAGCGGTTGAACTTGCATGTTGGAGCGGACAGCTGAAGTGAAGCACAAGGAGCTGGTCAAATCCTGAGAACTCTGCCACTCTTGTGTGTCTCTTTCTGTGGAAGACACGACCTGGGTAATAACACAATGTGACTATGACAAACTTCAATCCCATTGTTGTGTCATCTAAGATCAAAGTGAGAACCTCACTGCCATTTGCACTGGAAACATCAGAACATATAAGGTTATGGACCAAAGCTGGAAACTGGGAATAGAATAGATGAATGTCTTTAAACCAGACTGCACCATGGGCCAAATGGGCATTTCCGTTCTGCAAAACGTGAAGACGAGTAGAAAACAATCTGCAGTGAAACTGATCAGGAATGAAAGGGAAAAGTCATTTCATCGAGAATGAGTGCAAGAGCGTCTGTCTTCATTCAGTGTAATGTCGTAGTTAGGATTTGGAACTAGAACTGCCATGGCATTAGTTCTATTTTCGGACAGGGAATGAATGTTTTATTGTGCAAGTATATCGTGGTACCAGTATTTCTGACCACTGGTCCGAACCTGGTGATGCTTGGTTTTGTGCCAGGTTATCAAAAATCAAAAAGATGCAGGTTTTGGAAATCTGAACTAAAAACGAGAATTGATAGATAAACCCGCTGCACCTGGCAACAGCTGCAGAGAGAAACATATTGTTTTTAGAGCGACAGAAGCAGGTTAGTTATTGATTTCTAGATTATACTGTTGGGAAAATGATAATCTTACCTGTCGTATCAGGACATTTATCAAAATCACACTTGAGCTTACAAACGTCGAATTTACAATCTTAAAAGGACTTAATCAGTTGTCATGTTACTTTCATTTTCATGAGCTGGTGGAAGGCTATGTTTTAATGGCTACATTTCCTTTTGCTTTCTGTTATTGAGCAGTCACTTCGAATGGAGAATTGTTTCTTTCAGTGTCTACCTCAATATGTGTCTCTGTTTTTCTATATTTCTCTCTGTATCCTCCTGGGCATTTTTCACATTCTCCGACTCTCTGGCTGTCCATATCCCTCATTTCCCATTTCTGCTCTTGAAAAGCCTGACATTCCGAGACAGTTTGAGATTCGAACTGCTGAGAGGCTTTCTGACGCCTGGCTGGAGTCGGTCAAGGTAGTCTCACATTCTCTGGATAATGCGTCTGTCACTTCGACCTGAGGCAAGGAGTCATTTCTTCCTCAAAATCTAAAGACCCTTTCGAAGTTAAAGTTGAATTCCTTATCCAACAGAAAAAGAAAGTAATTACATGATAGCTGAAGAAGAACAAGGATGCATTTACTGTTGGTGTACAACGAATGAATGGTGACAGCAGAGTATGAGGGTGGTCATGTCGTGGTGTCAGTGCCATGACCACAACATTCCCCGGGAATGCTGCAGTGTCTCCTGCCTCATCACATAATTTCCACAAAACTGGGAATGAAGGAATGAGAATAAGAGGATGAGAAGCAGAAGTGTTTGTGGAACTGCGGGAAGAATCTCCAAGTTAAAATAGTAGTTAAAAAGAGCAACATACACTACTGGATTTAAACCAGGAAAATGAAGCCGGAACGCAAAATCAGAATATACAGCAATTCAAACAGGACACTGAGTTTCTCGATCAGCAACACAATACTTGCGAGAAATAACGAACTTTCAATACAATGAGCAGGCACCAGTATGATGGGAGGTGCTTTCACCAGCTAAGCCACGGCGCCACGTTAAAAGCCAGATTTGTCGTCCATATGTGCAATGCCTGAACCACTTGATCACAGGAATTCGAAAACGCGTTTTCTGTATTAGTGTTGCTCAGTATGAATGGCAATCAAACTATGCTTATGCAAAAACAGACATTTCAATGCTGAGCATGCCCCACTGAAAACGCACAGAAAAAGACAGTATCCTCTTGCATTGGCAACCAACAGATATTTTCATCTGTTTAAACTGACAGAATAAAGAGGATGTGCTCATCTCCTCTCGCGTCCCATTAACCACGTTAATACACACGTAGGGATTTTCAAACCAAGATGAACAGGCTCATTGTTGTGAATTGACAGCAGTGGTGTGTGAGTTATTGCGAGCAATAAATGCTGAATCAATAGCACTGACACTGAGCCTTGCACCATCAGCTCCACACTCACATATTGTGTCATGTTTCCTAGGCATCAGTGCATTTGACTTTAATTATTCTACCCTGCACCTCTCCTCAAGTTATTCCCAACCGCTTGCAGTGTCGAATTAAAACATGCAATTATTAGAAATGTATTTCTGGGACACAGTTGTCTTTCAATGAGATAAGATTCACTGCACATCCCTAATTATCCCAAAGATGTAGGGGTCGAGTTACTTTTGTTAACTACTCAAATCCTTAGTATGGAGGTACTGACAAGAAACCGCTAGAGATGGAGTTCCTGGATTGCGGAAAGCAGACCGACCCCAAACTGCTCACGTAACTCACCCAGGGAAGAGCAGATGGACCCCACTCTGTCAATGTAACTCAACCAGGGGACAGAAGTCTGACATCACACGATCAATGTAACTCAACGAGGAAATTATGGCCTGACCGCACTCTGTTAAAGTAACTCACCCAGGGAAGAGTAGACTGACGCCACTCTGTCAATGTTAGTCATCCAGCGAATAGCAGACTGACCCAACACTTTATATGTAACTCACCCAGCAAATGGCAGACTGACAAGACTCAGTCAGTATAATTTACCCAAGAAAGAGCAGACTGATGCCACTCTGTCAACGTAAATCACTCAGAGAAGAGCAGGCTGTACCCATTCTGTCTCTGTCACTCATCCAGGAAAGAGCAGGCTGATCTGATTCTGTCAATGAAACACAAGCAGGGAGACGAGCCTGACCCCACTCTGTCAAAGTAACTCACTCAGAGAAGAGGAGACTTATTCCATTCTGTCTATGTGAATCATCCAGCGGAGACAGTAATGAAACCACACTTGCTGTTAAACTCAGACAGAGAAGAGCAGACTGTCACGACTCTGAGAAAGTAACACGCCCGTGGAGGAGCAGACTGACACCACTTTCTTAACGTAGCTCACCCAGGGAAGAACAGACTGAGTGCACTCTGTGATATTACTCATTCAGAAAGCAGCAGACTGACCCCATTCTGTTAATATGACTCTCCCAGGGAAGAGCAGATGAAGCCCAATCTGTCAATGTGACTCAATCAGGGAAGAGCACTCTGACCTCACGCCATCACTTTAACACAACTTGGAAATTGCAGACTGACCGCATTCTGTCAATGCAACTCACCCAGGGAAGAGCAGACTGATCCCACACTGTCCAAATTACTCACTCCGTGAAAAGCAGACTGACGCCACTCTGCTAATGTAACTCGCACAGGAAAGAGTAGACTGACGCCACTCTGTCAATGTAACTCACTGAGGGAAGAGCAAACTGACGCCACTCAGTCAGTGTTACTCACCCAGGGAAAGGCAGACTGACCCCACACTCTCAGTGTAACTCAGCAGACTGATCCCACACGGTCAATATAAGTCATTCACTGAAGAGCAGTCTGACCCCACTCTATAAATGTAATTCACTCAGGGAAGAGCAGACTGATCCCATTCTGTCTACGGCACTCACCCAATGAATGAATACTAACTCCACTCTACCAATGGAACTCGCCAGGGAAGAGCAGACGGAAGCCAGACTGTCAACATAAATTATTTAGGGAAGACAATACTGAACCCGCTCTTTCTGTTTCACTCAGGCAGGGAAGAGCAGACTGTCAACACTCTGTGAAAGAAATTCGCCCAGGGAAGGGCAGACTGACCCGACTGTATCTGCGTGACTGACACGGGTAAGAGCAACTAACCAAACTCTGTCAATGTATCTCCCTCAGGGAAGAAGACCCTGACCCCTCTCTGTCCATGTAGCTCACCCAGGAAACAGCAGACTAACCCCACTCTGTCTATTTAAGTTCACAAAATTCATCTGAAGTACGTCCTATCCAGACACTCCTATTACAGAGACATCACTGTCTCGAAAACCGTGTGCGTTCAATGGCGATTCCAAATAACCTGCAAATGTTTAGAATGTGGCAGCAAACCAGAGCAACCACACAGAAATTGGGCGAATGTGCAAACTTCCATCAGGCAGTCACCTAAGCCTGGAATGGAAACAAAACCCGGCAGCAGTCGTGATTATAAAATGGCAGGACAGAAACCTAGCAAAAAGAATTGCACCCCTGTGTGTTGCAACGATTCTTAGTATTAATTAAGCCCCCCTCACTGTAGTAAATTTCCATTTTCATCACTGCCAACATTCTTCAAAACAAAGCACGCACTTGCTTTTTCAGACTTCCTGTATCCCGCTTTCATCCCGCTTTTTACCTCATCATATTTCTGACTTTACAAACTACGTCATAACAGGTTGACAGCTGCAGAATGAGTTTTGTTCCATTCTCCACTGATGTTGATGGTAGTAATCCGGCATATTCGAGTAGGACTTGATGCGCTTGCGGGTGGTGTATTTGCGGCATTTTGGCTTCATTTTTTCATTTTCGGTCTACTATTTCGAGTTCATTGCGCAGACCTCTGAAGAAGACTTTTTGGAGTCGAAATGGTAACTGTATTTTCTCTCGAAAGACAGACGTTGCTTTATTTCTGTTCTCTTATAAATTGATCTTCTTCCGATCTTTGCAAGTGAAATAGGGTGCATTACTATTGCTCGGTTTTAGTTTCAAAATCAAGAGAAACATGAAGGAGAGAATATCAAAGAACACAAAGTGCAGAGTTGTTAAGATAATTTTTGCAGCAATGGTGGACTTGAAGGACAAATTAAGATAACGGTTCAAGAACGTTTAGTCTGTGAAAGTGATATGTGACTTTAGTTCTAAATATATGTTTCCGTTCTTCCAGTACATCTTTTTGACTCCAGAAAACATTGATTGTTTTCTGTATTCACTTTGTTTCGCGATATCTGTCTTCTGGTCGACCAGGGACAACTTGAATTTGCGTCTCCATTGAATAAGATTTCGGTCATTCTTTCGAGAACCAAACCTGTGCATTATGTACCACATATCATGCTGATGGCTAAGAAGTTCAAAATGAATTACGGTTTATGGATCGTGAGCAAGAATGAAGTGATCCACTTGCGAACAGATGTCACCACGCCCTATTCCTACATCGGGCCTGAACGGTCCATTGGCAGAGTCTGCAGATAGGAAATGTCTAAGTGACTCGTCCTTTGTTCAGTTTGATTTGATACCAATGGTAGTGCTGTTTTGGTGCAGAAATGTGTCAACATCTCTGACGTCAGAATCAAAATTTAAGTCGCATCTACTCCGTGGAGTGTCTTCTCATACCGGAACATGCTGACATGAAAACATCTAGCTCTGATAGCAAAAGTGTTTTCATTAAACTGGGAGTATGTTTAACTAAGCAATTCAGACAGCCAGGATGAATAATTGGCATTTGGTTCTTCAAGCTGAGCTCTCCACACCAACTGCTCCAACGAAGGCCGTGGATAAGATCCCCATCGATTATTTTGGTCAATTTTAGCCTCAACAACAACCTATTGTTCTGAACAATGCTACATCACAAGCAGAGGGCTAAGTCTGATTTTCGTCGTTAATTTTCAATTTCAGTTCTTAATGCACAGTTTCTTACGAATGTGGACAGCAGAAGACCGTTAACATTCCATTTCTAATATTTCCAGAAAATTCTACTCCGCTGATATCGCCTTGCCTTTTCACATCGCAAGCCAGGAACCTGGATCAGTCGAGTTCCTTTCCACACATGGAGTTGCTTTTTTCTAATTCATTGACTGCTGATATAATAGATTATTGGCCTTTAGAGTCAGCTGTAAATTAGGTTGAACTTTCTCAGCTTGACTTTCAACTGATCCTAAAAAGAATTCATCACCTGCAGGTAAGTGTATTGCATTGCTTCTTGTTTTGCTGAATTCCACCCCCCGAACATCCAAATTTCACGATAGTTCGACAAATGTGTTGACACTGATTCGTGTTGGAAGTTGGTGGCTTTTTGTGTCTCGACATATAATTTATTCAATTAGATGACTGGGTCAGTCTTGAAATTACTTCGGATTCTTCACAGTTGAAAATTTACTTTCGATTGAATGCAAAGCTCAAGCTACACGAAATCCAAATCCTGCAAAGGAATTAATGACTTTTAAAAGATTCTGCGCTGTGAACAGGATTCGAACCTGCGCAGGGAGACCGCATTGGATTTCAAACCCAACGCCTTAAACTCTCGGCCATCACAGCTACGGAGAACAACCCAGTTTTCATAGTAAAACAACTGAATTAATGAATTATCTAATTTGTTGGAAGAACAAATTGGCAAGACACAAAGATTTCGCCAAATCCTTTGCAGAGACCCAGACGAACGTCACCTTAGCAGATTGACAGGCTTTCACCGCAAACTAGATTCTGACACAGCTGAAATTGTGGGAATGATTCTTCGTCGAATTATAGAGTCACGGATGTACACCACACGAAGAGAGGATCATTGTCTCACTGCTTACGATCGATTTTGACTCAACTGCTCATCATCTGGTGCCAAAGTCGATATGCTGTTCTGTTTTAATATTCATCGAAATATGGTATTAGAAAAATTGATGCTAAGTCCATAAACACTAGCTACATTCGTTAAAAAATATCGGAATTGGAAAGAATGCAGAACTAATTTACAGGAATAGATCCAGCAACTCATCCGTAAGTTCTGACAACAGGTAATGAAATTGTGAGCACAAGAGAGGAAGATTAACCGAAGATTTGGAACTTGAAATCGTCTTGACGGAATTATTTGCAAAGTTTTTGCCGTTGTTCTAGAGTCATCAAGTCGTTGAACAATACAACACGGAAAGTGGCCCTTCTTTCCAACTTGACCATTGTGGACAGATATCCTAAATTAATAGGTCCCATTTGCCAACATTTGGCCCACATCCCTCTAAACCTTGTTACTCATATATCCATCCAGATGCCATTCAATGTTACAGTTGTACCAGACTCCACCAATTTGGTGGCAGCTCATTCTGGACACGTCTGAAAAAGTTGCCCCTGACATCCCTTTTAAATCCTTACCCACTAATTTTAAACCGATGTTTTCTAAATTTTGACTTTCTCACCAGCCGGAAAACACCTTGATGAGTCAACCTATCGATGTCCCTCATGATCTAATAAATAGCAACGATTTGACTTTATCATACTTGTCAGGAGGGAAATGTGTGGAGATTATTTGTCGAAGGTTTGAAGTAGAAAGTCTGATGTACAGACTTTTAGAATTGCATCTTGGAGAAGTTTTTAATTAGTCATTGAAGTCTAGTAGCAGTTGTAGAAGTCTGTTGTGAAAGCTGTAGTAGGATTTCAGGGCACGAGAACGAAGCATTATTTCCAATGTATGGTGGCTCAGTTCGACCACACTTGGACTACAGTATGAGGAATTATAATCCTCAGTTTAGGAAAGATGCTAATTCCATATGAGGAATATCACAAATGGTGATAAGCGTTGATATCATGGATGAACGTGAGTCCTCCGAATTGAAATTGGGCAAATCCCGCCTTTTCTTAACAGTTTCAAAACAAGAGAGGTAATCTCATTGAGAGTTGCAAAATATTTGAAGAGATAAACAAGGTGGTGCAATTAAATTTTGTTCCCTCATTGGTGAATCTAGAAGCAGGAGAGGACAATTTTAAAATGAAGCATTGTAATTTATGACCAGGATGAGAACTATTGATTTTTGTCTTAGCCTTGAGAAGTCTCGCTGTTCAGCACTACAGTCTTTGAATGCATCACTATCAGCCTGACCCGCCGACACTTACTGCATCACTATAGACCTGACCCCTCACACTTACTGCCTTAATATCAGCGTGAACCCTTCAAACTTACTGCATCACTATCCATCTGGCGCCCTCACATTTACTGCGCCACTTTCATTTCGAGACCTTCATTTTGACTGCGTCACTATCAGCCTGACTGCCAAACACTTACTTTGTCACGATCAGTAACGCCCTTACACTTCCTATGTTACTATCACCCTGACGCCTTACACTTGCTGTGTCACTATCAGCCTGACTCCATCAAACTTATTATGTAAGTATCAGACTGACGCCTGTGTCACTACAACACTGCCTCCTCAAACTTACTATGTAACTATCTCCTTAACCCTCTCACATTTACTGCGCCACAATCACACTGACCACCTCACACCTACTGCTTCACTATGAGCTTCAACACTCACACTTACAGCGTCACTACCAGCCTGACTCTCACACACTTATTACTTGACAATCAGCATTACTCTCTCAAATTTATTTCATCATTATTAGCCTGAGGCACGCACACTGACAGCGTCACTAACAAACTGACCCCCCCATGCTTACTGCGTTGGTATCTCTCTGATCCCCTCAGCATTACTGCGTCACAACCACTCTGATCCCCTCATACTTAATGCGTCACTATCCCTCTGGCACCCTCATACTTCCTGCATCACTCATTCCCTGCACATGCGCACCTACTGCATCTCTATCAGCCAAACCCCACTCACTAACGGCGTCACTCTCTCTCTAACCTGCTCACACCTTGACACTCTCTCACTTCGTGCATCAATATCAGCCTAACGCCCTGACACTTACTGCATCACTACCAGCCTGATCGCTTCAAATGTACTGTGTCACTATCAGACTGACCCACTCATACTTACAGCATCACTATCACCTTGACCTCCAAACTTAATGCGTCCAGATCACCCTGAACCTTTCACTCTTCTTGCGTCACCTTCAGCCAGACCCTGCACACTATTACTCTGACCTCCTCATACTTGCTGCATCATTATAACTCTATCCCACTCACACCGTGTGTGTCACTATTACCCTGAAAACGCATACTCACTGCACCACTATTATCCTGAATCCATCACAATTAGTATATCATTATCAGCCTGACCCCTTATACTTACTGTGTCACTATCAACCTGTCCCCTCACATTTCCTGTATCACTCTCAATCTGACACGCTCAAAGTGTCTGCGTCACTGTCACCCTGAACACGTCACACTTACCGCATGGGTGTCTTCCTGAAACCTCACACTTATTGCGTCACTACCATCCTGAGCGGCTCACACTTACTGCGTCACTAGCACACCAACACTCTCACCTTTACTGCGTCACTATCGGCCTGACACCTCACACGTACTGCATCACTATTAGTCTGACCCGCTCACACGTTTTGCGTCACTACTACCCTGACCCCCTCACAATTGCTATGTTACTATCAACCTGACCCCCTCACACTTTCTCTGTCATTATCACCCTGATCCTCTCACACATAATGCGTCACTGTCACACTGAGACACTTACATTTTCTGCGTCGTTATCAGCCGGACTCGCCGGCACACAGTGTCACTATCAACCTGGCCCCTCACACTTGCATGCCTCAATATCAGCGTGAACCCCTCACACTTACTGCATTACTGTCCATCTGCCATCCTCTTACTTACTGCACCAGTTTCACCTTGACATCCTCATTTTTACTGCGTCACCATCAGCCTGACAGCCACACACATATTGCGTCACTATCAGTGACGCCCTCGCACTTCCTATGTTAATATCACCCTCACTCCGAAAACCTAGTGCGTCACTATCAGCCTGACTCCATCACACTTTTTGTGTCACTATCAGACTGACGCCTCACGCTTACCATGTTACTAAAACTCTGCCCCATCACACTGACTGCGTCACAATCAGCTTGACCCCTCAGACCTACTGCGTCACTATCACCCTGACCCACTCACACTTTTTGTATCAGTTTCAGTCTGACGCCTCGCACTTACTGTGTAACTAAAACTCTCCCCCGTCACACTGACTGTGTCACTATCAGTCTGACCCCTTCATACTTACTGTGTCAATATCAGTCTGACCCGTCAGACTTACTGCGTCACTCTCACTCTGATCCTCTCTCATTTACTGCATCACTCTCCCCCGGACCTCCTCACATTTACTGCATCACTATCACCCTGACCCACTCACATAGTCTTTGCCATTTTCACCTTGCTGGCCTTATTTTTACTGCGTCACCATCAGCCTAACCGCCACACACTTATTGCGTCACTTTCAGTCACGGCCTCACACTTCCCATGTTACTATCACCCTGAATCCTTACACTTATTGTGTCACTATCAGTCTGACCCCTCACACTTCCTGTGTCACGATCAGCCTGACTCCATCACCTTTATTGTGTCAGTATCAGACTGACGCCACACACTTTTCTTGTCACTAAAGCAATGCCCCGTCAAATTGACTGTGTCACTATCAGCCTGACTCCCTCACACTTACTGCTTCTCTATCGCAATGCTCCTCTCTCACTTACGACGTCATTTGCACCCTGACACCCCACACTTGCTGCGGCACTATCACACTGAGGACCTTACACTTAGTGTCACTGTCATCCTGACCCCTTACACTTACTGCATCACTATCACACTGGTATCTCACACCGACTGTGTCACTATCATCCTGAACCACTTACACCTATTGCGTCACCATCACTTTGACCCCAACACACTAACTGCATCAATATCATCCTGACCATCTCACACATACTGCGCCACTACCCGGCTGACTCCCTCACATATACTGCGTCACTATCAGTCTTACGCACTCATTCTTACTGCGTCACTATCACCCTGACTCCCCACTCTTACTGCGTCAAGATCATTGTGCTCCCATACACGTACAGCGTAACTATCATCCTGACTACGTCACACTTACTGCGTCAAGATCAGCATGATCCCCTCAAACTTAATGCGTCACTATCAGCTTCAACACTCACATTTACTGCGTCACTTCTAGCACTACCCCTGCACACTTACTACACCCCTATCCGCCTTAGCCCCTCGCATTTACTTCATCACTATCAGCCTGAGACACTCACACTTACAGCTTTACTACAACCTGGCCCTGTGAGTGCATCTACATCACTGTCACCCAGACCCCTTGCCCATACTGCGTCACTACAAGCCTGGCCCCTCAAATGTTCTGCGTCACTATCACACTGACATCTCACACTCACTGCGTCACTATCACCCTGACCCCTCACAATTACTGCATCACGACAACCTGACCCCCTGAAAGCATCTGCGTCACTGTCACCCTGACCCCATCACACTTTCCATGTCACCATCACAATGACACATTCACACAGTCTGCTTCACTGTCATCCTGACACCTCACACTCACTGGATCACTACCACCCTCCCCCTCATACTGACCTGTCACTATCATCCAGAGCCGCTCACACTTATTGCGTTCCTATCACTCTGCTCCCAACACACTGCGTCACTATCAGCCTGACACTCGCACACTTCCGGCATCACTATCAGCCTGACCCCTCACAATTTCACCGTGTCTATCAGTCTGACTCCTACATTTTCTGCATCACTATCACCCTGTCACTTAACACTTACTGGCCGGTATTAGCCTGATGCCCTCAACTTACTGCATCAATATCAGCCTGACCACTCACACTTACTCCGTCACCATCACGCTGACCCCCTCACACTCACTGCGTCACTATCACTCTATCCCCTCTCACTTCCTGCATTAGGATCACTCTGACTCACGGACACACACTGCATCACTATCAGCCTGACCCCTCACACATACTGTGACACTATCAGCCTGACCCCACCACACTTGCTGCGTCTCTATCAGCCTGACCCCCTCACACCTCCTGCTTCACTATCAGACTGACCCCTCACACTTACCGCATCCCTAACAGCCTGACACCTCACACATACTGCGTCAATATTCCCCTAACACCTCACTTTTATTGGCCACTATCAGCCTGACGCTCTCAACTTACTGTGTCACTTACAGCCTGAACGCACACACTTACTCCCTCACTATCACCCTGACTGTCTCACACTCACTGCGTCAGTCTCTGCCTGATCCCATCACACTTACTGCGCCACTGTCATCCTGTCCCCTCCCACTTTATGCGTCGGAATCAGCCTGACACACGAACACTTACTGCATCACTATCAGCCTGATCTCCTTCCAATTATTGCGTCACTATCAGCCTGACAACTCACTCTTACTGCGTCACTGTCACACTGACCCCTCACACGAAGTGCTTCACTATCACCCTAACCACCTCACACTTACTACTTCACTATCGGTCCGATCCCACAGACTTACTGCATCACTATCACTCTGACCCCCTCACTGCGCAACTATCGGCCTGATCCACTCACACAGTCTGCGTTACTACCACGCTGACACCTCACCCTCACTGTGTCACTATTATCCTCACTCCATCACACTTATTGAGTCACTGTCAGCCTGATCCCCTGTAATGAAAAATGATCATTTATTGTGAAACCTGTGAAAGCATGGTTGAAATAAAGAAGAATGGACCTAACTTTGCAAAAAGACAGAAAAAATGTAACGTTTAACCTATTTTACAGCTGACTCTCAAGGTCAATAATCTATTATATCAGCAGTCAATGAATTAGAAAAAGCAACTCCATGTGTGGAAAGGAACTCGACTGATCCAGGTTTCTGGCTTGAGGTGTGATAAGGCAAGGCGATATATAGTATAAAGGGAACATGTGAAAACCGTCAGGCGTCCATTTTATGAGGCGTCTTGCAAATGTGTCGGGTCCACTCTGCAAATTTCAAAAATAAACTTTTTCTTTGCTCTTGGTAGCATTTGCGTTGAGTCGATTGAAATTCCACGGCAAGAAACTAGGGCTCTCGCCTGAGACCCTGCGATTGGGTAAGATTTTGAAGATTCCCAGGAGGTGTACGCGCCACTGCCTCGAAGGTCTTTCACTTCATCTCGAGCGCTGAATTCGCCCCTTTGCGTGAGAGGACTGGGGATGAGTGGATCGCCCCAGAGTCGCGTTCCGAATCGAATAGGGTCGGGGTAAGAGTTGTGGCTAAAGTAATCCGACATAGAGACTCGTTCGAAGAGAATAAATGAACCAAGAAGAGGGACCAGTGAACTCTCGCGCGGTATTCGAATAAAACTCAAGGGAAAGGATTGCCTTCTCTCGAGAGTTTAAGAGATAGCAAGATTAACGGTGGTTTGAGACTTGGAGCCACCATGGGCAGCTTTGGAGTCGCCAAAGCTGTACCAGTTACGTGGGTTCTTGGTTTGTGAAAACCAAGGCAATGAGGCGGTCGCGCCCAATGAGAGGGGACCTCCGGAGGTAAAAGCAAGTTATATTGGCAAAGAGAGAGAGAGAGAGAGAGAGAGAGAGAGAGAGATAGATATACAGACAGAGAGACAGACAGAGAGAGATGAACACTTTTCCAATATCCATGAAAATCGGCCCCAGCAATAGCGAACAAAAAGAGGGTCGACAGACAAGTCGGAATGGTCAAGAAAAAATACAATATATGCTAAATAATTATGACCCAGTTTCTGTAAAGCAGTTAAAAATGTATATCAAGGTATGTCTTTTTCTGGAGGAAGGAAGTTTTAGTAACATGCAGTTGCAAATGTTGAGGTCACCGTTGGAGGAGAGAGAGAGAAGGAGAAACTGAAGGGTAAAATAGAACCTGTGAATTGGAGTGCTTATAACATGTTGAAGGCTGAGCCTGATTTCAGGGAAAGTAAATCTCGAATAAAAGATAGATCAAATACATGTACAAACACCAGCGCACATGCACACACACGGAAAACAACCAAATGAAGCTGTACAGTGTCTTAAGACTGGATCAGATCCTAACCTTAATGGGTGCCTTCGAAGAGCTACAGTCCTCCTACGAGATCCACTTCGCGAAGATTCCAAGTCAACGGTCGCTGCCTCAGGTTCGACTGAATCACCAATAGCATATCGTACCCACAATCAATTGAAAAGAATCACTAAAGAAGTCGAGACAATGTCCCAGTACCTTAAGCACCTCACGAAAGTCGATAACGTGTATTGTGGACTGATACCACCCAATGACATAACGACGGCAGAGATCACACTGTATGAGGCACACCTGAGGAGCAGCTTCATCAAATGGAATGAAGTACGAAACAACAAAATAGGTAACAATATACGTGTATTACCTGGGACCCGGGAAAGCTGAATTAGATAGAACAATACGTGATAAATGCTGAAAAATTGCTGGCTCAAGAGAACCATAACTGGAAATTAAAAATGGAACAGCAATCACATAAACCTCAGCTTATTATGATGCAAATGTTCGTTCAGCCGTTGGAGGGAGGAACTGCGGGAAAAGAGAGAGGCACAGGTGGAGTTGGCAAAAGAGGAAGGGATCGCGGAAGTGCGCTTGCAGAGATAGATCTGGCTGGTGCTTTGTTTGCGGTGCAATGGACCACTGGTCGAGACAGTGCCCGCACAGACAGCCTCAATCGGTCCTGGAGGCGGGACGGCATGGTGACTGACAGGGGACGACTGAGGTTGAGGTGGGCAGGCCAGAAGGTAAAGGTAAATCTCTTTCCTTTATACTTGGCAACGAAGAATCACTTATGCTAATCACTTCTAATAGCCTAACGGGCACTGAGATGTGTCCCAACTCTATATTGAACATTGAGATTGCGAAGTGTGGACAATATGTTCAATATAACAATGATGCGTATATGTCGATGCCTACCTCTATGTTATATGTGGAAGGTACCTTTTTGGTAAATACATGGCCAGCACATTCACTCCTCAAATCAAGACAGTTCAGAGAGTTGACGCCAGTAAAGATGAGTGGAATGTTCCTGAACTCAATGGAGGCATCAGGCGTCGTTATATGAGACAGTTTTACCGCACCCATATTGTGTGAAATCAGTAATGTGTAAACATTCTAATTCTCAATTTTGTTAGTGGAATTCTGTCCTTTACATTTAATGGCTCGGAATCTCATAGTGAGACTGGGTTGTATTTGCTCAGTACTCCGACAGGTTTGCAGGTAATTCAAAGGGAAGATTCACAAGTGTAAACTGCAAAATGCAACGCACGACCCCTGGTGTATGTCTATGAGTGGCGATTAAGCCAGACAGCAATGAGTTCATTGAGCAATTCTCTCGCCCTGGAAGCAGGGAACCATGTTAATCCTATTAACACCGTTTTTTTTTTGCGGGAATATGCTGCACTGCACAGCACACATACACCACGATGGCCCTGAAGAACCATAAGAGAAGTATTGGTTCAGGAGATTGGTTAAACCAGGTTAGTTGTTATTGTGCGAATTTTATTGAAGGGATGGCAGATGTGCAGTCAGTGTGAACTTATGTCAAGTACCTGTGACGGCAAGTATACTCTATATTTTTGATGTGGAAGGCCTCGCTCTTCGCGTGTCACTGGCGAAGGTGTCCAGTGGCTGGTGGCAGGATTTGGGGCCATGGGTACTAAAGGCATAAAGAACGAAATGTTGGGTGTTCTGGGACGATATGGGTATATGGTTTAATGCAGATGTGCGGACATATAGGAAGAAATTAATTTGCCCAACTCAGGCAATAGAACCGTCGAGGTAACCCCCGCGAGCCCTGAAGAGCCGAGAAGGCTGGCCTGGCGTTTCCCTAAGATAAACTTCTCAGACCCAAGATTAATAACGGTCCCTACTGAATTATGGGTAAAAGGCAAACATGATTTGGGGCTTATACGAGGTTGTGAACCAATACGAGTAACCATGAAGTCGGAGTATCGTCCTTGCAGGGCACAATACCCGTTAAAACCCGAGGCTATGAACGTAGTTACTCCAGTCTTTCAATCCTTCCCAAAGGCTAGAGAGATAATCCCCTGTGTAAACTCACTGGTGAGAACTCCAATTTTTCTGATCAAAAAGGCAAAAATTCCAAGTGAACCGGAGGAATGCAGGTTTGTTCAAGACCTACAGGCAGTCAATAACAGTGTTGTCCCGCGTGCATCAAATGTTCCCAAACCCTATACTGTATTAGTTCAATTTAGACCGGACAGTAAATGGTTCCCTGCTGTGGATTTAGCAAATACATTCTTTAGTGTAACGGTGCATCCAGATAGTCAATTCTGGTTCGCTCTTTCATTCCACGGGAAATCTTATGAGTTCACACGACTTTGTCAATGTTACTGTGAGTCACCCACCATATATAATGAGGCTCTACGCAGGAGTCTGGAGACTCTTGTTTTAACCCCTGGGTCTGCGCTTCTGCAATCTGTAGACGATTGCTTAATAGTAGCACCGACAGAGGAACAATGTGAGAAGGATTCCTTTGCATTGCACGAGGGAAGGGCACAAGGCCAGTCTCGCAAAGCTTCGATTTATGCAATAACAAGTGAAGTTCTTCAGTCACTTAATATCTGAACAAGGGAAGGCCATTTGTCAAGACAGATTGCAAGTTCCAAGTTTGGGAGAAGGTTTGTAGCTCGGGTGCTCGTTGTTGTAGTTCTGTTCGCCGAGCTGGAAATTTTTGTTGCAAACGTTTGGTTCCCTGTCGAGGTGACATCCTCAGTGCTTGGGAGCCTCCTGTGAAGCGCTTCTGTGGTGTTTCCTCTGGCATTTATAGTGGCCTGTCCCTGTCCATGACAACCGGAAGCGGCAGGGACAGGCCACTATAAATGCCGGAGGAAACACCACAGAAGTGCTTTACAGGATGCTCCCAAGCACTGAGGATATCACCTGGACAGGGGACGAAACGTTTGCAACAAAAATTTCCAGCTCGGCGAACGGAGCAACAGCACAGAGTGCAAGTAGATTAGATTACATTACAGTGTGGAAACAGGCCCTTCGGGCCAACAAGTCCACACCAACCCGCCGAAGCGTTACCCACCCCATACCCCTACATTTACCCCTTACCTAATACTACGGGCAATTTAGCATGGCCAATTCATCTGACCTGCACATCTTTGGACTGTGGGAGGAAACCGGAGCACCCGGAGGAAACCCACGCCGACACGGGAGAACGTGCAAACTCCACACAGTCAGTCGCCTGAGACAGGAATTGAACCCAGGTCTCTGGCGCTGTGATGCAGCAGTGCTAAGCACTGTGCCACCGTGCCGCCCAATTCAGCAAACCCCAAGGCCTCACGTGAAGAAACAATTGCTATCCTTTTTGGGCATACACTCCTACTTAAGAACGTTTATCCCACATTACACAAATCGTGAGGCGTCCTGAAGTGACATGGCCCATGGAAAAGGGTAGCAGAACCAAGGTCCGTTGCAATGGATCCCAGCGGCCGAGTTGAATTGAAAAAGACGTTTCAAAGTCCACCTACACTGGGGATTCCGAATCCAAACAAGCTTTCTGTCAAACGGTAGATGAGAAACATGGCTGCATGACATCTGTATTGTTGCAGGATCATGGGGGAAAATTCAGGCTGGCATCTTTTTTCCGGTAAGCTAGACCTCGTAGCGGCAGGATTGCGTAAATGACTCCGAGCTGTGGTTGCAGCTGAAAAGGCTGTTGCAGTGTCCAGGGATATAATCGGCTATGGCGACTAAACCAAACTGATCGCACATGCAGTATCCTTACTGCTTTCCGAGAAAAAGACAGCACATACGTCGGCAGCGCGTTGACTCAGATACAATACTGTGTTATTGGAGAAGCCTAACATTGCAATAAAACGATGTAACGTCCTTAATGCTGCTAATCCTCTCATTAGAGAAGGAGACGGAGTACCACATGGTTGTATCGCTGTAATTGAAATGTGCTGCCTAGACAAGTCTACCAGAATTCACCACTTCAGAATCCAAATATGGCGGGGTTTTCTTTTGTGGATGGGTCAGCATTCAGGAGCAAGGAGATAGGCCAGAATTTTATTGGGCATGCTGTAGTAACTATCCATCAGGTATTCAAAGCGGGATCACTCGCTTCTCAACGGTCAGCGCAAGCAACGGAGCTGATTGCCTTGACTGAGGCATGTAAATTGGCTTAGGGAAACACAGCGAATATTTAACCGATAGCAGATACGCATTCGGAGTTGCACATGATGTTGGAACCCTGTGGAAATAGAGGGACTTCTTGACCTTCACCGGAAAGCCCATCACACACCGTGATCAGATTTCTGACCTCTTGGAAGCAGTCGTATTGCCTAAATCAATCGCTGTGTGTAAATATGATGCCCACACGAAAAATAACGATTCAGTTTCTCAAGGAAATGCAAGGGCAGACTCAGCGGCCAGAACGCAGCCCAGCAGCCGGTAAATGAGCAGTTTGACATGGGAATGTCAAAAATCCTTACCCCAACAGCAGACGTACGGGAGTCACAGTCGAAGTCCAGGCTTGAAGACACATTTGAGTGGGAAAAAGCAGAGTGCAGTTTGAGGTAAGGGGTATGGAGTGGCCCCAATGTTAAACCTTTTCTACCACGATCATTATTTCCATTCTATGCCAAAGTGACACACGGTAAGGAACATGTGTCAAAAGAGGGGAGATATGACAGCATTTCAGCACAGTGGTACACTGAGGGATTTACACATTACTTCCAGAAAAATTGTGAACGATGTGTTATCTGTGCCACAATAATGTGGGGAGGGGAATACAGATGAGTCACGTAACACTTCCGAAAGCCCAAAAACAATTTGAACATTTACAACTGGATTTTACCAAACTAACACCCTGCGATGGAAAAAGGTATTGTCTGGTAATAGTTGACATGTTTTCCCAATGGGTGCAAGCGTTCCCCATGGCAAATCAGAATGCCAGTGCCGTAACCAAAGCTTTCCTAACTGAGATAATTCCGAGATGGAGCATCCCTGAGAAGCTTAGTAGTCCCAAGGTTTGTGAACGTTTATAGCTCCGGTTGAGGTTTAGGGTGTAGGTTTGCTCGCTGAGCTGTACGTTTGTTATCCACATGTTTCATTACCTGGCTAGGTAACATCATCAGTGGCGACCTCCAAGAGAAGCGAAGTTGTTGTCTCCTGCTTTCTATTTATATGTTTGTCCTGGATGGGGTTCCTGCAGTTCGTGGTGATGTCATTTCCTATTCGTTTTCTGAGGGGTTGACAGATGGTAAATCGATCTATGTGTTTGTTTATGGCGTTGTGATTGGAGTGTGAGGCCTCTTGGAATTCTCTGGTGTGTCTATATATCCAGCAAACCGACAAACACTGACCAAATACTTAACTGCACAGCAACCATCCCAGCACGCAAAAAGGAAGCTGTATCAGAACACTATTCCAACGAACCACCACACATTTCAGCACATACGAATTTCGGGAAACAGAGGAGAGCCACCTATACAACATATTCAAGAAGAACGGATACATAAAAAATACAGTCCACAGATTCCTCAGGACCGAACCACGACAAGTAGACCTAACACAGCCAGACACCCTATCGACCTTTCCATACATCAATGAAGTCTCAGAAGTGGCAGCCAGACTACTAAGACCCCTCGGAATCCCACCAACACTCTCAAACAAAACTAACAAATTTAAAAGACCCAGTACAACCCATGAACAAAACCAACGTCATATACAAAATTCCATGCAAGGACTGCCACAAACACTATAAAGGACAAACAGGAAGAAAGTTAGCCACCAGGATACAGAACACCAGCTAGCCACAAAAAGACACGACCCTCTCTCCCTCGTAGCCCTTCACACGGATGAAAGAAAAACAACATTTCGTCTGGGACGCACATCTATCCTGGGACAGGCTAAGCAAAGACATGCCAGAGAATTCTTTGAGACCTAGCACTCCATCCACAACGCCATAAAAATGACATATATCTACATAGCATCTATCAACCCCTCAGAAAACGAACAGGAAATGGCATCACCACAAACCCCAGAAACCCCATCCTGGACAAACATATAACTAGAAAGCAGGAGACAACAGTTTCTCTTCACTTGGAGTTCCTCACTGACGATGTTACCTAGAACAAAGAACACAGAAAAATTACAGCGCAGTACAGGCCCTTTGGACCTCGATGTTGCGCTGATCCAAGCCCACTTAACCTACACTAGCCCACTAACCTCCATATGCCAGGTAATGAAACGTCTGGGTATCAAACCTACAGCTCAGCGAGCAAACCTACACTCTAGGCTTAGTAGTGACAGTGGGACACCATTTGTCCATAATGCCCTACAGTAGATTAGTGAGTATTTGGGAATAAACATGAGATAACACTTTGCCTACCACTAAACGAGCGGTAGGGCAGCGGAAAGAGAAAATTCTACCTTAAAAAATAAATTGACAAAATGCTGTGAGGAACTAGGGATGACATAGACAAAGGCACTTCCAATTGTGCTAATGTGTATGAGATCTAGGAGGAGAGGGAGAGCTAATCTTAGTCCGTTTGAGATTTTGTTTTGTAGGCCGCCAAACACAGAAATTGTCCCGAGACGTAAGGGAAGCCAGAAAACAGGCCACTGTGAGGATGAGATGTTGTGTTACTGCACGAAACTCTCTACACTTCTATCCCAAATACAGAATCAAGTGAAGACAGCACTACCCCAATCAGCAGAAGGGAAGATGTACGATCTCTAACCTGGAGCCTGAATAGTGGCGAAAGACTTCAGGAGGGAAAACAGGAAGGCGAAGAGGTGGCTGGGACCGTTTCAAGTACGCCTTACAGCACAGATAGCTGTTAAGATCGCCGGAACAGCTACGTGGATACACGCTAGCCATTACAAACTTGCAGCTGGGACTGAGGAGACATCGCACAACACCAAAACCAATTTAGAGCAAGTATTTATTAGAAGACTTAAGCATATATGGGACTGCCCAGTTCACACTGTTGGCAAGCGCCCTGGTAGGACTATTCATAAGGGCAAGGGCGTCTGGGATGCAGCAGCTGACGGTTATCTTAACTGATAGGACGAAGTGGATCTTTACATTCGATCCATAGCCGTTCAGTAACAAGGACGACTATAAATTCGGTAATTAAGATTTATGCAGGGATCCATGCTGCGCCGGTGACTGGCACTTAGTAGTAGCCACCACGGCAAAAGGGGCACCTGACATGGGAAATAAATATTCTATGATCAAAGTAAGACTGAGAAGAGCAATGAGGAAGTCTCGTGGTGTGGAATAGATGGATCCTTCTCCGACATCTGTAGACAGGTGAATATAGTGATGCAGTCGCCCAAACCCCGCCCTCCGAGATGCAGTGCAGAATATACTACAGACGATCGGAGCACTGGAACATGGCAACCAATCAAACCAGATCATGGACCTAACCCCAAGCCGGGAAAAGGTCATTAATGACACACCCGAACCCGAAGGGAGACGGCCGTGGCTTAAGCGCGAATTTAAAGCAGGAGGGGAATTTGCCTGCTGGAGCTAAATGGCGTAAATGCGACGCCAGTACGTTGGGAGCTGCAAAGGGCCATTGCTAGATGTGAAGGGAACAGAGCATGTGCTTTGGTCATAAGACAAAACGAGAGATTAGACGTTGGCTACACTTGTTGGATATGTTTGCACACAACCCAAAGGTAGTCTCCCCAGCAAATTACTGACAGCCTGGCGAGAAATGCCAGCTGTCTGCTTCCACGGGAGGCGACTAGCCTGACCCTGATAGTGGGGGGCAATTTGGGCAAATCTCGTGTCACCACCCGCACTCCAGGCTAACTACAGCCCCAAGCCTGACACGTAACCGACCACAGCATTCCAGATAGTGGATTGCAGGGGAGAAACATGTATTTGCACGAATCGGGGGAGACTCATTTTGGGTATCTCCCAGTGTACTTGAACAATGACTCTTGTACAGCAACATACGCAAATGATACGACCATAAATATTGTTTGTTCCTTTATCAATGGGCAGACCATGAGCGGCACGGTGGCACAGTGGTTAGCATTGCTGCCTCACAGCGCCGGTTTAATTCCCGCCTCAGGCGACTGACAGTGTGCAGTTTGCACATTCTCACTGTGTCTGCGTCAGTTTCCTCCCACAGTCACCAAGATGTGCAGGTCGGGTGAATGTGCAATGCTAAATTGCTCGTAGTGTTAGGTGTTAGGTAAATGTATGGGTGGGTTGCGCTTCGGCTGGTGTGTGGGGACTTGTTGGGCCGAAAAGCCTGTTTCCACACTTTAAGTAATCTAATGTAGTCAGGATGGCAAGTATAATATGGGCAGGTGGCGAGAAACGATCCCACCACTCCCCCGGGGAGAAAGGGGTGCTGCTACACCGCGATACTGTCCGCCAACACAACAGTGTTCGCCCTAAAAGGTAGCAATTGCCGAACTCGAAGGGGCATCCCTCTGCATTCGAATGGGTACACACTCGCAGAACATCCTCGCATATGGTGTATTTGCAAATGAGACGGAGGAAGGCCTAGCACTCATTAACACTGAGTTAATGGCGGTTAGGAAGCAGTGACACAAAATCGATTAGTACTAGACATCCTGACGGCCGAGAGAGGGGGTGTCTGCAAAACGTTAGGTACCTCATGCTGTATTAATGTTCCTGATGAGTCCCAAAATATTACTGGTTTAATGAATGGTATGAAGGCAGCTGTATGACCGCCTCCACGAGCAGATGAATCCTGCTCCCGATGGCTCACATCCCTTATGGAGGATGGGACCCATATCGTTCTACTAGTTGTAGGACTGGTCTTACTCATACTGCTTTGAATAAGCCCCTAGTTGTGTACCTGCCTACACCAGTTGCATATGAATGCAGTAGGATACGAAATGTCAAACTATCCGTGGCCCCAAAATAGGAAGATCCGATTGCTTGTCCGCACCCTACAGCGACGTTGACGAATGTGACGTGTGAAGATGGGCTGTGTATCGGGCAAACCAGGGAAGTGGGAAAACCACCACAAAGCTTTGTTAGAGTTCGGTGGTGTCTGAGGAAATGCCTGGTGTTCAAAAGTTATTTTTTATGAATAGCTATCTGGCTTTTTTTTTGGTTATTGTCCTTGTTGTAAAATGACAAAAATTTGGAAAATGTAATGGAAAATTAACAAAATTAACATTTAATGTAAAATCTGTCAGAGAATGTTTTGCAAAATTTAATAAATCGCTAAAATATGCAAATACTTTGCTGAATTCTGTGTCGAGGAGTCAGCTTGTCTTTGTGGAACTTTGCAAACATTTCACCTGGCCTTGTGAGGAGCCAAGTTCATAAAAAAGCTTCGGTAAACATAAAGACAATTATGTCCAAGGCATAGGAATGAGAAAATATGAGCTCGAATGTTTCCCAACACTTGTCCTTGAGCATGTGATAAGAATAGTATAACACGAATATGTGAATATTGTTCACAACCCTTACATAAGGCACTTTTGCCAAGTATATTGGCCGCGCTGCATGCAGAGGTTGAAAAATAAAGCCTTTATTTTGCTCTTGCAAGCAGTTGATTCGAGTTGATTAAATTTCCACGACAGGTGTCAGGGTGTCAGGGTGTCAGGCAATGGGAGAATTGTTGGATATCAGTAAATGGGAGAATTGTTGCACAGTGTAATTACATTGGAAAATTAGTACAAATTGCCTATTCATTAAAGAATTTGGGCAGAACACCTCTAATTGGAAGAATAGGGGCAGGGAATCATTGAGAAGGAACAATTTTGCAAGCAGCAGTAAAGTCGAGATACGAGTCCGCCCACCAAGAAATGAAAAAAACAAAACTTTGGAGCAGGGAAGCCATACGTGAAGGAAGTGTATCAGGAAACAACGCAATGGGACAATTCACGCAGGGCATCAATAATGGGAGAGTTGGTGCCGATGTCACGAAAGTAGAGATTTGGTGGAAGACGTGTGAGAACTGGTTCTGAATAATATTAAATGTGGTGGAGGTGCAGTTACTGTCGTAAAGAAGATTCGTGCAGGATTCGAAAATGGTAGAATGGTACACGGATGTGAAGCTGTATTTGGGACCATTGTTGCACGAACCACAAAATAGAAAAATTGCACATTGGAACTTTAACAGCGAATTGGGTTATGGCACCACTATCTCAGAGAGTCAGAGTGGCGTTCCCCAGACTGGGAGAAGTTGGTTTGAGTATCAATGAACATGAGAATTTTTTCAGGGCAATATTGAATTCGAGAATTGGTGTGGGGTGTTTAAAGCATGCAGAATTGGAACAGAGCATATTTAAATGGGAGAACACGGGCAGGAATCAGTAAGTCGGAGGAATGTTGTGAAGTGCAGGAAAGTGGCCATTCGATGCAGGGCGACTTTAATAAAAAACTTTGAGCAGTAAACCATTATGTGGAAGATGTATGTCAGGAAACAGCAAAACAGGAGAGTTGGGGCAAGGCAATACTCAGTGGGTGAGTTTCTGCAGTTCATGACGAAAGGATTAGTGCAGAATTGGCAATTTGAGAATTTGATGCAGTAAATGCCAACATTAGAGAATTACAGCAGTGGACCACGACATGGGAGAATCATTGCAGCTACATAGTTAAGGGAAGAAATGGTGTGGAGTGGACCTAAATTAGATATTTGGTGCAAGTCACCATTAAAATGTAGAATTAGAGTAGGGCACTGCAAAATGCGAGATTTGAACTCGGGCATCAGAAAATGAGAGAATCATACTGGGATATGAGGAAATGGCAGAATTAGTATCGTTATATGAAAAAGCAGGAGAATTTAGTGTCGGAGTATGAGAAAATGGGAGAATAAGTATAGGGGTATGAGTAAATGGAGCTGCGACAAGATCTCATGGCTCTTAAACTCAATCCCCCTGTTAATGAAAGCCAAAACACCATATACGTTCTTAACAACCCTGTCCACCTGGGTGGAAATTTTAAGGGATATATGTACCTGCACACCAAGATCCTGCTGTTCCTCCACACTGCCAAGAATGCTGCCATTAATCCTGTACTCAACTTTCAAGTTTGATCTTCCAAAATTCATCACCTCGCATTTATCCAGTTTGAATTCCATCTACCACCTCTCAGCCCATCTTTGCATTCTGGCAATGTCATGCTGCAGCCTGCAACAGTCCTGTATACTGTCAATGATACCTCCAACCTTTGTGTCCTCTGCAAACCTGCTAAACAATCCTTCAATCTCCTCATCCAAGTCATGAATAAAAATTACAAAGAGTAGAGGTCCAAGAACAGAGCCCGTGGAACACCATTCACCACTGACTTCCAGACAGAATACTTTCCTTCCATTACCACTCGCTGTCTTGTGTCGACCAGCCAACTCTATATCCAGACAGCTAAATTTCCCTGCATCCCATTCCTCCTGACCTTCTGAACGAGCCTACCATGGGGAATCTTATCAAATGCCTTGCTGAAGTCCAGATAGACAACATCCATCGCTCGACCCTCATCAACTTTTCTTGGAACATCCTCAAAGAACTCAATAAGATTTGTGAGGCATGACCTGCCCCTCACAAAGCTGTGCTGACTGCATTTAATCAAGCCATGCTCTTCCAGATGGTCATAAATCCTATCCCGTAGAATCATTTCTAATATCTTGCAGATGACAGACGTGAGACTAACTGATTTGTAATTTCCGGGGATTTCCCTATTTGCTTTCTTGAAGAGAGGAATTACATTTGCCTCCCTCCAGTCCTCAAGTACGAATCCGGTGGAGAGCGAGGATGCAAAGATCTTCGCAAGCGGCGAAGCAATCACATTTCTCGCTTCCCAAAGCAGCCGAGGAAAAATCTGGTCTGGCCCTGGTGACTTGTCAATAGTAATGTTTGTCAAAATTTTCAACACATCAGCTTCTTCAATCTATCTGTTGCAGCATGATTACCTGCTCCTCAATGGTTTCATTCACTACAAAGTCCTTTTCGTTCGTAAAGACAGAAGCAAAAAACTCATTTAGGGCTTCCCCTACCTCCTCAGACTCTATACACAAGTTCCATATGCTATCCCTGATCGACCCTACTCTTTCTTTGATCATTCTCTTATTCCTCACATATGTGCAAAATGTCTTTAGTTTCTCCTTAATCATTCCTGCCAAGCCTTATTCCTGCCCCCTCCTGGCTCTCCTCAGACCATTTATCAGCTCCTTCCTCGCCTGCCTGTAATCCTCCAGAGCTGAGCAACTGCTTCCTTCACCTTACGTAAGTTGCCTTCTTTCTTTTGACGAGAAGCTCCTCCGCTCTCGTCATCCAAGGTTCCTTTACCTTACCCTTTCTTGCCTGTGTCAAAGAAACACATTTGTGCATCACTCGCAACAACTGTTCCTTAAACATGTCTATAGTGCCCTTTCCATGGAACAATTGCTCCCAGAACATGCTTCGCAAAGCAGTATGATAGTATCATTGTTTCCTTTTCCACAACTAAATATCCTTCCATTGTTCCTGCTTCTCTCCTTCTCCATGGCTATGATGTATATGAGGCAGTTGTGGTCACTATCACCAAAATGCTCTCCCACCGCAAGATCTGACACCTGCCCCAGCTCAGTGCCAAGCACCAAATCCAAAATGGTCTCTTCCCTCATCGGCCTGTGAACGTATTGAGTTAGGAAACCCTCCTGAACATGCTTTACATAAACAGCTCCTTCCAAACCATCTGCTGGAAGGAGGTTCCAATCAATATTGGGAAAGTTAGTCACCCATTACAACTACCCTATTCCATTCACACCTTTCCAAAAACTGCCGACCTATGCTTTCTTCAATCTCCCTGCTTCTATTGGGGGGGCCTGTATTTAACCGCTAATGAGGTGATTGCTGCCTTACTGTTCCTAATGTCCACCCATACTGACTCAGAAGGCAGACCTTCCTCGATAATGTTAACTTCTGTAGCTGTGATATCCTCTCTGATTAGCAGTGCTACACCCCCTCCTCTTTTTACCTCCTCCCTATTCTTTTTAAACGTTGTAAACCCTGGAACACCCAGCAACCATTCCTGCCCCTGAGAAACCCATACCTCTGTAATGGCCACAACATCATAGCTCTAATCGCATCACTTTTATTTACATTTCCCAAGTATTACCGAGCACAGTGACTCCGTTTTGGGGGAGGGTGCGGGCAGGGTGCATGGTGTCTCAGTGGTTAGCACGGCTGTCTCTCAGTACCAGGGACCCGGTTTGGGGGAGGGAGAAGCGGGCATGGTGTCTCAGTGGTAAGCACGGCTGACTCACATTACCAGGTACCTGGTTTGGGGAGGGGGAGGGGACATGGTGCCTCAGTGATTAGCACGGCTGTCTCACAGTACCAGGAACCCGGTTGGAGGGATGGGGGTGGAGAATTGGGACATGGTGTCTCAGTGGTTAACACAGCTGTCTCAAAGTACCAGGGAATCGGTTTGGGGGAAGGGGAGGGGTGCATGGTGCCTCAGTGATGAGCACGGCTGTCTCACAGTTCCAGGAACCCGGTTTGAGGGGAGTGGAGGGGGGCATAGTATCTCAGTGGTTAACACAGCTGTCTCACAGTACCAGGGACCCGGTTTGAGGGGGGTGGGGGGGGTGCATGGTGTCTCAGTGGTGAGCACGGCTGTCTCACAGTACAGGGAACTGGTTTTGGGGGAAGGGGGACCTGGTGTCTCAGTGCTTAGCACGGCTGTCTCACATTACTAGGGACCCGGTTTGGGGGGATGGGGAGGGGCATTGTGTCTCAGTGGTTAACACGGCTGTCTCACAGTACCTGGGACACGGTGTGGGGGAGAGGGGGAGGGGGTCATGGTGCCTCAGCGGTTAACACGGCTGTCCCACAGTATCAGAGACCCGGTTGAGCGGGGAGGGGGCCATGGTGTCTCAGTGGTTAGCACGGCTGTCTCAACAGTACCTGGAACCCGGTTTGGGGGAGAGCGGGAGGGGTGCTGGTGTCTCAGTGGTTAGCACGGCTGTCTCACAGTACTAGGGACCCGGTTTGGGAGGGAGGGAGAGGGGGTGCATGGTGTCTCAGCGGTTAGTACGGCTGTCTCACAGTACCAGAGACCCAGTTTGGGGTAGAGGGGGAGAGGGGCATGGTGTCTCAGTGGTTAGCACGTCTGTCTCATTGTACCTGGGAGTCGGTTTGTGGGGAGGCAGAGGGGGGCTGGTATTGCACTGCCTTTGACATCTTCCAAAACCTTTCTCCAAACACCTTAAAATTATGCTCACCTCGTGACAATCATTCGTGGGAAGAAGTCTCTGGTTATTTACTCTGTCTGTAACTCTCACCATCTTGTTCAGCTCTATCAAGTTACCTCTCATCCTTCTTTACTCCAATGAGAAAAGCCATAGCTCCCTCAACCTTTCTTCATAAGACAAGCCCTCTAGTCCAGGCAGCATTCTGGTAAATCTCCTCTGCCCCCGTTCTAAAGCTTCCATATCCTTTCTTTACTGAGGCGACCAGAACATGTCAAATGTGATCTCACCAGAGCTTTTTCGACCTGCAGCATAATCTTGCGGCTCTTCAACTCAGTCCCCCTGCTAATGAAAACCAACACACCATACGCCTTCTTAACAACCCAATCAATTTAGGTGGCAACTGAGACACCTATAGGCATGGACCCCAAGATCCGTTTGTTCCTCCACACTGCTACGAATCCTACATTTGACCCAGTAATCTGCTTTCAAATTCGACTTCCAAAATGAATCCCTTCACAAAATAGGAAATTGGAACAGAATTAGGCCATTTAGCCCCTTGCATCTGCTGTGCCGAATGATCACAGTTAAAATGTTTATCAGCCACATTCTCCTGTCTTCACAAACTGACCAGTGATTCCCTTATTCATGAAAAACATATTTATCTCTATCTTAAAGAAAACACGGTGTCTGTGTGCGGGAGTGTGCATGTGTTTGTGTGTAAGTGTCCATATCTGTATGTATGTGTGTAGTGAGTTTAATGTGTCTATGTATGTTTGTGTGCATCTCTGTGAAATGATGGCTCTGTGATTTTGGGGGTAAATCCATTGAAATTGAGATAAACCATGACTCCCTTCCTCCACCTCTACGTCTGTCCCTGTTAAGTTTATAGTCATACGATGACACCCTCTGTTGGTCTCCCCATGCCACTGCACAAGTGTCAGTTTTTTTTCTATCAGAGGACATCAAATACTGTGAATTTCTCACATTGCACGGCTGTTTGGTTTTGAAAATATCTTTGGATGCACACAACAGTTTTGTCTGATACCTAGATATATTACCATCATTACTGGGTCAATTTCAGGACTTTTCAATCCTTTCTCACTTACACCTTGTTGGGGTGAAATATAAAATATTTCAATTTAACGAACGTGCAATAAATTCATCGCATCACCTTATAAGTGTTTTGGTCAGAGTTGCTTGGATGCGGTTGCAGTGGAAATACTCTTCAAGGTGTGCACTCTGTGTCACGAATAATCTTCAAAGACAAATCGCTTCCACATTGCAGATCAAGCACAGATATTACTCCTCAGGAGCATTCGCCACTCTGAGTGTCCTCAGTCTAATTATGATCCACCCTATGCCCAACTGTGTGTGTGTGTGCTTGTCCAGATGGTACTGTCAGTTTGGTTGGTGCTATGATCTACCTCCCTCGCCCCACCTCCTAGACTGAATCCACTCTGGTCTTCTCCCTCTCCTGCCATCAATGTAGTAGAGTGTGAAGGCCAGCAGAGGCGGACATTGCATCACTTTAAACACCACAGAGGCTGGCAGATCCGCTGTGCACACGGATACGCACAGAGACACGCAGATATACACAGATATGAATATAAATACACAGGCACATGTAGAGACTGGTGCAGTCACACATATACTAAAGCACACAGAGACAAATGCCAATGCACTGATGCACGTGCACACATAGATATACAGGCATCAGTACAGACGCACCACAAACACTGACACACTGACGTTTATACAGACATGCAGAATCTGCCAGTATTTATTTTTCGCGTGTTGACCTCCTCAATATTTCACTCGATCGTGTGGTGTGTGCTAATATTTTTGTTGATCCGTTGGGATTCCTCTGCACCCTCACTGTAGCTTCTACATCTTTCCTATAACAAGGTGGCCAGCACTGAACACAATGTTCCAAGTGTACTGTTACGTCAAAGCAATGAACCCGTTTGTTAATTAAACCAAACACCCAGAGAAGCTCACCTTGCCTTATAATTTGTTAACGCACGAGTGACAGAGAGCTCGAAAAAATTCCACTATTTAAAGAAAAATAATATCAATTTATTCCTTAACTCTAAAAGTGAACATTGAACACCAACAACTATTCACGGCTCTAAGCTCCCTTTCTCTGAACTGTTTGTTATCTGCTTCCACCTCTCCAAAAATATACTGTTCCCATTAAAAAGAAACTAAATTAAAATTACATCAATTTAATTTCAAAACCAGGAAGCGGCTGTCATCTCCAGTGTCCTCCTTCTTTCATCTGTAAATGTCTCTGGGTCGTCTTCTGCCTTTTACCGCAAGGAGGTATCATGCAAAAAACATAACTTTAATAGAAAGTGTTTTCCATGGCACTCTCTGTCGATGGCAGTTTACTCTCTGTCTAACTTTCATAATGCTTGTCTCTTTATCCGCTCAAAATCAAATCATGTCATTGGTTCAATGTTGGCAAAACAGTAAATTCAAAATCTGTTGCGTTTGTTATCCTGAAGCATGATTAAAACAGATTCGTTAAATATGGAAAGTTGTCAAAAGAACAACCAAAACTCAAGGTATCTGTTTCACAGTCAAATGTTACACATTTTCAATTTTCCAGTACACCTCATATGACAGGTGCTTGCAAGCTCGCAATGCAGAAAAGCACTAGAGCTGCAGCATAACCTCACAGCACTAAAACCCAGTTCCCCAGCTTGTGAAAGCAACACACCTTGTGCCTTCTCAACAACCACATTTACCTGGGTGGCAACTTTGTGGATCTATCGACATGGAACCCAAGATCCTACTGTTCCTTAACACTGTCAAGAATACTGCCTTTAACCCTGTTCTCTGCATGAAAATTTTACCTTCCAAAGTGAATGGCTTCACACTTTTTCAGATTTAACTCGATCTGCCACTCATCAGCCCAGTTCTGTTAATGTCTCTTTGCAACATACAACAATCTTCCACACTATCCACAACTCCACCAACCTCCTTGTCATTGGCAAGCCACTCTTCCAATTCTCCATTCAACTCTCTTATAAAAATCACAAAGAGCAGAGTACCCAGAACCGATCCCTGCAGAACACCCCTGGTCACCGAGCTCCAGGCTGAGTACTTTCTATTTACCACTACCCTGTGTCTTTTATGGGCCAGCCAATTCTGTATCCAGACAGCCAGATTTCCCTGTATCCTATGCATCCTTACTTTCTGAATGAACATACCACTGGTAACTTTATCAAATGACTTGCAAAAATCCAAATACACCACATCCACTGCTGTACCTTCATCAATGTGTTTTTTCTCATGCTCAAAAACTTCAATAATACTTATTATCCTGAATGGCCTCCTCCATCGCCAGACCATGGCAACACGACGCCTGGAGGAAGAGCGACTCAACTTCCATCTAGGAACCCTCCAACCACAAGGGATGAATGCAGATTTCTCCAGCTTCCTCATTTCTCTCCCCCCCCCCCACCTTTTCTCAGTCCCAACCCTCAGACTCAGCACCGTCTTCTTTACCTGCAACCTTCTTCCTGACCTCTCGGCCCCCACCCCCTCTCCGGCCTATCATCCTCACCTTAACCTCCTTCCATCTATCGCATTCCCAACGCCCCACCTCCCTACCTTTTATCTAAGCCTGCTTGGCACACCCTCCTCATTCCTGAAAAAGGGCTCATGCCCGAAACATCGATTCTCATTCTCCTTTGATGCTGCCTGACGTGCTGCGCTTTTCCAGCAACACGTTTTTAAGCTCTATATTCCACCTGGCCAAGAAGATTTATCTATCCTTGTTTTTCTCATAATTTTCAGCACATCCTCATGTTCTCGCATATCAGCCTGTTTCACGCTGTACCCAAAAACATGAAGGTCCCTCTCAGGACGGAATACTGAAGCAAGGCATTCATTAAGAACATCCCCTACCTCCTCCGACTCCTGGCCCAAGTTCCCTCCACTATCCTGATGAGACCTACCCTCACTCAGGCCATCATCTTGTTCCTCACATAGGTGTAGAACGTCTTAAGATTTACCTTAATCCTACTCACCAAGTCTTTTTCATGCCCGCTTCTCGGTCTCCTGAGATTATTCTTCACTTCCTTCCTGACTACCTTGTAACCCTCTAGAGCCCTGTCTAATACTTGCCTACTTAACCTTAAGTCATCCTCCTCCTTTCTGTTGAGATATTCTACATCCATTGACACAATGGAGATATGGAGCTGTAAATAGATAGGAGGTGTACATCCTGTCACTTCCAGCATGGGCTGCAAGTTTCCCCACACTGGGCAGTGATCTAACACAACGTTACTGAACAATGCACTGGGGCAGTGCACAAAGTTCTACATGCTGGGAGGGTACCTGCTCCTGGTTCACAGATCAATGCACTGGAGTGGTGTACACTGCTCTACATGCTGGGAGGGTACCTGCTCCTGGGTTACAGATCAATGCACTGGAGTGGTAAACACAGCTCTACATGCTGGGAGGGTAACTGCTCCTGGTTTACAGATCAATGCACTAGGGTGTTGTACAGAGCTCTACAGGCTGGGAGGGTAGCTGCTCCTGGTTTTCACAGCAATTCACTGCTGTTCACTGCATAAGAGAGGTAGTTCATGGACTTTGTGGTCTGCATAGATTGCTGGGTTGAACTGATCAGTTCACTTGCCTGGTCTGAACACTGCTTCATGCTACACAGATATATCATCTGGATTATGGTGTCTGATTCTGTGATGTGGATTTCAGCTGATTTGTCAGCACATTTACTTTATATTCTTATTTTTGTTATTGGACCTTCGAAAGTACTACTCATCCAGTTAATCCCATTTGTCTGAGAAGAGCCACGTTTACTGAACTTGCCGATCAAATAATCGTCCAATTATGACATGAATATCCGTCCTTCTGTACTTTAACCTCGCCGTTGGTGCTCATATCCCTGGAATCCCGGGGAAATCATTATGAAGCTCAGAAACAGGATGCAAAACATATGGCTCATGCTCTCCTGTACGTCCCGGCTGTGGTTCCCATTTGTCTCCCTAGATTAGATTAGATTACTTACAGCGTGGAAACAGGCCCTTCGGCCCAACACGTCCACACCACCCCGCCGAAGCGCAACCCACCTATACCCCTACCTAACACTACGGGCGATTTAGCATGGCCAATTCACCTGACCTGCACATCTCTGGACTGTGGAAGGAAACCGGAGCGGACCCACGCAGCCACGGGGAGAACGTGCAAACTCCACATAGTCAGTCGCCTGAGGTGGGAATTGAACCCTGGTTTCTGGCACTGTGAGGCAGCAGTGCTTACCAATTTGCCACCGTATCGAGAGCTGGAATTGTGAAGCTCAGAAACAATAAAATGGTGTGTAACAGGCTGTTCACTTCCTGGTGTGTCCCATGTGGTGTTCCATATGCAGGGAGGTGTGTGCTGGGCTGTTGTTCACTTCCCAGTGTGCCCCACGTGGTGCTCCATGGACAGAGGTGTGTGTGTGTGCTGGGCTGTTGTTCACTTCCAGGTGTGTCCCATGTGGTACTCCATGGCCAGGGGTGTGTGTGTTTGACTGTTGTTCACCTCCCGATGTGCCCCATGTGGAATTCCATGGATAAGGGTGAGTGTGTGCTGGGCTGTTGCTCACTTCCCGGTGTGGCCCATGTGGTATTCCAAGGACAGTGGGGTATGTGTTTGACTGCTGCTCACTTCCCGTTGTGCCCCATCAGGTGCTCCATGTTGGACAGGGGTTCCAGCAGCTTTAGACATGCCTTTGAACCTTGGTCTGTGCGTGCCCACTGAACACCTGTGCTTGTCCCTCTCAGATGATTGTGTGGTCAGTAACACGAGGAAAACTCTTGCGTATTACTGTAAAAGAGCAGGCATCTAACTTGTAGCTGAGGGGCTTCTGACTGACTCCTGTTATTGAAAAGTTAGTGGAGGGGCTGGGGATGGTTTTCTGGAGGTTGTGCTGTGACCCACCTCAGACATTCAGGGACACCTGAGGATTTGGTGACCCAACTCTGGATGGAGCATAGGGACTGTAGTTACAACACCTGCATCTGTAAGATGAACAATAAATGGAGCAGAGGCTGCACAGAGAGGAATATCTGAAACCACGGAGTGAGTCTGTGTGGGGAAAGGGATCTGCTGTATCTACACAGATTTTCCAGGAACAGCTTCCCAAGTTACATTTAACTCAGGAGCAGAGTATGAGGGGACCCTGATTGAACAAGGAGCTGGTCACAGAGTGGTGTCACTTCCTTCAATACGACCTACATCTTCACACCAGGGATGTACGGTGCAGCAAGTGGCTGTTAGGCTCACTGTTTCATTCAGCTTCTATGATCCGGAACTTTCCAGGCAGGAGTCGGTGACAGCTCCACCATCTCCCAGTATGCCGATGTTCATGTCACCATTTGAAGTCAGAGGGTATATATGGTGGTTGAGAGCAATGGAGTCCCTGGGAACATCAGCACGATGGAGCAACACTTTCCGTGTCTGATTGGGGTCAGAATGAACCCTCCAGTACACACACTGCATCACTAAGTCCTGTAGTATTTTTCCGTTTCAGTAACATACTACATACCATTCTTCCTAAAGAAAATGACAGACTATATATTACCTTAAATCCTATTTGTTAAACGGTTATTCATTGATTTCACCTGTCCACATCCAATTACAGACTCTCCACCTTCCCTTGATAATTTAGTTTCCTGTTTATCTTACTTTAATCGGCATACATGGTTACAGTACATTTGTTCTACTCCTCCTGATCATTGATACAGATTGTAAAGAGATGTGGACCCTGCACAGGTCACTGTGTGACTCCACTAGTGATGTTCTGTCAAACTGACTAGGGCTGATTTATCTGGAGTGCCTGCTTCCTGTCTGATAACCAGTCCTCCCCCATTTATGTGTAACACATTCAAAGCGCTGAATAAGAACGAGGAGCATCAGTCGGCAATCCAGCCCCTCAGGCCTGTTCCGACATTGAATACAATCATAGCTGATGTCATTGCGGCTTCAATTCCACGTTCCTGTCCGCTCTCCATATTCCTTCACTTACTCAATATCCCAGCACCTACTGCACTCTGGGGCAGTGAATTACACAGATTCCCAACCCTGTGACAGAAGTATGTTCCCCTCACCCCTGTTTCAATTCTCCCCCAACTCGTCCTATAACTATTGTTTTAGGATCGTTCGAGATTGTCCCACATGAGGAAATGTCAACTTCACATCAACATTGTGAATCACCTTTAACATCGACCAGACCTTTGACATCTCCTCTCATTTTTCAATACTCCAGGCAGTGTTGGCCTGAACTGCTCAATCTGTCTTCAGAGGACAAACTCCTCATCTCTGGAGTAAATCGAGTAAACCACTTCTGAACTGTCTCCATGGCAAATACATCCCTCCTACAGTCAGGACACCAAGACTGCACACGTACTCAGTTGCGATCTCACACCTCCCCCCCTTTATAATCCATTGTTTTAGAAATAAATGCCAAAGTTGCACTTACCTTTCTCATTATCTGCTGTACCTACATCGGAGTATTCTGTAGTATGGACGCGGGCAGCCAGATCCCACTGCACCTGATCATTCTGAAGTCTCTCTCCATTTGGATAATAATTTGCCTTTCTGCTACACTGATCCAAACGGATACACTCACACTTTTCGTTGTTCAGTTTCTTCTGTCAAATGTTGCCCCCAACCTATCCATATACATTTACTAACTTCTTGCAATTTCTTACCTGAGTTAGTGGCTTCTGTTAATTTGGTTGTAACATGTTCTATCCTCTCAACTACTTAAGATTATAGATTGTAAATAGTTGAAGCCTGGGGACCAAGACATATTGTTTCCTAAAAGTTGAATTTTGCCAAACAGAAAATGACCCATATTTTTTTCCATCTCACTGCATTTTGTTGCTTCACTAAGCCTGTAACCAAGCTGATAAATTACTTTTAATCGTAAACGATCTTATTCTGCAGATTAATCATTTGTGCAGAGCTATTCAATGCCTTCTGGAAGTCCAAATATTTCATCTCTAGGACCACAATGATCCAAATCATGTTGATTCTGATAGATTGTGGTTTGACTTTTCAAATTTCTTGTCATTAATTCCTGAATAATCGACTTTAACAATATCTCTTAAATTTGAACAGCTTTCTCACTACTCTATATTCCATCGCGAAGGTGATAATTCTAAATTCTTACCTCTCTATAATCTCTTTGTTCACTCCAATCCTGTATAATTGGAACATGGCGTGGAATGAACTGCTGTGATTGCTCTGTAAAATGTCTGAATCGTTGAATAGACGCATTCTCTTCCTTGTGCACAAAACAGGTGGACTGATGTTTTTCTGGTGTTCCACGTCACCATCTCGATGGTCTGCCTGTTCTCTTCCTGTTCATGCGTAACGATCGTGAGGGCTTATGCAATCTTCCTGTTGCTGTATAACAGTTTGAGGGGCTGAAAAAACCTACTCATATTCCTCCATCAGAGGCTGGAGATACTGAATGGTCTTTCTTGCATCCCTGATAAAGGACTGAGGGAATGATTGGTCTTCTTCTGTTCCCATACACGAGACATGTGAGGTAAAATTCTTCCTCCTTTCCCATAAGAAATCTCATGGTTTGCATCCTTCTCCAATTCCCGTGCAATGGGCTCGATGGGACTGAATATCCTCCTGGTATCCCAGTACACCAATCTCCAGTCCCTCTTCCAGTTCCTATGTTACAGACTTGAGGAGGCTGAATAGACTGATCCTATTGCTGCATAACAGGATACTGGTGCTACATGGCCTACTCTGGGCCAAGTGTTATCGACTCGAGGAGCTGACTGGCCTCCTCCCGTAACTGTATATCAGGCTCCAGCGACTGAATAGTCTTTTCCTGTCCTGGTGTAACAGGGTCAATGTCCTTCGAACACTACCTACTAATAAATGACAGAAGGCGTTGAACGAGAGAGTGCCCGTACTTTGAAGCACTCTCGTCTCCATATCTGACTTATAGAGATAAACCATTTATATAGTTTTTTTTCTGTATAAAGTCCTGAAGCTGAAAATAACAAAAGCGGTCCCTCCCAGGTACCTCATATTCCTGGCTCAGCTGCTCAAAATTCATCATGACCGACCTATCAAAAAAATTTCCCAAACAGGAAACTCATCTGGACTCCCAGAACCTAAAGCCAGAATCCGTCAATCCCAGCTGGAATCCTACCAATCCTACAATGGGAGTGAAAGCCGAAGTTTTTGTTTTGTAAAGTGCCCTCAACTTGTCCCATCATTCTCCATGCTTTCACTGTGTTAAGGACAATCGGTTTCTGCAATTCTCCAGAACAGTCCTCATCTTGTCCATGAACAACAGATTAATGATGGGACAATTTGTCTATAAGGCCTCGATGTCCAGCCAAATTGACCATGGGTCCTGGCAAGTCTAATCAGCCACATCGGAAAGAAAGGAACTTGGTTAGTATTTCTTAAACTATGGAAAATCGACACGTCCCCATTCACTGTAGAAGCTGCAATTTGTCCAGGTTAATAGGAGGCTATCTGTGACGCAAGATGAAATATCAAAGCCAACTGTTAAGCCTCCGTAGCGCCTGCCTAGGCAGCGTCAAAGGGAGCATTGGCATGGGGTATCATAAACAAGGAAGGACATTCATTTTAACCAGAACTCATAAGCAAGGAAGGACATTCATTTTAACTAGAGCTAACCCAGATAGAATGTTGGATGGTTCTGTCTTATATTCTCTAGCAACTGCACGAAGTTAGCTTTATATAATTAATCGAAGTCTTGGATGACAAAAATACCGAAACCTCCTTGTGACCATCTGAAAGAGATTCAGATTCCACCACAAGGTCGGGTACTCTAATAAGACCCCCAACAGGGATGGCCTCCGATTTCATCAAATTGATTTTATACCCTGAGAAAGATCCAAATAAATTAATCATTCGTAGTAAACAGGAAACAGACATAATTGGGTTAGTTAGAAAGAGAGGAGCGCCATCTGCTTAAAGGGTGATCTTATGTCTTCCTGGTCCTACCTCCTTGCCAGTGATATTGGCGTCCCTCCGGATGCCAATGGCTCAATCATTAATGTAAATGGTAACAGTGAAAGAGGGCAACTTTGTTGGCTGCCACTATCAATACTAAAATTGTCAGATCTTATACCATTAGTGAAATTCGCTGTTTTTGGGTTCACTATATAATACTGCCACCCACCTGGCGTAGACCCCTCCAAGACCAAACCATTCAAGGACATAAAAGTTGCACATCCACTCCATCCGCTGAAGTGCTTTCTCTGCATGCAGGGAGACTACCGAGCCTGGAATCGAACCATGCTGGCACTCTGGAACCATATTTAGCACTTTTCTAATATTATCAGAGGACCTACGGCCCCTAATAAAAATGGTCCTCTTTCACGATGGACCTTCAAAGCCAGCATTTTCGACAAAATTTTAAAGTCCACGTTTAATAATGAAATAGGCACATACAAAGTGCAATCCTCTGGGACTTTCCCTCTCTTGAGAATAAGATGAATATTTCCTTCTCTCAGAGAGGATGGGAGGCAGTCCTGACTGTACGAATAATTGTACATATCCAACACTGGCCCAGCCAACATGTCTATGAACTCCTTCTAAGTCTCACTCCGAAAATCCATCTGGGCCGGGGGCTTTACCACTCTGGAGCTGCCTCAATGTCTCCTGTATCTCTCTGATTATCAGAGGGGCATTCTAAAGAGACGCCTGCTCTTAACTTACACCTGGGAGGTCCAAGGTCGTAATAAAGGACTCCATTGTCGCCAATCAGTCCTCCAAGCCCGCTCACTGGAACAACACAGAGTAGAACTTCCTGAACGCTGCATTAATCTTTTTGGGATCGCGGGTGATAATAGCAGTAATCTTCTTTCTGGCCAAGTACGCCTAATATCTACCTGGTTATCACAATGGGGAAAGTGAGGACTGAAGATGCTGTAGATCAGAGCTGATAATATGTTGCTGGAAAAGCATCCAAGGAGCAGGAGAATCGACGTTACGGGCATGAGCCGGAGAATCGACGTTTCGGGTTCCTGAAGAAGGACTCATGCCCGAAACGTCGATTCTCCTGCTCCTTGGATGCTGCCTGACCTGCTGCGCGTTTCTAGCAACACATTATCAGCTCTGTTTATCACCATGCTCGAATACCTTCTGTTTCGCAAAGGTAATCTCTCTCTTTGCTCTCTGGGCGAATGCAGCATTCAGAGCAGTCCGGAGGGCTGTAATCTGCTGCAATTAAGTTATAGACGGTCTGACAAAATATGGTGTATCAGCTCTCTTCAGCCGAGCCTCAAGCATACGCTGCTGTTCTCCCTTCTGCCGCTTCTGAGTCACTGAGTAAGAAATAATCAAATCCCTTGTATCGGCTTTGTCAGTCTCCCAGAGCACCGTCGGATTACTGGTCGTGCACAAGTTCATGTTCCAAAAAAAATTAAACTCCCCCGAAAAATACTCAATGAATTTGCAGTTCTTCAGGAGGAAAGGATCCACATGCCAGTGCCGTGAGCCTGGCCCTTCGCCACCATCCTTGACCTCCATGTACATTGCCACATGATCAGAAATGGTTCCCAATTCTGAAGGACAGCATCGAATTTAAAAAGACCAATGGGGCAAACAACATGTCAATCCTAGTATAGCATTTATGTTGGTTAGAAAAAAACGTGAAGTCCCTATCTTCAGTGTGAATACATCTCACACATCCACCAACCCAGCTACCTGTTCAGGTCCACCAGCTGCCTGGATGGCGGGGAAAGACCTCCGATACCCTTCGACATCCTATCCACATCGGGGTCCACACGTCAGTTAAAGTCTCCCCTTAACTGTACGACCCAAGAAGCTTCCAGCACCTGTTTTTCTATAACGTGCTGGAGTTGCACAAGGACCGGACAGGGATGCTCGTCCGATCCGGGCCTGCACACTGCGACCCGGTGGGCCCGCTCGACCCGCACCCAGTCTGCCCTGACTTCCAGTTTCAAAAATTGTGTGAGCCATTGTTCCAAGAAGTTGACGAGCTGGCTTTCTTGTTCCATTCCGGCAGCCCGACCAAGCTGATGTTCTTCTGACGGCTCCAATTTTTGAGGTCCTCGACCTGCTCTACTAAGGCCTGTACCTACCATTCTAGGGCTTGGACCCGACCCGCTGAGGATTCTGCCATGGTTTCCAAAGCCGCAGTCCACTCTTTCACTTCCACGACATGTGGCCCGAGATGCTGGATCTCCTGGTCATGCTTCTGCAGCTTGGCTGAGATCAGTTCCAGCATGGTTCAGGTCTCCTCCGTTGCTGAATAACCAGGGAAAAATTAGGATCCATTTCGAAACCAAGGGGGTAATCAGTATGTGAAACTGGGGAACATTGATAGACTGTAACACGAGAGCATCACATCTGTTTTAGTTAGGATAAGGAAGATGCAGGTACAGAATTCAAGAAGATGGACTGGGAAGCTCTCGAACAAATTGATATAAGATGCAAGCTGTTATTGATGGTTTTGGATATTGTAAAGCCCAGATGAGTTGTATCGCAGGATGCTGTTGGAGACAAGAGAGGAAATGTCCTGACCTAAATGTTTTAGTCGAATCTGACCACACAAGGGAGGTGGTAGAGGACTGGAGAACAGCTATGTCATGCCAAGTTACTGGAAAGGTTGCAGAGATAGACCAGTGTCTGGTGGTGTACCACAGCGAGCAGTGCAGTGTATCAAACTATTTGTGGTATCCATAAATGATGTAAATGTGAATGTGGAGGGGGTGGTGGGGGGTGAGGGCTGAGTATAATAAGTAATTTTGCGTTTGACACAAAGATTGGCCAGGTGTTTGGCAGCGAGGAGGAAGGCCTTATGTTACAGGAAGATACAGGTGGAATAGTCAGATGGTCAGATCAATGGCAGATGGAATGGAACCCCAATAAGTATGAGATGATGGACTTTGCAAGAAGTAACCAGACAGGGGAGAATTCAATGAACAGCAGAACACGATGGACGTCAGAGGGTGTTTCTCCACACATCCCTGAATGTGACTGGACAGTGTAATAGTCAGTTAAGAAATCACACGGTACTGTAGACATAGTGTTTATTCATCGAGGCGACATAATATGAGGTAAACATGCCATTGGTTAGGCCATAGATAGAATACTGTGTGAAGTTCTGGCAGCCACGTTGCAGGAGGGGTTTTGGTTTCTCAGTAACATCAGAAGCTATTGGGGTCTCCACAGAGTTGGAAGCTTCAGTGGAAGTCTCCTGGCTGCAACTCTCTCTAAATTTTCACGAGATTTGTTTTCCCTCCTAGATTGGAGAACTGCATCTCAGAATCTGTGTCTGATCTTTCTTTTTTGCCAAGTACATGTTTATTGGATATTACTGTACCAGAACACTTAATTATTAATAGCGTCTAGGTCAACACCTTCAAATTTTTTTGAGGAGCTCTGCTGTCGTCCATAACACGTGATTCCTTCTCTTCCTGTGTAATTGGGTGGAGGCACTAAATGGGCTATCTCTACACTTCTCCAATAATTTAATTAAGCTGAATGACTTCCTCATATTCCTGTGAAGCTACCGTGAGGAGTTGAATAATCTCCTCCTTTTAACTGTGGAAATGTGCGGTGTCCAGCAGCACGTTTACATGAATGTTACCGAGATTTCCAACAGCACAAGCCTGAATGTTGTCCTGGTCTTGCTGCACATGGACACAGACTAGTTCAGGAGCTGAAAGGGGGCATCTTTCCTGAATATTGTGTGATCTTCAGTGAACACCCCCACTTTTAATCTTATGGTGTAGGCAAGACATTTATGAAGCAGCTGAAGATGTTTGTGCTGAGGAAGCTACCTTGAGGATCTTTTGCAGACATGTCCAGGACTGCATGGATTTTTGTACACAAACCACAATCATTGTGCGTTATGCTTTAAATGACTCTAAACAGGGAAGTTTACAACTCATTCCCATTAAGTGCAATCCTGCTCAGGCTCTTTGAGCCCGTCCTTAGTTAATTGCTGCCTTGATGTCAGTGCCGGTCACACTTCCCTGAGGCCTTGTGTTCACGTCTTTTGCTCATATCAATAGGACACAGTGTGGGGCAGTGAGTGCTTTTTGACCAGTCAGTGGTGAGGGCTGTGAAGAATTGGACATGAAAGAGGATATTAGACCTTATGATCTTATTGTGGGTGAAGCCATGCTTGCGGGAGGTGGAGGGGGGGGGGGGGCGGTGTGGATGAATGACATATCCCTGTTTCTGGGGTTCTCACATTCTATTATTGGAAAGTAGAGGGTGTTAATTTCCTGGAAAGTCTGTTATTGAATGTTGCTAGATTGAGTTGACCATCTCTGGTTGAGGAATAGGGACTGTATTCACAGTGAAACTGGGTCTACAACATGACCAACAAATGAAGTGCAAGTTACAGAGCGGGGAAGCTCTGTAAAGAGAGATGAGCGACCTCTTTCATACCCAGCCTGGTCTTTTCAATTACATTTTCCAAACCAGACCAAAGTGTGCGGGACAGTTTTGAAGGGCTGAATGGTCTCCTGTGTTTCTATGCACCAGGGTATCGCAGTAAGTAGCCCCTAACTGCTCCTGTCTAGCAGGTTTGAGGAACTGAATAGAACACAGAAACATGGAACTGAGTAGCAGGAGTGGGCCATTAGACACTTTGAGCCTTCTCCACCAGACTCTAAGATTGTGGCTGATCAGGTTATTATCACAGCCCCACTTCCCTGACTGTATCCCCTTATCCATGACTCACTTCTCTGTCAAATATTCAACTAACTCAGCTTTGAATCAATGTAAACAATGAGGCATCTCAAACTTGTGGGGAAGAGAATTCCCACTTAAAATGCCTGTTTAGAATGTCTCCTCATCCCTCTTATGGAGTCATATAGCACGCAACTTTGTCCGTGCTGACCAGACATCCCAATCTGATCGCATCTGATTTGCCAGCATTTGGCTCATTATTCAGTTACCCATGAAGATGCCAGACTCCACCACTTCCTCTGGCAGATAATTCCAGATGCAGACCTCCCTCTGTATGAAATCATTGCCTCTAAGTTCCATTTAAAATATTTCCCCTCGCACCTTAAACCTATACCCTCTATTTTTGGAATCTCCTATTTTGAGAAATACACCTTATCTATTGACAAAGTCCATGCCCCTTAAGATTTTATAAACCTCTATAAGTTCAACCCTAAGCCCGTAATTCTGCAGGGAAAACCGCTTTAGCCCATTCAGCCTCTGCTTATAGCTCAAACTCTCCAAACCTGGCAACATCCTTATAAATCCTTGCTGAACCCTTTCAAGTTTCACAGCAACCTTCGTACAGCAGGGAGACCAGAACTGCACACAGTATTCCAAAATGTGGCCTCACTGATACCCTGTACATCTGTAACATGACATCCCAACTCCGAATCTCATCCCAACTCCGGAACTCAATGCTCTGACCAATGAAGGCAAACATGCCAAACACATTGTTCACTATTCTATTCACTTTGAAGGAGCGTTGCACCTACATCTCTCTCTCTCTCTCGTTGCTCAGCAACATCCTCCAATAAATTTCCATTAAGTACACCGATTTTCTCCCCAAAATGCAGCACTTCACATTTATCTGAATTAAACACCATCTGCCACTCGTCAGCCCATTGGCCCATCTGATCGAGGTCTCATTGCACTCTGAGATAATTTTCTTCATTACCCACAACACGAAAGATTTTGGTGTAATCTTCAAACTTGCTACCCTTACCACCTATGGTCACATCCACATCGTTTTTTTTTTAATTGACGAAGAGCAGTGGGCTCAGCACTGATCCTTGTGGCACACTACTGTTCACAGGCCTCTAGTCTGAAAAGCAATCCTCTACCAACCTCTATCGCCTTCCTTCAATCTTTTTTTTTATTCAATTGGCTTGGGTGCGCTGGTTCCCATGTGACCTGACTTTACTAACTTGCCCAATATGCAGAATCTTGTCGAAGAACTTGCTGCAGTCTATATGAAAACATCTACAACACTACCTTCATCAATCTGCTTTGTCACCTCTTTACCATACTCAGTCAAATTAGTGTGACACGATTTCTCATGCAAAAAGCCACGGTAACTATTCCCAATCAATCCTTGCGTTTGAACATGCATGCAATTGGCTATCCCTCAGAATCCCCTCCAACCACTCACCCACCTCTGATATCCGGCTCACCGGTCCAGAGTTCCCTGGGTTGTTGAGTAACTGTTTTATTTTCTACTGCCCCTCCTCCATTGGTCACAGCAAATTATCGGTGTTACCAGTTTGATGATATGGCTTATAATATAGGTCTCACATTGGGTCAGAGTCGTCCTAGGAAGAAGTCATGTAGATTTCCTTCATCTGTTAAAATAACAAATTCATTACTAAAACAAAGTTCCTCAAGCTATGATGGAAAGATGAACGACAAACAGTGTAGACATTACAAAAATGTACATTGATATTTCCATTTCAAAAAGTAATGAGGAGCACAAACATATGCAGACACACACACAGAAACATATATAAACTCAAAGACACACAGAGACATACACACACACAGACACACTCAAACGCACACATAGACGTGCACACACAGACACACTCAACTTCACAAAAACACAGACACACAAAACACGGACACACGCACATGCAAATACACACACTATCACAGACAAATGCACATACCATAGAGCCGACAAAATTAAAGCAGTAAAAAGGCCATTTGGTCCATCCAGTCTACTGAACTATTGATCATGGCTGACACGTTTTTCAAGACAGTTCTACTACCCTCGCACAACAAGCCTTGAGCCCATCTTGAATCACACCTGATCGAGTTATATCCTAAAGACACTAAGATGTGTGTGTGTGCAGCATGCGCATGCACATGTGTATCTGTGTGTGTGTCTGAGCGTGTGTGTGTATGTCGGTGTGTGTATATTCCTTTGTGCATCCATGTGTGTCTGTGTGCATGTGTTGTCTCCGTGTGTGCGTCTGTGCGTGCGCACATGTCTGTCTATCTCTGTGTGTGTGTCGTTGTGTGTGTATCTGTCTATGTGCATCTGTGCGTGTGTGTTTCTGTGTGTGTGTCTGGGTGCGTGTGTATGTGTGTTTACCTAATAGCAGAAGACCGCATTATCGAGGACAGATGCTTTTCAGACTGGAGGCCTGTTGTTATGGACTAGGCCAGACCACTCAAAATATTCTTGAGCAGGCAGCGCAGACTATAACTTTGTAATTTGTTTCAATAAGTGCACAGTGAAAATTATCAGGTTTTAACATAGTCAAACAATAGTCAGAAAACTACACAATGAAACACAAAGAACAGAATAAAGAACCCCTACAGAACTCAATCTATTCAAACTAGACTTAATTAGCTGTTATGGAAGTACACAACCATCCCAATAAGCAAACCCACCTTAAAAACAATACAAATGGAAACAAATGATTACAGGTTAAAGTTAGAAGGGCAGAAGGAGAGAAAGACAGAGAGAGAGAGAGAGAGAGAGAGAGAGAGAGAGAGAGAGAGAGAGAGCGCCTGTCCACACAGCTGAACTACAAACTGGTTCTGGACAGAACTGCTCACCTCGAGAGCTGACCACTCCCCTTTCATTATACCTTTAATCACAAAACCGTTTAATCTCTGTACCAAACCAGTCACCTTGGAGCCGGGAAATATTTACGACGCCTTCAAAAAAAATCAAGGGCACAGTATCTGTGAGAAAAGGAAGCTTTTAGCGAAAAGGTACCAGCGTTGTGACACTGTGCACAGTGGTGTTCCACAGGGACTTGTGCTCAATCCATTTTTGTTTGACATTTATGCAACTGATTCAGATGAGAATTATAGAAGGCGTGGTTAGAAAGATTGTGGATGAAGCCAAGTTTGGCTATATACGGGACAATGAATATTACACAGGGACCGAGATCAAATGGCTTGATGAACCTTAGAGTTGTTCAGCACGGAAGCAAACACTTTTGACCAACTCGTACATGACAACCTGATTTCTGATATTAATCGTGCCCTACTTTGGGCGGTGCAGTGGCTCAGTGGTTAGCACTACTGCCTCACAGTGCCAGGGATCTGGGTTTGATTGCTGGCACAGCTGATTGACTGTGTGGAGTTTGCACATTCTCGTTGTGTCTGCGTGGGTTTCCTCCCACAGTCCAAAGTTGTGCAGGTTATGTGAATAGGCCATGCAAACGTGCACATAATGTCAGGTGCATTAATCAGAGTTAAATGTGATGAGATGGGTCTGGGTGGGTAACTCTTCAGAGGGTTGGTGATCTAATCTATTTGTCAGCAATTAGCCCATATCACTCTAAACCCTACCTATTAATATACCCATTTGGTTGTATTTTAAATGTTGTAATTATACCAACCTCCACCACTACTTCTGGCAGTTCATTATGTACATACTCCACTTTCTGAGTGAAAACGTTCCCCGAGGTCACTTTAAAATCTTTCCCCTCTCAAATTAATTCTACGCCTTCTAATTTTGGACGTCCAAGCATGGGGAAAAGATCTTCACTACTCACCACCTATCCATGCACTTCATGAATTTATAAACATTTAGCAGGTGCAAATGTGACTCCCACCCAGGTTCAGTGCGGTCAGTCATCCGGGGCTTAAATTCTGAAATTCAAAACTGACACCCCTTCCATCTCAATCAAACCACAATTTTAGAATCATTTTAGTCAACGCATTCAGACATATTATAAAACACCTCTCGTAGGATTAGAACCTAACCCTTTGGGACCAGAGGGAGGGGCACTCCCACCACTCCACAATAGCCCCAAATGTTGCAACATAAATCTCCTGTGTGTTTATTTATCAGCCTGCTCTGACATGCTGCACCTGAATCCAGACAATCTGGTCTCGAGCTAGGGACACTACCAGACATGTTCAGGAATTGGAATAGAATCCAGAGCTCTGCCTCAGAGACAGGGATACTACCGACTACACAAGATCTAAACCATGCCTAAACTTTTAACTTTAAATGCCAGCTTACAGATCGATGTGGATTCATTGATATCTGGTTCACTTTACTGAATTACCCAGTTAAAATAACAACGTTGTTAAAAAATGCATGGTACTTGCCTCAACTGTAGGATGTCGAGTTTATGTGCTCTGCCTTCGAGATAAACCATGAACATCTTTAAAAACTTGGCTATTATTTCCAGTTTAAATGGCTATTATCTGTAGTCTGCAATATGAGGGAAAGAAATCCTGCAGACACACACTGCACTATGAAGGATCTCGAATAGATATCAACACTGAACATCAGAGACAAAGACAGAGCATTCTTTCTGGCCTGAAACACCGATCACTGTTTCCCATCTCGAACGTGTGACTGCCGTCTTCCTAAAACCATTAAATGGTACAAGGTAACTGATTACTTTCCAGCCTTTCTTCCCCAGTATTATCACTCACTGTGATAAAGAATTGCAGATGGAGTTTAATGTTGATAAATGGAAGGTATTGTACTTTGGTAAAACAAACTAAAAAAAACATATACAATTAAATGTTGAGCCATTGGTAGTGTTGTAGAGCAGATCAACCTAGGGTTTCAGGCATAATTCTTTCAAGTTTGCTTCATATTTTGCCTGAGTGGTTATGAAGGTGTTTCATATGATGTCCTTAATTATATAGACGTGGAGTCATAGAGATGTACTGCACGGAACCGGACCCTCTGATACAACCTGTCCATGTCGACCAGGTACTCTAACATAATCTTGTCAATTTTGCCAACTCTTGCCCATATCCCTCTGAACACTTCCTATTAATATATTCATCCAGATGTCTTTTAAATACTTTAATTTGTCCAGCTTCTGGCAACTCATTCCATACATATACCACCCTCTATGCATAAAAATTGCCACTGAGGTCCCTTTTAAGTCTTTCCTCTCTCATCTTAACCTATGCCCTCTAGTTGTGGACTCGCCCACCCTGGGGAAAAGACATTGTCTTTTTACCCTATGCATGCCTCTCATGATTTATAAACGTCTATATTTCACCTTTCAGCCTCTAATGATCCAGAGAAAACATCCCCAGCCTACTCAAGCTCTCCCTACACTCAAATCCTCCAGCCCAGCCAACATCCTTGCAAATCTTTTCTGAACCCTTCTAAGTGTCACAATATCTTTCCGATAGGAATGAGACCAGAATTGTACACAATATTGCAAAAGTGGCCGAACCAATGTCCTGTACAGCCGCAACATGACCTTTCAACTCTTGTACTCAGTGGTTTTAACAATAAATGAAAGCATATTAACACCTACTTCACCATCCTATCTACCTGCAACTCTACTTTCAAGGAAATATGAACCTGTACTCCAATGTCTCTTTATTCAGCAACACTCTCCTGGACTTTATCAATAAGTGTATAAGTCCTGCTCAAATTTGTTTTCCAAAATGCAGCACCTTGCATTTACCTATATATCTCCATTTGTCACTCCTCAATCCATTGGCCCATCTGAACAAGATTCCATTTTACTCTGTGGTAACGTTCTTAACTATTCACTACGCCTCCAATTTTGGTGCCATCTGAAAATTTACTAGCTATATCTCCTATGTTCACATCCAAATCATTTATATAAATGTCGAATAGCAGTGGACAGGCCTTTGAGTGCAGGAGTTGGGACGGTATGTTCAGTTTGCACAGGACATTCATGAAGCATGTCCTGGAAGACTTTGTGCAGTTCTGGTCGCCCTGTTATATAGAGAACATTATCAAGTTCGGGAGAGTTCAGAAGAGATTTATCAGGATTTTGCTGGGAATGGGTTGTTTGAATTATAAGGACAGGCTTAACAGACTAGGACATTTTCTACTGGAGCATAGGAGGCTGAGAAGTAACATTGTAGAGGTTTATAATATCAGAGAGTTATCAGTAATGTTGAATGGTAGGTGTCTTTTCCCTCGAGTGGGCGATTGTTTTAAGATAAGAGGTCGAAGTTTCTTAAAAGACATAGCGTCATAGATCTGTATAGCATGGAAACAGACCCTTTGGTCCAACGTGTCCATGCCAACCAGACAGCAAAACTTATTCTCCTCCCATTTGCCGGCATTTGGTCAATTTACATCAGAACCCTTCCCTTCATCTGTCCATCCAGATTCCTGTTAAATGTTGTAATTGTGACAGCCTCAATACCTTCCTCTGGCAGCTCATTACACACGGACCATCCTCTACATGAAGCTGTTGCCCATTAGAACCCTTTTTTGTCTTTCCCATCCCACCTTAACACTTTGCCATCTAGTGTTTGATTGCACTATCCTAGGGAAAAGACCTTGGCTATTCAATCTATCCGTTGAACCCATGATTTTACTAACCGCTAACATCAATCCTCATCATCCGATTCTCCAGGGAAAACAGGCTCAGCATATTCAGCCTCTCACTATAACTCAAATCCTCCAACCATGGCAACCTCAGTGTAAACCCTTCCTGAACCCTTTAAAGTTTGACAACATCCTTCCTACAGAGCAGGGAGATCAGAATTGCATGCAGTATTCCAGAAGTGGCCGAACTAATGTCCTGTACAGTCCCAATCCAGTCTCCTAACACATATACACAATGCATTGACCAATGACATATCAAATACTTTCGTCACTGTCCTATCTACCTGCAAATCCACATTTTAAGAAGTAAAAACCTGTACTCTGAGATTATTTTGTTCTGCAACACTCCCCAGGATTTTACCAGTAAGTGCATAAGTCCCGCCCTGATATGCCTTTCCAATATGCAGCATCTCACATTTATCTAAATTAAACTCTGTCTGCCACTACTCGGTCCATTGGCCATTCTGATTAAGATCCCGTCGTAATCTGAAGTAAACTTCTTTGCTGGTCATTCTAGCTCCAATTTTTGTGTCATTTGCAAACTTAGAAACTCTCCTATGTTCATATCGAAATCATTTTTATAAATGACGAAAAGTAGCGGACCCAGCACCGATCCTTGTGGCACTCCACTGGTCACAGGCCTCCAGTCTGCAAAACAACCCTCCACCACCACTGTCTGTCCTCTACTTTTGAACCAGTGCTGTATCCAACTAGGTAATTTTCCCTGTATTCCATGTGATCTAACCTTGCTAACCAGTCTCCATGGGGAGCCATTTCGAATGCCTAACTGAAGTCCATATAGATCACATCCAGCATTCTGCCGTCATCAATCCTCCCCGGTACTTCTCAACAAAAACAAAATCAAATTACTGAGACATGATTATCCACTCACACCCCCATTTCACTATCCAGATAAAGGGCTTTTGTCTAGATCGTCGATTTTCCTTTTCATCAGATGCTACCTGACCTGTGGGGTTTTCCAGTACAATTCTCATTTGACTATGATCTCCAGCATCAGCAGTCCTCAATGTTGCCTATCCCTAATCAGTCGTTGCCTTTCCAAATGCATGTAAATCCTGTAGCTCATGATTCCCTCTAACACCGTGCCCACCACTGATGTCAGGCACCCTAATCTGTAGTTCTTGGCTTTTTATTTACATTTTTTTTAATAACAAAACGTTAATCAAACATATGACTTCCAGCCTCTCACCTGTGGCTATTGATGATGACAACATTTCAGCAAGGGACCCAGAAATCACTTCCTTAGCTTCCTACAAATTTCTTGGGCCCACCTGATCAGAACCTATGAGGTGATTCATTTTTTACACAGCATGTGGTTCGTAAAGGGAATGAACTTCCTGAGGAAGTGATGGGTTGCGGATAAAGTTATAGTATTTAAAACGCATTTGGTTAAGTACAAGAATAAGAGAACATTTGGACAAATCTGGGCCAAGCGCAGGCAAGTGGGACTGGTTTAGTTTGTGATTATGGTCAGCATGGACTGTATGGGCAGATAGGACTGTTTGCAAATACCCTGTATAACCCGATGAGTGTATGTGTGTTTGTATGTCCAAGTATGTATCTGCATATTTCTGTTCGTGGTTGTCTATTCCTGTGTGTCTATATATGTCTCTGTCAACCTCTGTATGCATGTCTCTCTCTCTGTGCTTGTTACATGTGTTTCTGCATTAGTGTGTGGATCTCTGTCTCTGCATCTCTGTGCAATGGGAACTCTTCTGGTTTTTGGCATGAATCACTGAAACGGGGTCAAAACCACTCTCCCTTCCTCTCCCTTTCCCTCTTTTCTTTAAAGTGATACAAACCCACACTCTGCTGGTCTGGTTTAGGTCTTTTCGATCCTTTCTCACATGTAAGGGTACTTGTAAGAGTAAAGCATTAAAAATTCCAAATTAGAGGAAGTGCATTAAAATTAACCTCATCGCCTTGGAAAGTGGCTCACTCGGAATTGCTTGTATATAATTGCAATGGAAACATGCTTTCATGTGTTCACTGTGTGTTGGAAATACTAACAGTGACAAACAATTTCCACAGTGCAGAAGGAGCGCAAACATTTCTCCACACGAACATGTTCCACTCAGAGGGTTTAATTACAATGACAATCCTCTCCAAACCAACCTAGTGTGTGTGTGTGTGTGGTGGTGCAATTAAAATTCAGGTTGGATTGTGCTGCGAGCTGCTGCCCTCCCTATCTCCCTCTCAGACTGAATCCCTAATCGTTTACACAATTTAGCACCACGATTACAGTGGCGTGGGGGGTGGGGGATCGGGGTGGGGGTGCAACAGTGATTGACAACAAGAAAAATCTCAGCAGCTCTGGAAGCATCTTTGGACAAAAATGAAAGTTGACGTTTTGGATCGAGTGATCCTTACTCAGAACTCATATCGGGGGATATTACATCACTTTGAACATCACAGAGACTGACAGACCCGCCCCACACAGATGCACACACGAATACAGATACATAGAAGCATTCACTATACATTGACAGTAATACAGACCTGGAGAGTGTGTCAATATTTCACTCGCTGTGTCAGTATTTTTGAGTGGAGTGTGACTGTAGGACAATTTCAATATTTGAAGATACCAGACCTGAAAGAATTGTAAAATTTGTTGACGATGGTGTGGAACTCCAACAGGAAAGTTATATGTTGGTGTAGTGTTCAGGTGTATGACAGATGAGGATCAATGCAGCGCAGTGTGAGGTGATGCTCTTTAGTAGGAAGGACATTGAAAGACAACATAAAATAGGTTGTACCGTTATAAAGGAGGTGCAGGAACAGAGGACCAAGGGTGTATATGAGAACAGATTATTGAAGATGTCAGGACAAGTGATTAGATTAGGAACTATCACAGATTAGTTTCAGCATCTGAGCTGTTTAAGGAGGAGATGGAGGGGGGATTCTCCGTGTCCCTTCCTGGGAGGCGGTGGTGACGATGTGTTGTGCGCCCACCCTCCTGCCCACCGAGACCGAGGGGATTCCATTTGTACCAGCTCAACACAAAAGGGAGATGGCATCAGAGCTATGGCTTCTAAGATGTGCCGGGGGGAAACGGAGCTGCCAGTCGGTTTAAAGTGAGAATTGCCCTTCACTGAACATTGCTCTTTACTCGGTTGCTGGGACGTTTCAGAATCTCCACACGAGGCGTCCCAGTCCTTTCCGGCTCGTAGGTAGGGGAGGGGAGGTGAGGGAATGGATATCGGGCACTTCACCACCCGGCCTGACCGTTACTGTCCTATTCCAGGCTATTTCTCCTGGAATGGGAGAAAGGGAGTGAGGTTGAGAGTGGGCACCCCTGCTGTTAGTGCTAGTGTAGGTGGGGGAAGATATGGTGAGGTGTCTGGAGGGAGTCAGTCCACAGTGTCATATCCATGCAATGTTATTAGTGTGTGTGAGAGGGTATGGGGGAGGGGGGCGGATAATGGGGAGAGAGAGAGAGGGAAGGTGCTGCAAGCAGCAGTGAGAGTAGTGGAGCATGAACGCTATTCTGGGTCACTGCTGCAACAAATATACTGTGAGTGTGAGGGAACAAAGAGAATACAGTGACCCTTAGCCTGACAGAGCCAGGAAGGTGATTGATGCTAGTCCTGTTTTGCTGGACATTTCTTCAGACTGCAGATACGGCACTGGGCTGGTTGGGGAGCGTAGACCATGCTCGGTGTGAACCTTTCTGGGAAGAGACTGGTCCCCCTCTGTACTAGACCATCCATCAGGACCTCTGTGCTCCTCGACAAACCGTGGTGTAATTGAACCTTATCTGCCATGTTTGGTGTAACCTGCACCAACCAGCTCCGAAATCTAAAAAAACTCAACTATGTGCCCACTGGCCTTTTAAAGATGGCACCAGTGCCAGGGATCACATAATATCCAGGGGCATCAGTGCGATGGTGAGTACGTCCAGCCGTGGTGGGTGGGAGAGTAGGGCTGGCATTGAATGAGAGGGGCACCCAATGTAGTGGGGTAGACAGTTATTGAGGTGAGTTCGATAATGTAGCACCAGGAATCTAGCTCGAACTTGTGCAGACAATCCCTCTGTCACACTAATTGAATATGGCACTGAGATAAATTATTGTTCGATTCAGCCCAATGAGTCAAAGACACTGTTGACCCCAATCCCAGTTACAACGCTGCAGCTGCTTGACCAATGCTCTCCATCACAGAGAAGGAGCTCAACGTCACATTCCCCTTGGGAAATATGGCAGGGTAGGAGACTGAGGTATCTGTGGGGAAGCATTTTGGGACACAATATGTCACAGCGCCAGAGACCCGGGTTCAATTCCCGCCTCAGGCGACTGACTGCGTGGAGTTTGCACGTTCTCCCTGTGTCCACGTGGGTTTCCTCCGGGTGCTCCGGTTTCCTCCCACAGTCCAAAGATATGCAGGGTCAGGTGAATTGGCCATACTAAATTGCCCGTAGTGTTAGGTAAGGGGTAAATTTAGGGGTATGGGTGGGTTTCGCTTCGGCGGGTCGGCGTGGACTTGTTGGGCCGAAGGGCCTGTTTCCACACTGTAATGTAATCTAATGTAAAAACAATCTAATAATCATAATTCTAATAGTTTTAAAATAAAGATGGAAAAGGATGAACTGGTTCTAAAAGGTAATGTTTTAATTTGTAGGAAGGGCAATTTTGATGATATTAGCAAGAACTTCCAAACTGGATTGGAACGGATATTCGCATTTATGGGGCAAGTTGAGAAGAGGGAAGCCTTCAAAAATGAGATGTCATAATCACAGAGACAATCTGTCCTTGTTAGGGTGAAGGGTAAGTCTGGTAGGTGTAACGAATGCTGGAAGACTGGAGAAATTGAGTGTCTGGTCACGGATAAGAGCGAAGAATATGTCAGGTGGAGAGAGCAGGAGTAAAGGTTTTTTTCATTACTTATTCATGGGATGAGAGTATCACTGGTTGAGCCTGCATTCATGACCAACACTAATTGCCCAGAGGGCACTTACATTGTTGTCGGTCTGTAGTCACATGTAACCCATGCCAGGTAAGGATGGCAGTTTGCTTCCTTCAAGTCCATCAGCGAAAATGATGGGTTTTTCGAAAAATTGAAAATGGATTCATCATCGTCATTTGGCTCTTAATTCCAGATTTAAAGTGACTGTCGAGAAGGGTCTAAAGCATAAGAGGGGAATCCGGAGGCCATAAAGGGGACATGAGATAGTTCTGGCAAATAGGGTTAAGGAGAATCCAAAGGGACTCCACACATACATTCAGGACAAAAGAGTAACTCAGGGGTGTTTTGGGCCAGTTAAAGATCAGCAAGGTTGCCGATTTGCAAAACCGCAGGAGATGGAGGCGTTATTAAACAAGCATCGTGCGTCAGTATTGACTGTGCAGAAGGATATGGAATCTAAAGAGCTTTGGAAATAAACCGTGAAACGTTGAAAAGTGCCTGTATTAAAGAGAAGGAGATGCTGGAGTTCGTAAAGCCCATAAAAGTGGGAAATTCTCCAGGACCTGATCAGATGTAGCCTGGAACACTGCGGAAAGCGAGTGAAGTGATTGCTGGGCCCCTTGTTGAGATATTTGTTTCGTCAATTGTCACAGATGAGGTACTGGAAGATATGAGGCTTGTGAACTTGATGCGATTACTGGCAATAATCAAGAAGGATGATAAGGAAAATCTGGTGAGCCTGACATCAGCGGAGGGCAAGTTGTTGGTAAGGATTATGAGGCACAAGATTTACATGGATTTTGAAAAGCAAGGACTGATAAGTGATAGACAACATGGCTCGAAGCATGGAAAGTTGTGTCTCACTAAACTGACTTAGTTTTTGAAGAAGTGACTAAGAGGATTCATTGAGGCAGAGTGTACTTTGTTGATATGGACTTCAGCAAGGCATTTGACAACTTTCTGCATGGCAGATTGGTTAACAATTTTAGTTGACATGAAATACAAGGAGAACGAGCCATGTGTTTACGGAATTAGCCCGAAGGCAGGAGACAGACGGTGGTGATGATTGTTTTTCGAACGGGTTGTAACCATTGGTGTGCTACAAGGATTGGTGCTGGCTCCATTGCTTTTCACTATTCACATAAATCATTTTGATGTGAACATTGCAGCAATAGTTGCTAAGTTTGCAGATGACACCAAAATTGATGGTGTAGTGGATAGCAAAAAAGGTTTACCTCAAAGTATAATGGGATCTTGAATAGATGGACAGATGGGCTGAGAATAGGCAGATGGCTTTTAAACTAGATAAATGGGAGGTGCTGCATATTGGAAATGCAAATCAGGGCAGGACATATACACTTAATGTTAAGGTCCTGGGAAGTGTTGGTGAACAAAGAGACCTTGGAATGCAGGTTTATAGTTTCTTGAAAGTAGAGTCGCAGGTAGCTGGGATAGTGAAGAAGGCCTTTGGTATCTTTTCCTTGATTGGCCTGTGATTTGACTATAAGAATTGGGTGGTCATGTTGCTGCTGTACAGCACATTACTTTGGCCACTTTCAGAGTACTGCATTCAATTCTGGTCTCCCTCCGTTTGGAAATATATCGTGAAACTTGAAGGGAGTCAGGAAAGATTTACAAGGATGTTGCCTGGATTGGAGCTTAAGGGAGCGCGCAAGTCGGTTGGGTTCTTTTATTCCTGTAACGTGAGGAACATGTATAGTGTGTATAGCCAAGGTCTTTTCCCCCAAAACTAGAGGGCATGGATTTCTGATGAGAGGGTAAAGATTTAAAAATGACCTAAGGAGCAACATTTTCACACAGAGAGTGGTGCATGTGTGGAATGAGCTGCCAGCGGAGGTGGTGGAGGGTTTTACCATTTCAACGTCTAAATGGAATTTGGATGGGTACATGAAGAGGAAGGGTTCACATCAATATTGGCCAAATGTGATTAGTTTCATTTGGGATATCCCATCAGCATGAATGAGTTAGTCTTAAGCGTCTTATTCCATGCTGTGCATCTCCAAGACTCTGACTCTATCTGACCTTGAACCAATATCGTATTAATTCATCATTCCCGGACATACTAACCTATGTTGCTAGATATGATCGAAATGTCTACATTTCAGCATTCTGAAGCCTGCAAACACATCCTTCCATAACACTGACTCAGAGTCTCACTCCCTCTGTCTATTTCCCAAATCCCCCCCATTTGTTGGTGTTTAAACTGCTTCCCCACCATCCTGTTTTAATTGTCTAGTTTTAAAGTGAATAACTGTCCTATATTTTTTCTGCCCTTGAATGTTGCTCATCCAAGAGCATCAGCTTCCAAAACTACGAAGATCAGCAACAATGTTCAAAAAGCATTGCTTGCGTTTTCTTTGACTTGCTAGTGTCCTGCCCTGTGCTCCATAATGGATAGTGGGGTATTAGCAGTTTTGAGGGACACCTTTGTAACTTGCTCTATGCCTATCCATTGAACGCCTGTGTTAATCACTCTCTGCTACTCATGTGCTCAGTAACATGTTAGTGATTCAGACCAGGCTTCTCACTTGCATTTGACTGACATTTGAATTAACTCTAGTTTTTTGTACGTTCGTGGAAACGCTGGTAACGGTTTCCGGGAGGCTGTGTTTTAAGCTGCTGTGGAAATTCAGGAAGACCAGAGGCTTTGGTGATCCAACTCTGGATGAAACACGGTGACTGTAGTTACAACATCTGGATCTGCACCATGACCAACAAATAGAGCAGAGGCTGCAGAGAGTGGAATCTCTATTAAAATGGGATGAGAGAATTACAATCAGATCAGTCATGGTTTTGAAGAATGTTGCAGCAGGATTGAATGGCTCGCTCATGCAACTTATTCAGATATTCCTGTTAGTACCAAGCCAATTCCTCTTCTCTCCCAGAGTCCCGGACTGGTGGGGAGTGAGTCGCCTCCTCCTGTTCCTGGGGAACAAAAATCTGGGGCCTGACTAGCCTCCAGATTTCCCTGTATCCCAGTCTCGAACAATTGAGTGACTGCCTCCTGTTCCTGTGTCCCAATATCGAGCAGTTGAGTGTCTACCTCGTTTCCCTGTGTCCCAGTCTCGAACAGTTGAAAGACTGCCTCCTGTTCTTGTGTCCCAGTCTCGAGCAGTTGTGTGTCTACCTCCTGTTCCTGTTTCCCAGTCTTGAGCAGTTGAGTGACTACCTCCTGTTTCTCCCTGTTCCTGAGCAGCAGTTTCAATGTTCTGAATGATGTCACAAGGTTCCGAAAGGACTTGATAACAGGGAATTTCAAACTTGGAGCAGCATTACACAAAGATATCTAGATACGTCTCCACCAAACATTTTATGCAGTTGTTATTTTATTCCTGTCTCCTTTTATAAACAGGGTGAAACGTATACAACAGTGCAGTGTTCCCACAATACTCCCACATGTAGGGAAGACAGATTATGAAGATTGAAAAATTTATGGTCTATCCCTCAGCAACTTTCATCCATTCCATCCAAACCAAGTAAATGTTCCCTTTCATTGTGATATGTAAAATGATATAAGAAACTGGTTAACTGAAACTTTTTGTTTGGTGACTGTGACTAATGACAGTCTCCGTGGATTCTAATTATCCCAGTGGAGGGTTTCCATCTTTTCATGATAAAAGGGCTCCATTCAATTTGTTATCCCATGGTAGGGGCGGGAGCACCACCGATAGCACGAACAAGGATCGGCTGCTCCGGAGAGAGGGAGAGATCAGAAACTGGGAATATTCCACTGGAAAGTTCCAACAATGAATCAGAATCTGAGAACAATAGACTGGAATGTTACAACAATGGATCAGAATCTGAGAACAATAGACAGGAAAGTTCCAACAATGGACAGGAGGTTATCCTATTATGTTTGGATTCTTTCCACATTTTATTATTGGCCGTTAACATTGTGGATCAGATATGCACTTTACATTATTCAACGTTTTTATTATCCTATCCTGGCTATTGTTGGTGTCCCTGGTAAGTTTCACTGTCGATTTATTTTTGCATGAACCATGTGCGACTGTATTACTGTTCTTTTCATTTACTCTACTCTGTAAGCATTCACGCTCCAAACCACATCAACAACAGTGAACTTGTTCATTCTTTCTCTCCTTCGTTAGTTCTGGCACTGGGCCTTGTCGGTTGACCTACTCACTTTCAGGTATGAACCAGGATGCATTGCATCACTGCCCTTGTTATTTAAATATTTAAAGCTTGGAGGTCACTGTCTTCTGTTCTGGATGCAAACTCCTTTTCCTTCCTGTGACTCCATCTCATCCCTGGCCAATAACTGAGGCTGAAAGAGATGAGTCACAACTACGGTGATCCCTTTGGCCACAAGCTGATTCCTGGCCATTCCTAATTTTAACTATTGACAACTGCAGAATATACTTCACTGGTTCATCCCATCTGCTGTTTGAATCTTCAGCTATGAAACACAGTCTTAATAAAGCCAATGATCTGCTGCTGCTTAACCAAATCTGAGTCGGTATTCCATGGCTTGTATCTAAACGCAGACCAAAATCCCATCATTCCAGTACGGATTGCTTTATATTGTTGTTGGGTCTGGCAATGCCTTTACTTGAATATTCACAAGCACGTCGTCATCTCTGTCTATGACACGGTCCTCAGTCTCCCTCTGTTAATGACACAAAGCCCTGTCAGTTGTTCACATTTAAGCTGATTTCGTCTATGTCTGTTCTCTCTCAAATAGCAATTTACAAATCTACTGCCACCAACACACATACACACACACACACTCACACACACACAGACACACACACGCACAAACACACAGATGCACACGCGCGCGCGTACACACACACACACACACACACACACACACACACACACACACACACACACACACACACACACACACACACACACACACACACACACACACACACACACACACACACACAATCTCTTGCCTTATATTTCGGCAGTGGAGATACAGAGCCATACATTTGTGGGAGCCCATTTACTGTCACTCACTGCATGGTTTACAAATCTTCCTGTGCAAGACATTTCTGTAGTGCAAGTACAGTAGCAATATACTGACAAAGGTTTGCAATGGTCCCCATGCTGGGCAGGTAGAACAGTTTAATAGAGTAGTCCACGAGCATGGAGTGCATAGCTTGCCATTCTGGCTGGTCCCTTGTCCCAGTTTATGGTGCCTGGGATGGTTCTGTGAGGCAGATTCACAATTTGATGTAACTAACCATTTCAACCGATCTGACAATAATTATATTGAATGCTCTCATTCTTGTGATTGGTCCTACCATTGTCTCACTTCTCCAGTTACTCCCACTCCCCTCTCTCCTTATCCATATGTTCAGAACCTGTTATCAGTTAATTAATTGTTTGTTTTTTCTGTACCTTTCCCTGGTGTTGCTTTTTGGCTCCCGAGTGTATCGAGTGCTGGCATTGTGAAGCTCAGAAACAATGCAATGGCATGTGGCAGGCTGTTTGTCCAAGTAGGAAAGGGGGTCCCAGCAGTATTGAGACACGTCTTTGAAACTTGGTCTGTGCCTGACCACTGAAAGCCTGTGTTTGTCCCTCTCACATGATTGTGCTGTCCAACACATGAGGAAGCCCCTCGAGTATTATTGTCAAGGAACAGGTCTCTTACTTGGAGCTGATGGGTTTCTGACTGATTCCTGTTATGGAAAGATTAGTGGAGGGGCTGGGGAAGGTTTTCTGGAGGTTGTACTGTGAGCTGTCTCAGACATTCAGGGAGACCTTAGGGTTTGGTGACCCAACTCTGGATGGAGCATGGGGAGTGTAGCTACAGCATCTGCATCTGCAACTTGAACAATAAATGGAGCAGAGCCTGCAGAGACGGGAAGTTCTGAAACCACAGAGTGTGTGGGGAAAGGGATCTGCTAAATCTGCCTGTGTTTTAACGAGGATGCACACATCCTTTCCTTCTCCCCTTTAAATACACCCATGCAAATTCACCCTCTCCTCCACGCACACAAACACACTCCCCCTCTCTCACATGCACACACACACTCTCCTCTCTCTCACACGCACGCACACCCTTTCTCTCACTCCCAAAGATTCACATGATCACCCTTACTCTCTCATAAACACACACACACACTCTCTCTCCATCCCACAGACACTCCACCTTATTTTCAAACACACAAACACGCACCTGCGCACAAACACACAGACACATCGACACACACACATACGTTCAAGTTGCAGACGCAGATGCTGTAACTACACTCCCATGTGCACTTGTCTTGCATATTAATCTTTCGTCAAGCATGTTATGCATTGCTTTCTTGAAGTCCAGATATAATACATTTTTCAGATCCCCCTTATTCAACTTGTTTGTCACACTTCTTAATACGAAAAAGTTAGGAACATCGTTCAAATGTGATTTATCCTTAATACAATCATGTCGACTTTGATGGACTGTGGTTTTACTTTCAAAGTCTCCTGTGGTTAATTCCTTAATAACAGATTCGAACAATTTGTCTTCAGTCCCAATTGTTTGTTCATACCTTTCCATTCCCGAGTGAAGTTGGTTATTCTAAGTTCTTCCCTTTTGATAACCTCGACAGTCCGTTTCAATTCCAGTGAAATAGGCACGAGGCTGTGAAAGATCTGCTCCAATTGCTGTGTCTGGGGCATGGGTGTCTGATTGGACTCATTCTGTTCCTGCTATACACACACGATGGACTGAATGTCCTCCTGATATTCTTACACTATAGCTTCGATGTCTTGCATGTCCTGCGCCTGTTCCTGACCAAGCCGCTCTAGATATCATTGTCCTTATCCTGTTGCACAATGACAAGCTTGGAGACTTATGGAATCTCCCTACTGTTATGCCACATTTCGAGTGTTGAATTAAGCAGGCAGGTTGCGTTGGTAGCTCAGCAGTTAGCACTGCTGCCTCCCAGCACCAGAGATCTGGTTCAATTTCAGTCTCGGGTCACTGTTTGTGTGGATTATGCATATTCTCCCTGTGCCTGAGAGGGATGCCTGTCGGGTACTGCAGTTTCCTCCCAAAGTCCCAAGATGTGCCATGAGTCATTGAAAATATTAGGTTGCAGAGATTGGGTTGGGAAGGGGGTTAGGGAGTGGGGTTTGTATGGTATGGCCTTCAGAGGATCAGCGTGGAGTCGATGGGTCAAATGGTCTGCTTCCACACTATAGGGATTCTATGATTAACATCTTCATTGCAGAAATCAGTTGAGGGAATAATATCTGAGTTAATACCAGTACCCTTTCTTCGTGAGGAGATTAAATCTGTGCACATGACTCCAGAAGTGATCTCACTAAGAACCTGTACAGCAGCAGCCACACTTTACCAGCCTGCTGTAAGGTTACTACTCAGGTTAGAGCAGACTCAGCTGTCACGGGCATACACAATTTTCTTGAAAATGAATGGTGTGCTGACCTTCATTTCAGGATGTTTTGAGTACAGGAGTAAGGGTGTCTTACTGCAGCTGTACAGGCCCTTGGTGAGACCCCATCTTGAACATTGTGCAGTATTGTGTGCAGGTTTGGTCTCCGTACCTAATAAAGAACAAACCTGACATTGAGGGAGAGCAGCGAAGGATGACCAGACTGATCTCTGGGATGACAGGCTTGTTGTGGGAACAGAGTTTGGGGCGACTGTGCCTATATTCCATGAGGTTTAGGAAAATGGGTGAACTATATTAAACTCTGACATGGCGAGACAGATTGGAAGCAGGGATGATAATTCCCCTGGGCGGGATGTCCAAAACACAGGCTCACAGTGTTGGGTACAGACAGACCAAAGTGCGTTTAGATGAGACTAAATGTCTGCACTCAGAGACTGGTGAACTTGGGGAATTATTTCCCTGATCAGGCTGTGAAAGCTAAGGTTCTGAATATAAATAAGGATTTCAAGACACAGAAGGGATGGGGAGAGTGCAGGAGTTTGTTGTGGAGGCATAGAATCAGCAATCATTGCACGCAGTGTTCCAATAATGTGGCAGCTGTGTACCTGTGGAATACCGTATTATAGAAAACGGTGCAATATAAATAATGGGGACAATGGGAAAAAGAGGCTTCGGTGCGAACCCCCAAAATTACCAGTAAAAATCAAAACAAAAATAATAGTCAGCCTAACACAAACAATAGTACAGGCTACATAAATATTTAAACTGTATATTGAAATGAGTTAGTGCAGTAAATGTCACACTTTAACACTACAGTCACTGACTACAGCACTGTACCTTTCACCAAGATCTTCACCAGAAATTGCGCGAGCTGACTGCCCACGTAATGCCGAAGCGGCATTCCAGTTCTCTCCAAGATATTCCCCTCCCGGTTTGAAATTAATTTCCTTCTAAATGTAGACCACAAATCCCACATTCAGGCTCAGTTTCAAGGCTTGCAGAGCGGATTACATTCCTCCTTTATCTGAACACACTGAGGGTCCATTTAGGAGACAAGGGGATCCTGAGGCTGGGATTTGCTGTTCAGCTGGTGCCAGGGACGGTCTCCCATAACAGTGAACGGGAGCTCGCTTTATAAAGAAAGGGGCGCAATTCACGAATTGTGTTGCAGCGAAATTGTGTTTAATAAACACACCTTTATTGGATAACTGCCTATATATTAAATAGAGGATCAAAATTGATGGACCAAAGCGAATGCAGTAGTTCCTATTTTATATATTCTGATGTTTAAACATACTAAAGGATATGAACACTGTGTGGGGAAAACTGAATTGAGGAGATTTTCACCATGAACTAGAATGGAGGATGCTCAGTGTTTTGAATGACCTACTCCTTTCCCGATGTTTCTGTGCAGTCTGTGGGAAAGCTCTGCAAATGTTGCCACCAGCTCTCAGATGTTAGGAAGGAGGTCTCTGCAGGATCAATAGGACAGTGTTTCCCGTTCCAATACTGAGGCTGGTGCCGGGTGATCTGTGCGGTTTTATTCTTTAAGACCTCAGAGCAGTTTGATACAATAGAGTGTCTTGCTTGGCCGTTTCCGAGACCATTGAAGAGTTTTTTCATACATTTGTGAGTATGGAGTCACTTTTAGACCAGACCAGGAAAACACCTGAGATTCAATTCTTGAAAGTACATTGAGGAAGGAAGAAATTGGTATTTACAATCGACATTAGCTTCAAGGTCACTGTTAATGACTCCAGGTTTTACATCTCGATATTTTTTAAATTATAACTTCCACTGATTGCCACAGCATTAGCCTGGCCTGGATTAGTAATCCAGTGATATTTCTACAACAGCACCATCTCCATATGGGGACCTATCTGAAACCACACTGAGCAGTTTATTTCTGTGCTACTTTGCAGATCTGTCAAAAAGAACTCCCACCAATGTGACTATTGCGATGGGACTCAGGGCGTGGTAAGTGGTCAGTCTGTAATTATTCACGTGTTATGGGACTGGATATAGCTGAGTAAATTTCCACATTGCCAGGGAGATGTCAGAGTTGGATCTGGAAAAAAGCAGCTTCCCCAGGGACACGGCTTGTTGTGCAGCACAAGTCTTCAGTCCTCTTGATGGAATGGTGTTAGGGCCCATTACCTTTATCTTATTTACTGCGTTCAGCTGTTCCTTCATGTCGCATACAGCAAATCAATTGATTAAAGACTGGCATCAGTGATTCTGCGGACAGCATGACGAGGGTGAGGTGGATCATTAACTCAACACTCTGGCTGAGGACAGTGCAGATAATACAACCATGTCTTTTTCACTGATGTACAGGGCTGTCCCATTATTTAGGATGGCGACATTGATGGAGTCCTCTCCTCCAGTGAGTTGTTTAATAGTCCGTCGACATTTATGTCTGGATGTGGCAGCACTGCAGAACTTCGATCTGATCTGTTAATATTGGGATCATTTCGCCCTCTGTATCAGATGTAAGTCCTGCTGTTTCGAATGTAACCAGTCAAGTGAGGTAGCTTTAATGGGTTGTCATCAGGTTTAGGTACACATAGTTCCGGCCCTATCATGTTCACCCACACTCAATGCAGAACCATAGATCAGCTTGATGTTAATGGTAGGCTGAGGGATTATCCTGGGGAAAATGTTACAGAGTCTAGTTGAATTCAGTTCTGCTGCTGCTGTGATTGTACCGCACCACACGAATGCCCACTTTGAGCTCCATATGTTCAATTCAATTCTACTGACTATCCCCCAGTTCACACCAAGACCCATTCACCCATCAGCCCGATACTCAGTGTCTTAACCTGGTTTCTGATGTGGTAACACTTCAATTTTCCTATTCTCACTGTGCGGAGGGTCTCTCCCTGGTGTCACGCGTCCAATTTGTTACTTTACTCAAATCCCTTAACATATGCATCTGAATATTTTCCCTTCCCCCAGTGCCATCTTCTATGTTTGATATGGATGTGTTTCCTTCTGTTTCTCTCCCTGACCATGATTAAGAGCTCTGCAGTGTTAGTGATGCTAGCCTTATGCAATTTCAGATCAAGGAATTTGTGCACCTTGCATTACCTGTCACTTCCCAGTGCATGGCGTTCCGTGTTAGACAAGGCGTTAGAGCAGCTTTAACACACGTCTATAGAACTTGTTTAAAAACAAAAATTGCTGACGAAACTCAGCAGCACCTCGTGCATTGAAAGCAGAGTTATTTTTTCTGGGCCAGTTACCCTTCTGCAAAGCTCCCATTTTCTCCAGCAATTTTTGTATTTTCATTTCCAGTATCCATAGTTATTTGTTTAATTGATAACTTGTTCAGAGCCTATTCATTTCTAGAGAAAGTCAACAGGTCTGGCATCATCTGCAGAGATAGAGAAACAGAGTTAACGTTTCAAGTCCAGTATGACACTTCTTCAGAACTGAAAAGGATTGGAAAATGAGCTTTATAATCCCTTGACAGATGTGGGGAGTGCGTTGACGGGTAAAAGAGAGTGTGGCAAAACATAAACATGCTTTCAGTAGTGGTGAACGAGAAGATCATGTGAAATAGATTTAAATGGGGAATGGGGAAAAGGGATTCTCTCTATTGAGTGAACGATAAAGAAGATACAATCACACAAGGTCATAGGGAGGCCAGAAGGGAGAATGTACGGAAACTGGAGAACAGTGGTCAGACTGTGAAGTTGTGAAATTGTGCATTAACTCCTACAGGATATAACGTATGCAAGTGTAAAGTGAGTTGTTACTCGAGCTTGGGTTGTGCTTCCTTGGAACATTGCAGCATCCCTGGGCCGGAAGGTAGGTTATTGAAATGGGAAGCAATGAGAAGGTCAGTGTTAATTCTACAGAATGGGAGTGCTCCTCAAAGCAATCTCTGTTTGGTCTCGCCAACATAGAGAGACTGCATTGTGAGCAGCAATGACAGGAGACAAGATTGAGAGTTTACAAGTGAAATGCTGCTTCACCCAGAAGGTATGTTTGGGGCCTTGGACAGTGAGGCGGGAAGAGATGAATGAGCAAGTGTTGCAGCTTCTGAAATTGCATGGGAAGGTGCCATGGGGGTTGAGGAAGTGTTGGGGGGTTGATGGAGGGGACACAGAGGGAACGGTTCCTGCGAAATACTGACAGTGGGCGGGAGAGGAAGATGCGATTGATGGTGCTGTCCTGCTGGAGATGGTGGAAATGGCGTAAGATGGTTATGTGAATGTGGATTATAGTGCAGGAAGAAGTGTGGTAAAGAAGGAATCTATCATTGTTCTGGGATGGAGGGGACGGATTGAGGGCAACACCCTGGGAGATGGGACAGTAAGGGCTGAAGGCCCTGGCCACCAGAGTTAGGGGATTTCTGGTTTAAAGGAAAATGAGGTCACGTTAGACGCAGCTCACAGGAATGTGGCATCATCAAACAGAAATAACAGAAATGGAGAAACTTGGAGAATGGAGTCAACCTCCGGTGAGTCTCACTTCTGTTGTGGGCAAAGTCTTAGAGAGAATTGTAAGGGATAGGATTTATGCACATCTGGATAGGAATAATGTGATCAAGGATAGTCAGCATGGTTTTGTGAAGGGCAGGTCGTGCCTCACAAACCTTATTGAATTCTTTGAAAAGGTGACGAAGGAGGTTGATGAGGGGAAAGCGGTAGATGTGGTATATATGGATTTTAGTAAGGCGTTTGATAAGGTTCCCCATGGTAGGCTACTGCAGAAAATACGGAGATATGGCATTGAGGGTGAGTTGGAGGTTTGGATTAGGAATTGGCTGGATGGAAGAAGACAGAGGGTAGTAGTTGATGGCAAAGTTTCTTCATGGAGTGCCGTCACTAGCGGTGTTCCGCAAGGATCTGTTTTGGGACCATTGTTGTTTGTCATTTTTATAAATGACCTGGAAGAGGGGTTAGAAGGTTGGGTGAGCACGTTTGCGGATGATACGAAAGTCGGAGGAGTTGTTGACAGTGAGGAAGGATGTGACAGGTTACAGCAGGATATAGAGAAGCTGCAGAGCTGGGCAGAAAGGTGGCAAATGGAATTCAATGTAGCTAAGTGTGAGGTGATTCACTTTGGGAAGAATAACAAAAAGATGGGGTACTGGGCTAATGGTCGGATACTTGGTAGTGTGGATGAGCAGAGGGATCTTGGTGTCCATGTACACAGATCTCTGAAAGTTGCCACCCAGGTAAATAGTGCAGTGAGGAAGGCATATGGCGTACTGGCTTTTATTGGTAGAGGAATTGAGTTCCGGAGTCCTGAGGTCATGATGCAGTTGTATAAGACGCTGGTGCGGCCGCATCTGGAATATTGTGTGCAGTTTTGGTCGCCATACTATAGGAAGGATGTGGAGGCACTGGAACGGGTGCAGAGGAGGTTTACCAGGATGTTGCCTGGTATGGAAGGAAGATCGTATGAGGAAAGACTGAGACACTTGGGGCTGTTTTCATTAGAGAAAAGAAGGTTTAGGGGTGACTTGATTGAGGTGTACAAGATGATTAGGGGGTTAGATAGGGTTGACAGTGTGAACCTTTTCCCGCGTATGGAGTCGGGTATTACAAGGGGGCATAGCTTTAAATTAAGGGGGGGGGGGTAGATATAGGACTGAAGTTAGGGGTAGGTTCTTCACTCAGCGAGTCGTAAGTTCATGGAATGCCCTGCCAGTAGCAGTGGTGGACTCTCCCACTTTATGGGCATTTAAGCGGGCATTGGATAGGTATATGGAGGATAGTGGGTTAGTGTAGGTTAGGTGGGCTTGGATCGGCGCAACATCGAGGGCCAAAGGGCCTGTACTGCGCTGTATTCTTCTATGTTCTATGTTCTATGTTCTCCGCTGATCATGTGTTCAGCCACATGCAGAAGTTCCTCCTGAATGATTGAAAAGAACCAGGCATCTAAATTGAGGATTTCTGCCTCACATCTGGTCTGAAGCAGAATTTGGAAATAGACCCAGATGAAGGCCAGTGAGTATACATGAGCAGACATTCAAGCAGATATCCCAAACTGCACAGTAATTAATGTTTCTGTTCAAAAGAAGAACTCGATAAGCATGTGAACCACCCATGGTTGACAAAAGGTCTCAAGGATACTATTGATGAGCATTAGTGGAGGGCCAGATTTATAATGTTTATTTCAGGGATCATAGGCTGATGTTAGGCATGAATTTCAGCTGTGCTTCCTGATTTACCCCGCAGAAACCCCTGCCATTGCTGCTCCATCCTCTTCCCTGCTCGTCTCCCCTTCCTGATTCCAGGTTCTATCTCTCAAATTACAGAAGACATTCTCTCACATTATGGTCCCTAACCACTTCACCTGAAACTCTTTAATCAAGTGTACCTACTCTGCAGTAGCACCAAGCTGCGTTTTGTGCTGCTACTTTGCTCTGGTCTCAGTGTGGTTCGGCCTCTCCATTCATGCTGCTTTACACCTCCCACTCACATCTCATTCTGGAAAGTTTCCTTCTTGGTGTAAACCTTATTGAAAACACCTCTCCCTCTTTGCACTGAATTCACACTGTGATCCAAATTTCAAAAAGTATACTCAGCCTTCATCTCCCTCTGCTAAAGGTCGACGCTGACCGTATGGTTCAAGAATTCTCCTTCTTATATGGTTCAGGCCAGAGATGCGCTTTCACTGTAGAGATCATCACACGATTTGGACAAAGCAATTCAGGTATTTGACATCTTATTGGTGATCGTAAGAGTTTCCTGCTGCCTTAGTATTATAACATGGAGAAAGAAATCACAGTATGAAGCTTGGGCTGTGTGTTATTTACCTGTCATTTGAATACTGTTTCAAATTTGCAGTGCTTATCTTTAAGTGCTTGTTCGTGAAGTTAGTGTCAGATAGCGTGTAGGAGGTTGAGGGATGACATTGTAGAAGTTTATAAAATCATCAGAGGTATGAATAGAATGACCAGCCAAGGTTTTTCCCACGGGATGGGGGAGTTCAACCATAGAAAGCATAGGTTTAAGGTGAAAGAGGGGAGATTCGAAATGGACGAAGGATCAATGTTTTCACACAGTGGGTGATGTGTGTTTATGGAATGAGCTGTTAGAGGAAGAGTGGGAGATGCAAGTCCAGAGACAACATTTAAAACTCTTTCGGACAAACATATGAATGGAAACAGTTTAGAGGCATATGGACAAAATGCAATCAGACGGGACTAGTTTAGTTTGGAAAACCTGGTCAGCATGGACAAGTTGGAGCAAAGGGTCTGTTTGTGTGCTATGTGACTGTATCAATCTAGAAAGCGAGGAAAAGGGGAAAAAAGACATGATGTAGTAAATTGGCAAGAAATACAAATAAAAAGCAGCACGAGCTTTTCCGAGCATATAAAAAAATTTCAAGATGAGTGTGTGATCTTGGGTGAAATTAAGTCAGGAAAGTATTCTGAGGATAATTGGAGGCTGTGACGGAAGAATTGGCTACAGGGAGCAGACAGATAATTTACACCCATGTTTTACATCTTTCCTTACAGGGGAAGGCACAGTAAGTATTTCAATGATGTAAACAAAATGGTAATAGGAGGGACGTTCTTGAACCGTCTCTAACAAAAGGAACAAGGATTTTTCTAACAGATACGAGTAAGAGTAGACAGGCCAGCAGTAACTCATATCTGTTTTTAAAAGAAGTGGTCACAGTCTTGGGGTCATGACGCCCTCTCTATCAGATGTTAGTTCTGCTGTTTGTTAATGTAAGCAGTAAGTGCGGTAGCTTGAATGGGTTTAGGTACACACGGTTCTGACCGTGGCAGGTTCACCCACACTCATTACTGAAGCGGAGATCGGAGTCATGGTAATGGTAGACTGAGAGATTATATTGTTGTTGAATATAATTCTGCTGCTCCCGCTGCTGCTGCTGCTACTACAGCTGCTATGACTTGTAGCATCACATGAATGCCCAGTTTGAGCTGCAATATCTGCGTACAATTCTGCTGCCTGTCCTCAATTCGCATGGGGACCCGGTCACCCTTCTCCCCTGTACACAGTGCCCTATCCCGGTTTCTGATGTGGGAACGCTTCCATGTTTTACAATTCTCATCCTGTTTGGGTATCTTCATGATGCCATACTTGCAATTTGGTGCATTCCACAAAAGCATTTAACATTTTCACCTGAATATTTTCCCCTCCGGTAATGCAATCTTCTGTTTAAAACGAATGTGTTTCCCGCTGTTTCTCTCCATGACCATGATTAAGAGCTCTGTAGTGTCGGTGATGACAGCCTTATGTAGTTTCAAAACAAATGAATTTGTATACCTTGCGTTATCATTCACTTCCCGGTGTATGGCGCTCCATGTTGGACAGGGCGTGTGAGCAGCTTTGACACACATGTTTGAAACGTATTCAAAACCAGAAATTTCTGAAGGCACTGATAAGTCTGACAGCATCTGTGGAGTGAAAGCAAAGTTAATCTTTCGGGTTCTGTGACTGTTTCTCAAAGCACCCAGTGAGCTATATTGAAAATGTATTCTGTAACTTTTCATTTTTGAAGGAATTCAGTGGGTCTGGCAACATCTGCGGAGATAGAGAAACAAAGTTAATGTTTCAAGTCCAGTGTAATTCTTCTTCAGACCTGTAAAGGATTGGAAAGTGAGCGCTTTAGTATCTTGGCAGAGGTGGAAAAGAATGTTTGGAAGCCCAGTGTGAAAGAGCAATGGGCTTTAAATTGTGGTGAAAGAGACACAGAGATATAATGGGTGCAAATTAATGTGTAAATATTAGAAGTTGATTTTCTCTGTTGAATGCAACATAAACAAGACACGAACTTAGGGAGCCCAGGAGGAGAGTGGACGGAAAATGGAGAACAGCCATAATGTGTTCAGACTGTGAATTTATGGAATTGAATATTAACTCCTACAGACTATAACGTAACAAAGTGTAAAGTGAGGTGTTACTCGAGCTTGGGTTGTGCTTTGGAACATTGCAGCAACCTGCATTTTCTTAGAAACTTTACAGTGTGGAAACAGGCGCTTCAGCCCAACAGGCTTATACTGACTCTCCAAAGAGTAGGCGAACCAATCCCATTCTCTACCTTAATACTATACATAGACCCTTGACTATTGCACCTAACATCAACATCGACAATTCAGCATGACCAGTTCACCTAACCTGCACAACTTTGAACTGTGACAGGAAACTAGAACACCCAGAGGAAATCGAACCCAGTTCACTGATGTTGTGAGGCAGCAGTGCAAACCAATGAGCCACCGTGCCATCCAGGACCGAAATATTATAAGGCCACAACTCTATAGGAACAGAAATGAAGCCATCCGGACCATCAAGTCTGCTCCACCATTCGCTCACGACTGACAGATTTTCAACTTCATTTTCCTGTTTCCTCTCAGTAACCTTTAATCCCCTTGTCAATCAAAACCTATCTGAGTTTGTTTTAAATATACTAATAGAACATAGAACTTAGAACAGTACAGCACAGAACAGGCCCTTTGGGCCACGATGTTGTCCCTAGATTTAATCCTAATGTAAAATGCAGTAATTTAACCTACACACTCCTCAAATCACTGCTATCCATGTGCATGTCCAACAGTCGCTTTATTGTCCCCAATGACTTTGCTTCTACCATCAGAGTTGGCAATGCATTCCATGCATTCACAACTCTCTGTGTAAAGAGCCTACCTCTGATGTCTCCCTTTTACCTTCCTCCTCATATCTCCAAACTATGACTTCTCGTACTAGTCAATACTGCCCTGGGAAAAAGTCTCTGGGTATTGACTCTACCTATTCCGCTCATTATTTTGGACACCTCGATCAGCTCTCCTCTCTCCTCCTTGTCTCCAGAGAGAAAAGTCCAAGCTCGTTCAACCTTTCTTCATAAAGCAAGCCCTCCAATCCAGGCAGCATCCTGGTAAACCTTCGTTGCACCACCTCCAAATACTCTGTATCTTTCCTATGTTAGGGCGTACACAACTGGACACAATATTCCAAGCGACCTGTAGAGCTACAGCAAAACCTCACGGCTCTTAAACTCGATCCCCCTATTAATGAAAGCCAAAACACCATATGCTTTCTTGACACCCTGTCAACTTGGGTGGCAACATTGAGTGATGTATGCTTTTGCGCACCCAGAACCCTCTGTTCATACACATTGCCAAGAATCCTGTCTTTAATGGCATATTCAAGATTCGAATGTGACCTTCCAAAATGCATCAGTTTTCATTTATCCAGGTTTAACTCCATCTGCCATTTCTCAGCCTAGCTCTGCATCCTGTCTATTTCGCGCTGCAGCCTACAATGTCCCTCTATACTATCGATGTCACCTCCAACCTTTGTCTCATCAGCAACGTTACTAAGCCACCCCATATTCTCCACATCCAAGTCATTTATAAAAACTACAAAGAGCAGAGGCCCAAGAACATAGCCCTGTGGGATCCCTCTCAACACTGTCCTCCAAGCAGAATACTTTCCATCTACAACTATTGTCTACCTTCTGCCAGCCAGCCAATTCTGAATCCAGATAACCAAATCTCTCTGTATCCAATACTTCCTGACTTTATGAATGAGCCTTCCATCGGGAACCCTATAAAATAACTTGCTGAAGTCCACATGCAACATATCCACTGCTCGACCGTCGTCAACCTGTCTTGACTCCTCCTCAAAGAAAACAATAAGATTTGTGAGGCATTACCTGCCCCTCACAAAGCCATGCTGACTGTTGTAATCACACAATGCTTTGCCAAATATTCATAAATCCAATCCCTCAGAATTTTTTCCAAACGTTGCTGACCACAGACGTAAGACTGACTGGTCTCTAATTGCCAGGGATTTCCCTATTACCCTTCTTGAAATAAGGAAGAATATTCGCCTCCTTCCAATCATATGGTACGACTCCTGTTGAGAATGAGGGGGCAAATATCCTCACCAGCAGCTTAGCAACCGCCTTTCTCACTTCCCGGAACAGTCTACGATAAATCTGGCCCTGGGGACGTATCCATCTTAATGTTTTCCAAGATTGCTAGCACATCAACTTCATCAATCTTGATCTGGTCAAGACTGATCTGGCCCAGCACCTCTAAGTTTTCATTACAACAAGTTCCCTTTGCTTGGTGAAAACCGAACCAAAAAAACTTATTTAGAGCTTCCCCGATCTGCTCAGACTTCACGCATACGTTCCCTACGCTATCCCTGATTTGCCCTACCTACTCCCTGATTATTCTCTTATTCCTCACGTATGAGAAACATGCCTTTGGATTCTCCCTAATCCTTCTTGCCAAGCCTTTTTCGTGCCCCCTCCAGGCTCTCCTCATTCAATTTCTGAGCTCCTTTTTAGCAAGCCTGAAATCCTCTGAAGCTGTGCTAGATCCTTGCTTCCCCCATCATACGTAAGCTGGCTGCTTCCTTTTGACGAAGGGATTCCTTAATCTTACCCCTTCTTACCTGTCTCAGAGGAACAAATTTGTGTATCACTCGCAACAACTTCTCCTTAAATAGTCTCCACGTGCCTGCTGTGCCCTTTCTGTGGAACAATTGCTCCCAGTCTCTACTTCCCAACTCCTGTCTGACATCATCATAATTTCCTTTTCCCTAATTAAATATCTTCCTTCCGAAACTGCTCCTTTCACTCTCGCAGACTATGCTACATGTGAGGCATTTGTGATCATTTTCACCAAAGTGCTCTCCCACCGTGAGTTCCGACACCTGTCCTGGCTCGTTGCCGAGCACCAAATCCAAAATAGCCTCTCCCCTCGTCGGTCTGTCTACATACTGAGCAAGGAAACCCTCTTGAACACACCTGACAAAAACGGCTTCATCCAGACCATCTGCACCTTAGGAGGTTCCAGTCGATATTGGGAAAGTTGAAATCACCCATAACAATAACCCTGCTGATTTTGCATTTTTCCAGAATCTGCCAGCCTATGAGATCTTCGATATCTCTACTCCTATTAGGTGGTCTATAGGAAACCCACAAATGCGGTGACTGTTCCCTTGCTGTTCCTATCTTCCACCCATACTGACTCAATAGACAAATCTTCCTCAACAATCTTCATTGCTGTAGCTGTGAAGCACTCTCAAATAAGCAATTCCACACCGTCTCCTCATTTTCCATCCACCCTGTTCTTTTTTTAGATTAGATTACTAACAGTGTGGAAACAGGTCCTTCGGCCCAACAAGTCCACACCATCCCTCCATAGAGCAAACCACCCAGAAAGAATCCCCTGCATTTACCCTTCATCTAACAAGACATCTTCACCCAATCTGCACATTTTTGCATTATGGGAGGAAACAAGAGCGCACAGAGGAAACCCACGGGGAAAATGGCAAACTCCTCACCGTCAGTTCCTTGAGGTGGGAACTGAACCCAGTTTTCTGGCGCTGTGAGGCAGCAGTGCTAACCACTGCGCCAACGTGCCACCCCTAAAGGTTTTTAAACGTTCTAAACCCTGGAACATCAAGCAACCATCCCTGCCCCTGTGAAACCTACGTCTTCATTATGGCCATGACATCGTAGCCCCAAGGACTGATCCATGCTCTAAGTTTGTCACTGTTATTTCGGACATTCCTTGCATTAAAGCAGACGCACTTTAACTGATCCCTTTGTTTCATCACGTGAGAAACCTTCCTGATAGATTCAATATACCCTGTCACGGTCCCGTCTGCAACTAACCCCCTCTCAGACATGTGGCCTGATTCCTACCCCCCTGCCAAACTAGTTGAAACCCGCCAGAATCAAACAAGCAAACCTCTGAAACAGGCCATTTGTTCCCCTCCAGATCAGGTGCAACCCGTCCTTCATGTACAAGTCCCACCTTACCCAGAAGCTATCCAGATGGCCTAGGTATCTGAAGCCGTCCCTCCTGCACCAGCCATGTGTAAAGCTGCATTCGCTGACTGTTCCTCATCTCACGAGCTCGTGCCACTGGTAGCAAAACTGAGATCACTTCTCTACTCGTCCTGCTCTTCAGCTTCCAAACTAACTCACTGTAGTCACTTTTCAGATCCTCAGTCCCTTTCCTGGCTATATCGCTGATGCTAAATGATCTGGTCTCCACAGCCGTCTGTGGTAAGGAATTCCACAATTTCACCACTCTCTGGCTAAAGACGTTTCATCTTATCTTCTTTCTAATGGATTTTCCCTTTGCTCTAAGCCTGTGCCCTCCTGCCAGTGCAAACGTCCTTACAATTTTGTCTGTATCCAGGTCATTCAGTATTCTGTAAGTTTCAATTGGATCCCCCCTCATCCTTCTAATCTCCATCGAGTATAAAACCAGAGTTCTCCAACGTTCCTTATGTGTTAAGCTGTTCATTTCTGCTGAACCTTCTCTTGACACACACCAAGGCTAATACATCCTTCCTGAGGTATGAGACACAAAATCATGGAAATGTGGTTTGACCAGAGCCTTTGAAAGCCTCAGAATGCCCACCATTATGTCCTACTCCTCTCGAGATGAATTACAACATTGCATCTGCCTTCTTAACTGATTCAACCTGTAAGATTATCTAAGGCAAATCCGGCGCTTGGAATCCCAAGTCACTTTGTTACTCAGATTTCTGATTTTTTTTCCCATTTAGTAAATAGTTCATGCCTGTATTCTTCATACCAAAGTGCATTACCTCACACTTTCCCACATTGTGTTCCATCTGCTACTCCTTTTCCCACTCTCCTAATCTGTCGAAATCTTTCTGCAGGCTCCCTGCCTCCTCAATTCTACATGCCCCTCCACCTATCTTTGCATCATCTGCAAACGTAGCCAGAATGCCTTCTGCCTCGCCACTCAGATCATTAACCGATAAAGTGAAATGTTGTGGTCCCAACATTGGCTCTTGTGGAACACTGGTAGTCACCGGTTGCCGTCCTGAGAGGGACAATTCTATCCTCACTTTGCATCCTGCCAGAGAACCAACCTTTTATCCATCCTAGTACCTGGCCTCTGACGCCATGGGTCCTTACCTTACTCTGCAGCCTCCGTGCGGTACCATATCACAGGCCTTCTGGAAGTTCAGATAGGTAACTCTCTCTGGTTCAACCCATCATTAACTCTTCAAAGAATTCTCATAATTGTGAGAGCAATGTAGTTATTGAAATGGGGAGCAATCAGAAAGCCAGCGTCATTTCTACAGCCAGAGTGGAGATGTTCCTCAAAACAGTTTCTCTTTGGCTCACTAGTGTAAAGGAGACTGCATTGTGAGCAGCAATGTCAGGAGACAGAATTGAAAGTGTACAAGTGAAAAGCTGCTTTACCTGGAAGGTGTGTTTAGGGCCTTGGACAGTGGGGAGGGAAGAGGTGAATGGGCAAATGTTGCAGCTTCTGCATTTACATGGGAAGGTGCCATGGGGGTGGTATTCGAAATGATGGAGGGTGCTACAGAAGGAATGGTCCCTGTGAAATACTGACAGTGGACGGGAGTGGATGATGTGTTTGATGGTGCTGTCCTGCTGGAGGTGGTAGAAGCGAAGGAGGATGATTCAGTGAATGTAGATTCTAGTGCAGTAGGAAGTGAGGACAAGGGAGATCTATCATTGTTCTGGGGAGGAAGGGACGGAGTGAGGGCAGAAGTGAGGGAGATGGGACAGACACAGCTGAAAGCTCAGTCCATCAGAGTGAAGGGATTTCTCGTTTGAGTGAAAAGGATGACATGTATGAAGCTTCCCAAAGGAATGCGGCATCATGTTACAGAAATGACAGTGGCAGGGAAACTGGGAGAATGGAGTCACCCTCAGCTGAGCATGTGTTCAGCCACATGCGTAGGTTCCCCCTCAATGATTGAAAAGAGCCAGGCATTTCAAATGCAGATTTATGTCATATATCTGGTTAAACACGGAGTGTGCAAACAGACAAAGGTGAAAGTCAGCAGATGTGTGTGTCGGGGGGGGTGGGTGGGGGGTGGGGGGGGGCATTTAAGCAGGTACTGCTTAATAACGGTTAGTAATGATTGACTCTGGTCAAACAGAAGACGATATGAAGATGTGAAGATGATCCACCCATAATGCACAAAGGCTGTGAAGGATACTAATCAATCACAAACTAAAGAATTCAAATTGGTGAGTTCTAGCGTTGGCCACATTTGGGAAGTTTGCTTTTGGAACCAGAAGCAGATTGTACAAAACAAAATACAAAGAAAAATATTCCAAAACTGGCAAGAAATATGAAAAGAAACAAACTGCAAGAGTTTTCCCATATCCAATAAAAAAAGTTCATGATGTGTGTGTGACCCTTGGAACAAAGGCAGGAAAGAATATTTGGGACACCTGGAGGATGTGACTGGGGAACTGGTTTCAGGGAGCAGGCAGAGAATTTAAAACAGTATTTTACATCGTTCCTCACAGGGGAAGACACAAATTGTTTCAATATTATAAACAAAATTGTAGTCTGATAAAAGTTTTGCACTGTCACTAACAAAACGAACAAGGCTTTTCTCAAACAGAAAAGACCAAGGGTAAACAGGTCATCAGTAATTCATAGCTTGCTTTAATAGAAGTGGTTACAGAGTGACTGGAGGCACTGTGTGAAATATTCCATAACTCTCGGGATTACAGGAGTGTTGCAGTGAAACTGGCAAAACTCCAATATGCGCCTGTCTTCAAGAAGAGAGTGTGTCTTCAAGTGTTTAGGTGCTCCCTTTTTCTGAATTATGGAGCATGTTTGAGAGACTTAATGGCCTCATGATGCACTTTCATCCTGAGTGATTTAAAAAAGTAAAACTCAGCTCCTTCCTCTGATGCGTTACATACTGGGGGATGAACATTTTGCTGAAGTTGAATTATTTCTTATATTATCTGGAACGTTGTACAAACGATATCATCCAGAGAATTCTAGAAACTGCACTCATAAGAACATTTTATAATCATGTGGGGGTATTGCGTATGTGTGTGTGTGTGTGAGAGAGAGAGAGAGATAGAGAGAGAGAGAAGGTGCTGCATTGCAGTGGTGAGAGTGATGGAGCCTTATTCTGGTGAAGGCGCTAACAGAGACACAGTGAGTGTGAGAGAGGAGAGAGGATACGGTGACCCTTATCCTGACAGAGCGGGGAAGGTGCTTTTCCTGTATTGCTGGACTTTTCTTCGGACCACAGATACTGCACTGAGCTGGGTGGTTTGCTCAGACCATGCTCGGTGGGTCTGGTGGTGCGGCTCCCTTTGGGAAGAGAATTGTCCCCCTCTGTACTAGACAATTCACCAGGACCTCCGTCGACTAGCTGTGGTGTAATTTCCCTTTATCTGCCTGGCACGGTAAACTATGCAGGGCAGCTCCAAACTGAGAAAGCTCAACCGTGTGCCCATTGGCCTTTTAATGATGGCAGCAGTACCAGGGATCACTGAATATCCAGGGGCATCCGGGAGATGCCGTGTACCTCCAGCCATGATGCGGGGGAGAATCGGGCTGGCATTGAATGAGAGGGACACCATGGAGTGGGATGGATATTCAATGAGGTGAGTTCGATAAGATAACACCAGGAAACTAGCTCTGACTGGTGCAGACTATCCCTCTGTCACACTTAATGAAAATGGCACTGAGACAAATTATTGTCAGATTCAGCCCAATGAGTCGAAGACTCTTCTGACCCTACTCCCAATTGCAAAGCTGCAGTTCAAATGCTTATCCAAAACTCTCCATCATCTTAACTTACACCAATATCCTGCTCACCCATCGTTCCTGTAAACAGTGGCCCATATTGCAAGCTGCTATCGAAATGTTTTCCTTTTACAATTTTTAAACCTACTATCAGATCCTTCTCTGAAATTCTCTCTCAATCTCCCCCTCGCTTTTAACCAAACTGCTCCCATTTGTTGGTATTTAAACTGATACCCCCGCCACCCCTCTCTGGCAGTGAGTTGCACACCCACAACACTCCTGTGTCATGCCACAATGGAGGCATGGAGCTCTAAATGGAGGAAGCTGCACATCCTGTCACTTCCAGCACGAGCTGCAAGTTTCCCCACGCTGGGCAGTGATGTAACACAGTGTTACTCAGCAATGCAGTGCTTGGTGTACACAGCTGTGTATGCTGGGAAGGTAACTGCTCCAGATTAATAAATAAATTTACTGCTATGCACTGCACATCTGCCTATAATGCACAGATATCCAGTCCGTGTGTATAGAACAATGCCTTTGTATGTTCTGCACAGCGCCCAGTGCTGAACAGATCATCTCGTACAAGTTTATAGATCAGTGCACTGTTGGACAGATAAGTCGTGAACTGGTGAGCTGTAAATAGTGTTCGATCCTCGACGGATTGCTGGGCAGTACACTACCCTGGTCTACGCAGTGCTTCATGCTGAACAGGTATCTCATCTGGGCTTATACGTGTCTGGGCTGGATCTGAGAGGTGTATTGAGTATCCGATAGAATTCCAGACATGATTATCACTCTTCCAGCTCGGCCCATTCCGCTGGTATATGTGAGGTGCTCTGTTTGAGATAGAATTTACTTGGTCAAAATATTCGACATTAAGCAAAACACAATTTATCCGAAAACTGTTGATAAAATACAACAACAAAAGTGAGAGGAACTTGCAATAACATAATTCTGTTGGAAGACTTAGCAGAATAATCGTTTATTTAACTACTGTACAGTAACTGCTCCAATATGGTATCATCCAACAAGCACACAAATGTCAAAAAACAAATGCAGGAAACAGATTGCCTGACATGCAGTTCTCCAATCCAGGAGGAAAGAACTTCAAAAGACAGTTCCGAGATAAATCACAGAGACAATGTGTAGAACGCGGGAGATTTACTGCCTTCCAACACTGCTGAGACACCAGTAATAACTGGCAAAAGGTAAAACTAAGAATCCTGGTTCTGTAAGAGTTTGACCATTACTCCACAGGAACAGGCCGCGGCTGCAAGAACACAAGGAATAGACTGTATCTACATCGTCTATGGCTCTGTAGGTGTCTCTCAAAAATACCGACACCCACCGAAGCCGTTTCATGCTGAACAGACAAAAGTCAAAGTTAAACATAAATAAATAAAACGAAAAGATGAAGCAGGCCTGGTGATCAGACACAGACAGCCTCGGGATCCCAGAAATTCCTATACTACCAAAACACAGCAGAATCATCGAGCTTGGGAAGAGAAAGAATTGTCTCTCTCCCTCACCTCTATGTTTACAACTGGAGATGTGCCATGTGACCAAAAATCAGCGATATCAAAATCCCACCCACACCAAGTATTACTGTGATAGATCAGAGTTGCCGTGAAATGGGTTAACTGGAGCTGTTTGTTCAGTGACTGTGATTAATGTCAGTCTTCCTGGACCTAACTGGGTCACTGGACGATTTCCCTCTTCCATAATTAGGGACTTCTTTCAACTTGTTATGCCATAGCATTCAGTGCAGAGTCAACCACAACAAGATTGGGATCAGCAGCTGCAGAGAAAGAGAGAGAGAGAGATCAGAATCTGAGAACATTAAAATGTTCCAACAATGGATCAGAATCTGAGAACATTAGACTGGAATATTCCAACAATGGATCAGAATCTGATAACATTAGACTGGAATGTTTCAACAATGGATCAGAATCTGAGAACATTAGACTGGAATGTTCCAGCGATGGATCAGAATCTGAGAAGATTAGACTGGAATGTTCCAACAATGGATCAGAATCTGAGAACATTAGACTGGAATGTTCCAACAATGGATCAGGATCTGAGAACATTAGAACTGGAATGTTACAACAATGGACAGGGGTTTATCCTGGGTTTACTGGCTTTCTCAGGATTGGCCATGGTTAGAGTTGCGGATACAAGCCATACTGCTGATTATTCAATTTGGGTACTATCCCATCCTCGCTATTGTTGGTGTGCCTGGTAAGTCTATCTCTGTCAATTCTATAAATGATGCTGCATGTTATTGCTATTCTTGGTGATTATATTTAACAAAAACTTAAACTTTCACTCACAAACGCCACTTCCTTCTCATGCATTTCCAAACTACTTACTCATAAACATCTGAGAAGGAACAAGACTGTTCAGAATCTTGAGTCTCCTTTTTACCATGAACCGTTTTATGTATCCATATTCTCTCTGTGATCAAACCTGCCGACACCCACCTTCATAATATCCCAAATCTCCAGCTCTGCCTGTGGTCTGTCGCTGACTTCGCCATCATCTACCCCTTCGTTAACGACAGAATTTATGGCTCCAGTTCTCTTCTGTCCTCTCTTCCAGTTACAAATAGTTTGACCACAAAATTGTTATTGTCTCTACAGTAACTTCACAACAGGGACTCTTAAACAAAGTAATAATGTCACTGACTGTGTAATTCAGAGGCACGGGTTATGAATCGAGAAGCATTGTCAGAAATGCTACCAAAGTCGATGACTTAATTTAAATTCCAATGACAAAAATTGGCATGAAACCTAATTTCACTCATGGTCACCATAAAACATCAGAATTTCTTTTCTTATTTTATTGATAACCTTTGGTAAAGAAACCTAACATGTTTGCCCTGTCTGAACTAAGTGTCACCTCAGACCCACTACAATGTGGTTGCCTCCATAATGCCTTGACAAATGGCCGCGTGGTCAAGGGCAGTTCGGATGGATAACAAATGCTGCCCTTGCCAGTGATTCTGGCAACCCGCAAAACAACAACATTAAAGGTGAAGAAACCAAGGAAATGCGGATGCTGGCGATCTGAAATAAAATTTTCCACCGTCTGAAAGAATGTTGGAGAATCTCAGCAAGTATGGCAGTCTGTCGGAAAAAAAAAACAGAAATAGCGTTTTGAGTTCAGTGAACCGATCAAAAGTGAATGCAACTGGGAAAAATACTATTGTATTAGGGATGGTTGGAAGGGTTAGCGGGAGGTTTGTGTTGAATGGATGATGTCCAGCAAGAGAGAGAGAAAGAGAGAGAGAGAAGGAGTGTTTGTGTGTGTGTGTGTGTGTGTGTGTGTGTGTGTGTGTGTGTCTGTGAGAGAGAGAGAGAGAGCGAGAGAAAGGTAAAGCAAGCAAAAGGATTGCTGATGATGGACTGGAAGGAAAACAGAATGGGAAATTATTCTAATATTTCCCCTTTTCACATATTCCTGAATATCATATTTATTATGGTATGCCCCTGCTTACCGTGAGTTATGTTCTTTCTACCTCTCGTCTCTGAGTGTGGTGATCAACTCCATCAGCAATACTTATAGTCGCTGAGCTATAGAGAAACGTAATGTTCCGTTGTCAACTGCTTCTTTGGAGAGAGGAAGTGGTACTGTGCGACTGTGTGGAGATGTAAGAGCTTTCTCAGCCAGGAAGCGAAACTGAGGAGACTGAGGCATTTTCAACACTGAATGGATGCACTATGGGTGTGGGGAATTGACTTGCTGCTGTCATCTAGAAAGTCAGTGGAGGCTCTGTGGATGGTGTTCTCAGGATTGTGATGTCAGCTACTTGGTTCATTCAGGGAGCCCCGAGGGTCTGTGGACCCCACACTGAATACTGCATTTACAGTGTGGCTGCGTCCATAGTAAACAAATGGAGCTGCGACTACAAAGAAGGGAAGCTGTGTAAACAGGGAAGAGCAGGGCACTGTACTATACTCTCTGGGAATAACGAGGAACATTTGTCTAAGATGCACCCATTCAGGTGTAAAGTATAAAACCAGCGTGTCTCAAAATTGAGGTTGTCACTGAGCTGTATCCCCTCCTTCATTATAACCTGTAGTCCCATACCGGGGACAGGACTGTGCTGACACTCACGATGAATTAAACTGGATTGATTCTGGAACTTTGCAGGCAGCAGTGGGTAATACATCCACCATCCCTGAAGTGCAGTCCTCCGATGTGTTCACGAGCTGACTGAAGCCATCTGCCTGCTGAGAGGAATGCATTGGTTCCATCGCCACAGAGGAAGGTACAGAAACTAATGTCCAGAAATATTGGGGAACAGAGTGACTGGTAAAAATGGGAAACTGCATGAAACCAGAATTAATGAGGAGTATGTTATTGAAAATCTAATTGAATTGAAGTTTCATAAGTTGCTGCATCTGATGAGCTACATCCCAGAATGATTGAGATGAAAACAGAGCTAATGAAAGAATTACTGATTATTCTTCAAAGCTAGTTAGATTCTGGAAAGGATGCTGCAGACTGGAAAACAACTATTGTAAATTTTATTGTTTAAAACAGGATGGAGAGGGAAAACAGAAAACGATATAGCTTAATGTCGGCTGTGAGAAAAAAATTGGAACCTTTTGTAAGGAATGTGACAACTAGACACTTGGAGAATGATGATTTGATTTGGTAGAGTCGGCCTAGATTCAGGAAAGGGAAATGATCTTTGACAAATCTGTTTATGGAGATGGTCCGTTGTGACATCGACAGTTGAGAACCAATGGGGGTGGAGTATTTGTATGTTCAGAAGGCGCTTGATATGTTTGAATACAGGTGAATGGGGAATGTTAGAAGCCATGGTTAGGTAGAGGTGGAATATATACCACATGGATTAAACATTGGGTAATGGGGATACGAGAAGAGTAGTGTTTTTCTCTGGAATGAAGGATTGATGGGTGGCAGCAGGATCAGTGTTTGGGCAATAGCTGTTCACAAGGTATAGAAATGATTCAGATGTGAACAACAAATATCATCATGTACATTTATATTTATTAAATGGAAGAGAGGTTGGCGAGTGCTTTTGTTGAAAAGGAGCTGGATGTGCTTGGTCATAAGTCACTGACGGAATTCATACGGGACAGGAAGTAAATGATATGTGGTTCGTCATGCAAAATGATTGAAGTACAAAAGTTAGAATATCTTTCCCAATGATGGTTTTTAGATTAGATTAGATTTTTAGTTTAGATTAGATTAGATTACATTACAGTGTGGAAACAGGCCCTTCGGCCCAACAAGTCCACACCGACCCGCCGAAGCGCAACCCACCCATACCCCTACAATTACCCCTTACCTAACACTACGGACAATTTAGCATGGCCAATTCACCTGACCTGCACATCTTTGGACTGTGGGCGGAAACCGGAGCACCTGGAGGAAACCCACGCAGACATGGGGAGAACGTGCAAACTCCACACAGTGGGTCGCCTGAGGTGGGTGTTTTGTTGAGAGAGTATTTGGTGCTTTGTGTAAAGGTTTGGTCTGCTTTATGAACAATGATCCCTTTGTCACTGAGAGACTGCACTGTAGTTTGACCAGACTAAACACTGGCATGATGCTACCATGAGGAGAGAGCGCAGTACCTACGTGTTTACTCTGTAGCGCTGTGAGAGAATAAGAAGTTGAAGCTTGATGGGTATAGACAGAAACTCATTATGTCCTAAACAGCTGAATAGGGTGAAAGTTTCCTACTTTTCATTGAATGTTTGATTCACGACAGTTTCTGTACACCTGCAGAGCCCCAATGTCGATTGACAGAGAGGTACAGGCTCTGAATGAACTCTGAACACTTGAATGCACAGTTATGGTGTGACACTGCTTTGAATATCACTTTGTACACAATCCTTCATTCTGAAACAGTTATTTATTCCCCGACGGCTTCTGACCTCCACAGACACCATGGGTCTGCCTTCTTGGAGATGGAAGGTAACTTGGAGAATGGCTAAAAAAATGTTGGCTTCATTCCGACTGCCAGAAAACCATGTTAAAGTAACACATACGTACCATGAGTAATTAAGCCATGTGGATCAATTTGGATCAGTCTGTCTGTGCAGCCCCTGCTCCATTTGTTTGTGATGTTGGAGCATCTCTGACACTTTCCTGTTCCTGTGTTAGTTGACAAGCTGAATAACCTCTTCCTGTTCCTTTGTAAGTAACTCCCTTTGTAAAAAGGGAGACAGCAGACACTCTGTCTACCTGTGCAACAGTCAGGAGGGACTGAATGGTCTATCCTTCTTGCCCAGTAGTTTTGATAAGATGAATGGCTTCCACATATTCTTGTGAAACCAGATTGAGGTGCTGAATGAACTCCTCCTTTTACTGTGGAAATGTACTGCGCTGTTACATAAATGTTAGGCAGACTTTAACAGCACGGTCTTGAATGATGTCCACGTCTTGCTGTACATAGCCACAGACTGTTTCAAGAGCTGAAGAGGGACAACCTGTCCTGAAAATTGTAAACTTCAGTGAATGCCCCCTCTTCTGCTGGCACGGTGGCTCAGTAGCTTACACTGCTGCTTAACAGCACCAGGGTCCCAGGTTCGATTGCAGCCTTCGGCAAACGTCTGTGTGGAGTTTGCACATTTTCCACTAGTCTGCATACGTTTCCTCCAGATGCTCCGGTTTCCTCCCACAGTCCGAAGATGTTCAGGCCAGGTGAATTGGCCATGCTAAATTGTCCATTATGTTAGGTGAATTAGTCAGAGCGAAATGTGTCTGGGTGGGTTACTCTGAGGGTCGTTGTGGACTGGTTGGCCGCAGTGACTGTATCCATATTGTAGGGAATCTAATCTGCTCAGTTTGGACTCAATGGGCTGAATAGCGTCCTGCCACACTGTAGGGATTATGTGATGACAAAATGGAGATTCCTGGGTTTTGGAAGCTACGCTGAGGATCTCTTGCAGATGTGTCCAACGGCTGAGATGATTGATGCCCACCAATGATAATCATCTTCCCTTGTGCAATGAATGACTCCAAAAAGTTTAGAGGTCATAATTAACTCTAATTAAGTGCGATTTACCAGGAGGAAATTTACCAGGATGTTGCCTGAACTGGAGGGCAGGACTTATTAGGGAACCATGAGGAAGCGAGGGCTTTTCTCACTGAAGGTGTACAAGATGATGATAGGCAAAGAGGGTGTGAGTAACCAGAAGCATTTTCCCAGGGCAGAAATATCTATGACTAGGTGGCATCATTTTAACGCAGTTGGAGGAAGGTTTAAAGGGAGATATCAGCGGTAGATTATTTACACAGAGAATGGAGGGTGAGTCGAATGGACTGCCAGCAGTGGTAGTAGAGTCAAATACGTGAGGGAAACTTGAGACTCTTGGATAGGCACATGGAACAAAGTGAACGGAAGCATGTATGTTAGTCTGATCTTAGAGTAGGATAAAAGGCACAATGTCGAGGGCTGAAGGTCCGAACTGCACGCATTCATGTAGAACTCTGAGCTCAAAAACTGCATGAATTCTTGTAAAACTCCGTTATCTCACTTTTTAGATTAGAATCAATCTAAACATCATGGCGTAGAGAGAGAACACATGGAGGCAACACCTTCACCATATTGTTTAGCCATCACCATTGTTTACAGTTAACCTGAGAATGCAACTTAAAAAAAAAGATTTTGTGATTTACATATGAAAGAAGTGAAACTATCAAGGTATTCTAACAGATGAAAGGCTTAACAATCAAATTTTCAATGTGTACTTTCAGTTACATCACAAATTTGTGCTAAAAAATTCTGTGTTAGGATTGAGCCCTCCACTATCACCTAATGAAGGAGCGACGCTGCGAAAGCTAGCGTGCTTCCAATGAAACCTGTTGCACTATTACTTGTTGTTGTGTGATTTTTAACTTTGTACACCCCAGTCCAACACCGGCATCTTCAAATTAGTACTGTTCTTTGTACTATGGAAGTGCTCAAGAAGACTTGGACATTGAAGATTTGAGACTTGGAGCAGGTCAGATTGATCTTAGTGAAGGGCAAGGCAGGCTTAGGATATCAATGGCCTGCCCCTGTTTCTGATGTTCTCCCATTCTGTTATTGGAAAGTTAGTTGGTGTTATTTCCCTGGAAGGTCTTTTATGGAATGTTGCAATCAGTGAGAACAGGGGATTTTGTGAGGCGTCGCTGAGTGAGATCTGGGGGCTGTATTCACAGTGAATCTGGGTCTACGACATGATCAACAAATGAAGCACAAGTTACAAAGAGGGGATGCCATTGCTAGCAGGTTTGAGGGGTTTAATGGAATGCAGAAACATAGGACTGAGGAGCAGAAGTGGGTCATTAGAGTAATTGAGCCTTTTCCACCAGGCATTAAGATTGTAGCTGATCAATTGTGGTCTGAGCCTCATTTTCCTGCCTGTGCCCCATTATCCATGAAACACTCCTTTGTCAAATCTTTAACTAACAAAGCTGCGAATACATGTAATCAAAGAGGCACCACAAACTTCTGGGGAAGGGAATTCCCATTCGAATGGCCCTTTTTGAATTTTCCCTCATCCCGTTGTGAGAATAAGAGAGTCATACAGCGTGGAAATACATTCCTTTTATCCAAATTGTCCAGGCCTATCTGGCAATCTGGCATCTTCATCAGATCTCATCCCACTTGCCAACATTTGGCCCACATCACTTAATCCATTCCTATTTATGTACCTACCCAGATACATTTTAAACGTGTAATTGTACCCGCTTTCACCACTTGCTCTGACAGTACACCCACCAGCTTCTGTATGAAAAAGTTTCCCCTCAAGTCCCTTCTAAGTCTTTTCCCTGTCACCTTCACTCGATGCCGTCTAGTTGTGGACGCTCCTACACTGGGAAAAAGGATCTTGCCCATTCCGACTCTCCATGCCCCTCAGGACTTTATTAAACCTTTGTCTTGTCACCATTCAGCCTCTGGAAGTCCAGGGTAAAAAAACTCAATTTGTTCATCATCTCCCTGTAGCTCAAACCCTCAGGTTCCAGAAAGTCCTTGTAAATCTTTGCTGCACCCTTTCAAGCTTAACAACATCCATCCTTTAGCAGAGTCAACTGACATGTACGCAGTATTCTTAAAGTGGCCTCAACTACGACCTGTACAAGCGCAACACGCTACCCCTACTCCTCTACTCAATGTTCTGACCGATTACGAAAGCATGCCAACTACGTTCCTCACCACTCTACTGACCTAAACTCCACTTGCAAGGAACTATGAATTTTCACCCATAGTTCTCTTTGTTAAGCAACATTCCCCAGGGCACTACCCTGCTTTAACTAACCAAAATGCAAAACCTCACAAATATCTAAATTAAACTCCATCTGCCAGTCCTTGGCTCATTGATGGTCAAGGATCCCATAATATTCTGAGATCATCTTCTTTACTGTCCACTGCACCACTTCGGTGATGTTATCTGTAAACTTACTGACCATGCCTCCGATAATCAAATCAAAGTTGTTTATTTCCGTGATGAAAAGCAGAGAGCTCAGCACTGATTCTTGCAGCACACCGCTGGCCACAGGTCTTCAGTCTGGAAAACAATTTTTGTATCCAATTGGTTAGTTTTTCCTAGATTACATGTAACCTAATTTTAGTAATCTGTCTACGATGGGGAACCTTATTAAATGCCTTGCTGAAGTCTGTGTAAACAATGTATACCACAGTGTCTTCTTCAATCTTCTTTGTCACCTCTTCATAATACTCAATCACATTAATTAGACATGATTTCCATCACACAAATCCATATTGACTATCCCTAATCAATCCTTGTCTTTCTAAATAGATGTAAATCCTATCCCTCAGACTCCCCTCCAACGAAATCCTCGACACTAACCTTGGCTGATACTGACCACAAAAAATAATTATAACTGTGTTGGTGATATGGCCAATGATATAGTTCTCAGAGTGTGTCAGGGTCAGTGGAATGACGAGAGGATATTGCAAATATGTACATTGATATTTTCCTTTGAAAAATACTGAGAAATACACACAGGCACACACACAGGCACACACACAGGCACACACACAGGCACACACACAGGCACACACACAGGCACACACACAGGCACACACACAGGCACACACACAGGCACACGTACACAGGCACACGTACACAGGCACACGTACACACGGACGTACACACGGACGTACACACGGACGTACACACGGACGTACACACGTATTGTCGATAACAAACTGAAAAGCAAAATATCTGCAAAGTAAACTTGAAAGAACATTGTCCAAATATGATTCGAACTTATGACCAAAGGAAAAATGTAAGTTTGACCCAAATGCTGTTCTATGTGTAGGTGGGCGGCACGGCGGCACGGTGGCACAGTCGTTAGCACTGCTGCCTCACAGCGCCAGAGACCCGGGTTCAATTCCCGCCTCAGGCGACCGACTGTGTGGAGTTTGCACATTTTCCCCGTGTCTGCGTGGGTTTCCTCCGGGTGCTCCGGTTTCCTCCCACACTCCAAAAATGTGCAGGTTAGGTGAATTGGCCATGCTAAATTGCCTGTAGTGTGAGGTGCAGGGGTAAATGTAGGGGAATGGGTCTGGATGGGTGTGCTTCGGCGGGTCGGTGTGGACTTGTTGGGCCGAAGGGCCTGTTTCCACACTGTAAATAATCTAATCATCAAGTCCTATATCATGCAGAGAGACCCTTTGGCCCAAACTCGTCCATGCTGACCCAAATATCCAATCACACTAACCTCATTTACCAGCACTTGGCCCATAGCATTCTCGTCCTTTGCTGTCCATGTACTTGCCCAAATGCCGTTTAAATATTGTTAATACAAATGCTTCAACCACTTCCGTTGGCAGCTCAGTCCCTTTGTGTACCACCAGTTTAACTTTTATTCATTCCCCTCACACCTTAAACTGATGCCTTCGCCTCCTCAGTTCTCCAACTCTAGGAAAGAAGGCTGGATCCATTCACCCTATCCATGTAAATTTCTAAAGGATTCCTCTCAGTCTCCTATTCTCGAAAGAAAAAAAGTCCTCGCTTGTCCAATCTCTCCCTAAAATTCATATTGTTGCGTCCTGGCAACATTTTTGTAAATTCCGTCTGCACACATTTCAAATTAAAATCATCCCTCTGACGGCAATGTGACGAAAACTGAAGACAGCACTACCAGTGCAGCCCCACCAACTTCCTATATAACTGCAACATAACTTCCCAACTGCTGTCCTCCATGTCCTGACCGATGCATGCTCGTGTGGCAAAAGCCTTCTTCACTACCATGTCTAACTATGACCCCACTTTCAAAGAACGGTGGACTTAAACGCCATGGCCCCTCTTCTCTGCTACACTCCTTAAGGTCCTACCAATCACCATCAAACTCCTACTTTGATCTAACGTTGGCAAAATATTCTTCGGCCCAATTCTCCAGTTTGATTAAAGTCCTGCCGCAATTTCTGATATACCTCTTCACTGTCCACGACACCACCTATTTTAGTGTCATCTTCAAGTTTTCTAATCATGCCTTGTACGTTCGCAAGAATATCATTGATACAGATAACAAACAGCAAAGGGGCCCAGCAGCGACTCCTGAGGCACTTCATGTGTCACAGGCCTCTAGTCTGAGAACATGTTTCCACTATTACCCTCTGCTTCCTACCATGAAGCCAATTGTGTGTCCAATTTGCCAGCTCCCTCGGGATTCCATGCGATTCTAACCTTCCAGACCATCCTATCAATGGTAACCTGGCCAAATGCCTCCGTGAAAATCATACAGACTACGTCTACCGCCCTGCCCTCATCAACATTCCTGGTCACTTCATCAATGAACTCAAACAAATTTGAGCGGCATGATCTCCCACTCACAAAGCCATGCAATCTTTCCAGTCTAAAAAACATCTAGTAATAATAATTATTAAAATTAATAATAACAAACTAATTAATAAATAATAATAAGATGACACTTTCAGTGGAGAATAAATTATCCATGGGATGTAATATTGCAATGTGCATCATGGGTGAAGGGCAGAATAGACTTTGTCCCTGTGTCATTGAACTGTGTTGAAAAAAGCAAGGTTGGCATGGTGGTTCAGTGGCTAGTACTGCTGTCTCAGTGCCATGGATCCGAGTTTGGTTCCAGCTTCGGGTGACTCTCTGGAGTTTCCACATTCTCACTGTGTTTGTGTGTGTTTCCTATGGGTGCTCCACTTTCCTTCCACAATCTAAAGATGTATAGGTTAGGTGAATATGCCATGCTAAGTTACCCATAGTGTTATGTTCATTCGTCAGGGGTAAATACAGAGTAGGAGAATGGGACTGGGTGGGTTAGTTTGGAGGTTCGGTGTGGTATTGTTTGGCCAAATGACCTGTTTCCATACTGGAGGGAATCTGTCAAAAAGACTACTTCCATCAAACCATAAATGCGTGTACATCTCATCCCTCAGAGTCTTTCAAGTAACCTACGTACCACAGTTAGAACATAGAACATAGAACAATACAGCACAGAACAGGCCCTTCGGCCCACGATGTTGTGCCGAACTTCTAACCTAGATTAAGTACCCATCCATGTACCTATCCAAATGCCGCTTAAAGGTCGCCAATGATTCCGACTCCACCACTCCCACGGGCAGCGCATTCCATGCCCCCACCACTCTCTGGGTAAAGAACCCACCCCTGACATCTCCCCTATACCTTCCACCCTTCACCTTAAATTTATGTCCCCTTGTAACACTCTGTTGTACCTGGGGAAAAAGTTTCTGACTGTCTACTCTATCTATTCCTCTGATCATCTTATAAACCTCTATCAAGTCACCCCTCATCCTTCGCCGTTCCAACGAGAAAAGACCGAGAACTCTCAACCTATCCTCGTACGACTTCCTCTCCATTCCAGGCAACATCCTGGTAAATCTTCTCTGCACCCTCTCCAAAGCTTCCACATCTTTCCTATAGTGAGGCGACCAGAACTGCACACAGTACTCCAACTGTGGCCTAACCAAAGTCCTGTACAGCTGCAACATCACTTCACGACTCTTGAATTCAATCCCTCTGCTAATGAACGATAATACTCCATAGGCCTTCTTACAAACTCTATCCACCTGAGTGGCAACCTTCAAAGATCTATGTACATAGACCCCAAGATCCCTCTGTTCCTCCACCTGACTAAGAACCCTACCATTAACCCTGTATTCCGCATTCTTATTTGTTCTTCCAAAATTGACAACCTCACTTGGCAGGGTTGAACTCCATCTGCCACTCCTCAGCCCAGCTCTGCATCATATCTAAGTCCCTCTGCAGCCGACAACAGCCCTCCTCACTGTCCACAACTCCACCTATCTTCGTATCATCTGCAAATTTACTGACCCACCCTTCGACTCCCTCATCTAAGTCATTAATAAAAATTACAAACAGCAGAGGACCCAGAACTGATCCCTGCGGAACTCCACTTGTAACTGGGCTCCAGGCTGAGTATTTACCATCTACCACCACTCTCTGCCTTCGACCGGTTAGCCAGTTTTCTATCCAATTGGCCAAATTTCCCTCTATCCCATGCCTCCTGACTTTCCGCATAAGCCTACCATGGGGAACCTTATCAAATGCCTTACTAAAATCCATGTACACTACATCCACTGCTCTTCCCTCATCCACATGCTTGGTCACCTCCTCGAAGAATTCAATAAGACTTGTAAGGCAAGACCTACCCTTCACAAATCCGTGCTGGCTGTCCCTAATCAAGCAGTGTCTTTCCAGATACTCATAAATCCTATCCCTCAGTACCCTTTCCATTACTTTGCCTACCACAGAAGTAAGACTAACAGGCCTGTAATTCCCGGGGTTATCCCTATTCCCTTTTTTGAACAGGGGCACAACATTCGCTACTCTCCAGTCCCCTGGTACCACCCCCTTTGCCAGTGAAGACGAGAAGATCATTGCCAACGGTACTGCAATTTCCTCTCTAGCTTCCCACAATCCTAGGATATATCCCGTCAGGCCCGGGGGACTTGTCTATTCTCAAGTTGTTCAAAATGTCCAACACATCTTCCTTTCTAACAGGTATCTCTTCTAGCTTACCAGTCCATTTTTACACTCTCCTCTTCTACAATACGGTCCCTCTCGTTCGTAAATACTGAAGAGAAGTACTTGTTCAAGACCTCTCCTATCTCTTCCGACTCAATACACAGTCTCCCACTACTGTCCTTGATCGGACCTACCCTCGTTCTCGTCATTCTCTGGTTTCTCACATACGCATAAAATGCCTTGGGGTTATCCTTGATCCTATCCGCCAACGATTTTTCATGCCCTCTCTTAGCTCTCCTAATCCCTTTCTTCAGGTCCCTTCTGGCTATCCTGTATCCCTCCACTGCTCTGTCTGAATCCTGTTTCCTCAACCTTATGTAAGCCTCCTTCTTCCTCTTTACCAGACATTCAACCTCTCTCGTCAACCAAGGCTCCTTCACACGACCATTTCTTTCCTGCCTGATAGGTACATACATATCATGGACACGTCGTATCTGCTCTTTGAAAAAGTTCCACATTTCCACCACATCCTTCCCTGACAGCCTACGCTCCCAACGTATGCTCCTCAAATCCTGCCTTACAGCATCGTAATTTCCCTTCCCCCAATTATAAAATCTACCTTGTTGTGCGCACCTATCTCTCTCCATAACCAAGGTGAAAGTCACAGAATTGTGGTCACCATCACCAAAGTGTTCACCCACTAACAAGCCCACCACTTGTCCCGGTTCATTTCCGAGTACCAAATCCAATATGGCCTCCCCTCTGGTTGGACAATCTACATACTGCGTTAGAAAAGCTTCCTGGACACACTGCACAAACACCGCCCCATCCAATCTACTTGATCTAAAGAGCTTCCAATCAATATTTGGGAAGTTGACTACGACCCTGTGGCTTCTGCACCTTTCCACAATCTGTTTCCCAATCTGTTTCTCCACATCTCTGCTGCTATTGGGGGGCCTATAGTAAACACCCAACAAGGTGACTGCACCTTTCCTATTTCTGACTTCAGCCCATACTACCTCCAGAGGCAGATCCCCCTCAAACTTCCTTTCTGCAGCCGTTATACCATTTCTAATTAGTAATGCCACCCCCCCTCCTTTTTTCCCACCCTCCCTAATCTTAATGAAACACCTGTAACCAGGAACCTCCAACAGCCATTCCTGTCCCACATCTATCCACGTTTCCGTGATGGCCACAACATCGTAGTCCCAGGTACCGATCCACGCCTTAAGTTCACCCACCTTATTTCTGATACTCCTTGCGTTGATGTATACGCACTTGAGCCCATCTCTGTGTCCGCTAGTAGTCCCTGTCATTGCTACCTTCTCCACAGCCCGCCTACAGTCTTGGGCATCCTGACAAACAGCTAACCTACTTGCTGGACTACAAGTCCGGATCCCATCCCCCTGCCAAATTAGTTTAAACCCCCCCGAAGAGTGCTAGCAAACCTACCCCCCAGGATATTGGTGCCCTTCTGGTTCAGGTGCAACCCGTCCTGTTTGTACAGGTCCCACCTTCCCCAGAATGCAGTCCAATTGTCCAAATATCTGAAGCCCTCCCTCCTACACCAGCCTTGCAGCCACGTGTTCAACTGCACTCTCTCCCTATTCTTTGCCTCACTGTCACGTGGCACCGGCAACAACCCAGAGATGACGACTCTGTCTGTCCTAGCTTTTAGCTTCCAGCCTAACTCCTTGAGCTCTTGAATGACCTCCCCATCCCTCTTCCTACCTATGTCGTTGGTGCCAATGTGCACCACGACTTCTGGCTGCACACCCTCCTCCTTAAGGATTCTGAAGACACGGTCTGAGACGTCTCGGACCCTAGCACCCGGGAGGCAACAAACCATCCGTGAGTCTCGCCCATGTCCACAGAACCGCCTGTCCGTCCCTCTAACTAGAGAGTCCCCTATAACTAGCGCTCTCCTCCTCTCCCCCTTTCCCTTCTGAGTCTCAGAGCCACAGACCCCTTCACTGCAGCTTACACCTGCAACGCTGTCCCCCCCAACAGTTTCCAAAGCTGTATATTTATTTTTTTTTAGGGGAACGACCACAGGGGAACCCTGCACTGCCTGCTTCTTCCCCTTCCCACCTCTAACTGTTACCCAGCTACCTCTGTTCTCCGGCGTAACTATGTCCCTGTAGCTTCTATCAATCACCCTCTCAGCCTCTCGAATAATCCTCAGTTCATCCAACTCCAGTTCCAGTTCCCTAACTCGTTCGGTGAGGATCAGGATCTGACTGCATTTCTTGCAGACGAAGTCGGCAGGAGTACCGGTGGTCACCCCTCCCTCAAACATCCTGCAGGAGGAACATTTCACCGCCTGCGCTGCCATGACTGTACACTTTCTCCAAAAACAAGAACACTGAGTCAATAACACTGAGTCACTTACCTGGGGTCTAGAACACACCCACTCAAATACTAATCACTTACCTTCCCGCCCAGCTATGCGCTCCAACCTCACTTCCGCTGCTCCCACTCAAATGACCGTTGGTGATTAAAGGGTGAGTATTTATACTCACAGTTCTCCTTCCCGGCTGCCCCTCTGCTTGCCGTCACTTCCTCTGCTGCTCCCGCTCTTTTTGTGAAGAGAGAATAAAAACAGTTGTTAGGTTTCCTGGTCTATCGATCCCAGATTTTTCTTTGCTTCCCTTCTTGAATAATGGCACAACATTTCTTACTCTCCACTATTCTGGAACCTAAACTGTAGCTAACGCTGATGCAAAAATATCAACCAGGGTCCCCGTAGTTTCCTGTGTACCTTCTTGCAGTTTTCTTTGATGCATCTGGAGATGTATCCGCCTTCATACATTCTAATGCATCCAACACGTCTTCTCCTGTGATATTGACTCGTCCCAAGATAACACTACTACCTTTGTTAACCTCCGAAGTCTTCATGATTTTCTCCACTGTAAAGGCAGAGGAGAAATATTCATTGAGAATCTCACAAATCTCCTTTGGTTCTCGACATGCATGTCCACTTTGGGCCTTGAAGGGTCATATTCTCATTTAGTTATTCTTTTTACTTTAATATACTTAAAGAGCCTCTTTGCATTCACTCTAATCTTCTCAGCCAAAGCAATCTTGTGCCACCTTTTCGCCCTCCTGATTTCCTTCTCCAGTAAACTACTGCATCCCCTGTATAACTCCAGGTATTCCCTCGATCCCAGCTGCCTGGACCTGAGCCACGCCTCCTTTTTGCCGGTCAAAGCTTCAATGTCTCCTGACATCCGAGGTTCCCTCTTCCTACCAACCTTGCCTTTTACCCTCACAGTAACATATTGATCTTGAACTGTAGACATTTCACTTTTAAAATTCTCCCACTTGCAGGAGGTCCCTTCGCCTGCAAACAAACTCCTCCAACCAACATCTACAAGCTCCTGTCTTATTCCATCAAAATTCGCCTTGCCCCATGTTTAAACTTGAACATGTGGAGCAGTTTTGTCCTTCTCCATAATTATTTAAAAATTAATAGAACTATGGTCACTGATCCCAGAGTGCTCCCCCACTGTCACCTCAGTCTCCTGCCCTGCCCTAGATCTTAGAGTAGGTCAAGTTTCGTCCCTTCCCGATTTGCACTCTCTACGTACTGCTTGAGGAAACTATTCTGAACACACTTAATAAATACACCCCATCTCAGTCCTTAATTCTATGTCATTCCCAGTCTATGTTAGGAAAATTAAAATCTTCTACTAATGCAATCCTATTGGACCGCAAGTCTCCCCAGTCTATCTACATATTTTTTGTGCCACTAATTCCTCGTTTATTACTTGGGGGCTTATAGTACAATCCAAATCCTATCATCATTCACTTATTATTTATTAGCTCCCCAGACAAATCCTAACAGGAGGATCTATCAGTTATTTTATCTCTGTTTACTGCTGTGATACTTGCCTTAATCTAAAATGAAACACCCTGTCCCCTCTTTCTACCATCTCTGTCCCGCATAAAACACCTGTACCCTGGTACTTTAAACTGCCAGTGCTGTCCCTCCCTTAGCCATGTTTCAATATTAGCTATAATATCCCAGTCCCACGGACGGATCCATGACCTGAGTTCATCGGCCTTACCTGTCAGCCATCTTGCATTGAAACAGTTGCAATTTAATCCAACAGGCATTCCTTGCTCCCTGTCGTTGTCTAGCCTGACCTGTCTCTTCAGTTTACTGTTTCTGATTACTGTATCTCCTTCCTGCCTCGCACTTGCCTCCCTGCTGTTGAGAATCCCACCACTCCCTAAACCCAGCCAATCTAGTTGAAACCCTCCCTTGCAGCCGTTGCAAACCTGCCTGCCAGCATATTGGTCCCCTTCCAGCTCAGGTACAAACCATCCTTCCTGAACACGTCACCTTGACCCACAAAAGATCCCAGTAATCCAAAAATCTCTGCCCCCTGCACTAATTCTTTAACCACCCCTTCATCTGCCATATCCTCCTATTCTTACCCTCACTAGCACGGAGAACTGGAAGTAAACTGGATATTACCACTGTCTTTTATCGTTTTCCCCAGTTCACGACAATCACTCTGCAGGATGTCATTACTATTTCTACCTGTGTCACTCTGTCCTTTGTACCAATGTGCACAATGACTTCTGGTTGCCTCCCGCCCACTCCCCCCAAACCCCCAGTGAGAACGTTCTGAAGCCGCTCGGAGACATCTTGGACCCTGGGCATGTGGGAGGCTAAACACCATTCCAGATTCCCATTTGCAGCTACAGAATCTCCTGTCTGCTCCCCTCGCTATCGAGTCGGACAATTACTTCTGCAGTTATTCTGCTTGTATAGCCTTCTGACAATGGGATTTCTTCATGAAACAGTTGAATTTGGCTGAATTGTTTTGCTTCAAGCAATGGGGAGATTCCAATGAATCCTCATCAGGAATCCTCCATTAGTGGGAAAGACGACTGGGCTTTTTTCATTCCCACACATTACTGTGATGAGCGATAGGGAAACAGAAAGGGAGCAAAGAATGTTTCTCCACAGATAGGCTACATTTTCCATCTGTAAGTTAAATCAGTAACGTTATCAGTCCCACACTGGACTCTGTGAGCTCTTCTTGAACATTGTCCGAAGTATATGACTCCATCACATTCTCGACACCAGGTCAGTGCGTCATTGCAGAATCAATTTATTAACAATAAATGGTTCTACTTGTTTTGAGGATGTGTTAATATGTGCTTGCATAATGTAAAGCTAAGCGTTTCATGTCTTCACAATATCTGTGTTAAAATGAATGTTCTTAAACATATACAGTAATTGCTGGAAAAGCTCAGCTTGTCTGTCAGTATGTACGTACAGAATTCATAGCTCACTTTGTCGGTCCAATGACCTTTCCCTTGAACCTGACTTATTCTTAAATTATTTCCCTAGTTTTATTCTCCCACACAAGAAGAAATATCCATCCGGTATTCACCAACTACGCTCTTCTCAAGATCTTATATGGTCAATAAAACATCCCTCATTCTCAGGCCGAACTGTTAATTCTTCATAATGTAATGCCTTCATAATCAGGAATGCGTAAAGAGAAACATCTTTGAGACGTTTCGAAAGCAAATTTTTTTCAGTTTAGGCAGTTATAACTAGACATAATGCAACAGATATAATCTCAGCAATGCCCTGTACTCATGCAGAAAACATCGCTAAGATCATATCCAACTACCCTTGCATGAATTAGGATCACAACATTTACCTTCCAAGTCACTTGCTGCATCTTCAGGTTAATTTGATGTGATTCATGTACTTGACACACAAATCCGTCTGTAACACTGAGTTCTGTATTCTCCTTGCATTTAAATAAATTTCTGCTGTTTCGTCTTTTCCACAAAACAGAAAATTTCCATCACATATATATTGTACTGGTATTTTTTTCTGCTGAAGCTTTGCTCACAGCCATACTGTCTGTATGCCATTGCTTGTTGCTGTGCCCTCCACCAGTCTGTGTCCCATTGCAGACGATCTGCACTCCCACTGCCTGTATCCCATTGCAGATGCACTGCCCTCCTCCCTCTGTATCCCATTGCTGATGCTCTGCCTCCCTGACTGGATGCAATAGCAGACCCTCTGCCCTCACCCATCAGTATCCCATTGCAGATACACTACCCTTTCCCTGTCTGTATCCCATTGCGGACGCCCTGCCCTCCCAGTCTGTATCCCATTACAGACGCTCTGACCTCCCCTGTCTGTATAAAATTGCAGACGCTCTGCCCTCCCCCTTCTGTATCCCATTGCAGACGATCTACCCATCCCCGTCTTTATCCCATTACAGACTCACTGCCTTCAGCTATCTGTATTGCATTGTAGATGCTCTCCCCTCCCTGTCTGTATACCATTTCAGACTCTCTGCCTCCCATGTCTGTATCCTACTGCAGACGCTCTTTCCTCCCCCGTCTGTATCCCATTGCAGATGCTCTTCCCTCCCCCTGTATGTATCCCATTGCAGACGCTTTGCCTTCCCCTAGCTGTAGCCCCTTGCAGACACTCTGTCCTTCTCCTGTCTGTATCCCATTGCAGATGCTCTGCCCTTCCCCTGTCTGTATCCCATTGCAGACGGTCTGCCCTCCCCTGTCTGTATCCCATTGCAGACGCTCTACCTCCCCGTCTGTATCCCATTGCAGATGCTCTTCCCTCCCCTGTATGTATCCCATTGCAGACGCTTTGCCTTCCCCTAGCTGTAGCCCCTTGTAGACACTCTGCCCTTCCCCTGTCTGTATCCCATTGCAGATGTTCTACCCTTCCCCTATCTGTATGCCATTGCATAGGTGCATCCCTCCCCCAGTCTGTCTCCCATCGCAGACGCTCTTCCCTCCCCCGTCTGTATCCCATTGCAGACACTCTGCCCTTCCCCTGTCTGTATCCCATTGTAGACGCACTGCCGTCGCTCTGCCCTCCGCTGTCTGTATCTCATTGCAGGCGCTTTTCCCTCCCCCTGTCTGTATCCCATTGCAGAAGCTCTGATCTCCCTTGTCTGTATTCCACTGCAGACGCCCTTCCCTCCCCCTGTCTGTATCCCATTGCAGACGGTCTGCCCTCCCTCTGTCTGTATCCCATTGCAGACACTCTGCCGTCCACTGTCTGTATCCCATTGCAGACTCTCTGTCTCCATTTGACATCTTATTGAATGACTATCCCGGTGCATGATCAAACTGAGCTCCATCTCCTTCATCCGGTCCATTAGTATAGATTGTCATTTGTTGATGACCTCATACAGATCCCTGAAGGATTCCATCGTAACTGCTTTCCAAACACAAAATGAGTAATGATCTCTACTCTGCATTTCCTGACAGCTACCCAGGGCGTCCCTACTTCTGCATAACAGCCTGGGATGGTTATATGGCGTCCCCCTGTGCTGTGTAATTTACTGAGTACTTCATTCTGTTTGGTGCGGCCTGTTTGATGCAGCCCATTTTGCCGCAGACACATTTAGGCGCAGAACTATTTCAGTGCAGATCATATTTATTTCTTTTCAGGCTTAGATCAAAGCATTAATCAAAGCAATAAAATAAAAATAATGTTTATTCCCTTCAGTGAAAATGTTAAAAAGACACTTGAGTAAGTATAACATTGACTCATAGTTTTCCTTCAGATCTATAATGATAATTGGCCTTGCATTTATTCACATTGAAAACTTTCATGAAGCTATTGAACATTTGTCTGATGTGGTTCCAGATGAACTGCAACCGCTGCTGGACTGGTTCGAGGATAGCTATGGAGGTAGAAGATTACACAGAGGAAATGGTCGGCGTCCACCGCTTTTTCCAGTTGGAATGTGGAATTTATATGAAAGAACTTTAAACAATGAGGACAAAACAAACAATAATGCAAAAGCTTCCCACAGGGGCTGACAATGCGAACTTGATGTGAAACATTCAGTTATTTGGAAATTTATTGACAGTTTATGAAAAGTTCAGGGAGGAAGGGACATATAATAAGAGCATTTGAGTGCAGGGCACGATATTCCTTTGAAAATAAAGAAGCAGATGCTAGAATACAAACACTGGTAAGAAGATTTAGTGAGAGAAATGATGTCGAGTATTTACGAGGATTGCCCATAATTTTGAATGAACGTCATGGTTTAGATTTTTCGTAATGAACTTATATCGTTTATTTTTTTCTTTTTAACATTTTTACTGAAGAGAATAAACATTATTTTAAATTTTAGTCTTTCATTAATGCTTTTAACTAAGCCTGAAAAGAGAGAGAGATGAGATTGGAAATGCCAGCGAGTTTAAATTGAGAATTGCTCTTTACTGAACATTGCTGCTTACTTGGTTGGTGGGACATGGATGTTTCAGAATTTCCACACAAGGTGTCCTGGTCCTCTCTGGCTCTTTCCAGGATCCTCCCCACATGTCAGGTAGAGGGTGAGGGAACGGATATCGGGCACTCTAACACCCGGCTTGGCCTTTTATGTCCTATTCCAGGATGTTTCTCCTGGAATGGGAGAAGAGGAGGGACAGAGTGAGGGTGGGAGTGGGTGTCCTTGCTGTTAATGCTGGTAGGGGAAAGGGGGAAGGACGAGATGTCCGGAGGGATTCTGACCACAGTGTTGTATCCATGCAGTGGTATTACTGTACGAGGCTATTGCGTCAGTGACAGAAAAAGTGAGGGAAGGAAGATGCTGAATTCAAAAGTGAGTGTGGTCGTGCTTGAGCCTTATTTGGAGATAGAATGTGAGCCTTGTTCGGGTGTAGATGTTATAACAGATATACAGTGAGTGCGAGGGAGCAGAAGAATATGGAGAACTTTTCCTGGCAAAGTGGGAGAAAGAATAGTAATTTTTGTCCTGTATTGATGAACAATTCTTCAGATTATCTTAGCATTGAGTTGAGTCTCGCTGAACGTCTTGTCCAAGTGTATCGGTAATAACGCCACATACCCTTTCCATCAATTCCCACAGATTCAGTTTGGGTGGATCTTACAAATAGCAAGGTGAAGCAAACATTAGTGTGTTATATATCAAAACCAAACCTGTCACGTAAATACTTTCCAACATATGCTGTGGAAATTAGGTATGCAGTATATGCAAGGGGGGGGGGGGGGGAGGGGGGGGTCAATGACCCAGTGATATTATCGCTGGGCACTTAACCCAGAGACCCAGATAATATTCTGGGGACATGAATTCAAATACTGCCATGGCAGATGGTGGAATTTGAATTCAATATGTATCTGGAATCAAGGGTTTATGATGACCAGGAATCCATTGTCGATTGTTGGAAAAACTCATCTGGTTCGCTGATGTCCTTGAGGGAAGGATACTGCTGTCCTTACCTGATGTGGCCTGCATGTGACTGCAGACTGAAGACAACGCTGCTGACTCTTAACTGCCCTCTGGGATGGGCAATAAATATTGATTAAACAGCGACGCCCTCATCCTGTGAATGAGTAACAAATAATCGTGGGTGCTGCAGTAATAATGGATGGTCTCAAGTTGCACCGAAACTGCAGTGACTACTAATACTGTGAAGAAAAAAAACTTCCGTAAGTGTATATCAGGTAGGTTGAACAGTATGTTGTGAACCAAACTAGAGAGCAGGTTATTTCAGATTTGGTGTTGTGTTGTCGGGAGGAATAATTAATAATCTTGCTCTGAAGCAGCTTTGGAGGAATAGTGACATCAATAGGTTGCATTTTTACACGGCGTCTGAATACATTATCGAATGTTTGAACATTCTGGTCAAACATCATGGAAGCCCGGAGGCTAGAGGGTCAAGTACGCTCCAATGAATTGGGGAAGTATAATATAACATTCAATGGGAGACGCAATGATTGTGAGAGTCATAGAGTCCGACAGCCCGGAGAAAGGCCCTTCAGCCTAAACTGGTCCATTCCAAACAAAATTTCCATTCACATTAACCCCATATACCTGCCCTTGCCCCATATCCTTCTTTTTCTTTCCTATCCGTGTATTTGTCCAAATGCATTTTAAATTTTGTGAATGTACCTCCCTCGACCACTTCTGCTGGCAGCTCATTCCATGTGTATACCACCCTGTGTGTAAAAGAAATTGCCCTCAGGTTCCCTTTTAATCTTTCCCCTCGGATCTTAAATTGATGCTCTCTAGTCCATGGGTTGCTCAATCCTGTGGAAAAAAAGACTGAGTGCATTCACTCTATCCATGCTTCCCATGATCTTATACACTTCTATCAGATCCCCCTCAGTCTCATACACTCTAAAGTAAAAACTCCTAGCTTGCCCAACCTCTCACTATATCTCAGACCATTGAGTCCGGGCATCATCCGTGTAAATTTCTTCTGCACTATTTCCAGTTTAATAACATCCTTCCTATAGCAAAGTGAACAACACTGAACATAACACTACCAGTATTGCCTCACCAGCATCCTGTATAACTGCAACATGACTCCCGAATTTCGATACTCATTACTCTGAAAGATGAAGGCCAGTGTGCCAAATGCCTTTTTCACTGCCCTATCTACTTGTGACTCCACTTTCAGAGAACCTTGAACCTGAATTCCAAGGTCCCTTTGTCTCAATACACTCCTTAAGACCCTGTCATTCACCATGAAACTCCTACCTTGATTTGACTTTCTAAAATGCAAGAACTGACACTTATCTGTAAATATATATACAATATACATGGATAAAACAAACAGTAGTAGTCCCAGAACCGACTCCTGAGGCATTCCACTCATCACAGGACTTCAGTCCGACAAGCATGCTTCCACTATTACTCTATGTATCCTACCATCAAGCAAATTTTGGATCTTATTTGCCAGCTCCCACTCAATTCCATATTATCTAAACTTCCAGAGCAGCCTACCATGTGGAACCTTACTGAAGGCCTTACTGAAATCCATATACACTACGTATACCACCATGCCCTTGTCAAAGTTACTGGTCATTTCACCAAAGCACTCTCACAATTTTTTAAGGCATGATCCCCCATGCACAAAGACGTGCTGACTGTTCATAATCACATGCTGCCTTTCCAAATGCATGTATATCGTCTCTCTCAGAATCTTGTCAAGAAACCTACCTACTAGAGATGTCAGGTTTACTGGTCTATAGGTCCCAGGTTTTTCTTTGTAGCTCTTCTTGAATAAAGGCACAGCATTCGCTACCCTCCAGTCCTCCAGGACCTCACCCGTTGGCTACCGATGATACAAAAGTACTAACCACGGCCCCCGCTATTATTTCTCTGTCCCCCTGCAGTGTTCCTGAATATATCTGGGCAGTACCAGGAGATTTATAGAAATACTGCATAGTCTGAAAGATATGTCTACTTATTTCCGTTGAAAACACCAAAGAGTGAGTAAGTGACTTAATGATGACTAACATAACAAATTAAAGAATATATTAATTACAGGAAGTGGCTTCAGAAGAATTCCAGACATTGTGGAATCCTAAGAATTCTCAGAAAATTGCAATCCAGAAAAGGAGGGCCATTAAACTGATCAGGAAATCAAAAAGCGAACATGCATGCAAACAAACAGGAACACAAAGGCTGCAAAAATCTATAATCTATATTTCAAAAGAAAAAAAACATAATCAAATGTGAAAATTTGCAATCGGGAGAGACGAGTTTATGGTGGATAACAGGGAAATGGCAAAGCAAATGATCAGTTACTTAACACTTGTCTTAATGGAGTAAGATCCAGAAAATCACCCAGAAATACGAAGTGATTGTATAGGACTTGTGGAAGTAAAGACATAAAGTCAATTCATATCAGGAACAAGGCAATATTGAACATGCAGCTGGATTGAGCATTGCTAAGCTTGACAAACCAGATGTACTTCATACCAAAATCTTCAGAAATAAATCACAAATAGAAGCATTGATTGCATTGTCGATGACTGCGTTCTATTTTCCTGTGCATTCTGCAGAGTCTGGAAGCTGGTGTCGATAAATGCACATTAGTAAACGTGATCCAAGCACAATAGATGAATGGTAGGGATCCAAGCATCTACAAAGAGAAGAAGAGATAGTGTGGAGAACTGCTGACAAATTAACTTGACATTTGTCGGGAAACTGTTGGAATCTATTATATAGGATGTTATATTGGTTATTTAGACATTAACATCAAAATTTGAGAGACTCACTATGGATTTCTGAAAGGGAAATCATACTTGAAAAACTTTGGAATTGTTTGAAGTTGATTCTTACAGCATAGATAATGGGGATCCTGTAGATTTGGCATAGATTTTAGATTATCAGAAGGCTTTCTATAAGAACCCACGCAGTGAGTTCGAAAATGCAATGGTGTGAATGGTATTTGGAGGAATATATGTCAGTGGAAACTTAAAGTTTGGTTTGCCTTCCTTTAAGGGAGTCAGAATATAGATGTAAAGACACGTTGAAGCAGTTTCACAGAGTGTTGGTGAGTACTGTACCTGGAGTGTTGTGCACAGTTTTGGTGACCGAATCTGAGAAAGAATATACTGACCACAGAGGAAGTGCAATGGACATTATCCAAACAAATCCCTCAGGTGGCAAGGTTGCTTGATGAGGAAACTCGACCTATGTTCTCTCGAGTTTCAACGAATCAGCGGTGGGTCACTGTGAACTTTATAAAACTTACAAAACATACGGCAAGTTGGAAATTAACAGGAAATGTATCAGGCTGTCTGATTCACATTCAAGGCAAATAATGGCAGGATAAGGGGAAAACCATTTAAGACTACAATAAGGAGGGAATTCTGTGCGTGGAGTGGACTGACTAACACAGGGGCAAGGCAGGGCAAGATTATGGAGAATCCCCAGATAAGCTACAAGTGTGTCAAGCGAAAACGAATAACCAGTGAACACGTAGGACTCATTAGTGACTTGCCAAGTTGCATCGAAATCAACTTTAGTAGCAGGAGAAAGACGGGAATGGTAGAAGGCTGTTTGTGTGACTGGAGGCTAGTGTCCAATGGTGTACCACGGGCATCAGTGCTGGGTCCCTTATTATTTGCGATTCGGAGGTGCGAGTGTTGGGCTGGGGTGGACGAATCTAAAAATACCATAACACCAGACTATAGTCTAACAGGTTTATTCGGCAGCACAAGTTTTCGAAACGCAGCTTCTTCATCAAAATGTGCAACTACGTGATATAACAGATGTTGACAGATTTTTAACCTTATTATTTGTGGTATTCATAAATGATGCAGCTGTGAATATGGACGAGGGGTGGGGTGTGTAATAAATAAGTTTGGATTTGATACAAAGATTGGCCGGATTGTTGGCAATAGGAGGAAGGCCTTATGTTATGGGTAGATACTGATGGAATGGTCAGATGTGTGGATCAATGGCAGATGGAATGTAACCCTGATAAATATGAGGTGATGCAACTTTGGAAGAAGGAACCAGTCAGGGGAGTACTCAATGAATGGCAGCACACTAGGGAGCTCAGAGGGTGCTTCTCCAGACATCGCTGAATGTGACTGCACAGGTGAATACACAATCTGGGAAAGGCTAGGGGAATGTAAACATAGCCTTTATTCATCGAGGAATAGATTATAAGAACTATGCGGAACTGTGGTGAGAGCAAGATGGAATACTGTGTGTAGGTCTGGGAACAACATTACAGGAATTATGTGATTGTAGTGGAGAGGGTGCAGAGCAGATTCACCAGGATGTTCCCTGGGATGGAACATATCAGCGATGGAGAGAGGCTGGATAACCTCAGGTTGTTTAGTTTGGAGGAGAGAAGGCTGAGAGCTCTGTGATTCAGAGGGATAGGATTACAAGGTACATGGACAGGGTGGATAGACAGCAGCTGTTGCTTTGACTCAAAGGGCCACACTTTTAAAACGAAGGATTTGCGGTTTACTGAAGATTTAAGAATTGATTTTCAACCAGAGGGTGTTGGGGTCTGGAATGCACTTCTTGAGAGTGGAGTTGTCATGGTAACCTCAAACCGTTAGAAACCACACGGCTGTGCACTTCAAATGCTTTAAGATTCACAGCTACGGTCTTGTGTCGGAATGTGGGCCTAACGTAGACCATGCTGTATTTCTGGTAGTACATAGTCTGTGCTTCTGTGATTGTATGGCTGTGGAAGGTCAATCATTGAGTAGCTTAAGATAGGAATTGATGGGTTTGTGTAGAATACCTTAGCAAAGTTGTTAAGAGAGAACTTGTAATATTTTCTGGAAATATGTCAATGGCAAAATTAAGAGAAAAAAGTTGCAGATTTCTTAGTCTGATACCAGATAATTGAGGACCGGGGAAATAGCAGAACTATGGAGCAAATACTTTAGTTATGCCTTCACAGAAGAAAACAAAACAAAAAAGAGAACGTCCTAGCAATACTAGGAAATTTCAGTCTTGTGAGAAAAATGGAATAGAATGAAAATAGCAACTAAACAGTTTAGAGAAAGTATTGGACTGAAATTAATGGGCATAGACAAAGTCAACAGAGATTTATGACATGGGAATCATATTTGAGAAAGTGGCTTTATGGAAATTTATGTAGGAGGTATCAATGCCATGTGAGTGGAATCTCAGAAAGATTTTTAATAAAGCCCCAAGCCTATTGTGCAAATTCGCATCCTATGGGTCTCGGGATAATATATGGTCATAGATTTAGAATGGGAGAGCTGGCAGGAAACAGTGAGTAGAAATAAAACAATGTTTTATTTTTCAATGGAAGGCTTGGAGGTTTTTGTAAGGATCGTGTCTTGGGCTCCAGCTATTCCCAATACACATCATATCTTTGGGTGAGGGGCGCAAATGCAATATTCCCAAGTCTGCTGACAGCACTAAACGATGTCAGCTTGTGAGTGGATGAGGAGGATGGAAAAAAAGTTCCAAGGTTTTTGAGACAACTGGAGTGACAGGGCAAATACGTGGCAGGTGGAGAGTAATGGGGGACAGGAGATGTTGTGTACTTTGATGGGAACAATAGAATGGCAGCCTTCCATTTGACAAATGAGTGTTTGAAAAATGTTGCACTATAAATGAAATTAAGCTGCATTTTTGTTTATTTCGGCGAAGCCCTCAGAGTCCATATAGGGCAGTGAGTTCTGAAGCCAGAAGTCAACGGCGCGGTGGCACGGTGGCAGAGTGGTTAGCACTGCTGCCTCACAGCGCCAGAGACCCGGGTTCAATACCGCTTGAGGCGACTGACTGTGTGGAGTTTGCACGTTCTCCCCGTGTCTGCGTGGGTTTCCGCTGGGTTTTCCGGTTTCCTCCCACAGTCCAAAAGATGTGCAGGTCAGATGAATTGGCCGTACTAAATTGCCCGTAGTGTTAGGTAAGGGGTAAATGTCGGGGTATGGGTGGGTTACGCTTCAGCGGGTCGGTGTGGACTTGTTCGGCCGAAGGACCTGTTTCCACACTGTAATGTAATCTAATCTAATCTAATACTGGGAATGGCATCGCCACGCTGACAATTGTATATAGGCCCAGCACGTGGGGAACTATAACTTTGAAAGAAATCTGGATATCCCTGTACACCAGTCACTGAAAGCAATATTGCAGGAGTAGAAAGAAGGAAGGAAGATAAATGCTGTATTCACCTTCATTTCAGGGGGATTTCAGTACAGGAGTAAATGTATCTTACTGCAGCTGTACAGGGCCTTTGTGAGACCCCATCTCAAACATTGTGCAGTATTATGGGCAGTTTTGGTCTCTTCTCCTAACAGACGACAAACCTGACATTGAGGGAGAGCAGCAAACGATGACCAGACTGATCACTGGGATGACAGACTTGTTGTGGGAGCAGAGTTTGGGGCAACCATACCTGTATTCCATGGGCTTTAGGAAAATGAATGAAAATCCCAGTGAAATATATAACACTCTGACAGGGCGAGACAGATTAGAAGCAGATCAGTAAATCGCCTGGTTGGAACGTCTAAAACCAGGGGCCACAATATTAGGTACAGACAGGCCACTTTGCATTGGGATGAGAATAAATGCCTGCACTCGGAGACTGGCGAACCAGGGGTACTCTCTCCCAGATCAGGCTGTGGAAGACAAGGGGCTGAATATAAATAAGGATTTCTGGAAACTAAAGGGAAAGGGAGAGAGCAGGATTATGGTGTGAAGATGGAAGATCAGCTATTATTCCAGGTTGTTCTCCAATAACACGATAACTGTGTTCCTGTGCAACACTGTGTTGTAGAAAATCGTGCAATATTAATAATAGGGTCTATGGAAAAATGAGGGTAAGAGGCGAACTCCCAAAAATATCAGTAAAAACCAAAAATTAAATTTGATCTAACACACAATAGGACAGTCTAAATAAATCTTTAAATTACATGTTGTAATGGAACAGTGCTGTAAATGTAACACTTTTGCACTACAGTCACTCACTGGTGCACCGTACCTTTCACACAATCTTCACCAGAAAGCGCGTGAGGGCTGACTGACCATGTGATGCCGATGCCGAATTCCAGTTCTCTCCAAGATTCTCCCCACAGTTTGAAATAAAGTTATTTCTAAATATAGACGACAATTACCAGTTTCAGGCTCAGTTTCAAGGCCTGCAGAGCCGATTGCATTCCTGTTTTTGCTGAACACATTGATTGTACCTTTTGTAGACAGAGGGTTTCTGAGGCAGGATTTGCTGTTCAGCTGGTGCCCGACAAGGAATCGCGTCACAGTAAATGCCAGTTCACTTTATAGAAAAAGGTTAATGAATTCCATTGCAGCCAAATTGTATTTAATCAACACGCGTTATTGGTGAACCGCCTGTACATAGAATGGAGGCGCAAAACTGATGGGCTGAATGGACTACAGCAGTTCTCATTTTATGTTTCACAATGTTTTAACATATTAAGGGATATGTATTTTGTATGGGGAAAACTGCGTTGAGGAGATGTTCGGCCATTAACTAGAATAGGGAAAGCTCAATGAGTTGTATGACGTATTCCTTTCCCGATGCTTCTGTGTTTGGGAAAGCTCTGTAAATGTTGTCACAAGCTCTCAGCTGTTAGGAAGGAGGTCTCTGCAGGGTCGACAGGATTGTGTTTCCCATTCCCTTTTCTGATAACGAGGCTGGTGCCGGCTGTTCTCTCCGGGTTTATCCTTTAAGACCTCGGAGCAGTTTGATACAATTGAGTGCCTTGCTTGGCCGTTTCAGGGACCATTGAAGAGTGTATCACATCACTGTGTGGCTGGAGTCACTTTTTCGCCAGACCAGGAAAGCACGGGAGATTCACTTCCTGAAAGGACACTGGGGAAGGAGATCGACGTCTATAATCGACATTGAACACAAGATCACTATTACTGACACCAGATCATAGATCTCAATATTTTATTAATTGTTTTTAACTTGCACCAGTTGCCAGAGAATTATCCTGGTCTGGATTAGCAATCCAATGATAATTCCACAACAGCGCCACCTCCACATGGGGCCCTATCGGAAACCACACTGAACCGATTATTTCTGTGCTGTTTGACAGCTCTATCAAAAATAACTCCAACCAATTTGACCATCGTGATGGGACTAAGGGCGTGGCAATTGGTCTGATTGTAATTATTCCCTTCTTAGGGGATGGGACATAGTTGAGTAATTACCAACATTAGGAGAAAGTGAGAACTGCAGTTGCTAATTACCCACATTGCCAGGGAGATGTCAGAGTTGGAGCTGGACTGAAACAGCTTCCTCAGGTACACGGCTTGTTTTGTAGCAAAAGTCCTCAGTCCCATTGCAGGAATGGTGTCAGGGCCAAATGCCTTTGTCGTATCTACAGTGTCCAGCTGTTGCTTCATATCACATGCAGTGAATTGAATTGGTTGAAGACGGGCATCTGTAATTCTGAGGGTATCATATTGAGGGTGAGGTGGGTAATCGACTCAACACTTCTGGCTGAGGATGGTGCAGATACTGCATCTTTTACATGGATGCACAGGGATATTCCATTATTTAGGATGGGGATATTTGTGGAGTCCTCTCCTCCAGTAAGTACTTTAATGGTCCATCGACTTTTATGCATGGATTTGACAGGACGACAGAACTTATATCTGATTTGTTAGTCTTGGGATCATCTCTCTCCCTGTATCAGATGTTAGTCCTGCTGTTTGTAGTGTAACCAGTCAAGTGCGATAGCTTTATGGGTTGTCACAGGTGTAGGTGCACGTGATTCCGACCCGACCATGTTCACCCACACTCGTCACTGATCAATGGATCGGCTTGATGGAAATGGTAGACGGATGGACTATTCTGGGGGAAAAGTTACAGATTGTCATTGAAATCTACCGCATCAGATGATAACCCAGTTTTATCTGCAATATCTACAATTCAATTCTACTGACTGCCCCCCAGTTCACACCGAGACCCATTCACCCATCAGAACCTGTATTCAGTGACCTACTCTGGTTTCAGATGTGGAAATATTTCCACTTTCATATTCTCACTCTGCTGGAAGTCTTTCCTTGGTATCACGCCTCCAATTTGTTACATAAACAATATCCATTTAAGGTAATAATCTGAATCTTTTCCTTTCAGTAATGCCATCTTCTGTATTTGAAGTGAATGTGTTTCCTTCTGTTTTTCTCCCTGACCATGATTCAAAGCTCTGCAGTATCAGTGGTGCCAGCTTTATGCAGTTTCAGAGTCAAGGAACTTGTCACCATGCGTTACTGTTCAGTTCCCAGTGTACGGCGCTCCATGTTGGACAGGATGTTTGGTCATCTTTGACAATATGTCATTGGAAATTGTTCAAAAACAGAAATTGCTGAAAAAATTGCGAAAGATATTGCAGAATTTTCTGGAGTGAATGCAGAGTAAACTTTCAGGTCCAGTGATCCTTCTACAAATTTTTTTTATTTTTATTTCCAGTATCCATAATTATTGGTTTAATTGAAAAATCGTTCTGTGCCTATTCATTTCTGGAGAAACTCATCAGGCCTGTCAACATCTGCAGGGAAAGAGAAACAGAGTTAGCGTTTCCAGTCCAGTGTGCCATTTCTTCAAAAACTGAATACAATTGCAAAATGGTCTTTTAGTCCCATGCCAGATGTGGAGGATGGGTGACAGAGAAAAGAGAGTGTGGCAAAAGAAAAACACGCTTTTAGCACTGGTGAAAGAAAAGATTCTGTATAATGGGTCGAATTTGAGGTGTGACTGGGCGAAAGGGGTTCTCTCTATCGAATGCAAGATAAAGAAGACACAAACACACAAAGTCATACGGAAGCCAGGAGGGAGAATGTTGATCATGTGATATTATATAAATCTGGCCGCAGATACGTTTTCACTGTTGTGATCATTACCCCCTTTAGATAAAGGAATTCAGGTGCTTGACTTCTTATTGGCACTAGTAAGCGTTTCATGCTGCATCAGTATTGTAATATGGAGAAAAACAAATCACAGTATGACGTTTGGGCTGAGTATTGGTTACCTGTCATTTTTAATATTGCTTCAATTTTGCCGTGCTTAACTTTAAACGCTTGTTCTTGAAGTGAGCATCAAATGGAGTGCAGGATATTGAGGATTGACATAGAAACTTATAAAATCATGAGAGATATGGATAGGGTGAATAGCCAAGGTCTTTTCCACAGGATAGGGGAATCCAAACATAGAGGGAATAGGTTTAAGGTGAAAGAGGGTAGATTTGAAAGGGACTAAAGGGCAGCGTTTTTACGCAGAGGTTGGTGGGGGAATGGAATGAGCTTCCAGAGGAAGAGTGGGAGATGCAAGGACAGCTACAACATTTAAAACTCATTTGGGCAAACATATAGACATTTAGAAAAGCTTCACGCAGAGTCAGTGTGGTTTTGTGAAAGGGAAATGATATTTTGCCCCGTAAAATCATGCAAGGTTTTTCTGGAGATGCCTGTTAATGTAACAAGCGGACTTGATAAAGGGGATCTGGTAGACACAAGGCTTTCCAGAGATTTTCCACAAGGTATTACAAAACAAAAGTTCTTACACAAAACAGAAGCTCCAGGACATCGGATACTGTATTAACATGGGATGATGATTGGTTAACACAGAAATCAGAGAGTCAGGATTAATGGATCTTTATGGTAAAGGTGTATCTGCTGGAGTACCACAAATATTAGTCTGCTGGCATCAGTTATTTACAATCTAAGCTGACAGCCTGAAGGAGGGAGCTGAGTGCAATATACATCCGAGTTTGAGTATAACACTGAGAATCAAAAGGCAGGCTGTTATTTAATGGGGAGGACTTCCAGAAAAGGAACAGTAAAGGCACTGGAGTCTTCCTGTGTATGAAACATAAAGCCAGCATGCTGATGCAGCAGGTTGGTACATTAGGCAGTTTCCTGGGATGAAAGGGTTGAGTTATTTAGAATCTCTAAAATGGTGAGGCGATAATTCATTGGGGTTTAAATGAATGAGGAGTGATCCTGCTGAAACCTACAAGACACAGAAGGGATTGGAGAAGGTAGATGTTGAGAAGTTTTTTCCATTCTTGAGCAAGCTGTCGAACTCGATTATATAGATACCGAATAAGGAACATCGATTTCAATCTGAGATGCAGAGTCATGGCTTCTCTCCGAAGGTAGTGAATGTCTGGAACTCCCTAACCCAGGGAGGTGTGGAGGGTTACAAGGAGTCGGCAAGACAGTGGAGTTGAGGCCTGGGGTAGATCAGCCAAGTTCTATCCATTGACAGAGTTAGCTTGAGGGACCGATTGACCTACTCCTGTTCCTATTTTTTTAATTTCACATGTCATGCTTTTGGAAAGTAACGGGTTATTTTGCTGGAAGTCGTGTTGTACAATGTTGCATTCAGGGAGAGCAGGGGATTTGTTTTGTTAATCCCGGGTGGGGTATGTGGCTGTATTCCCAGCGTATCTGGGTCTGCAACATGACCCACATCTGGAGCAGAAGATACAGCGAGGAGAAGCCTGGAAACAGAGACTGGGGGTTGGAATGGTGGTCACTTCCTGTTCCAGCCTGGATTTTCCAAGTACATTTCCAAAACTACACCTAACCATCGGAGTGGCCTCGATCTGCCCCTGTTCCGCAGGTCCGAGGGCTGAATGGAACATCAGAACATAGGGCTGAGGGACACAAGTGGGCCATTCGGCCCTTTCACACTACTCCACCGGCATATAAGGTCATGGCTCATCTCATTGTGATTCCAGCTGCACGTTTGTTTCCATGCACCATTATCCCTGATTCACCTGTCCATGGAAAATCAGATAAAGCCAGCTTCGATATAATATAAAGATTCAGCCATCCCAAACTTCTGGAAAAGAGAATTCCCATTTGACTGAAATCCCACTTTGTGTAGTTCTCCTAATTCCTGCTCTGACGGAGGTTGGAGGATGTCACTGTTTCCTTTTCACGTCCCATTCCTCCACTGCTAACACCAAATTTTAAATATCACCAGGCCGATGATAAAGGTCTCAGACTGAGTCAGGTTCAGTGACAGGAACAAGTCAGGCAGATTTCTTTAGTCAGCCAAAAGTAACTAACAGAACTAGCAGATGCGCATGGTGGATCTGTGGTTAGCACTGCTACCTCCCATTACCAAGTAGCTGCGTTCAATTCCAACCTCGGGCAAACCTCTATGTGGATTTTGAACATTCTTCCCATCTCTTTATGGGTTTCCTCCCAGTGTTCCAGTTTCCATCCACAGTCCAAAGATATGCAGCTGAGAGCGGATTGGTCATGCTAAATTGCCCATAGTGCCCAGAGATGTGTAGGTTGGATAGTTTAGTCATGGGAAATGCAGGGTTACATGGATAGAGTAGGGGGGGCAGGTTCAGAAGGGGATACTGTTCCGAGGGTCAGTGTGGACTTGATGGACGGAATGTCCTGCTTCCACACTGTAGAGATTCTATAAAAACAACAAGAAGTTTGGACTATGCAAACACCCAGTGGGTATCTATCTGATCCACTCTCCTCTAGGTTTTGTATATTTCAATAAGATCACCTCTCATTCCAAGAGTAACCTATTAAAGCCTTCATAATGTAAGGCCATCATTCCTGGAATACATTAAGTGAAACATCTTTGAACTGCTTCCAATTTAATTATATCCTTTCTCAGGTAAGGAGACAAAAATAATCTCTCGCTCAGATGAAGTTAATTTTTGTTTTCTCAGTGGCGAGAGTATTTGGAACTCTCTTCCCCGCAGATCACTGAAGGCAGAGATATTGAATATGTTTGAGGCATGGACTGAAGGTTCATAAATAATAAAGGAGTCAAGGATTATTGGGAAATGGCAGGAATGTGCAGTGTTGGGGAAATGTTGACAGTGGTACAAAATCACACTGCTCCAGAACATCCAGGAATATAGTGCAAAATGAAATGATAATATCGATAAAATGTTAAGGGGAAATCTAAGGTGGTGGCGATCTGGAAGGCCTGCTTTGTTGGGCTCTGCATCACAGCATGGACAAAGTGCTTCCGTAACCCACTCCATCCCAGCCATTTATTTAAAATGCTTAGTTTTGGAAAGTTTTGAGAGTTGGCAGTTGCAGGAGTCTTAGTTTGTGTAGTTTTTAAGGTTTATGAGACTTTGTTTATTAATGATCAGTAATTCGAATTCTTCCTCTCTCGAGTTCAAATGTTGCTACAGTGTGTTCTGGTTAATGATGTGCTTAAATGGTGTACATGGAGCATTAAGGGGAGTCATTGGCCTGAAAAGAGGAAAAATGTACTTTCTAGTCATAAAAAGAGAGGGTAGATGTTGTCCTATTGCAGGAGATGCACCTTGATGACAAGGAACATTTGACATGACAGCAGGTCGGGTTTGATCGGGTTTATTTCTCCTCTTTTAATACTACGAGTAGGGGAGAAGCAATAATGGATAAAAAGAATCTTCCATTTAACTAATTAGTTCGTATTTGACTCTCACGGGAGGCTCATGATCCCCAAAGCCTTGAACTATGGTAAATAATACAGTATTTTGAATGTTTATTGACCCCCCCCCCCCCCCCCCCCCCCCCCCGGCGCACCCTCTTAAAATCCTGGTAGATGCATTTTCCAAACTCAGATATCTTGCATCGTGGCACATAATTGTAGAAGATTTCCACTGTCTTATGGACCCCACCGTGGACAGAATGTCCAAAGGTGCTCCAATACCCTCGTTATAATGTAAGCAATTAGTGGATTTGTGTGCAGAACTAGAGCTGGTGGATGTCTGGAGGCAGATCCACATCACAATGAGAGATTTTATTTTCTTCTTTAACCCGCAGAAATGCCACACGAGGGTTGATATCTTCCCCATCCCTGCAACAATCTTAGATTTGGTGGCATCCTATACAATTGGGAATATTACCGTTTCTGACCATGCAGCAGTATACTTATTGATTAAGAGCAATATAGCAGTTTAGATACATTGGCGAATGTATCCCTTTATTGTCAAGACTAGTTAGTTCATTGGGTATTTAGATTAGATTACTTAAAGTGCAGAAACAGGCCATTTGGCCCAACTAGTGATACGCGCTGTAATCAGAACTATTGGTATGTAAATTGTTTCCATTTACATCTCTTCCTCGCAGTGACTTTCACATTTTCAGCACTCCTTGTCAAGGCACAGTGGAGATGTGGAGCTGTAAATGGATGGGAGCTGCACGTTCTGTCAGTTCCAACATTGGCTGCAAGTTTCCCCACACTGGGCTGCGATCTAAAACAGTGTTAATGAACAATGCAACAGCCTAGGTTTATAAATGAATGAACCAGTGTGGACTGCACAGCTCCCCACACTGGACATTGAGCCCAGGATTATAGATCCAGCATTGGTGTGGGCTGCACAGAGTTTCACTCTGGACATAGCTGGATTGCATTCAGCAGTACACTAGCCGGATCTACACAGTGCTCCATCCTAATTATGTAATGGATGGTATGGTTATGTGAGTTGGATTGCGAATGTGAGAGAACTAAACATCTGGCAATGCCTTTATTTTGTATTTTAATTCTTCTGAATGGACTCTTCAAATCCTGACTCATCCGGTTAGACCCATCCGTCTGGAAAAATGGAGCTGAGGCTGCAGAGAGGACAGTCTCCGTAAAATGGAATGAGGGAATCACCATCAGATCAGACGTTGTCTTAGTGAATGGTGGGTCAGGATTGAATGGACCACTAATGCAATTTATTTATATATTCCTGTTTGTTCTTTGTAAACTCCCCTTTTCTCCCAGTGCCTCATACTCGTGGGGAGTGAGTCACCTCCTCCTGTTCCTGCGTAACAGGATCCTCGGGCCTCACGAGCCTCCAGATTTCCCTGTGCGCCAGTTTTGAGCAGTTGAATGACTGGCTTCTGTTCCTGTGTCCCAGCTTCGAACAATTGAGTGACTGTCTCCTGTCCCTGTGCCCCAGTTTCAAGCAGTTGAATGACTGCCTCCTGATCCCAAGTTTGTGAAAATACATGTCCTCCTCCTGCTCCTGAGTAACAGGCTCCAATAGCTCTGTGCTCACCTGCTGCTCCTGTGGAATGGAGGTGAGGGACTGAATGGCCTCTTCACATTCTTTACAGCTTTTCTTGACTAAAGGCCTTTGTCCTGTTTCTGTAAAACAACATCAAAATCTGAATGATGTATTTTTGTATTTGACTGTCAGTAATTGAGCAAACAAGACGACTGGCAGAATTCAGAAGCTGAATAGCCTCCTCCTGTTCCCGTGTTATACACTGAAGAGTCAATAGACTCTCAGAGATGTACAGAACGGAAAAAGATCATTCGGTCTGGTCATCCATACCGCCAAATATCCTAAATTAATCTCGTCTCCCTTGCCAGCAGGTGGCCCATCTCCCTCTACACACTTCCCAGGCATATATCCACCCAAATGCTTTTTAAATGGTGTAACTGTATCTGCCTCCACCACCTCTTTTGGCTGTTCAATCCATACACATAGCAGTCTCTGTGTGAAAATGTTTCCTTCATGTCCCTTTTTAAATCTTTCTCCTCTCACCTTAAACCTTTGTCTTCTAATTTTGGACTCGTCTATCCTGGGAAAAGACATTGACTGTTTGCCTTATCTATGCCCCTCATGATTGTATAAACCCCTTTAAGGTCCCCCCTCAGCCTGAACACTTGAAAATAGCCCTAACCTATTCAAACTCTCCCTGTTACTCTAACCCTCCAGCACCTGCAACATTCTTTTAAATCTCTTCTGTACCCTTTCAAGTTTGACAACGCCTTTCCGACAGCAGGGAGACCAGATTTAAAGATACTATTTCAAAAGTGGCCAAACCAATGTCCTGTACAGATTTAACATGTCATGTTAAAGCACGCACCAATAAAGGGAAGATCACCAAATGCCTTCATCACTGCGCTATCTACCTGTGACAGCACTTTCAAGGAACGGAGAACCTGCACCACTAGTCTAACTTTGCTGCCTCACAGGGCAGCGACCTGGGTTTAATTCCATTCTTGAATGACTGGCTGTGTGGAGTTTGTACATTCTCCCCGTGTCTGCGTGAGTTTCCTCCGGGTGCTATGTTTTACTCTGACAGTATAAGGATATACAGGTAAGGGTAGATTGGCCATGCTAAATTGCGCGCCATACCCAAGGATGTGTAGGGGAGGTGGATTAGCCATGGGAAATGCAGGCTCAGAGGGATAGGGCAGGTGTTTGCCCAGTTTAGACAAATCTCTAAACAAACCTACTGTTTAGAGGTTCGGTGTGGCCTCGATGGGCAGAAAAGCCTGTTTCCTAACTGTAGGGATTCGATCATTTCTATGGAGTTCTTCTTCATTGGCAGCTTTCGACAGGGCACTACCTATATGCCTTGCCTTGATTTGTCTGCCAAAATGGAACACCTCACATGTAACTAAAATATACTCTATCTGCCACTCCTCGGTTCACCTAAACAAGGTCCCATTATAGTCTGAAAGATCATTCTTCACTGTCGACTACACCACCAAATTTGGTATTATCTACAAACTTACTGACCATACTTCATATACTCAAATGCAATGATTTGCATAAGTGACAAAATGCAGTGGATCCACTATTGATCTTTGCGGCACGCCACAGGTCACAGGTCTCCAAGTTCAAAGAACAAATGTCCACTGTCACGCCCTGTCTCCAATATTCAAGAAAATTTTGGATCTAAATGGCAAGCTCTCCCTGGATTCAAGACTGTCTAACCTTGTTAACCATGCGACCATGTAGAACATTTTGGTAATCTTACTGAATTCCATAAAGACAACATCCGCTGGCCTGCCTTCATCAATCATCTTCATCACTTCCTCAAAAGATTACACCGAGTCAGTGAGACGTGATCTCCCATGTACAAAGCCCTCTTCAGTCCTTGTCTTTTCAAATGCATGTACATCCTTTCCAACAAAATCCCCTCCAACAATTTAGTCACCATTGACGTCAGGCTCACTTACCTATTTTGTTTTCCTTACATTTTAAATAATGACACTATGTTAGCAGCCCTCCAGTCTTTTGACACCTCACCTGTGGAAATCAATGATACAAATACATCAGCAAAATGCTGACCAATCTCCTTCCTGGCTTCCCACAAACATTTGGGATACAACTGATCAGGTCCCAGGGATTTGTTCACCTTTATGTGTTTTAACATGTCAAACATCTCCTTGTAATATAGACACCTTTCAATGTTTCACTATATATTTATTCATTTTCTCGGTCTTGTAACCTCTTCCTCATTAAATACTGAGTAGAAAATTTTGTTTCGTATCCCTCCAATCTCGCGTGGTTCCACACATAGGTATTCTTACTGATCTTTAAGGGGCCCTGTTCTCCCCCTAGTTAATCTTTTACCATTAAAAGATTTGTAGAATTTCTACAATGCCTCGTTAACCCTATTTCTAAAGCCATCTCTTGTCCACATTTTTCTGTCCACATTTTTCTGGCATTGACTATCAACTTTCTGCCCTTATACACCTCTCGGGATTTACTTGATCTCAGCTCTGTTTACCTGACATATGCCTCCTTCCTTACCTTGACCAGAGCATCAATATATCTAGCTATCCAGCACTCCCTGTACCCACCAGCCTTGCCCCTCTCACTAATAGGAACACGTTGGCTCTGTAATCTCTGAAACCAAGTTTTTATGGCCTTGCATTTTCCAACCATCCCTTTACCTGTGAATAGGGTATTCCAATCAGCCTTTCACAGGGCTCACCTAACACTTTCAAAATTGGCCTTGTTCAAAGTTAGAACTTTAATGTTTACATCAGGTCTTTCCTATTCCACAACTAAATTAAAACTAATATGTATGCATAACAGAAAGTTAAAGAAACACTTCCTGCACCTCTGTAACAGGCTCGAGAGGCTGAATGGTCACCTCGTGGCTCACTGTAATAGACTGGAAAGGCTGAATGGCCTCCTCCTGTCTTTGTGTAACAGACCCGAGACATTCAATGAGACAGCAACCGTGGATTACGAGCAGCCGTTAAACTGTATCTGATGGAGGTCCATCCCTTCTCAGTTACAGAAACACAACCAACACAATGTATTCCCGGTGCCCTCTCAGTAACACCTCATACAGCTGCAGCGACACATCACTTCGTTTTGAATGATTCTGTTGGCAAAATGTGCTGAAACATGTGTTGCTGGAAAAGCGTAGCAGGCCAGGTAGCATCCAAGGAGCAGGGGAATCGACGTTTCTTGATTTTCCAGCTCTGATCTCCAGCATCTGCAGTCCTCACTTTCTCCTTGTTGGCAAAATGTGCCAATATTAAAGATTTCCACCTTTTCAAGTAGCAAGAGGCTAATATGGGCTAAATGGCCTTCTATTATACCTCTGCAAGATGCCCATCGGGATAGAATTGCTTCGGCCTGTTGCTGAGCAGCAGTCTCAATGCTCTGTCTCAAGATGATGAAAGGATTTGGTAGCAGGGCACTTCAAACCAGGAGTAGCCTCACACTGGTCAATAAGGAATCTAGAAACTTGCCCACCCGAGTTTTCTTTATGCAACCGATCTGATATTTTATAACTGCTTCTTTCATAATCAGAGTGGAACATATATGGACCCCTGCAGTGTTCTGTTAATACTCTCATATCCAAGTTTAAAAAAAGATTTAAAGATTTATAGTCCATTCCATTTTTCATTATCCATTATATCCAAACCCAGTAAATGTTGTTTTGTAGTTATATGAAAAGTGATGTGTGGAACTGGTTAATTGGGCCTGTTTTCTCAGTCATGATTTGGAGATGCCGGTGTTGGACTGGGGTGTACAAAGTTAAAAATCACACAACACCAGGTTATAGTCCAACAGGTTTAATTGGAAGCACACTAGCTTTCGGAGCGCCGCTCCTTCATCAGATGATAGTGCAGGACACACTTCTAAGGCACAGAATTTATAGCAAAAATTTACAGTGTGATATTATACATTTAAAAGTACCTTGATTGTCTGTTGGGTCTTTCATCTGTTCGAATACCATGATAGTTTCACTTCTTTCATGTGTAAATCACAAAACTTTTTTTTTTAAATGTTGCATTCTCAGGTTAGCTGTAACAGTGAGTTTTAGCTGGACAATATGTTGAAGGTGTTAGCCCCCTGTGTTCTCTGTATATGCCATGATGTTTAGATTGATTCTAATCTGACAAGTGAGATAACAGAGTTTTACATGAAGCCATACAGTTTTTGAGCTCAGAGTTTTACATGAATTCATGCAATTTTTGAGCAAACTACAATGTAACTCTGCAAGTACAAATTCACCCCACAAAATTTACGAGTGCATGTGGGTCTTTGTCTGTTTGTATATGTGTGTCTGTGTCTGTCTGGGTTGGGGGGTTGTGAGTGTGAGAGAGAATGTATATATTTGTGTAGTGATGTAGAGTGTCTTAAGTATGTGACGGGGTGCATGTGTGAGTGTGGGAGTGTGTGTGCGTGACTGGGGTGGGGGATTTTGACTATCAGTGAGAGAGAGTGTATATGTGTGTGCATGAATGTAGAGTGGTCTCAGTCTCTGAGAGAGTGCCATGTGAGTGTGTGAGTGTGTGTGTCTCCAAGGGTGTGTGTGAGTGTCTGTGTGCGTGTCTGCGTACATGTGTGTCCGTATGTATGTGGGTGTATAGGAGTGTCTGTGTGTGTGTGTATATTGCAATGGTGGTCACCTATAATGTGACATGAACCCAAGGTCCCGGTTGAGGCCCTCCCTATGAGTATCGAAATTAGCTATCAGCCTCTGCTCGGCCACTTTTCGCTGCTGCCTGTCCTGAAGTCCGCCTTGGAGGATGGTCACCAGAATGTCCGAGGTTGAATATCCTGGACCACTGAAGTGTTCCCCAACTGGGAGGGAACCCTCCTGTCTGTTGATTGTTGTGCGGTGTCCATTCATCTGTTGTCGTAGCCTTTGCTCAGTTTCCCAGTCTTTGTTCAGTGACTGTGACTAATGCCAATCTCCATGGATTCTAATTATTCCAGCGGAGGGTTTCCATCTTTAAATGATAAATGGGCGCCGTTCAATGTGTTATCCCATAACATGGGCGGGAACGTCACCGACAGCACTGACAGGGATCAGCAGATTTGGAGAGAGGGGGAGGAGAGATATGAATCTGAGAACATTAGATTGGAATGTTCCAACAATGGATCAGAATCTGAGAACATTAGACTGGAATGTTCCAAAAATGTATCATAATCTGGGAACATTAGATTGGAATGTTCCAACAACAGACAGGAGTTTATCCATTTATGTTTGGTATCTTTCTGCATTTAATTGGTGGCCATTATCATTACGAATCTATTACGTTCTTCTCATTATTCAATATTTTTATTATCCTTTGCTGGCTGTCGTCGGTGTTCCTGGTAAGTGTCACTATCCAGATTTTCCTTTCTATAAACCAGTTATGACTGTATTACTGTTCTTTCATATAGTCTACACTTCTTGTCCTTATTATCTTCCTGGTTGAAACTCTCAATCCATAGATTCACTCTTCAGGCTACTGCTAACTACATCAATTAATGTGTTCAATTACTGTCTCCCTCTCTGCTCTGACATTGGTACTCATGGGTCTCTATGTTGACCTACTCAGTTTCAGCGGAGAACTACAATTTATTGTAACATTGCCCTTGTTATTGAAGTATTAACAGCATGGAGATCATTCTCTACTGTTCTGGTTACAAACTCCACTTCCTTCCACTCTTTCCCTCCCATCCCTGGCCAATATCTGCGGCTGAAGCTGACAAGTCACAACTGTGGGAGATCCCTTTGACCATGAGCTGATTCATGACACCATATCCTGACCATTTCTAACTTGAAATACTCACCACTCCAGAATATATCTCACTGGTTTATTCCATCCCCTGTTTGAACCTTGAGCTATGAAATACAGGCTTAAGGAAGCCAAAAATTTGCCGCTGACACTCCGGCTTCAAACTTGCCGAAGCAAATCTGATTCGAATTCACACCAAACTCCCATCCATCTGTAATTCATGTGTATGCCGATGTATATTGCTATTGTCTCTGGCAATGTCTTTATTTTGACATTCTCAAACACTTTATCTCATCTATCCATGAAACTTCTCTCGTTCTCTCTCTGTCGATTAACAAAAAGCCTGCCAGTTGTTCTTATTTAAAATAATTTCCTCCATGTGCGTTCCTTCTCAAACAATGAGTTTCGCATTCGACAATGCCTTTATTCAATGTTCTCATTCTTGTAAGTTTTCTGTCGAAGATCTCACTTCTCCAGTTAGTCCCACTACTCTGTCTTTCTCCCCATATTTCCACAACATCTTTTCAGTTAATTAACTGTCTGTTTCATGTGAATCTTTCTGTTCATCTGTACCTTTCCCTGGCCTTTGTTTTTGGCTCCCTAGTGTATCGAGTGCAATCATTGTGAAGCTGAGAAACAGTGAAATGGTGTGAGTCAGGCTGTTGTTCACTTCCCTGTATGTCCCATGTGAAGGTCCATGGGCAGGGGTGTTTCAGAGGTTATGAGACACATCCTTGTAACTTGGTCTGTACCTGTATTTGTCTCTTCCGGGGCGACCTTGGGATCAGTAGCATGAGAAAGCCCCTAGAGTAAAGGACCAGGCATCTAAATTGTGTGACAGTGCTGTCATTTTAAAAAAAGTTATTTTCTCCTTTTTTTAAATAAGAAATCTTAAAGGCCAAACTACCTACTGAAAACGGCTCAAGTAAATACTTACGACGCCTTTAGGATTTTTAATAAATAGGAGTAACAACGGCCTAGTAACGTATCTCCAGCTGCTACTCTCTCTGACACCTGACTTGATGCTGATTCCTCCTGGATTGGAGAACTGTATGCAAGAATGTATGTCTGAATGTACCTTTTTGCCAAGGGGTGCGTTTATGGGATATTAGTATATTGGAACAGTTCGTCTGTAGAAGGTACTGTATCCATTATTCGGTTAAGATTTCCAATACTGAAAATGTGTTGCTGGAAAAGCGCAGCAGGTCAGGCAGCATCCAGGGAACAGGAGAATCGACGTTTCGGGCATAAGCCCTTCTTCAGGAGAAGAAGGGCTTATGCCCGAAACGTCGATTCTCTTGTTCCCTGGATGCTGCCTGACCTGCTGCGCTTTTGCAGCAGCACATTTTCAGCTCTGATCTCCAGCATCTGCAGACCTCACTTTCTCCTCTAAGATTTCCAATAGTTAAATTATTCTAAATTCCTCGTCATTTTGAATGGATTTTCATTAGAGTGTTTAAATATATTGTGTAAGTAGTTTGACTATTTAACGGTGAGTAGTTTGACTAATGGCATCACATCTGGAACACCTACTTCACATCTATCTTTAAAATAAGAAAGGTTTGTCTTCCAACCTACCCTCTTAAAATAGTTTGAGGCAGTCTGGTTGGTCTATTGCAAACTGGGGTCTCTTGTCTGGTTCTCAATCGGTAATACCAAATTGGGTTGAGAATTACAATCCCTACAGTGTGCAAACAGACCATTCGACCCAACAAGTCCACACCGACTCTCCGAGGAGTAACCTACCCAGACCCATTCCTTTACCCTATTATTACACATTTTCCCCGACTAAGGCTCCTAACCCACACATCCCTGAAAACTATGAACAATTTAGCATGGCCAATTTACCTGACATGCACACCTTTGGATTGTGGGAGGAAACCATAGAATCCAGAATAAGGTCATGCAGACACTGGAGATTATGCACCGGGAGACTATTGCGTTCAAAGGTCGTGTATGGTAGCTGTTAGTGTCTTTTGTTGTGGGTGTGAATTCGGTTGGTTTAAATAGTGGTTTGTGTATAAAGATTCTTTTAGTCATTAACTGGGTGTGGCGGAAGTGAAGTTGGCGGTTTTACAAAAGGTAATGAAGGCAAAGCTGTAGGAATTGACAGACAAGCTGGAGTTGGGGTTGCTTTTGTATGTGAGAAAATGAGAGATAATTAAAGCTATAGCTCGGCAATTACATTTGGTAGAACTGCCATCAGACTCTTTGGAAATGGCTGGAATTCAATGTCAAATGAGGCACTTTGAACATGAGAAGGAATTGAAACAGTTTTAATTATGATGAAAAGTAGAAATAAAAAAAGGAAATGAAGAAGAAAGAGAGAAAAGGACAGAAGAAAAGCAGAGAGTTTCAACTTAAAAAGTTAACAGTTAGAGAGGAAAGTTGACATAGAAGGCGGAGATGAAGGCAGACGGTCGGTGGGATGAGGAGGATAGTGAGGTTGAACAACCATATTGCAACCAATGGTCTAATGGGATTCTGTTTAAATACATCCAGGTATTATCTAAATTTGATGAGAAGAATGGGGAAGCCTTTTGAATTTTTTTTGAGAAAGTGGCTAAACAAATGCAGTGGCCAGTGACCATGTGGATTTAGTTGATCCAAACAAAGCTGATAGGTATTTGCATCCCTATTGGAGGAGGTATCTCGCTAGTATGGGGTGGTGAAGAAAGCCATCTGAAGTGCATATGAGCTTGGGCCAGAAGCCGACAGACAGCATTTCAGGAATCTAAAAAAGGGTCCCTGGTTAAACGCACATTGAGTTTCAAAGGATCAAACAAAGTAATTTTGAAAGGTGGGTAAGGGTATTAAAAACAGAGCAAACCTATGACACTCTTAGAGAGATTCTTATTTTGGTGAAGTTCAACAATTCACTTCCTGCAGTCGTGAGAAGTCGTGTGGAAGAGCAGAGAGTTAAAATGGCAAGCTTAGAAATGGCTGATGATGATGATTGGGTTCAGAAATCAAAGATTGGTTTCTTTGAGAGGTTGTGAAGAATGTGTGAGATCTTCTTAAAACATATACCTGTGAGAGTAAGATGAACTGGCATAGGCCAGGAGTAGCAGGTAAAGAGGTTAGAGCATTAAGAGGTACAGAAGTATGTAACTCTTTTATGCTGAGACATGAGGAGCTATGTCTTTCAGAAGGAGTATTGGTGAGATGAGAAGTGCTCCATTATGTAACGTGCGTTTGGAATGTCCAGTGGAAATATCAAAGATTTATTTCACAATGGGGAAGGATGCCTTGAGCTTAGTGTTGGTGTTACTACATTTCAGCATTTAAATTGCGAATAACATACATGAGACCAACCTTTACCACTGATCGTGACCCGCTACAGTTTTTGCAGGGGTCTAGGGAGAAAAATACCCGTCTGTTTCGATTGAGCTTATTATTGCTGCCATTCAGTTTGAAATTATACAGGTGACAGGGCGAGAAACCCTACGTTTTGACACGTTGTGGAGACTTGGCAGGAATAAAATGCCTGAAATCGAAACTAGTTGTGAACATTTATATGCTCACAGTCAATGTAATGTATATGCATATCAGTCTACTGATAGAGGAAGATTAGGAGGTCTAAAATGAATCCACCTTTGTGTATTGATGGATTATTGTATTAAAGATTGTGTTTTGAGGATACTATCACTGCAAAAAGGTTATTTTCTCTTGGGTTTTTTTTTGAAGAGAGGTTTTAAAGGTGGAGGTGGAGACTTTCTGCCTGAAAACAGTTTAAGTAAATAACTGAGATTTTAGGTTTCATTAAAACGGTGGTAACGATGGAAGGGCAGTGGCCAGCTCTGCCAAACCAGGGTTTACATTTTGTTTTTTGCTGCAGCATTCAGAAGCTGCTAGGGATCCCAAAAAGGTTGGAAATTTTAATACACGATCCCCAGCTGCTTTTCTCTCTGAGATCTCTGTTGATGTTGTTTCCTCCTGGACTGGAAAACTGCTGTAAGGATCTGTATTTGAATATATCTTTGTGCCAAGCGGTGTAAACCAAGAAGGTATGGTATCTATTGTTTGTCTAAGTGTTCCAACATATAAGCCATCCCGAAATTTTCTTTTCTTTGATTGTATTTTAACTAAAGCATTTGAATAGATTATATTTTGCTTAATATCGAGTGGTTTGACCAGTCACAACATATCTGTAAGGCACACTTCCCATCTATATTCAAAATAAGGATAGGTTTGGGTCTAAGCGGCCTTCTTACAATATTTTGCGGGGATCTGGTCTGGTCCACGACACTTGTACCGAGGGGTTTCTGACTGGCTCCTGTAATTGAAAATTTAGTGGAGGGGCAGGGGATGGTTTGCTGGAGGTTGTGCTATAAGTTGCCTCAGACATTCAGGGAGACCTGAGGATTTGGCGACCCAACTCTGGATGGAGCATGGGGACTGTAGTTACAACATCTGGGTGTGTAACATGAACACCAAATGGAGCAGAGGCTGCAGAGAGGGGAAGCTCTGAAACCACGGAGTGAGTGTGTGTGGGGAAAGGGATCTGCTCTATCAACCCCGGGTTTTCCAGGACCAGCTTGCCAAGCTCCACTTGACCCAGGAGCAGAGTGTGAGGGGCCCTGACTGAACAAGGAGCTGATCATAGAATGGTGTCACCTCCTTCAACACGACCTGCAGTTTCACACCAGGGAGAGGGTGGTGCTGCCAGTGACTGTTAGGGTCACTGTTTCATTCAGCTTCTATGATCCAGAACTTTCCAGGCAGGACTAGGTGACATATCCATCATTTCCCAGTATCTCAACATCAACGTCACCATTCGATGATGAAGGATATATATGATGGATGAGAAGCACTGTTTCTCCCTCAGCAGGGAGCTGCCGGGGGTGTTCAGTGTAGTGGGATTCCCGATGGTGTACATGCCATCTGCAGGGTATCCATGTCAATGGAGAGAGGTAGAGGAACTGAAGGAGCTCTCTCTCTTTCTCTATTAATGTTACAGCGTGCCCATGCACAGGACACCATGTTGGTAAATGCCCCCTGCGCTGGCAGCAGTCACGGCCTCTTCATTCAGAAGCAGTCAGCCATTCCCATCGTCATCGGGTCTTCACGTAGAAAGAATTGAATATATCTTGGATAATTTACGTCCCCTTGATGCACGTTTCAAAACACCATCCCCACCGCCAATCAACCACATCAAAGTATTACATGTGTACGGAGAGCAATGGGGTCACTTGGAGTGTCTGGGAGCTGACGATCAGCGATGGAGCAAAACCTCCCATGTCTGAACGAATCTGAGTGAACCCCCCCCAGTACACAGTATCATTAAGTCATGTAATCCCTCTCCATTTCAGTAACATATTGCTTTCTATTATTCCAGTAAATGAAATGACAGTTTATATCATTTTAAATTCCACCTTCCAATTTATTATCTATTGCCTTTACCTCTCTGAATCTATTTGCAGACTCTCCACCTTCTCTTGATAATTTAATCTCTTGCTTACCACAGCGACATCACCAAACTCAGCATCTGTATATCTGTTCCATCCTCCTGATCATTAATATAGATTGTAAATAGTTGAGAACCCAGCGCTGGTCACTGTGTGACCTTAATGGTTACGTTCTCTTTAACTGAGTGAGACTGATTTATCCTGAGAGCCTGCATCTTGTATGATACACATTCCTCCCCCATTCCTGTTCAACACAGTAGAAGAGTTAAATAAGAATAAGGAGCATCTTTGAGGAATCCAACCCCTCGATGAGGCGGATGTCTACACGGCCTCAGTTCCAATTTCCTGCTGTCTCTTCATCCTAAAACTCTAGTCTCTTGTTGTAGATTGCGACACGTGAAAATAATCCACTCCACATCTACACATTCAATTACTTTTAGCATTTTACAGACCTCAATGAGATCTCCTTTCATTCTTATAAACTCGGGAGTGTAGGCCTAAACTGCTCAATTTCTCTTCATAAGACAAACACTTCAAATATGGAATCAATCTAATGAAGCTCTTCTGAATTGCCTCGAATGGAAATACCTCATTCTGCAGGACACCCAAACTGTACTCCAGTTGCAGCCTCACTAATGCCTTGCATAGCTGCACCAACACTCCCTACCTTTCTCCTCCATGCTTTTATAAATAAACGCTGAAATTATGCTTGCATTTCTCATTACTTGCAGTACCCGCAGGTATGTTTTCTGTGATATGCATGTGGACACCCAGATCCCTCTGCACCTAAACACTTTGAACTTTATCTCCATTTAGATAATAATTTGTCTTTCTATTATACTGGCCAACTTGAATAGCCCATATTTATTCACTTTAGTTTTCCTTGCCAAACGTTGGCCCATTCATCCAAAGTATCCATATAGTTTTAAATCTCTTGCATCATCATTCCGAATTAATTTCCTCCCAATGCGAGTGTCATCTGAAAATGTGACACCGCATTTTCTATCCCATCAACTGAGTACAGTATTACCATCGATTGCAAATGGTTGAGGCATGAGAACTGAAATCAATGGCACCCCACAAATTGCATTTGCCAAAAGAAAATGACACATTTATTCCATCTGACTCCATTTTGTTGGTTAACCAATCCTCCATCCAAGCTAATAAAGTACTCCTAAACTCATGTTGTCTGATCTTACCACTTACTCTTTGGAGAAGCGACATATCCGATGCCTTCAGGAAGACCAGATATGTTCCATCACGAGGATTCCCACGATCCATATTGTTTGTGACATCTTCAAATAACTCAAGCAAACAATTCAAACACGATTTAGCCTTCGTAAAACCATGTTGACTCTGACGAATTGTGGTTTAACTTTGCAAATGTCCTGAACAATGGACTCTAACCATTTGCCTTAAATTACAGTAGTTTATTGTTACATTTTAGTCCCTAATGTATACCATTATTATAAGTTCTTCCCTTTTGAAAGCCTTTGCGTTTTCTTTGAATTCCTATTTAATGGGCAAACGTTTTTACACAGCTCCAAATGCTGTGTAAGAGCTATGTGTGGCTGAATGGACTCATCATCCTGCTGGTGTACAAAATCGATGGGCTGACGTCTTTCTGGTGTTCCCATGTTGCCATCTCCAAGGCCAGAATGACCTCCTCCTGTTGATGCTTTAGAGGATTGGGAGATTATGGAATCTTTCTGTTGCTGGGTAACATTTTGAGGGGCTGATGGGTCTTCTCATACTTCTCCATAACAGGTGGATATACTGAACGGTCTCCTCATGTATCCCGGAGATGGGACCGAGGGATTGATTGGTCTTCTCTTGTTCCCATACAACAACCACGTGTCTAACTTACCTCTTCCTTTTTCATGAACGAAGTCTCAGGTAGTTTTTATCCTTATCCAATTCCCTTACAATAGGCTCGGTGGGTCTGAATGGCCTCCTGCTATCCCAGTGTAACAATGGTGGGCTGCACGGCGGCACGGTGGCACAGTGGTTAGCACTGCTGCCTCACAGCGCCAGAGACCCGTGTTCAATTCCCCCCTTAGGCGACTGACTGTGTGGAGTTTGCACATTCTCCCCGTGTCTGCGTGGGTTTCCTCCGGGTGCTCCCACACTCCAAATATGTGCAGATTAGGTGAATTGGCCACGCTAAATTGCCTGTAGTGTTAGGTGCAGGGGTAAATGTAGGGGACTTGGTCTGGGTGGGTGCGCTTCGGCGGGTCGGTGTGGACTTGTTGGGGCGAAGGGCCTGTTTTCACACTGTAAAGTAATCGAATCTAATCTAATCTCTAGTCGCTGTGTGACCTTTTCCAGTTCCTATGTTACAGACTTGAGGAGGCTGAATGGACTGATCCTGTTGCTGTTTAACAGGATACTGATGCAGCATGGCCGACTCTGGGTCCAGTGTTATAGGCTCGAGTGGCTGATTGGCCTACTTCTGTAAATGTATATCAGGCTCCAGGGGCTGACTAGCCTCGTCCTGTTTTGATGAAACAGGTTCGAAGGCCAGAATATCCTCCTGTTGTTCCTGTGTAACAGGCTGGAGAACGGAATGGATTCCTCCACTATCTGTGTAATTCGCTTCACTTGTTGACTCCTTCTGTCATCTATGTTGAAATAAGATCATGCTTATTTTTTGGCTACTGGGTCAAGCTGATCATCCTTTCGTTATAAGTTAGCACCTTCATTGCAGGAATCAGTTGAGGGAACCATCTCTGAGCTGCTTCCAATATAACAACATCCTTTCTTCATTGAAGAGATTAAATCTGTACACACGACTCCAGATGTGATCTCACTAAGATCCTGTACAGCAGCAGCAACACTTTACCAGCCTGTTATACGTTTCCCACCCAGGTCAGCTCTCTGGGGGAATATCGAGCATTGTTGGAAGATAATTGTCCTTCTCTACACCATCAGCATAACGGGAGATCTGGAGAAATTAAAGTTTGAGAAGATTATAAATGATGTGGCGAGATGATATCCACCATTAATCTGCCCAGAGCCCACGTCGCTCAGATTCCACAGAATCTAGGAAGGTGGAGCACAAAAACAGCAAGGAGGAACAAACATTGATGGGAGTTATAGATCAAAGTGAAAGCTGCAATACAAATGCTGGACATGTTATAAAACAGGAAATGAGATATACACATTTGTGGGTACTGCAGTAATAATGTACTGTTTAAATTATATCTAAACTGTGTTAACCCAATTGAATGCTGATGCTGGGAAAAATGGATTTCATGACCACGTGTGAGATGGTTTGCGTGAACATTATGTCAAGCACTGAGCTCAAGATCAGGTTATTTAGGAATTGGTGTTGGGTGATCAGAAGAGCTAATTGGAAAGTTTGCTGTAAAGGACCTTTTGGGAACAGTGACCACAATGTATTGGTTTTCTTTTATGCTGTTTGAGTGCACGGCAGTTTTTGTTTTATTTGAAGTAACCGTGATAAATCTGAGTCATGCAGATCATGAAGGTGTGAGGAGAAAGTAGGGACTACAGATGCTGGAGATCAGAGTCGAAGAGTGCGGTGCTGGAAAAGCACAGTCAGGCAGCATACTAAGAGCAGATAAATCGATGTTTCGGGCATTAGCCATTCATCAGGAATGAGGCTTCTGGGCCAAGGGGGCTGAGAGATAAATGAGAAGGGGGTACAGCGGGGGGAGGTGGATGGGATTGTGATAGGTAGATGAAGGTGGGTTGAAAGGAATAGGTGATGAAGGGAGACAGAACGCCTCATCTACTGCATCCATTAAACCCAATGTGGTCTTCTCTCCATTGGCGAGACAGCAGGTCAACTTGTGGACCATTTCAGAGAACATCTCTGGGACAGCCACATTGAACATCTCCATCGCCTTGTAGCTGAGCACTTTAACTCCCCTTCACACTCTGCTAAGGACATGAAGGCCCTGGGCCTGATCCATCACCAAGCCCGAGCCACCAGAAGCCTGGAGGAAGAAAGCCTCCTCTTCGGCCTTGGGACCCTCCAACCAAAGGGGATCATAGTGGATCTCACCATTTCCCCATTTCCCCTAATCCCACCTTATCTCGCTCCAACCTTCCAAGTCAGCACCGCCCTTTTGAACGTTCCTATGTGTCCACCTTCCTTCCTATCAATCTGGTCCACCCTCCCCTCGACGATCACTTTCAACCCCACCTTCATCTACCTATTAGATGAAAGGAGGCAGCTTAGAAAAATGCCAAGTGTTTGCAGTAAGCCAGTGGATTCAGAGAAATGTAGGACCCAAGGATGATCAAGAAACTGAGAAGAAAATCAAAAAGAGAAAGAGCGTGCAAACGAAAGAAAAAGATGAATACTGCTAAAAAGCGTCTATCACTGTATGAAAAAAAAATAAAAACAAGGTCAAATGTGGAACAGTTGGTGTGCGTTCAGGATAATTTATTGCAGAGAACAGAGAAATCGCAGGGAAAATAAACAGTTTCTTTGCGTCTATCTTCATGGAAGAATGTCCAGAAAATCTTCCAGAAATACCAAGTGACCATAGGATTTGTGTAATTAAAGTCTAAGATCATTCTTATCAGTGTTGAACCTATCTTTAAAAAAAAAATCTGGATTGAGTATTTCTAAATCTGACAGACTAGATGTACTTGATCCAAGAATTTCAGAAGAAGCAGCAAAGACATGTTGAGTGCATCGCGGATTGTCACTTTATTTTCCGACACATTCCAGAAAGTCACTTAGCCAAACTGGATAAGGCAAAGGTTATAAATATTATCCAATAGTTTAAGAAAGGATGAATTTGGAGAATGGTGAACTACAGACCAGTTATCTTGTCATCCGCAGTCAGGTATCTGTTGGACTCGATGACAAAGAACATGCTACTAGATATATAGAAGATAATAACATAACTGGGGAATGTGAGAATGTACCGATGAAAGGAAAACCAGAAGTGGCAAACATATTTTTGGAATGGTTTGAAGATGATTCTTGTGGACAGAGGCAATGATGAACCAATGGATAACGTATAGTTGGATAATCATGAGTTTTTTTTTTCAAAGAACTCACACAGTAAGCTCATAAGAAAAGTTAAAGCGAGAGGTATTGGGAAGAAAATATACAAATGGGAAAGTAAAAATTAGGTTTACATTCATGTGAATGTAATTGGAATATAGAGGATGTCGTACACCTGTTGCATCGAATGTTCATGAGACTACACTTAGGGTATTGTGTACCGTTTGGAGTCCCAATCTAAGAAAGAATATATTGACTACAGAGGAACTGCAAAAGGTATTATCCATATTAATCCATAAAATGGCAAGATCGTCTGATGTGGAAACTCAGGCTATGATCTCGAGTTTCAAAACATGATAGGTGATTGCAGTGAAACTTATAAACATAGAGAGGACTGAATAACAGAGGGACATGGAGAAGTACAAGTAGGTGAGATAAGGGAGAATCCCACGATATTCTACACGGACAAGTCGAACAGAATAATCAGCAAACAGTTAGTGTCCATTAGAAACCAAAGGGGCAATCTGTGTGTCAAGCTGGAGAACATTGATGGATTGTTACATGAGACCTTCACATCTATTTTACTTGGGAGAAGGAGGAGGCAGGTCCAGAATTCAAGAAGATGGACTGGGAAGCTCTTGAACAGATTGATATAAAATACGAGAAAGGATTTGAGGCTTTGTTCTGTATAAATTTGGACCAATCTCCATGTCTGAATGAGTAGTATCACAGGAGGCTATTGAGGGTCAAGGGACGAAAGATCCTGACTAAATATTTTAATTAGCTTCTGACCATAGGGGAGGTGCCAGAGAACTGGAGAACTACTAATGCAATTCCACTTCACAGTAAGGGTGGGAGATCCACCATGGAACTATAGAGGAGCGAGTATTAGATCACTGTTAAGGAAACTACTGGATAAAATAGGGATGAGAATATCGAACTCCAATCAGAGTCCTAAGGTTTGATCAGGGATAATCATCATGACTTTATCAGAAGGAAGTCACATCAAATGGATTTGATTGAATTAGTTTGAGGAGGTCGATTGTTTAGTTTTGTAGGAAGGCCTTTGACAAATGTCCACCTGGGAAACTGAAAAATAAAGTAAAATCTCACAATATCAAGGGTAACTTGACAGGCTATAACGAAAATTGTCTGAGTAGTAGGAAACAGAGAGTGGTGAGAGAAGGCTGTTTGTGTGACTGGAGACCAGTGTCCCGTGGTGTATCACAGGGATCAGTGCTGTATCCCTTTTTGTTTGTTTTATTCGTAACAAAATATAGATCTGAATGTGAAGGGGCCTAGGTGGAGAGTGGGGAAGGTGTGATAAGTAAGTGTATGTTTGACATAAAGATTGACTGGGTGGTTCGCAGTGAAGAGGAAGGCCTTAAGTTACAGGAAGATGCAGATGGAATATAACCATGGGCAGATGGGCAGATCAATGGCAGATAGAATATAACCCTGATAAATATGAGGTGATGCACTTTGGGAGAAGGAACCAGGCAGGAGGGGACTCAATGAATGGCAGCACACTGGGAACCTCAGAGGGTGCTTCTCCACACATCTCTGAATGTGGCTGGACAGGTTAATGGACTAGTTAAGAATTTGACCTTGGGTGTTGTGTTTCCTAATCAGGGTATAGATTATAAGAGCAATACAGGGCTTTGATTCGGCCAAAATGGAGTACTGTATGTAGTTCTGGGACCCACATTCCTGGAAGGATGTGATTGTACTGGAGAGGGTGCAGAGTGATTCACCAGGATGTTCCCTGGGATGGAGCATATCAGCTATGGAGAGAGACTGGATAAGCTCGGGTTGTTTACTTTGGAGCAGAGAAAGCTGAGGAGTCCATGATTCAGACGGATAAGCTAATAAGCGACACGGACAGGGTGGATAGACAGCTGCTGTTTCTTTTAGTCAGAAGGTAAAGAACAAAGGAGCACACTTTTAAAGTGAAAGGTTTGAGGTTGAGAGAGGATTTAAACTTTTTTTCGCCTAGAGGGTGTTGAGTTCTGGGATTATTTCCTGAGAGGGGAATTATCACGGGTAACCTCACAATCATTAAAAAGTACTTGGACGAGCACTTGGAAGTGTCATAACATTCCAGGCTATGGGCCTGCTGTAGGAAAGTGGGACTAATATAGATCGTGCTGTACTTCTGTAGGCACAGACTCTATGCCCCTGTAAGTGTATGGTGTGGAAGGTCAATTATTGAGTAGTTTAAGGCAGGAATTGATGGGTTTCTGAAGAGTTATATTCCTAAGGGTTATAAGAGTGGACTGTATTATCTTATTAAATTATGTCAATGTAAGAAATATGAGAAAACAGGTGCAGTTTCCTTACAGTTTCAAACCAAAGAATGGAGAATAGGGAACAGGGAAATGGTAGAACTATGAAGCCACTACTTCCGTTCTGTCTTCACAGAAATCTCAAACAATACAAGGAAAACCAAGTCTAGTGTGGGAAAATTTGTAGAGTATGTGCAACCATAGTAAGTAAATGGTTTAGGATAAATTATTGGGGCTGAAATTAATGGTCATAGACAACACTAACATAATTTTTGAAATGGGAATTATGTTTGAGAAACAGATTGGGAGACAAATGAAAGAGAAGCAATGGATGTTAAACATTTTGATTTTTAGAAAAATTTTGGTAAAGCTCCAAGCCCAGTTTGCAAAATCAAATTTGAGTGGATTGGGGCTAATGTATGGGCATGTTTCTAGAATGGGACAGCTGGCAGGAAACAATGAATAGAAATAAACAGACTCGTCAAGCAACAGCCTGACATTGTCTGTAAGGTATGATTCTGTAAGGTATAAGTCCTTCCACATCTCGTCAAGAAACTTTGGGGATAATTAAACAATTCACTGGAGGAAGGTATTTCACAAATAACCCCTTCCTCCATGATGGAAGAGCCCATCAAATCAGTGTACAAGATAAGGCTGATTCATTCGCAACAATTTTCAGTCAGAAGTGCTGAGTGGATGATCCATTTTAGCCTATGTCCCAGATTCCCCATCACCTTCCCGGATATATCCTGTCTCATCAGCAGGACGGACACAGCAGAAGTGGCGGCACATTGGGATACAGTCAGAAGGGAATTGTTCTTGACTCCGAATCCCATGAAGTCTCATGGCATTTGTTTACACATGGGAAAGGAAACCTCCTGCTGATAACCATGTACCAGCCTCTTTCAACTGATGAATCAGTACTCCTGCATGCTATCAACACTTGGAGGAAGCACTGAGGGTAGCACGGACGCAAGATGTACTCTGGGTGGAGGATTTCAATGTCCACCTCCAAGAGTATCTCAGCTACAGCAATACTGATCGAGCTGGCCGGGTCCTAAAGGATATAACTGCTAGACTGGTACTGCGGCAGATGGTGAAGGAACCGACACGAGGAAAATACATATTGACCACAGCCTTACTAATCTGCCAGTTGCAGAAGTATCTTTCCATGACAGTATCGGTAAGAGTGATCACCGCATTGTCATTGTGGAGTCAAAGTCACACTTGCACATTGAGAATATCCTCCACCAATTTGGGTGGTACTATCACGGTGCTAAACAGGACAGACTTCGAACAGATCTAGCAGTTCAAGTCTGGGTGTCCATAAGGTGCTATGGTTCATCTATAGGAGCTGAACTGTACACCCACGCAACCTCATGGCTTGGCGTATCCCCCTCACAACAATTACTATCATTTCAGAGGATCAACCTTGGTTCAATGGAATGTGCAGGATGGCAGGAGCAGCACTGGGCATACCTGAAAATGAGGTGTCAGCCTGTTGAAGCCACCAAACAGGACAACGTGTGTGCCAAACAGCATAAGCAGTAAGTGATAGACAGAGCTAAGTGATCCCACAAGCAAAGGGTCAGATCTAAGCTCTGCAGTCCTTCCACATCTAGTCGAGAAACGTTGGGGACAATTAAACAATTCACTGGAGGAAGAGATTCCACAAAAAAAAACCTTCCTCCATGATGGAAGAGCCCAGCACTTCAGTGTATAAGATAAGGCTGATGCATTCGCAACAATCTTCAGTCAGAAGTGCTGAGTGGATGACCTATCTCGGCCTCCTCCAGTGGTCCTCAGCGATTCAGTTACCAGTCATCAACCAATTCGATTCAGTCCACGTGATATCCAGAAACGGTTGGAGATACTGGATACTCCAAAGAGTCCATACTCTGACAACATTCTGGCAATAGTACTGCAAACGTGTGCTCACAACTTGCCACACGCCAAGCCAAACCATTTCAATACTGTTAGAACAATGGCTTTCCCCGATTATGTGGAAAATTACCCCAAGTTTCTCCTGTTTACAAAAAGCAAATATATTTCCAAGTCAGGATGGTGAATGGCTTGGAGGGGAACCTAAAGATGATGGTATTCCCACTCTGTCAGTCTACTCTCGATCATCAGTAAAGTGGTGGAAGGTCTCAGTGCTTTTAAGCAGCACGTGCTCAGCAATACCCTGATCAATGACGCCCAGCTAGGGCCCCACCAGGGCCACTCAGCTCCTGACCTCATTACCTAGGTTCAAATATGTACAAAAGAGCTGAATTCCAGAGATGGGGTGAGAGTGACTGTCCTTTAAAACGAGGTTGCCTTCGACCATGTGCGGCATTAAGGGGCCTTAGCAAAACTGCAATCAATGGGAATCAGGGGCAAACTCCCCGCTGGTTAGAATCATACCTGACACGTAGGAAGATGGTCATGGTTGATAAAGATCAGTCAACTCAGCTCCAAATCTGTAGGAGTCCCTCGAGCAGTGGCCGAAAACCTCTTCAGGGCTGCTTCATCAAGACCTTCCCTCCATTTTAAGGTCAGAAGTGGGGATGTTCGCCAATGATTGTACAATATTCTGCAACATTTGTGGCTCCTCAGATACTGAAGCAGTCCATGTTCAAATGTGACAAGATCTGGACAGTATCCAGGCTGGCAAGTGGCAAGTAATATTCAGGCCACACAAATGCCAGACCGTGACCATCACCAATAAAATACAATCTAACCTGCTCCTTGGCATTCAATGGTGTTACTATCACTGAATCCCCCAGTATCAAAGTCCTGGTGGGTAATCATTGCTCAGAAACTCACTGGTCTCGCCACAGAAACACAGTTACTACAAGAGCAGGTCGGAAGCTAGAAATACTGCGGCGAGTAACTCGCATCTTGACTTCCATTATCTACAATGCATAAGTCAGAAGTGTGATAGACGACTCCTAATTTGCCTGGATGAGTGCAGCCCCAAAAACACTCAAGAAGCTTTATACCATCCAGGACAAGGCAACCAGTTTGACTGTCCCTTCATCCACAATGCTCCACCATCAACGCTAGACAGCAGCAGCAGTGTTTTACTATCTACATGCTGCAATGAAATGACTCACCAAAGATCCTCAGAGACCATCTTCCCAATCACGACTACGTCTATCTAGAAGGACAAGGGCTGCAGATGTATGGAAAAAACATCATCTTTAGGTTCCCCTGCAAGCCATTCAGCATCCTGACTTGCAAATATATCACCACTCCTTCACAGTTGCTGGATCAGAATCCTGGGATTCCCTCCATAATGGCATTGGAGGTCAACAGCAGAAGGCGGACTGCAGCGTTCAACAAGGAAGCTGGCCACCACCTTCTCAAGGACAACTAGGGACAGGCAATAAATGCTGGCCCAGCAAGTGACACCCAGATTCACAAAATAAATAAATAGGAATTAACAGAGGACGGTTGCTGAGGTGTCACAGGGATTGGTGCTTGGGGCCCAGCTGTTCACAATGCCCTTGAAACATTTGGTTGCTGGAATCAGATACAATATATCCCAGCCTACTGACAGCACTAACGGATGTGGGATTGTGAATGGGTGAGAAGGATGTAAAAAAAGCACCGAGAAGACTAAGACAAGTGGAGTGAATGGGTAAATGCGTGACAGATGGAGAACAATGTGGACAGAGGTGATGGCGTGCCCTTTGATGGAAACGATAAATTGGCAGCCTACCATTTGAAATGGATTGGTTGGAACATGTTAATCTACAAAGGGGCATATGCTCCTTTTTGTTGTTTCCTTCTGCATAAACATCTGAGCTTCCTGCAGCGCAGTGAGTTCTGTAACCAGAAGTCAATACTGGGCATGGCATTGGCACGCTGCCCAGAGTACACAGACCCACCAAGTGGGGAGCTGCATCACTGAATAGGATCTGCATCTCCTTGTACACCAGTCGCTAAAAGCAATATTGCAGAAACAGAAAGCAGTGAGGAAGATAAATGTGTGCTGAACTTCATTTCAGGGGGATGCGAGTCCAGGAGAAAGGGTGTCTTACTGTAACTGTACAGGCCCTTGGAGAGACCCCATCTCGAGCATTATGCAGTATTGTGTGCAGGTTTGGTCTCCTTGCCTAATAAAGGACAAACCTGACATTGATGGAGAGCAGTGAAGGATGACCAGACTGGTCTCTGGGATGACGGGCTTGTTTTGGGAGAAAGTGAGGTCTGCAGATGCTGGAGATCAAAGTTGAAACTTTATTGCTGGAACAGCACAGCAGGTCAGGCAGCATCCAGGGAACAGGAGATTCGACGTTTCGGGCACAGGCCCTTCTTCAGGAATGAGCAGAGAGTGTTCAGCAGGAGAAGATAAAAGGTAGGGAGGAGGGACTTGGAGGAGGGGAGTTGGAAATGTGATAGGTGGAAAGAGGTCAAGGTGAGGGTGATAGGTCGGAGTAGGATGGAGGCGGAGAGGTCAAGAAGAAGACTGCAGGTCAGGAAGGCGGTGCCGGGCTGGAAGGATCCGGCTGAGACAAGGTGGGGGGAGGGGGGATGAAGAAACTGGTGAAGTCCAAGTTCATCCCCTGCGGTTGGAGGGTTCCCAGTCGGAAGATAAGACGCTCCTCCTCCGACCGTCGGGTTGTTGTGGTTTGGCGGTGGATGAGTCCAATGACCTGCATATCCTCGGTGGAGTGGGAGGGGGAGTTGAAATGCTGTGCCACAGGTTGGTTGGGTTGGTTCGTCCGGGTGGCCCAGAGGTGCTCTCTGAATCGCTCCGCAAGTAGGCGGCCTGTCTCCCCAATATAGAGGAGGCCACACCGGCTGCAGCGGATGCAGTAGATGATGTGGGTGGAGGTGCAGGTGAATCTGTGGCAGATATGGAAGTTTCCCTTGGGGCCTTGGAGAGAAGTGAGGGGGGAGGTGTGGGCACAAGTGTTGCACCTCCTGCGGTTGCAAGGGAAGGTGCCGGGAGTGGTGGTTGGGTCGGTGGGGGGTGTGGATCTGACAAGGGAGTCGCGGAGGGAGTGGTCTCTACGGAAAGCTGATAGGGGAGGGGAGGGAAATATATCCTTGGTGCTGGGGTCTGTTTGGAGGTGGCGGAAGTGACGGCGGATGATGCGCTGTACATGGAGATTGGTGGGGTGGTAGGTGAGGACCAGTGGGGTTCTGTCCTGGTGGCGGTTGGAGGGGCCGGGCTCAAGGGCGGAGGAGCGGGAAGTGGAGGAGATGCGGTGGAGGGCACCGTCGACCACGTCGGGGGGGAAATTGCGGTCCTTGAAGAAGGAGGCCATCTGTGTTGTACGTATTTTGAACTGGTCCTCCTGGGAGCAGATGCGGCGGAGACGAAGGAATTGGGAGAATGGGATGGCGTTTTTACAGGGGGCAGGATGGGAGGAGGTGTAGTCCAGGTAGCTGTGGGAGTCGGTAGGTTTGTAGTAGATGTCCGTGTTGATTCGGTCGCCTGAGATAGAAACAGAAAGGTCTAGGAAGGGGAGGGAGGAGTCCGAGACTTTCCAGGTGAATTTGAGGTCTGGGTGGAAGGTGTTAGTGTAGTGGATGAACTGTTCAACCTCCTCGTGGGAGCACGAGGTAGCGCCGATACAGTCATCAATGTAGCGAAGAAAAAGATGGGGGGTGGGGCCAGTGTAGTTGCGGAAGATGGATTGTTCCACATACCCTACGAAGAGGCAGGCATAGCTGGGGCCCATGCGGGTGCCCATGGCTACTCCTTTTGTTTGGAGAAAGTGGGAGGATTGGAAAGAAAAGTTGTTCAGGGTGAGGACCAGTTCGGTCAGTCGAAGGAGGGTGTCCGTGGAAGGGTACTGGGTGGTACGGCGGGAAAGGAAGAAGCGGAGTGCTTTGAGTCCTTCGTGATGGGGGATGGAGGTGTACAGGGACTGGATGTCCATGGTGAAGATGAGGCGTTGGGGACCGGGGAAGCGGAAATCCTGGAGGAGGTGGAGGGCGTGGGTGGTGTCACGAACGTAGGTGGGGAGTTCTTGGACTAATGGGGACAGGACCGTGTCGAGGTATGCCGAGATGAGTTCGGTTGGGCAGGAGCAGGCTGAGACGATGGGTCGTCCGGGGCAGTCAGGTTTGTGGATTTTGGGCAGGAGGTAGAAACGGGCGGTGCGGGGTTGTGGGACTATGAGGTTGGAGGCGGTGGATGGGAGGTCCCCTGAGGTGATGAGGTTATGGACGGTCTGGGAGATGATGGTTTGGTGGTGGGGGGTGGGGTCATGGTCAAGGGGACGGTAGGAGGAGTTATCTGCGAGCTGGCGTTTGGCCTCAGCGGTGTAAAGGTCAGTGCGCCAAACTACTACTGCGCCTCCCTTGTCAGCTGGTTTGATGGTGAGGTTGGGGTTGGAACGGAGGGAGTGGAGGGCTGCGCGTTCCGAGGGTGAGAGGTTGGAGTGGGTGGGGGGAGTGTGGGAGTTCAGGTAGCGGTTAATATCGCGGCGGCAGTTTGCTATGAAGAGGTCGAGGGCAGGTAGGAAGCCAGCACGGGGTGTCCAGGTGGACGGGGTGTGTTGGAGGTGGGAGAAGGGGTCGTCAGAGGGTGGGCGAGAGTCTTGATTGAAGAAGAAGGCACGGAGGCGAAGGCGGCGGAAGAATTGTTCGGTGTCACTCCGTGTATTGAATTCATTGACCCGAGAACGTGTGGGAACGAAGGTGAGACCTCTGCTGAGGACTGATCTTTCATCCTCAGAGAGGGGCAAGTCTGGAGGGATGGTGAACACACGGCAGAGCTGGGAGCTAGGACCTGGTGTGGGGCTGGAGCTGGATGTGGGGGCGGGGTTAGGCCTGGGGGCGGGGACAGAGGTCGGCTTGGGGGCGGAGTTGGACATGGTGATGGAGACCGGCGGGGGGGCGGGGTTAGGCGCGGTGACGGAACTCGACCGGGGGGCGGAGTTAGGCGCGGTGACGGAACGCGGCGTGGGGGCGGGGTTAGGCGCGGTGACGGAACTCGGCCGGGGGGCGGAGTTAGGCGTGGTGGCGGAACGCGGCTTGGGGGCGGGGTTAGGCGCGGTGACGGAACTCGGCCGGGGAGCGGAGTTAGGCGTGGTGGCGGAACGCGGCGGGGGGGGGTGTTAGGCGTGTTTTGGGAGCAGTGTTTGGGAGGTTGGGCCAGTATTCCATGGGGTTTAGGAAAATGAGTGGAGATCTCAGTGAAATATACAAAGCTCTGACAGGGTGAGACAGATTGGAAGCAGGGATGATAATTTCCCTGGCTGGGACGTCTAAAACAAGGAGCCACAATATTAGGTACAAGCAGGTCACTCTGCATTGAGATGAGAATAAATGTCTGCACTCACTGACTGGGGAACCTGGGGAATTCGCTCGCACCTGGAAACCAAGACACTGATTATAAATAAGGATTTAGAGACAGTAAAGGGATGGTGGGAGAGCAGGAGTACGGTATGGAAATGAAGGGCCAACCATCATTATATTGAATTGGTCAGCAAACTCGATGGACCAAACGTACTATTGCTTCACCTATTTTCTAGCTTCCCAAGGTTACTCACATTAATGGATATGTATATCGTGTGGGGTAAATGCATTGAGGAGATTCTTTCCATGAACTCGAATGAGGGAGGCTAAATATGTAGCTCGGGTGCTCGTTGTTGTGGTTCTGTTCGCCGAGCTGGAAGTTTTTGTTGCAAACGTTTCGTCCCCTGGCGAGGCGACATCATCAGTGCTTGGGAGCCTCCTGCGAAGCGCTTCTTTGATGTTTCCTCCAGTGTTTATAGTGGTCTGTCCCTGCCGCTTCCGGTTGTCAGTTTCAGCTGTCCGCTGTAGTGGTTGGTATATTGGGTCCAGGTCGATGTGTTTGTTGATGGAGTTTGTGGATGAATGCCTTGCCTCTAGGAATTCCCTGGCTGTTCTCTGTCTGGCTTGCCCTATGATAGTAGTGTTGTCCCAGTCGAATTCATGTTGCTTGTTGTCTGCGTGTGTGGCTACTAAGGAAGTGTTATATATGTGTGCAGAATTAATATGTATGGTTAGCTGAGATTAATACTTTTGTAATTCATAATAATGGGATTAAGAATTAGAGGAAAAGAAATGAAGCCATCTTTTCATTCTGCTGGTTCATGTTCTTTTTCTGAAGTGGGGAAGCCGAAAGCATATCCGGTCACTTTAAGACAGAATGGGTTTTGCTGAATAGAAAGTACAGCCACAGATGCCAGCTAAAGGTCAGCCTGTTCCACGTGTCACCAATAGCTGGGAAATCGATACCTGAGCTTTAGTTGCTGTTTCGACAACAATTCAAATACAACCAAAGAGTTTAAATAATGCTCAGGATACCAGAAGCCAACAGAATGATTATATCATGGGGAGTATATAAACCCAGCATTTTGAACACTAGAGGGAGAGCCACTGCCATCCAACAGCAGAGTAACTGCTGTAGAGCAGGAGTGCTAACTGGCCATCTCAAACACTTTCTATCAAAGATACCTGTCCATGTAAAAGCTACTTGCAATAATAAAAAAACAAGACCGAGGGAAATCAGCAACTGGAAGAGTGAACACAGCGGGGAAGATGGATTCTGTGTGGTCTTGAGATGGTAACGTTTAATATGTGGGTTGTTGGACTAGCATTTTTTACAGAGTTGGAGTCAGGTAGTAAGTAGTTAAGAAAATAGGGGCTTGTATTTGTGAATAGTTGTTGTTTAGTGTTCACTATTAAAGTTAAGAAACTAACTTGTTATTTTTTGTTTGAATAGTGGAATGTAGGAGATCTGTGTCACTCATATTTTAACAGATTACGAGCTGAGGCGAGTTTTTCTGGATGTTTGGTTTCAATTAACAGAGAGGTTCGACTCCACTTTGTAAATGTCCATCCACGCTCACCCCATTTCCCTGCAGTTGGCCCATATCCTTCCAGTCCTTTCTTATCCACATATTTATCCAAATGCTTTTGAAATGTTGTTAATGTACCCCCCTCAACTACATCTGCTGGCAGCTCATTCACGTACCAGGCTCTGTGTAAAGAAGTGGCCCCTTAGGTTCCCTTTTATTCCTTCCCCTTTAACCTTAAACTGATCCCATCTAATCCTCGATTATCTACATCTTGGAAAGAGAAAGAGAGCATTAACCCTATCGTCACCCCTCGTGATCTTATACAGCTCTGTAAGGACTCCCTCCGTCTCCTACAAACTAAAGAAAATGTCCTAGCTTGTCCAAACTCTCCCTATAACTGAGACCATTGGGTTCTGGCAACGTCTTTCTAAATTTCTTCTGCACTCTTTCTAATTTAATAACATCCTCCCTATAGCAAGGTGACAAAACAGAAGACAATACTCCAAGTGCGGCCTTCCCAAAGTCCTGTGTAACTACAACATAAATTCCCAACGTTTATACTTAATATCCTGCATGATGAAGGCCAATATGCCAAAAGCCTTCTTCACTGCCCTGTCTACCTGTGCCTCCACTCTCAGAGAACCGTGTGCACCTGAACCCCAAGGTCTCTCTGCCCACTGCACACCTTAAGACCCTCCCATTCACCATGAAACGCCTACCTTGATTTGAGTTTCCAAAATGCAAGACCCCACACTTCTATATTAAATTCCATTTGCCATTTCTCGGCCCACTTCCCCACCTGATTAAGGTCTTGCTGCAATTTCTGATAAACTTCCTCACTGATCATGCTCCCACTTACTTTAGTGTCATCTACAAACTTACTAATCATATCTTGTACATTCTCAACCAAATAATCGATAACAAACAGCAGTGGACCCAGCCTCCAGTCTGACAAGCATCCTTCCACTCAACCCTCTGCTTCCTACCATCAAGCCAACTGTGTATCCAATTGGTCAGTCCCCCCCCAGCATTCCACGTGATGTAACCGTCCTGAGCAACCTGCCATGTGGAAACATATCAAAGGCCTTACTGAAATGCATAGAGACTACAACTACCGCTCTATTCTCATCAACCTTGCAGGTCACTTCATCAAAGAATACTAACAAATTTGGGAAGCATGATCTCCCACTCTCAAGTCTATGCTGACTGCTCCGAATCAAACCCTGTGTAAGTAATGGGTGCAGTCAATGGTATGCTGTCCTTCATTGTAAGTTGATTCGAGTACATAAGTAAAGCCATTTTCCTGTTGTTGTAGAGCCTTGCTGAGAGAGTGTTTGGGGCACTCTCTACAGAGTTGATCTCCTTTGTAGGGAATGTAAATGTAAAATTGCGCCCACACCTCCCCGCTTACTTCCCTACAAGGCCCCAAGGGACACTTCCATATCCGCCACAAATTCACCTGCACCTCCACACACATCATCTATTGCATTCGCTGCACCCGATGTGGCCTCCTCTACATTGGGGAGACAGGCCGCCTACTTGCAGAACGTTTCAGAGAACACCTCTGGGACACCCGGACCAACCAACCCAACCACCCCGGAGCCAAACCCTTGAACTCCCCCTCCCACTCCACCAAGGACATGCCGGTACTTGGTCTCCTCCATCGCCAGACCATGGCAACACGACGGTTGGAGGAAGAGCGCCTCATCTTCCGCCTGGGAACCCTCCAACCACAAGGGATGAACTTAGATTTCTCCAGTTTCCTCACTTGACCTCCCCCCACCTTGTCTCAGTCAAATCCCTCGAACTCAGCACCGCCTTCTTAACCTGCAATCTTCTTCCTGACCTCTCCACCCCCACCCCATTCCGACCTATCACCCTCACCTTGACCTCCCTCCACCTATCGTATTCCCAACGCCCCTCCCCCAAGTCCCTCCTCCTCACCTTTTATCTTAGCCTGCTGGACACACTTTCCTCATTCCTGAAGAAGGGCTTATGCCCGAAACGTCGATTCTCCTGTTCCTTGGATGCTGCCTGATCTGCTGTGCTTTTCCAGCAACTCATTTTCAGATCTGATCTCCAGCATCTGCAGTCCTCACTTTCTCCTCGAAAATTCCATACTTTTCCCTGGGTTGATTGGTTTGATTTATTGTCACGTGTACCTCAGTACAGGGAAACACTTTATTTATGAGCAGTGGAGGCAGATCATAGTAAGCATGCCCAGGCAGATCATAGGGTGGAAATAGACTTGGACAGAGTAAGGCATACAGGTTACACTGAACAGGACATGCACTAGACAAGATCAACATGAGCAAGATCAGCATTATTTGAACTTAGAGAGTCCATTTATCAGTCTAAGTGACTTTCCTATTAGTTTATATGCCTAAATTAACTCTCCCCACGTTATTGTGCAGTCGGCGTGTGAACGTGCTGAATGCATGTTGCTCACAATCCCCAACAGCAGCCAAATTACCTTTCATCTGAAACAGGTAGCCATTCTAACCAGCTTCCACCCTACATAGAGAACACCAGGCTGGCTTCTTGGAGATGAAAGATGCCTTCTTGAGACTTCACACAAGACATATGGCTTCCATCCTCAACACCAGAAAGCCACGTTAAAGTCCCACTTGTGTGTCATGAGCAATGGGGCCAGGAGGAACAGCGTGGAGCTTTCTGTCTGTGCAGCCTTTGCTCCACTTGTTCATCATGTTAGAGAATCAATTAGGAGACAGTGAGGACTGCCGATGCTGGATTTCAGAGTAGAGAGTGGATTGCTGGAAATGCACAGCAGGTCAGGCAGTATCCGAGAAGCAGGAGAATTGATGTTTTGGGCATAAGCCGTTCATCAGGAATCAGCATCAATTATCTCATTCTGTCCCTGTGTAAGTGCATTGGGGGGAATGGCCTCCTCCTGTTCCTGTATAAGTGGCTCAAGGGGCTGAATGGCTTCCTCTTGTTCCTGTGTAATTGACTCAAGGGCCTGAAGGGCCTCATCCTATTGCTGTGTCAGTGACTCAACGGACTGACTGGCTTCTTCCTCGTCCAATTGGACAGGGCCAAAGGCCTGATTGGGTTACCCCTGCTTACTGTTTGAGAGCTCAATGTGATGACAAGTGTGATGATGCTGTAGCTTTAAGAGGTTATTTTGTTCTGGATTGTTTTGGAGAGAGATTGAACGACCGTTGACAAGCTGGCTGGTTAAGACCACTTGGGTAAACAGCTGGGGAGGCCTTGTGTTTATTTTAATGCAGCCTGAATGGGTGTGGCCAGCTCTCACAGATTAGGATCTCTGGGTTTTGGTTTCTCAGTAACATCAGAAACTACTGAGGTCTCCACAGAGTTGGAAGCTTCAGTGAATGTCTTCTGGCTGCTACTCTCTTTGAATTTTCTCTTGATGCGGTTTTTAATTTCTGGACTGGAGAAATATTTATGAAAATCTGTGTCTGAATATTCCTTTTTGCCACGGTCTGTGTTTATGCGATTTTACTACATTGGAACTGTTCATTAGTAATAGTTCCTAGATCTAGTATTCTGTTAACTTGTCCAATAGAATTAAGTTATTCTAAATTCCCCTTTCTTTGGTTTCATTTTATCTTCCGTGTTAAAATAAATGGTGTTTTGCTTCACACTGAGTAGTTTAACCAGTCACATTACATCTGGAATAGACACTTTATATTCCCTTTAAAATATGAAAACATTAGAGTTTAGGTTACCGCCTTCAAATATTTTCCAGGCGCTGTGGTGTGGTCCATCACAGTATACTCCTTCCCTTCCTGAGTAATAGGCTGGAGGCACCGAATGGGCTGTCCCTGTTTTTCTTCAATAATGTCAATTGGCTGATTGGCTTCCTCATATTCCTGTGAAACCAGCATTAGGTGCTGAATGAACTCTTGTTTTATTGTGGCAATGTGCAATGTCAGGCAGTGCGGTTACATGAATGTTACTGACACTTTTTCAGAAAAAACCTGAGTGGTGTCTGGATCTTGCTGCACATGGTCACAGACCAGTTCAGGAGCTGAGGGGGGACAAAACGCTGTGAACATTGTGGAATCTTCAGTGACCATCCCCACATTCTGATCTTATGGTTGGGAGCGGAGAGACATTGATGAAGCAGCTGAAACTGTTTGTGAAGAGGAGATTATCCTGAGGATCTCGCACAGAGGTGACCCAGGACGGAGATGATGAACATCTTCCTTTGTGCCATGTTTGACTCCAGACACTGGAGAGTTTACTCTTGTCCCTATTAGGTCCAGCTCCTTGATGTCAACAGAAGTCAACCGTTGTCTTGATATCAGGGCCAGTCATTTTTACCTGAACCCTTGAGCCAACCTCTTTTGTTCATATCAATAGATCATGATATAGGAGCAGCAAGTGTTTTCTTCAAACAGGTGGTATTGAATGTCAGGATTTCTGTTCTCAAGAGTGTTGTAGGAGCTAGATGACTGAACGTATTTGAAGAGGAGGTAGATGGAAATTGACCTTTCAGAGAGTTGAGGGCTATAAAGAATTGGGTATGAAAGAGGATTTGAGACCAAGAGCAGATCAGTCAAGATCCTAGTGAAAGGCAAGGCAGGCTTGGGGAGTGAACGACCTGTCCCTGTTTCTGATGTTCTCACATTCTGTTATTGGAAAGTTAGTGGGTGTTATTTTCATGAATGTTCTATTATTGCACATTGCAGTCAGGGAGACCAGAGGATTTTGTGAGCCATCGCTGGGTGAGCTATAGGAGCTGTATTCACAGTGAATCTGGGTCTACAACATGACCAACAAATGGAGCACAAGTTGCAGAGAGGGGAAGCTCTGTGAAGAAAGATGAGGGGCCTCTTCCATTCCCAGCCTCGGTTTTCCAATTACATTTTCCAAATCACTTCAAAGCTTGTGTAACAGTCTTGAGAGGCTGAATGGTCTCCTCTGTTTCTGTGCACCAGGTTATAGGAGTAAGTGGCCTCCAACAGTTCCTGTCTAGCAGGTGTGAGGGGCTGCATGGAACACAGAAACATGGGACTGAGGAGCATTAGATACTTTGAGCCTTCTCCACCAGGAACTAAGATTGTGGCTAATCAGGTTGTGGTCTCAGCCCCACTTTCCTGTCTGCGTCCCATTATAAATGACTCACGTCTCTGTCAAATATTTAACTAACTCAGCTTTCAATCAATGTGAACATAGAAGCACGAAAATACTTCCAGTGAAGAGAATTCCAACTTGAATGCTCCTTTCAGAATTATTCATCAACCCTTTTTGACTCAGAAGTCATGCAGAACGGAAACAGACCCGTTAGTCCAATCTGTTCACTCTGATCAGATATCAAATCTGATCCAGTCCCATTTGCCAGCATTTTGCCAATATCCCTCCTCTTTCAGATACTTTTTAAATGTGCGATTGTAACCGCCTTCACCACTTCCTCTGACAGCACTTTCTGGACACACACCACTCTCTGTGTGAAACATTTACCCTAAGGTCGTTTCTGAATCATTCGCCCTCTCCCCTCCAACCTATGCTCTTTTGTTCTGGACTCCCCTATGCTGGGAAACAGAACATGGCTGTTCAGAATATTTATGCCCCTGATGATTTTATAAAACTCTATAATGTTACCCCTCTGCTTCTGGCACTCTGGGGGAAACACCTCAACCTAACCAGCCTCTCCCTAAAACTCAACTCCTTTAGTCCTGCACCATCCGTGTAAATCTTTCCTGCAGCCAACCGAGTTGTATGCAGTATTCTTAAACTGGCCTCACCAACATCCTGCACAGAAAAAAACATGCCACCACAACTCCTATACTCAATGCTCTGACTGATTAAGGCAAATGTGCCAAATGTGTTCTGCGACTCCACTTCCAAGGAACTATGTACCTGCAGCCCTATGCCCCTTTGTTCCACAACACTCCCCAGGACCTTACCATTAAGTGTATAGTTTCTGCCCTGATTTGCCTTCCCAAAATGCAAAGCCTCGTATTTATCTAAATTACACTTCATCTGTCACTCCTTGCCTCTTTGTCCCATCTAATTGTGGTCTCATTGTACTCTGAGATAATCTACTACACCACCTTTCTGATGGCATCTGTAAACATACTAATTTTGACTCCAATATTCATATCCAAATCCTTGGCATAAATGATGAAGTGCAGTGAACTCAGTACTGGCTCTCGCCGCACACTACTGCTGACAAGCCTCCAGTCTGAAAAATATCCCTCTTCCTTCGAGCCAATTGTGACTAGCTTCCCCTGTATCCCATCTGACCGAAACTTCCTAATCTGTCTACCAATCGGAATGTTGTCAACACTTTGCTGAGGTCCATGTAGACAATGTCTACCAAACTGCCTTCAAAAGTCTTCTTTGTCACCTCTTCATAAAATTCAATCAAATTAATAAGACATGATTTCCTATGCAGAAATCCACGTTGACAACTCTGATAAGTCCTTGCCTTCCCAACTGTATGTAAATCCTGTCCCTGAGAATCCACTCCAACAACTCACCCACCACTGACATTAGGCTCACCGGTCTATAGTTACCCTGTTTTTTGGGTCACTGTTTCCTTTTCTAGTCCCACTCTTCCACTGCTCACAACAAATGTTAAATGTAACCTGGTCAGTGATATGGCCGATGATATCGGTCTCAGACTGATTCAGAGTCAATTTTAGGAACAAGTCAGGCTAGTTTCTTTAATCAGCTTAAATAGCACGTTTATGATCCAGAGCAATGTCACTCAAACTATGATGGAAAGATGAATGGCAAACGGTTTGGATATTGGAAATAATGAATCAATATTTCCCTTTCTAAAAACAGTGGTGCGTGCACACACACATGCGCAGGAAGATGTGTTGGGTAGGCCAGAGATTATTAAGGTGGACAAATCCCCAGGACCGGATGGGATCTATCCCAGGTTGCTGAGGGAGGCGAGAGAGGAAATATCTGGGGCTGTGACAGATTTCTTTGTTACATTTTTAAGAATAGGTGAGGTGCCTGAGGACTGGAGTGTAGCTTATGTTGTCCCCTGTACAAGAAGTGTAGTAGGGATATTCCGGGGAACTACAGACCAGTGAGCCTGACTTCAGTGGTGGGAAGGTTGCTCTAGAAGATACTGAGAGATAGGATCTATTTATATTTAGATAATAATGAGATTATCAGTGAAAAGCAACATGGTTTTGTGAAGGCGAGTTCGTGCCTTACCAAATTAATAGAGTTGTTCGAGGAAGTGACCAAGTTAATAGATGAAGGAAGTGCTGTTAATGTCATATACATGGACTTTAGTAAGACGTTTAATAAGGTTCCCCATGATAGACTAATGGAGACATTGAAGTTATATGGTGTGCAGGGTGTTCTAGTGAGGTGGATAAAGAAATGGTTGAGAAACAGGTGACAAAGAGTAGTAGTTGAAGGGAGTTTCTCAAAATGGAGAAAGGTGACCAGTGGTGTTCCACAGGGATAAGTATTGGGGCCATTGTTGTTTGTAATATATTAAATGATCTGGAAGAGGGCACTGTTGATATGATCAGCAAGTTTGCAAATGACACGAAGATTGGTGGAGTAGCAGAAAGCACAAGGGACTGTCAGAGAATACAGTAGGATATAGATAGACTGGAGAGTTGGGCGGAAAAGTGGCAGATGGCTTTCAATCCAGACAAATGTGAGGTGATGCATTTAGGCAAGACTAATTCTAGAGCCAATTATACAATGAACGGAAGAGCCTTGGGAAAAGTTGATGTGCAGAGAGATCTGGGAGGGCAGGTCAATTTTACCCTGAAGATTGCTGCTCAGGTGGATAGAGTGGTCAAGAAGGCATATGGTATGGTTGCCTTCATTGGACGGGGTACTGAGTATAAGAAGTGGCAAGTCATGTTAACATTGTACAAGACATTGTTTCGGCCGTATTTAGTCACCGTGTACAGTTCTGGTCGCCACATTACCAAAAAGATGTGGACGCTTAGGAGAGTGTGCAAAGGTTTATGGGAGATACACTCGGCAAGTACTTCACACAGAGGCAAATGGAACGCTTTCCCAGCAGAGGTGGAAGAGGCAGGCACGACAGAATCATTTAAGATGCATCTGAATAAATGCATGAGTAGATGGGGAGCATACAGGTGCTTAGGAATTGACCGACAGTTTTAGACAGTAGATTTGATCGGCTCAGGCTTGGAGGGCCGAAGGGCCTGTTCCTGGGCTGTAATTTTTCTTTGTTCTTTGTACTCGCGCGCACACACACACGATAAACAAAATCTCGGCAATTTCAAGTTGAAAGAACTTTGCCCAGATATTAGTGTGACTCATGACAAAAGTAAAAATTGAGAGATTGTCCAATATGTTATTCTGCTTCTGAAGATATTCTACTCGCACAAGCTGCTAGCAACGGGATTTCATCCTGGAACAGTTGGATTTGGCTGAATCTCTTTGCATTAGGCAGTGAGGAGATTCCAATGAATTCTGGTCAGGGATCGCCCAAAGAGTAGCACGGAGGCTCAGTGGTTCGCACCGCTGCTTCACAGCACCAGAGACTTGGTTTGATTCCTGCCTCAGGCGACTATCTGCGTGGAGTTTGCACATTCTCTCCTGTCTGTGTGAGCTTCTAATGGGTGCTCCAGTTCCCTCCCACAGTCCAATGCTGTGCAGGTTAGGTGGATTGGTCATTCTAAATTCTCCACAGTTTTCAGGGATTTTTAGGTTCGTTACATTAGTCAGGGGTAAATGTAGGGGAACTGGTCTGGGAAGGTTACTCATTGGAAGGTTGGTATGTACGTGTTGGGCTGAAAGATCTGTTTCCACACTGCAGGAATTGTATAAAAACAAGAATGGTAACGATGACGGTAGAGTTTTCTTTAGCTCGCACACATTGCTGTGATGAGGAACAATGAAGGAGAGAGAGTGCAATAGGCCATTTCTTCTCAGGCAGATTACATTTCTCCCTCTCTGAGCTGAATCACACAATAATGTTATCCTCTCCCAAATTGGACCATGTGAGGTCTCCTTGTACATTGTCCAAACTATATCTCCATCACATTCCCTGTTCCATGTAGGTGCATCATTGCTGCTGTCATACACTGAGCATACGACTTAGCAGAAAATGGTCTTGGTCGATTTGAAGATATGTTTATATGGCACTGCGTCATTAAAAAAAATAAAATGTTTAATGTATTCAGAATACCGGTGTTCAAATAAATTCATTTTTTAAACAAATACAGACATTGCTCGAAAAGCTCAGCAGGTCTGACAGCATCTAGGTGCTTTTTACATGCTGTAGTTGTACCAGCCTCCACTACTTCCTCTGGCAGCTCATTCCAAACGCACACTAACCTCTGTGTGAAAAGGTGCCCCTGAGACCTCACCAAAACCTTTCCCCTTTCACTTTCAAGCAATGCCTTCTAGTTTTGGACGCCTCTAACCTGGGAGAAAACCCTGACTACTCACACTATCCATGGCAGTTCTGATTTTACAAACCTTTACTGCTGCGAAATGTGACTCCAATCAACACGAATAGCTGTGTTTTCAGTCATCCTGAGCCTAAATTCTGAAATTCAATACTGACACCTCTTCCTTCTCCATCAGGTCACAATTCTAAATCCATTTTAATCTGTTTGTTCAGATGTATTATGAGACAGTTCTGTGGGATTTACACCGAGACCTTTGCGTGCGGAGGTGTGTTTGTTCATTAGCCTGTTATGACATGCTGTGACATACCTCTGCAACAGGCGGGACTTGAATCCAGACCTTCTAGTCCATTGCTATGAACACTACCATACGAGTTCAGGAATTAGAATCAAAGCCATAGTTCTGGCTCAGAGGCAGAGACACTACCCATTACACTACCATACCCAGATTTTGGGTCAAATTTGAAGTGTCAGCTTTCAGCTCGGTGTGGATTTATTATAATCAGATTACCATTACGGAACTACACAAACACTTTGTATTGTTAAACAAATGCAGAATATTTGTCTCAACTGTAGGATATTGAGTGCACGTGCTGTGCCATCGAAATTAACTATGAACGTTTTTAATCGTTATTATCTGTAGTCTGCAATATTAGGGAAAGAAATCCTGCAGGCACACTCTGCACAATGAAGGGTCTCGAATAGATATTTATTACTGCTCACCAGTAGAGACGGAGAAAGACCATAATTTCGGGCCCCAAAACACCGATCAGTATTACCCAACTCTCACGTGTGTCTGCCCTCTTCCTAAAACCATGAAATGATACCAGGCCGCTGATTACTGTCCAGCCTCTCCTCCCCACTGACTGTGTCTGCAATCTGTCCCTCCTCCCCCAAACCCAACCCAAGCTCAGGGTCTTTGTGTATATGAAGGCTGGAGTATGCAGGCGTCCTGGAGAGGGGGATCGGGATTTTAAAATTAAACGGGGAGGGTGAGGAGGGAGGAATATCACACATTGGGGTGAGGAGTGGTAGATGGAGTTTAGTTTGAATGAATGCAAGGTGTTGGTTTTGGTAAATCAAGCAAGAGCAAGATCCATACAATTAAAAGTAGAGCCTTTGGCAGTGCTTAGTACAGAAACCTAGGCCGTCAATTTTAATTCTTTAAAATTTGCATCTCATATAGATAGTGTGGTTAAGAAGGTGTCTAACACACTTGTCTTCATTGGTCAGACCTTTGAGTATCGGAATTAGGATGTCATGCAATACTGTGTCCAGTCTGGTCACCCTGCCCGCTCATTCCATTGGCACACCACCCTCTGGATGAAAGAGCTGCCCCTCAGGTCACTTCTAAATGTTCTCCTCTCACCTTAAGCCTATGTCCTCTAGTTTTGGTCCCCCCCCCCACCCTCAGGAAAGGACTTGACGATTCACTTTGATGTTATTGACCTTGACATTATTAAGCTGGAGGGGATTGAGAAGTGATTAACCTGCATGTTGTTGGGAATGGAGGGATTGAGCAAAAAGGAGAGGCTGGATAGGATGGGACTTTTTTAACTGGAGAGGATGAGATTGAGGGGTAACTTTACAGAGGTTTATAAAATAATGAGGGGTACAGATAAGCTGAAAGGCTGATGTCTTTTCCCTAGAGTGGGGGGATTCAAGACTTGGGGGTAGTTTAATGTGTGCAGAAAAAGATGTACACAAGTCATGAAAGGCAATTATTTTAGACAGAAGATGGCTTGTGTGTGGAATGAACTTACAGAGGAAGTGGTGAAAGCAGGGACAGTTACAACGTTTAAAGGACATTTAGATCAGTACATGGGTAAGACATCAGTTTGGATGGTGCTTTGAGCAGCTGCCCTCTCCCTCCCCCTCTCTGAATGAATCCCTGTTGGTTTTCACCCTCTGCCAATGTCTGTGCAGTGGTGTGGGGAGGCCAGCAGAGGGTGGCATTGCATCACTTTAAACACCACGGAGACTGCCAGACCTGCCCCACACAGAGACACACTCAGCAATTGTTAGGACACAGCGTGAAGCACATCTCGTGACTTAAACTAAATATAAAGAAATGCTCAATTCACCTAATAAAATATAAAAAAAAAATGAGTGGCAGAGAAATCCGAAATTCCACTGTTTAAATAAAAGCATCAATTTATTTTTTAACTCTGAAAGTGAACATTTTACATCAAATATTCACAACTCTGAGACCCCTTTCTCTAAACTGCTTATTAACTGCCTACAGCTCTATAGCAATATAGTGTTTCAATAAGCTGCTTATTGAAATTGCATTAACTTAATTTCAAAACCACACAGCAGCTGTTGTTTACGATGTCTTCTTACAGCTGTGGATCTCCCTGGGTCATCTTCTTTCTGTTTACTGCGGATATGTTTCTTATGAGAAGGTACCTTTGATAGAGAGTGTTTCCTAATCTCTTGGATCTGTGTTGATGGTATTTGCTCTGTCTGCAATTTTCAAAATGCCTGCATTTTTAATATCCACGACATTGTATCATCTCATTGGTTTGATTTTCGAAAAAATAATAAATTCAAACTTGATTTGGTTTTAGTATCCTGGGGCATAATTTAAATTGATTGTTAAAATTTGAATTGTTGTCCAAAGAGCAACCACTCAGGAATCTATTTCCCAGCCAGGTGTGACATGTTTTCAGTTGTCGTTGACACTCTGGGTCTGGCATCCTTTCATACCACAGGTGCTTGGCAGCTCTCAGTTCAGAACAACATTCACTCTCTCTTAAAGGTACAGTGCACACTTTCAACTTCGCATTAATACCCTGTTTTCAATGACAATAGGTGGAGCCTATCCAGATTTCTCTTGCTACATGGTTTGTCAAGATTTCATTCACTCTGTGTCATATGTTTCAGGACTTTTGTTGTTCCATTGACAGCATGTCATTACTCAACTCTGTCCCTGGGAATATAGCAATAGACAATAGACAATTAAGCATTCCCGGTGTTTCATGGGGTTGTGGGAGGGGGCATTGTTAGACAGGGTTTGGGAGAGGGGCAGGAGTGGATGGTGTTGGGGAGGGGGCGGTGTTGGACGGGGTTGGGGAGGGTGCGGTGTTGGACGGGGCTGGGGAGGGTGCAGTGTTGGGCGGGTTTTGGGATGGGGTGGTTTTGGAGAGTATTGCGGATGGCGTGTTGTTGGATGGGGTTGGTGAGACAGCGGGGTTGGACATGGTTGGGGAGGGCGGTGTTCGATGAGGTTGGGAGAGGGGACGGTGTTGATGGGATTGGGGAGGCGGCAGTGTCGGACGGGTTTGGAGAAGGGGCGGTGTCGGACGGAGTTGGAGATGGGGCGGAGTTTGATGCGGTTGGGGGAGAGGGCAGTGTTAGACGGGGTTGGGGAGGGCGTGGTGTTGAATGGGGTTGGGGAAGGGGCAGTGTTGGACGGGTTTGGTGGAGAGGGCGGTGTTGGACAGTGTTGGGGAGGGGACGGCGATTGAAAGGGGTTCGCGGGAGGTAGCAATGTTGGACGGGGTTGGGGAGAGGGGCAGTTCTGGGGTTTGGGGAGGAGGCCATGTTGGACTTGGTTGGGGAGAGTGCGGTGTTGGACAGGGTTGGGTATGGGTCGGTGTTGACGGGGTTAGGGAGGGGTCAGTGTTTGCCCAGGTTGGGGAGAGGTCAGTGTTAGATGGTGTTAGAGAGGGGCGGTGCTAGACAGGGTTGGGGTGGGTGCGGTGTTGGACAGTGTTGTGGATGGGGCCGCTGTTTGATAGGGTTTGGGGAGGAACGGTTGGGGGTGGGGGCGGTTGTGAACGGGGCTGGGTGGGTGGGCGGTGTTGGATGGTGTTGGTGGAGGGGGCAGTATTGGAAGGGGTTGGGGAGGGGTCGGTGTTAGACTGGGTTGGGGGAGGGGGCCGTGTTGGACGGGGTTGGGAGATTGGGCAGTGTTGGACGGTGTTGGGGATGGTTCGGTGTTGATGGGGTTGTGGGGAGCGGTCAGTGTTAGACGGGGTTGGGGAGAGGGGCAGTATTGACGGGGTAGGGGAGGGTGCGGTGTTGGACGGGATTGGGGGAGGCTGCGTTGTTGGACGGGGTTGGGGAGGGGTCGGTGTTTGAAAGGGGTTCGCGGGAGGGGGCAATGTTGGACGTGGTTGGGGAGAGGGGCAGTATTGACGGGGTAGGGGAGGGTGCGGTGTTGGACGGGATTGGGGGAGGCTGCGGTGTTGGACGGGGTTGGGGAGGGGTCGGTGTTTGAAAGGGGTTCGCGGGAGGGGGCAATGTTGGCCGGGGTTGGGGAGAGGGGCAGTGTTGGACGGGTTTGGTGGAGGGGGCGGGGTTGGACGGGGTTGGGGAGGGGGCGGTGTTAGAAAGGGGTTCGCGGGAGGGGGCAATGTTGGACGGGGTTGGGGTAGGGGGCAGTATTGGACGGGGTTCTGGAGGCTGCGGTGTTGGACGGGTTTGGGGATGGGGTGGTTTTGGATGGGGTTGGTGAAGTGGCGGTGTTCGACGATGTTGGTGGAGGGGTCAGTGTTGGACATGGTTGTGGGAGGGGGCGGTGTCAGACGGTTGGGAGGTGGCGGTGTTAGAGGAGTGGGTGGTGTGGGACGGGGTTGGGGAGGGTGTGTTGTGGAACAGGGTTGTGTCGGGGATGGTGTCAGACGGAGTTGGGTAGGTGGCAGTGTTAGATGGTGTTGTGGAAGGGGGAGGTGTGGGACGGGTTTGGGGGAAGGGGCGGAGTTGGACGGTGTTGGGGAGGGGGCGGTTGTGAACGGGGCTGGGTGAGTGGGCGGTGTTGGGTGGTGTTGGTGGAGGGGGCGGTTGTGAGCGGGGCTGGGTGAGTGGGCGGTGTTGGACGGTGTTGGGGATGAGTCGGTGTTTGATGGGTTTGGGGGAGTGGTCAGTGTTGGACCAGGTTGGGGGTAGTAGGCAGTGTTAGACGGGGTTTGGAGGGGGCAGTGTTGGAGGGGGTTGGGGGAGGGGGTGGTGTTGGATGGGGTTGGGGATGGGGCGGTGTTGGACGTGGTTGGTGGAGGGGCGGTATTGGACGGGGTTGGGGAGGGGGCAGTTTAGAATGGGGCAGGGGGATTGGGCAGTGTTGGATGGTGTTGGTGGAGGGCGCGGTGTTGGACAGTCTTGGGGGAGGGGGCAGCGTTGGACGGGGTTGAGGAGGCGGCAGTGTTGGATGGTGTTCGGGATGGGCCGTTGTTTGACGGAGTTGGGCGAGCGGGCTGTGTTGGACGGGGTTGGGGGAGGAGCAGTGTTAGAGCGGGTTTGGGAGGGTGTGGTGTTGGACGGGGTTGGGTGAGGGAGCGGTGTTGGACGGGGTTGGGCAGGGGGTGGTGTTTGAATGGGTTCACAGGAGGGGGCAATATTGGACGGGGATGGGGGAGGGGAAGTGTTGGACAGTGTTGGGAAGGGGTCGGTGTTTGACCCATTGTGGGAGGGTGCAGTGTTGGACGGTTTTGAGGAGGGGGCATTTGGACGGGTTGGTGAGGGGGTGATGTTGGACGGGGTTGGGGAGGGTGTGGTGTGGGACGGGGTTCGGGATGGGGCGGTGTTGGACGTGGTTGTTGGAGGGGGCGGTGTTGGACGGGGTTGGGGAGGGGGCAGTTTAGAACGGGGCAGGGGGAGTGGGCAGTGTTGGATTGTGTTGGTGGAGGGCGCGGTGTTGGATGGAGTTGGGGAGGGGATAGTGTTGGACAGTCTTGGGGAGGGGGCAGCGTTGGACGGGGTTGAGGAGGCGGCAGTGTTGGATGGTGTTCGGGATGGGGCGTTGTTTGACGGGGTTGGGCGAGCGGGCTCTGTTGGACGGGGTTGGGGGAGGAGCAGTGTTGGAGGGTGTTGGAGAGGGGACGGTGTTGGACGGGGTTGGTGAAGCGGCGGTGTTCGACGGGGTTGGGGAGGGTGTGGTACGGGACGGGGTTTGGGGTGGGGTGGAGTTGGACGGGGTTGGGGGAGTGAGCAGTGTTGGATGGTGTTGGTGGAGGGGGCGGTTTTGTACGGGGCTGGGGAGGGGGTGATGTTGGATGGGGTTGAGGAGGAGGCGGTGTTGGACTGTGCTGGGGTGGGGGCAGAGTTTGATGGGGTTGGGGAGGGGCATTGTTAAATGGGGTTTGGGAAAGGGCGGTGTTGGACGGGGTTGGTGGAGGGGTGGTGTTGAATGGGGTTGGGGATGGGGCAGTAGTGGATGGTATTGGGGAGGGGGCGGTGTTGGACGGGGCTGGGGAGGGTGCAGTGTTGGGCGGGTTTTGTGATGGGTTGGTTTTGGAGAGTATTGCGGATGGCGTGTTGTTGGATGGGGTTGGTGAGACAGCGGGGTTGGACATGGTTGGGAGAGGGGACGGTGTTGATGGGATTGGGGAGGCGGCAGTGTCGGACAGGTTTGGAGAAGGGGCGGTGTTGGACGGGGTTTGGGACGGGGCGGTGTCGGACGGAGTTGGAGTTGAGGGCGGAGTTTGATGCGGTTGGGGGAGAGGGCAGTGTTAGACGGGGTTGGGGAAGGGGCAGTGTTGGACGGGTTTGGTGGAGAGGGCGGTTTGAACGGGATTGGGGAGGCTGCGGTGTTGGACGTGTTTGGGGATGGGGTGGTTTTGGAGAGTATTGGGGAGGGCATGTTGTTGGACGGGGTTGGTGAGGCAGCGGTGTTGGACATAGTTGGGAGTGGGGGCGGTGTTCGATGCGGTTGCTAGAGGGGGCAGTGTCGGACGGGTTTGGTGAGGGGGCAGAGTTGGACGGGGTTTGTGACGGGGCGGTGTCGGACGGTGTTGGGTAGGCGGCGGTGTTGGACGAGGTTGGGGAGAGGGTGGTATTGAATGGCGTTGGGGAGGGGGCAGTGTTGGACGGGTTTGCTGGAGAGGGCGGTGTTGGACAGTGTTGGGGAGGGGGCAGCGATTGAAAGGGGTTCGTGGGAGGTAGCAATGTTGGACGGGGTTGGGGAGAGGGGCAGTTCTGGGGTTTGGGGAGGGGGCCATGTTGGACTTAGTTGGGGAGAGTGCGGTGTTGGACAGGGTCGGGTATGGATCGGTGTTGACGGGGTTAGGGAGGGGTCAGTGTTTGACCAGGTTGGGGAGGGGTCAGTGTTAGATGGTGTTAGACGGGGGCGGTGTTGGACAGGGTTGGGGAGGGTGCGGTGTTGGACAGTGTTTTGTCTTCTGGCCGGTGGTTGATGGGGTTTGGGGAGGGGGCGGTGTTGGACGGGTTTGGGGAGGGGGCGGTGTTGGACGGGGTTGGGGATGAGGCCGGTGTTTGATGGGGTTGGGTGCGGGGGCAGTGATGGACGGGTTTGGGGAGGGGGCGGTGTTGGACGGAGTAGGGGCGGGGTCGGTTTTGAATGGGGCTGGAGTGTGGGCGGTGTTGGATGGTGTTGGTGGTGGGGGCGGTGTTGTACAGGTTTGGGGAGGGGGCGGTGATGGACAGTGTTGGGGGCGGTGTTGGATGGAGTTGGGTATTGTGGCGGTGTTTGACAGTGTTGTGGAGGGGCCAGTGATGGACAGTGTTGGGGTGAGGGGCAGTGTTGGAAAGGGTTGTGGAGGGGGCGGTGTTGGACGAGGTTGGGAGGGGGGGTGGTGTTGGAAGGTTTGTGGAGGGGACGGTTTTGGACAGCTTTGGGGGAGGGTGCGGTTTTGAATGGGATTAGGGAGGGGGCAGTGTCAGACGGGGTTGGAGAGGTGGCGGTCTTGGTCGGGGTTGGGGAGGGGGCAGTGTTGGACGGTGTTGGGGATGGGGCCGGTGTTTGATGGGGTTGGGGAGGGGGCAGTGATGGACAGAGTTTGGGGAGGTGGCGATGTTGGATGGGTTTGGGGGAGGGTGCGGTGTTGGAAGGGGTTGGGGAGGGGGCGATGTTGGACGTGTTTGGGAGTGGGGTGGTTTTGGAGAGTATTGGGGAGGGCGTGTTGTTGGACGGGGTTGGTGAGGCAGCGGTGTTGGACGGTGTTGGCGAGGGGGCGGTGTTGGGCAGGTTTGTGGGAGGGGTGGTGTTTGATGGGGTTGGGGAGGGGGCAGCGATGGACGGTGTTGGGTCGGGGGCGGTGTTAGACTGGGTTGAGGAGGGGGCGGGATTGGGCAGTGTTGGGTATGGGTCGGTGTTTGACAGGGTTCAGGAGGGGGTGGTGTTGGATTGTGTTGGGGAAGGGGTGGTGTTTGATCAGGTTGGGCAGAGGACAGTATTAGACAGTGTTTGGAAGGGGCCGGTATTGGACAGGGTAGGGGAGGGGTTCGGTTTTGAACGGGGCTGGGGGAGTGGGCAGTGTTGGGTGGTGTTTGTGTAGGGGGCAGTGTTGGATGGTGTTGGGGATGGGGCCGGTGTCTGATACTGTTGGGGTAGGGGGCAGTGATGGACTGGGTTGGGATGAGGGGGCGGTGTTGGACAGGGTTCGGGTAGGGGGCGGTGTTGGACGGTGTTGGGGAGGGGGCGGTTTTGAACGGTGCTGGGGGAGTGGGCAGTGTTGGGTGGTGTTGGTGAAGGGGCAGTGTTGGATGGTGTTGGGGAGGCTGCAGTTTTGAACGGGGCTGGGGAGGGTGCGGTTTTGAACGGGGCTGGGGGAGTGTGTGGTGTTGGACGGGTTGGTGAATGGGCGGTGTTGGACGGGGTTGGGGGAGTGGGCAGTGTTGGATGGGGTTGGGGAATGGGGCGGTGTTGGACGGGGTTGGGGAGCGGGCAGTGTTGGACGGGGTTGGGGCAGGGGAGTTTCAAGGGGTTCGCAGGAGGGGACAATATTGGACGGGGTTGGTGAGAGGGTCACTGTTGGACCGGGATGGTGAGGGGGCGGTGTTGGACGGGGTTGGGGAGGGTGTAGTGTTGGACGGATATGGGGAGGGGATGGCTTTGGAGGGGGTTCGGGAGGGTATGGTGTTGGACGGGGTTGGTGAGGCGGTGGTGTTGGACGGTGTTGGGGTGGGGGCGGTTTTGAACATGTTTGGGGAGGGGCGGTGATGGACGGAGTTGTGGGGTGCGGTGTTGGACGGGATTGGGTAGGGGGCGGTATCAGACGGGATTGGGGAGGGGACGGTGTCGGACGTAGTTGAGGGAGGGGTGGTGGTGGACGAGGTTGGGGGAGGGGGCGATGTTGGATGGGATTGGGGAGGGGCGATGTCGGACGGGGTTCGGGAGGCGACGGTGTTGGATGGTGTTGGAGAGGGGTGGTGTTTGATGGGTTTGGGGAAGAGGGCAGTGTTTGACGGGATTGGGGAGGGGGCCGTGTTGGATTTGGTTGGGGAGGGTGCGGTGTTGGACCAGGTTGGGTATGGGTTGGTGATGGCGGGGTTAGGGAGGGGTCGGTGTTTGACCAGGTCGGGGAGGGGGCAGTGATGGATAATGTTGTAGAGGGGGCGGTGTTGGACAGGGTTGGGGAGGGTGCGTTGTTGGGCAGTATTGGGGATGGGGCTGGTGTTTGATGGGGTTTGGGGAGGGGGCGGTGTTGGACGGGATTGTGGAGGGGGCGCTGTTGGACGGGGTTGGGGATGGAGCCAGTGTTTGATGGGGATGGGGAGGGGCAGTGATGGATGGGGTTGGCGTGAGGGGCCAGTATTGGACGGGTTTGGGGAGGGGGCGGTGTTGGACAGGGTAGTGGCGGGGTCAGTGTTGGACCGGGCTGGAGTGTGGGCGGTGTTGGATGGTGTTGGAGGAGGGGGCGGTGTTGTACAGGTTTGCGGAGGGGGCTGTGTTTGACGGAATAGGGACGGAGTCGGTTTTGGACGGGGCTGGAGTGTGGGCGGTGTTGGATGGTGTTGTTGGAGGGGGCGGTGTTGTACAGGTTTGGGGAGGGGGCGGTGTTGGATGGGTTTCAGGAGAGGGCGGTGATGGACACTGTTGGGGACGTTGTTGGATGGTGTTGGGGATTGGGGCCGTGTTTGACGGGGTTGGGGTGGGGGCAGTGTTGGACAGGGTGGTGGAGGGGGCGGTGTTTGAAGTGGTTTGCGGGGGGGCAATGTTGGACGAGGTTGGGGGAGGGGGCGGTGTTGAACAGCTTTGGGGGAGTTTGCGGATTTGGATGGGATTGGGGAGGGGGCGGTGTCGGATGGGGTTGGGGAGGCGGCGGTCTTGGACGGTGTTGGGGAGGTGGGTGTTTCTGATGGGGTTGGGGGAGGGGGCAGTGATGGACGGGGTTGGGTATGGGTTGGTGTGAGACAGGTGTGGACGGTTATGAAGGTCAGGCTGGGGCCGGTGTGTGGTCGGCAGTGAGGGTCAGGAATTGGGTGGTGTGTGGACGGCGGTGAGGGTACGGCTGGGGTGGTAAGTGTCATGGTGGGGGTGGTGAGGGTCAGGCTGGCGACAGTGTGTGGCCAGGATGTGAGTGTCAGGCTGGGGGCGGTGTGTCAGTGCGGTGAGGGTCAGGCCGGGGGTGGTGTGTGGGTGGCAGAGAGGCTAAGGCCGGAGCTGGTGTGCCAGTGCGGTGAGGGTCAGGCTGAGGCAGTGTGTGGACGGCAGTGAGGGTCAGGCTGGGGGCGGTGTGTGGACGCGGAGAGGGTCAGGCTGGGGGCGGTGTGTGGATGACAGTGTGGGTCAGGCTGAGTATGATGTTGGATGGCGGTGAGGGTTAGGCTGGGGGCGGTGAGGGTAAGGCTGGGGTAGTGTGTGGACGACAGTGTGGGTCAGGCTGAGTATGATGTTGGACGGCAGTGAGGGTTAGGCTGGGGGCGGTGAGGGTCAGGTTGAGGGCGGTGTGTCCGGGCGGTACGGGTCAGGCTGGGGGCGGTGTGTCGGGGCAGCAAGGGTCAGGCTGATGGCAGTGTGTGGATGGAAAAGAGGGTCAGGCAGGGGGCGGTGTATGGGGAGTAGTGAGGGTCAGGCTTTGGCAGTGTAAGGACGGCAGTGAGATTAAGGCAGGGGGTGGTGTGTGGATGGTGGAGAGGGTCAGGGGGGGTGGGTGTGGACGGCATTGAGAGCCAATCTCGGGCGGTGTGTGGACAGGAGTGTGGGTCAGGTTGATGGTGGTGTTGGACGGCGGTAAGGGTCAGGTTGGGAGTGGTGTTGGACAGTGGTGAGGGTCAGGTTGGGGGTGGTGTTGGACGGCGGTGAGGGACAGGCTGAAGGCACAGTGTGGACATCGGTGAGGGTCAGGCTGGGTGCGTTGTGTGGATGCCGGTGAGGATCAGGCTGGGGGTGGTATGTGGACAACGGTGAGGTTCAGGATGGGGGCGGCGTGTGGGCAGCAGAGAGGATCAGGCTGGGGGCGGCGTGTGGACAGCGGTGAGGGTCAGGCCAGGGGTGGTGTGTGGACGGCGAAAAGGGTCAGACTGGGGACGGTGTTTGCATGGTGGTGAGGGTCAGACTGGGGACCGTGTGTGGGCGGCGGCGAGGGTCAGGCTGGGGACAGTGTTTCGATGGCGTTGAGGGTCAGTCGAGGGGTGGTGTGTGGGTGGCAGCGAGGGTCACGCTTGGGGTAGTGTGTGGACGGTGGTGATGGTCAAGCTGGGGGCAGTGTATGGATGGTGGTGAGGGTCAGCCTGGTCAGGCTGGGGGCGGTGTGTAGATGGCGTTGAGGGTCATGCTGAGGGTGATGTGTCGATGACGCTGAGGGTCAGGCTGGGGGCGGTGTGTGGGCGGCAGTGAGGGTCAGGCTGGGGTGGTGTTGAACAGCAGTGAGTGTCAGGCTTGTGGCAATGTTGGACAGCGGTGAGGGTCAGGCAGGGGGCTGTAAGGTCAGGCTGAGTGCGGTGAGGATCTGGCTGGGGGCAGTGTGTCCAGGGCAGTGAGTGTCAGGCTGGGGGTGGTGTATAGGTGGCAGTGAGAGTCAGGCGGGGACAGTGTGTGGGAGGCAGTGAGGGTCAGGCTGGGTGGTGGTGTGTGGGCGGAAGTAAGGGTCAGGCTGGGGACGGTGTGTGGACGGCAGTGAGGGATAGGCTGGGGACGGTGTGTGGATGGCAGTGAGGGTCAGGCTGGGGACGGTGTGTGCGCGGGCAATCACACTGTGTGCTGCTGCAATCTCCTGAATGGGGAGCAGACTTTGAAAACTCCAAGCCCCAGAGGAAAGGCATTTAATCAATTCACCGAATCATTGATTATCCGAATGAATTAGTACCCACACAACTTGTTCACTTAATTGAGGTTCCTCTGTCAGTGAGAAACTGAATTGGATGGGTTTAGAGGGATATGGGCCAGGTGCTGGCAGGCGGGACTAGAATGGGTTGGGATACCTGGTCAGCATGGACGGGTTGGACCGAAGGGTCTGTTTCTGTGCTGTATATCTCTATGACTCTAGACTCTATGACCTTCCAGCCAATTTTGTATCCAAATCTCCCCATCTCCTTGTATTCTATGATGATGAACTTGCTAACCCGTCTGATATGTGGACCCTTGCTGAACGTCTTTCTGAAGTACAAGTTAGTGATTTCCATGCACAAAACCATGCTGACTATCCCTAATCATTATTGTCTTTCCAATTACATGTACATCCTCCCCCTTATAAGCCCTTCCAACAACTTGCCTTCGACTGACCTCCGGCTCACCAGTCTATAGTTTGCTGGCTTTACCTTACCACCTGGCACCAGCCTTCCAGCAACTAGTCCAGAACTAGAGGGCAAAGGTTTAGGGTGACAGGGTAAAGATGTAAAAGAGACTGAAGTTGCAACTTTTTCACACAGAGGGTGGTACGTGTATGGAATGAGCTGCCAGATGAAGTGGTGGAGGCTGGTACAATTACAACATTTAAGAGGCATTTGGATGGATATATGAATAGGAAGGATTTGGAGGGATATGGACCGGGTGCTGGCAGATGGGACTAGATTGGCTTGGGATATCTGGTCGGCATGGATGTGTTGGACCGAAGGGTCTGTTTCCATGTTGTACATCTCAATGACTCTGACTCGAAATGGCCACTTTCCACACAGCAGTGATTCTACGGGAAACCCATTTGGACAGGTACCTCATAGGAAATGTTTGGATACATGTGGAACAAGGGGAGACAGGTGGGATTAACTCAGTTTGGAATTATGTTTGACATGGATTGATTGGATCATAGGGTCTGTTTCCATGCTACATAACATTACGACTCTAATTCTGGCTATCTCTGCATTCCTCCCTCTTCACATCTCTCCCTATCTCTATCACCTCACCTAGCCTCACAACTCTTCCTTATCTTCAAAGTTTGGGAGAAGATTTGTAGCTCGGTTGCTTGTTGTTGTGGTTCTGTTCGCCGAGCTGGGAATTTGGGTTGCAGATGTTTTGTCCCCTGTCTAGGTGACATCCTCAGTGCTTGGGAGCCTCATGTGAAGTGCTTCTGTGATGTTTCCTCCGATATTTATAGTGGTTTGTATCTGCCGCTTCCAGTTGTCAGTTCCAGCTGCAGCGGACAGGGGATGAAACGTCTGCAACACAAATTCCCAGCTCGGCGAATATCTTCCTTATCTCTAATAATTCCTCTCCAGCCTCAGACCCCTCCCTAACTCTAATCCCCTTCAGTCTCTCAAGGCTGTGCTATGTGTGCCTTTCTTTGATTTCGGCCTTGAGGATACCCCATTTTTATTTCTCACTTGATGACGGCCCTTTCAGATTCCTGCATCGAGCTCCAGAATTTCCTCCTAATCCTCTCCATCTCACTTTCCTCCCAAACACATTGACCAATCATGTGTCATCTATTAGCAGATACGACGTGTCCATGATATGTATGTACCTATCAGGCAGGAAAGAAATGGTCGTGTGAGGGAGCCTTGGTTGACGAGAGAGGTTGAATGTCTGGTAAAGAGGAAGAAGGAGGCTTACATAAGGTTGAGGAAACAGGATTCAGACAGAGCAGTGGAGGGATACAGGATTGCCAGAAGGGACCTGAAGAAAGGGATTAGGAGAGCTAAGAGAGGGCATGAAAAATCGTTGGCGGATAGGATCAAGGATAACCCCAAGGCATTTTATGCGTATGTGAGAAACCTGAGAATGACGAGAACGAGGGTAGGTCCGATCAAGGACAGTAGTGGGAGACTGTGTATTGAGTCGGAAGAGATAGGAGAGGTCTTGAACAAGTACTTCTCTTCAGTATTTACGAACGAGAGGGACCGTATTGTAGAAGAGGAGAGTGTGAAATGGACTGGTAAGCTAGAAGAGATACCTGTTAGGAAGGAAGATGTGTTGGACATTTTGAACAACTTGAGGATAGACAAGTCCCCCGGGCCTGACGGGATATATCCTAGGATTATGTGGGAAGCAAGAGAGGAAATTGCAGTACCGTTGGCAATGATCTTCTCGTCTTCACTGGCAACGGGGGTGGTACCAGGGGACTGGAGAGTAGCGGATGTTGTGCCCCTGTTCAAAAAAGGGAATAGGGATAACCCCGGGAATTACAGGCCTGTTAGTCTTACTTCTGTGGTAGGCAAAGTAATGGAAAGGGTACTGAGGGATAGGATTTATGAGTATCTGGAAAGACACTGCTTGATTAGGGACAGCCAGCACGGATTTGTGAAGGGTAGGTCTTGCCTTACAAGTCTTATTGAATTCTTCGAGGAGGTGACCAAGCATGTGGATGAGGGAAGAGCAGTGGATGTAGTGTACATGGATTTTAGTAAGGCATTTGATAAGGTTCCCCATGGTAGGCTTATGCGGAAAGTCAGGAGGCATGGGATAGAGGGAAATTTGGCCAATTGGATAGAAAACTGGCTAACCGGTCGAAGGCAGAGAGTGGTGGTAGATGGTAAATATTCAGCCTGGAGCCCAGTTACAAGTGGAGTTCCGCAGGGATCAGTTCTGGGTCCTCTGCTGTTTGTAATTTTTATTAATGACTTAGATGAGGGAGTCGAAGGGTGGGTCAGTAAATTTGCAGATGATACGAAGAAAGGTGGAGTTGTGGACAGTGAGGAGGGCTGTTGTCGGCTGCAGAGGGACTTAGATATGATGCAGAGCTGGGCTGCGGAGTGGCAGATGGAGTTCAACCCTGCCAAGTGTGAGGTTGTCCATTTTGGAAGAACAAATAAGAATGCGGAATACAGGGTTAATGGTAGGGTTCTTAGTCAGGTGGAGGAACAGAGGGATCTTGGGGTCTATGTACATAGATCTTTGAAGGTTGCCACTCAGGTGGATAGAGTTTGTAAGAAGGCCTATGGAGTATTATCGTTCATTAGCAGAGGGATTGAATTCAAGAGTCGTGAAGTGATGTTGCAGCTGTACAGGACTTTGGTGTGGCCACAGTTGGAGTACTGTGTGCAGTTCTGGTCGCCTCACTTTAGGAAAGATGTGGAAGCTTTGGAGAGGGTGCAGAGAAGATTTACCAGGATGTTGCCTGGAATGGAGAGGAAGTCGTACGAGGATAGGTTGAGAGTTCTCGGCCTTTTCTCGTTGGAACGGCGAAGGATGAGGGGTGACTTGATAGAGGTTTATAAGATGATCAGAGGAATAGATAGAGTAGACAGTCAGAAACTTTTTCCCCGGGTACAACAGAGTGTTACAAGGGGACATAAATTTAAGGTGAAGGGTGGAAGGTATAGGGGAGATGTCAGGGGTGGGTTCTTTACCCAGAGAGTGGTGGGGGCATGGAATGCGCTGCCCGTGGGAGTGGTGGAGTCGGAATCATTGGCGACCTTTAAGCGGCATTTGGATAGGTACATGGATGGGTACTTAATCTAGGTTAGAAGTTCGGCACAACATCGTGGGCCGAAGGGCCTGTTCTGTGCTGTATTGTTCTATGTTCTATGTTCTATGTTCTATTCTACTATCATTTTTTCTGACCTGGTTTCAAAGGTGGCCTGTCATGTTTCGATATTAAGTGTTTTGAGGTTTACAGAACAGAAAAAGGCTCTGTGGGCCATTGAGTCTGTGCCAGTAAAGAAAACTATCACCAAACTATCCTGATCCATTTTCCAATACACAGTCATTCGCACCATCTGTCTTGGTATCACAGTGTGCACCGAAATATGTCTTAAATACTATTGGGAATTCTGTGTCTCCCACCCTCACAGACAGTGAGGTTTAGTGCAACTGGTGCTCGATGATGACATCACCCACAGGAACACAGAGCAGCTGGGTCTGTGCAAACCAGAGAGCGCCCACACTTTGGGAAGGACGGCAGGGTCCCTGAGAGGGGTCACAGGGGATTTACCAGGATGGTTCAAGAAATGGGGGATTGTAGTAGCATGTTTTGGATTTTTTTACATCATTCATTGGTATGATATAGTTGTTGCTTATACATTGGGTAGATAATATCGATCTACAATAGATGGGCTCTCCTTCTCAACCTCTCCCCTTGCCTGGGCTGGGGTAACCTTCAGGTTAAACCACCATCAGTCATCTCTCCCTCATGAGATAGCAGCCCTATGGTCTGGTAGCTGAAAATGTGTTGCTGGAAAAGCACAGCAGGTCAGGCAGCATTCAAGGAACTGGAGAATCGACGTTTTCTTCAGGAAGGGCCTATGCCCGTAAACGTTGATTCTCCTGTTCCATGGATGCTGCCTGACCTGCTGTGCTTTTCCAGCAACACATTTTCAGCTCTGATCTCCAGCATCTGCAGTCCACACTTTCTCCCCTTTGGTCTGGTACGACAATACTGACTTTACCTTTTACACAGTGATGTCACTGTACCTAGGGAGTGGAGAGAGGGAATGCTGAAGGTAGTGGATGGGACACCACTCAGGCACAGTGCTTTGTCCTGGAGGATGTTCACATTCTTTAATATTTCTGGGAGCTGCACTGATGCAGGCAAGTGGAGAATGTTCCACTCAATCCTGATGTGTACATTATAGAGAGCAAACAGACATTGGGGAATCAGGGGTTTGGAGAAACTGAGATTGTTCTCCTTGTAGCAAAGGATTTTGAGGGGAGCTGTGACAGAGGGGTTTACAAAAGTTACCCATTATAATAATAAACCTTACACCCTTCAGCTCATTATACAAGGATTACAGGACACATTGAAGATGTGGGGAGAATTATTGAGAGAATGGGATGATTTAAAGGAGAACTTTTCTGCAGTAAATGGGATTGAGCTGGAACACAATACTCACACACAATGTGAATATCCAGGTCCTGATGAATTGAGTTATTCTGTCAGAGTTTGGCGTTACAGTTACTGAGATTACCATCTGAATGCCCACCTGTAGTATCCTGTAATACAAGTTTATAAAATCCGTCACTGTCAGTTCAGGTTAGAAACTCACATCCATCCCCTCCTCCTGGGCCAGGATGACTGGACACATTACTCCTTGTGGAGGTCAGCAGTTAGTGCAGGGGGAAATCTATGTGGGTTTCTAGGAGTTTCCACCTTGGGACTTCATGTGTCTGAACAGGGCAGATCTTTCATAGATGGACAGAATGATCCAAGAGTCAGTGAGATGTGGAGAGCAGGATTTGCTTCCTTTTCCTTCCTTCCGTGTTGCCGCTGTGCCTCATCAATAAGACGTGGGGGGGGTGAAAGGCTCATGCAGCTCGATGGGCAAGTTGTCTCCATTCTGACCAATGGGCAGCAAGCTCATCCCAGTCATCCCATAGAGTCTCATGGAAGAAAGAGCAACACTGCACGCTTCCCACTGCCCAGGATTCCCAGTAAACGTTTAGAAGAATTGGGGGGTGGGAATCTGTCAGAAAAGGCATAAGTGTAAATTTCTAAGAGGATTGTGAAGGGAGAGAGATGCACAGGAGAAAGGGGCAACAAGTTGCCAGATGGAGTATAATTCGGGAAAATGGGAAGTTGGTCATTTTGGAGGAGATAATAAAAGAACAGTGCTATTTAAATGGTGGAAACTGTAGAAAGCTGCACCACAAAGGGACCGGGGTAATTGTGCAGGAAACACAGGAAGCAGCAGATTCTGGGTCAGTCACGGAATCAAGGGTTCGGCTTCAGATTCGTCAAGTTTAAGGCAACACCGACAACAGTGAGGGGTTTCAGTAACAATGGAGCTGGGGTGAGGGGGATGTGGGATATAGGTAAATTAATGTTATTTCTGCAATTATAATTTCTGATACAAGGTAAATGAACTCACACCTGTGTGTAATTGTTTCAGCCAAGAGCTGAGTCATCAAGAATGGAAACTATGTGGAGGAAATATATAATGGTTTTTGTATTAGCTAACATTGTATGTCAGCATGAAACGTGATTGCAAAACAATGGTAGATTTTATGGGCAAATAGATAAGATGTTGTGAGGGATGCAGTCAAGCTAGAAAGCCTGTATAAACAGTAGGTTTCCCATTTTTACAGAGACACAGGAACAAACCCTAACTAAAGAAGTCAGAGAGATCAGAGTGGTCTCGGGAGAGGCCCAGATGGAAAGAGTAGATACTGATGAAGAAAGAGTATGCCTAACAATGACCTGCAGTGGGATGAGGTCAAACGGCCTTGTGAGGCCAGAATAACCATTTTGTCACAGACAAGGCCGGATGAGCAGGAGTGGTGGGATCAGTCTTCGGGAAGTGGAGGATGTAAACGGGGGTGGGAGGGGTGGGGAAACAATAAAATAAGAAAACCTATGTAGAAACCAAATTATACAAATATCGAAAGTTTGTTGAATTTGATGTGTGTATGACGTCTGCCTTGCCTGGCACTGGACATCACACCCAATTGCAAGTGTACAAATAAAAGACACTACTGATTCAGATCTTGTCTCAGACTGTAATGATTGAAGTGTGTGAGCTTTGTTTCTCACAGGGAGACAAGCAACGTTTAAGAGAATGGAATTCCTGGTGTTTGTGATTGTGTGGATGTCTGATCAGAAGGTCACCTTGGGGTCAGATATAACAGCAATATTGTAAAGAATATAGTTCTATCTCAGATATTTCCCAGTGGGATGGAGGTGCTCAGCAGTAACGGAAAGTAATTTGTAATAGCAACTGAAGACAATGGTTTTAACATTACAATGTTTCATTGGAGAAAATTGCAGCTAATCGAGTAGTAGGAGCGTGGTAAGCAGTTTGATAACTGAGTAACAGTGGAGTAATGAAGAGGGATGATGGGGAGGGAAAGTTGGGCAGTGTCAGTCTACATGTGAAACCTAACATGGTGCTTTTGGACAATGTCACCTCCTGGCAGTATGTAGGTGAGAGAAAGGAGGGTCCAAGGATAGACCCTTAGATTCCCTACAGTGTGGAAACAGTCCCTTCGGCCCAACAAGTCCACACCGACCCTCCGAAGAGGAACCCATCCGGATCCATTCCCCTACGTTTACCACTGATTAATGCACCTAACACTACAGGCAATTTAGCATGGCCATTTCACCTAACCTGCACATCTTTGGACTGTGGGAAGAAACCAGATACCCAGAGGAAACCTATGCAGACACGGGGAGAATGTGCAAACTCCACACAGACAATCGCCCGAGTCTGGAATCGAACCTGGGTCCCTGATGCTGTGAGACAGCAGTGCTCACCATTGAACCACCGTGCTGGCCAACCCTTGAGGGACACCACATGCAATTAATTCAGAAAGGAAATCAGATAGGTTACCACAGCTACAGAAGTTACCATTGTCGAGGTGGGTCTGCCTTCTGAGTCAGTATGGGTGGAAATTAGGAACAGCAAGTGAGCAGCCACCTCATTAGGGGTTTACTACAGGCCCCCCAACAGCAGCAGGGAGACTGAAGAAAGCATAGGTCGGCAGATTTTGGTAAAGAGTGAATGTAATAGGGTTGTTGTAATGGGTGACTTTAACTTTCCCAATATTGATTGGAACCTCCTTCGTGCAGATGGTTTTGTAAGGTGTGTTCATGAGGGTTTCCTAACTCAGCACCTTGAAGGGACCGACGAGGGGAGAGGCCATTTTGATTTTGGTGCTCGGCAATGAGCTGTGGCATATGTCAGATCTTGCGGTGGGAGAGCATTTTGGTGATAGTGACCACAACTGCCTCACATTCTATATAGCCATGGAGATGGAGAGAAGCAAGCACTATGGGATGATATTTAATTGGGGAAAAGGAAACTATGATACTATCAGACGTGAGTTGAGAACCATGGACTGGGAGGAATTGCTCCATGGAAAGGCCACTATAGACATGTGGAGACGGTTTAAGGAACAGTTGTTGCGAGTGATGCATAAATGTGTTCCTCTGAGACAGGCAAGGAAGGGTAAGATAAAGGAACATTGGATGAAGAGAGCAGAGGAGTTTCTCGTCAAAAGAAAGAAGACAGCTTACGTAAAGGGGAGGAAGCAAGGGTCTTGCTCAGCTCTGGAGGGTTACAGGCAGGCGAGGAAGGAGCTAAAAATGGTCTGAGGAGGGCCAGGAGGGGGCACGAAACAGGCTTGACAGGAAGGATTAGGGAGAATCCAAACGCATTTTACACGGATGTGAGGAGTAAGACAATGATCAAAGAAAGAGTCGGGCCGATCAGGGATAGCATAGGGAACTTGTGTATAGAGTCTGAGGGGGTCGGGGAAGCTCTAAATGGGTTTTTTGCTTCTGTATTTACTAAATAAAAGGAAATTGTAGTGAATGAAACCATTGAGGAGCAGGTAAGCATGCTGGAACGGATAGGGATTGAGGAAGCTGATGTGCTGAATATTTTGACAAACATTAAGATTAACAAGTCGCCAGGGCCAGACCAGATGTGTCTTCGGCTGCTCTTGGAAGTGAGAAATGTGATTGCTTCGCCGCTTGCGAAAATCTTTACATCCTCGTACCCGAGGACTGGAGGGAGGCAAATGTAATTCCTCTCTTCAAGAAAGGAAATAGGGAAATCCCCGGCGATTACAGACCAGAGACTCTCACGTCTGTCGTCTGTAAGGAGTTAGAAAGGATTCTGAGGGACAGGATTTATGACCATCTGGAAGAGCATGGTTTGATTTAATGCAATCAACAAGGCTTTGTGAGGGGCAGGTCATGCCTCACAAACCTTACTGAGTTCTTTGAGGATGTTACTAGGCAAGTTGATGAGGGTCGAGCTGTGGATGTTTCGTATGCGGACTTCAGTAAGGCATTTGATAAGGTTCCCCATGGTAGGCTCATTCAGAAGGTTAGGAGGAATGGGATACAGGGAAACGTAGCTGTCTGGATACAGAATTGGTTGGTCAACAGAAGACAGCGAGTGGTAGTAGAAGGAAAATATTCTGCCTGGAAGTCAGTGGTGAGTGGTGTTCCACAGGGCTCTGTCCTTGGGCCTCGACTGTTTGTAATTTTTATTAATGACTGGGATGCGGGGATTGAAGGATGGGTCAGCAAGTTTGCAGATGACACAAAGGTTGGAGGTGTTGTTGACAGTATAGAGGGCTGTTGTAGGCTGCAGCGTGACATTGACAGGATGCAGAGATGGGCTGAGAGGTGGCAGATGGAGTTCAACCTGGATAAATGCGAGGTGATGCATTTCGGAAGGTCAAATTTGAAAGCTGAGTACAGGATTAAAGACAGGATTCTTGGCAGTGTGGAGGAACAGAGGGATCTTGGTGTGTAGGTACATAGATCCCTTAAAATGGCTACCCAAGTGGACAGGAATGTTAAGAAAGCATATGGTGTTTTGGCTTTCATTAACAGGAGGATTAAATTTAAGAGTCGTGAGATCTTGATGCAGCTCCATAAAACTTTGTTTAGACCGCACTTGGAAAACTGCGTCCAGTTCGGGTCGCCCTATTATAGAAAAGATGTGGATGCTTTGGAGAGGGTTCAGAGGAGGTTTACCGGATGCTGCCTGGAATAGAGGGCTTATCGAACAAAGAGACGTTGACTGAGCTCGGACTTCTTTCAGTGGAAAAAAGAAGGAAGACAGGGGACCTAATTGAGGTGTACAAGATAATGAGAGGCATAGATTGAGTTGATAGCCAGAGACTTTTTTCCCAGCGCAGAAATTGTTAACACAAGGGGTCTTAGTTTTGAGCTTTTTGGCGGAAAGTATGGAGGGGATGTCAGAGGTAGGTTCTTTACGCAGAGAGTTGTGAGAGCATGGGATGCGTTGCAAGCAGCAGTTGTGGAAGCGAGGTCATTGGGGATATTTAAGAGACTGCTGGACATGCATATGGTCACAGACATTTGAGGGTTCGTACATTAGGTTTACCTTACATGAGGATCAATGATCAGCACAACATCGTGGGCTGAAGGGCCTGTTCCGTGCTGTACTGTTCTATGCCCTATGTTCTATGAAGTGCATCTGTACCTTTCGACCATCTGCACCCTGTACTGACAGATAGTGCTCCCTCAATACCTTAGAAACCATCCCCTCAGTATGTTTATCCCCAAAACACCTCGACAGAACATTCATGCCCTCAACACCTCAGAAAGCAAACCTGTTGCCCCCTTGTCCTGTGTTCATCCCCAAACCTGTTCTCACTGTGATGACACACAGCCACTCCCAAGATTTTATCCCAGGGCCCAGAACATTATTTGAGTCTCTGGATTGATCATAGAATCCCTAAGATGTGAAGGCAGGCCATTCGGCCTATCAGGTTCACACTGACCCTCGGCAGAGCATCCCACCCACCTTCTCTATCCCTGGATCCCTTCATTTCCTCTAGCAAACCCACCTAGCCTGCACATCTTTGGACAGTGGGTGGGAACTGGAGCACCCGGAGGCTGACACGGGGAGAATGTGCCAACTCCACACAGAGAGTCGCCCGAGGCTGGAATCGAACCCGGGTGGGGTGAGGCAACACTGAGCCCCCTTGACCATCCCATCATCTCCTCCCCGTTCATGACCGTTTGATGTCTATACCCGGGGAGTATGTAACTTGTCTAGCGTTTATTTAAGAAAGATTAGGGAAAAGGGCAATGCCTCCACAAGCTCAAGATGCTTGATCCCCCTCGAAAAAATATTTATATCAATATCAAAAAGAGACTTTATTCACAACAAAAACTTTACATACAAACATAGTCACTAAAGTTCGGTTCGGTACAGTCTTTACAACAAGTCTTTGTCATGACATATATACTCCCCTTGGCTGATTATCTGAAATGTTAGGTCTGAGCTGTTCCTTCTGAATTAACATCATAAAGTTACATTGAGAAGGATCTTTGTGAAGTGCCCGTGTTCTGTATCTGTTCTCCCATGTACCCCGCCCTCCTAATACAGTAGCTTACAAAGAATTAAACCTGTTTGTCAACTTTCAGCAGAAGCAGCCTCAGGACATTGAACACAGACTGAATTACTCAATGATGCTTGGATCAGGTCAGATCAAATTCTCAAGCAAACAGATGGTTGGGGATATTCAGTAGCAACGGAGAAGAGAGAGAGGAACAATTCACATTTCCAGTGACCCTTCCTCAAAACGGTCTGTTCTGAAGGAACTTTCCCACAGAAATCACTGGATTGAAAGGTGAACTCTCTCTCTGTCTCTTTCTCCCTCCCCCTTCAGAGATGCTGCCGGACATGCTAAGTTTCTTCAGCAATCTCTGTATTGATGTTTCAGGTCTCTAGCGCGTCCGTACAGATTCATTTTAGGGTTGAATTCTCAAGCTTGCTCTGTTCAAGGGATTGAATCCCTCTGCTACAAAGGGGGATCAGTTACCACAGCTAACAGGTTCGTGATGCCAACATTGTTGGCTCAATCTCTGTCATGTCTGAAATTGCCATGAAGCCCCCAGCTTCTCAACCTTGCCCCTCACCTGAGGTGTGTGACCCACCATGCGTCTCTCTCTGACAAGACAGCAGCTCTCGGGTCCTCCTGGTCTATATTAACTTCCCAACTTTAAAAAGGACACTCCAGTAAGAGAGCTCTTTACATGGTTCAGGTCAACATCCTGGAGCTACCTCCCTAACATCACTGTGGGACACCCAAAGACTGCAGCAGGAGATTACAGCTCACCCCCACCTTCCAGGCAACGAGTAGAGGGTGTGGTAATCACATGCAAGCCACATTTGAAAATACGTTTTATAACAGGGTCACGGTGTATGGTCACTAAGTCTGTTTCTTTACGTGTGTTGAAATCAGCGTAATGAAGAAGCTAAGGGTGGGTTGAAAATGACAATGATAGCCTTTCGTAGGTTGGTGTTTATTAGAGTTTGTATCGACAGTATGAATGTTTGAGCACTTATTCAAGGGCATGCAGGTAGCTGCCAGAGGAAGTGATGGGGGCTGGTGCAATTGTGACATTTAAAAGGCATCAGGATCAGTACGTGAATAGGAAGAGTTTAGAGGGATATTGGACAAGAGCTAGCAAATTGAACGAAATGAGATGAGAATATTTGGTTGGTATGGACGAGTTCGACAGGAGGGTCCATTTCCAAGCTGTGCACCTCTGTGACGCTGTGCCTCTGAATAGTCTATTGCAGAGAGTTTCAGACAGGGTGTGGTTTGTGTGTCTCTCTCATGCTTCTTCAGAATCTGCAAACCCTATGTCTCCAAATTTACACAAGAATCTATGAAATAGAAAAAAATGGGTCAGTGCTGAGGGAGTGCTGCACTGTCAAAGAGTCAGTGCTGAGGGAGTGCTGCACTGTCAGAGGGTCAGCACTGAGGGAGTGCAGCACTGTCAGAGGGTCAGTACTGAGGGAGTGCTGCAATGTCGGAGGGTCAACACTGAGGGAGTGCTGCACTTTCAGTGGGTCAGTAATGAGGGAGTGCTGTACTGTCAGAGGGTCAGTACTGAGGGAGTGCTGCACTGTCAGAGGTTTTGTCCTGAGATTGGGCCACACTGTCGGAAGGTCAGTAGAGGGCCACTTCCACACTGTCAGAGTCAGTACTGAGGGAGTGCATCACTATCAGAGGATCAGTGTGGAGGGAGTGTAGCATTGTCAGAGGATCAGTATGTAGGGAGTGCAGCATTGTCAGAGGATCAGTGTGGAGGGAGTGCAGCATTGTCAGAGGATCAGTATGGAGAGAGTGTTGCATTGTCAGAGGGTCAGTGTGGAGGGAGTGCAGCATTGTCAGAGGATTAGTACTGAGGGAGTGCTGCACTGTCGGAGGGTCAGTACTGAGGAGCGGTGTATTCTCAGAGGGTTAGTACTGAGGGAGCGCTACGCTGTAAGAATGTCAGAACTGAAGGAGCGCTGCACTGTCAAAGAGCTGCACTGCCAGAGTATTAATACTAAGGGAGTGCCGCACTGCCAGAGGGTCAGTACTGCGGGAGTGCCGCACTGTCAGAGGGTCAGTACTGAGGGAGTGCTGCACTGTAAGAATGTCAGAACTAAAGGAGCACTGCACTGTCAAAGAGCTGCACTGCCAGAGGGTCATTACTGAGGGAGTGCTGCACTGTCAGAGGGTCAGTACTGAGTGAGCACCACACTGTCAGAGTTTCAGTCCAGACGGCAAGCCTCACTATCACTGCACTGAGAGAGCACTGCACCATCAGAGGTTCAGTAATGAGGGAGTGCCTCATTGCCAGAGGGTCAGTACTGAGGGAGTGCTGCACTGTCAGACGGTCAGTACTGCCGGAGTGCTGCACTGTCAGAGGGTTAGTAAAGAGAGAGTGCTACACTGTCAGATAAACAGTACTGAGGCACTGCTGGACTGTCAGAGGTGCAGGACCGAGGCAGAAGGTGAGTACTGAGGGAGTGATACACTGTCAATGGGTCAGTACTGAGGGAGTGCTGCACTGTCAATGAGTCAGTACTGAGGCAGTGCTGTACTGTCAGAGTGTCAGTTATGATGGAGTGCTGTACTGTCAGAGGTTTTGTCCTGAGATTGGGCCACACTGTCGGAGGGTCAGTAGAGGGCCACTTCCACACTGTCAGAGTCAGTGTCACTGTCAGAGTGCATCACTATCAGAGGATCAGTGTGGAGGGAGTACAGCATTGTCAGAGGGTCAGTGTGGAGGGAGTGCAGGATTGTCAGAGAGTCAGTATGGAGGGAGTGCAGCATTGTCAGAGGGTCAGTGTGGAGGGAGTGCAGCATTGTCAGAGGGTCAGGATGGAGGGAGTGCAGGATTGTCAGAGGGTCAGTGTGGAGGGAGTGCTGCATTGTCAGAGGGTCAGTGTGGAGGGAGTGCAACATTGTCAGAGGATCAGTGTGGAGGGAGTGCAACATTGTCAGAGGATCAGTGTGGAGGGAGTGCAGAATTGTCAGAGGGTCAGTATGCCTGGAGTGCAACATTGTCAGAGGGTCAGTGTGGAGGGAGTGCTGCATTGTCAGAGGGTCAGTATGGAGGGAGTGCAGCATTGTCAGAGGGTCAGTGTGGAGGGAGTGCAGCATTGTCAGAGGGTCAGTGTGGAGGGAGTGCAGCATTGTCAGAGGGTCAGTATGGCTGGAGTGCAGCATTGTCAGGGGATCAGAGTAGAGGGAGTGCAGCATTGACAGAGTGTCAGTGTGGAGGGAGTGCTACATTGTCAGAGGGTCAGTGTGGAGGGAGTGCAGCATTGTCAGAGAATCAGGAAGGGAGGATTGCAGCATTGTCAGAGGGTCAGTGTAGACGGAGTGCAGAATTGTCAGAGGATCAGTGTGGAGGGAGTGCAGCATTGTCATGGGGTCAGTGTGGAGGGAGTGCAATATTGTCATAGGATCAGGGTGGAGGGAGTGCAGCATTGCCAGAGGGTCAGTGTGGAGGGAGTGCAGCATTGTCAGTGAGTCATGACGGGGGGATTGCAGCACTGTCAGAGGGTAAGTGAGGAGGGAGTGCAGCATTGTCAGTGAGTCAGGACGGAGGAATTGCTGTGCAGTGAGAGAGTCAGTAATGATGAAGTCCGCACTCTCTGACGGTCAGTACAAATGGATGGCCATGCTGCCAGAGTGTCGCACTGTGAGAGGGTTACTACTGAGGGAGCGCTGCACTGTGAAAGGGTTAGAACTGAGGGAGCACCGCACTCTGAGGGGGTTAGTACTGAGGGATCACCGCGCTGTGAGGAGGTCAGTACTGAGGGAGCGTCACGCTATGTGTCGGACAGTCAGTACTGAGTGAATGCTGCATTGCCAGAGCGTCAGTTCTGAGAAAGTGATGCACACTCAAAGAGTCATTACTGAGGAAACGCTACACGGCCAGTGTGTCAGTTCTGAGGGAGTGTTGTTTCAGAGGGTCAGTACTGAGGGAGTGCTGCACTGCCAAAGAGTCAGTATTGAGGCATTGCTAGACTATCAGAAGGGCAGGAATGAGGCAATGCCGCACTATCAGAGTGTCAGTACTGAGGGAGTTCTGCTCTGTTAGAGGGTCAGTACTGAGAAAATGCCACGTTATCGGAGGGTCAGAACCGAGGGAGTACTACACTGTAAGAGCATCTGTATTGAGGGAGTGCCACATTGTCAGAGGGTCAGTACTGAGGGAATGCCACTCTGTATGAGTGTCAGTACTGAGGGAATGCTGCACTGTAGAAATGTCAGTACAAAGAGAGTGCTGCAGAGTCCGAGGGTCAGTACTGAGGGAGTTCTGCTCTGTTGGAGGGTCAGTACGGAGAAAATGCCACGTTATTGGAGGTTCAGTACCGAGGGAGTGGTGCACTGTGAGAGCATCTGTATTGAGGGAGTGCCATATTGTCAGATGGTCAGTACTGAGGGAGTGCTGCACTGTCAGAGGGTCAGTACTGAGGGATCACTGCGCTGTCAGAGGGTCAGTACTGAGGGAGTGCTGCACTGTCAGAGGGTCAATACTGAGGGAGTGCTGCACTGTCAGACGGACAGTACTGAGGGAGTGCTGCACTGTCAGAGCGTCAGTACTGAAGGAGTGCTGCACTGTCGGAGGGTCAGTACTGAGGGAGTGCAGGATTGTCAGAGGATCAGCACTGAGGGAGTGCTGCACTGTCAGAGGGTCAGTATTGAGGCAGTGCTGCATTGTCAGAGGGTCAGTGTGGAGGGAGTGCAGCATTGTCAGAGGGTCAGTACGGCTGGAGTGCAGCATTGTCAGAGGATCAGTGTGGAGGGAGTGCTGCATTGTCAGAGGATAAGTGTGGAGAGAGTGCTGCATTGTCAGGGGGTCAGTGTGGAGGGAGTGCTGCATTGTCAGAGAATTAGAACGGGGGGATTGCAGTATTGTTCGAGGATCAGTGTGGAGGGAGTGCAGCATTGTCAGACGGTCAGTTTGGAGGGAGTGCAGAATTGTCAGAGCGTCAGTGTGGAGGGAGTGCAGCATTATCAGAGGGTCAGGATGGAGGGAGTGCAGCATTGTCAGAGGGTCAGTGTGGAGGGAGTGGTGCATTGTCAGGGGGTCAGTGTGGAGGGAGTGCAGCATTGTCAGAGGATCAGTGTGGAGCGAGTGCAGCATTGTCAGAGGATCAGTGTGGAGCGAGTGAAGCATTGTCAGAGGGTCAGTGTGGAGGGAGTGCAGCATTGTCAGTGAGTCATGACGTGGGGGTTGCAGCACTGTCAGAGGGTCAGTGTGGAGAGAGTGCAGCATTGTCAGAGAGTCAGGATGGAGGTATTGCTGTGTAGTGAGAGAGTCAGTAATGATGAAGTGCGCACTCTCTGACGGTCAGTACTAATGGATGGCCATGCTGCCAGAGTGTCGCACTGTGAGAGAGTGAGCTACACTGAGGGTCAGTGTTGAGGCAGTGCTGCATTGTCAGAGTGTCAGTACTGAGGGAGTTCTCCTCTGTTGGAGGGTCAATACTGAGAAAATGCCACGTTTTCGGAGGGTCAGAACCGAAGGAGTGCTACACTATAAGAGCATCTGTATTGAGGGAATGCCACATTGTCAGAGGGTTAGTACTGAGGGAATGCCACTCTGTATGAGTGTCAGTACTGAGGGAATGCTGCACTGTAGAAATGTCAGTACAAAGAGAGTGCAGCAGCATCAGAGGGTCAGTACTGAGGGAATGCTTTTGTGTCAGAGCGTCATTTCTGAGGGTGTGCTGCACTGTCAAAGGAGCAATGCTGAGGGAGTGCTGCACTATCAGAGGGTCAGTACTGAGGAAGTACCGCACTGACAGAGGGTCAGTACTGAGGAACTGCTGCACTGTCAGAGGGTATGTACTGTTGAGAGCTGCGTTGTCGGAGGGACTGTACTGTGGGAGAGATGGACTGTCGGAGGGTCAGTACTGAGGGAGTGCTACAATATCAGAGGGTCTGTAATGTGGGAGAGCTGCATTGTTGGAGGGTCAGTACTGAGGGAGCACCGTGCTGTCAGAGGGTCAGTACTGAGGGAGAGCTGCACTGTCAGACGATCAGTACTGAGGGAGCTCTGCACTGTGAGAGTGTCAGTCCTCAGGGAGTGCTACACTGTGAGAGGGTCAGTACTGAGGGATTGCTGCACTGTCAGAGGGTCAGCACTGTGGGAGTGCTGCACTGTGAGAGGGTCAGTACTGAGGGAGTGCTGCACTGTCAGAGGGTCAGTACTGAGGGAGTGTTGCATTGTGAGATGGACGGTTTAGGGAGGTCTGCACTGTCAGAGTGTCTGCACTGCGGGTGTGCCGTACTGTCGGAGGGTCAGTACTGTGGAAATGCTGAACTGTCAGAGGGTCATTACTGAGGGAGTGCTGCACTGTCAGAGGATACTATTGAGGGAGTGCTGCGCTATCAGGGCGTCAGTAATGGGGGATTGCCGCAATGTCAGAGAGTCAATCTGGGGGCAGTGCTGTGAGAAGTACAGTACTGAGGGAGTGCTGCTCTGTCAGATGGTCAGAACTGAGGGAGTGCTACACTGTCAGCGCATCTCTCCGGGGGTTCCTGCATTGTAAGAGGGTCAGTACTGAGCGAGTGCCACACCCTCAGATGGGCTGAATGGCCTAATTTCTGCTCCCATGTCTTGTGGTCTCAGAGGAATATCTGAAATTGTTCAGTATATTTCTGCCTCTGCTTCCGACAGACCCTGCTCAGCAGTGATTCCCGCGTCCAGATTCCAGAGACTGTGTTCAAACAGAGCGTCTTCATTTGGTCACCACCCTCTTTTCCCAGGGTCGGAGTTTTCGTTTCGCATGACTGACGTGTCAGCTCAAAGAGATATTTTCATGCTGCAGGGCTGAGGTTTATTCCTCAGTTTCCGTGTGGTCATGCCGAATGAATCCCACTGCCCCGCACTCTGCAAAATTGTGTGTTCCTTATTTCTGAGTTTCCCAATGTTAAGCCACATCCAGAATGACATCCTACCCTCCTCCAAATCTCATTGCAGGCTAATTGCCTGGGAGAGAGCCAATGCTAAGAGGGGAAACAGAATTCTGACAGGACTTTACAGTGACATTAAGGGTGAATTGATAATGAGAGAAAGAGTAGGTTGTGGAACACGGTGAGAATTTGTGCATGGACCCATAGGCTAGAGTGAATGGATGCATTTTGTAAATGCTCATTGGGACAGGGTTGGTATGAAATCGTGACGATACTCTGTGATACAATGAAATGAATTAGCAAAAAAAAGAGAGGGATGATTCCGAGTGGTCTGGCCTTCTTAAAAGCCGATAAATCTCCAAAGACGGTGCAATGTATCTCAGTTTACCGAATGAGGTAATGGAGAAAGTAGCAGATAGAATTAATCAGCGTTTAAAGAGACTGGAGTTCATGAAGAACAGTCAGAATGGTTGTGTTAAGGGGAGGTCAGGTCTGACCAATGGGATTGCACTTGTTAAGGAGCTGACCAGGTGTGTAAATAAGGGCAATGCTTTCCTGTCGCCTGCTTGTAGGTCAGTAAGGCTTTTATTAGGATCCTTATTTGAAACTGATAGTGAACATAAAAACTCAAGATCCAAGGAATTTGGCGCAGAATGCTGAATGGCAGGAAGCAGACAGTGATGGCCCAGTTAGAAATCTCTGTCTGTTCATGTCTCACTGTTGGGGTCTTGCTGATGTGGTTGATAGAAAAGATTTAGATTTGAATGGTGGATGGTCAATCTCCATTTGAACAGTGGATGGCCTTGTCAGACCACCGATCAGTGGCAACGGGTGAGGTGCCTGAAGACTGGAGGGTGATTAATGATGTGTCATTATTGAAGAAAAGCTGCAAGGAACAGCCATTGAACTATGGAGCTGTGAGCCTGGTGGCAGTGGTGGGTAAGTTGTTGGAGGGCATTCTGAGAGACAATTTACGTGCATTTGGAAAAACAAGAATTGATTAGGGATGGTCAGCTTGGCTTTGTTTGTGGAAATGATGCGTCCAACTTGATACAGCTTTTGAAGGGATGACCAAGGAGACAGATGAGAAGGTTTCACATGGGAGGTTGCTTAGTAAAAGGTTAGAGAAGATGGCATCCAGGGAGAGAGGACAGCACAGTGTCTCAGTGGTTTGATTCTAACACCCTGTGACTGTCTGTGTGGAGTTTACACATTCTCTCTGTATCTGTGCGGGTTCCCTCCGGGTGATCCAGTGTGCTCCCACCGCCCAAAGATGCCATGGGAAATGCAGTATTACAGGGATAGAGTAGAAGATGTGAGTCTGGGTGGGATGTTGTTCAGACAGTCAGTGTGGAGCCAATGGACGGAATGGCTTGCTTCTACACTGTAGGAATTCTAAAATTAATCCAGAGAGACAAGTAATGTTCTGGGGACCTGGGCACCAATCTTGGACAGGGGTGGATGTGGGTCGTTACAGTCTGAAGGGGTTTGAACGCAATCTGAGGTGGGAGCTGGGCTGAGCCCTGAGTCCTGAAGTGTTGAGGATGTGAATGTTTTGTGGAACTACTGTCTAAGGGGCTTTGGGTGTTAAACACAACAAATTGATGCTTTCTTCGGTACTGAGGGAGCACTATCTGAGGTACTGAGGAAGAACTTTCTGAGGTACTGAGGGAGCACTATCTGAGGAATTGAGGGACCATTATCTGAGATACTGAGGGAGAACTATATGAGCTATTGAGGGAGCACTTCCTGAGGAATTAAGGGAGTACTATCTGAGGTACTGAGGGAGAAATATCTGAGGTACTGATGGAGCACTATCTGAGGTATTGAGGGAGCACTTTCTGAGGTATTGAGGAAGCACTTTCTGAGGTACTGAGTGAGCACTTTCTGAGGTACTGAGGGAGCACTTTCGGATGTACTGAGAAAGAATTTTCTGAGGTATTGAGGGAACACTGTCTGAGGTACTGAGTGTACGCTATCTGAGGTACTGAGGGAGCAGTTTCTGAGGTACTGAGGGAGAACTATCTAACGTACTGAGGGAGCACTTTCTGAGGTACTGAGGGAGCACTTTCGGAGGTACCGAGGGAGAACTATCTGAACTATTGAGGGAGCACTTTCAGAGGCATTGAGGGAGCACTTTATGAGGTATTTAGGGTGCACTTTCAGAGGTATTGAGGGAGCACTATCTGAGGTATTGAGGGAGAACTATCTGAAATATTGAGGGAGCACTTTCTGAGGTATTGAGGGAGCACTATCTGAGATATTGAGGGAGCACTTTCTGAGGTATTGAGGGAGAAATATCTGAGGTATTGAGGGAGCACTTCCTGAGTTATTGAGGGAGCACTTCCATAGGCATTGAGGGAGCACTTTCTGAGGTACTGAGAGAGCACTTTCTGAGCTATTGAGGGAGCACTTTCTGAGGTACTGAGGAAGCACTTTCTGAGCTATTGAGGGAGCACTGTCTGAGGTATTGAGGGAGCACTTCCTGAGTTATTGAGGGAGCACTTTCTGAGGTACTGAGGGAGCACTTTCTGACGTACTGAGGAAGCACTATGTGAGGTACTGAGGTAAAACTATCTGAGGTACTGAGGGAGCACTTTCTGAGGTACTGAGGGAGAACTATCTAAGGTACTGAGAGAACTCTTTCTGAGGTACTGAGAGAGCAGTTTCTGAAGTATTGGGGAGCACTGTCTGAGGTACTGAGGGAGCACTTCCTGAGGTATTGAGGAAGCTCTTTCTGAGGTATTGAGGGAGCAAGTTCTGAGGTACTGAGGGAGCACGATCTGAGGTACTGAGGTAAAACTATCTGAGGTACTGAGGAAGCACTTTCTGAGGTACTGAGGGAGAACTATCTAAGGTACTGAGGGAGCACCTTCTGAGGTACTGAGGGAGCACTTTCTGAGATATTGAGGGAGCACGTTCAGAGGTACTGAGGGCGCACTTTCTGACGTAATGAGGAATCACTATCTGAGGTACTGAGGGTAAACTATCTGAGGTACTGAGGAAGCACTATCTGAAGTATTGAGGAAGAACTATCTGAGATATTGAGGCAGAATTATCTGAGATATTGAGGGAGCACTTTCAGAGGCATTGAGGGAGCACTTTCTGAGGTACTGAGGGAGCACTTTCTGAGGTAGTGAGGGAGCACATTCTGAGTTACTGAGGAAGCACTTTCTGAGGTACTGAGGGTGCTCTTTCTGAGGTACTCAGGGAGCATTTTCTGATGTGTTGAGGGCGCACTATCTGAGGAATTGAGGGAGCATTATCTGAGGTACTGAGGGAGAACTATGTGAGCTATTGAGGGGGCACTTTCTGAGGTATTAAGGGAGCACTTTTTGAGGTATTGAGGGAGCACTATCTGGTGGTACAGAGTGCAGAGGATCGAAAGGAACAGATGCAATTTCCTGATCATTTCCTCAGGGTCCCCGAGGCACTCTGGTGTCGTAATTTGAAATGGAAGCCACTCCCCATTTCAGAAGATTCAGATCATTTTAAACAATCAGTGAAAAATAACAGCAGAATGTGCCTGAAACATGGTTTGGGGGAAAACATTCATCAATCTATTGTTACTTGTTGCTTGGAGACGTTTCAGAAATGCAGGCACCCAAACAGACTAACGCTGTCGATGCAAGAGGTGGTGCACAGGAAGATCCAACAAGTCTCTGTAGCTGCTGTCTGTCCCCCTGGAGCAGTCATCATGTGAGATCAGGGTTCAGTATTCGGAGAAATAATTTCTCCAGCAATACCCCAACCATGCCTTTACAGCTGTGTGTGTGTGTGTGTGCGTGTGTGTGTGTGTGTGTGTGAGAGAGAGAGAGACAGAGAGAGAGAGACTGCCCATGTTTGTGTGTGTGAAAGAGTGGATGCATGTGTATCTCTGTGTGTCTGTATATGTGCGTGAGAGAGAAAGTGCATGTTCATGTGAGAGTGTGTGGCTGTGTGTGTGTTTGAGAGAGTGTGTGTCCGTGTGTGCATGTGTGTGAGTGAGGTTGTGTGTGAGAGAGTGTGTATGTGTGCGAGAGAGAGTGTGTCTGTGCGTATGTGTGTGTGAGAGTGTCGCTGTGTGTGTGAGAGAATGTGTCTGTGTGTCTATGTGTTTGTGTGCCTGTGTGTAAATATGTGTATGTGTCTGTGTGTGTGCATCACAGTGTGTCTTGTGTGAGAAAGAGTGTGTATGTGTGTGAGTGTGTGTGTGTGTCTGTGTGCATGAGTGTGTGAGAGAGAGTGTATCTGTGTGTGAGAGTGTGTGCGTCAGTGTGTGTGAGAGAGTGTGGGTGTCCGTGTGTGTGTGAGAGAGAGTGTATCTATGCATATTTGATGGAGCGTGTGTATGCCTGTGTCTGTGTGTGTGAGAGGGAGTGTAACTGTGTGTTTATGTGTGTGTGAGCGAGAGAGCATCTGTGTTTGTGTGAGAGTGTGTGTCAGTGTGTGTGTGTGAGAGAGAGTGTGTGTGTCCATGTGTGTGTGTGTGAGAGAGAGAGTGTCTATGTGTGTCTTGTGTGAGAAAGAGTGTGTATGTGTGTGTATGTGTGTGTGTGAGAGAATAACTGTGCGTTTATGTGTGTGTGTGAGTGTGTCTGTGTGTGTTTGTGGGAGCGTGTGTATGTGTGTGTGAGAGAGTAACTGTGTGTTTATGTGTGTGAGTGAGAGAGTGTGTCTGTGTGTGTTTGAGGGATCGTGAGTCTGTGTGTCTGTCTGTGTGTATGTGTGTGAGAGAGAATGTCTGTGTGTGAGAGAGAGACACAGTGTGTGTGAGAGAGCGAGTGTCTGTGAGTGTATGAGAGACAGAGTGTGTGTGAGAGACAGAGAGTGTCTGTGTGCGTGAGGGTGAGTGGGTGTGTGAGAAAATGAGAGTGTGTGTATAAATGAGAGAGTGTGTGTGTATGTGTGTGTGTGAGAGAGAGTGTGTCTGCGTGTGTGTGTGAGAGAGTGTGTCCGTGTGTGCATTTGAGGGAGCGTATATCTGTGCGTGTATGTGTGTGAGAGATATAGTGTGTGCTTGTGTGTGTATGTGTGTGAGAGAGTTGTGCCTGTGTGTATGTGTGTGTGAGCGTGTCTGTGTTTGTGTTTGTGTTTGAGGGAGCGTGTGTCTGTGTGTGAGAGAGAGCCTGTGTGTGGCGGGGTCCTTTGTGTATGTGTGTGTGAGAATGTGTTTGTTTGTTTGAGGGAGTGTGTGTGTGTGTATGTAAACTAGCCAATCTTATTGGGTGCTCATGAATATAAAATCCAGCTGCTGTTTCAGGTGAATTGGTCCTTGTGTCTCCAAAGACACAAAATCTGTCAGGGTGGCTTAACTGGGGGAAAGAGAGTGCTGTTCATTCCCATGGGGATTTATCCAGTAAACCTTCCCCACACACTAACATCCCTCTGGCAATGCAGTGACTAGTCCTGCACACAGTGCCGCAGGTACAAACCAATGTAATGTCACCATAGTCTTACCACAGCATGGGATAGCTCCACATTACAGAGCGGTGTCTGGTGGTGTTTTAATCAGAGGGTCACTGTGCCCAAGCTGAGGGGAGAGGTTGGGAAGGAGAGTCTTTCACGGTAACCCCAGCTGGTGTGGGAATTGAATACACGCTATTGGTTTTAATTTGCATTATAAACCAAATGTCCAGCCAACTGAGCTAACTGACTTCACTCCAGAGGCATGCCCTCTATAACCCAATCATAGCCAGCCTGCACCTCTATAGGAGCCAGGAGCAAGGCCATTCGGCCCCACCCTAACCCAGAAGGGAGAGCACAGGAAGTTGATGAAGGAAACAAGCCCCTCCCATGTGGCCTTCTGAAATGGAGCTGGAGGACAGAGCACATCTGGCCTGCTGTTTGCTTCCCCGAGACTGGCCTGCTCCACCTTACAGTGAGAGACTGAGGGGAACCTCAAAGAGATTTCACTTCTCACTGAGAGGCTGCAACTCCAATCCAAATCAGGCTGGTTCCCTCCGAGACTCGCGGAAGAGGGCAGCACTCTACAGATCAGGCCCTTGTGGAGTCATAACCTCCAGTGTGGGGGCCAAGAGCTGGAAGATAGCATTAAGAACATAAGACCATCCGAAATAGGAACAGGAGGAGACCATCCAGCCCCTCGAGCCTGCTCTGGCATTCAATAGGATCATGGATGATTCAACATTCGATTTGGGAACTGAAACGAGGACAGAGAATCAAATTATTCTGCCATGAGGAATCATCAGACGAAAGCACACACGCACACACACATACACACACACAGACACAGACACGCACACACACTGACACACGCGCACACACGCAGACACACACACAGACACAGACACGCACACACACTGACACACACGCACACACACATACACACACACAGACACAGACACGCACACACACTGACACACACGCACACACACATACACACACACAGACACAGACACGCACACACACTGACACACGCGCACACACACAGACACACACACACGCACACACACAGACACACGCACACACACACACAAACACACACAGACAAACGCACACACACAGACACACACACACGCAGACACACACACGCACACAGACACACACAGACACACAAACACACGCACACACACACACACAAACACACACAGACAAACGCACACACACAGACACACACAGACACACACACACGCAGACACACACACGCACACAGACACACACAGACACACAAACACAGACACACGCACACACACAGACACACACAGACACACACACGCAGACACACACACAGACACACACACAGACACACACAGACACACGCGAACACACACACACAGACACACACACAGACACACACAGACACACACATGCACACACACACACAAACACACACAGACACACGCACACACACAGACACACACAGACACACACACACATGCAGACACACACACACGCAGACATACACACACAGACACACACACACAGACACACACAGACACACGCACAGACACACACAGACACACACGCGCACACACGCAGACACACACAGACACACACACACAGACACACACACACAGACACACACACACAGACACACGCACAGACACACACAGAGACACACAGACACACGCACACACACAGACACACACAGACACACGCACACACACGCAGACACACACAAATGCAGACACACACACGCAGACATACACACACAGACACACACACTGACACACGCACAGACACACACAGACACACACACGCACACACGCAGACACACACACGCACACACAGACACACACAGAGACACACAGACACACGCACACACACAGACACACACACGCAGACACACACACAGACACACACTCAGACACACGCGCACACACACACACAAACACACGCAGACACACACACACAGACACACACACAGACACACGAGCACGCACACACAGACACACACTGACACACACACACACTGACACACACACACACGCAGACACACACACACGCAGACACGCACACAAACACACACAGACACTCGCACACACAGACACACACACACACGCAGACACACACACACGCACACACACACACACAGACATACACACACATACACACTCACACAAACATACACAAACACACACACACACACACACACACACACACGAATTGTGGGATTCAGGCCGTCTGTGGGAACGGGGAGAGACAAAGGAGCAAAATGCTAGAGAGGGATCTGATCCCACAGATTTCACTGCCTCCCTCTCTCTCTGCAGCTTTCATGTCTATTATTGTGTTCCCAGTTCTCTCTCCCTCATCTTTCCTTCAATCCCTATCTCTCAACATCCTTCACATCTCTGTCCTCTTTAGATTTCCCAGAAGATTCCCTTCCTCCTTTCTCACCTCACCAGGTTTTTTAGGAATGCTTAATCATTCAGTCTTTCACAAAACTAACACCTTGCTCATCTCTCTCTGCATCTGTCTCTCAGTTCTGTGAGATCTTGCTATTCCAGTCTGTACATCACTCTAGCCACATCTCGTCAGCCCCCTCCCCCCCCCCCCCCACCACCCCACTCTCTCAGCTCTATGTCTCTACTGTTGCAACTCCTCTCTCTCTCTCTATCCTACATCTCTCCCTGGGATTTCCGTCTTGCTATCTGCCTGAACTTCTCTCCCTGTCTTTCTCTCCCCATTTTCGCCTTGTATCTGTCTGACATTGTATTTATCTTCCTGGAGTTCCACTCTCTCTCTCTCTCTGTCTGTCTCTGTCCTGCTCTCTCTCAGTTCTTCTCACTTCCTCTCCCCCTCCCCCCCCCGCCTGTCTTTGTCTTGTTCTCTCCCTCCCTCACGCTGTCTGTTTGTCCATCTCTCTTTCTCTCCTGTAGTTTCTCTCCCTCTTTCTCCATGGACCCCTCTGCTCTGTCCCAGTGACTGGGGAAGGGGCATTGGGAAGAGTTTGCCTCAGTGTCTGGTCTCTCCCAGGATTTACCCCGACTGTGGGGAGGGGGTGAATGGAAGGAACATTAAGTACTTTTCTGAGTGCGTCTGAAAAAGAGAGAATGCGAAAGAGAAAGGGAGAGTGACAAAAAGAGAGGGACATGGAGAGAGTGGAGATAGAGAAAGTGGAGAGAGAGAAATGGGCAGTAAGAGTCAGGGAGGTGGAGTGAGAAAAGGACAGAGTGAGAGAGACAGGGAGAGAGAGAGAGAGAAGGACATATATGGAGGGAGAAGGACAGTGTGTGTATTTGGCGATGGTTTTAGTGTGGGATCTTGCTGTGCATTACAGACGTCAGTGTCAAAATGCGAGTTAGACACTGCACTATGTCCTCCAGCTCAGGGGCTGTAAGTCTGCATGGGAAGGGGGAGAGTGGGAGACACGGAGGGAATGGGACAGCCAGAGACAGGAGGATGGTTTGATGGGGTTTTGGGGTTGGTGGAGAAAGGAGGGACTGTTGTCATAGAGAGATGGAGGGAGGGATAGCATGTGATGCAAAATCTGAGACAGGGTGGAGAAGAGGTCTCCACAGGAAGGATAGTCAATGAGGCCATTCAGGGGCCAATCCTGAGGATCATGAAGAGGACCAGGATCATTTAATGGGGCAGGGGGATGATGGGCAGAAAGGACTCCATCTGTGATGCAAACCTTCTGTAATTCTCGGGCTGGGATCTTGCTGTACATTAAAATAAGTGACAGGCCAGTCAGTCAACCCAGACTCATTTACCGGTGTGAGAAAGTGAGGACTGCAGATGCTGGAGAGTCAGAGTTATAAAGTGAGGAGCTGGAAAAGCACAGCAGGTCAGGCAGGAGAGTCGATCTTTCATTGCTGTGAGACCCACTCAACTCCCTCTGCCCCAGGGAGTGGGTCTCAAAGCAATGTTGGGAGCAGCAAAGTATTTGAGGGGGACACAGTTGGTGAGGTAGGTATTTTGGAGGGAAGGTATTTGGAAAAGGGAATAAATTTTGGAGGAGAGTGAAAATGATGGGCAATTGTTTTTAGGGGGTTCAAAATTGGGTGGGTTCAAAATTCAGGTCTGAAATAAAGAAAAAGAGAAAAGGAGGGTGAGAAAAAGAGAGAGAGGTAGAGAGAGTGGGGATGGAGAAGGGAGATGAGAGAAAGATGGGGCAGAGACAAACAGTGAGAGGGAGGGTGTGAGGGAAAGGCAGATTGAGAGAAAGAGACAGACAGGGAGAGAGAAGGACAAAGAGAGAAGGGGAAGTCAGACTGAGACAAACAGGTGTTGAAGCATGGACAGACTGAAGGAGCTGGAACCTGTTGGTTCCAGCTCCCGCTCTCTCAATGGTTTTTCACACTCCCTCTCTCCCATGCTCCTGGGGTTTCCTTCAGCTTGTCACACTCCCTTTCTCTCTCCCTCTCTCTGGACGGTGAGCTGGTCTCTATCCCTTGCCATGTTGGTCTCCTCAGAAAGCCTCCAGAAAATTCAACAGATCAGTCTGCAGGTGAACCCTGGTTTTGTTCATTTCTGGATGGTTTCCCAGAACTTTCTATACTTCTGGCCAATTCGGAGAATCAGTTAACAGCTTGAAGCGTTGCTAATCATTTGGATGGCTTGTTCCTGTTAGTTTCTTTGTGGAGCAGGACCCGGTGCCTTCCTATCTGGGCCCTCCTTTGTTTGGTGGAGATGTTGTTAGGGATATGCCTGCCCAGGGGACCTGTTGCCTTTGACATTATGCTGATGGGATAACCATCTGGCTGCTGTCTGGCTTTTGTGATTTGGGAGTATAACTTGTCCAATATACCCAGCATCTCTTGGCTGTCTATCTGTGTTTTAGCAAGTAGGCCGCAACATTTCACCCATTCCCCCTCCCCCACGCAGTATTTTGAATAGAAAGAAGTTTATACAATGAATTACAAACCTAATTTTAAAAACTGGTTATGTTTGTTGTCAGAGTAGCCTGCTGTTTGAGCGAAAGCCATTTTGTACATTGGTCAAACCGATTGTCACATGGCTGATAAGTGATATCATAGAATCCCTACAGAGCAGAAACAGGCCCTTCAGCCCATCGAGTCCACAATGACCCTCTGAAGAGAATCCAACTCAGATTCATCCTCTGATGATATCCCTGAAACCCTGCATTTCCCATGGCTATTCCAGCTAACCTGAATATCCCTCGACACTACGGGCAATCTGTCAAAAATGTGCACCATTGAACAGTGGGAGAAAACCCATGCAGATGCAAGGAGAATGTACAAATACCACCCAGACAGTCGCTCAAGAGTGGAATCAAACCCAGGTCTCTGGTGCTGTGAGGCAACAGTGCTAACCACTGAGCGACTGTGGCACTTGTAACTGTTTCGACAAAACATATTCCGTTCTGAGAATCCATACAGAATTGGGATGCATAGCCAACATCCAGTGAGCAGAATAAATGCAAGGGAATGAGACCTGCTGACTCAAACTACAGGAATTCCCTCCCGAAGGGCATTGTGGGTCCACCACCTGCAACAGTTCAAGGAGGCAGCTCACTACCAAAACCAGCTCCCGAGCAGCTACGGACAGGCAATCAATACTGGGCCCAGCCAGGAACACTCAAACGCTGCAAATGAATGAAAGTAAGGTGATCACCCGGGGAGTTAAAATATCTACCTTCCAGCCCCTGAGGGTGTGTCCAGGCATGATTCACCATGATCGTACCCAACTGTTGCAGTCTGCAATCCTAACCACCGGTATCCCGAGATATATCATGGTGAGTGCGGTTCGGACCACAGCCGATGTGGTCCTCTCTCTATCACTCCTCTCTCTATCTCACCCCTCTCTCTCTCCCTCAGTGCTTCTCTCTCACACCGCTTCTCTCTCTCTCAGCCCTCTCTCTCACCCCTCTCTCTCACCCTCTCTCTCTTACCCCTTCTCTCTCACACACCCCCCCTCTCTCTCACCCCTCTCTCTTCTCGTACCTCTCTCTCTCTCAGCGCTTCTCTCTCACACCGCTTCTCTCTCTCTCAGCCCTCTCTCACTCTCACCCCTCTCTCCCTCACCTCTCTCTCACCCCACTCTCTCACCCCCACTCTCTCACCCCGCTCTCTCTCACCGCCCGTCTCTCTCACACCCCTCTCTCGCTCCCCTTTCTCTCACCCCCTGTCTTTCTCTCATCCCCTCTCTCACCACCACTCTCTCTCACTCTCTCTCTCACCGCCCCTCTCTCTCACACACCCTCCCTCCCCTTTCTCTCACCCCCTCTCTCTCACCCCCTCTCTCTCACCCCCACTCTCTCACTCTCTCTCTGACCACTCTCTCACCCCGCTCTCTCTCACTGCCCCCTCTCTCACCCCCTCTCTCCCTTCCCTTTCTCTCACCCCGTCTCTGTGTCTCATCCCCTCTCTCTAAGACCAACTCTCTCTCACTCCCCTCTCACACCCCTCTCTCACCGCCGCTCTCTCTCACTCCCGCCTCTCTCACAACCCCTCTCTCTCACCCCCACTCTCTCTCTCACCCCGCTCTCTCTCACCACCCCTCTCTCTCAACCCCGTCTCTCACTCCCCTTTCTCTCACACCCCTCTCTCTCACCCCCACTCTCTCTCACACTCTCTCTCACCCCGCGCTCACCCATCTCTCTCACCCCCACTCTCTCTCACTCTCTCTCTCACCCCTCTCTCACCCCTCTCTCTCACCCCCTCTCTCTCTCACCCCGCTCTCTCAACGCCCCTCTATCTCACCCACTCCCTCACTCCCTTTTCTCTCACACCCCTCTCTCTCACCCCCACTCTCTCTCACACTCTCTCTCACCCCGCGCTCACCCATCTCTCTCACCCCCACTCTCTCTCACTCTCTCTCTCACCCCTCTCTCACCCCTCTCTCTCACCCCCACTCTCTCTAACTCTCTCTCACCCCTCCCTCTCTCTCTCTCATCCTCTCTCTCTCACCCCCACTCTCTCACTCTCTCTCTGACCACTCTCTCACCCCTACTCTCTCTCTCACCCACCTCTCTCTCTCAGCACCCTCTCACCCAGCTCTCTCTCACACACCTCTCTCTCGCCCACCACCTCACAAACCTCTCTCTCCCCCCACCTCCCTCACCCCCTCCCACTCCCTCTCCCACCGACATCTCTCACACACACCCTCAGCCACCTCCCCCTCTCACCCCCTCTCTCAACCACCGTCTCTGTCACCCCTCTCTCCCTCTCACCACTTTAACTCTCTTACCTTCTCTCCCCCTCTCTCTCCCCTCTCTCTGCCCCCTCTCTCACCCATCTCTCTCACCTCTCTCTCTCACAACCCACACTCTCACACCCTCCCTTTCTCTCATCCCGTCCCTCTCTCACACACTCCCTCTCTCCCCCTCTCTCACCTCTCTCACTCCCTTCTCTCTCTCACCCCTCTCTCTCACAATTCCTCTCATCCCGTCCCTCTTTCCCCCTCCCACTCTCATCACTTCTCTCTCACACTCTCCCTATCTCACCCTCTCTATCAGCCCATCTCTCTCTCAGCCCCTCTCTATCTCAGCCCCTACCGCTCTCACCCACCCTCTCTTTCACCCCCTGTCTCTCTCAGCCCCGCTCTCTCTCACCCACTCTCCCTCATCCCACTCTCTCTCCCCTCTCTATTACACCCTCTCCCTCTCTCACACCCTTCTAACTCTCTCACCCCTTCACCTCATCCCTCTCTCCACCACCTCTCCTCCTCTCTTACCCCTCTCTCTCTCACCCCCTCTCTCACACACTCTCTTTCTCACTCCCTCTCTCTCTCACCACTTACGATCTCTCTCATCCATCTCTCTCACCGTCTCTCTCTCTCAACCCCTTCTCTCTCAGCCCCTTTCTCTCTCAGCCCCTCTCTCTCACACCCCCTTTCCCTCTCACCTTGTTATCTCTCTCACCACACTCTCTCTCACCCCCTCTCTCACCCACGCTCTCTCTCACCTCCTCTCTCTCCACCCTGCTCTCTCAGATCTCACTCTCACCCCTCTCTCTCTGTCACCCTTCACCCTCTCTCCCCTTTACACCCTCTCTCACCCCTCTCTCTCTCTCATCCCTCACCCTATCTCCCCCGCTCACACCCTCTCTCTTACCACCTCTCTGTCTCTCTCTCACACCTCTCTCCCCGCCCTCTCACTCATCCCCCCTCTCTCTCGCTCTATTGCCTTCTGTCTCTCGCTCCCTTTTTCTCTCTCTCATTCCCCTTCACTCTCGCGCTCTGTTTCACACCCCCCTCTCTCGCGCCCTCTTTCTCTCGTTCGCCCCATTTCTCTCTCTCTCGACCCCTTTCTTCCTCCCTCCTCCTTGCTCTCGTTCTGCCTCTCTCTAGTGCCCACTCTCTCACCCCATCTCCCTCACACCCCTCTAACTCTCTCATCCGTTCACTCGTTCTCTCTCTCTCTCTGTCTCTCTCTCTCAACCCCTCATTCACTGTCTATCTCACCCCCTCTCTCACCCCTTTCGTTCTCTCTCGCGTCCCATCTCTCTCATCCCTCTTTCTCTCGCTGAACCCCTTTCTCTCTCACCTCTTCTCTATCTCTCCCTCTTTCTCTCAATCCCTCTCTCTCACCCCCTCTCTGTCCCACTCTCTCTCCCACCTCTTCTCTCTCACCCCCCACACATTCACTCTTTCTCTGACCCCCTCTCTTTCTCTCCCCTCTCTCTGATCTCAGCCCTCTCTCCCTTTGTCACCCCTCTTTCTCTCACCCCTTTCTCTCTTACCCTCTCTCTCACCCTCTCTCTCTCTCACCCCCCTCACCCTCCTCTCTCTCACCCGCTCTCTCTCGTCTCTCAATCCCTCTCTCTCTAAACCCCCTCTCTGCCACCCCTTGCTCTCTCTCTCTCACCCTTCTCTCTCTATGTTAGCCCCTCACTCTTTATCCCCTTCTCTCTAACCCCTCGCTCTCATCCCCTTTCTCTCTTACCCCCTCACCCGCGCTCTTTTTCACCCCTCTCTCTCTATGAAATCTCCCCTTTCTTATAACCCTCTCGCACCCCTCTCTCTCTCACACTCCTCTCTCTCTCACCCCTCTCTCTCACCCCCTCCCTCTTTCCCACCCTCTCTCTATCTCTTTCCGATCACCTCTCTCTCCTTCTCACTCACTCTCTCTCACTCCCTCTCTCTCACCCCTCTCTCTCTCTCACCCCTCTCTCTCACCCCTCTCTCTCACCCCCTCATTCTCACCCTCTCTCTCTCTTCCCCTCTCTCTCCCACCCTCTCTCTCACTCTCGTCTCTCTCTCTCTCACAACCCCCTCTCTCTCACCCTCTCCTGTCTCTCATTCCCCTTCTCTCACCAACCTCTCTCTCACCCCCTCTCTCTCACACACACACCTCTCTCTCTCCCACCCCACTCACACCCCCTCTATCTCCCTCCCACCTCCCTCACCCCCTCCCAACCCCTCTCCAACCCTCCCTCCTCCTTGCTCTCGTTCTGTTTCTCTCTAGCACCCACTCTCTCACCCCATCTCCCTCACCCCTCTAACTCTCTCATCCATTCACTCGTTCTCTATCTCTCTCTGTCTCTCTCTCTCTCAACCCCTCATTCACTGTCTATCTCACCCCCTCTCTCACCCCTTTCACTCTCTTTCTCTGGCGCCCCAATTCTCTCATCCCTCTTTCTCTCGCTGTCCCCCTTTCTCTCTCACTCCTTCCCTATCTCTCCCCCTTTCTCTCAATCCCTCTCTCTCACCCCCTCTCTCTCCCACTCTCTCTCCCACCTCCTCTTTCTCACCCCCCAACACATTCACTCTTTCTCTGACCCCCTCTCTTTCTCTCCCCCCCCCCCTCTTTCTCTCCCCTCTCTCTCATTCTCAGCCCTCTCTCTCTCCCCTCTCTCTTTCTCCCCCTCTCCCTTTCTCAGCCCACTCTCCCTTTCTCACCCCTCTCTCTCACCCTTTTCTCTCTCACCCTCTCTCTCAACCCGTCTCTCTCACCCCCCTCATCCTCCTCTCTCTCACCCGCTCTCTCTTGCTCTCTCAATCCCTCTCTCTCTAAACCCCCTCTCTCTCACCCCTTGCTCCCTCTCTCTCTCTCACCCTTCTCTCTATGTTAGCCCCTCACTCTTTATCCCCCTTCTCTCTCACCCCACTGTCTCTCAACCCCTTTCTCTCTTACCACTTCACCCGTGCTCTTTCTCACCCCTCTCTCCCTCAAAGCTCCTCTCTCTAATACCACTCTCTCTCTTTCCCACCTCTCTCACACACCTCTCTCTCTTTCTCAATCCCTCTCTCACCCCCTTCTCTCTCACACCCGTCTCTCTCACACCCGTCTCTCTCACCTCCTCTCTCCCCTTCTCTCCCACCCTCTCTCTCTCACTCCCATCTCTCTCTCTCATCCCACCTCTCTCTTACCCTCCCCTCTCTCTCATTCCCCATCTCTCACCAACCTCTCTATCACCTACCCTCTCACTCTCTCACCCACCTCTCTCTCTCAGCCCCCTCACCCCCTCTCACACACCTCTCTCTCTCCCACCCCGTCACATCCCCTCTATCTCCCTCCCACCTCCCTCACCCCCCTCCCAACCCCTCTCCAACCCCAATCCCCCATACACACCCACACCCACCTACCCGTATCATCCCCCTTTCTCACCCCCTCTTACACCCTCTCTCTCTCAACCCCTTCTCTCTGTCACCCCTCTCTTTCTCTCACTACTCTAACTCTCTTACTTTTTCTCCCCCTCTCTCTCCCCTCTCTCACTCCTCTCTCTCACCCTCTCTCTCACCTCTCTCTCTCCCTCACACACCCCTCTCTCTCACGCCCTCCCTCTCTCATCCCGTCCCTCTCTCACACCCTCCCACTCTCACACCCTCCCTCTCTCCCCCTCTCTCCCCCTCTCTCACCCCTCTCTTTCACCTCTCTCTCACCCGTCTCTCTCACCTCCCTCTCTCATCCAGTCCCTCTTTCCCCATCGCACTCTCATCCCTCCTCTATCACACTCTCCCTATCTCACCCCCTCTATCAGCCCATCTCCCTCTCAGCCCCTCCCGCTCTCACCCACCCTCTCTTGCACTCCCTGTCTCTCTCAGCCCCTCTCCCTCACTGCCCCCTCTCTCATTCCACTCTCTCTCCCTCTTTCTATTACACAAACTCACTCACACCCTACTAACTTTCTCACCCTTTCACCCCCCCTCCCTCTGTTCACCACCTCTCCCCCCTCTCTCTCCCTTTCTCACCCCTCTCTTTCTCACCCCTCTCTCTCTCACCCCCTCTCTTTCTCACTCCCTCTCTCTCACCACTCACTATCTCTCTCGCCCCTCTCCTTCTCACTGCCTCTCTCTCTCAACCTCCTCTCTCTCAGCCCCTCTCTCTCAGCCCCTTTCTCTCACACCCCCTTTCTCTCTCACTTTGTTATCTCTCTCCCCTCGCTCTCTCACACCCCCTCTCTTTCCACCCTGCTCTCTCTCTCACCACTCTCTCTGTCACCCTTCACCCTCTCTCCCCTTTACACCCTCTCTCTCACCCTCTCTCTCTCTCTCACCCCTTCACTCTATCTCCCCACTCACACCCTCCCTCTCTTACCCACCTCTCTGTCTGTCTCTCTCTCTCACCCGTCTCTCTCACCCGTCTCTCTCACCCCTCTCTCAGCCCTCTCTCTATCAGCCCCCTCTCTCTCCCCAGTCTCTCCCATCCTGATCTCTCTCACACACCTTCTCTCTCACGCCTCTCTCTCACCCTCTCTTTCTCCTCCACTCTCACTCACCCCTTTCTCTTTTGCACCCGCGCTCTCCCCCACCCGATCTTTCTCATCCTCCCTCTCTCTAACCCTCACCCTTCTCTCTCTCTCATTCCCTCTCTCTCGCCCCCCCCTCTCTCTCCACTCTTTCTCTGTCCCCCTCTCGTTCTTCCCCCCTCTCTTTCTCACCCCTCTCTCCCTTTCTCACCCCCTCTCCCTTTTTCACCCTCTCTCTCTCACCCCCTTCTCTCTCTCACTCTCACTCTCACATCCCACCCTCTCTCTCACACCCCCTATCAACTCTCTCTCTCTCTCTCCCTCTCTCTCCTCCCTCTCTCTCCACCCTCTCTCTCCCCCTCTCTTTCCCCTCTCTACCCTTCTCCCCCTCCCTCACACACCCTTTTCTCCCCCCCTCTCTCACCCCCTCTCTCTCTCTCATCCCTCTCTCTCACCCCCTCTATCTCAGCCCCCTCTCTCTCTTTATCCCCCTGTCTTTGTCCCCCCCGTCCCCTTTCTCTCTGTCCCCGCTCTCTGTCTTGCATCTGTTCCCCTTTCCCTGTCCCCCCTCTCTCTCTGTCCCCCTTTCTCTGCACTCCTCTCTCTGCACCCTCTCTCTCTCTCCCCCTCTGTCCTCCCTCTCTCTGTCCCCCACTCTCTCCCCGCGCTCTCCCCCTCCCTTCCCTCACTCTCCCACTCTCTCTCTTTCCCCCTCTCTCTCTGTGCCTCCCTCTCTGTCCCCTCTCTCATGCTCACTCTCCCCCTCCCCCTCACTCCCTCTCTCTCTACCCCATCTCTCTTTCACCTTTCTCTCTACCCCCACTCTCTCTCCCTGCCTCTACCTCCTCTCTCTCCACGCCTCTCTCTACCTCCTCTCTCTCTCTCCCCTCTCTCTTCACTAACTGTCTCCCCAAACTCTGTCACCGAAAGCTGTCCCCTCTCTCCCTCTTTCACTCCCCCACTCGACCTCTCACTCTCCCCTTCTATCTCCGCCCTCTCTCTCCACCAGTCTCTCCAGCTCTCACTCTCACCCTCACTGTCCCCCTCCCGTCTTCACCTCCCGTCTCCCGCTCTCTCCTCCTCTCTCCCCATCTCTCTACCACTCTGTCCCCCTCTCTCTACCCCCACTCTCCCGCCCTCTTCCACCTTCTCTCTCTGTCCCTCTCTCTCTGTATCCCTCCTCTCTAAGTACCACTCTCTCTGTTCCCCCCGCTCCCTGTCCCTCTCTCTCTGACACCTCTCGCTCTCTGTCCCCGCTCTCTCTCTCTGTCCCCCCTTTATCCACTCTCTCGCTCTCTCTGCCTCATCCCCCCTCTCTCTGTCCTCCCCTCTCTCTCTGTACCCTCCCTGTCTGTCCTCCCCTCTCTCTGTCCCTCCCTCTGCACCTATCTTCCCTCTGTTCCCCATCCTGCCCCCCCCTCTCGACCCCCTCTTTCTGTCCCACCACTATGACCCCCACTCTCTGTCCCCCGACTCTATGACCCCTTCTATCTCCCTGCAATCTCTGTCCCCCTCTCTCTGTCCCCCTCCCTTTGTCCCCCTCTCTCTACCCCCTCTCTCTGTCCCCACTCTCTCTGTCCCCATCTCTCTGCCTCCATCTCTCTGTCCCACCTCTCTGTCTCCACTCTCTCTGACCCCTTCTCTCTGTGCTCCCTCTCTCTGTCCCCCCTTTCTATGTCCACCCTCTTTCTGTCCCCCTCTCATTGCCCTGCTGTCTGCCCCCTCTCCCTGTGCACCCATTTCTCTGTCACCCTTTCTCTGTCCCCATCTCTCTGCCCTCTCTCTCTCTGTCCCCCCTCTCTGTCCCCAATCTCTCTGTCACCCCTCTCTCTGTCCCCTCTCTCTCTGTCCCGTCCCCTCTGTCACTCCTCTCTGTACCCCCTATCTTTGTCCCCCTCTCTCTGTCCCTCTCTCTGCACCGATCTTCCCTCTGTTCCCCACTCTGTCCCCCCTCTTCCGACCCCTTCTCTCTGTCCCCCCACTATATCCCCCCTCTCTGTCCCCAGACTCTCTGACCCCTTCTATCTTCCTGCATTTTCTATCTCCCTGCATTCTCTGTCCCCTCTCTCTGTCCCCATCGCTGTATCCCCCTCTCTCTCTCTCTCCCGGTCTCTCTGTCCCGGTCTCTCTGTCCCCCCTCTCTCTGTCCTCCCTCTCTCTGTCCCCCCGCTCTCTGTCCCCATTTTCTGTACCCCTCTATCTGGCCCCTCTTTCCGTCCTCCCCTCCCTCACTCTCCCACTCTCTCTCTTCCCCCCTCTCTGTCCGTGCCTCTCTCTCTGTCCCCTCTCTAATGATCACTCTCCCCCTCCCCCTCACTCCGTCACCCCCCCCCCCTCACTCCCTCTCTCTCTACCCCATCTCTCTTTCCACTTTCTCTCTACCCCCACTGTCTCTCCCTGCCTCTACCTCCTCTCTCTCTCTCTCTCCTCTCTCTCTCTCTCTTCACTAACTGTCTCCCTAAACTCTGTCACCGAAAGCTGTCCCCTCTCTCTCTCTCCCTCTCTCAGCCGGTCCCTCTTTCATTCCCTCACTCGACCTCTCACTCTCCCCTTCTGTCTCCGCCCTCTCTCTCCACCAGTCTCTCCAGCTCTCTCTCTCACCCTCACTGTCCCCCTCCCGTCTTCTCCTCCCGTCTCCCGCTCTCTCCACCTCTCTCTCCCCATCTCTCTACCACTCTCTGTTCCCCTCTCTCTTCCCCCACTCTCCCGCCCTCTTCCACCTCCTCTCTCTGTCCCCCTCTCTCTAAGTACCACTCTCTCTGTTCCCCCGCTCTCTGTCCCCCTCTCTCTCTGTCCCCCCTTCTATCCACTCTCTCGCTCTCTCTGCCCCATCCCCCTCTCTCTGTCCTCCCCTCTCTCTCTGTACCCTCTCTCTCTGTCCCCCTCTCTCTGTCCCCCTCCCTTTGTTGCCCCTCTCTCTACCCCCTCTCTCTGTCCCATTCTCTGTTCTCCCTCTCTGTCCCCACTCTCTCTGTCCCCATCTCTCTGTCTCCATCTCTCTGTCCCACCTCTCTGTCCCCACTCTCTCTGACCCCTTCTCTCTGTGCTCCCTCTCTCTGTCCCCCCTTTCTCTATCCACCCTCTCTCTGTCCCCCTCTCATTGCCCCGCTTTCTGCCCCCTCTCCATGTGCACCCATTTCTCTGTCACCCTCTTTCTCTGTCCCCATCTCTCTGCCCCCTCTCTCTTTGTCCCCCTCTCTGTCCCCAATCTCTCTGTCACCCTTCTCTCTGTCCCGTCTCTCTCTGTTCTGTCCGCTCTGTTCCTCCTCTCTGTACCCCCTATCTCTGTCCCCCTCTCTCTGTCCCTCCCTCTGCACCGATCTTCCCTCTGTTCCCCACTCTGTACCCCCTCTCTCCGACCCCTTCTCTCTGTCCCCCCACTATGTCCCCCACTCTCTGTCCCCAGACTCTCTGACCCCTTCTATCTTCCATAACTCTCTATCCCCCGCTCTCTGTCCCCTCTCTCTGTCCACCTCGCTTTGTCCCCCTCTCTCTACGAGGAGAAAGTTTGTTGTAGGTATTGGTTGTCCTGGTTGGGTTTTTGTTGTAGGTACTGGTTGTCCTGTTTGGGTTTTGTTGTAGGTACTGGTTGTCCTGGTTTCTTCTTGACCTCTCCGCCCCCACCCCAGTCTGACCTATCACAATCACCTTGACCTCTTTCCACCTATCACATTTCCGACGCCCCTCCCCCAAGTCCCTCCTCCCTACCTTTTATCTTAGCCTGCTGGACAAACTTTCCTCATTCCTGAGGAAGGGCTTATGCCCGAAACGTCGATTCTCCTGTTCCCTGGATGCTGCCTGAGCTGCTGCGCTTTTCCAGCAACACATTTTCACCCCCTCTCTCTACCCCCTCTCTCTGTCCCTGTCTCTCTGTCCCCCCTCTCTCTGTCCTCTCTCTCTCTGTCCCCCACTCTCTGTCCCCCACTTTCTGTCCCCATTTTCTGTACCCATCTACCTGCCCCCTCTATCTGCGTGGCTACAGGGATGGTGCAGGTGGGAGAGATTCCGGTATTTGGATAACTGGGGTTCTTTCTGGGGAAGGTGGGACCTCTATAAACAGGATGGTCTGTACCTGAACCTGAGGGGCACCAGTATCCTTGGTGGGAGGTTTGCTAGTGCTCTTGGGTGTGGGGGGGGGGGGGTGGGGGGAGGCGGGGGCGGGGGCGGGTTTAAACGAATTCTGCAGGGGCATGGGAACCCAGACTGTAGCTTTATGGTTCAGAGGTGGGGGTAAAAGAGGGGGAGGTGTGGCATTGCTTGTCAAAGATAATATTACAACTGTGGAAAGGACGATGGATGAAGACTCGCCATCTGAGGTAGTTTGGACTGAGGTTAGGAATAGGAAAGGTGAGATCACCCTGTTAGGAGTTTTTTACAGGCCTCCTAATAGTCCTAGAAACGTCGAAGAAAGGATTGCGAGGATGATTCAAGAGAAGAGTGAAAGTAATAGTGTGCTTGTTATGGGGGACTTTAACTTTCCAGATATTGATTGGGAAAGCTATAGCTCAAGTTCGTTAGATGGGTCAGTGTTTGTCCAATGTGTGCAGGAGGGTTTCCTGACACAATATGTAGACAGGCCAACAAGAGATAAGGCCATACTGGATTTGGTTCTGGGTAATGAACCAGGCCAGGTGTTAGAATTAGAGGTAGGTGAGCACTTTGGGGACAGTGACCACAATTCAGTGACTTTTACTCTCGTGATGGAGAGGGATAACTGGGGGCAGGGAAATTATGATGCGGTGAGGCATGACTTAGGATGTGTGGTTTGGAAAAGTAAGCTTCAAGGCAAGGGCGTAATTGATATGTGGAGCTTGTTCAAGGAGCAACTATTGAGTGTCCTTGATAACTATGTACCCGTCAGGCAGGGAGGGAAGGGTCGTGTGATGGAGCCGTGGTTTAATAAGGAATTGGAATCCCTTGTTAAATGGAAGAGGGCGGCCTACGTAAAGATGAGGCGTGAAGGTTCAATTGGGGCGATTGAGAGTTATAAGGTAGCCAGGAAGGACCTGAAGAGAGAGCTAAGAGCAGCAAGGAGGGGACATGAAAGGTCCTTAGTTGGTAGGATTAGGGAAAACCCAAAGGCTTTCTATAGGTATGTCAGGAATAAAATAATGACTAGGGTAGGAATAGGTCCAGTCAAGGATAGTCGTGGGAAGTTGCGTGTGGAGGCTGAAGAGCTTGGGGAGACACTGAATGAATACATTTCGTCAGTATTCAATCAGGAACAGGACATTGATGTCAATGTGAATACTGAGTCACAATTAAGTAGAATGAATGGCTTTGAGGTATGTAGAGAAGAGGTGTTGGAAATTCTGGAAAGGGTGAAAATAGATAAGTCCCCTGGGCCTGATGGCATTTATCCTAGGATTCTCTGGGAAGCAAGAGAGGAGATTGCAGAGCCATTGGCCTTGATTTTTATGTCCTTGTTGTCTACAGGAATAGCGCCAGATGACTGGAGGATACCAAATGTGGTTCCCTTGTTCAAGAAGGGGAGTAGGGATAACCCTAGTAACTATAGGCCGGTGAGTCTCACCTCTGTCGTGGGCAAAGTCTTAGAGAGAATTGTAAGGGATAGGATTTGTGAACATCTGGATAGGAATAATGTGATCACGGATAGTCAGCATGGTTTTGTGAAGGGCAGGTCGTGCCTCACAAACCTTATTGAATTCTTTGAGAAGGTGACTAAGTAGGTGGACGGGGGGAAAGCGGTAGATGTGGTGTATATGGATTTTAGTAAGGCGTTTGATAAGATTCCCCATGGTAGACTACTGCAAAAAATACGGAGGTATGGCATTGAGGGTGAGTTGGAGGTTTGGATTAGGAGTTGGCTGGCTGGAAGAAGATAGAGGGTAGTAGTTGATGGCAAAGGTTAATCTTGGAGTGCCGTCACTAGCAGTGTTCGGCAAGGATCTGTTTTGGGACCATTGCTGTTTGTCATTTTTATAAATGACCTGGAGGAGGGGTTAGAAGGTTGGGTGAGCTCGTGTGCGGATGAAACGAAAGTCGGAGGAGTTGTAGACAGTGAGGAAGGACGTGGCAGGTTACAGCGGGATATAGATAAGCTGCAGAACTGGGCAGAAAGGTGGCAAATGGAGTTCAATGTAGCTAAGTGTGAGGTGATTCACTTTGGTAAGAGTAACAAAAAGATGGGGTACTGGGCTAATAGTCGGATACTTGGTAGTGTGGATGAGCAGAGGGATCTTGGTGTCCATGTACACAGATCTCTGAAAGTTACCACCCAGGTAAATAGTGCGGTGAGGAAGGCATATGGCGTACTGGCTTTTATTGGTAGAGGAATTGAGTTCCGGAGCCCTGAGGTCATGTTGCAGTTGTATAAGACTCTGGTGCGGCCGCATCTGGAGTATTGTGTGCAGTTTTGGTCGCCATACTATAGGAAGGATGTGGAGGCACTGGAACGGGTGCAGAGGAGGTTTACCAGGATGTTGTCTGGTATGGTAGAAAGATCGTATGAGGAAAGGCTGAGGCACTTGGGGTTGTTTTCTTTGGAGAAAAGATGGTTTAGGGGTGACTTGATAGAGGTGTACAGGATGATTAGGGGTTTAGATAGGGTCGACAGTGAGAATCGTTTTTCCACGTATGGAGTCAGCTATTACAAGGGGGCATAGCTTTAGATTAAGGGGGGGGGGGGGGGGTAGGTATAGGACAGATGTTAGGGGTAGGTTCTTTACCTCCGTGTCGTGAGTTCATGGAATGCCCTGCCAGTAGCAGTGGTGGACTCTCCCTCATTATGGGCATTTAAGCGGGCATTGGATAGGCATATGGAGGATAGTGGGCTAGTGTAGGTGAGGTGGGCTTGGATCGGCGCAACATCGAGGGCCGAAGGGCCTGTACTGCACTGTAATCCTCTATGTTCTCTGTCCTCCCTCTCTGTCTCCTACTTTCTGACCCCCTCTCTCTGTCCCCATCTCTGTCCCCCCTCTCTCCCTTCCCTCTCTCTGTCTCCCCCTTTATCTACCACTCTCTCTGTCCCCGCCTCCCTCTCTGTCCATTCTCTTTTCATTCCACTCTCTCTATCCCATCTCTCGCTCTCTCTGCCCCCACTCTCTGTCCCCGTCTCTCTATTCTCCTCTCTGTGTCTCTCTCTCTCTCTGTCCTCCCTCCCTCTGACCCCTCTCTCTCTCCTCCCTCTCTCTGTCCCTCACTCTCTCTGTCCCCCTCTCTCTGTTCCCGCCGTTTGCCCCCTTCTCTCTGTCTTCCCTCTCTCTTTTCCCCCCTCTCTATCCCTCTCTCTGTCTCCCCTCTCTGTCACCTCTCTGGCACCCCTCGCTCTGTCTCCATCTCTCTACCCCCTCTATCTTTGCCCCCCATCCCCCTCTCTCTGTCCCCCTCTCTCTGTACCCCCCTTCTCTCCCCCTCCTCTCTTTACATCCCACTTCTGCCCCCACTCTCTGTCCCCACTCTGTCGCCCCTCTCTCTGTCCCCAATCACTATGTCCCGCCTCTCTCTGCCCTCCGACCCCCTTACTGTCCCTCTCTGTCGCCCCCTCTATCTCTCCCTCTCTCTCGTGCCCTCCTCTGTCCCCTACTCTGTCCACTCTCTCTGCCCCCTCTCTCTCTCCACCTCTCTCTGTGCCCCCACTCTCTGACTCCTTCTATCCCCACTCTCTATCCCCTCTCTCTGTTCCCGTCTCTCTGTTCCCCTCTATTTGTTAACCTCTCTTTGCCCCCTTCTCTCTGCCCCCCTGTCTCTGTCCCCACTTCTCTGCCCCTGTCCACTTCTCTCTGTCCCCCTCTCTTTGTACGGTCTCTCTCTTACCCACTCTCTCTGTCCCCTTCTCTCTGTCCCCTCGCTTTCTGTCCCTCTCTCTCTCTGTCCCCTCTCGCTCTCTGTCCCCCTCTCTCTCTGTCCCCCTCTACCCCCTCTCTCGCTCTCTCTGCACCCCCATCCTCCCTCTCTCTGACCCCCCTCTCTCTGTCCTCCCCTCTCTCTTTCCTCCCACTCTCTGTCCTCCCTCTCTCTGTCCCCCGCTCTCTGTTCCCCTTTCTCTTTATCCCTCTCTCTGCCCCCGCTTTCCGTACCCCTCTCTCTGTTCCCATCTCTCTAACCCCGTCTCTCTGACCCCCTCTCTGTTTCCTCTCTCTGTCTCCCTCTCTACCTCCCCCCTCTCAGTCCCCCTCCCTCTCTGTCCGTTCTCTCTCTCACCCCCCCCACTCTCTCTATCTCCTTTCTCGCTATCTCTGCCCCCACTCTCTATCCCCGTCTCTCTGTCCCCCTCTCTCTGTCCCCCTCTCGCTGTCCTCCCTCTCTCTGTCCTCCCTCACTCTGTCCTCCCTCTCTCAGTCCCCCCTCTCTCTCTCCCCTTTCTCTCTGTCTTCCCTCTCTCTTTCCCCCTCTCTTTCTCTCTCTCTGTTCCCCCTCTCTGTCCGCCCTCTGCCACCCCTCGCGCTGTCCCCCTCTCTCTACACCCTCTATCTCTGTATCCCCTCTCACTGTCCCCCCCCCCCCCCACTCTCGGTCCCCCTCTCTCTCCCCCGTCCTCTCTCTGTCCCCTCTCTGTCTGTCCTCTCTCTGTCTGTCCCCCGTCTCTCTGTCCCCATCTCTCTGTACCCCTTTCTCTGTACCTGTCTCTCTGTACCCCTCTCTCTGTCCTCCCTCTCTTTGACCCCGTCTCTCTGCCCCCTCTTTCCGTCCCCCTCTCTCTGTCCGTTCTCTCTCTCCCCCACTCTCTCAATCCCATCTTTCGATCTTTCTGCCCCCCCCAATCTCTGTCCCCGTCTCTCTATTCCCCTCTCTCTGTCCCTCTCTCTCTGTCCTCCCTCTCACTGTCCCCCCTCTCTGTTCCCCCCTCTCTCTGTCCCACCTCTCTCTGTCCCTCACTCTCTCTGTCCCCTTCTCTCTGTCCGCGCCCTCTGCCCTCCTTCTCTCTGTCTTCCCTCTCTCTTTTTGCCCCTCTCTTTTCCTCCCTCTGTTCCCCCCTCTCTGTCACCGCCTCCCTCTCTGTCCATTCTCTTTTCATTCCACTCTCTCTATCCCATCTCTCGCTCTCTCTGCCCCCACTCTCTGTCCCCGTCTCTCTATTCTCCTCTCTGTGTCTCTCTCTCTCTCTGTCCTCCCTCCCTCTGACCCCTCTCTCTCTCCTCCCTCTCTCTGTCCCTCACTCTCTCTGTCCCCCTCTCTCTGTTCCCGCCGTTTGCCCCCTTCTCTCTGTCTTCCCTCTCTCTTTTCCCCCCTCTCTATCCCTCTCTCTGTCTCCCCTCTCTGTCACCTCTCTGGCACCCCTCGCTCTGTCTCCATCTCTCTACCCCCTCTATCTTTGCCCCCCATCCCCCTCTCTCTGTCCCCCTCTCTCTGTACCCCCCTTCTCTCCCCCTCCTCTCTTTACATCCCACTTCTGCCCCCACTCTCTGTCCCCACTCTGTCGCCCCTCTCTCTGTCCCCAATCACTATGTCCCGCCTCTCTCTGCCCTCCGACCCCCTTACTGTCCCTCTCTGTCGCCCCCTCTATCTCTCCCTCTCTCTCGTGCCCTCCTCTGTCCCCTACTCTGTCCACTCTCTCTGCCCCCTCTCTCTCTCCACCTCTCTCTGTGCCCCCACTCTCTGACTCCTTCTATCCCCACTCTCTATCCCCTCTCTCTGTTCCCGTCTCTCTGTTCCCCTCTATTTGTTAACCTCTCTTTGCCCCCTTCTCTCTGCCCCCCTGTCTCTGTCCCCACTTCTCTGCCCCTGTCCACTTCTCTCTGTCCCCCTCTCTTTGTACGGTCTCTCTCTTACCCACTCTCTCTGTCCCCTTCTCTCTGTCCCCTCGCTTTCTGTCCCTCTCTCTCTCTGTCCCCTCTCGCTCTCTGTCCCCCTCTCTCTCTGTCCCCCTCTACCCCCTCTCTCGCTCTCTCTGCACCCCCATCCTCCCTCTCTCTGACCCCCCTCTCTCTGTCCTCCCCTCTCTCTTTCCTCCCACTCTCTGTCCTCCCTCTCTCTGTCCCCCGCTCTCTGTTCCCCTTTCTCTTTATCCCTCTCTCTGCCCCCGCTTTCCGTACCCCTCTCTCTGTTCCCATCTCTCTAACCCCGTCTCTCTGACCCCCTCTCTGTTTCCTCTCTCTGTCTCCCTCTCTACCTCCCCCCTCTCAGTCCCCCTCCCTCTCTGTCCGTTCTCTCTCTCACCCCCCCCACTCTCTCTATCTCCTTTCTCGCTATCTCTGCCCCCACTCTCTATCCCCGTCTCTCTGTCCCCCTCTCTCTGTCCCCCTCTCGCTGTCCTCCCTCTCTCTGTCCTCCCTCACTCTGTCCTCCCTCTCTCAGTCCCCCCTCTCTCTCTCCCCTTTCTCTCTGTCTTCCCTCTCTCTTTCCCCCTCTCTTTCTCTCTCTCTGTTCCCCCTCTCTGTCCGCCCTCTGCCACCCCTCGCGCTGTCCCCCTCTCTCTACACCCTCTATCTCTGTATCCCCTCTCACTGTCCCCCCCCCCCCCCCCACTCTCGGTCCCCCTCTCTCTCCCCCGTCCTCTCTCTGTCCCCTCTCTGTCTGTCCTCTCTCTGTCTGTCCCCCGTCTCTCTGTCCCCATCTCTCTGTACCCCTTTCTCTGTACCTGTCTCTCTGTACCCCTCTCTCTGTCCTCCCTCTCTTTGACCCCGTCTCTCTGCCCCCTCTTTCCGTCCCCCTCTCTCTGTCCGTTCTCTCTCTCCCCCACTCTCTCAATCCCATCTTTCGATCTTTCTGCCCCCCCCAATCTCTGTCCCCGTCTCTCTATTCCCCTCTCTCTGTCCCTCTCTCTCTGTCCTCCCTCTCACTGTCCCCCTCTCTCTGTCCCACCTCTCTCTGTCCCTCACTCTCTCTGTCCCCTTCTCTCTGTCCGCGCCCTCTGCCCTCCTTCTCTCTGTCTTCCCTCTCTCTTTTTGCCCCTCTCTTTTCCTCCCTCTGTTCCCCCCTCTCTGTCACCTCTATGGCACCCCTCGTTCTGTCCCCCTCTCTCTACCCCCCTCTCTCTGTCCCCCTCTCTCTGTCCCCCTCTCTCTGTACCCCTCTCTCTCCCCCTCTCTCTGTACCCCTCTATCTCCCCCTCTCTCTTTACACCCCACCTCTGCCTCCTCTCTCTGTCTCCACTCTGTCGCCCCTTTCTCTGTACCCCATCACTATGTCCCTCCTCTCTCTGCCATCCGACCCCCCCTTTCTGTCCCTCTCTGTCGCCCCCTCTCTCTCCCCCTCTCTCGTTCCCCCATTTTGTCCCCTACTCTGTCCACTCTCTCTGTCCCCTCTCTCTCTCTTTCTCTCTCCACCTCACTCTGTGACCCCATTCTCTGACCCCTTCTATCTCCCCGCGCTCACTATCCCCACTCTCTGTCCCCTCTCTCTGTTCCCCTCTCTTTGTTAACCTCTCTTTGCCCCCCTCTCTCTGCCCCCTGTCTCTGTCCCCAGTTCTCTGCCCCCGTCCCCCTCTCTCTGTCCCCCTCTCTTTGTACGGCCTCTCTCTGTCCCAGTTGAAACTTTATTGCTGGAACAGCACAGCAGGTCAGGCAGCATCCAGGGAACAGGAGATTCGACGTTTCGGGCACAGGCCCTTCTTCAGGAATTCCTGAAGATTCCTGAAGAAGGGCCTGTGCCCGAAACGTCGAATCTCCTGTTCCCTGGATGCTGCCTGACCTGCTGTGCTGTTCCAGCAATAAAGTTTCAACTTTGATCTCCAGCATCTGCAGACCTCACTTTCTCCTCTCTCTGTCCCACTCTCTCTGTCCCCTCGCTTTCTGTCCCTCTCTCACTCTCTGTCCCCTCTCGCTCTCTGTCCCCCACTCTCTCTGTCCCCCCTCTATCCCCTCTCTCGATCTCTCTGCACCCCCATCCTCCCTCTCTCTGTCCCCCCTCTCTCTGTCCTCCCCTCTCTCTCTGTACCCTCTCTCTCTCTTGTCCCCTCTGAACATCCTTTCTCTGTCCCCCACTCTCTGTCCCTCCTCTGCTCTGCCCTTCTCTCTGTCCCCCCTTTGTCTGTCCCCCACTCTCTGTCCCTGCTCTGCTGGGCCCCATCTCTCTGTTTCCACTCTCTGTATCCCTCTCTCTATCCCCCCTCTCTCTGCCCCACTCTCTCTGTCCCCCGGCTCTCTGTTCCCCCCTCTCTGCCCCTCGTCGCCCCCTCTTTGTCCCACATCTCTCTTTATCCCTCTCCCTCTGTCCCCCTCTCTCTGTTCTCCTTTCTCTGTACCCCTCTCTCTGTCCTACCTCTCTCTCTGTCCCCCCTCTCTCTGTCCCCCCTCTCTCTGTCCCCCATCTCTCTGTCCTCCCTCTCTCTGTCCTCCCTCTCTCTGTCCCCCTCTCTCTGTTCTCCTTTCTCTGTATCCCTCTCTCTGCCCTCGCTTTCCGTCCCCCTCTTTCTGTTCCCATCTCTCTGTCCCTGTCTCTCTGTCCCCCCCTCTCTGTTCCCTCTCTCTGTCCCCCTCTCTCTGCCCCCACTCTCTGTCCCCCTCTCTCTGTCCCCCACTCTCTGTCCCCCCCGCACCCCTCTCTGTCCCCCCCATGTCACCCCACTCTCTCTGTCCCTCACTGTCTCTGTCCCGCTCTCTCTGTCCGCGACCTCTGTCCCCCTTTCTCTCTGCCCCCCCTCTCTTTCCCCTCTCTTTCCCTCTCTCTGTCCCCCCTCTCTGTCCACCCTCTGACACCCCTCGCGCTGTCCCCCCTCTCTCTGTCCCCGCCTCTCTGTACCCCTTTCTCTGTACCCCTCTATCTGCTCCCCTTTCTCTGTACCTATCTCTCTGTACCCCTCTCTCTGTCCCCGTCTCTCTGTCCCCCACCTCTCTGTCCTCCCTCTCTCTGACCACTCTCTCTGTCCCCGTTTCTCTGTCCCCATCTGTCTGTTCCCCTTTCTCTGTATCCGTCTCTCTGCCCCCTCTTTCCATCCCCCTCTCTCTGTCCGTTCTCTCTGTCGCCCCACTCTCTCTATCCCATTTCTCCCTCTTTCTGCCCCCACTCTCTGTCCCCGTCTCTCTATTCCCCTCTCTCTGTCCCCCTCTCTCTGTCCTCCCTCTCTTTGTCCTCCCTCTCTCTGTCCCCCATCTCTCTGTCACCCCTCTCTCTATCCTCCATCTCTCTGTCCCTCACACTCTCTGGCCCCCTCTATCTGTCCGCACCCTCTGCCCCCCTTCTCTCTGTCTTCCCTCTCTCTTTTCCTCCCTCTCTTTCCCTCTCTCTGTCCCCTCTCTGGCACCCCTCACTCTGTCCCCCTCTCTCTGCCTCCTCTCTCTCTGATGCCCTTCTGCCCACCTCTCTCTGTACCCCCTCTCTCTCCCCTTCTCTCTTAATACGCCATCTCTGCCCCCCTCTCTGTCCCCCCTTTGTCGCCCCTCTCTCTCTGTCCCCATCACTATGTCCCCCCTCTCTCTGCCCTCCGACCCCCTCTTTCTGTCCCCCTCTCTCTGTCCCCTACTCTGTCCACTCACTCTATCCTCTTTCTCTCTCTCTCCACCTCTCTGTCCCCCCACTCTCTGATCCCTTCTATCTCCCCACGCTTTCTGCCCCCCACTCTCTGTCCCCTCTCTCTGTTCCCCTCTCTTTGTTAACCTCACTTTGCCCATCTCTCTCTGCCCCCCTCTCTCTATCCTCACTTCTCTGCCCCCGCCCCCCTCTCTCTGTCCCCCCTCTCTGTCTCCCCTCTCAATGTCCCCTCTCTTTGTACCCCCTCTCTCTGTCCCACTCTCTCTGTCCTCTCTGCCCCCCTCTGTGTCCCCCTCTCTTTGTACCCCCTCTCTCTGTCACACTCTCTCCATCTCCCCTCTCTGTCCCCCCGTTTACTGTCCCTCTCTCTCTGTCCTCTCTCGCTCTCTGTCCGCTCTCTCTATGTCCCCCCTCTATCCCCTCTCTCGCTCTCTCTGCCCCCATCCTCCATCTCTCTGTCCCCCCCTCTGACACCCCTCACTCTGTCCTCCCCACTCTCTCTGTACCCTCTCTCTCTGTCCCCCTCTCTGAACCTCCTCACTCTGTCCCCCACTCTCTGTCCCTCCTCTGCTCCACCCTCTCTCTGTCCCCACTTTCTGACCTCTTCTATCTCCCCCCTCTCTCTGTCCCCAATCTCTTTGTCCCCCCTCTCTCTGAGTCCGCTCTCTGTACCCCCTCTATGTCCCCCTCTCTCTGTCCTCCCTCTCTCTGTCCTCCCTCTCTATGTCCCCTGATCTCTCTGTCCCCTGCTCTCTGTCCACTCTCTCTGTCCACCCTCTCTCTGTCCTCGCTCTCTCTGTCCTCCCTCTCTATGTCCTCCCTCTCTCTGTCCCCTGCTCTCTGTCCACTCTCCCTGTTCACCCTCTCTCTGTCCACCCTCTCTGTCCCCCTCTCTCTGTCCCCCCTCTCTCTGACCCCCTCTCTCTATCCTTCCTCTCTCTGTCCCCCTTCTCTTTCCCCCACTCTCTCTGTCACCCTCTCTGTCCCCCTCTCTTTATCCCCCTCTCTCTGTCCCCCGCTCTCTGTCCCGCGTCGCCCGATTCTATGTCCTGCATCTCTCTGTACCCCTCTCTCTGCCCTCCTCCCTCTGTCCCCCCTCTGGCGCCCCCTCCCTATCCCCATCACTCTGTACCCCCTCTCTCTGCCTCCGACCCCCTCTTTCTGTCCCGCATCGCTCTGTACTCCCCCTCCTTGTGTCCCCCTCTCTCTGCCCCTCTCCCACTGTCGCCTCCTCTCTCTGTCCCCCTCTCGCTCTGTCCCCCCCCTCTGTCCGCTACTCTTTCCACACTCTCTGTCCCCTCTCTCTCTCTCTCAACCTCTCTCTGTCCCCCACTCTCTGACCCCTTCTATCTCCCCGCGCTCTCTGCCCCCTCTCTCTGTCCCCTCACTCTCTGTCCCCTCTCTCTGTTCCCCTCTCTTTGTCCCCCTTCTCTCGACCCATCCTCTCTCTGTCCCCCTCTCTGTTCCCTCTCTCTCTGTCCCCCTCTCTCTGTCCCCCTCTCTCTGTCCCCCCTCTCTCTTTCCCCACTCTCTCTCTGTCCCACCTCTCTCTGGCCCCCTCTCTCTGTCCCCCCTGTCTGTCACTCCCGTCTCTCTCTGTCCCCCTCTCTCTGTCACCACTCTCTCTGCCTCCCCCGCTGTCCAACCCTCTCTCTGTCCCCTTCCCTCTCTGTCCCCCTCTCTCTGTCCCCCCTCTCTCTGTCCCCCTCTCTCTCTGTCCTCCTTCTCTCTGTCCCACATCTCTCTGTCCCCCTCTCTATCATCCCTCTCTCTGTCCCTCTCTCTCTTTGTCCCCCTCTCTCTGTCCCCCTCTCTCTATGTCCCCTCTCTATTAACCCTCTCCCTGTACCCCTCTCTTTACGCCCTGTCTGTACCCCTCCTGTCTGCTCACCCCTTCTCTGTCCCCTCTCTATGTACCCCCTCTGTCACCCATCTCTCTATGTACCTTCTCTCCCTCTATCCCCCTCTCTCCATCCCCTCTCTGTCTCCCGTCCCTGTCTCCCCACTCTCAGTGTCCCTCTCCATCTGTCACCCCTCTCTCTGTCCCTATCCTCTCTATCCCCACTCTCCCTCCCCCCCTCTCTCTGCACCCCCATCTCTGTCCTGCCCCTCCCTCTGTCCACTGTCTCTCTGTCCCGCTCCTCTCTCTTTTCCCCTCTCTCTGTCCCCTTCTCTCTGTCTCCCTCTCTTTGTTCCCCTGCTCTCTGTCCCCCTCTCTCTGTCCTCCCTCTCTCTGTCATCTATCTCTCTGCCCCCCTCGCTCTGTCTCCCCTCTGTACCTTCCACTCTGTCCACCATCTCTGTCCCCACCTCTGCTCCACCTGACTCTCAACACACCACGTCCCCATCTCTCTGTCCCCTCTCTCTGTCCCCCCTCTGACACCCCTCTCTCTGTTCCCGTTTCTCTACCCCCTTTATCTCTGTCCCCTCTCTCTGTCCCCCTGTCTCTGTACCCCTCTCTCTGACACCCTTTTTATGTCCCCCCACCACCTCTCTCTCTGTCCCCCCTCTCTCTCCCCCTCTCTCTGTCCCCACTGGTCTCTCCCCCTCCTCTCTGTCCACCCCATCTCTGTCCCCCCTATCGCTACTCTCTGTGCCCGATCACTCTGTCCCCTTCTCACTGCCCCCCGACACCCTCTTTCTGTCTCACGTCTCTCTGTACTCTCACTCTCACTGTCACCCTCTCTCAGTCCCCCCTCTGTCCCCAACTCTTTCCACTCTCCCTGTCCCCTCTCTCTCTTTATCCACCTCTTTCTGTGCCACCGACTCTCTCTGTCCCCCTCTCTCTCGCCCTTCTCTCTCCGTCCCCCTCTATCTGTCCCCCTCTCTCTGTCCCCCTCACATTGTACCCCCTCGATCTTTGTCCCCCTCTCTCTGTCCCCCGCTCTCTGTCCTTTCTTTCTTTCTATGTCCCCTCTCTCTCTCTCTCTGTGCCCCTCTCTCTCTGACCCCTCTCTCACTCTCTCTGTCCCCCAGTCTGCCCTCTCTATGTCCCCCATCTCCGTCCCTCTCTCTCTAACCCTCCCTCTTCTCTGTCCCCCTCTCTGTGCCCCCCTCTCTGAACCCCATTTCTCTGTCCCCCACTCTGTCCCCACACTCCGTAACCCCACTCTCTGTCCGCAACTCTTTGCCCCCCCACTCTCTGACCCCTTCTATCTCCCCCTTCTCTCTGTCCCTAATCTCTCTGTCCCCACTCTCTTGATCCCTCCTCTCTGTACACCCCTATCTCTGGCGCCTCTCTCTGTCCCTCTAACTGTTCCCCCCTCTGTCCCCCCACTCTCTGTCCTCCCACTCTCTGATGCCTTCTATCTTCCCGAGCTCTCTGTACACCTCTCTCTGTCCCCCTCTCTCTGTCCCCCTCTCTCTGTCCCCGTTCTCTGTCCCCTCTTCTCTGTGCCCCCTCAGTTCTCCCCTCACTGGCCCCCCTTTCTCTGTGCCCACTCTCTGTTCCCCTCACTCTGACCCTCTCTCTCTGTCCCCCTCTCTGAACCTCCTCTCTCTGTCCCCCACTCTCTGTCCCTCCTCTGCTCCGCGCCTCTCTCTGTCCACCCTTACTCTGTCCCCCAACTCTCATTCCCCTCTCTCTGACCTCTTCTATCTCCCCCGTCTCTCTGTCCCCTTCTCTTTGTCACCCATTCTCTCTGCCCTCCCTCCCTCTGTCCCCAATCTCTTTGTCCCCACTCTCACTGTCACCGCTCTCTGTACCCTCTCTATGTCCCTCTCTCTCTGTCCCTCCCGCTCTCTGTCCCCCTCTCTCTGTCCCCTTCTCTCTCAGTGCCTCTCTCTCTCTGTCTCGCCTCTCTCTGTCCCCCTCTCTCTGTCCCCCCTCTCTCTGTCCTTCCTCTCTCTGTCCCCTTTCTCTCTCCCCCACTCTCTCTGTCACCCCTCTCTGTCCCCCTTCTCTATCCCCCTCTCTCTGTCCCCCTCTCTGTCCCCGTCTCTCTCTGCCCCCCTCTATCTGTCCCCTGCTCTCTGAACCGCGTCGCCCCTCTCTCTGTCCCGCATCACTCTGTACCCCCTCTCCCACTGTCCCCTCTCTCTATCCCCCCTCTCTCTGTTCTCTCTCTCTATCCCCCCTTTGTCTGTAACCCTTCCTCTGTCCCAATCTCTCTGTCTCCCCTCTCTCTGTCCCCATCTCTCTATTCCCGTTTCTCTGTCCCCCTCTCTCTGTCCCCCTCACTTTGTCCCCCTTCTCTCTGCCCTTTCTCTGACCCACTCTCTCTGTCCCCCCTTCTGTCGCCCCTCTCCCTGTCCCCCATCACTCTGCCCCCCCTCTCTCTGCCCCCGACCCCCTCTTTCTGTCCCGCATCTCTCTGTATTCCCCCTCTCTCTGACCCCTCTCTCTGCCCCTCTCCCACCGTCGCCCTCTCTCTCTGTCCCCCTCTCGCTCTGTCCCCCCTCTCTGTCCCCTACTCTGTCCACACTCTCTGTCCCCCTCTCTCTCCGCCTCTATCTGTCCCCCCACTCTCTGACCCCTTCTATCTCCCAGCGCTCTCTGCCCCCCTCTCTCTGTCCCCTCACTCTCTATCCCCCTCTCTCTGTCCCCCTCTCTCTGGCCCCCCCTCTCTCTGTCACTTCCCTCTCACTCTGTCCCCCTCTCTCTGTCCCCACTCTCTCTGCCTACCCCGCTGTCCAACCCTCTCTCTGTCCCCTCTCTCTGTCCCCACTGTCCTGCCCCCTCTCTCTGGCCCCCTCTCTCTGTCCCCACTCTCTCTGCCCCCAGCTGTCCAACCCTCTCTCTGTCCCCCCTCTCTCTGTCCCCCCTCTCTCTGTCCCCTTCTCTCTGTCCTCCTTCTCTCTGTCCCACCTCTCTCTCTGTACACCTCTCTATCCTCCCTCTCTCTGTCCCTCTCTCTCAGTCCCCCCTCTCTCTATGTCCCCTCTCTATTAACCCTCTCCCTGTCTGTACCCTTCCTGTCTGCTCACCCCTTCTCTGCCTCCTCTCTCTGTACCCCCTCTGTCACCCATCTCTCTATGTACCCCCTCTCCCTCTATCCCCTTCTCTCCGCCCCCCCTCTCTGTCTCCCCACTCTCTCTGTCCCTCTCCCTCTGTAACCCCTCTGTCCCCCTCTCTCTGTCCCAATCCTCTCTATCCCCACTCTCTCTCTCCCCCTCTCTATGCACCCCCCACTCTGTCCTGCCCCTCCCTCTGTCCACTCTCTCTCTGTCCCGCCCCTCTCTCTGTCCCCCTCTCTCTGTCCCCCTCTCTGTCCCCCTCTCTTTGTCCCCCCTCTCTGCCCCCTCTCTCTGTCCTCACTCTCTCTGTCATCCATCTCTCTGCCCCCTTCGCTCTGTCCCCCCTCTGTACCTTCCACTCTGTCCACTCTCTCTGTCCCCACCTCTGCTCCACCCCACTCTCAACACACCACGTCCTCCTCTCTCTGTCCCCTTTCTCTGTCCCCCCTCTGACACCCCTCTCTGTGTCCCCTTTTCTCTACCCCCTCTATCTCTGTCCCCTCTTTCTGTCCCCCTGTCTCTGTACCCCTCTCTCTGACACCCTCTTAATGTTCCCCCCACCTCTCTCTCTGTCACCCCTCTCTCTCTCCCCCTCTCTCTGTCCCCACCGGTCTCTCCCCCTCCTCTCTGTCCACCCCATATATGCCCCCTTTCTCTGTCCCCCCCGTCGCCACTGTCTGTGCCCGATCACTCTGTCCCCTTCTCACTGCCCCCCGACCCCCTCTTTCTGTCTCACGTCTATCTGTACTCCCTCTCTCACTGTCACCCTCTCTCAGTCCCCCTCTGTCCCCAACTCTGTCCACTCTCTCTGTCCACTCTCTCTCTCTCTTTATTCACCTCTCTCTGTGCCCCCCGTCCCCTTTGTCCCCCTCTCTCACGCACTTCTCTCTCCGTCCCCCTCTCTCTGTCCCCCGCTCTCTGTCCCCTCTCTCACTCTCTCTGCCCCCCAGTCCGTCCTGTCTCTGTCCCCCATCTCCGTCCCCCTCTCTCGGTCCCTCCCTCTTCTCTGTCCCCCTCTCTCTGTGCCCCCCTCTCTGAATCCCCTTTCTCTGTCCCCCACTCTGTCCCCCACTCTGTCCCCACACTCCGTACCCCCACTCTCTGTCCGCAACTCTCTGCCCCCACTCTCTGACACCTTCTATCTCCCCCTTCTCTCTCTCGCTAATCTCTCTGTCCCCACATATCTGTTCCCCCTCTGTCCTCCCCACACTGGCCCCCCCTTTCTCTGTGCCCACTCTCTCTTCCCCTTCTCTCTGTTCACCCTCTCTCTGTCCCCCATCCTCCCTCTCTCTTCCCCCTCTCTCTGTCCCAACCATCCTCCCTCTCTCTGTCTCCCCTCTTTCTGTCCCCCCTCTCTGTCCTCCCTCTCTCCGTCCCCACTTCTCTGCACTCCTTGTCCTCCCCTCACTGGCCCTCTCGCTCTCTGTGCCCATTCTCTCTTCCCCCTCTCTCTGTTCCCTTCACTCTGACGCCCTCTCTCTGACCCCACTCTCTCTGCCCCCTCTCTATGCCCCCTCTCTCTGTCTCACCTCTCTCTGTCCCCCCATCCTCCCGCTCTCTGTCCCCCTCTCTGCCCCCTCTCTCTGTCCCCCCCTCACTGTGTGTCCCCCTCTCTGAACCCCCTCTCTCTGTCCCCCACTCTCTGTCCCCCCTTTAATCTGCGCCTCTCTCTGTCCCCCACTCTGTCTCCCACTCTCTGTCCTCCCACACTCTGATGCCTTTTATCTCCGAGCTCTCTGTATCCCTCTCTCTGTCCCCCTCTCTCTGTCCTCCTCTCTCTGTCCCCGCTCTCTGTCCCCTCTCTCTGTCCCCCTTTCTCTGTCCCCCCTCTCTCTGTCCCCCCTTTCTCTGTCCCCACTTCTCTGTCCCCCCTCTGTCCTCCCATCTCTGGCCCCCCTTTCTCTGTGCCCACTCTCTCTTCCCCCTCTCTCTGTTCACCTCACTCTGACCCCCTCTCTCTGCCCCCTCTCTCTGTCCCGCTCACTCTCTCCTCCCTCTCTCTGTCCCACCTCTCTCTGTACCCCACATCCTCCCATTCTCTGAACCTCTCTCTCTGTCCTCCCTCTCTCTGTCCCCCCTTTAATCTGCGCCTCTCTCTGTCCCCACTCTCCGCCCCTTTCTCTGTCCCCCACTCTGTCCCCCACTCTGTCCCCCACTCTGTCTCCCACTCTCTGTCCTCCCACACTCTGATGACTTTTATCTCCGAGCTCTCTGTCCCCCTCTCTCTGTCCCCCTCTCTCTGTCCTCCTCTCTCTGTCCCCGCTCTCTGTCCCCTCTCTATGTCCCCCTTTCTCTGTCCCCCCTCTCTCTGCCCCCCCTCTCTCTGTCCCCACTTCTCTGTCCCTCCTCTGTCCTCCCATCTCTGGCCCCCTTTCTCTGTGCCCACTCTCTCTTCCCCCTCTCTCTGTTCACCTCACTCTGACCCCCTCTCTCTGCCCCCTCTCTCTGTCCCTCTCACTCTGTCCTCCCTCTCTCTGTCCCACCTCTCTCTGTACCCCCCATCCTCCCATTCTCTGAACGTCTCTCTCTGTCCTCCCTCTCTCTGTACCACCTCTCTCTGTCCTCCCTCTCTCTGTCTCACCTCTCTCTGTCCTCCATCCTCCCTCTCTCTGTCTCCCACTTTCTGTCCCCTCGTTCCTTTCCCCCTCTCTCTGTCCCCCGTCTCGCTCTTTCCCCCCTCTCCATCCCCTACTCTGTCCACACTCTCTGTCCCTCTCTCTCCACCTCTATCTGTACCCACTCTCTCTGATCACTTCTATCTCCCTGCGCTCTCTGTCCCCCTCTCTCTGTCCCCTTCTCTCTGTTCCCCTCTCTTTTTTCCCCTCTCTTTGTCCCCCCTGTCTCTACCCCTCCTCTCTCTGTCCCGCTCTCTTTCCCCACTCTCTCTGCCTCCCCCGCTGTCCAACCCTCTCTCTGTCCCCCTTCTCTCTCTGTCCCCCCTTTCTCTGTGCCCACTCTCTCTTCCCCGTCTCTCTGTTCCATTCACTCTGACCCACTCTCTCTGTCCTCCCTCTCTCTATCCCACTTCTCTCTTGATCCCTCCTCTCTGTGCCCCCATCCTCCCATTCTCTGTCCCTATCTCTCTGTCCTCCCTCTCTGTCCCACCTCTCTCTGTACCTCCCATCCTGCCTCTCTCTGACCCCTCTCTCTGTCCCCCTTCTCTTTCTGTCCCCCCTTTCTCTGTGCCCACTCTCTCTTCCCCATCTCTCTGTTCCACTCACTCTGACCCCCTCTCTCTGTCCTCCCCCTCTCTATCCCACTTCTCTCTTGATCCCACCTCTCTGTCCCCCCATCCTCCCATTCTCTGTCCCTATCTCTCTGTCCTCCCTCTCTGTCCCACCTCTCTCTGTACCTCCCATCCTGCCTCTCTCTGACCCCTCTCTCTGTCCTCCCTCTCTCTGTCGCCCCCATCCTCCCACTCTCTGTCTCCCTCTCTCTGTCCTCCCTCCCTCTGTCCTCCCTCTCTGTCCCCACTTCTCTCCCCCCTGTCCTCCCCTCTCTGCCCCCCGCTCTCTGTGCCCACCCTCTCTTCCCCCTCTCTGTTCCCCTCACTCTGACCCACTCTCTCTGACCAACTCTCTCTGCCCTCTCTCTCTGTCCTCCCTCTCTCTGTCCCACCTCTCTCTGTCCCCCCATCATCCCATTCCCTGTCTCCCTCTCTCTGTCCCCCCTCTTTCTGTCCTCCCTCCCTCTGTCCTCCCTCTCTGTCCCCACTTCTCTCCCCCCCCCGTCCTCCCCTCTCTGAACCCGCTCTCTGTGCCCACCCTCTCTTCCCCTCTCTCTTCCCCTCACACTGATCCCCTCTCTCTCTCTCCCTCTCTCTCTGTCCCCCTCTCTCTATCCCCCTCTCTCTGTCCTCTCTTTCTCTGTCCCACCTCTCTCTGTACCCCCCATTCTACCTCTCTCTGTCCCCCTCTCTCTGTCCCCCTCTCTCTATCCCCCCACTCTCTGTCCTCCCTCTCTCTGTCTCCACTCTCTCTGTCCCCCCTCGCTCTTCTCCCCGCGCTCTCCCCTACTCTGTCCATCCTCTCTGTCCCCCCACTCTCTGTCTCCTTCTATCTCCCTGCGCTCTCTGTCCCCCTCTCTCTGTCCCCCACTCTCTGTTCCCCACTCTCTGTTCCGCTCTCTTTGTCCCCGCTGTCTGTACCCCTCCTCTCTCTTTCCCCCTCTCTCTGTCCACACCCTCTCTGCCTCCCCCGCTGTCCAACCCGCTCTCTGTCCCCCTTTTCTCTATGTTCCCCTCTCTCTGTCCCGACTTCTCTGTCCCACCTCTTTCCTCCCCTGCTCTGGCGCATTTTCTCTATGCCCACTCTCTCTTCCCCCTCTCTCTGTTCCCCTCACTCTGACCCCCGCTCTCTGTCCTCCCTCTCTCTGTCCCACCTCTCTCTCTGTACACTCCATCCTGCCTCTCTGTCCCCCTCTCTCTGTCCCCCTCTCTCTATCCCCATCTCTCTGTCCACCCACTTTCTGTCCCCACTCTTTCTGTCCCCCCGCTCTCTGTCTCCCCCCTCGCTCTTCCTCCCTCTCTCCCCTACTCTGTCCTCACTCTCTGTCCCCCCTCTCTCTGTCCCACCTCTCTCTGTCCTCCGCTCTCTGCCCCCCCTCTCTCTGTTCCCCTCACTCTGACCCACTCTCTCTGTCCTTCCTCTCTCTGTCCCACCTCTCTCTGTACACCCCATCCTACCTGTCTGTCCCCCTATCTCTGTCCCGCTCTCTCTATCCCCCTCTCTCTGTCCTCCCACTTTCTGTCCCCCTCTTTCTGTCCCCCTCTCTCTGTCCCCCCTCGCTCTTCCCCCCTCTCTCTCCCCTACTCTGTCCACACTCTCTGTCCCCCCACTCTCAGTCTCCTACTATCTCCCTGCGCTCTCTTTCCCCCTCTCTCTGTCCCCCACTCTCTGTCCCCCACTCTCTGTCCCCCACTCTCTGTCCCCCACTCTCTGTTCCCTTCTCTCTGTTCCCCTCTCTTTTTTCCCCTCTCTTTGTCCCCCTGTCTCTACCCCTCCTCTCTCTGTCCTCCTCTCTCTGTCCCCACTCTCTCTGCCTCCCCCGCTGTCCAACCCTCTCTCTGTCCCCCTTCTCTCTCTGTCCCCCCTTTCTCTGTGCCCACTCTCTCTTCCCCGTCTCTCTGTTCCATTCACTCTGACCCACTCTCTCTGTCCTCCCTCTCTCTATCCCACTTCTCTCTTGATCCCTCCTCTCTGTCCCCCCATCCTCCCATTCTCTGTCCCTATCTCTCTGTCCTCCCTCTCTGTCCCACCTCTCTCTGTACCTCCCATCCTGCCTCTCTCTGACCCCTCTCTCTGTCCCCCTTCTCTTTCTGTCCCCCCTTTCTCTGTGCCCACTCTCGCTCCCCGTCTCTCTGTTCCACTCACTCTGACCCCCTCTCTCTGTCCTCCCCCTCTCTATCCCACTTCTCTCTTGATCCCTCCTCTCTGTCCCCCCATTCTCCCATTCTCTGTCCCTATCTCTCTGTCCTCCCTCTCTGTCCCACCTCTCTCTGTACCTCCCATCCTGCCTCTCTCTGAACCCTCTCTCTGTCCTCCCTCTCTCTGTCGCCCCCATCCTCCCACTCTCTGTCTCCCTCTCTCTGTCCCCCATCTTTCTGTCCCCCATCCTTCTGTCCTCCCTCTCTGTCCACACTTCTCTCCCCCCTGTCCTCCCCTCTCTGCCCCCCGCTCTCTGTGCCCACTCTCTCTTTCCCTCTCTCTGTTCCCCTCACTCTGACCCACACTCTCTGACCAACTCTCTCTGCCCTCTCTCTCTGTCCACCCTCTCTCTGTCCCACCTCTCTCTGTCCCCCCATCATCCCATTCCCTGTCTCCCTCTCTCTGCCCCCCCCTCTTTCTGTCCTCCCTCCCTCTGTCCTCCCTCTCTGTTCCCACTTCTCTCCCCCCCGTCCTCCCCTCTCTGAACCAGCTCTCTGTGCCCACCCTCTCTTGCCCTCTCTCTTCCCCTCTCTCTTCCCCTCACGCTGATCCCCTCTCTCTCTCCCTCTCTCTCTGTCCCCCTCTCTCTATCCCCCTCTCTCTGTCCTCCCTTTCTCTGTCCCACCTCTCTCTGTACCCCCCATTCTACCTCTCTCTTTCCCCCTCTATCTGTCCCCCTCTCTCTATCCCCCTCTCTCTATCCCCCTCTCTCTGTCCTCCCTCTCTCTGTCCCCACTCTCTCTGTCCCCCCTCGCTCTTCCCCCCCGCTCTCTCCCCTACTCTGTCCACCCTCTCTCTCCCCCCACTCTCTGTCTCCTTCTATCTCCCTGCGCTCTCTGTCCCCCTCTCTCTGTCCCGCACTCTCTGTTCCCCTCTCTCTGTTCCGCTCTCTTTGTCCCCGCTGTCTCTACCCCTCCTCTCTCTTTCCCTCTCTCTCTGTCCACACCCTCTCTGCCTCCCCCGCTGTCCAACCCGCTCTCTGTCCCCCTTTTCTCTATGTCCCCCTCTCTCTGTCCCGACTTCTCTGTCCCCCCTCTTTCCTCCCCTCTCTGGCCCCCTTTCTCTGTGCCCACTCTCTCTTTTCCTTCTCTCTGTTCCCCTCACTCTGACCCCCTCTCTATATCCTCCCTCTCTCTGTCCCACCTCTATCTGTACACCCCATCCTGCCTCTCTGTCCCCCTCTCTCTGTCCCCCTCTCTCTATCCCCCTCTCTCTTTCCTCCCACTTTCTGTCCCCCCTCTTTCTGTCACCCTCTCTCTGTCCCCCCTCTCGCTCTTGCCCCCTCTCTGTCCCCTACTCTGTCCACACTCTCTGTCCCCACCTCTCTCTCTCCACCTCTCTCTGTCCCCCCACTCTCTGTCTCCTTCTCTCTCCCTGCGCTCTCTGTCACCCTCTCTCTGTCCCCCTCTCTCTGTCCCCCCCTCTCTGTCCCCCACTCTCTGTCCCCCACTCTCTGTTCCCCTGTCTCTGTTCCCCTCACTCTGACCTCCCTCTCTGTCCTCCCTCTCTCTGTCCCACCTCTCTCTGTCCCCCCCATCCTCCCATTCTCTGTCTCCCTCTCTGTGTCCTCCCTCTCTCTGTCCTCCCTCGCTCTGTCCCCCTCTCTCTATCCCCCTTTCTCTGTCCTCCCTCTCTCTGTCCCACCTCTCTCTGTACACCCCATCCTGCCTCTCTGTCCCCCTCTCTCTGTCCCCCTCTCTCTATCCCCCTCTCTCTGTCCTCCCACTTTCTGTCCCCCCTCTTTCTGTCACCCTCTCTCTGTCCCCCCTCTCGCTCTTGCCCCCTCTCTGTCCCCTACTCTGTCCACACTCTCTGTCCCCACCTCTCTCTCTCCACCTCTCTCTGTCCCCCCACTCTCTGTCTCCTTCTCTCTCCCTGCGCTCTCTGTCACCCTCTCTCTGTCCCCCCTCTCTGTCCCCCACTCTCTGTTCCCCTCTCTTTGTCCCCCCTGTCTCTACCCCTCCTCTTGCTCTCTGTCCCCCTCTCTCTGTCCCAACTCTCTCTGTCCCCCCATTCTCCCATTCCCTGTCCCCCTCTCTCTGTCCCCCTTCTCTCTATGTCCCCCTCTCTCTGTCCCCACTTCTCTGTCCCCCCTCTGTCCTCCCCTCTCTGGCTCCCCTTTCACTGTGCCCACTCTCTCTTGCCCCTCTCTCTCTGTTCCCCTCACTCTGACCCCCTCTCTCTGTCTTCCCTCTCTCTGTCCCCACTCTCTCTGCCTCCCCCACTGTCCAACCCTCTCTCTGTCCCCCTTCTCTCTCTGTCCTATCTCTCTCTGTGCCCCCCATCCTCCCATTCTCTGTCCCTCTCTCTCTGTCCTTCCTCTTTCTGTCCCACCTCTCTCTGTACACCCCGTCCTGCCTCTCTGTCCCCCCTCGCTCTGTCCCCCTCTCTCTATCCCCCTTTCTCTGTCCTCCCTCTCTCTGTCCCACCTCTCTCTCTATCCCCCCATCCTCCCACTCTCTGTCTCCCTCTCACTCTTCGCCATCTTTCTGTCTCCACTCCGTCTGTCCTCCCTCTCACTTTCCCCACTTCTCTCCCCCCTGTCCTCCCCTCTCTGGCCCCACGCTCTCTGTGCCCACTCTCTCTTCCCCCTCTCTCTGTTCCCCTCACTCTGACTCCCTCTCTCTGGCCCACCTCTCTCTGCCCCCGCTCTCTGTCCTCCCTCTCTCTGTCCTCCCTCTCTCTGTCCCAGCCATCCTCCCTCTCTCTGTCCCCCTCGCCCTGTCCTCCCTCTCTCTGTCCTCCCTCTCTCTGTCCTCCCTCTATCTGTCCTCCCTCTCTCTGTCCTCCCTCTCTCTGTCCCCCTCTTTCTGTACCGCCTCCCTCTGTACCCCTCTCTCTGTCCCCCTCTCTCTGTCCCCACTTCTCTGTCTACCCTCTGTCCTCCGCTCTCTGGCCCCCCTTCCTCTGTGCCCACTCTCTCTTCCCCCTCTCTCTCCGTTCCCCTCACTCTGACCCCGTCTCTCTGTCCTCCCTCTCTCTGTCCCACCTCTCTCTGTACACCCCATCCTGCCTCTCTGTACACCCCCCTCTCTCTGTCCCGCTCTCTCTATCCCCCTCTCTCTGTCCTCCCACTTTCTGTCCCCCCTCTTTCTGTCCCCCTCTCTCTGTCCCCCCTCGCTCTTCCCCACTCTCTCTCCCCTACTCTGTCCACACTCTCTGTCCCCCCTCTCTCTCTCCACCTCTCTCTGTCCCCCCACTCTCAGTCTCCTACTATCTCCCTGCGCTCTCTGTCCCCCTCTCTCTGTCCCCCACTCTCTGTCCCCCACTCTCTGTCCCCCACTCTCTGTCCCCCACTCTCTGTTCCCTTCTCTCTGTTCCCCTCTCTTTTTTCCCCTCTCTTTGTCCCCCCTGTCTCTACCCCTCCTCTCTCTGTCCTCCTCTCTCTGTCCCCACTCTCTCTGCCTCCCCCGCTGTCCAACCCTCTCTCTGTCCCCCTTCTCTCTCTGTCCCACCTCTCTCTGTGCCCCCATCCTCCCATTCTCTGTCCCTCTCTCTCTGTCCTCCCTCGCTCTGTCCCACCTCTCTCTGTACACCCCATCCTGCCTCTCTGTCCCCCTCTCTCTATCGCCCTTTCTCTGTCCTCCCTCTCTCTGTCCCCCCTCTCTCTCTATCCCCCATCCTCCCACTCTCTGTCTCCCTCTCACTATTCCCCCACTTTCTGTCCCCACTCCGTCTGTCCTCCCTCTCATTGTCCCCAATTCTCTCCCCCCCTGTCCTCCCTTCTCTGGCCCAACGCTCTCTGTGCCCACTCTCTCTTCCCCGTCTCTCTGTTCCCCTCACTCTGACCCCTTCTCTCTGACCCACCTCTCTCTGCCCCCTCTGTCTGACCCACCTCTCTCTCTGCCTCCTCTCTCTGTCCTCCCTCTCTCTGTCCCCCTCTCCCTGTCCTCCCTCTCTCTGTCCCACTTCTCTCTGTGCCCCCCATCCGCGCTCTCTCTCTGTCCCCCTCTCTCTGTCCTCCTCTCTCTGTCCTCCCTCTCTCTGTCCTCCCTCTCTCTGTCCTCCCTCTCTCTGTCCCCCCTTTCTGTACCGCCTCCCTCAGTAGCCCTCTCTCTGTCTCCCACTCTCTCTCTCTGTCCCCCTCTCTCTGTCCCCATCTCTCTGTCCCACCTCACTCCGCCCCCTCTCCATCCTCCCTCCCTCTCTGTCCCCCTCTCTCTGTCCCCCTCTCTCTGCCCCCCTATGTCCCCTCTCTCTCTGTCAACCCTCTCTCAATCCCCCCTCTCTGTTCTCCCCTCCCTGTATCTCTCCTCTCTGTCAGCTCCCTCTCTCTGTAACCCCTCTGTCGCCCATCTCTCTGTACCCCCTCTCTCTCTGTCCTCTCTCTCTGTCCCCCTCTTTGTCTCCCCTCTCTCTCTGTCCTCCACTCTCTGTCTCCCTCTCTCTACCCCCTCTATCTCTGTCCCCCCTCGCTATGTCCCCTGTCTCTGTCCCCCTCTCTCTGCCCCCACTCTCTCTGTCCACTGTCTCTCTGTCCCCCTCTCTCTCTGGCCCCCTCTCTCTGTGTCCCCCTCTCTCTGCCCCCCCTCTCTGCCCCCACTCTCTCTGTCCCCTTCTCTCTGTCCCCCCCTCTCTGTCGCCCTCTCTCTGTCCCCCGCTCTCTGTCGCCCTCTCTCTGTCCCCTCTCTCTGTTCCCCTCACTCTGACCCCCGCTCTCTGTCCTCCCTCTCTCTGTCCCACCTCTCTCTCTGTACACCCCATCCTGCCTCTCTTTCCCCCTCTCTCTGTCCCCCTCTCTCTATCCCCCTCTCTCTGTCCACCCACTTTCTGTCCCCACTCTTTCTGTCCCCCCGCTCTCTGTCTCCCCCCTCGCTCTTCCTCCCTCTCTCCCCTACTCTGTCCTCACTCTCTGTCCCCCCTCTCTCTGTCCCACCTCTCTCTGTCCTCCGCTCTCTGCCCCCCCTCTCTCTGTTCCCCTCACTCTGACCCACTCTCTCTGTCCTTCCTCTCTCTGTCCCACCTCTCTCTGTACACCCCATCCTACCTGTCTGTCCCCCTATCTCTGTCCCGCTCTCTCTATCCCCCTCTCTCTGTCCTCCCGCTTTCTGTCCCCCTCTTTCTGTCCCCCTCTCTCTGTCCCCCCTCGCTCTTCCCCCCTCTCTCTCCCCTACTCTGTCCACACTCTCTGTCCCCCCACTCTCAGTCTCCTACTATCTCCCTGCGCTCTCTTTCCCCCTCTCTCTGTCCCCCACTCTGTATCCCCCACTCTCTGTCCCCCACTCTCTGTCCCCCACTCTCTGTTCCCTTCTCTCTGTTCCCCTCTCTTTTTTCCCCTCTCTTTGTCCCCCCTGTCTCTACCCCTCCTCTCTCTGTCCTCCTCTCTCTGTCCCCACTCTCTCTGCCTCCCCCGCTGTCCAACCCTCTCTCTGTCCCCCTTCTCTCTCTGTCCCCCCTTTCTCTGTGCCCACTCTCTCTTCCCCGTCTCTCTGTTCCATTCACACTGACCCCCTCTCTCTGTCCTCCCTCTCTCTATCCCACTTCTCTCTTGATCCCTCCTCTCTGTCCCCCCATCCTCCCATTCTCTGTCCCTATCTCTCTGTCCTCCCTCTCTGTCCCACCTCTCTCTGTACCTCCCATCCTGCCTCTCTCTGACCCCTCTCTCTGTCCCCCTTCTCTTTCTGTCCCCCCTTTCTCTGTGCCCACTCTCTCTCCCCGTCTCTCTGTTCCACTCACTCTGACCCCCTCTCTCTGTCCTCCCCCTCTCTATCCCACTTCTCTCTTGATCCCTCTTCTCTGTCCCCCCATTCTCCCATTCTCTGTCCCACCTCTCTCTGTACCTCCCATCCTGCCTCTCTCTGACCCCTCTCTCTGTCCTCCCTCTCTCTGTCGCCCCCATCCTCCCACTCTCTGTCTCCCTCTCTCTGTCCCCCATCTTTCTGTCCCCCATTCTTCTGTCCTCCCTCTCTGTCCACACTTCTCTCCCCCCTGTCCTCCCCTCTCTGCCCCCCGCTCTCTGTGCCCACTCTCTCTTTCCCTCTCTCTGTTCCCCTCACTCTGACCCACATTCTCTGACCAACTCTCTCTGCCCTCTCTCTCTGTCCACCCTCTCTCTGTCCCACCTCTCTCTGTCCCCCCATCATCCCATTCCCTGTCTCCCTTTCTCTGCCCCCCCCTTTCTGTCCTCCCTCCCTCTGTCCTCCCTCTCTGTTCCCACTTCTCTCCCCCCCGTCCTCCCCTCTCTGAACCCGCTCTCTGTGCCCACCCTCTCTTCCCCTCTCTCTTCCCCTCTCTCTTCCCCTCACGCTGATCCCCTCTCTCTCTCCCTCTCTCTCTGTCCCCCTCTCTCTATCCCCCTCTCTCTGTCCTCCCTTTCTCTGTCCCACCTCTCTCTGTACCCCCCATTCTACCTCTCTCTTTCCCCCTCTATCTGTCCCCCTCTCTCTATCCCCCTCTCTCTATCCCCCTCTCTCTGTCCTCCCTCTCTCTGTCCCCCCTCTCTCTGTCCCCCCTCGCTCTTCCCCCCCGCTCTCTCCCCTACTCTGTCCACCCTCTCTCTCCCCCCACTCTCTGTCTCCTTCTATCTCCCTGCGCTCTCTGTCCCCCTCTCTCTGTCCCGCACTCTCTGTTCCCCTCTCTCTGTTCCGCTCTCTTTGTTCCCGCTGTCTCTACCCCTCCTCTCTCTTTCCCTCTCTCTCTGTCCACACCCTCTCTGCCTCCCCCGCTGTCCAACCCGCTCTCTGTCCCCCTTTTCTCTATGTCCCCCTCTCTCTGTCCCGACTTCTCTGTCCCCCCTCTTTCCTCCCCTCTCTGGCCCCCTTTCTCTGTGCCCACTCTCTCTTTTCCTTCTCTCTGTTCCACTCACTCTGACCCCCTCTCTATATCCTCCCTCTCTCTGTCCCACCTCTATCTGTACACCCCATCCTGCCTCTCTGTCCCCCTCTCTCTGTCCCCCTCTCTCTATCCCCCTCTCTCTGTCCCCACTTCTCTGTCTACCCTCTGTCCTCCGCTCTCTGGCCCCCCTTCCTCTGTGCCCACTCTCTCTTCCCCCTCTCTCTCTGTTCCCCTCACTCTGACCCCGTCTCTCTGTCCTCCCTCTCTCTGTCCCACCTCTCTCTGTACACCCCATCCTGCCTCTCTGTACACCCCCCTCTCTCTGTCCCGCTCTCTCTATCCCCCTCTCTCTGTCCTCCCACTTTCTGTCCCCCATCTTTCTGTCCCCCTCTCTCTGTCCCCCCTCGCTCTTCCCCACTCTCTCTCCCCTACTCTGTCCACACTCTCTGTCCCCCCTCTCTCTCTCCACCTCTCTCTGTCCCCCCACTCTCAGTCTCCTACTATCTCCCTGCGCTCTCTGTCCCCCTCTCTCTGTCCCGCACTCTCTGTTCCCCTCTCTCTGTTCCGCTCTCTTTGTCCCCGCTGTCTCTACCCCTCCTCTCTCTTTCCCTCTCTCTCTGTCCACACCCTCTCTGCCTCCCCCGCTGTCCAACCCGCTCTCTGTCCCCCTTTTCTCTATGTCCCCCTCTCTCTGTCCCGACTTCTCTGTCCCCCCTCTTTCCTCCCCTCTCTGGCCCCCTTTCTCTGTGCCCACTCTCTCTTTTCCTTCTCTCTGTTCCACTCACTCTGACCCCCTCTCTATATCCTCCCTCTCTCTGTCCCACCTCTATCTGTACACCCCATCCTGCCTCTCTGTCCCCCTCTCTCTGTCCCCCTCTCTCTATCCCCCTCTCTCTGTCCTCCCACTTTCTGTCCCCCCTCTTTCTGTCACCCTCTCTCTGTCCCCCCTCTCGCTCTTGCCCCCTCTCTGTCCCCTACTCTGTCCACACTCTCTGTCCCCACCTCTCTCTCTCCACCTCTCTCTGTCCCCCCACTCTCTGTCTCCTTCTCTCTCCCTGCGCTCTCTGTCACCCTCTCTCTGTCCCCCTCTCTCTGTCCCCCCCCCCTCTCTGTCCCCCACTCTCTGTCCCCCACTCTCTGTTCCCCTGTCTCTGTTCCCCTCACTCTGACCTCCCTCTCTGTCCTCCCTCTCTCTGTCCCACCTCTCTCTGTCCCCCATCCTCCCATTCTCTGTCTCCCTCTCTGTGTCCTCCCTCTCTCTGTCCTCCCTCGCTCTGTCCCCCTCTCTCTATCCCCCTTTCTCTGTCCTCCCTCTCTCTGTCCCACCTCTCTCTGTACACCCCATCCTGCCTCTCTGTCCCCCTCTCTCTGTCCCCCTCTCTCTATCCCCCTCTCTCTGTCCTCCCACTTTCTGTCCCCCCTCTTTCTGTCACCCTCTCTCTGTCCCCCCTCTCGCTCTTGCCCCCTCTCTGTTCCCCTCACTCTGACCCCCCTCTCTGTCCTCCCTCTCTCTGTCCCACTTCTCTCTGTCCCCCCATCCTCCCATTCTCTGTCCCCTTCTCTGTGTCCTCCCTCTCTCTGTCCTCCCTCTCTCTGTCCCACCTCTCTCTGACCCCTCTCTATATCCTCCCTCTCTCTGTCCCACCTCTCTCTTTACACCCCATCCTGCCTCTCTGTCCCCCTCTATCTGTCCCCCTCTCTCTATCCCCCTCTCTCTGTCCTCCCACTTTCTGTCCCCCCTCTTTCTGTCACCCTCTCTCTGTCCCCCCTCTCGCTCTTGCCCCCTCTCTGTCCCCTACTCTGTCCACACTCTCTGTCCCCACCTCTCTCTCTCCACCTCTCTCTGTCCCCCCACTCTCTGTCTCCTTCTCTCTCCCTGCGCTCTCTGTCACCCTCTCTCTGTCCCCCCTCTCTGTCCCCCACTCTCTGTCCCCCACTCTCTGTTCCCCTCTCTCTGTTCCCCTCTCTTTGTCCCCCCTGTCTCTACCCCTCCTCTTGCTCTCTGTCCCCCTCTCTCTGTCCCAACTCTCTCTGTCCCCCCATTCTCCCATTCCCTGTCCCCCTCTCTCTGTCCCTCTTCTCTCTATGTCCCCCTCTCTCTGTCCCCACTTCTCTGTCCCCCCTCTGTCCTCCCCTCTCTGGCTCCCCTTTCACTGTGCCCACTCTCTCTTGCCCCTCTCTCTCTGTTCCCCCCACTCTGACCCCTCTCTCTGTCCTCCCTCTCTCTGTTCCCCCATCCTCCCATTCTCTGTCCCCCTCTCTCTGTCCTCCCTCTCTCTGTTCCACCTCTCTCTGTACACCCCATCCTGCCTCTCTGTCCCCCTCTCTCTGTCCCCCTCTCTCTATCCCCCTCTCTCTGTCCTCACTCTCTCTGTCCCACGTCTCTCTGTCCCCCCATCCTCCCTCTCTCTGTCTCCCACTTTCTGTCCACCCTTTTTCTGTCCCCCTCTCTCTGTCCCCCCTCTCGCTCTCCCCCCCCTGTCCCCTACTCTGTCAACACTCTCTGTCCCCACCTCTCTCTCTCCACCTCTCTCTGTCCCCCTACTCTCTGTCTCCTTCTATCTCCCTGCGCTCTCTGTCCCCCTCTCTCTGTCCCCCACTCTCTGTTCCCCTCTCTCTGTTCCCCTCTCGTTTTTCCCCTCTCTTTGTCCTCCCCTCACTCTACCCCTCCTCTCTCTATCCTCCTCTCTCTGTCCCCACTTTCTCTGCCTCCCCCACTGTCCAACCCTCTCTCTGTCCCCCTTCTCTCTCTGTCCTATCTCTCTCTGTGCCCCCCATCCTCCCATTCTCTGTCCCTCTCTCTCTGTCCTTCCTCTTTCTGTCCCACCTCTCTCTGTACACCCCGTCCTGCCTCTCTGTCCCCCCCTCGCTCTGTCCCCCTCTCTCTATCCCCCTTTCTCTGTCCTCCCTCTCTCTGTCCCACCTCTCTCTCTATCCCCCCATCCTCCCACTCTCTGTCTCCCTCTCACTATTCGCCATCTTTCTGTCTCCACTCCGTCTGTCCTCCCTCTCACTGTCCCCACTTCTCTCCCCCCTGTCCTCCCCTCTCTGGCCCCACGCTCTCTGTGCCCACTCTCTCTTCCCCCTCTCTCTGTTCCCCTCACTCTGACTCCCTCTCTCTGACCCACCTCTCTCTGCCCCCGCTCTCTGTCCTCCCTCTCTCTGTCCTCCCTCTCTCTGTCCCAGCCATCCTCCCTCTCTCTGTCCCCCTCGCCCTGTCCTCCCTCTCTCTGTCCTCCCTCTCTCTGTCCTCCCTCTATCTGTCCTCCCTCTCTCTGTCCTCCCTCTCTCTGTCCCCCTCTTTCTGTACCGCCTCCCTCTGTACCCCTCTCTCTGTCCCCCTCTCTCTGTCCCCACTTCTCTGTCTATCCTCTGTCCTCCGCTCTCTGGCTTCCCTTCCTCTGTGCCCACTCTCTCTTCCCCCTCTCTCTCTGTTCCCCTCACTCTGACCCCCTCTCTCTGTCCTCCCTCTCTCTGTCCCACCTCTCTCTGTACACCCCATCCTGCCTCTCTGTACACCCCCCTCTCTCTATCCCGCTCTCTCTATCCCCCTCTCTCTGTCCTCCCACTTTCTGTCCCCCCTCTTTCTGTCCCCCTCTCTCTGTCCCCCCTCGCTCTTCCCCACTCTCTCTCCCCTACTCTGTCCACACTCTCTGTCCCCCCTCTCTCTCTCCACCTCTCTCTGTCCCCCCACTCTCAGTCTCCTACTATCTCCCTGCGCTCTCTGTCCCCCTCTCTCTGTCCCCCACTCTCTGTCCCCCACTCTCTGTCCCCCACTCTCTGTCCCCCACTCTCTGTTCCCTTCTCTCTGTTCCCCTCTCTTTTTTCCACTCTCTTTGTCCCCCCTGTCTCTACCCCTCCTCTCTCTGTCCTCCTCTCTCTGTCCCCACTCTCTCTGCCTCCCCCGCTGTCCAACCCTCTCTCTGTCCCCCTTCTCTCTCTGTCCCCACTCTCTCTGCCTCCCCCGCTGTCCAACCCTCTCTCTGTCCCCCTTCTCTCTCTGTCCCTCTCTCTCTGTCCTCCCTCGCTCTGTCCCACCTCTCTCTGTACACCCCATCCTGCCTCTCTGTTCCCCTCTCTCTATCGCCCTTTCTCTGTCCTCCCTCTCTCTGTCCCACCTCTCTCTCTATCCCCCATCCTCCCACTCTCTGTCTCCCTCTCACTATTCCCCCACTTTCTGTCCCCACTCCGTCTGTCCTCCCTCTCATTGTCCCCATTTCTCTCCCCCCCTGTCCTCCCTTCTCTGGCCCCACGCTCTCTGTGCCCACTCTCTCTTCCCCGTCTCTCTGTTCCCCTCACTCTGACCCCTTCTCTCTGACCCACCTCTCTCTGCCCCCTCTGTCTGACCCACCTCTCTCTCTGCCTCCTCTCTCTGTCCTCCCTCTCTCTGTCCTCCCTCTCTCTGTCCCCGTCATCCACCCTCTCTCTGTCCCCCTCTCCCTGTCCTCCCTCTCTCTGTCCCACTTCTCTCTGTGCCCCCCATCCGCGCTCTCTCTCTGTCCCCCTCTCTCTGTCCTCCTCTCTCTGTCCTCCCTCTCTCTGTCCTCCCTCTCTCTGTCCTCCCTCTCTCTGTCCCCCCTTTCTGTACCGCCTCCCTCAGTAGCCCTCTCTCTGTCTCCCTCTCTCTCTCTCTGTCCCCCTCTCTCTGTCCCCATCTCTCTGTCCCACCTCACTCCGCCCCCCTCCATCCTCCCTCCCTCTCTGTCCCCCTCTCTCTGTCCCCCTCTCTCTGCCCCCCTATGTCCCCTCTCTCTCTGTCAACCCTCTCTCAATCCCCCCTCTCTGTTCTCCCCTCCCTGTATCTCTCCTCTCTGTCAGCTCCCTCTCTCTGTAACCCCTCTGTCGCCCATCTCTCTGTACCCCTCTCTCTCTGTCCTCTCTCTCTGTCCCCCTCTTTGTCTCCCCTCTCTCTCTGTCCTCCACTCTCTGTCTCCCTCTCTCTACCCCCTCTATCTCTGTCCCCCCTCGCTCTGTCCCCTGTCTCTGTCCCCCTCTCTCTGCCCCCACTCTCTCTGTCCACTGTCTCTCTGTCCCCCTCTCTCTCTGCCCCCCTCTCTCTGTGTCCCCCTCTCTCTGCCCCCCTTCTCTGCCCCCACTCTCTCTGTCCCCTTCTCTCTGTCCCCCCCTCTCTGTCGCCCTCTCTCTGTCCCCCTCTCTCTGTCCCCTCTCTCTCTGTCCCCGTCTCTCTGTTCCCCTCTCTCTGCCTCCTCTCTCTGTCCCCCTCTCTCTCTGTCCCTCTCTCTCTGTCACCCTTTTCTGTCCCCCACTACTCCCTCTTTCTCTGTCCCCTCCCCTCTCCATGTCCCCCTCTCTCTGTCACCCTTTTCTGTCCCCCCACTACTCCCTCTTTCTCTGCCCCCCCCCTCTGTCCCCCTCTCTTTGTCTCTCCGCGCTCTCCCCTCCTCTCCGTCCACCCATCTCCGCCCCTCTCTCTATACCCCTCTCTCTTTCCCCCTCTCTCTGTCGCCCTCTCTCTGCCCCACTCTCTCTGTCCCCTGTCTCTCTGTCCCCCTCTCTCTCTGTCCCCCTCTCTCTGTCCCCTGTCTCTCTCTCTGCCCCCACTCTCTCTGTCCCCTGTCTCTCTGTCCCCCTCCCTCTATCCCCTCTCTCTACCCCCCTCTTCCTATGTCCCCCTCTCTCTCTGCCCTCTCTCTGACCCCCTCTTCCTCTGTCCCCCTCTCTCTGTCCCCTCTCTCTGTCCCCCTCTCTCTATCCCCTCTCTCTGCCCCCTCTTCCTTTGTCCCCCTCTTCTCTCTGTGCTCCCTCTCTGTCCCCCTCTCTCTCTGTCCTCCTCTCTCTCTGTCACCCCTCTCTCTTTCCCCTCTCTCTCTGTCCCCCTCTCTCTGTCCCCCTCTTTCTATCCCCCCTCTCTCTGTCCCCCGTCCGCCTCTCTCTGTCCCCCCTCCCCCTCTCTCTGTCCCTCCGCTGTCCCCCTCTCTCTGTCCCTCTCTCACTGTCCCCTCTCTCTCTGTCCCGCTCTCTCTCTGACCCTCTCTTCTCTCTGACTGCCCTCTCTCTCTGTCCCCCTTCTCTCTGTCCCCCTCTCTCTGTCCCCCTCTTTCTCTGTCCCTCCCTCTCTCTGTCCCCACTCCTTCCATCCGCCCCCTCTGTCCCCCTCTCCCTTTCACCCTCTTTCTTTCCATCCTCTCTCTGTCCCCCTCTTTCTGTCCACCCCTCTCTCTGTACCCTCGTCTCCCTCTGTCCCCATCTCTCTGCCCACCACCCTCTCTCTGTCCCCTCTCTCTCTGTCCCCCTCTCTCTGTCCCCCTTTCTCTCTCACCCCACTCTCTTCCCCCTCTGATCCTCTCTGACCCCCTTTCCCTCTGTTGCCTCCTCTCTCTGCCCCCCTCTCTCTGTCCCCCCCGCTCTCAGTCCCCACGCTCTCTGTCCCCACGTTCTCTGTCCCTCTCTCTCTGTCCCTCTCTCTCTGTCCCCCCACTCTCTGTCCCCCCGCACTCTGTCCCCCTGCTCTCTGTCCCCCTCTCTCTCTGTCCCCCAATTTCTGCCCCCCTCTCTCTCTCCCACTTTCTCTGTCCCCCTCTTCCTCTGTCCCCTCACTCCCTGTCCCTCCTTCCCTCTGCCCCCCACTCTCAGTCTGCCACTTCTGTACCACTCTCTCTGCTCCCCCTGTCCCCCTCACTCTGTCATACCATCTCTCTTTCTCTCCCTCTCTGACACCCCCTCTCTGTCCCCTTCTCACTGTCCCCCCTCTCACTGACACCCCTCTCTCTGCCTCCACTCTCTGCCCACCCTCTCTCTGTATCCCCCTCTCTCTGTATTCCCCTCTCTCTATCCCCCCACTCTCTCCGTTCCCCTCTCTCTGTCCCCTCTCTCTATCCCCCCTCTCTCTCCATTCCCCTCTCTCTGCCCCCTCTCTCTGTCCCCCTGTTTCTATCCCCCTCTCTCTGTCCCCCCGTCCGCCTCTCTCTCTCCCCCTCTCTCTCTGTCCCCCCACTCCGTTCCCCTCTCTCTACCCCCCCTCTCGATCCCAACTCTCTCTATCCCCCTCTCTCTGACCCCCCTCTCTGTTCCCCCTCCCTCTGTCCCCCTCTCTCTGCCCCCCCTCACTCTGTCCCCCCTCTCTATCCCCCTCTTTCAATCCCCCCACTCTCTGTCCCCCCGTCCGCCTCTCTCTGTCTCCGTCCCCCGTCCCCTCTCTCTCTGTCCCCCTCTCTCTCTGACCCCCTCTTCTCTCTGACCGCCCCCTCTCTGTCCTCCTTCTCTCTGTCCCCATCTCTCTGTCCCCCTCTCTCTGTCCCCCTCTTTCTCTGTACTTCCCTCTCTCTGTCCCCACTCCCTCTGTCCGCCCCCTCTGTCCCCCTCTCCCTTTCCTCCTCTTTCTTTCCATCCTCTCTCTGTCCCCCTCTTTCTGCCCACCCCTCTCTCTGGACCCTCCTCTCCCTCTGTCCGCATCTCTCTGTCCACCACCTTCTCTCTGTCCCCTCTCTCTCTTTCTCCCCTCTCTCTGGCACCCACATTCTCTGTCCCCACTCTCTCTTACCCCCTCTCTCTTGCCCCCCTCTGTCTCTGTCACCCCTCTCTCTTCCCCCTCTGCCCCCTCTCTGAACCCCTTTCCCTCTGTTCCCTCCTCTCTCTGTTCTCCTTTCTCTGTTCCCCCCTCTCTCTGTCCCCCACTCTCTGTCCCCCCGCTTTCTGTCCCCCGGTCTCTGTCCCCCTCTCTCTGTCCCCAACTCTCTGCCCTCCCATCTCTGTCCCCCACTCTCTGCCCCCCTCTCTCTCTGTCCCCCCTCTCTGTCCCCAATCTATCCTCTCTCTCTCTCCGTCCCCCCTCTCTCTCTGACCCCATCTTTCTGTACCCCTCTCTCTGCTCCCTCTGCCGCCCTCTCTCTGTGACCCCCCCTCTCTCTGTTACCCCCCACTGTCTCTCCCACTCTCTGTCCCCCACTTTGGGTCCACCTCTCTCTGCCACTCCTTCTCTCTGTCCCCCGCTCTCAGTCCGCCCCTCACTGACCCCTTTCTATTTCCCCTTCTCTGTGTCCCCCCTCTCCATCCCCCTGTCCCCCCTCTACTGCGCCCCCGTCTCTCTATCTACCCTCTCTCACTCTTCCCACTCTCTCTGTTCCCCCCTCTCTCTGTCCCCCCTCCCCCTCTCTCTGTCCCTCCGCTGTCCCCCTCTCTCTGTCCCTCTCTCACTGTCCCCTCTCTCTCTGTCCCGCTCTCTCTCTGACCCTCTCTTCTCTCTGACTGCCCTCTCTCTCTGTCCCCCTTCTCTCTGTCCCCCTCTCTCTGTCCCCCTCTTTCTCTGTCCCTCCCTCTCTCTGTCCCCACTCCTTCCATCCGCCCCCTCTGTCCCCCTCTCCCTTTCACCCTCTTTCTTTCCATCCTCTCTCTGTCCCCCTCTTTCTGTCCACCCCTCTCTCTGTACCCTCGTCTCCCTCTGTCCCCATCTCTCTGCCCACCACCCTCTCTCTGTCCCCTCTCTCTCTGTCCCCCTCTCTCTGTCCCCCTTTCTCTCTCACCCCACTCTCTTCCCCCTCTGATCCTCTCTGACCCCCTTTCCCTCTGTTGCCTCCTCTCTCTGCCCCCCTCTCTCTGTCCCCCCCGCTCTCAGTCCCCACGCTCTCTGTCCCCACGTTCTCTGTCCCTCTCTCTCTGTCCCTCTCTCTCTGTCCCCCCACTCTCTGTCCCCCCGCACTCTGTCCCCCTGCTCTCTGTCCCCCTCTCTCTCTGTCCCCCAATTTCTGCCCCCCTCTCTCTCTCCCACTTTCTCTGTCCCCCTCTTCCTCTGTCCCCTCACTCCCTGTCCCTCCTTCCCTCTGCCCCCCACTCTCAGTCTGCCACTTCTGTACCACTCTCTCTGCTCCCCCTGTCCCCCTCACTCTGTCATACCATCTCTCTTTCTCTCCCTCTCTGACACCCCCTCTCTGTCCCCTTCTCACTGTCCCCCCTCTCACTGACACCCCTCTCTCTGCCTCCACTCTCTGCCCACCCTCTCTCTGTATCCCCCTCTCTCTGTATTCCCCTCTCTCTATCCCCCCACTCTCTCCGTTCCCCTCTCTCTGTCCCCTCTCTCTATCCCCCCTCTCTCTCCATTCCCCTCTCTCTGCCCCCTCTCTCTGTCCCCCTGTTTCTATCCCCCTCTCTCTGTCCCCCCGTCCGCCTCTCTCTCTCCCCCTCTCTCTCTGTCCCCCCACTCCGTTCCCCTCTCTCTACCCCCCCTCTCGATCCCAACTCTCTCTATCCCCCTCTCTCTGACCCCCCTCTCTGTTCCCCCTCCCTCTGTCCCCCTCTCTCTGCCCCCCCTCACTCTGTCCCCCCTCTCTATCCCCCTCTTTCAATCCCCCCACTCTCTGTCCCCCCGTCCGCCTCTCTCTGTCTCCGTCCCCCGTCCCCTCTCTCTCTGTCCCCCTCTCTCTCTGACCCCCTCTTCTCTCTGACCGCCCCCTCTCTGTCCTCCTTCTCTCTGTCCCCATCTCTCTGTCCCCCTCTCTCTGTCCCCCTCTTTCTCTGTACTTCCCTCTCTCTGTCCCCACTCCCTCTGTCCGCCCCCTCTGTCCCCCTCTCCCTTTCCTCCTCTTTCTTTCCATCCTCTCTCTGTCCCCCTCTTTCTGCCCACCCCTCTCTCTGGACCCTCCTCTCCCTCTGTCCGCATCTCTCTGTCCACCACCTTCTCTCTGTCCCCTCTCTCTCTTTCTCCCCTCTCTCTGGCACCCACATTCTCTGTCCCCACTCTCTCTTACCCCCTCTCTCTTGCCCCCCTCTGTCTCTGTCACCCCTCTCTCTTCCCCCTCTGCCCCCTCTCTGAACCCCTTTCCCTCTGTTCCCTCCTCTCTCTGTTCTCCTTTCTCTGTTCCCCCCTCTCTCTGTCCCCCACTCTCTGTCCCCCCGCTTTCTGTCCCCCGGTCTCTGTCCCCCTCTCTCTGTCCCCAACTCTCTGCCCTCCCATCTCTGTCCCCCACTCTCTGCCCCCCTCTCTCTCTGTCCCCCCCTCTCTGTCCCCAATCTATCCTCTCTCTCTCTCCGTCCCCCCTCTCTCTCTGACCCCATCTTTCTGTACCCCTCTCTCTGCTCCCTCTGCCGCCCTCTCTCTGTGACCCCCCCTCTCTCTGTTACCCCCCACTGTCTCTCCCACTCTCTGTCCCCCACTTTGGGTCCACCTCTCTCTGCCACTCCTTCTCTCTGTCCCCCGCTCTCAGTCCGCCCCTCACTGACCCCTTTCTATTTCCCCTTCTCTGTGTCCCCCCTCTCCATCCCCCTGTCCCCCCTCTACTGCGCCCCCGTCTCTCTATCTACCCTCTCTCACTCTTCCCACTCTCTCTGTTCCCCCCTCTCTCTGTCCCTCCTTCTCCCTGTACCCCCCTCTGTTCCCCCTCTCTCTGTATCACCTCTCTGTTCTCCCTCTCTCTCTGTCCCGTCTCTCTTTCTCGCCTCTCTCTCCCCTCTCTCTGTCCCCCTCTTCCTCTGTCCCCATCTCTCTCTGTCCTCCTTCTCTGTCCCCCTCTCTCTGTCCCCCCTTTCTCTGTCCCCCCTCTTCCTCTGTCCCCCTCACTCTCTGTCCCTCCTTCTCTCCACCCCCCACTCTCAGTCTGACCCTTCTATACCACTCTCTCTGCTCCCCCTGTCCCCTCTCACTCTGTCATACCATCTCTCTTTCTCCACCTCTCTGACACCCCCTCTCTGTCCCCCCTCTGTCCCCCTCTCACGGTCTTCCTTCTCACTGTCCCCCCTCTCTCTGCCCCCACTCTCTGCCCAACCTCTCTCTGTATCCCCCTCTCTCTGTATCCCCCTCTCTCTGTTCCCCTCTCTCTGCCCCCCTCTTTCTCTGATCTCTTCTCTCTGTCCCCCTCTCTCTGTCCCCTCTCTCTCTGTTCCCCTCTCTCTGTCCCCCTCTCTCTGTCCACCCTCTCTCTCCGTTCCCCTCTCTCTATCCCCCCCCTCTATCCCCCCTCTCTCTGTCCCCCCTCTCTCTCTGTTCCCCTCTCTCTGTCCCCTCTCTCTGTCCACCCTCTCTCTCCGTTCCCCTCTCTCTATCCCCCCCTCTCTATCCCCCCTCTCTCTGTCCCCCCTCTCTCTTTCCCCCTCTCTCTGTCCCCCCTCTTTCTATGCCCCCTCTCTCTGTCCCCCTTCCGCCTCTCTCTGTCCCCCCCTTCTGTCCCCCTGTCCCTCTCTCTCTGTCCCTCTCTCACTGTCCCCTCTCTGTCCCCCCTCTCTGTCCCCATCACAATCCCCCCGACCCCCTCGTTGTCCCCCTCTCTGTTTGCCTTCTCCCTTTCCCCTCTCTCTGTCCCCCCTCTCTGTCCCAACTCTCTCTGTCACCCTCTCTCCCGTCAATCCTCTGTCTGTCCCCCCTCTCTCTAACCTCCTCTCCCTCTGTCCCCACTCTCTCTGTCCACTGCTCTCTCTCTGTCCCCCACTCACTGTCCCCCTCTCTCTGTCCATCCTCTCTCTCTTCCCCCTCTCTTTACCCCGCTCTCTCCCATCTCTCCCCTACCTCTCTCCCCCCACTTTCTTGTCCCCCTCTCTCTCTATCCCCTCCCTCTCTGCCCAACCTCTCTCTGTATTCCCCTCTCTCTGCATCCCCCTCTCTCTGTCCCCCTCTCTCTGTCCCCCTCTCTCTCTGATCCCCTCTCTCTGTCCCCCTCTCTCTGTATCCCCCTCTCTCTGTCCACCCTCTCTCTCTGATCCCCTCTCTCTGTCCCCCTCTCTCTGTGTCCACCCTCTCTCTCTGATCCCCTCTCTCTGTCCACCGTCTCTCTATAATCCCCTCCCTCTGTCCCCCCATCTCTGTCCCCCCTCCTCTCTGTCCTCCCCTCTCTGTCCCACGCTCTCTCCGTCGCCACTCTCTCTGTCTGTCCTCTCTGTCCCCCTCTCTCTTTCCTCCGTTTTCTTCCCCCCGCTCTCTCTGCCCCCTCTTTATGTCCCCCCTCTCTCTGCGCCCCCCAGCTCTCTGTGCCCCCTCTCAATGTCCCCCCTCTCTCTCTGTTCCCACGCTCTCTCTGTCCCCCCTCTCGGTACCCCCCGCTCTGTCACCCTCGTCTCTGTCACCCTCTCACTCTGTCCCTCCCTCTCCCTCTGGCCCCATCTCTCTGTCCACCCCACTCTCTCTGTACCCGTCTCTCTGTCCCCCACTCTCTGCACCCCACTCTCTGCACCCCTCTCTCTCTCCCCTATCACTCAACCCTCTCTCCCCCCCACTTTCTTGTCCCCCTCTCTGTCTGTCCCGCCTGTCTCTCTGAACCCCTCTCTCTCTGACCCCCTCTCTCTCGCTGACCTCCCCCTCTCTTTCCCCCTTCTCTCTGTCCCCCCTCTCTCTGTCCCCCTCTTTCTCTGTCCCTCCCTCTCGCGGTCCCCACTTTCTCTGTCTGCCCCCTCTGTCCATCTCTCTATTTCCCCCCTCTTTCTTTCCATGCTCTCTCTCTCTGTCCCCCCTCTCACTTTCTCCCCGTCTCTGTCCCTACTCTCTCTCTGTCCCCCTCTATCTCTCCTCCCCCTCTGTCCCCCTCGTTCACTGTCCTCCTCTCTCACTGTCCCCTCTCTCTCTATCACCCCTCTCTCTTCCACTCTGCCCCCCTTTCTCTGACCCCCTCTCCCTTTGTTCCCTCCTCTTTCTGTCCCCAATCTCTCTGTCCCCCTTCTCTCTCTGTCCCTACTCTCTCTGTCCCCCGTCTCTCTCTGTCCCCCCTCTCTCTCTGCCCTCTCTCTCTGTGACCCCCACTCTGTCTGCCCCCCCCCCCTCAAACCGATCTCTCCTGCTCTCTGTCCCCCTCACTCGGTCCCCCTCTCTCTCTGCCCCTCCTTCTCTCAGTCCCCCCGCTCTCTGTCCACCCCTCTCCGTCGCCCTGTCCCCCTCTACTGCACCCCCGTCTCTCTGTACCACCTCTCTCTCTGTCCCCGTTTTTCTCTACCTCCTCTCTCTCTGTCCCCCCGCTCTCAGTCTGCCACTTCTATTCCCCTCGCTCTTCCCTCCTCTCTCTTTCCTCCACTCTCTGTCCCCCCTCTCTCTACCCCCCTCTCTGTACCCCTCTCTCTCAATCCCGCCTCTCTCTGTCCCCCTCTTTCTCTGTCCCCCCCTCTCCCTATCCCCCTCTCTGCCCCGCCTTCTCGGTCCCAGCCCTCTCTCTATACCCGCTCTCTCTGTCCCCTCACTCTCTCTGCCTCCTCTCTCTCTCTACCCCCCTCTCTCTATCTCTCTCTGACTCCTTCTCCCTATCCTCCCTCTCAGTCCGCCCCCTCTGTCCCCCTCTCTCTATCCCTCTCTCTCTTTCCCCTTCTCTGTCACGCCCCCCCCCACTCTGTCCCGTCTTCTTGGTCCCAGCCCTCTGTCTGTACCCCCTCTCTGTGTCCCCCTCTCTCTCTGTATCCCTCTCTCTCGATCCCTCTCTCTCAGTGCCCCTCCTTCTCTGTCCCTCTCTATGCGTCCCTCTCTCTCTGTCCCTCCCGCTCTCTGTCCCCCTCTCTCTGTCCCCTTCTCTCTCAGTGCCTCTCTCTCTCTGTCCACCTCTCTCTGTCCCCCTCTCTCTGTCCCCACTTCTCTCTGTCCTCCCGCTCTCAGTCCACCCCCTCTGTCCTCGTATATCTTTACCCCTCTCTCTGACCACCTTACTGTATCCCCCTGTCCCGCCATCTCGATCCCAGCCCTCCCTCTGTCCCCCTCTCTCTGTCCCCTCACTCTCTCTGCCCTCTCTCTCTGTGACCCCCACTCTGTCTGCCCCCCCCCCCCCCCCCAAACCGATCTCTCCTGTTCTCTGTCCCCCTCATTCGGTCCCCCTCTCTCTCTGTACCTCCTCTCTCTCTGTCCCCCCGCTCTCAGTCTGCCACTTCTATTCCCCTCGCTCTTCCCTCCTCTCTCTTTCCTCCACTCTCTGCCCCCCCTCTATCTGACTCCCTCTATCTGTCCCCCCATTTCCCCCTCTCTACTGCGCCCTGTCTCTCTGTCCTCCCTTCTCCCTGTTCGCACCCTCTCTATCCCCCTTCTCCCTGTCCCCACTCTCTCTGTAACCACTCTCTCTGTACCCCTCTCTCTCTGTCACCCTCTCTCTGTCCCCTCTCCCTGTACCCTCTCTCTCTCTGTCCCCCTCTCTCTATGTCCCAATTTCCGTCCCTCCCCTCTCTGTCCACCCTCTCTCTGACCCCCCTCTCTCTGTCTCCGTCTCTGTACCCCCTCTCTGTTCCGCCTTCTCGGTCCTAGCCCCCTCTCTGTCCCCCCTCTGTCTGTCCCCCTCTCTCTCTGTCCCCCCTCTCTCTCTGTCACCACCTCTCTCTCTATACCCCCTCTCTCTCCCCCCTCTCTCTGTCCCCCCTCTCTCTTCCCCCCTCTCTCAGTGCCCCTCCTTCTCTGTCCCTCTCTATGCGTCCCTCTCTCTCTGTCCCTCCCGCTCTCTGTCCCCCTCTCTCTGTCCCCTTCTCTCTCAGTGCCTCTCTCTGTCCACCCCTCTCTGTCCCCCTCTCTCTGTCCCCACTTCTCTCTGTCCTCCCGCTCTCAGTCCACCCCCTCTGTCCTTGTATCTCTTTACCCCTCTCTCTGACCCCCTCACTGTATCCCCCTGTCCCGCCATCTCGATCCCAGCCCTCCCTCTGTCCCCCTCTCTCTGTCCCCTCACTCTCTCTGCCCTCTCTCTCATTGCCCCTCTCACTCTGTCTGCCCCCCCCCCAAACCGATCTCTCCTGCTCTCTGTCCCCCTCATTCGGTCCCCCTCTCTCTCTGCCCCTCCTTCTCTCAGTCCCCCCGCTCTCTGTCCACCCCTCTCCGTCCCCCGTCCCCCTCTACTGCACCCCCGTCTCTCTGTACCACCTCTCTCTCTGTCCCCGTCTTTCTGTACCTCCTCTCTCTCTGTCCCCCCGCTCTCAGTCTGCCACTTCTATCCCCCTCGCTCTTCCCTCCTCTCTCTTTCCTCCACTCTCTGCCCCCCTCTATCTGACTCCCTCTATCTGTCCCCCCATTTCCCCCTCTCTACTGCGCCCCTGTCTCTCTGTCCTCCCTTCTCCCTGTTCGCACCCTCTCTCTCCCCCTTCTCCCTGTCCCCACTCTCTCTGTAACCACTCTCTCTGTACCCCTCTCTCTCTGTCACCCTCTCTCTGTCCCCTCTCCCTGTACCCTCTCTCTCTCTGTGTCCCTCTCTCTATGTCCCAATTTCCGTCCCTCCCCTCTCTGTCCACCCTCTCTCTGACCCCACTCTCTCTGTCCCCGTCTCTGTACCCCCTCTCTGTTCCGCCTTCTCGGTCCCAGCCCACTCTCTGTTCCCCCTCTTTCTGTCCTTCTCTCTCTGTCCCCCTCTCTCTGTACCCACTCTCTCTGCCCCCTCCCTCTGTCCCCCCTCTCTCTGCCCCTCTCTCTCTACTGCACCCCCTCTCTCTGCCACCTCTCTGCCCCCCCTCTGTCTGTCCCCCTCTCTCTCTGTCCCCCCTCTCTCTCTGTCACCACCCCTCTCTCTATACCCCCTCTCTCTCCCCCCTCTCTCTGTCCCCCCCCCTCTCTTCCCCCCTCTCTGTACCCCTCTCTCTCCATCCCGCCTCTCTCTGTCCCCCTCTTTCTCTGCCCCCCCTCTCCCTATCCCCCTCTCTGCACCGCCTTCTCGGTCCCAGCCCTCTTACTGTACCCGCTCTCTCTGTCCCCTCACTCTCTCTGCCTCCTCTCTCTCTCTACCCCCCTCTCTCTATCTCTCTCTCTGACTCCTTCTCCGTATCCTCCCTCTCAGTCCGCCCCCTCTGTCCCCCTCTCTCTATCCCTCTCTCTCTTTCCCCCTCTCTGTCACCCCCCTCCCCACTCTGTCCCGTCTTCTTGGTCCCAGCCCTCTGTCTGTACCCCCTCTCTGTGTCCCCCTCTCTATCTGTATCCCTCTCTCTCGATCCCTCTCTCTCAGTGCCCCTTCTTCTCTGTCCCTCTCTATGCGTCCCTCTCTCTCTGTCCGTCCCGCTCTCTGTCCCCCTCTCTCTGTCCCCTTCTCTCTCAGTGCCTCTCTCTCTCTGTCCACCTCTCTCTGTCCCCCTCTCTCTCTGTCCCCACTTCTCTCTGTCCTCCCGCTCTCAGTCCACCCCCTCTGTCCTCGTATCTCTTTACCCCTCTCTCTGACGCCCTCACTGTACCCCCCTGTCCCGCCTTCTCGATCCCAGCCCTCCCTCTGTCCCCCTCTCTCTGTCCCCTCACTCTCTCTGTCCCTCTCTCTCATTGCCCCTCTCTCTCTGTCCCCACTTCTCTCTGTCCCCCCACTCTCAGTCTGCCCCCTCTGTCGCCGTCTCTCTTTACCCCTCTCTCTGACCCCCCTCCCTCTCCTCCCACCTTTCGGTCCAAGCCCTCTCTCTGTACCCCCTTTCTGTGTCCCCCCTCTCTCTCTGTCCCCCACTCTCGTTCACCCTCTCTCTGTCCCCCTCTCTCTGACTCCCCTCTCTCTGTTCCCCCTCTCTCTGAACCCCACTCTCTCTGTCCCCCTCTCTCTCTGTCCCCCTCTCTCTGTCCCCCTCTCTCTGTCCCGCCTTCTCGGTCCCAGCCCTCTCTATGTACCCCCTCTCTCTGTCCCCTCACACTCTCTGTCCCCCCTCTCTCTATCCATCTCTCTCTGTCGCCCCCTCTCTGTCCCCCCTCGCTCTGTCCCCCCTCTCTGTCCCCTCTCTGTCACCCCCTCCTCTGCCCCCCTCTCTGTTCCCCCGCTCTCTGTCTCCCTCTCTCCCTATACACCCTCTCTGTCCACCTCTCTGCCCCGCCTTCTCGGCCCCAGTCCACCCTCTGTCCACTCGCTCTCTCTGTCCCTCTCTCTCAGTGCCCCTCTCTCTCTGCCCCCCATCTCTCCCGCTCTCTGCCTCCCTCTCTCTGTCCCCCTCTCTCTCTGTCCCCCCTTCTCTCTGTCCCCCTGCTCTCAGTCCGCCCCCTCTGTCCCCGTCTCTCTTTACCCCTCTCTCTGACCCCCCTCTCTGTCCCACCATCCCCCGTTTCCCCCTTCTCGGTCACAGACCTCTCTCTCTACCTCCTCTCTCTGTGCCCCCCCCCCCCTCTGCCTCCCTCCCTGTCCCCCCTCTCTCAGTCCCCTCTCTATCCCCCTCTCTCTACCTCCTCTCTCTGTCCACTCTCTCTCTCTATCCCCCCTCTCCCTATCCCCCCTCTCTGTCTCGCCTTCTCGGTCCCAGCCCTCTCTCTGTACCTCTCTCTCTGTCCCCCTCTCCTACTGTTCCCACACTCTCTCTCCTCTCTCTCTGTACCCCCTCTCTCTGACTCCCCTCTCTGAACCCCCCTCTCTATCCCCCATTCTCGGTCCCAGCCCTCTCTAAATACCCCCTCTCTCTGTCCCCTCTTTCTCTGTTCCCCCTCTCTGTCACTTCTCTCTCTGTCCTACTTTCTCTCTGTCCCCTCTCTCTGTCCCCCTCTCTCTGTCCCCCTCTCTCTCTGTCCCCCTCTCTCTGTCCCCCTCTCTCTCTGTCCCCTCTCTCTATGTCCCCTCTCTCTGTCCCCCTCTCTCTGTCCCCCTCTCTCTGTCCCCTCTCTCTGTCCCCCTCTCTCTCTGTCCCCTTCTCTCTGTCCCCCTCTCTCTGTCCCCTCTCTCTCTGTCCCCCTCTCTGTCCCCCTCTCTCTCTGTTCCCCTCTCTCTGTTGCCCCCTCTCTCTGTCCTTCTCTCGTTATGTCTCCCTCACTTTATCCCTCACCTTCTCTCTCTCTCTCTCTCTCTCTCTCTCTCTCTCTCTCTCTCTCTCTCTCTCTCTCCTGCTCCTTCACCCTCTCTCCACCTTCTCTCACTCTCGATCCATCTACCTCGGTCTCTCTTACTCCTCACCTCCCTCTGTTTCTCTCTGACTAAATATCTCTCCCTCCTGCCCCTCCCTCCCTCTCTGACGCAGTCTGTCTCCCTGACGCGTCCCTCTCCCTCTGGTCCAGAGACTGGGGAGGGGGGTTGTGGTTGGTGTTGTGGCTGCATGTGGTTGGAGGGGTGGTTGTGAATTGGTGTAGAGACGGAATTGCGGGAGGGAGACAGAGACGGCAGGAGAGAGAGAGAGTGCAGGGGAGGGGGAGAGGAAAGAGTGGAGGCAGGTGGAGAGAGTGGGGGAGAGGAAATGGGGAGGCCACGTTGGAGTGGGGGGGTGCAGAGGGAATTAAACCCAGCTCCTGAGCTCAGGGCGCGGTGTCATCCCCTTCCCTGAGGACCAGGACCTGGGGCTGAGTCTGTCTCTCTCCAGTTCAGCTTCTCCAACACAAAGACACACAACAACATCGGTCACTCTGCTGCTCGGCACGCTTTAATCAACATTTTTATTGTTTACAAATGGAAGTGATGGATACAGTCAGTGGGATGGTGCCTTTTCTCACTGGCCCCTGAGTTGTGAGAAACATTGAAATGTTTCCCTGTAACCCTCCTGTGGGATAAGGATGGACAAACCAGCGCTACCCTCAGTCTGTTATCATAGCGACAGGCTGCTCCATCGCTGAAACACTGAACTGAAATGAGAAAATCCCGGATGGATTGATTAATGAGGGAATTTGCTTGATGGATGGATTTGGGTGAAGGGATATTTCAGCACATTCTTCAGTTGCTGCCTGAACTTAGTCTGGGTCACGGCATAAATGGCGGTGTTTGTGCAGCAACTGAGGAGCTGCATCATGAAGCCCAATTCCCGCACAAAGGGATGGAGATACACAGACCGATACCCAATATCATCCATCCGGTACCATATAGAATAAAGCATTAACGTTGACCATAACAGGATGAAATTGGCCGAGATCACAAACAGTAAAATGATGGATTTTTTTCGGTTTCTCATTTCAGTGTCAGACTGAGGGTCCCTATTGGTGTGAGCGCGGAGTCTCCTACTGGCTCTGCTGGTCACTAAAATGTGTCTGACGGTGAGAACATTGAGCAGCAGAATCAGGAGAAATGGGACACCCGGGGTTAGAATGTGGTGAAGGGACTCTATTGTGACCCAGACACTGGAGAATACAACAGTCTCTGTTACATCACAAAACCAGGGATTGTTCCACAGCCCATACCGAGCCGTGAGCATAAAATACCAGAAAATGTTCTTTAAACAGCTCAGCACAGTCACTGCTCCCAGAACAACAGCCGCTGTTTTCTCACTGCAATATTTACTTTTCAGCTTCTGGCAACAAATGGCCACAAACCGATCAAAGGTGAAAGTGACGGTGAACCAGACAGAGCAGTCAGTGGCTGCGTAAAGCAGGACGGCGTGGATATTACACACGGGGACGGAGTCCCTCAGGAAATCAAACTGTTCCGAATAAACAATGGGAATGTGTCTCAGGATCAGGTCAAGGATAATGACCAGGAGATCCGCCGCTGCCATGGCCTCCAGGTAACGTCTGACACATGGAGACAATCCACAATCTTTATAAAGCAGGACGTAGATGGTCACTACGTTAACTGTGAGGAAGGAAAACAAACCCATTATCCATCAGCCTGGAGGCAAAGGGACCCGTTTGATCGGGGACCCAGTGAGGTTTTCAAATGTGTCCCTGTATTCAGGGAATTATTAAAATAATTGGAGCTGGAATAACAAATGGGAAGTTCGGAATTACTGACAAAAATGTAACATAAACCACAAGAAACCCTCCCTCCCCAAACACACAGAGACACATCCATAAGGACAGATGGTTTCTAGAACATTGCCACACACTCGATCACTCGAGACCAGACACAGGTCACTCCTTCCCAGTTCCTAATACGGAGGGTGGAAACGTTGCTGTCCTGAAGGATTCTCTCCCAGTTTGTTGAAGACAGACGGAGTTTGGGAATTTCTGTATTTTGGTCTAAATTGTGGTCGGGAAGAAATGTAAATGCAGGGAAAACGTATTCACCCCTTTTACTGCCTGAAGGTCCTTCGGAACAGTGTCTCCTTCTCCCTGGAACGGGAACTCTTCCCTCGGGATCTTATTGTTTGTTCAATTCACTGACGTCCGGCTGTTCACAAACAATATCAGGGACAGAACGTTCCGGGGAATGTCAGTTATAGAATGTCTGGGACAGGACGTTCCGGGGAATGTCAGTTATAGAATGTCAGGGACAGAACGTCCCGGGGAATGTCAGTTATAGAATGTCAGGGACAGAACGTTCCGGGGAATGGCAGTTATAGAATGTCGGGGACAGAACGTTCCGGGGAACGGCAGTTATAGAATGTTGGGGACAGAACGTTCCGGGGAATGTCAGTTATAGAATGTCAGGGACAGAACGTTCCGGGGAATGTCAGTAATAGAATGTCAGGGACAGAACGCTCCGGGAAGCCCTTGACCTGTCCATCATCTTTCCCCCCTACCCACCCCACCAACATGATGTACTGTGCACAGGCTACATATCAATCCAGCACCGGGAGCTGCACTGACCGCATCATTGCATTATGTATAAACCTCACCCAGATAGTCCATTCACCACAGCGACCTGTTCACTGATCACCCGTGAATTTTCTGCAAACCTGGATCAGTTGCCCTCCCAGCATGTATGACTGTGTGCCCTACCCCAGTGCATTGCTCAGTAACACTATGTTAGATCACTGCCCAGTGTGGGGAAACTTGCAGCCCATGCTGGAAGTGACAGGATGTGCAGCTCCCACCCATTTCCAGCTCCATATCTCGATTAGAGTGATGCTGGAAAAGCTCAGCAGTTCAGGCATCATCCGAGGAGGAGTAATATCGATGTTTCGGGCAAAAGCCCTTCATGAGGAATGAAGGTTTTTGCCTGAAATGTCGATTTTACTGCTCCTCGGATGCTGCCTGAACTGTTGAGCTTTTCCAGCAGCACTGTAATCTAGACTCTGGTTTCCAGCATCTGCAGTCATTGTTTTTACACAGCTCCATGTCTCCATTGTGCCATGACAAGGGGGTGCTGTTGGTGTGAACATCACTGCCAGAGAGAGATGGCAAGGGTATCAGTTTAAATAACACCACATGAGAGGGGTTTGGGGTATAGACAGAGATGGGGAGACTGAGAGACAGAGTCATGGAAGGATGTGTTCCTAGGTTTCAGAATGCTGAAATGTAGACTCTTCGATACCATCCTGTAACATGAGCCAGTCTTCCCAGGAAAGATGCGAAAAAGGAAGATTGGTGTGAGGTCAGATGAGCATGTGTTCCGCATCTTTGTAACTGGATGTGGTTTCAACAGAATCTATGACTCATTGGGCAGATTCTAACATTAATTTATTTTTGTTTGATTTTCCTTGAGTGTGACAGAGGGATTGTCCGCACGAGGCTGAGCTAGTTTCCTGGTGCTGTCGTATCGAACTCTCCTCATTAACTACCCACCCAACCCCATGGTGTACCTCTCATTCAATACCAGCCCTATTCTCCCACCCATCATGACAGGGGTACTCACCACCGCCTGGGTACCGATGGATATTCCGACCATGGCAATTACACCACGGTTTGTTGACATGGCACGGAGGTCCTGGTGGATGTACTAGTATAGAGGGGGACCATTCTTTTCCCAGAGAGAGCCACACCACCAGACCCACCGAGCATGGTCTGAGCTCAGTGCAGTATCTGCGGTCTGAGGAAATGTCCAGCAATACAGGACAAGCATCAATAACCTTCCCCACTTTATAAGGGTAAAGGTTACTGTGTCCTCTCTGATCCCTCACACACACTGTATATATGTTATCGCACCTAACGCTAAACAAGGCTCATGTTCCACCACTCTCACTGCTGCATGCAGCACCTTCCCCTCCACTCTCTCTCTCACCCCTCCACGTTACCCACAGCAACAGCATCCTTGGGGCCTTGGAAGGAAGTAAGGGGGAGGTGTGTGGCCACCCGATGTGGCCTCTTCTATATTGGGAGACAGTCCGCCTACTTGCGGAACGTTTCAGAGAACACCTCTGGGACACCCGGATCAACCAACCGAACCACCCCATGGCTCAACACTTCAACTCCCCCTCCCACTCCACCAAGGACATGCAGGTCCTTGGACTCCTCCATCGCCAGACCATAGCAACACGACGATTGGAGGAAGAGCGCCTCATCTTCTGCCGAAGAACCCTCCAACAACAAGGGAGGAACTCAGATTTCTCTAGTTTCCTCATTTCCACCCTCCCAACCTTGTCTCTGTCAAATCCCTCGAACTTAGCTCCGCCTTCCTAACCTGCAATCGTTTTCCTGACCGCTCCACCCCCACCCCCACCCCCAACACTCACCTTGACCTCCTTCCACCTATTTCATTTCCAACGCTCCTCCCCCAATTCCCTCCTCCCTACCTAGTAGATGAAGTATTGACAAACCACAGAGCAAGAGAAATCCAGATAGATTCCACTTATCTATATTCATCAGGGTATAATGTGATGAAGTTGAAAATGTGTACTGTACCTTTAAGCGAGGGTGAATGCTGTTCTGAACTGAAAGCTTACAAGCACCTGAGATATGAGAGGATGGCAGACCCAGAAACAGCATATTGCTGTAGCGCTGGATTCGGGTAACAAGCAGTTAAAAGAATGGGGGTCCCAGAGTTGTGCGTAGTTGATATAAAATGTTCACTTTCAGAGTGAAAAATAAATTGATGTTTGTATTTAAACAGTGGAATTGGGGTGTTCTCTGTCCCTCATATTTTAACAGTTTACAAGGCAAATTGAGCATTTCTTTATGTTTAGTTTAAGTTACCCGATGAGATTCATGCCGTGCCCGAACCATTCGCGTGTGTGTGTATTTGTGTGTCTCTGTGTGGTGCAGGTCTGGCAGTCTCTGTGGTGCTTAAAGTGATGCAATGCCACCCTCTGCTGGCCTCCACATGCCACTGCACAGGCATTGGCAGAGGGTGAAAACCAACAGGGATTCATTCAGAGAGGGGGAGGGAGAGGGCAGCTGCTCACAGCACGATCCAAACTGATGTCTTATCCACGGACTGATCTAAATGTCCTTTAAACGTTGTAACAGTCCCTGCTTTCACCACTTCCTCTGGAAGTTCATTCCACACACAAGCCAGCTTCTGTCAAAAATAATTACCTCTCGTGATTTTTGTAAATCTTTTTCCTCACACCTTAAAATATCCCTCAGTTTTGAAACCCCAACTCTAGGGGAAAGATGTCAGATTTTCAGCTTATCTGTACACCTCATGATTTTGTAAACCACTGTAAAGTTACCCCTTAATCTCATCCTCTCCAGTGAAAAAGTCCCAGCCTACTCAACCTCTCCTTATAGCTCACTCCCTCCATTCCCAGCAACATTGACGGTAATCTCTTCTGAACCCTCTCCAACCTAATAATATCAAAGTGAATAGTCAAGGTATTTTCTAAGGGTATGGGGAGTCCAAAACTGGAGGACATAGGCTTGAGATGAGAGGGGAAACATTTAAAAGGGACCTAAGGGGCATATTTTTCACCCAGAGGGTGGTGTACCTATGGAATGAGCGGGCAGGATGACCGGACCGGACACAATATTCCAGAAGTGGTCTCAGCAAAATTCTGTACAACCTCAACATGACGTCCCAATTCCAATATTCAAAGGTCTGACCATTGAAAATACGTGTGTTAAACACCTTCTTAACCACACTATCTGTATAAGATGCAAACTATAAAGAATTATACCTGACGGCCTAGGTCTCTGTCCTACAACTCTGTCCCCTTAAAGGTCAACAAGGCTGTCTATGGAACCACAGGGGGTGCGAAAGATATGCAAATATTTCACGTTATTTTTACTGGAGAAGTATATGGAAGCTCGAGAGTTTGGAGAAATAAACAGTGATAACTTGAAAAGTATCCATGTTACAGAGGAGGTGGTACAAGATGTCTTAAATCGCATCTAGGTGGATAAAGCCCTGGAAAATGATCAGGTGTATTCTGGACCTTTCTGGAAATCTCGTGAAGTGATTGTTGGGCCTCTCCTGAGGTATTTATATCGGTGATAGCGACAGGTGAGGTGCCATTATTTTAAAAAACTGGTAAGGAGAGGCCATGGAACAAGAGAACAGTGAGCCTGAAGTCCTTGGCAGGCAAGTTGTTGGAAGGGATTCTGAGGGACAGGATATCCATCTATTTTGGAAAGGTAAGGAATGACAGGGAGAGTCAATGTGGCTTTGTTCGTGCACAATTGTGTCTCACTAACTTGACTGAATGTTTTGAAGTGACAAAGAAAATTGATGAAGCCAGACGGTGAATGTTGTTTATATGGACATTCAACAAGGTTCCACAAAGCAGACTGGTTAGCAGGGTTAGATAACATGGAATACAGGGAGAGCAAGCCATTACAAAACTGTCTTGAAGGTAGGAGACAGAGGATGATGATGGAGGGTTGTTTTGCGGACTGGAGGCCTGTGAGGAGCAATGTGCTGCAAGGATGGATATTGGGCCCTTAAATAAATGACTTGGATGTGAATATATGAGGTATGGTCAGTAGGTTTACAGAAGACACCAAAATTGGAGGTGTTGTGGACAGTGAAGAAGGTTAGTTCAGAATACAACAGGATCTTGATCAGATAGGCCACTGGGGCGAGGAATGGCAGACGGAGTTCAATTTAGATAAATGTGAGCTGTTGTATTTTGGAAAGGCAGATCAGGGCAGGACTTATACACTTAATGGTAAAGTCCTGGGGAACATTGCTGAACAAAGAGACCTTGGAGTGCAGGTTTATAGTTCCTTGAAACACTCCTGCCTTGATTTTCACAAAGACCCTGAGCTTGATTTGCCTTGTGTGGTTAGGGGGAGGAGGGACAAATTGCAGACACAGTCAGTGCGGAGGAAAGGCTGGACAGTAATCAGCGGCCTGTTATCATTACATGGTTTTAGGAAGAGGACAGTCGCACGTTAGAGATGGCTAAGAGAGATCGGGTGTTTTGGGACCAGAAATTAAGCTTTTCCTTCGTCTCTGCTGTTCAGTAATAAATATCCATTTGAGACCCTTCATTGTGCAGAGTGTGGCTGCAGGATTTATTTCCCTAATATTGCAGACTACAGATAATAGCAATTAAAGATGGCCATAGTTAATTTCGATAGCATAGCACATGCACTCAATATACTAATGTTGAGACAAATACCTTGCATTGTTTCTAATACAAAGTGTTTTTTGGTAATTCAGTAATGGTAACCTGATTATAATAATCAACACCGTGCTGAAAGTAGGCACTAAAATATGACCCAAAATCTGGGTATGGTTGTGTAGTGGGTCGTGTCCCTGTCTCTGAGACAGAACTTTGGATTTTATTCCAATTCCTGAACTTGTGTGGGAGTGATCCTAGCTCTAGGCTAGAAGGCCTGGATTCAAGTCCTGCCTGTTGCAGAGGTATGTCACAGCATGTCAGGACAGTCTGATGAACAAACATACAGGAGAATAATGTTATAGCTTTATGGGTATTACTGAATGATGCTAGTCCCTACCTCCAGGCACAAAAAACGTCTAGGTGTAAAGCTCTCAGATGTATCTCGTGATACATCTGAACAAACTGATTAAAATGGATTTAGAATTGTGACTTGATGGAAAAACAAGAAGTGTCAGTATTGAATTTCAGAATTTAGGCCCAGGATGACTGAAAGTACAGCCATTCGTGTTGATTGGAGTCACATTTCGCATCAGTAAAGGTTTTTCAAAACCGAACGGTTATGGATAGGGTGAGTAGTCAGGGTTTTTCCCCAGGTTAGGGGCGTCCAAAACTCGAGGGCATTGGTTGAAAGCGAGAGGGGAAAGGTTTTTAAGAGGCTTAAAGGGCACCTTTTCACATAGAGGGTGGTGTGCGTATGGAATGAGCTGCCAGACGAAGTGGTGGAGGCTGGTACAACTACAACATCTGGGTACTGAGAGACCTGCCGAGCTTTTCCAGCAATTTGTGCATTTCTTTAAAAAATGCATTCATTTTAACACAGGTATTCTGAATAAATGAAGCATTTTATGTTTTAATGACGCAGGGCGATGCAAACATATTTCAAATCGACCGAGACCATTTTCGGCTCAGGGTATGGCTATGTGTATGACAGCTGCAATGATGCACCTACATGGAAGAGGGAATGTGATGTAGACATTGTTTGGACAATGTACAAGGACACCTCACGTGGTCTAGTTTGGGAGAGGATGACATTACTGTGTGATTCAGCTCAGAGAGGGAGAAAATGTAATCTGCGCGAGAAGGAATGGACGATTACACGCTCTCTCCTTCATTGTTCCTCATCGCAGCAATGTGTGCGAGCTAAAAAAAAAGCTCTAAAGTCATCGTTACCATTCTTATTTTTATAGTATCCCTGCAGTGTTGAAACAGGCCCTTTGGCCCAACAAGTCCATACCAACCCATTCACCTATAAGTACCCCTGACTATGGCACCTAACCTAGAAATCCCTGAACACTACAGACAATTCAGCATGGCCAATCCACCGAACCTACACAGTTTGTGGAAGGAAACGGGATCACCCATTAGAAGCTCATACAGACAAGGGGAGAATGTGCAAACTCCACACAAACAGTCACCCAAAGCTGGAATCTAACCCAAGTCCCTGGTGCTATGAGGCAGCAGTGCTAACCACAATGCTACCCTTTGGATGCTCCCTGCCCAGAATGTATTGGAATCTACTCACTGCCTAAAGCAAAGGGAATTCAGCCAAATCAAACTCTCCCAGGATGAAATCCCATTGCTAGCAGCTGTGTGAGTACAATATCTTCAGAAGCAGAATAACGTTTTGGACAATCTCGCAATTTTTCCTTTTGTCATGAGTTACAATAATATCTGGACAAAGTTCTTTCAAGTTAAAATTGCAGAGATTTCATCTATCTGTGTGTGTGTGTGTGTGTGTGTTGGTGTGTGTGTGTGTGTGTGTGCGTGTGTCAGTGTTTTTAGAAAGGGAAATATTGATTTTATATTTGCAATGCCCAAACAGTTTGCCATTCATCTTTCCATCATAGTTTGAGTAACATTGCTCTGGATCATAAACGTGTTGTTTTAGCAGATTAAAGAAACTAGCCGGACTTGTTTCTAAAACTGATACTGACCCAGTCTGAGAACAATTTCATTGGCTATATCACCGACCTGGTTACATTTAATATTTTTTGTGAGCTGTGTAGGAGTGGGACTAGAAAAGAAAACAGGGACCCAAAAAGCCGGGGAACTATAGACCGGTGAGCCTGATGTCGGTGGTGAGTAAGTTGTTGGAGGGGATTCTGAGGGATAGCATTTACATACATTAGGGAAGGCAAGGGCTGATCGGCCTAGACAACATGGTTTTCTGCATGGGAAATCATGTCTCATTAATTTGGTTGAGTTTTATGAAGAGGCGACAAAGAAGGTTGATGAAGACAGTTTGGTAGACATTGTCTATATGGACTTAAGCAAGATGTTCATTTAAAGAACAAAGAGAAAAGAAGATTTACAGCCAAGGAACAGGCCCTTCGCCCTCCAAGTCTGAGCCGATCCAAATGTGCTGTCTTAATCTTTCGGAAAATTCCTCAGTATCTGTATCTCTTTGCTCACTACCTACTCATGCATCTTAAATAAATCTACCTGACTCGCTCTACCATCTCTGCTAGCAACGCGTTACAAACGCCCACCACCCTCTGTGTGAATTACTTACCGCGTGTATCCCCCTTAAACTTTCCACCTCTCACTTAAAAAGCTCGACCTCTTGTTATTGAATCCTTCACTCTGGGAAAAAGCTCGTCTTTATCCACCCTGTCTATACCCTTCATGATTTTGAAAACCTCAATCAGGTCCCACCTCAATCTCCTTTGTTCTAGTGAAAATAAACCAAGCCTACTCAGCCTTTCTTCATAGCTAGTATTTCATTCTGATTGGTGGACAGATTAGTAAGTTTCAGTCACGTGGGATACAGAAGCAGCTTGTCCCAATTGGCTTGAAGGAAGAGGGATAGTTTTCAGACTGGAGGTTTGTGAGCAGCAGTGTGCTGTAAGAATCAGTGAGGAAGGGCTTTTGTCCAAAACGTCGATTTCTCTGCTCGTTGGGTGCTGCCTGAATTGCTGTGCTCTTCCAGCACCACTGATCCGTAATGTCAGAAGCAGTACTGAGTTCACTGCAGTTCATCATTTATGTAAAGGATTTAGATGTGAATATTGGGGCCAAAGTTAATAAGGTTACAGATTACATCAGCAAGGAAGTGTAGTAGATTATCTCAGAGTACAACGAGACCAAAACTAGATGGTACAAAGGGGCAAGGAGTGACAGATGAAGCTTAATTTAGATAAATATGAGGTTTTGCATTTTGGAAAGGCAAGTAAGGGCAGAGGTTATACACTTAATGGTAAGGTCCTGGGAAATATTGTGGAACAAAGGGACATAGGGCTGCAGGTACATTGTTCCTTGAATGAGGAGTCGCAGGTAGACAGAGTGCTGCTGAATACATTTGGCACATTTGCCTTAATCAGTCAGAGCATTGAGTATAGGAGTTGTGTTGGCATGTTGCATCTGTACAGGATGTTGGTGAGGCCACTTTAAGAATACCGAATGCAATTCGGGTTTCTGCAGATAAGACTTACACAGATGTTCCAGGACTGGAGGTTTGAGGTTTAGGGCGAGTCAGATTACTTTGAGGTGCTCCCCGCTGGAGTGTCAGAGGTTGAGGGGTAACATTATAGAGGTTTATAAAATCATCAGAGGTATGGATATTCTGAATAGCCATGTTCTGCTCCCATGCATAGGGGAGTCCAGAACAAGATGGCATAGGTTGAAGCGTAGAGGGCGAATGATTTAGAAGGGACCTGAAGATAAATGTTTCCTACAGACGGTGGTGTGTGCACAGAAAGTGCTGTCAGAGGAAGTGGTCAAGGCGGGTACAATCACAGGAGGAATATTGGCCAAATGCTGGCAAATGGGACGAGATCAGATTTGATATCTGATCGGAGTGAACAGATGGGACTAACGGGTCTGTTTCTGTTCTGCATGACTCTCTGATTCTATAAGAGGGATGACGAATAATTCTGAAAGGACCTTTCAAGTCGGTTTTCTCTTCACTGGAAGTCTATCGTGTCTCTGTGTTCACATTGATTGAAAGCTGCATTACGAAATTATTTGACAGAGAAGTGCGTCACAGATAATGGGACACAGACAGGAAAGTGGGGCTGAGACCACAATCTGATCAGCTACAATCTTAGTGCCTGGTGGAGCAGGCTCAAAGTATCTAATGACCCACTCCTGCTCCTCAGTCCCATGTTCCTGTGTTCCATTCAGCCCCTCAAACCTACTAGACAGGAGCAGTTGGAGGCTATTTACTTCTATAACCTTTTGCACAGAAACAGAGGAGACCTTTTGGCCCTTCAAGACTGTCCCACACGCTTTGAGGTGATTTGCGAAATGTAATTGGAAAACCCAGGCTGGGTATGAAAGAGGCCCCTCATCTCTCTTAACAGAGCTTCCGGTCTCTGCAACTTGTGCTTCATTCGTTGGTCATATTGTAGACCCAGATTCACTATGAATAAAACCCATATACCTCATCCAGAGATGGCTCACAAAATCCTCTGGTCCCCCTGGCTGCAACATTCAATAACAGAACACACACTAACTTTCCAATAAGAAAATGGGAGAACATCAGAAACAGGGGCAGGTCATTCACTCCCCAAGCCTGCCTTGCCCTTCACTAAGATCATGGTTGATCTGCTCTTGGTCTCAAATCATCTTTCATACCCAATTCTTCATAGCCCTCACCTCTCTGACAGGTCAATATCCATCTACCGCCTCTTCAAATATTTTCAGTCATCTAGATCCCCAACATTCTAGAGAAGAAAAATCCTGACATTCAATACCACACTTGCTGCTCCTATATCATTGGCCTATTGATATGAACAAAAGAGGTTGTCACAAGGGTTCAGGAAAAAAAAAAAGACTGGCCCCGATATCAAGACAGTGATTGACTTCTGTTGACATAAAGGAGTTGAACAAACCTGGACTTAATGAGAATCAGAGTAAACTCTCCAGTGTTTGGGGTCAAACATGGCCCAAAGCAAGATGTTCATCATCTCAGTCCTGGGTCATCTCTGTGCGAGATCCTCAGGGTAGCTTCCTCTTCACAAACAACTTCAGCTGCTTCATCAATGTCTCCCCACCCCCACCCTCCCCACCATAAGATCAGAAGTGGGGATGGTCACTGAAGATTCTACAATGTTCAGAACATCTTGTTCCCTCTCAGTTCCTGAATTGGTCTGCGTTTGTGTGCAGCAAGACCCAGACTCCATTGAGACTTATGCTGTTAAAGTGTCTGTAACATTCATGTAACAGCACTGCCGGACACTGCACATTGCCACAGTAAAACAAAAGTTCATTCAGCACCTCACGCTATTTTGACAGGAATACGAGGAAGTCATTCAGGCCATTGACACTACTGGAGAAGAACAGGGACAGCCCATTCAGTGCCTCCAGCTTATTACTCAAGAAGAGAAGGAGTCTAGTGTGATGGATCAGAACAGAGCCCCTCGAAAATATTTGGAGGTGGTAACCTAGACTCTATTTTTTATATATATTTTAAAGGCAATGTAAAGTGTCTGTCACAGATGCAATGTGACAGGTCAAACAACTCGGTGTGAAGCAAAACACCATTTATTTAAACGCGAAAGAGAAAATAAAGCCAAAGAAAGACGAATTTAGAATAATGTAATTCGATTGGACAAGTTAACGGAATACTAGATTTAGGAACTATTACTAATGAACTGTTCCAATACAGGAAAATCCTATAAACACAACCCTTGGAAAAAAGAAATATTAAGACACAGATTGTCACTAACATTTCTCCAATCCGGGAATTAAAAACAGTATCAAGAGAAATTTCAGAGAGCGTAGCAGCCAGGAAACATTCACTGAAGCTTCCAACTCTGTGGAGGCCCCAATAGCTTCTGATGTTACTGAGAAACCAAAACCCAGTGATCCTAATCTGGGAGAGCTGGCCACACCCATTCAGGCTGCATTAAAATAAACACAAGACCTCCATAGCTCTTACTCAAGTGGTCTTATCTAGCCAGCTTGGTAACGATCGTTCAATCTCTCTCTTAAAAGAAACCAGGACAAAATAACTTCTTAAAGCTGCAGCATTGTCACACTAGTCTGTACAATGACTGTCAAACAGGAACCAGGGGTAACCAGTCAGGCCCTTGGCTCTGGCCAATCGGACGAGGTTGAACCCAGTCAGTCCCTTGAGTCACTTGTACAGGAACAGTAGGAGGCCATTCCCACCTCAATGCACTTACACGGGGGCAGAATGAGGTATTTTATGCTGATTCCTGATGAAGATCTTATGCCCAAAACGTCGATTCTCCTGCTTCTCGGATGCTGCCTGACCTGCTGTGCTTTTCCAGCAATCAACGCTTTACTCTGACCTCCAGCATCGGCAGTCCACACTATCTCCTAATCGATGCTCTAACATGATGAACAAGTGGAGCAGAGGCTGCACAGAGAGACTGCTCCACGTTGTTCTTCCTGACTACGTTGCTCATGATACACACGTGGGACTTGAACATGGTTTTCTAGTGGTGAGGAGGGAAGCCATATGTCTCGTGTGAAATCTCAAGAAGGCACCTTCCATCTCCGAGCATCCAGCCTGGTGTTGTCTATGTCGGGCGGAAGCTGGTGGGAATGGCTGGTGGGAATTTGGAAGGTATTGTGGTTGCTCTTGGGGATTCTGAGCAACCTGACGTTCAGTACGGGTTTGCACGCCGACTGCACAATAACGTGGGGAGAGTTAATTTAGGCATATAAACTATTAGGAAAGCCACGTTAGACTGATGAATAGACTCTCGAAGTTCAAATAATGCTGATCTTGTTCATGTTGATCTTGTCTAGTGCACGTCCTGTTCAGTGTAACCTGTATGCCTTACTCTGTCCAAGTCTGTTTCCACCCTATGATCTGTCTGGCTATGCTTACTATGATCTGCCTCCACTGCTCATAAACAAAGTGTTTCCCTGTACTGAGGTACACGTGACAATAAATCAAACCAATCAATCCTGGGTAAAGTTTGGAATTTCTCTCCCTGTCAATGTCTGTTTTGGAAATAAGTGATCGCTGGCACTCCTCATGTTTCAGCATCACCATTTCTTCGTCTCTCACAGCTCTACAGATTAAACACTCAGCTTATTCACTCTATCGTCATGTTATCATCACCCGCATCTGTGTTAAGGAGATCATTCCTTGCAAAGGAGATCTAATCTGTACAGAGTGCCCCAAATGCTCTCTCAGCAAGGCTTTACAACAGCAGGATGATGGCTTTACTTATGTACTCGAATCATCTTACAATGAAGGACAGCATACCATTGTCTGCACCCATTACTTACACAGGGTTTGATTCGGAGCAGTCAGCGTAGACTTGTGAGTGGGAGATCATGCTTCCCAAATTTCTTACAGCCCTTTGATGAAGTGACCAGGAAGTTCGATGAGGGCAGAGTGATAGACGTAGTCTCTATGGACTTCAGTCAGGCCTTTGATAAGGTTCCATTTGGCAGGCTGCTTTGGAAGGTTACATCACTTGACATGCTGGGGGAACTGGCCAATTGGATACACAGTTGGCTTGATGGTAGGAAGCAGAGGGTTTAGTGGAAGGATGTTAGTCAGACCGGAGGCTTAGTCCATTGCTGTTTGTTGTCTATAATTTGGTTGAGAATGTACAAGGTATGATTAGTAAGTTTGCAGATGACACTAAAGTAATTGGGAGCATTATCAGTTAGGAAAATGATCAGAAATTGAAGCAGGGCTTTAATCAGGTGGGGAAGTAGGCCGATAAATGGCAAATGGAATTTAAAAAAGAAGCGTGAGATCTTACATTTTGGAAAATGAAGTCAAGGTAGGAGTTTCATGGTGAATGGGAGGGTCTTAAGAGGTGCAGTGGGCAGAGAGACCTTGGTGTTCAGGTGCACGGTTCTCTAAGAGTGGAGTCACAGGTAGATAGGGCAATGAAGAAGGCTTTTGGCACACTGGCGTTCATCGGGCAGGATATTGAGTATAGAAGTTGGGAACTTATGTTGCATTTACACAGGACTTTGTTAATGCCGCACTTGGCGTACTGTTCAATTTTGGCATCTTGTTATAGGGAGGTTGTTATTAAATTGGAAAGAGTGCAGAAGAAATTCACAAAGACGTTGCCAGGACCCAATGCTCTGAGCTATAGGGAGAGGTTGGATAAGCTAGGACATTTTCTTTAGAATGTTGGAGACTGAGGATGTCTTTATAGAGGGGTATGGATAGGGTTAATGCTCTCAGTCTTTTTCTAAGATGTAGGGAATCGAGGATTAGAGGTGATCAGTTTATGGTAAGAGGGGAAGGAATAAAAGGGAACCTGAGGGGCCACTTCTTTACAAAGAGGATGTTACGTGGATGAACTGACAGCAGATGGGGTTGAGGGGGTACATTAGCAACATTTCAAAAGCATTTGGATAAATATATGGATTGGAAAGGACTAGAAGGATATGGGTCAACTGCAGGGAAATGGGGTTAGCGTGGATGGACATTTACAAGGTGGATTCGAAGCCCTCTGTTAATTAAAACCAAACAGCCAGAAAAACTCGCCTCACCTTGTAATCTGTTAAAGTATGAGCGACACAGATCTCCTACATTCCACAATTAAACAAAAATTAACAAGTTAGATTCTTAACTTTAATAGTGAACACTAAACAACAACTATTCACAAATACAAGCCCCTCTTTTCATAGCTTCTTACTATCTGACTCCAATTCTGTAAAAATATGCTATTCCAACAGCCCACACATTAAAAATTACAATCTCAAGACCATACAGTCTCTATCGTCCCCGCTGTGCTCACTCTCCCAGCTGCTGATCTCCCTGGGTCACTTTTTTTTATTGCAAGTTGGTTTACATGAACATGTGCCTTTGATAGAGAGTGTTTGAGATGGCCAGTTAGCACTCCGGCTCTACAGCAGTTGCTCTACTGTTGGATGGCAGCAGCTCTCCCTCCAATGTTCAAAATGCTGGGTTTATTTCCTCCCCATGATATAATAATTCTCATAATTTGACTGCTGTCCAAGTGTCCAAACAATAATATTCAGATTCTGTTGGCTTGTGGTATCCTGAGCGTTATTTAAACTCTTTGGTTGCATTTGAATGGCTGTCAAAACAGCAACCAAAACTCAGGTATCCATTTCTCAGCTAATGGTAACATGTGGAACAGTGTGACCTTTAGCTGGCATCTGTGGCTTTAATTTCTATTCAGCAAATCCCGTTCTGTCTTAAAGTGCCCATTCACCTTTTTGGCCACATAACATCTCCCCGCTTCAGAAAATAAAATGAACCAGCAGACTGAAAAATTGGCTACATTTCTTCTCCTCTAATTCTCAATCCCAATTTTATGAAATACATCAGTATTAATCTCAGTTATAAAATTCATATTAATCCTGCACACCAATATAACACTGGAATAAGTCAAATCCTATTTACCCTTTTTGCTTTAAATCCGCGAAAACACATCTGCTATCACATTGTAGGACCCACAACATGTACATTTTGTAAGATTAAAGTCGGTAAGATAAGACTCCAATGAAATATTCTCATATTCTGGTCTTTAAAATTCCAAAAAATGCGATAAATTTGTTGTTGTCCACAACCATCTCCGACAATTTGTTTGTCGCATAAACATTGAGATATTGTCAGGCCATTACGAAACTTAATCATTCTTGTTCAATAATGGGGATGTTGTCATTATTTATGGTGGATATTGAGTTTTTTCAACAAGTAACCAATTGGCCATTCAATTCCATTATCATCTTTCTGTATCAATACATCTCCGAGCCCGATATCCCGAGCATCAGACACAATTTTCAAAGTTTTTCAAAATATTTGGTGCAGCTAAAACTGGTGGGGTGATTAATCCTGCTTTAAAATTCTCAAATGCCTCCTGGCATTGTTCTGTCCACCACAATTCTGCGTTCTTCTTTCGTAAATCCATCAGTGGTTCCCATACACTGCTGAAGCTTGGAACAAACTTGCAATAGAATCCACGCAGTTCCAAAAATCGAAGCACCTCTTTCTTCGAGGATAGTCATGGAAATTCCTCAAAGCCGTTCGTCTTTGTGTTCCTGCGGTCAACCTTCCATGTCCAATGTAATGTTCCAAGAACGTCACCTCTGCCTTCGAGAACTCTGTTTTCTTTAAGTTTATTACCAAGTTTGCTTCTTCCAATCGTTGAACATGCTCTGCCAACTGGAACATGTGAGCTTTCAATCACTTGCTAAAGATCACTACATCATACAGATAAACTGCACAATTTGTTCATCTGGCCACAGCTCTTTTCCTGAGTCTTAAATGTGGCTGGTGCATTATTCATTCATATGAAATATTCGATTAAGTTTTGCTGTCGTCTGCAGTATCTTTACTAGATAGCTTAACAGACTCCACATTTTTTTAAAATTTGAAATGGGCCACTGAAACTATCTTTGAAGGGATTTCTTTCCACTGGTGGCAATACTAATACGTCATTCCCACGGGAAATCTTCAAAGTTTCAGAGTTTTTATCTGCCACCTGCTTCACTCTATGCTGTGCTCTTCAGATACTGTTTAGCAAACTCAACTACTCCATCTACTCTCTCCTTCACCTCAGACACATAATCTAAGTGTGACGTCAGTCGGTCCTGTCAATTTATATTTAAGTAATTTCAAAGGACCTCTCACTTCATGTACGAATATTAACTCAAAGAAAGTAAACGGAGTAGATTTATTTGGGGCATCTCTAATGGCAAACAATATAATGGGACACCTTTGTTCCACACATTCAGGTAATCATAACAGTACACTGTTAACATGTTCTTCAGTGTCTGAAGCCAACTTTCCAAGACTCCTTGGGATTCAGGATCTGACGCACTTGATTTATAGAACATAGAACATAGAACATAGAACGTAGAACCTACAGCGCAGCACAGGCACTTTGACCCTCGATGTTGCGCCGATCCAAGCCCACCTCACGTACACTAGCCCACTATCCTCCACATGCCTATCCAATGCCCGCTTAAATGCCCTTAAAGAGGGAGAGTTCACCACTGCTACTGGCAGGGCATTCAATGAACTCACGACTCGCTGTGTAAAGAATCTACCCCTAACACCTGTCCTATACCTACCATCCCTTAATTTAAAGCTATGCCCCCTCACAATAGCTGACTCCATAAGTGGAAAAAGGTTTTCATGGTCAACCCGATCAAAAACCCTAATCATCTTGTACACCTCTATCAAGTCACCCCTAAACCTTCTTTTCTCCAATGAAAACAGCCCCAAGTGCCTCATCCTTTCCTCATACGATCTTCCTACCATACCAGGCAACATCCTGGTAAACCTCCTCTGCACATCCTTCCTATTGTATGGCGACCAAAACTGCACACAATACTCCAGATGCGGCCGCATCAGAGTCTTATACAACTGCAAAATGACCTCAGGACTCCGGAACTCAATTCCTCTACCAATAAAAGCCAGTATGCCATATGCCTCCCTCACCACACTATTTACCTGGTTGGCAACTTTCAGAGATCTGTGTATATAGACACCAAAATCCCTCTGCTCATCCACACTACCAAGTATCCGACCATTAGCCCAGTACACCATCTTTTTGTCACTCTTACCAAAGTGAATCACTTCACACTTACCTACATTGAACTCCATTTGACACCGTTCTGCCCAGCTCTGCAGCGTATCTATATCCCGCTGTAACCTGACACATCCTTCCTCACTGTCAACAACTCCACCGACTTTCGTATCATCCGCAAACTTGCTTAACCTTCTAGCCCCTCCTCCAGGTCATTTATAAAAATGACAAACAGCAATGGTCCCAAAACATCTCCTTGCGGAACACCGCTAGTGACGGCACTCCAAGATGAACCTTTACCATCAACTACTACCCTTTGTCTTCTTCCAGCCAGCCAATTCCTAATCCAAACCTCCAACTCACCCTCAATGCCATACCTCCGTATTCTTTGCAGTAGCCTACCATGGGGAACCTTATCAAACACCTTACTAAAATCCATATACACCACATCTACCGCTTTACCCTCGTCCACCTACCCAGTCACCTTCTTAAATAATTCAATAAGGTTTTGTGACACGACCTGCCCTTCACAAAACCATGCTGACTATTCTTGAACACATTATTCCAATCCAGATGTTCATAAATCCTATCCCTTACAATTCTCTCTGAGACTTTGCCCACAAAAGAAGTGAGACTCACTGGCATATAGTTACTAGGGTTACCCTACTCGCTTTCTTGAACAAGGAAACCACATTTGCTAGCCTCCAGTCATCTGGCACTATTGCGTAGACAACGAGGACATAAAAATCAAGGCCAATGGCTCTGCAATCTCCTCCCTTGCTTCCCAGAGAATCCTGGGATAAATACCATCAGGCCCAGGGGACTTATCTATTTTCACCTCTTCCAGAATTTCCAACACCTCTTCCCTACATACATCAAAGCCGTCCATTCTAATTAATTGTGACTCGATATTCACATCGGCAACAATGCCCTGTTCCTGAGTGAATACTGACGAAAAGGATTCATTCAGTGTCTCCCCAATCTCTTCAGCCTCCACACGCAACTTCTCACTATTATCCTTGACTGGACCTATTCCTACCCTAGTCATTCTTTTATTCCTGACATACCTATAGAAAGCCTTTGGGTTTTCCCTAATCATAACAACTAAGGACTTTTCATGTCCCATCCTTGCTGCTCTTAGCTCTCTCTTCAGATCCTTCCTGGCTACCTTATAACTCTCAATCGCCCCAATTGAACCTTCACACCTCATCTTTACATAGGCCGCGCTCTTCCCTTTAACAAGGGATTCCAATTCGTTATTAAACCACGGCTCCCTCACACGACCCTTTCCTTCTTGCCTGACAGGTACATACTTATCAAGGACACTCAAATGTTACTCTTTGAACAAACTGCACATATTAATTGTGCCCTTCCCTTGAAGCCTACTTTTCCAAGCCACGCATCCTAAGTCGTGCCTCACCGCATCATAATTTCCCTGCCCCCAGCTATAACTCTTGCCCTGCAGTGCACACTTATCCCTCTCTATCGCTAGAGTAAAAGTCACCGAATTGTGGTCATAGTCCCCAAAGTGCTCACCTACCTCCAATTCTATCACCAGGCCTGGTTCGTTAAACAGAACCATATACAGTATTGGCTCACCTCTTGTTGGCCTGTCTACATATTTTGTCAGGAAATCCTCCTGCACACATTGGACAAACACCGACCCACCTAACAAACTCGAGCTATAGCTTTCCCAGTCAATATCTGGAAAGTTAAAGTCCCCCATCACAACCAGTCTATTACTTTCACTCTTCTCCTGAATCATCCTCGCAATCCTTTCTTCTACGTCTCTAGGACAATTAAGAGGCCTGTAGAAAACTCCTAACAGGGTTACCTCACCTTTCCTATTCCTAACCTCAGCCCAAACTACCTCAGATGGCGAGTCTTCATCCATCGTCCTTTCCACCGCTGTAATACTATCTTTGACAAGCAATGCCACACTTCCCCCTCTTTTACACCCACCTCTGACCCTACTAAAACATTTAAACTCTGGAACCTGCAACAGCCAATCCTGTCCCTGTTCTACCCATGTCTCCGTAATAGCCACAACATCGAAATCCCACGTACCAACCCACCTTTTTTCGTATACCTCTTTCATTGACATATATACACTTCAAGCCACTTTCCTGTTACAGGCACCCTCCTTTGAGATTGGTGCCATGTTCCTAACCTCCTAACTCCCTAAACTGCTGTATGCTGAAGCTATCCATGACTTCCTTAAACAGCTGGTCTTACTGAATCTTACTGCATAGCCCACAGCGAGTAAAAAAAAACTACCAACCTCTCCACCTCCCTGTTTATCTTTACACACCATAATGGAATTGCCTCTGGAAATCTGGTACACACATCGATTATGATCAGCAAATATAGTTTTACACTTCTATTTTTGAAAGGGGAGCTACAGAATTAATCAAAACCCACGAGATATGTTCTTCGAATGCAGGAATTGGCAAGAAATGTGCTGGTTTTATGACTGCCTGTTACTTACCATACATTTGGTATGTATGTCATGTACAAAAAACCCTACACCCTTGTGTATTCCATGCCGCTAGGAATGCTTCTGCATCTTAGCCTGAGTCTGTATACCTAGGTGACCGTCTGCAGTTAGTTTATGAACTACCCATAACACTGTCTGCTACCGGTATCACAATCTGGTGCACTTCGGCCCATTCCCTTCTGAAGTAACCTATCGGTATCTCCATTTTAATTTTAGTATTCTAGCTTTAAGTTAATAACGTTCGAATAATATATTCTGATTCGTTTTCGTTGTGTGTGCATGTGTATGTGTGTGTGTATGTGTGTATAGAAATCTGTTGTAAGCCCATTAGCCTTTCATGGACTAAACACCTCTGCCTGATCTTCTGCCTGTTCAGGTTTCTTTTTTTTCTGCACTGTTACATCAAACAAGGTATCAGTTCACTGAGCATTAACTCATTTGTCTTTTTAGTTCGTTTTTCCTTGTTTCTGAAACATTTGACAGTGGACTTTTGTTCCTATATAGTCTGCAAATATTCCTGGGTATTTTTCTTTTAACATTCCAATTCCCTAGTCTTCTTTTGCTTCTCCACCACAAGGGGTGCCTCTCCCACCTCGCCTCCTGCGAAATTGTTCCCAAGAACAAACTGTATTCCTAGATCTGACACTCTGTTACTCACTGTCACTGTGACGTCCCCAACCTTGATTTGGCATTCCATCCTGATGTTACACAAGGGAATGCTTAATTTCTGTCCCATTTCCATAAGTTATCACGCTCTTGATTAACATGCCAGAAAGAGTGAAAATACTTTCATCTCTTAGTATTAGCGGCCGAGAGAAAGTGAGGGCTGCAGATTCTGGAGATGAGGTTGAATAGTGTAGGGCTGGAAAAGCACAGCAGGTTGGTGCCATCCGAGGGGCAGGAGAGTTGACGTTTCAGGCGTAAATCCTTCATCAGGAAAGTTGGGGGTAAGGGAGAGGGAAGGGGGTTGAGAAATAAATGGGAGGGTGAGGGTGGAGTTGGGTGGAAGGGAGCCTGGAAGGCGATAGGTAGATGCAGGTGCAGTGTGATGGTCATCTGTCGGAGAGGAGGGTGAAGTGGATAGGTGGTAGGACAGCTGGAACCGTCAACCAGTACAGCATCAATGTTGACTTCACCAAATTCCAAATCTCTCCTCCCCCAACCTAACCCAGATCCAACCGTTCAATCTGGCACTGCCCTCTTGAACTGTCCTAATTGTCCATCTTCCTTCCCAACTATCCACTCCGACGTATCACTATCACTCCCACTTACATCTTCTTATCACCTTCCCAGTGACCCTCCCACGAGCCCATCTCCTAGCTTCGTATTTATCTTTCAGCCCCATTGTCCCCTCACCACATTCCTGACGATCGGTTTATGCCTGATATTCGATTGTCCTGCTGTTCGGATGCTGCCGGATTTTTGTCTTTCTCTGGCCCCACACTTTTAAACTCTCATCTCCAGCATCTGTAGCCCTCACTTTCTATCGGCCTCTAATAGTAAGAGATGAAAGTATTTTCACTCTTTCTGGCATGTTCATCACTTCCCAACTATTAGAGACGGAGCAGATCCCGTATTTCACAAAATTATAACTTCTTGTCCTTCTCCCCCGTTCTTTCTGAGTAAACCTTATCTACAGAGGCGATTTCTTTCAGAGATCAGGCACTGCCTCCATACCTAGCCTGTGCCTAGGCTGTGCACTCTCCTGCAGCTCCTCGCCTCCACTTGGGGTCTTCTTTACCAGTTTCACTAATGCCACTGGGCTTAGCCTCTTCTCCCACATCTTTCCCCAACGTGCCTCCCTTCAACGACCATCACTGTGGGTCCCAGCTTACGGCAGTCACAACACTATTTTCCTGTTCCCTTCTTAAACAATCGGCACTGTAATTTTATGTGTTCCACGCCCTTATAGTGAGAACACCGGAGGCCTTTCACCTCCTTTCAAACCCCTTGGGCTTCTTTTTTCATCTGTGGTAAATATTGTGCGCTACTGTTCGCTTTGTAGTGTGTGATCTCCCCTTCTCCCAATTTCTATCCCTCACAGGATGAAAATCCTCCCGGAAGCTAAATTTCATCTCATGCACCAATGCATATTTACCTGCTATTTCTGCCACGCTTCTCGCTTCTTGGATTTTCTGTTCATTCACATGAATTCTTACCATCTCTGGAAGTGAGTGTTTAAACTTCTCCAGCAGAATAATCTCCCTTCGAGCCTCACAGGTCTTATGCATTTTTAAGTCCAGCCCCCATCTATCAAAATGACTGTGGTGAATTCTTTCAAACTCAACGTACGTCTGATCTGGTTCTGTCTCTACTTTTATGAACTTCTGTCTGTATGCTTTTAGTACCAATTCATAACCATTCAAAATAGCCAATTTGACATCTGCATAATCTCTTGATCCCTCATCTGATAGCGCTACACATATCTCACCAGCTGTGCCCACCATCTCACCCACATTACCCGCAAGTTCACTGGACACGTCATCTGCCGAGCCATTTTTTCAAATGACATAAAAAAAAACGTTTTGACATTTTTTCTCACCGAAATAGTGCAAGGCATTAACATAGTTGTGTATATCCCTACGTTCTCCCTTCATCTCTATCCTGTTAATTTAACTTTCTTGTCTAATTCCCAACTTCTGAATTAGAAATTCTCTCTCTCTGTCTTGTATTCCTCTCTTTCTCTTTCTTCTCTCTCTGTTTCCATGTCTTTCTTTATCTTCTAACTTCAGTTGCCACATTTGCAATTTGGGTTTTTCTAACTCTACTGCACTTGTCTGTTTCTCTGAAACATCAAAGTGCTTGACCAACTCCATTACAATTTCAGGCTAATGCTCTGGCAGCTGGTGGAAGTTAAAAACAATTGACAAAATATTAAGACGCAAAATCTGGAGCCCGTAATAATGACCTTCAAGCCAATGTTGATTGTAAACACCAATTTGCATCGCAAATGTACTTTCAGGAAGTGAATCTCCCGTGCTTTCCTGGTCCGGCCTAGACGTGACTGCAGACACACAGACATGTGATAAACTTTTCGCTGATCATGGAATCCGCCAATCAAGACATTCTATTATATCAAACTGTTCCGAGATCTGAAGGATAAAACCAGACAGGACACCCCGCCCCAGCCTCAGTATCGGAAAAGCGAATGAGAAACACAGTCCTTTTGACCCTGCAGAGACATCCTTCCTCACATCTGAGAGCTTGTGACAACATTTACAGACTGCACACAAACATCGGTAATGGAGTAGGCCATACAACACAATGAGCGTTCCCCATTCCAGTTCATGTTCAAATATCTCCTCAATGCATTTTTTTCCACACACTGTACACATCCCTTAATGTGATTAACTTATGAAGCTATAAAATAGGAAGTGCAGTAGTCCCTTTGGTCTGAGGAGAAAGTGAGGTCTGCAGATGCTGGAGATCAAAGTTGAAACTTTATTGATGGAACAGCACAGCAGGTCAGGCAGCATCCAGGGAACAGGAGATTCGACGTTTCGGGCACAGGCCCTTCTTCAGGAATCCTTCATCAGGCCCTTCATCTTTCCTGAAGAAGGGCCTGTGCCCGAAATGTCGAATCTCCTGTTCCCTGGATGCTGCCTGACCTGCTGTGCTGTTCCAGCAATAAAGTTTCAACTTCCCTTTGGTCTGCCGAGTTTGCTACCCAATTCAATATAATGATACCTGGCCTTGTATTTCCACATCATTCTCCTGCTCTCCCACCACCCGTTTACTGTCTCTAAATTCTTATTTATATTCAGTGTCTTGGCTACCAGGTGTAAGTGAATTCCCCAGAGTCACCAATGTCTTAATGCAGACATTTATTCTCATCTCATGAAGAATGGCCTGTCTGTACCTAATGCTGTGTCCCCTTGTTTTAGACACCACAGCCTGGTGAATTATCATCCCTGCTTCCAATCGGTCTCACCCTCTCAGAGTTTTATTTTTCTCACTGAGATCTCCAACCATGTTTAATGGGTATTGTGAACAGCTGGGGCCTGAGCACCGATCCCTATGATATCTCGGCAACCTTCCTCTGTTAAAAAAATGTTGTTTTTCAATTTATTTATTTAATGAATCTGAGTGTGACTGGCTGGGCCAGCATTTATTGCCAGTCCCTAGGTGCCCTTGAGAAGGTGGTGGTGAGCTGCCTTGTTGAACCGCTGCAGTCCGCTGTGGATTCAGTGATGGTACCACCATTGAATGCCAAGGGGCAGTGGTTAGATTGTATTTTAGTAGAGATGGTCACGGTCTGGCATTTGATTGGCCTGAATATTACTTGCCACTTGTCAGCCTGGATACTGTCCAGATCTTGTCGAATTTGGACATGGATTGCTTCAGTATCTGAGGACCCACAAATGTTGCTGAACATGGTGCAATCATTGGCGACCATCCCTACTTATGACCTTAAAATGGAGGGAACCTCATTTGTGAAGCAGCCCTGAAGATGTTTGGGACTAGGCCACTGCCTGAGGGACAGTTATTCTGGAGCTGAGTTGACTAACCTTTATCAATCATGACTATATTCCGACGTGTCAGGTATGATTCTAACCAGCGGGATGTTTGCCCCGATACCCATTGATTCCAGTTTTGTTAAAGCCACTTGATGCCACACTTGGTCGGAGGCAGCCTTGTTTTAAAGGACTGTCACTCTCACCCCACCTCTGGAATTCAGCTCTTTTGTACATGTTTGAACCAAGGTAATGAGATCATGAGCTGAGTGACCCTGGTGCAACCCAAACTGGGCGTCATTGACCAGGGTATTGCTGAGCAGGTGCTGATTGAAAGCACTGATACCTTCCATTACTTTATATATGTTCGGGAGTAGACTGATGGATTGGTAATTGGTCAGATTGGATTTGTTCTGCTTTTTATGTATAGGGGATACTTGGGTAATTTTCCATGTAATCGGGGAAATTTTGTTGTAACGATACTAGAACAGTTTAGCCACGTCAGTGACAAGTTCTGCAGTTCAAGTTTTCAGTACTATTGCCAGAATGTTGTCAGGGTATGCACCATTTGGAGTATCCAGTGTCTCCAACTGAATCTGGATGAACCTGGATATCGCGTGGACTGAATCAAATTGGCTGATGATTGGTAACTGAAGTACTGAGGACCACTGGAGGAGGCCGAGATGGATCATCCACTCAGCACTTCTGACTGAAGATTGTTGTGAATGCATCAGCCTTATCTTTTGCACTGAAGTGCTGGGCTCTTCCATCATTAAGGATGGGGATATTTGTGGAATCTCCTCCTCCAATGACTTGTTTAATTGTCCATAACTATTGTCAACTAGAAGTAGAAGGACTGCTGAGTTTAGATCTGAACCGTTGCTTGTGGGACCACAAAGCTCTGTCTGTCACGGACTGCTTGTGCTGTTTGGCACACACGTTGTCCTGGTTGGTGGCTTCACCAGGCTGACACATCATTTTCAGGCTTGCCTGGTGCTGCTTTTGCCCTCCTGCACACTTCATTGAACTAAGGTTGATCCTCTGGCTTGATGGTAATTGTTGTCACGGGGATCTGTCAGGCCATGAGGTTGCGCTGGAGTACAATTTTGCTGCTATTGCTGAGAAACAGCACCTAGTGGAAACCCAGACTTGAGCTGCTAGATGTGTTTGAAGTCTGTCTTATTTAGCACCGTGACAGTGCCACTGAAAATGATGGATGTAACTCTCAATATGAAGGTGGAACTTTGTTTCTACAGTGACTATGCGGTGGTCACTCTTATCGATACTGGCATGGGCAGATACTTCTACAGCTGGAAGATTAGTAAGAATGCGGTCACGTATGAACTTTCCTCTTGTTGGTTCCTTCATCACCTGCCATAGACCCAGCCTAGCCGTATATCCATTAGGACCCGACCAGCTTAATCAGTAATGTCGCAGCATAGCTACTTTTGGTGGTGGACATTGAAATCCCCACCCAGATTATATCGTGCGCTCTTATCACCCTCAGTGCTTCCTCCAGATGTTGGTCAGCATGGAGGACTATTGACCCATCAGTTGAGAAAGGCTGGTACATGGTAATCAGCAGGAGGTTTCCTTTCCCATGTGTAAACTAATGCCATGAGACTTCATGGGAAACAGAGACGCTGCTGAGGACTCCCAGAGCAATTCCCTTCCAACTGTATCTTACTGTGCCGCCATGTCTGCTGTGTCAGTCCTTCGGGTGAGATAGGAGAGATATGGGAAAGGTAATGGGACGTCTGGGAAATAGTCATGCTCACAGAATCATACCTTACAGACAATGTCAGGCTGTTGCCTGACGAGTCTGTTTATTTCAATTCACTGTTTCCTGCCAGCTGTCCCATTCTAGAAACATGTCCATATCTTCGCCCCATTCCACTCAGATTTGATTTTGCAAACAGGGCTTGGAACTTTACCAAAACCTTTCTGAAAATCCACATGTTTTACATCCATTGGTTCTCTTTCTTTTGTCTCCCAGTCTGTTTCTCAAACATAATTCCCATTTCATCAATCTGTGTTAGTGTTGTCCACGGACGTTATTTTCAGTCCCAATAAGTCCTCCTAAACCATTTACGTATTATGTTCTATGTTCAATGTACTATAGCATTTTTCCACACCAGACTTGGTATGTCTAGTATTGTTAGAAAGTTCTATGAAGACAGGACTGAAGTAATTTATTCATAGTTCTGTAATTTCCCTGTTACCCCTTCTCCATCCTCTAGTTTCAGATTGTAAGGAAGCTGCACTTGTTTTCTCGTATCTCTGACATTGGCATAATTTGGCAAGCTATTACAGTTCACTCCCATAACCCTTGTGAATATACTCTTCAGATACGCATCAATTCCTGCATTAGGCTGCTCAATAATTGACCTTCCACACCACACACCCACAGGAGCATAGATTCTGTGCCAACAGAAATACAGCAAAATCTACATTAGTCCCACTTTCCCACACCAGGCCCATAGCCTGGAATTTTATGACACTTCCAAGTACTTGTCAAAACACTTGTTATTGGTTGGGAGGTTACCTGTGGTAACCCCCCCTCCCAGGGAGTGCATTCCAGATTCATACACCCTTCAGGTGAAAAAAAAATTAAACCCTCTGTGAAACTCAAACCTTTCACTTTAAAGGTGCGTTCCCTTGCTCTTGACTCTCTGACTAAAAGGAACAGCTGCTGTCTATCCACCCTGTATATGCTCCTCGTTAGCTTATCCTTCTGAATCACGTCCCGCTAGCCGCTCTGTTCCAAAGTAAACAACCCGAGCTTATCCAGCCTCTCCCCAGAGCTGATATGTTCCATCCCAGAGAACATCCTGGTGAATCTCCTCTGCTCCACTCCAGTGTAATCACATCCTCAGTGTAATGAGGCAACAAGAACCATAGACAGCATTCCATCCTGGGCTAACCAAAGTCCTGTGTAACTCTTACAATTGATGTCATGATTAATAAATGCTATATTGACAGTCGCGTGTGATTTCGTAACTAACCTATTACCCTGTAAAGTCACATTCATGGATGTGTGAGAAGCACCCTCTGAGATTCCTAGTGTGCTGCCATTCAGTGAGTCCTCCCCTGTCTGGTTCCTTCTTCCAAAGTGCATCACCTCATATTTATCAGGGTTACATTCCATCTGCAATTGATCTGATGATCTGATCAATCCATCTGTAGCTTCCTGTAATATTAACCTTCCTTCTCACTGCCAACCACCGGGCCAATCTTTATGTAAAACATAAACTAACTTATCACAACTCCCACCTCCTCTATCTACACCCCTCCAGATTCACATCTGCACCATTTATGAATACCGCAAACAATAAGGGACACAGCACTGATCCCTGTGGTACACCAGGGGACACTGGTCTCCAGGCACACAAACAGCTTTCTCCCACCACCCTCTGCCTCCTGCCACTAAGACAATTTCCATTGTAACTTGTCATGCTATCCTTGATACTGTAAGACTTTACTTTTATTTTTCAGTTTCCCATATGTGATTTTCTCAAAGGCCTTGCTGCAAAATTAAACAAGCAGCCTCCTCAAATCTAATTCAATCAAATTCATTAGATGTGACTTCCCTCTGATAAAGTCATGATGATTATCTCAGATAAAACCTTGCGACTCTGATCAGAGTTAAATTTTCTCCTTCCCTATTCTCTCCAGTAGTTTCCCTAACAGTGATATAATACTCGCCCATCTATAGTTCCCAGGTCTACCTCCACCACCATTACTGTGAAGTGGAATCATATTAGCTGTTCTCCAGTTCTCTGGTATCTCCCCTTTTGTCAGATTCTAATTAATATTTTCAGTCAGGGTCTTTCCTCCCTTATCTCCAACGGTAGCCTGTGATAAAACTCATCCAGAACTGGGGATTGGTCCAAATTTATAGCAGACAAAGCATCAAACCCCTTCTCGTTTAGTAGATCAATCTTTTCAAAAGCTTCCCAGTCCATCGTCTCGAAATCTGTCCCTGCCCCCTCCTTCTCCCAAGTAGAAGAGATGTGAAGAGATGTAGAGTAGAAGTAATGACACTAACTGTTTGCTGATTATTCTGTTCTACTTGTACATGTAGAATATCGTGGGATTCTCCCTGATCTCGCCCGTTTGCACTTCGCCATATCCCTGTGTTATTCAGTCCCCTCTCTGTTTCTACGTTTCTTGATTTCACTACAATCACCTCACATCTTTTGAAACTCGACATCACAGGCTGAGTTTCCACATTAGACAATCTTTCCATCTTAGGGATTGATCTGGAGAATACCTTTTACAGTTCCTCTGTCGTCAGTATATTCCATCTTAGATTGGGGCTCTCAACTATAAGAAAAGACTCACCAACAGTCTATGCAACTGGTGCAAGACATCTTTTATATTCCAATTACATTCACAATTTTTACTTTCCCATTTGCATATGTTCTTCCTAATACCTTTTGCTTTAACTTCTCTTATAATCGTACTGTGTGAGTTCTTTCAAAATGCTCCTAAAGGTCTAACTATACGTTATCTATTGGTTATTCATTGCCTAGGTCTACAAGAACCATCTTCAAACCAGTCCCAAAAATATGTTTGCCACTTCTGGTTTTCCTTTCATTGATGCATTATCACACTCCCCAGTTTTGCCATTACCTTCTGTATATCTACTAGCATGTTCTTTGTAATTGAGTCCAACTGTGGATGACACCCAACTGTGGATGACAAGTTAACCGGTCTGCAGTTCACTACACTCCATCTTCATCCTTTCTTCAACTGCTGTGTAATATTATTTGCCTTATCAAGATTGGCTAAATATCTTCCGGGAATGTATTGGAAAATAACGTGAAAATCCTCAATGCAATCAATATGTCTATTGAAGCTTCCTCTGAAATTCTTGTATGAAGTACATCTGATCTGTCAGGTTTATCTATACTCAATCCACCTTTCTTTTCAAAGATGACCTCACCACTGATAGAATGGTCTTAGACTTTACTTACCCAAGGCGCATGGTCACTTGGTATTTCTGGAGAAGTTCTGGATATTTTTCCTTGAAGATAGACACAACGAAACTATTTCTTTTCCCGGCGATTTCTCTGTTCTCTACAATAAATGATCCTGTCCGCACACCCACTGTCCCACATTTGACCTTGTTTTAATTTTTGTTTCAAACGTTGATAGAAGCTTTTTTTGAGCCGTCTTTATATTTTTCTTTTGTTTGCATGCTTTTTCTCTTCTTGATTTGTTTTCTCAGTTTCTTGCTCCTCCTTTGCTGGGTCCTACAATTCTCTGAATCCACTGGCTTACTACAATACTTGGGGGTTTTCTAAGATGCTTCCTTTTAATAAATAGGTAGACGGAAGTGGGGTGAAAGTGATAGTCGGAGAGGAGGGTGGACCAGATTGATGGGAAAGAAGGTGGACAAATAGGAACGTTCAAAGTGTGGTACTGAGTTGGAAGGTTAGACTGGGATAAGGTGGGGTTATGGGAAATGGGGAAATCCACTACGATCCCTTGTGTTTGGAGGGTTCCAAGGCAGAAGATGAGGCTTCCTTCCTCCAGGATTCCGGTGGTTCGGCTTTGGCGATGGATCAGGCCCAGAACCCTCATGTCTTTGGCAGAGTAGGAAAGGGAGTTGAAGTGTTCAGGCACAAGACGGTGGAGTTGGTCAATGTGGCTGTCCCAGCCATGTTCTCTGAAATGATCAACAAGTTGGCGTCCTGTCTTGCCAATGTGGAGAAAACTACATTGAGTTTAATGCATGCAGTAGATGAAGCCTTCTGTCTCCCTGCAGATACCTATCATTTTCAACCTCACCTTCATCTACCGATCGCATTCCCAAATATCTCCCCCTGCCACACTACCTTCCCATTTATCTCTCAACCCCCTTGGCCCATAGGCCTCATTCCTGATGAAGGGCTAATGCTTGAAACGTCGATTCTCCTGCTCCTAGCTTGCTGCCTGACCTACTGTGATTTTATAGAACCACACTCTTCGACTTTGATCTCCGGCATTTGTAGTCCCCACTTTCTTCTCACACTTTCAGGTCTTGCATGACTCAGATTTACAACAAGTTATTTCAAATAAAACAAAACTGTCGTGTACTCAAACATCAGAAACCCAATGCATTGTGGTCACTGTTCCCAAAAGGTCCTTTACAACAAAGTTTTCAATTAGCTCTTCTGATCATTCAACAACAATTCCTAAATAACCTTATCTCGAGCTCGGTGCTCGACATAATGTTAACGCAAACCATCTCACATTTGTTCATGAAATCCATTTATCCCAACATTTCCATTCAATTGAGTTAACACAGTTTCGATACAATTTAAACAGTACATTATTACTGCAGTACTCACAAATGTGTAGATCTCATTTTCCTGTTTAATAACATGCCCAGCATTTGTATTGCAGCTTTCACTTTGATATAGCTCCCATCAATATAGCTCCCATCAATGTGTGCTCCTCCTTACTGTTTTTTTTTACGCTCAACGTTCCTAGATTCTGTGGAATCTGAGCAACGTGGGCTCTGGGGCGATTAATGGGAGAGATCATCTCGCCACATCATTTATGATCTACTCAAGCGTCATTGTGAGATTTTCCCCAGATCTCCCGTTATGCTGATGGATTAGAAAAGGACAATGACTTTAAACAATGCAGTGTATTCCCCGAGACATGAGAGACTGCCCTAACCTGGGTGGGAACTTTACAACAGGCTGATAAAGTGTTGCTGTTGCTGTATAGGCTCTAAGTGAGAATGCATATGGAGTGGTGTGTACAGATTTAATCGCCTCACTGAGGAAAGGATATTGTTACATTAGAAGGAGGTCAGAGATGGCTCCCTCAATTGATTCCTACAATGAAGGTGTTAACGTATAAGGAAATGATGGTCAGGTTGATTCAAATGTCATTGGAGTTTACAAGAATGAACGATTATCTTATTTCAACATAGGTGACAAGGAAGGAGTCAACATCTGAAGCCAATTACACAGATAATGAAGGAATCCATTCCGTTCTCCAGTCTGTTACACAGGAACAGCAGAAGGATATTCAGGCCTTCGACCCCCTTACGCCAGAATAGGACGAGGTTATTCAGCCCCTGGAGTCTGATGTACATTTGCAGGAGGAGGTCAGCCAGCCCCATCGAGCTTATAACAGTGGACACAGCAACAGGATCAGTCCATTCATCCACCTCAAGTCTGTAACATAGAAACTGGAAGAGGTCACACAGTGACTGGAGAATTGTTACACCGGGATAGTAGGAGGCGATTCAGACCCATCGAGCCTGTTGCAAGGGAAATAGATAAGGATACAAACTATCTGAGACTTCTTTCATGAGAAAGGAGAAGGTAATTCAGACACGTGTCTGTTGTAAGGGAACGGGAGAAGATTAATCACTCCCTCGGTCCCATCTCCGAAATACATGAGGAGACCGTACAGTATCTCCAGCCTATGATGGAGGATTATGAGAAGACCCATCAGACCTTCAAGCTGTTACACAGCAACTGGAATACTCCAAAATCCCCCAACCCTCTAACGCATCAACAGGAGCAGGTCATTCTGGCCTTGGAGATGACAACATGGGAACACCAGAAAGACGAGGTAAAAACAATGACTGCAGATGCTGGAAACCAGATTCTGGATCTGTGGTGCTGGAAGAGCACAGCAATTCAGGCAGCATTAGAGGACAGGCAAAATCGACGTTTCGGGCAAAAGCCCTTCATCATGAATAAAGGCAGAGAGCCTGAAGCGTGGAGAGATAAGCTAGAGGAGGGTGGGCGTGGGGATAGAGTAGCATAGAGTACAATAGGTCAGTAGGGAAGGAGATGAAGGTGATAGGTCAGAAAGGAGAGGGTGGAGTGGATAGGTGGAAAAGGAGCTGGGCAGGTCAGACAAGTCCGGACAAGTCAGGCGATCGTGTTGCTGGAGGTTAGAAACTAGGATGAGGTGGGGGAAGGGGAAATGAGGAAACTGTTGAAATCCACATTGATGCCCTGGGGTTGAAGTGTTCCGAGGCGGAAGATGAGCGTTCTTCTTCCATGCGTCTGGTGGTGAGGGAGCGGCGGTGGAGGAGGCCCAGCACCTCCATATCCTCGGCAGAGTGGGAGTTGAAATGTTGAGCCACGGGGCGATTTGGTTGATTGGTGCGAGTGTCTCGGAGATGTTCCCTAAAGCGCTCTGCTAGGAGGCGCCCAGTCTCCCCAATGTAGAGGGGACCGCATCGGGAGCAACGGATACAATAAATGATATTAGTGGATGTGCAGGTAAAGCTTTGATGGATGTGGAAGGCTCCTTTAGGGCCTTGGATGGAGGTGAGGGAGGAGGTGTGGGCACAGGTTTTACAGTTCCCGCGGTGGCAGGGGAAAGTGCCAGGATGGGAGGGTGGTTCATAGGGGGGCGTGGACCTGACCAGGTAGTCACGGAGGGAATGGTCTTTGCGGAAGGCGGAGAGGGGTGGGGAGGGAAATATATCCCTGGTGGTGGGGTCTGTTTGGAGGTGGCGGAAATGTCGAAGGATGATTTGGTTTATGCGAAGGTTGGTAGGGTGGAAGGTGAGCACGAGGGGCGTTCTGTCCTTGTTGCGGTTGGAGGGATTGGGTCTGAGGGCGGAGGTGCGGGATGTGGACGAGATGCGTTGGAGGGCATCTTTAACCACGTGGGAAGGGAAATTGCGGTCTCTAAAGAAGGAGGCCATCTGGTGTGTTCTATGGTGGAACTGCTCCTCCTGGGAGCAGGTACAGCGGAGGCGGAGGAATTGGGAATAGGGGATGGCATTTTTGCAAGAGGTAGGGTGGGAAGAGGTGTAATCCAGGTAGCTGTGGGAGTCGGTGGGTTTGTAGAAAATGTCAGTGTCAAGTCGGTCGTCATTGATGGAGATGGAGAGGTCCAGGAAGGGGAGGGAAGTGTCAGAGATGGTCCAGGTAAATTTAAGGTCAGGGTGGAATGTGTTGGTGAAGTTGATGAATTGCTCAACCTCCTCGCGGGAGCACGAGGTGGCGCCAATGCAGTCATCAATGTAACGGAGGAAGAGGTGGGGAGTGGTGCGGGTGTAACTACGGAAGATCAACAGGTCGTCACCAGTGGAGTCACACAATGACCAGTGGTGTGTCCTCAAAGTTTTCCAATCTATATCAATGATCAGGAGAATAGAACAGATATACAGATGCTGAGTTTGGTGATGTCGCTGTGATAAGTGAGGGAATAAATGATCAAGACAGGATTTACAGTCTGCAAAAGGATACAGAGAGAAAAAGGCAATGGATAATAGTTTGGCAGGTGCAATACAACATTTCAATTACAGGAATAATGGAAGGCCGTATGTTACTGAAATGGAGAGGGATTACAGGGCTTAATGATACTGTGTACTGGGGAGGGGAGTTCACTCAGACCCGTTCAGGCATGGGAGTTTTGCTCCATCCCTGATTATTTGCTCCTTGACACTCCAAGTGACCCCATTTCTCTCCATACATATGGAATGTATTGAAGTGTTTGGTTGGTGGTGGGGATGCTATTTAGGAAAGTGTATCAAGGGGATGGACTTTGTCCAAGATACAGTCATTCCTTTCTACATGGAGACCCGAAGACGATGGGATTGGCTGCCTCCTTCTGAATGAAGAGGCTGTGGCTGCTGTCAGGACAGGGGTGTTCACCAACATTCTGTACTGTACATGGACACACTGTAACATTAATAGAGAGAGAGTTCCTTAAGTTCCTCTACATCTCCCCATTGACACGGGTACTCCGCAGCTGCCATGTACACTATCAGGAATCCCACTATACTGGGAAATAAGGATAGCAGCAGCTCTCTGCTGAGGGAGAAACAATATATTTACCTCATCCACTATTTTTATCCTCCGTCTCCGAATGGTGACATTGATGTTGAGATACTGGGAGATGATGGATATGTCACCCAGTCCTGCTGGAAAGTTCCAGATCATCGCTGCTGAATGAAACATGACCCTAACAATCACTGACAGCACTGTCCTCCCCCTGGTGTGAAGCCGCAGGCCATGTTGAAGGAGGTGACACCGCTCTGTGACCAGCTCCTTGTTCACTCAGGGTCCCCTCACACTTTGCTCCTGGGTTAAGTGTCCCTTGGGAAGCTGGTCTTGGAAATCCCAGAGAGCATCCCTTTCCCCACACACACACAGACTCCGTGGTTTCAGAGCTTCCCCTCTCTGAAGCCTCTGCTCCATTTGGTGTTCATGTTACTGACCCAGATGCTGGACCGACAGCCCCCATGCTCCATCCAAAGTTGGGTCACCAAATCCTCAGGTCTCCCTGAATGTCTGAAGCAGCTCACAGCACCATCTCCAACAAACCAACCCTCGCCCCTCCAGTATCTTTTCAACAACAGGAGTCAGTCAGAATCCCTTCGGCTACAGATCCCCGCAAAATATTTTAAAAGGCTGCTTAGCCCCAAATCTTTCCTTAGTTGGAATATAGCTGTGAAGTGTGCGTTCCAGATACGGTGTGACTGGTCAAACCATGCGACATTAAGCAAAATATGATCTATTCAAATGTTTTAGTTAAAATGTAATCAAAGAAAATAATATCTTAGAATAGCACAAACAATAGATACCGTACCTTTTTGGTATACATTGCTTGGCAAAAAGACATAATCAAATACCGATTCTTACATGCAGTTTTCCAATCGAAGAGAAGTCAACATCAGCAGAGATCTCAGAGAAAAGCAGATGGGGATCATATATTGAAACTTCCAACCCTTCTGGGAACCTGAGCAGCTTCTGGATGCTGCATCTAAAAACAAAACGAGAACCCCCCCCCCCCCCCCCCCACCCCCACCCCCGCCCACTGTCTCTGGGAGAGCTGGCCACTGCCCTTCCATTGTTACCACTGTTTTAATAAAACCTAAAGACTTTCTCAGTTATTTCCTTAAACTGTTTTCAGACAGCAGCTCTGCACCTCTGCCTTTAAAACCTCTCTTCAAAATAACACTAAATCGAAAGTAACGTTTTTATAGTGATAGTATCCTCACAACTCTACCTTTAATAAAATCATCCATCAATATACAAAGTTGGATTCACTTTAGACCTCCTAATCGTCCTCTTAGTAAACTGAAATGCATATATATTACATTGACTCTGAGCATACAAACGTTCACAACTCGATTTGATTTCAGTCATTTTACTCCTGCCGCAGAATGCCTTTGCCTTTCTTCATCCAAGTCTCCACAACGTGTCGAAACTTTGGTTTTCTTGCCCTGTCAACTACATAATTTCAAACTGATTGGCAGCAATCGAAACATATGGGAATTTTGCTCACTAAACTTCTCCAAAAAACTTTAAGGGGTCACGATCAGTGATAAAGATTTGCGTCATGTATGTTATTCACAATTTAAATGCTGAAATGTTGTAACGCCATCACCAAGCTGAAGGCCTCCTTCCTCATTGTGGAATAAATCTGTTGATGTTTCGACTGGACACTCCAACCACACGTTACATAATGGAGCACTTCTCATCTCTCCAATACTTCCTCTGAATGACATAGTTCCTCATGTCTCAGCATAAAAGAATTACATACTTATGTACCTCTTAATGCTGTAACCTCTTTATCTGCTACTCCCGGCCTATGCCAATAAACCTTACTTTCACAGGGATATGTTTTAAGATGATCTCGCACATTCTTCTCAATCTCTCACGGAAACCAAACTTTGATTTCTGAACCAAATCATCACCATCAGACATTTCAGCTTCTAATCTTGCTATTGTTTCTCTCCGCTCTTCCACACGAGTTCTCACGACTGCAGGAAGTGAATTGATGAAATACTAAATGCCTTTTTCACTATCCTATCTACCAGTGACTCCGCTTTCAAGGAGCTATGAACCTGCACTCCAAGATCTCTTTGTTCAGCAACACTCCCTAGGACACGACCATTAAATGCACAAGTCCTGCTAAGATGTGCTTTCCCAAAATGCAGCACCTCGCATTTATCTGAATTAAACGCTATCTCCCACTTCTCAGCTCATTGGCCCATCTGGTCCAGATCCTGTTGTAATCTGAGGCACCCTCTTCGCTGTCCACCACACTTCCAATTTTGGTGTCATCTGCAAACTTACTAAGTGTACCTCTTATGCTCGCATGCAAATCATTTATGTTAATGACAAAAAGTAATTGTTGGGCGATAGCTGTAATTATCCCTCGTTTTCTCACAGACAAAAGCAAACCCAATCCAGCTTGTCTGCCAATTCCTACAGCTTTGCCTTCATTACCTTTTGTAAAACCCCCAACTTCACTTCTTCCAAGCCCAGAGAACACTTAGTGACTTAAAAAATCTTTATACACAAAACACTGTTTAGACCAACAGGATTCAACATCCGGAACAAAAGACAATAACAACTATCATACGCGACCTTTGAACCCAATAGCCTTTGAATCCAAAATAATCTCATGCTGACACTGGTGCGTACTCTCCAGTGTCAGCATGAGATTATTTTGGATTCTCTGGTTTTCCCCACAATCTAAAGATGCACATGTCAGGTGAATTGGCCATGCTAAATTGTTCGTAGTTTTCAGGGATGTGTGGGTTATGTGCCTTAGTCGGGATAGAGTAGCGGAATGGGTGTGGCTACGTTACTCCTCGGAGGCTCAGTGTGGACTTTTTGGGTGAAATGGTCTTTTTCTACACTGCAGGGATTTTAATTCTGAACCCAAGTTGGTATTATCGATTTCGAACCGGACAACCGCCCCCAATTTGCAATGGACCAACCAGACTGTCTCAGACTATTTTGAGAAGGTAGCTTGGATGCCAACCTTTTCTTATTTTAAAGGTAGATGTGAAGTGGGATTTCCAGATGTGATATTACTAGTCAAACCACAAATCATTAATTAAAACACAATATACTTAAAAATTCTAATGAAAATCCATGCAAAATGAAGAGGAATTTACAATAACTTAACTATTGGAAACCATAACCGAATAATGGATACAGTACCTTCTACAAAGTAACTGTCCCAAAATACTAACATACCTAAACGCACCCCTTGGCAAAACGGAACATTCAACGTGCATTCTTGTATACAGTTCTCCTATCCAGGAGGAAATGGAAATAAGAAATGTTCCAGGGAGAGTAGCACTTAGGGATAATTTACTAAACCTTACAACCCTTCTGGGACCTCAAGCACCTGGTGATTGTTACAGCTACAAGAAAAAAACTAGAAAGCCTGCTCTGTGCGAGTTGGCCATTGTTACTACTATTTATTAAAAATGCTAAATGCCTCTTACGTTATTGTGGTTCTGTTCGCCGAGCTGGGAATTTGTGTTGCAGACATTTCGTCCCCTCTCTAGGTGACATCCTCAGTGCTTGGGATCCTCCTGTAAAGCGCTTCTGTGATGTTTCCTCCGGCATTTATAGTGACATGTATCTGCCACTTCCAGTTGTCAGTTCCAACTGCCCACTGCAGTGGCTGGTATATTGAGTCCAGGTCGATGTGGTTATTGATTAAGTCTGTGGATGAGTGCCATGCCTCTAGGAATTCCCTGGCTGTTGTCTTTTTGGCTTATCTTATAGTATTAGTGTTGTCCCAGTCGAACTCATGTTGCTTGTCATCTGCGTGTGTGGTTACGAAGGATAGCTGGTCGTGTCGTTTCGTGGCTAGTTGGTATTCATTGATGCGGATCGTTAGCTGTCTTCCTGTTTGTCCTATGTAGTGTTTTGTGCAGTCCTTGCATGGGATTTGGTACACTACATTGGTTTTGCTCATGCTGTGTATCGGGTCCTTCGTCCTTGTGAGTTGTTGTCTGAGAGTAGCTGTTGGTTTGTGTGCTGTTATGAGTCCGTTTGGTCGCAGTAGTCTGGCTGTCAGGTCAGAAATGTTCTTGATGTATGGTAGTGTGGCTAATCCTTTGGGTTGTGGCATGTCCTCATTCCGTTGACTTTCACTTAGTCATCTGTTGATGAAATTGCGGGGCTATTGTATTTGGCAATTACATTGTATAGGTGTTCTTCTCCCTCTTTTTGCAGTTCTGGTGTACTGCAGCACGTTATGACCCTTTTGAGCAGTGTCTTGATGCAACTTCTTTTGTGTCTGTTGGGGTGGTTGCTTTCGTCGTTTAAGACTTGGTCTATGTGTGTGTCTTTCCTGTATACCTTTGTGGTGAATTCTCTGTTCGGTGTTCTCTGTACCATCACGTCTTGGAATGGGGGTTAGTTGTCCTTTTCTTCGTCTCTAGTGAATCGGATTCCTGTGAGTGTGACCAGAAAAATGTGGATATGAGATGGCTTCAGAAATAGTGTTGATGAGATATTGAAGAAACTCCACTATTCCTTTAATGGCAAAAGATTAACTTGCGAGAGAATAGGGCCCCTTAAAGATCAGTAAAGTTACATATGTGTGGAACCGCAGGAGATGGGACGGACACTAAACAATCATTTCTCCTCAGTATTTAATGTGGAGGATGTTACAAGAGCGAGCTAATGACGAAATATATAGTGATATCTTGAAAAGTGTCTATATTACAAGGAAATGTTGGACATATTCAAGCACATAAAGGTGAACAGATCCCTGGTCAGTTGTATCGACAATTTTGTGAGAAGCTAGGAAAGAGATTGCTCACCATTTTTCTGATATATTTGTATCATTGATTTCTACAGGTGAGTTGCCAAAAGACTGGAGGGCTGCTAACATAGTGTCATTGTTTAAAAATGTAAGGAAAAGCCAGGTAACTATAGACCAGTGAGCTTGACGTCAATGGTGACTAAATTGTTGGAGGGGATTTTGAGGGAAAGAATGTATATGCATTTGGAAAGACAAGGACGGAAGAGGGATTTGTACATTGGAGATCACGTCTCACTGACTCGGTGGAACGTTTTGACGAAGTGATGAGGATGATTGATGAAGGCAAGAGAGTGGATGTTGTCTTTATGGAATTCAGTAAGAAAACCAAAATGTTCTACATGGTAGACTGGTTAGCAAGGTTAAACTGCCTGGAATCCAGGGAGAGCTCGCCATTTAGATCCAAACTTTTCTTGAATATTGAAGACAGGGCGTGACAGTGGACATATCTTCATTAAACTTGGGGACATGTGACCAGTGATGTGACGCAAAGATCAATAGTGGGTCCCCTGCCTTTTCTCACTTATACAAATCATCTGCATTTGAGTATATGAAGTATGGTCAGTGCGTTTGTAGATAATAACAAATTTGGTGGTGTAGTCGACAGTGAAGAATTATATCTCAGACTATGGACTTTGCTTAGTTGAACCGAGGAGTGGCAGATGGAGTTTATTTTAGATAAATGTAAGATGTTACATTTTGGTAAGACAAATCAAGGCAAGACATATAGGTAGGGTCCTGTCCTAAGCTGCCAATCAAGGAGAACTCCATAGAAATTACCTAATCCTGCAGAGAGAAAGCGGGCTACTGGACCACGCCGAACCTCTAAACAGTATCCCACTGGACAATCCCCTACCCTATCCTTCTGAGCCTGTATTTTCCATGGTTAATCCACCTCGCCTACACATCCCTGGATACTATATGCAATTTAGCATGGCCAATCTACCTTCATCTGTATATCTTTATACTGTCGGAGGAAAATATAACATCCAGATGAAACTCATGCAGACACGGGCAGAATGTGCAAACTCCACACAGGCCGTCATTCAATAATGGAATTAAACCCAGATCGCTGCGCTCTGAAACAGCAATGCTAGTCACTGAGCTACTGTGTCACCTTGTGGTGCAGGTTCTCTGAAAGGGCCGTCACAGGTAGACAGTGTAGCGAAGAAGGCACTTGGTGATATTCTCTTTATTGGTCCGTGTTTTAATTCTAAGCATTTTCTCGACATGTTGCATCTGTACAGGACTTTGGTTTGGCCACTTTGTAAATACTGCCTTTAATTACAGCCTCCCTGCTGTCGGAAAGATGTTGTCAAACTTGAAAGGGTACGGAAGAGATTTAAAGAATGTTGCAGGTGTTGGAGTGTTAGAGTTACAGGGAGCGTTTGAATAGGCTGGGACTATTTTCAATTGTTGAGGCTGAGGGGTGACCTTAAAGAAGTATATAAAATCATGAGGAGCATAGATAAGGTAAAAACTCAACGTCTTTTCCAAGGATAGGCGAGTCCATAAATAGAAGATGAGGGTTTAAGGTGAGAGGAGAAATATTTAAAAAGGGACATGAGGGACAACATTTTCACTCAGAGACTGCTATGTGTATGGATTGAACAGTCAAAGGAGGTGGTGGAGGCAGGTACAGTTACACCATTTAAAATGCATCTGGATGGATACAGGCATGGGAGGTATTAGAGGGAGATGGACCAAGTGGTGGCAAGGAGGGCGAGATTTATTTAGGATATTTGGTCGGTATGGATGACCGGACTGAAGGATCTTTTTCTGTGCAGTCCATCCCTGAGACTCTATTTCCTCTTGAGTGTATAACACGGGAACAGGAGGAGGACATTAAGCTTCTGAATTCTGCCAGCTTGTTTGCTCAATTACTCAGAGTAAAATACAAAAATACATCATTCAGATTTTAATGGTGATTTACAGAACCAGGGGAATGACTTTTAGTCAAGAGAAGCGGTAAGGAATGTGAAGAGGCCATTCAGTCCCTCAATTCCATTCCACAGGAGCAGCAGGTGAGCACAGAGCTATTGGAGCCTGTTACACAGGAACGGGAGGAGGACATCTATTTTCACAGACTTGGGATCAGGAGGCAGTCATTCACCCGCTCGAGGCTGTGACACAGGAACAGGAGCAGTTATTCACCCGCTCGAGGCTATGACACAGGAACAGGAGCAGTCATTCACCCGCTCGAGACTGTGACACAGGAACAGGAAGGAGTCACTCAACTGCTCGAGACTGGGACACAGGAATAGGAGGCAGTCACTCAACGGCTCGAGACTGGGAAAAAGGAACAGGAGGCCGTCACTGAACTGTTTGAAACTGGGCAACAGGGAAATCTGGAGGCTAGTGAGGCCCGAGGGTCCTGTTATGCAGGAACAGGAGGAGGTGCCTCACTCCACACTAGTATGGGACACTGGGAGAGAAGGGGATTTTGCTTGCAACAAACATAAATACATGAATCAGTTGCATTCGTGGTCCATTCAATCCTGCCCCACCATTCACTTAAATCACGGCTGATCTGATTGTGATTCCCTCATTCCATTTTACGGAGACTGTCCTCTCTGCAGCCTCTGCTCCATTTTTGGTCATGTTGCACACCCAGATGCTTTAACAACAGTCACCATCTCTCAACATGAGGGTCGGGTCTCAGGATGAGTCAGGATTTGAAGGGTCCAATCACAAGAAAGAGAACACAAAATAAAGGTATTGCCAGATGTTTAGTTCTCTCACATTCCCAATCAAACTCACATAACTAGTCCATCCATAATACATTCAGGATGGAGCACTGTGTAGACATGGCTAGCGTTCTGCTGAATGCAACCCAGCAATATCCAGAATGGAACTCTATGCAGCCCACACCAAACTTGATCTGTAATCCTGGGATAAATGTCCAGCGTGGGGAGCTGTGCAGACCTCACAGGTTCATTCATATATAAACACAGGCTGTTCCATTTTTCGGTAACACTGTGTTAGATCACTGCCCAGTGTGGGGAAACCTGCAGCCCATGATGGAAATGACAGGCTATGCAGCTCCCATCCAGTTACAGCTCCATATCTCCACTGTAACTTGACAAGGGGTGCTGCAGATGTGAAAATCATTGCAAGGGAGAGATGTAAATAGCAACAGTTGAAACACCAATAGTTCTGAGGCGAGAATCACACAAATATTTAAAGACGAAATAACTGAGTTAATATCCGATGAGGTTTTGTGAATGGTGCAAGGAAGTAAGAAGGGGATGGTGATGCTATAGTAGTTTCACTATAAGCCTCCAAATCATGAATGGGAATTGGAGGAACAAATATGCAGCAAAACCGGTGAGAGTTGCAGAAGCAATAGAATTATCATAACAGTTGATTTAAATTTTCCTAATGTAGACTGGGACATCCAGATGGTTAAGAAATTCGATGGAACGTTATTTCTTAAGTTTGTTCAGGAAAGTTTTCCCAAGCAGTATATAAAAGGTCCAACAAGGGAGGGACAAACTCGACCTACTGTTAGGAAATAGGGATGGATAGGTGACGGTGGTAAAGTGACTAGTGTTATATTAATTTTAAAATGGGAGGGGCAAAATTGGTCCACAGATTCAAGTTCTAAATTGGGGCAAGGCATATTTTGTTGGAATTAGACAGGGGATTGCAGGGCTTAATTGGAGTAGTTTGTTTTCAGGTAAAATTATGTCGGGCACGAGGGAGGACTGTAAAAGTGAGATAGCTCGAGTTCAAAGTTTACATGTTCCTGTGAGGGTGAAGGGAAAGTGAGGCTGGAAGAGAAAACCCTGGATAACAAGAGATATTGAGGTTCTGATCAGCAAAAATGAGGCGTGGCTCAGGTACAGACAGCTGGAATCAAAGGAATCTCTGGAGGTACACACGGGATACTGGAGTTGAATGAAGAAGCAAATCAGGAAGGCGAAAAGGGAGTATGAGATAGCCTTGGCTGAGAATATTAAGGTGAATCCAAATTCAATATAGTGAAGAAAAAGAACAACTAGAGAGAGAATACGATGCCTTAAAAACCAAAATGGACATGCATGTGTAACACCACAAGAGATGGTTGAGGTCCTCAATTTCCCCTCTGTGTTTATCATGAAGAAAGACATGAAGACCTGTGACCTTTGGGAGGTTAGTTGTGATATCTCGTAAAGTCCAAATCACAATAGAGATGCTGTTGGAGATATTAGAATGTACAAAGTCAGATAAATCCCTTGGGCCTGACTAGATGTATCCAAGAGCACTGCAAGAGGCGAGAGTTAACAGCTTAGGGGTCAAGGTCCCGGAAGACTGGGCGATAGCAAATGTAGTTCCCTTCTTCAAGAAGGGCTGCAAATAAATGTCTGGGAAATATAGACCATTAAGCTTCACATCTGTTTTCGGTTCACCACTTCAGACGGTTCTGAGATATAAGATATGCATGCATTTGGAAAGGCAGAGTTTGAATTGGAGCAGTCAGTATAGCTTTGTGCGTGGCAGATCATGCCTTACAAGCTTTGCTAGAGTTTTTTGAGGAAGTGACCAGGAACGTTGACGAGGGCACGGCGGCGGACATAGTCTATATGGATTTCAGCAAGGCCTTTGGTAAGATTCCACATGGAAGGTCCATGTAGAAGGTTAGATTGCGTGAACTCCAAGGTAAACTGACAATTTGGCGACACAATTGGTTTGACATTTTGGCTACGGTGGAGGTATGCTTATCGGACTGGAGGTCTGTGACTAGTGGAGTGCCTCATTGGTCGGTATTGTCCCCATTGCTGTTTGTTATCTATATCAATGATTTGGACAAGAGTGCACAACGCAAGGTTATTAAGTTTGCAGATGACACTAAAACAGGAGGTATCGTTCACAGTGAGGAACGTTATCAAAATTGCAGCAGTACCTTGATCAACTGGGGAAGTGGGCTGAGAAATAGTAAATGGAATTTAAGATAGATAAGTGTGAAGTCTTGCATTTTGGAAAGTCAAATTCAGATGGGAGTTTAATGGTGAATGAGAGGGCCTTAAGGAGTGTAGTGGAACAAAATGATGTTAGAAATCAGTTGCACTCTTGTCTGAATTTGTGTCATAGATACACAGGCCAGTGAAGAAGGCTGTTGGCACACTGGCCTACATCAGGGCATTGTGTATAGAAGTTGGGACGTTATGTTTCAGTTTTACAGGATGTTGGTAAGGCTGCAGTTGGAGTATTGTGTTTAGTTTTGTTCACCTTGCCCTAGAAAGGATATTATTGAACTCGAAAAAATGTAGAAGAAATTTACAAAGATGTTTCCGGGGCTAAAGGGTCTGAGTTATAGGGAGAAGTTGGGCAGCTTAGAACATATTTCTTTACAGCGTAGAAAACTGAGGAGGATTATATAGGATTGTAGCTCTTATCAAATCACGAGAGCCATGCATAGGGGTGAATATTTCAAATATTTTGCAAGGTTGGGGAACCAAAAACTACAGGACACGTATTACTGTTTGGAGAGAACAAAAATAAAAAGGAACCTGAGGGTCAACATTTTTACACACAGTGTGTTTTGCATATCGACTGAGCTGCCAGTGGAAGTGGTTGAGGTGGGTACAATAACACCATTGAAAAGGTATTTGGATAAATACATGGATAGGAAATGAGAAAGGGCAGGGAAATGAGGTGAGTGTGGATGTACATTTTGGTTAGCATGGACCAGCTGGGCCGAAGGGCCTGTGTTCTTGCAGTAGAAACGTATGCCTGTAAATACGTGTGTTTCTTGACAGAGACAGAGAGGGACAGGCTGAGAAAAAATGTCATGGAAAGGTATGTTCACAGGTTTCAGAATGCTGAAATGAAGCCATTTTGATAGTAACATGCAAAACGGGTCAGTGTTATGAAGAATTATGAGTGAATGGAATATTGCTGTGAGTTCAGGCGATAGAGAGTTTTGAATGAGCATTTGTTCTGCAGCTTTGTAACTGGGAGTGAGGACAGCAGAGTCTTTGGCTCATTGAGCCATATAAAACATTAATTTATCTCAATGTCATTTTCATTGAGTGTGACAGAGGGATTGTCTGTACGAAGCTGAGCTATTTTCCTGGTTTCACCTTATCGAACTCACCTCATTAAATACCACCGACACCACCCCCTCTCATTGAATGCCAGCCCGATTCTCCCATCCATCATGACTGGAGGTACTCACAGCCCCAAATGTCCCCAGATGGCACTGGTGCCATCTTTAAAAGGCTGAGGGGCACACGGCAAAGCTTTCTCAGTTTGGAGCTACCCTGTACAGTTTACCCCGAGCATGGCAGATAAGGGGCAATTACACTACAGTTTGGTGTGCATAGTGGATGGGCTAGTACAGAGGGGGACCATTCCCTTCCCAGGATGGGCCATAACACCAGACCCACCGAGCGTGGTCTGTGCTCACTACCCAGCTCAGTGCAGTACCTGCGGTGTGAAGAAATGTCCAGTAATACAGGGCAAGCATCAATAACCTTCCCCGTTCTGTCAGGATAAGGGTCACCGTACTGTATCTGCTCCCTCACACTCACTGTATAGCTGTTATAGCACGAACAAGGCTCATGCTCCACCACTCTCACTGTCGCATGCAGCAGCCTCGCTCCCTATCTCTCTCACCTTTGCAATACCCCCTACACAGTAAAAGAATATTCCGGAGAATACCAATTATGGAATGTTCAACACAGTGTTCCAAATAATGCCCAGTTTCAGGAAAATGGCAGTGACCCAGTGTGTAACACATAAGAGGAAGGAGTAGGGATGCACGTTTTCCAAATCATACACATTTCAAACCCTGTTAAGGCCATTCAGCCTTTCAAACGTGCTATAGCATTTAATAAGGTCCCGGCTGATCTGATGCTTTCCTCAGCTCCATGTTGCAGGAGCTTTCAGTCGTTCAAACCCCTGGATTCCTGTCACTGTCCAGACGGCACTCAGGCACTTTTACCATAGTTTTCTTCAAGCGCCGGTTTGAGGGCATTTCACATGGAATGCAATCTCCTCACAGTATATTCCATCAACTATATACTTTCATGCAACGGTCAGCATACTTTACACAGACAAAACAAAAATCTACATTTATTTTATAGTTATAGATAACCAATCACACTTAGGAAATTCTGGTTATTTCACTTGACTCACCTTAAATATTAAACCAAAAACAGCTTCTAAACACGTCTTGTTATGAAATACAATTTCGAGCAGAGAACGTTTTTACCCTCAGCCGTTATCTTGACCGTTATCTGAATTTTACCACTTTCCTTGTTATGAATGTTTCCTTTGCCCTTTGTCTGTGACTATTTCTGTGTGTAACAGTTACACAGTCTCCCACTCGGTTGGCAGGATGGCTGATTTGTGATACAGAGGAGGCAAACAGTGCAGGGTAAGTTCCTCACACTGACAGAGGTTACCATGAATCTCTCAATCTCACCCCATCACCCGAGGTGTGGTGACCCTCAGGATAAACTGCCATGAGTGGTCTCTCTAATGAGAGTTCTTTGGGACTCTATTCTATCAATGTTAGCATTTTAATATTATTTAAAATATCTTTATTGAAAAATAGATTTTTAATATTATAATAAACCAATAACAACACAACTCAAGTAAATGATCAAAATTACACGCATGTGCATATACAAGCAAAACAAGTTAAAAACACTAAACGGACAGAAGAAAAACAAAAATAAACAAGAAATAATGAATAAATACTGCAGCTCAGCGTAACAAAGTTATAGCTCTCGTTCTTCAAGTGCATTAACTGATATCCATTTTTCTGTTCATTATTCTTCCTCTTTGGATATAAGAGTCATTAGATGATATCGTCAGGGCTGTATAAAAGCCCTTCTGAGAGTGGCAGATAAGCCTGTATCACGGTATTCCAAAAAGGTCGGCCATGTCTAATATAAATATCTGTATTTTTTTTGGGGGGGGGACCATGCTAGTAAAAAAGTTCAAAGGGATATTCTCCATGAAGAGCTTACGATGACCCGGGGGTGGGGGCGGGGCGGCGGCGGCGGGGTTTCAGACATCCAACACAACAGAATGCTTTTCCTAGCATAGAAAGTAAGGATATTATTTCACATGTGCATCAGTGTAAAGTACCCTGGGCAGGCCCAGGAAAAGAGAAACCAAGTCCATTTCCAATTCATTCCCCGGGACCCACTCTGTCACACCTACCACAGTGCTCCAATATATCTGAAGCCTGCAGCACCGCAAGCAATGAGGAAGAGTGCCTGTAGTCATTCTACATTTCGGACATGCTGAAGATAATCCCACTTTGAATTTTGAGAGATAATCTGGGATAAGATAGAATCAGTGAAGAATTTTCAACTGCATGGAATGGGTGCTGTTACAGATGAAATCCTTCGAACATTTTCACAAATATCCTCCCATGTCTCCGAAGTGGCCCGAACCCGCAACTCTCTCTCTCGCAGACATCACAAAGCTGCACAGTCTCGTCTGAGGGGAGACTCTCCAACTAATGATAAAATGGTACTGACAGAGAGTGTATTCTAAGCAATATGCAACAAATTCTCTCTATCGGATCTGTAAGAGTATGTTAAAGCAAATCTCTGATCTGGAAAAAGAAAACAGAAGAGGTCTCTACTAGGTAATCCATACGTACGCGTTATTTGATCAAATCATATCATTGTTTCTCCCTCAAATAACACGTGGTGGCTCAATGGTGAGCATTTGTGTCTCACAGCACCAGGGTCTCGGCTTTCGTTCCGTCCTTGGGTGACTGGCTGTGAGGAGTTAACATTCTCGCTGTGTCTGTCTGGGTTTCCTCCCACAGTCCAAATATGTGCAGGTTAGGTGAATTGGTCATTGATAAATCACCCATCGTGTTCAGGAATGAGGAGGTTGGGTCATTAGGCAGGGTGAATAGAGAGTTGAAGGGGAATGGGTCTGGGTGGGTTACTCTTCAGAGGATCGAAGTGGATTTGCTGGGCCCAAAAGCTTGTATCCACACTGCAGGGATTCTACGAATTCTAAATCAGTCAAGCAAGGTACACCCCTGGCTGCCCACTGCTTAAACCTGGAATCCATTATCCCCGGATGACAACCCGGTATTCCAATTACTGGGGTAAGAAACATGGTTTTGGCTGTATTGCCCTCGATCTGACACATTGTCATTCATGCTTTAACTGTATTGATAATTATTGGGTTATGACAATGCTCCATAAATGTTGTCATTTTGTCTAAGAACAACAAGGGTTCATTTTGTCTGAGAGGGTTCACATCTATCCGTATTGACGCTGAGTCCTCAGCGGCCCAAGCACTAATGTAGGATAAAAAGAGCTTAATTTATAGCTTTTAGTCTGGGAGATCTACTCCCCACAATCTGTGGGGTAGTTGCAATTTGGTTAGCTTATAAAGAAGTTGCCAAATAAAAGAGCTAAACCAGCCATTACGTCTCCTAAATACGTGTCCGAGAAACACCAAAGAAAGCATTCACACGGGGTATAGCAAATGAGGAAGGACATTCATTTAATAAGAGTATTGAACCGAGCCAGGATATTGGAAGTGCTTCCCATCTTTGAAGGTCTTGTTTAATTTTGTCAAACACATCGACATCGTTCACGTTAATAAATTATCAAAGACTGGTGTAATGAGTATAGCAACATAGAGAACCCCCCAACCCCCATGATCATTTCAAAATAAACCAGGATTTCCCCTCAATATCAGGTATTTCCCTAAGGCCTCCCATAGGCATGGCGGCCAACGTAGTAAAATTAATCTTATAGCCCAAAAAGGAATCAAGCGAATTAATGTGGGCTGCCAAAATTGTGGGATTTGACAAAAATCATAAGACCCTCATCTGTACCCAACATAATCTTACGTGGCATCTATCCCACTTCTAGTATATGTTGTGGTAATATTCCCAATTGCGCAGGATGCCACCGAATCTAAGATTGTTGTAGGGATGGGGAAGCGATCCACCCTCATGTGCCATTTCTGTGTGTTAAAGAAGAAAATAAAATCCCTACTTGTGAGGTAGATCTGCCTCCAGACATCCACCAGCTCTAGTTCTGCACACAAATCCACTAATTGCTTACATTATAACGAGGGTATTGGGGAATCTTTGGACATTCTGCCCACTGTGGGGTCCATAAGACAGTTGAAATCTCATTCTACAACAATGTGCCATGATGCGAGATAACTTAATTTGGAAGATGCAATTACCAGGATTTTAAGAGGGTGCACCAGGGGGCAATAAACATTCAAAATACTGTATTATTTCCCAAAGTTCAAGGCATTGGGGATTACGATCGTCCCGTGAGTGTGTAATACAATCTAGTAATTGAAATGGAAGATTCTTCCTGTCCAGTATGGCTTCTCCCCTACTCCTAGTATTAAATGACGAGAAATAAACCCGATCAAACCCGCCCTGCTGTAACGCCAACTGTTCATTGTCATCAAGGTGCATCTCCTGCAATAGGACAACATTTACCCTCTCCATTCTAGATTAGAACGTATACTTTTCCTCTTGACTGGCAGATGGCTCCCCTTAATGTTCCAGGTACAGCATTTAAGCACATCATTATCCATAACACACTGTAGCAACATTTCAACTCTAGAGTTTCACATCGAATTACACATCGCTGACCATTAATGACAAAAAAACTCATAGAACCTAAAAACTGTACAAACTAACTACTACAACTAACAAGCTCCCAAAACCTTCTAAAGCAAAACACATTGAAAAAAACAAAAGAACGAAATATAAACCAACGTTCCAATAACATTCGAAAGTGGAATTTACCTTCCCCACACCCCCCCCCCCCCCCCCCCCCCCCACACTCTCCACCCCGCCAACTGGGGATGCTTACATATCTTAAAACTTTAAGTTCTGCCAGCTAGCAATATGGAATCCAAGGCAATTAACAACAAAAATCGGACTTGACTGGCCCTTCGGTAGGCACTTCGTCAACACCACTACCTATGTAACTCTCTCCAGCTTGAACTGCCCCCAGACGCGAACAAAGAAAGAGAAAAGGTGTAGTAATACTAACGAAAAAGTTAAAAATGAGTACTCTACCCATCCCCAACTATAATTTAACACTGGCTAATACCAGAAATATCCGACAAAATTTCTTTAAGGAGAAACATGATTATCTAAGTATCCAGCTTACTTTAAAATGACCACAAAGATTTTGCTTTCTCTGCAGAGTCAGACGAATTCGTGGATCCATTGAAAGCAATACAGAGCACCGCCGGGTTTCCTAAGAATACTGAATCCAGAGTTCCCTTACTCTTCTCTTGATCTCATCAAAATATTTTCTTTCCTGAATCACGGCCGCTGAAAAATCCTGAAAGAACATAATCCTGGAGCTCTCGTGAATTAAACACATTGGATTTTTCCCCTGGGTTCTGAAAGCTTCCATCAGTCTTTATTTGTCCCATAACTATGTAATCGCGCAAGGACAGGATGAAGGCGTTGGCCTGCGTCTGACTTCCGCGCCGTAACCCGATGAACTGTCTCACTCTTCACCCATCCCTCCTCAGTTTCCAAGTGAAGGAATCGCTGCAGCCAGTTCTTGAAAAAAACTCAGCGGCACACCACCTTCTGTCCGCTCCAGCAAACCGACGATGTGAATATTCTTCATCCTACCCCTGTTTTCGAGGTCGTCATCTTGTTCAGTTAAGAGGCAGACCTGCTTTTCAAGGCCGAGGATACTCGCCCGAGAGGAATCGATCACGGTCTCTGTCGCTGCAGTTCGACGCTTGGCATCGTCTGTTCTGTTTCCAAGGCTGTCAAGTTGCTGCTCATGTTTTTGGAGCACGGCTGAGAGCGGCTCTAGCCACTGCTGAACCCTTCTTCAATCATGGCTTCAATCATTTCACATAACTTGGTGAACTCAGTGACCAAGGCCTGGTTAGTAACTGGGTCCATGGAACGAGCAGAGTGGGTTGCAGCTACAGCCTCAGGCAGGCTCGATGCTTCTGACGGGTGCACCGTGTGTTGGGTCTTACTCGATCCTTTCCCGTGTTTTGTCATTTCCCTTTGACAAACCGGGATTATAAAGATTCTATCGCTCTTTTAGTGTTGAGTTTTAAGGAAGTGGCTGGGATGGGGTGGGTTAGAGAACCATTTTGCATGTTGATGCAGAGCCCAGCAAAGCAGACCTTCTGGATCGCCGCTGTGGGAAAGAGTGTTCCAAAGACTCTCAGCATTTTGAGAAAACAATTATGATTTGAGTGTGAGATTGTTTTTTTGTGTCTCCTTACCTGAGAAAGAATATAATTGCATTGGAAGCAGTTCAGAGATATTTCATTTCACGTATTCCTGGGGTGAAGGGTTTATATTATGAAGGCTTTAACAGGTTACTCTTGGAATGAGAATGAAACATACAAGACCTTGATAAATGTGGATTAGGTATGTACCCACTCAGTGTTTGTATAGTTCAAATTTATTGTTATTGTCATAGAATCTCTACAGTGTGGAAGCAGGACATTCCGTCCATTAAGTCCACGCTGACCCACCAAACAGCATCCCACCTGGACGTGCAACCAGTCCTTATCCATGTAACCCTGCATTTCCCATAACTAACCCATCTAACCAGATCATCCATGGGCACTATGGGCAATCCACTTTAAACTGCACATATTTGGACTGTGGCAGGAAACTGGAGCACTGGGTGGAAACCCACATAGGTATGGGGAGAATGTTCAAACTCCACATAGAGGGTCGCCCGAGGTTGGAATTGAGCCCAACTCCTTGGTGATGTGAGGCAGCAGTGCTACCCACAGATCCAACATACTCCTCCGTTAGTTCTGTCAGTAACTTGGGGCTGGATAAAAAAATCTGCCTGACTTGTTCTTATCACTGAACCTGACCCAGTCTGAGACCTTTTTCATCGGCCATATAACCAACCTGGTTGCATTTAAAATTTGTTGTAAGCAGTGGAATAGTGGGACTAGAAAAGGAAAGAGTGACACCCTCCATCCTCAGTCACATGGAGTGAGAAAAAAAATCACAAAGTGGGAATTCATTCAAGTGGGAATTCTCTCTCCCAGAAGTTTGGGATGGCTGAATCTTTATATTATATCGAGGCTAGCCTCGTCTGATTTCCCATTGACAGGTGAATCAGGGATAATGGTGCATGGAGAGAAAGGTGCAGCTGGGACCACTATGAGATGAGCCATGACTTTATTTACTGGTGGAATAGTGTCGAATGGCCCACTCGTGTCCCTCAGCTCTATGTTCTGATGTTTCATTCAGCTCTTCGGATCTGCTACACAGGGGCAGATCAACGCCACTCCGATGGTTGGGTGCAGTTTTGGCAATATACTTGGAAAATCCAGGCTGGGGCAGGAAGTGACACTCACCCCCAATCACTATTTCCAGGCTTCCCCACTCTACAACTTCTGGTCCAGATGTGGGTCGTGTTACAGATCCAGATTTACTGTGAATACAGCCCCAATACCCCACCCAGCGTTAACTCAAATCCTCTGCTCACCCGAATGCAGCATTACACAACACAACTTCCGGGAAAATAACCAGTAACTTTTCAAAAGCATAACATGTGAATTTAATAAATAGGAAGAAGAGTAGGCTATTCGGCCCCTCAAGATTGCCCTGTCATTTAATATGAATATGGCTGATCTACTTCAGGTCTAATTCCACTTTTTGCCGACTCCTTGTATCCCTCCACACCTCTCTGGGTTAAGGAATTCCAGACATTCACTACCGTCTGACAGAAGACATCACTTTGCATCTCAGATAGAAATCGATATTCCATAATCTGTATTTATGTCCTCGAGTTCAAGACTCCACTCAGGAATGGTAACTACGTCTCAACATCTACCTTCTCTAGTCCCTTCTGTGTCTGTATTTTTCAGCAGTATCACTCCTCATTTATTTAAACCCCAATGAATAATCGCCTCACCATTTTAGAGATTCTCAGTAACACAGCCCTTTCATCCCTGGAAGCTGGCTAATGAACCAACCTAGTTACTTGCTGCATCAACATGCTGACTTTATGTTTCAAACACAGGAACACTCCAATCCCTTTGTACTGTTCTTTTTCTGGAAGTCCTCTCCATAAAATAACAGCCTGCCTTTTGATTCTCAGTGTCATCCTCAAACTCGGATGTATATTGCACTCAGCTCCCTCCTTCAGACTATCAGTATATAGTGTAAATAACTGATGCCATCGGACTGATAGCCGTGGTCCTCCAGCAGATCCACCTTTATCATGAAGATTCATTTATCCTGACTCTCCGATTTCTATGTGTTAACCAAACATCATACCATGTTAATACATTATCCATCATGCTACGAGCTTCTGTCTTGTGTAAGAACTTTTATTTTGTAATACCTTGTGGAAAAACTCTAGAAAGCTTGGTGTCTACCAGATCTCCTTTATCAAGTCCGCTTGTTACATTTTCATGCATCTCCAGAAATACTTTGCATGATTTTACAGGGCAAAGTATAATTTCACTTTCAGAGAGCCACACTAATTCTGCGTGCAACTTTTCTAAATGTCCATGCTGGCCAGGTTTTCCAAATTAAGCTCGTTACATCTGCTTTCATTTGGCCCATATGCCTCTAAATGTTTCCAATCCAAATGAATTTTAAATGTTTTATCAGTACATGCATCTACTACTCTTTGTCTGACAACTCATTCCAAACCCACACCACCCTCTGTGTAAAAACACAGTCCCTGCGTCCCCTGTAAATTTTCCCTCTTTCATCTTAAACCTATGCCTTCTAGGGCATAACTCCCCCATCCTGTGGAAAAGACCTTGGCTATTCACCCTATCCATACCTCTCATGATTTTAGAAACTTTTATAATGTCATCTCTCATCCTTTTACACTCCATCCAATACTAACTTCAAGAACAAACATTTAAAGATAAATACTGCAAATTTGAAACTATACTAAACAACACAGATAAACAATAGTCAGCCCAAACTTCTTACTGTGACTTGTTTTTTTCTCCCTATTACAATACTAAGGCAGCATGAAACGCTTACTAGTGCCAATAAGAAGTCAATCACCTGATATCCTTTGTCTAAAGGTGGTGATGATCTCGACAGTGAAAACGTATTTCTGGTCAGATCTTTATAATGCCACATAGTCAACCTTCTCCCTCCCTTGACCTTGTGTGATTGTGTCTCCGTTATCTTGCACTCAATACAGAGAACCCCTTTCTCCATTCACACCTTATTTTAAACCCATTTTATATCATCTTCTCGTTCACCACTGCTAAAAGCCGGTTTATCTTTGCCACGCCATCTTTCCCTGTCACCTATCTCCCACCTCTGGCAAGGTATTAAAAAGCAAAGTTTCCAATGCTTTTCAGTTGTGAAGAAGTGTCACACTGGGCTTGAAATGCTAACTTTGTTTCCCTGTCTCTGCAGATGCTGACAGACCTGCTGAGTTTCTCCAGAAATGAATAGGCACAGAACAAACTTTCACAAAACAAATAACTATGGATACTGGTAATAAAAATACCAAAATTGCTTGAGAAACTGGGAGCTTTGCAGAGGGTCACTGGACCTGAAAGTTTAACACTGCATTCATTCCAGTTGATGCTGCAACATCTTCAGCAATTTCTGTTTTTGGACAATTTCCAAAGAAGTATGTCAAAGATGCTCAAGCATCCTGTCCAACATGGAGTGCCGTATACTGGGAACTGAACAATAACGCGTGGTGCGCAAGTTCCTTGACTCTGAAAGTACATATGTCTGGCATCACTGACACTACAGAGCTCTTAACCATGGTCAGGGAGAAAAACAGAGGGAAACACATTCACTTCAAATACGGAAGGTGACATTGTGGAAGAGAAAAGATTTAGATAATTACTTTAAATGGATTGAGTTGAAGTAACAAATTAGAGGCGTGACACCAGAGAGAGGCCCTCAGCAGAATGAGATAATGAAAATGCAAGTGTTACCGCATCAGAAACCAGGTTAGGTACAGAATAGAGGGCTGATGGGTGAATGGGTTTCGGTTTGAACTGGGGGACAGTCAATAGAATTGAATTGTAGATATTGCAACTCAAATTGGGTTATCATTTGATGCTGTAGACCACAGCAGCAGCAGAAACAGAATTGTATTCAACGACAATCTGTAACATTTTCCCGACGATAATTCATCAGTCCACCATTTCCATCAAACCGATCCATGGTTCAGTGATGAGTGAGGCTGAACATGCCAGGGTCGAAATCACGTGGACCTAAACCTGTTGACAACCTCTCTCCACTCCCCACTCCCCTTTCCACCTCTCCTCCCTCCTCTCCCCTCTCCAATCTCTCCAAATCTGTTGCTTTTATGCAATCACTGACTTCCCTTGTCAGCCCTGGCTGTCTCATCCTCCCTTTACCATGCTTTCTATTCCTCGGCAATAATCTCTGCTGTGTCTCCTGAATTAATCTTGGAATCTGCTGCTATTGCTGTTCCCCTGTCTTTCATGTTGACCTCTCTTCCAGTCAATCCTACCCAGCTTCTTCCTTATGCCTCTGTAGTTGCCTTTATTCAACTGAAATACCGATACCTCTGACTCTATCTTCTCTCTCTCAAATTGCAGAATAAATTCAATCATGTTCTGATCATTGTTTCCGAAGTTTACGTTCACGCTAATCTCCCTTACGAATCCTGCGTCATTAAATCCAGTATCATCTGTTCCCGAGTGGGCTCCACCAGAAGTTGCTCCAAAAAGCCATCTCCTAAATATTCCTAAAATTCATTTTCTTGCGAACCACTACCATCTAATGTTCCCAGTTCCCCTTCATACTGAAATCACCCATGATTACTGTGCTTTGCCTTTTCTACACATCTTTTCTATCTTCTGGTGTATCTTGTGCCCCAGATCCTGACTACTCTTTGGAGCCCTGTACAAGACTTCAACTGTGGTTATCTTACCTTTGTGGTCCCTCCATTCTACCTACTCAGATTCTACACCATCTCACCTTACTTCCTTTCTTACTATTGATTAAATTTAATTTCTTACTAATAATGCAAACCCACTCCCTCTGCCCACCTGCTTATTGTTTCGATAGGACAAATATCCTTAAATATTCAGATCCCCTTGCAGCCACATCTCCGTGATGTCCATCGCTTCATACCTGCTGATTTAATTCAGCGCCACAAGCTCATTTACCTTATTCCTTAAACAGCATGCATTCAGTTGTAACCCCTTCAGTCCTGCATTAACCGTCCCACTTCTCATTGTCATTCATTTGCGCAGTGCCCTTGAAGTTTGATTGTTAAACATTTCCAGATTCTCTATCCTATTTGTGACTGTGCTGGTGATTTTAATAACCTCTCCTGAGTTCTGTATTCTTACCTCCTCTTTTAATTCGGCTTTTCTAATTAAACCCTATAACTGCACCCCCCCCCCCACACACACACACAGACACACACACACACACACATACATACACACGCACACACAGACAGACAGACACACGCACACAGACACACACACACACAGACACACACACACACACTCACACACACATACACACACACACATACACACACACACAGAGACACACACAGACACACACACACAGACACAGACACACACACACACTCACACACAGACACACACACACAGACACACACACACAAACACACACGGACACACACTCACACACACAGACACACACACACGCAGACACACACACACATACACAGACACACACACACATACACAGACACACACACACACACATGGACACACACACTCACACACACAGACACACACTCAGACACACACACATACACAGACACAAACACAGACACACACAGAAACACACACTCTCACACACACACACATACACAGACACACAGACACACACACAGACACACACACTCACATACACAGACACGCACACAGACACACACAGAGACACACACACACCCACCCACACACACACACAGGCACACACACAGACACACACACACATACACAGACACACACACAGACACACACAGACACACACTCTCTCACACACACACACTGACACACACACACACATACACAGACACACACAGACACACACACTCACACACAGACACACACACTCACACACAGACACACACACACACACACACTCACACACACACACACACACACACACACACACACACACACACACACACACACACACACACACACACACACACACACACACACACACACACACACACACACACACACACACACCCCTAATCAGTTTAAAGCTCTGTCTCCAGCCCTGGTTAGGATTAACTCGGACTCTGGTCCCAGCGCGGTTCACCTGACGACTGTCCCATCAGAGCAGGTCCTTTCTTCCTCAGTAATAAATGTGTTTATTCAACAAAAAATACAAGGATGAAAAGCCATTCTGTACATACCAAAATATGAAAACTACAAAAAGACAATATTGTTAAAATACACTTACTATATGGAGCTATATAAATTGTAATGTGAATTACAAAACCATGGAAGGGTATGCAATCTTTATCAATCATTATTTGACCCAGAGCTGAGATCCTGATTTCCCCTCTGCCAGTGATTCCCTTCACTGAGATTCCACCCTGCCTCTCGCAGTGTCTAGAGGGGCTACAAGTTCCTGTTGGCCCAGAATATTTAAATTAATCCACCTTCTCCCTGGAACCAATCTATTGGTCTATTGGATTGTGTTTAGCTGTCAGCCACTCAGTTCTGGGATGATATTCGCGATAAATGATCTGGGATGACAGCCAGTATCAGCATGGTGCTCACACGGTATGGCCCCAGACAAAGGGCTTACAGTCTGTGAGTGTTTCTAAGAAATGTTTCTGTGTATTCCTCCTCATGCTGTCTCCTGATCTAACTTCACATTCGTCTGACACCCCTTGCTCTCACTTACTCTGTAGCTCCCTTTTTTCACTCTGTTTATCTCACTTCATTGTCTTTCTTTCCGTTTAGTTCTCTCTCTCTCAGTCTAGCTCCGATCATTCCCTATATTTTCAAGTTGTCAAGTTGGAGAGCTCATGGACGCATGGTGGGCTGAATGGCCTCCTTCTGTGTTGTATTAATTCAGAAGTTCTCTGACCCACAGTAACAAGTTTTGGTGCCTGGAGAGACAAGCTGGTCCAGGGAAGGGCACAGTGGACAATTAACCATTATCTCTTCCTATTTTCTGACATGCAGCGACATCGAAATATCTGTTCAAACAAACAGATTCCTCACATTAAAATCAGCCCACTTCAGAGTGCCAGGCCACTGTGTTCAGTGCCCTCTGTTGTTTTTTTTTGTTGGTCTTAGCTGTACTGGGATTAGTCTCCCACTCCCCCTCAGTCACTGTTCCTGTGGACCTCCTGCTGTGGTAACCCACACCCCTCCCCCACCGCCGCCACACACTAGTTTAAACCCTTGTAAAGGACAATAGCAAACCTGCCTGCCAGGAGATTGATGCCAGTTCAGGTCCATCCCGTCCCACTTGTCTATATCTTACCAACCCGGGAATCCCAATGATCCACATATTGGAGATTGTTATCAGTTCATGTGCATCCCGTCCTTTTTGTGTATATCCTACCGATTCGGGAATCCCAATGATCCACATATCGGAAGTGCTGCCTCCCCGACCAGCACTTAGTTAACTGTGCTACCTTACGATTCCTTACCGCACTAGCACGTGACATATTCTAATGTCTCCAAAATTCAAATATCCTTTCAACATAACGCCAGCAAGGACTTTTCTTTAATCTGAATAGACTTGATAATAAAAACTTAAGTGTGACATCAGGAAAGTGAGACCACTGAATCAGTCCAGTGACCACCGGATCTGATATCTATCCCCGCCACCAAACCTGTTTGACAAGGCATACATATGGACCATCTATTTGCAGATGGCCGAGGATAAACAGAAGATTACAAAATGTCAGAGCAGATGGATGTAATTCAGCCTGTTTACTCAGCTTTGCTATTCAATTCGATTCTAGTTATTCTGTTCCTTTCAATGAGGGGGTCAGAAAGTTCCCAGTGTCGTTGTGCACACAGTCCTGCGAAGAGAGTATCCAGTGCCAGGCAATGGGGTGTGGGGAGTCCCAGGGGTGGCACAAGGAAAGGCTGCATGTAGTGACGATGGACTGAGGGAACTGAGAGAGATGGAATGGGCATCCAGGGACACTGCACTCCGACAAGTGGCCGGGCAAGATTCCTAAACACCCAGAGGAACCCGCGAACCACGGCTGCTTTTACAAAAACCTGTAACATTTGCTGCATTTCTCCATCGAGATGGTAGAAATCTGAAGCAAACACAGAGGCGTACTGTGGAGAGAGAAAAGAGTTAATGTTCCCAATGCAGACACGGGATGAATGTACAAAGTCCACACAGAGATTGGAAATGAACACAAGTCCCTCGCACTGTGAGGCAGCATTGCTGTGTCACCAGGCTGGCCAATGATGGATAATTGGGGATAGTAGAGTTAAAAGCATAGATACTGTTCTCCGTGATCGGGATTAAGAGTCCTGAAGGCTGTGTTGCCGAAATGGTGCTCGGGTTTGGGATATCTCATCTGGGTTGCAGAACTTGTCGCGGGTGGGGAATGATCCAAGTTTCAGGGTCCGTGTAGGTACCAATAGCTTGACAAACAAATGACAATTAGAAGAGCGACGGGTAATACAGGACTGAACTATTATATCGGAATGCATGCAGTATAAGGAATAAGGTAAATGAGCTTGTGACACATCCATAAATTGGCAGGTACGACATAGTGTGCATTACAGTGACATCGCTGCAAGAGCATCAGGATTGGGAGCTGAATATTCAAGGATATTCATCCTGTCGAAAAGATAGGCAGTTGGGCAGAGAGATAGAGTTGTCTCAGTATTAAGAATAGAGTTTAATCAATAATCAATAATAAGAAATGAAATAAAGTCAGGTGGTGTAGAATCTGTGTCGGTAGAATTGAGGAATCAAAAAGGTGGAAAATGTAGTTGGAGTTATAGACAGGGAGCTGTAAGATATACCAGGAGTTTGAAAGATCTGCAGGAAATGCAAAGTTACAGTGATCATGTGGGATTTCATTATACAGATGGACTGGGAATTCAGATTGAGGTTGGCAGGATAAGGAAGTTGTGGAATGTCTACGTGATGGCTTTTGGAGCAGCTTGTGCAGGCAGGCTAGATGAGTGGAGCTGAAAGCGACAGTGATCATAATATGATTGAATTTACTCTGCAATTTCAGGTGGGGAAGTTAGAATCAGAAGTAACAGCTGAATAAAGACCATTGCACAGATATGAGTGAGGAGCTGGGTAGAATTGACTGGGAGACGGGCCCAGCAGAAAGGACAGTACAACAGCAATGACAGGAGATTTTTGGAGTAATTCAGAATACAGCAGAGATTTATCCTAAGGAAAAAGAGGCTTGGGGTCAGGTCATTGAATATATTTGACACGGAGATAGATAGTTTTTGATTATCCAAGGGATGAAGGGTTATGGGGAGAAGGTCGGAGAATGAGCTTGAGAACCTATCAGCGATTATTGAATGACGGAGCAGACCCGATGGGCTAACTGTCCTAATTTATGCTCCTATATCTTATAGTCTTCTGGTCTAATCCTTAAGGAGGCACCTTGCATCTCTGAGAATATGGATTGATGTTCTTCATGAAGGTCAGAAGCTGATGGGAACAGTTAACTGTTTTAGAATGAAGGTATTGTGGCTGCTGTCGGGGTGGTGGATAATATGACATTCAGTGCAGGATCACTCGCCAACTGCACTGTATTAATGCGGGGAGAGTTTATCAAAACCTGGAACGCTCCGTCTCTCTCTCAATGGGTAGTAGGTGTTGGGGTGGGTGGGCGTAATGTCCCCCTAGGCACTTAAACTATCCCGAATCATGCATCCTGAGTGAAATAGCAATCATGGAATTTATCACCTTCCCATTTTCTGTTTCGAATATAATAAATGATTGTCCATCCCTCTCAGGGTTCAACGCAATCACCTCTTCAATGCATCAGCACTGCAGATCATCCTTCACCCACTCCTCATGGTGTCACCATCCCAGGGATTAATCTGGTGGAACTCATCTTCACTCTCTCTGTGGTAAGGAGATAACTCCATAGAAAGGAAAGAAAATCTGTCCATAACACCCCAATACTGCCTCAACAACACTCTCAGGATTGATCACAATAATTCATTTCCCTCACCTCGCTGGCTCCATTTCTTTCGTGTGACACAGGAAACAATTCATTTACCAAGCACTGCCACTGATGGGGAATTTAAAACATCCTCACATCTGTAGGTCAGCATCAATACAGCCAGCACCAGAGGTGCCCATGGAGATGGACATCACTCTTGGAAGAGACTCCTCAGTCTTACTCCTCAAAGACTCTTGGAAGAGACTCAATCACAAAGAATACATCTAAAACAGTGAATGGCTACCTAACTGAATGGAAATGAGCCGTTGGAATATGGGATGCAGGCAAACGAAGGGAGCTACCTTTCCTTTTGTTCTGCCCTCACGGGATGTGTGCAGCCATGGTCAGGCCACCATGTTATGCCGATCTTGAACTGAGTGGCTGTTTCAGCTGTTCCACAGGACAATATATAGGAAAACAAATTGCTGTGGGTTTGCAGTTAAACAGAGACTTGACCAGAGAAGGGTGACACACTGCCTTCTCTAATGGGCATAAGGCAAGCCGATATCAACAGATTATCATTCTGTGACTCTAGAATACGAGCCAATGACGTGCCTACCATACACTGTCTGCCCATCTTTCAGATTTTGTGCAGAGAACAAGTTAAACATCTCAAGTGCAATTATTTTGCAATGGACACGTGGTTAGAAGGGACTTGAAACAGATGTATCTGGAATTAACAAAGGAACAAACGATGGTTTATTCAGGAATTCAGCTGAGGCTGAGGAGGAGACTTGGACGTCTTAATGGTGGTACTGGACAGGATTGGTATGTGGGGAGGATATGGAGATGTACACTTTGCAGGAGAAAACGAATCTTAGAGGTTGAGAACAGTGTGTTTTACCCTCGCGTATTGGTGAGTAATTTGTAAATAACAGTTTCCTAGTTATAATTCTTAAGGAATGGAATCTTTGATTGGAGCTGAAAACGTTGGCATGCACCTTTCCAAAATCTGCATATCATGAGCATCAAACCAGTTCATACCGTTTCACTAAGCAGACAGAGTGACTTACCAGGAACACCAACTATAGCAAGGATAGGATAGTAACCAGCTTGAATAATAAGCAGTACATCTTCAATCCGCGATGCTAATGATATCCAAGGCTGGGAAAGCCGGTAAAGACCGTAGGATAAACTCCTATCCATTGTTGGAACATTCCAGTCTAATGTTCCCAGATTTCCATCTCTCCTGCCCTTCTCTCTGAAGCTGCTAATCTCTCTTCCTGCTTTTGGACATGTTCCCACTCACACTATGGGATAAAACACTGAAAGCATTCCCTTATTGATAGAAGAGAGAAACTCCGTCGGGATGCATACGATCCATGGAGACTGACATAATTACAATCGCTGAACAAATAGCTCCAGTTAACCCCTTTGCATTCAATGCTATTTTATTAAAATTCAAAATAACTTTGAACATTTATGCATTCTGGGTGTGATATGTGAGTGTGACTGAAGGAAGGAATGTTGAAGATGGCAGATTGATTCTGTGTAATCATTCAGCCAGCCTTGCAAATGGAAGTAATGCCAGAAGTTTAACGGAACATAAACATGCTTCTCTGTTCATAAATACAGAAATAAATCCCGTAACTACTGATCAGTCATTGCAATATCTGTAAAACATTGAGAAAACAACTATCATCCATGATATGATAGCAAAATGTGCCAAAAGAAAGCCCTGGGTTACAACAAACAAACGGCATGGATACGTTAACAGAGAATTGCACATGGCCAACACAGTTCAGATTGTTATTCCAGGATCAGAGAGGGCAGCTGTGGTCATGCTGTTGATGTTATCGATGTTAAGGAACTATCATGAAGTGTCATTTAATGGACTTCGATTACATTGTGATTATGATATTGGGGAAAAGACAGAAGACGGAGAGGACAGGGGGACATGGCTGATTAGACTGGGTGGAGGGACAGTAATGTTCCACATTTACAGGAATTGGAATGTTACTCTTTGTAATTCATATGAAGAACAGATTCAAGAATACATCTACAATGAGGAATTAGCAGAGACAATATTAATGAAATGTGTTTATGCAACATAAAATGCAGGAACAAAATGATTTTCTGCACCCACCAATATATGCAAAGTTGAAGGAGATAAGGTTGTTAAAATACACTCCTGATATTGAGCTATATAAATTGAAATGTGAATTGCATAACTAGGAAAGTGGTATGCAAACTTTATCAATCATTATTTGACCCAAATCTAAGATCGTGATTTCACCTCTGTCAGTGAATCTCCTCACTAAGATTCTCTGGCCTAGTCTCTCATACAGTATCAGTTGGGGCGGGGGGAGGGGGTGTCGTGGAGGCGGGGCGGTGATTATCATTTCCTGCTGCTCTTGGCATACTCTATTTAAAAACTCTACTTTCGTTATGGAACCAATCTCTTGGTCGAATGGGTACTGTTTAGCTGTCAGTAACCCAGCTCTGTGATATTGTTGGAAATAAATAATTTGGGATGACAGCCAGTATCAGCACAGTGCTCACAGTGTATGGAGCCCAGACAAAGGGCTTGCCGTCTAGAGGAATTTCTAAATAAAGCTTCTAACTTCTGTCTGTCCATATTTATCTACCGTAATGCAGTCTTCTAATCTATCTGACTTCACACTCATCTAACACCTCTTCCTCTCGCACTCAGTCAGTCGCTCCCCTTTCAATCCTCTCTCAGTTTATCTCCCTTCACTTGCTTTCTCTCTGTTTATTTCTCTCTCACACAATCTCTCTTCACACAATCTCCCTATTTCCAATTGTGCAGTTGGAGAGATTGTGACTCCACGATGTGCTGAATGGCCTCCATCCATGCCATAATAATTGAGGTTCTCTGACCAACAATAAATACTTCCTGGACAGACATGCTGGTCGGATGGCAGGTCCAGTGCGCAATCACCCGTTATCTTTTCCTGCTCTTCTCTGGTGTACAGCTGCCTTGAAATATCTGTTCAAACAAAACAGACTGAATGAAATTCGAGCAGTCAAGAAGACGTTCATGAGTGTGTATTTCAATCAGGATTTAATGAAGGATGAGATTCCAGAATAACATGAGCAATGAATGAAAAACAGGGTAACACAAGAAATGGCCGCTGAGTGCAACATGTGGTTCCAAGTAGGTCTCATGGTATTACCAATAAATGATCAATCCAGAAAAAATAGCTCCTGTTCTGTGGACCCAGGCTGAATCCCGCCACTGCAGATGGTGGAAATTCAATTCAATAATGTAAAAATATCCCTGGAATTAAGAATCTACTGATGAGAATGAAATCATTGCCGATTGTCAGAAGAATCCATCTGGTTCACCAATATCCTGCAATGAAGGAATCTTCCATCCTCACCTGGTCTGGCTGACATGCAACTCCAGACCCAAAGCAATGTCACTGACTCTGTATCGCCCCCTGAAATGGTCTAATGAGTCATTCAATTGTACCAATCGCTAGAAAGTTTCAAACAAATGAAACCGGATGGACCACCTGGCATCGAAATGGGCACCGGAAAAGTCAACATTAGAAACATCACTGTAGAACCTGCAAAGTCTTCCTTACTAACATCTGACGTCTAGTGCCAACATTGGAACCACTGCCTTACAGACTAGTTAAGCAACAGTCTGACATAGCCATACTCACGGAATCATACCTTACAGAAATAAGAGAAATTAAGCATGGACATAGAAGTCTCTTACTGATTACCACGTAACGTTGTTCCCCAGCTGAATCAGTCCTCCTCCACGTTAAACAACACTTGGAGAAAGCAATGACAGTGGCAAGGGCACAAAGTTTATTCTGGCTGGGGGGTTTCAAAGTCGACAATCAAGAGTGGTTTTGGCAGCAGTACTACTGATCATGCTGGTCGGCTCCAAAGGACATAGGTATTAGATTGGGTCTGCAGAAGGTGGTGAAGGAATGAATGAGAGTGTAAAAAACAAACCTGACCTCATCCTTACCAATCTACCAACTGCAGATGTACCTGTCCATGACAGTATTGGTAAAAGTGACCACCACAATGTCCTTGTGGAGACAAAGTCTATTGTCTCCATAAACTCTATTGTTGTGTGGCACTATCACCATGCTAAATGGCACAGACTTTGAACAGATCTAGCAACTCAAGACTGAGCGTCCATAATACACTGCGGACCATCAATAGCAGCAGAACTATACTCCAGCACAATCTGTAACATCACAGCCCAGCATGTCCCCCACTCAACCATTACCATCAAGCCAGAGGATTAACCCTGGTTCAATGGAGAATGCAGGAGGGCATGCCAGGAGCAGAACCAGGAATATATAAAGATAAAATGTTCATCTGCTGAAGATTCCAAACAGAAATACTGGCGTGCCAGACATCATAAAGAGCAAGAGACAGAGAGAGCTTATCGATCCCACAACCAATGCATCACATTCAAGCTCTGCAGTTCTGCTAATTCGATCGTGAATGGTGGTGGACCATTAAACAACTCACCGGCGCAGGATGCTCCACAAATATCCCCAACCTTAATGATAGAAGATGCAGAGGAGACGAAGGAATTAAGGAATTGGAAAGAGAAGTTGTTCAGGGTGAGGACCAGTTCAGTCAGTCGAAGGAGGGTGTCAGTAGAAGGGAAAAAGTGAGGTCTGCAGATGCTGGAGATCAGAGCTGAAAATGTGTTGCTGGAAAAGCGCAGCAGGTCAGGCAGCATCCAGGGAACAGGAGAATCGACGTTTCGGGCATAAGCCCTTCCCGAGGAAGGGCTTTGTCAGTAGAAGGGTACTGGTTGGTACGGCGGGAAAGGAAGAAACGGAGGGCTTTAAGTCCGTTGTGATGAGGGATAGAGGTGTACAGGGACTGGATGTCCATGGTGAAGATAAGGCGTTAGTCCAAGAACTCCCCACCTACGTTCGGGACACCACCCACGCCCTCCACCTCCTCCATGATTTTCGCTTCCCTGGTCCCCAACGCCTTATCTTCACCATGGACATCCAGTCCCTGTACACCTCCATCCCACATCACGAAGAACTTAAAGCCCTCCGCTTCTTCCTTTCCCGCCGTACCAACCAGTACACTTCTACTGACACCGTCCTTCGACTGACTGAACTGGTCCTCACCCTGAACAACTTCTCTTTCCAATCCTACCACTTCTTCCAAACCAAAGGAGTAGCCATGGGCACCCGCATGGGCCCCAGCTATGCCGGCCTCTTTGTAGGATATGTGGAACAGTCCATCTTCCGCAGCTACACTGGCACCACCCCCCACCTTTTCCTCTGCTACATCGATGACTGTATCGGCGCTGCCTCGTGCTCCCAGGAGGGGGTTGAACAGTTCATCCACTTTGCCAACACTTTTCACCCCGATCTCAAATTCACCTGGACCGTCTCAGACTCCTTCGTCCCCTTCCTGGACCTTTCCATTTCTATCTCGGGTGACCGAATCGACACGGACATTTACTATAAATCGACCGACTCCCACAACTACCTAGACTACACCTCCTCCCACCCTGCCCCCTGTAAAAACGCTATACCATTCTCCCAATGCCTTCATCTCCGCCGCATCTGCTCCCAGGAGGACCAGTTCCAAAACCGTACAACCCAGATGGCCTCCTTCTTCAAGGACCGCAATTTACTCCCAGATGTAGTCGACGATGCCCTCCACCGCATCTCTTCCACTTCCCGCTCCTCCGCCCTTGAGCCCCGCCCCTCCAACCACCATCAGGACAAAACCCCACTGGTTCTCACCTACCATCCCGCCAACCTCCATGTACAATGTATCATCCGCCGCCATTTCCGCCACCTCCAAACGGACCCCACCACCATTGATATATTTCCCTCCCCTCCCCTATCAGCGTTCCTAAAAGACCACTCCCTCCGTGACTCCCTCGTCAGGTCCACACCCCCCACCCCACCAACGTAACCTCCACTCCCGGCTCCTTCCCCTGCAAACGCAATAAATGCAAAACTTGCGCCCACACCTCCCCCCTTACTTCCCTCCAAGGCCACAAGGGACACTTCCATATCCGCCACAAATTCACCTGCACCTCCACACACATCATCTATTGCATCCGTTGCACCCGATGTGGCCTCCTCTATATTGGGGAGACAGGCCGCCTACCTGTGGAACGTTTCAGAGAACACCTCTGGGACACCCGGACCAACCAACCCAACCACCCCGTAGCCCAACACTTTAACTCCCCTTCCCACTCCACCAAGGACATGCAGGTCCTTGGACTCCTCCACCGCCATGGCAACACGACGGCTGAAGGAAGAGCGCCTCATCTTCTGCCTGGGAACCCTCCAACCACAAGGGATGAACTCGGATTTCTCCAGTATCCTCATTTCCCCTCCTCCCACCTTGTCTCAGTCAAATCCCTCGAACTCAGCACCGCCTTCCTAACCTGCAATCATCTTCCTGACCTCTCCGCCCGCACCCCACTCCGGCCTATCACCCTCACCTTGACTTCCCTCCACCTATCGCATTTTCAAAGCCGCTTCCCCCAAGTCCCTCCTCCCTACCTTTTATCTTAACCTGATGGATACACTTTCCTCATTCCTGAAAAATGGCTTATGCCCGAAACGTCGATTCTCCTGTTCCTTGGATGCTGCCTGACCTGCTGCGTTTTTTCAGCAACACATTTTCAGCTCTAATCTCCAGCATCTGCAGCCCTCACTTTCTCTCGCAGATAGGAAGATGGTCATTGTTGTTGGAGGTCAGTCATCTCAGCTCCAGAATATCTCTGCAGTAGTCCCTTCGGATAATGTCCTAGGTCCAAACATCTTCAGCTGCTTTAACAATGACCTTCCTTCCATCATAATGTCAGAAGTGGGGATATTCGATGATGACTGCACAATAATGTTCAGCACCATTCGCAAATGTTCAGATACGGAAGCAGTCCATGCCCAAAGCAACAATATCTGGGCAATATCTAGGCTTGGACTGGCAAGTGGCAAGTAACATTTGCACCACATAAATTCAGACAATGACTGTCATCAATAAGACACAATATAACTATTTTGTATTCAACAGCAGTTACATCACTAAACTCCCCCACTGTCAATATCCTGGTCATATTCATTGACCAGAAACTCAACTGCACTCACCACATGAATATAAAAGCAAATCAGAAGCTAGTAATACTGCAGGAGAAGCTCATCTCCTGACTTCCCAAAGCCTGTCAATCATTTACAAGGCAGAAGTCAGGAATAAGATGGAATACCCTCACTTGCCTGAATGGGTGCAGTCCCAACAACACTAAAGAAGCTTGACACAATCCAAGACAAAACAGTCCATTTGATTTGCACCACATCCACAAGCATTCACTCCCTTCACCATAGTCAACCAAGAGCAGCAGTGTGTACTATCAACAAGACACAATGGAGGAATTCCCCAAAGATCCTCAGACAGCTCTTTCCAATCTCACGAACACTTCCATCTGGAATGACAAGGGCAGTAGACTTTTGGGAACACCACCACCTTCAAATTCCCCTCCAAACCAGTCAACATCCTGATTTGGAAATATATCGCCTTTCCTTCGCTGTTGCTGTGTGAAAACCCTGGAATTCCCTCTTTAATCACTAGTGGGTCACCGCACAGCAGGTAGTTTTCAGCAGTTCGAGAAGACAGCTCAGCATCACCTTCTCAAGGGCAACTGCGGACGGGCAAGAAATGCTGGGCACATCCAGCGATGCCCACATCCAAAAAAAAACTTTTTAAAAAATAGTTCCAAGTTGAGCATCTCGATGGGACATGGTATCTTATTTGAACACGAACAGGAAAGCAGTGTTTCTAATATTACACATTTTAGACTTTTCTGTTATTAAAGGGTGTTCAGTATTCGGTGACATATTGTTGCTGAGTGCTGTGATAAATTGCACCTGTTTTGTTTAAATCAACAATACTGGCGTAACAGGATCAATCATTCGAAAATACCAGACAGAAAATGACAATCATCGTAGAGAGAATGTACTCCCGCCAGATGAGACTCACTGATAGCAGCTCATATTCAAAATATTAATGGAATACTGGCTGACACTGAATCTTCCCACCGTCCAGATCACAGGGGTTACCATTGACCAGAACGTGAAGTCAAATCAACATACAAATACAAGGGTTACAAGAGCAGGTCAGAGACTTACAAGTATATACTGAATAATAGACCCTATGACCTAAACGGCATGAGATATAGCAATAGATTTAGACCATTCAGCCCATTCCTTCATTCTGATACTGTGCCGTTTTGTCATTGTCTCTCTGAAAAGTGGAAATATCTTCTACATACTGACTGTATCAATCTTTGCAGTAACCCATTAGTTTCAATCAGACCCCCCACACCCCACAATTCTTCTAAATTTCATCGAGTACACACACTGCCGCTCATATGACAAGCTGTCATCGCCAGGATGGATCACCTCCAACACCAGCAGATCTTTCTCCAGACATAATGTCCAAAACAGCTCACAATTGGCCAAATGCCGTCTGTCCAAAGCCCATTACATTCTCAGCAGTATGTCTCCCGTCTTGCATTCTTGCTCTCTTGAAATGAATCCGAACATTGCTTTTGCTTTCCTAACTGCCAACTGAACATGCACGTTAACCATAAGTGAGGACGAGTGCTTCAAAACGTTTTGTGCTTCAGATTTAATGGATCCTATTAGAACATAGTGTCTCCTCTATTCCGCCTTCCAAAGTGCATATTCTCACACGTTCCCTTATTGTGTTCCATCAGCCATGTGTTTTCCCACAGTCCAAAACTGTTCAAGCCTTTCTGCAGCTTCCCCACTTCCTCAATATCATCTGCAAACTTAGCAAAACTGTCCTCAAGTCCTTTGTTCAGTTTGTTCATATGTAATACACTTCCTGGCTCCCTGAGGACCGTCCACCATCTACAAGGCACAACAGCCAAGGTGCTTGACTCCATTCAGGTTGAAGCAGTGGCTTGACTTGAATTACACCTGTAAAGTCTTCACTCCCTGCACCACTGACTCTCAGTAGAAGCACACCCTACCCGTTTTGTTGTGAGTTTACTTCATTATGGCGCACAATCCCAGTCTATTGATGTCACTCCGTCTCAACACTAACTGAGTGGTGCTCACACCAACCATGTCACTGTGTATTGATGACGGTGGAGGGAGGTCGGCAAGGGGATGTCTATGATGAATAACTGTGTGACTGTCAGGCTGAAACCTGCCCCAACAGCCTCGGATATACCTGTGCCCGCTGTCACCGCTGCAGGCATGATCATTCTTCCTGCAGGTCAAATCATGGAAAGTGCTGGGCCTGGATAGTGTTCCCAGCTGAGCACTCTGATCCTGTGAGGACCAACTGGCAGAGGTATTCACATACAATTTCAGCCTTTCCCTCCCACAAGCTGAAGTCCCAACCTGCTTCAAGAATACCAACATCCACCTTGTAAGTGAGACAGCTCATGCTTTAATAACTTAATGATTACCGCCCAATGGCTCTAACTTCAATAAACATGGAGTGATTTGAAAGGCTGGTTATGGCCCACATCACCTCCAATCTCCCAGCCTGACTTGATCCCCTATAATATGCCAACTGATGTAACGAGTCCACAACAGATGTCGTATCTCGAGCCCTGCACGCATCCCTAGGACATCTGGACACCAAAGACACCTACACCAGATTCCTGCTCATTGACGACAGCTCCACCTTAAACATCATTATCCCTTCCAGACTGATCTCAAAATTCCGTGATCTTAGTCGTGACTCCACCCTCTGCAACTGGATCCCCCGTTTCTGACACACAGACCATAATTAGTGAAGGTAGGTATCTGCACCTCCGCCACAATAATACTCAACACTGGAGCTCCTGGAGGATGTGTCCTCAGCCCCCTACTGTACTCCCTGTACACACACGGCTGAGTTCTCAGCCCCTACTGTATTCCCTGTACACACACGGCTGTGTCCTCTGCCCCCAACTGTATTCCCTGTGCACACACGGCTGTGCCCTCAGCCCACAACTGTACTCTCTGTACACACACGGCTGTGTCTCTCAGCCCCCTACTGCACTCCCTGTACACTGACGGCTGTGCCCTCAACCCCCCAACTGTATTCCCTGTGCACACACGGCTGTGCCCTCAGCCCACAACTGTACTCTCTGTACACACACGGCTGTGTCTCTCAGCCCCCTACTGCACTCCCTGTACACTGACGGCTGTGCCCTCAACCCCCCCAACTGTATTCCCTGTGCACCGACGGCTGTGTCCTCACCCTTGGCTGTAGTCCCTGTACACCAAGAGATGTGCCCTCAGCCCCCAACTGTACTCTCTGTACACACACAGCTATGTCCTCAGCCAGCTACTGTACTCCATGTACACACACGGATGTGTCCTCAGCCTCTTACTCTACTCCCTGTACACCCACAGCTCAGCCTTCAGCCCCCTACGGTACTCCCTGTACACACACGGCTGTGTCCTCAGCCCACTACTGTACTCCCTGAAAACACACGACTGTGTCCCTCTGCTCCCTACTGTACTCCCTGTACACATATGGTTGTGTTCCCATCCCCTACTATACACACTGTACACACACAGCTATGTCATCAGCCCCCTACTGTACTCCTGTACAAACACGGCTGTGTCATTAGCCCCTACTGTACTCCTGTATAAACACGATTCGGAGATGCCACTGTTGGACTGGGGTGTACAAAGTTAAAAATCACACAACACCAGGTTATAGTCCAACAGGTCCAATGTGCTTCCAATTAAACCTGTTGGACTTTAACCTGTGTTGTGTGATCTTTAACTCTGTATAAACATGGCTGTGTCATCAGCCCCCTACTGTACTCCTGTACACACACGGCTGTGTCATCAGTCCACTACTGTACTCCCTGTACACATATGGCTTTGTCATCAGCCTCCTACTGTACTCCTATATAAATACGATTGTGTCCGTATCCCCTACTATACACCCTGTACACACACGGCTGTGTCATCAGCCCCCTACTGTACTCCTGTACACACACGGCTGTGTCATCAGCCCCCTACTGTACTCCTGTACACACACGGCTGTTTCATCAGCCCGCTAATATACCCCTGTACAAACACGGTTGTTTCATCAGCCCGCTACTGTACTCCCTGTACACATATGGCTTTGTTATCAGCCTCCTACTGTACTCCTGTATAAATATGGTTGTGTCATCAGTCCCCTACTGTACTCCCTGTACACGCACGGCTTTGTCATCAGCCCCCTACTGTACTCCCTGTACACGCACGGTTTTGTCATCAGCCCCCTACTGTACTCCCTGTACACACGTGGTTATGTTGCCAAATTCCAAACAATGCCAACTATAATTTTGCTGATGACATCACCAAAGCAAGGAGGGATACAAACAACAATGAGACTGAACACAGAAAGGAGACAGTGTGTTTGGTGGCATGGTGGAATGATAATAACCTCCCTCTCAAATTTGGCAAAAGTAAAGATCTGATCATTGAGTTTAGAACGCAAGGAGGGGAACAAGCCCCTATCTACATCAACGATCGAGACGAAGCAGAGCGTCAAGTCCCTCTGAGTGATGATAACTGGCAATCTACCCTCGATTTCTCACATAGGTGTGACAGTCAAGATGATTCAAAAACGTCTGTCCTTCCTCACTTGGCTCAGGATATTTAGCAGGCGATACTTCTACAGATGCACTATTGTGAACAGACTGTCCGGGTGCGTAATGGCCTGGTATGGCATCGCTCTGGCCTGGTATGGGATCGCTCTGCCCAGGACCATCAGACACTACAGAAGATTGTGTTCACAGCCCAGTCTATGACGGACTCCAATCTCCCAACAATTGACTCTATTTACACGGCTCGTTGCCGCAGAAAGACTGCCAACATCTATTCAAGATTACTGAGGGAAGGTTATAGAGGAAATAACTGGGGCCTTAACAGATATCTTTGTAACATCCTTGAACACAACTGAGGTCCCGGAGGACTGGAAAGTTTCTAATCGCCTTGTTTAAGAAGGGTAGCATGAATAATCCAGTTAACAATAGACCAGTGAGCCTGACGTCTGGGGTAGGGAAGCTTCGAGAGAAGATACTGAGGGATAGGATCTATTCTCATTTGGATGAAAATGGTCTTATTAGTGAGAGGCAACATGGTTTAGTGCAGGAAAGTCAGGTCTTACCAACTTAATAGAATTATTTGAGGAAGTGACAAAGTTGCTTGATGATGGAGGGGCTGTAGATGTCATGTACATCGACTTCAGGAAGACGTTTGATAAGATTTCCCATGGTCGGGTTATGGAGAAAGTGAAGTCACATGGGGTCCAGGGTGTGCTAGCTACATCGATAAAGAACTGGCTTTGCAACAGGGGACAGAGCGTAGTAGGGGAAGGGAGTTTCTGCAAATGGAGAACTGTGACCAGTGGGGCTCCATTTAAGATATTTCCGGAAAGATCCTTGAATGGGAAAGGAACATAGGGATACAGACCTTTAGAAAATAGGAGACAGTTTGAGATAGAGGATTTGGTTTGGCACAGGCTTGGACCGCCGAATGGCCTGTTCCTGTACTGGAATGCGTGCAGTCTGACCAAGCTCCAATTCAACTGAAGCAAGACGTCCCTCCCCTTGTGCTTACATCCTCTGACAATAAAGGTTCTCATCCCACTGTCTTTCCAAATAGCCTGCTGCACCTGTAAGTTATACATCAGCAGCGTATAGACAAGGACACTTTGGGTTTTATTTATATCTGTACTTTTCAACGTTGCACAACTTATGAAATATAATGTCTATTAATTTCTCCAATAAAGTGAATAAATTCACGTTTCTGCATCATATGTCATTTGCAATGACCTTGCCCATGTGGAGGCCCGTTCAATTTTCATAAATATTTACATCTTTCTCACAGCACACATTTCCACACAAAAATTAACTGTAAATTCTTCACTCTGTTTCCTATCTTTTCATGAATACTTAATCCATCCGAGTACATTCATAATTATAGTTTTGTTCGAGTGAAGAAGGCCCATAGTGTTCTCAATGGCACTTCAGATGAGCATTATTACTTCTACCCAATTTCCCACTTTTACTATGCAACCTCCTTGACGCATGTCAAACACAATCTCGTTCTTACTTTGAAAAGCTGAAGAACTGTCTTTGTTGAAGAAACTATTCGCAACAGAAGTAAAGGCAATGAGTGAAGGACATTACCCATCATTCAAATTGTCCCTCTACAGCCTTCTGTAGTCAACACTGAGTTGACACTTTTCAGGTTATCCATTCAACATCCATCTTGTTACCTGTTTTGGTTGGAATTGTTTCGTTTTTTGTTTGCACCTGAATACCTGAGATAGAAATTCTTTTGTGAAGGAAGGGTCGTGACCGATTTGGGCCAAAAGCAGGTAAAAGGAGTTATGTAACAAATCAGTTATAATCTCCTTAAATTATGGAACATGCGCAAAGTGCTCAACAACCACATCCTGTCCTGATCGTATTGTGTTCCACGTGGCAATGGCACGGCGACCATGCAGCCAATTACAAACTCATTTCAACAGATAATTGTTCAATTAAATTACATGGAGTCACTGATTGTAACAAATTGAAGTCGTATTGCCAAAAAGTAGCTAAAACCATATCTAGAACAGCTATGCTGCCCCTGTATAAGAAAGGGGACATGTGTAGTCCAACTCCATTGCCACAACATCCACAACATTCACTATTTCCACTGTCAACGCTCAATGGAGGCAGTGTGTTCCAGCTACAAGATACATTGCAGACATTTATCAAAGTCCATTCGACAGCACCTTTCAAGCCTTGATCATCTGAAATAGCAAGGGCAACAGATCTACGGAAACACTAACCCTGCAAGTTGCACATAAAGTCAATGACCATCTTGACTGGGAAATATATCTCAGCTCGCGGGTGTCACTTGATGAATATCCTGCCTTTCATTCCTTAACATTATTGTGGGTCACCCTGTTGCATGGGTAGCATACAGCCTTTTTGTCTAGAACAAAAGTGTATGGACAATAAATGATGGCCCACCCAGCAGTGTCTGATACCTATCTATGAATAATACACAAATGTTTCGCTGTTTTGCATCTGAGTGTCCCTGCATTTGTGAATAGATTTATTCGATATTTTTGAGTCTCAGGAAATGGAGAAGTGATTGGTTTGAGGAGCAAAAGTTTCTGAGTGAAAAGACCTTTATAGGGCCGATGCTGAGAAATTATTTCTGTTGGTCTGGGAATCCAAAACATGATGACAGGATCTCAGGATAAGGGGCAATTTATCCGGGACTAAGATGATGTGAAATTATATCCCTCCATGAGTCTCAGAATATTTAGTATTCGCCATCTGAAAGATTGTGCATGCATGTCAATGAAAACAGTGAAAAGTTCACAGAGATATGGAGGAGCTTCGGGTTAGATAAAGTTACAGTGATATGGAGGTATAGGTTCAGGATGGTGTTACGGTTGAAAGGAAGCTGCAATAGAACAGAAAAATTACCGACATACGGACGCGTGTATGTGCTGGAAGACTTTACAAACTTAGAGAACGCTGTAGGGGCTGTAAGTGTTTCCAAAGGCAGGGAGGAATGGAGGAGCTAGTGAAGTTTATAGCGAGAGGGTAGTATGTAATTGCTAGAGTGGGTACAGAGATATGGAAGGATATATGTGATTAAGGAAGCCACAGTGATAGGAAGGACTGGAGATACTGCAGGAGATTACAGAGATCAATAGGGTTGGATGGCTGGAAAATGTATGTGTTGGTGGAGGTTATGCAGATAAGAATAGGTTTAGATGTTGCAGGATGTCAGCAATATAGAGAGGTGTGGAGAGGCTGGAGGAGGAGACAGACGTCAGGAAGACCATCGATGAAGAATGAAGTTCACAGAGGTGGGGAGGGGTAGATCTGCTGGAGGAATTTACATAGATAGAGAAGAATGAAGTGGGTGGAGGAGGTACAGAGATGAAGAGGGCTGTAGTGACTGCGTGTAGTTACTGAAGTGGGGAAGATGTAAGGGATTATAGAACATAGAACAATACAGCACAGAACATGCCCTCTTGCCCTCGATGTTGCACTGACCTGTGAACTAAACTAAGCCAATCCCCTGACACTGTCCCATCATCATCCATTTGCTTATCCAAGGGTTGTTTAATTCCCCCTAACGTGGCTGAGTTAAGTACATTGGCAGGCAAGTCATTCCACGCTCTTACCACTCTCTGAGTAACGAACCTGTCTCTGACATCAGTCTTAAACCTGTCATCCCTCAATTTGTAGCTATGCCGCTTCGTACAAGCTGATGTCATCATCTGAGGAAAAAGGCTTTAACTGTCTACCCTATCTAATCTTCTGATTACTTTGTATGCCTCTATCAAATCCCCTCTAAGCCTTCTTCTCTCCAATGTGAACAGACCCAAGTTTCTCAGCCTTTCCTTATAAGACCCTCCCTCCAGACCAGGAAACATTCTGGTAAATCTCCACTGCACCTTTTCCAATGCTTCCATTCCCTTCCTGTAATGGGGCGATTAGAACTGCACACAATATTCCAAGTGTGGCCGCACTAGCATTTTGCATAGTTGCAGCATGATATTACGGCTCTAGAACTCAATATCTCTACCAATACAACCTAACACACCGTATGACTTCTTAATAGTACAATCAACCTCGGTAGCAACTTTCAGGGATCTATGTACATGGACACTAAGATCCATCTGCACATCCACATTATCAAGAATCTTTCCATTGACCAAGTATTCTGCCTTCCTGGTATTCTTCCAAAAGGGAATCACCTCATAGTTAGCTGCATTGAAACTCCATTTGCCACCTCTTCAGCCCAATTCTTCAGTTTGTCCAAGTGCCCCTTCAACCCGCAAAATATTTCCACACTGCTCACTACTCCTCCGATTTTAGTGTCATCTGTAGACTTATTAACCCATCCACCTATGCCTGCATCTAGTCATTTATAAAAATGACAAACAGTAGTGGTCCCAAAATAGGTACTTGTGGCTCACTATAGTTACCAGACTCCATGCGGACCACCACTCGCTGCCTTTTACAGAAAGCAAGTTTCTAATCCAAACTGCTAAATCACCCTCAATTCCACGCCTCTGCATTTTCTCCAACAGTCAACCATGTGGAACCTTATCAAATGCTTTACTGAGGTCCATGTACACCACGTCAAATGCCTTACCCTTTTCCACATGCTTGGTCACCTTCTCAAAAACGTCAATGTGGTTTGAGAGACATGACCATGTTGACTATTTGCAATCAAATTGTTGTTTGCTAGATGATTATAAATCCTATCTCTTATAATCCTGTCCAAAATATTTCCTACACACGCATAAGGTTCACTCGTTTGTAATTGCCTTGGTCATCTGTACTGCCCTTCTTGAACATGGGCAAACATTTGCAATGCTCCAGTCCTCTGGTACTAAACCTGTAGACAATGAAGACTCAAATATCAAAGCCAAAGGCTCCAACAACTCCTTCCTAGCGCCCCAGAGGAAGCTCGAATAAATCCCATCCGACACAGGGGACATTTTCACTTCCACTCCTTCTCGAATTGATAACACATCTTCCTTACCAACCTCGATCCTTTCTCGTCAAATATCTCGCATCTCATTCTTCTCTATAATATTCTACTTTCCCTGAGTGTGAACCAATGAGAAATATTCGTTTAACACCTGTCCGATCTCCACAGAATCCACACTCAACTCCCCACTTCTGTCTTTGACTGGTTCTATCCTACCCTAGTTATCCTTTTCTTCCTAACGTACCTATACAAAGCTTTAGGATTCTCCTTTATTCGACCTGCGATAAATGACTCAAGTCCTCTCTTTGCACTTCTTAACTCTCTCTTTCAATCCTTCCTAGCTAATCTGTAACTCTCCATCATCTCATCGTCACATAAGCCTCATTCTTCTTCTTAACAATTGATGTAATTTCTGCAGTAAACCACGGTTCCCTTTCATTATCACTTCCTCCCTGCCTGATAGGGGCATGCTATTTAAGGACACACGATATCTGTTCTTTAAACCAGCTTCACATTTCGATTATCCCCATCTCCTGCATTTTGCTACCCTGTTCTATGCATCATAAGTTCTGCTTAATTGCGTTACAATTGCCCTTCCCCCATTGATAACTCTTGCCCTGTGACATGTACCTATCCCTTTCCCTCACCAAACGAAATGTGTTTTTGGAGGTTATATCCATAAGAAAATGTAGAGGTACGAGAGAATGCCAGAATTATGGGGCGGTATTGAAACGTTGGAGGAGGTTACGAAGATCATGAGAGTCTAATGGTTGAATGATGTTTACAAAGGTCGGGAGCGGGGAGTGGCTGGACAAAGTTACAGCGACAGGGTATATGGGAGAGCAGCTTAGACAGATATGTAGGGTTGTAGGGGCTGAAGTAACTCATAGATAAAGGGTGATATATAGATGATGGAGGAGGTTAGAGAGATAGGGAGGAATGTAGGGTTTAGAGGTGCTTAATGAGAGAGTGAGGGGTGTAGGTTTTGGAAGACGTTTCAGAGATAGGGAGGGGTATAGAGTTTGGAGGAGTTTAAAGAGATAGGGAGGAGGAAGGTTCTGCAGATATTTACAGTGATAGATTGGTTGATGAATGGGAAGACAAGGGACAGAGAGTATTTGAAGGGGTGAGACCTGGGAGTGTCCAATCACAAGAGCCAAGGAGTCAGTGTCATCCACACAGGAGAGGCCCTTCTGCTGACTGTAATAAAAATAAAAGGCACTGTAGACCGTGCAAACTCCTCCTTCCTAATGCGTGGGAGCTTATGCCAGAATTGACAGAGATGTCCTCCAGACTGTCAAGCAACAATGTGACATGACAAAACCTCATGTGTTCATATCAAAGCCTGACACGGAAACCTCCTGCTGAGTTTCTTCTACATTGAGCAACACTTGGAGGAAGCACAGAGAGTGTGACAGAGCTGGAGAATGTATACTGGGTGGGCCATTTCAAAACCAACACCAAGAGGGTCTCAGCAGCAGCATTGCTGATCGAGGTGGTCGGATCCAAAAGGACATAACTGCTTCACTGCTTCTGCATCGGGTCGGGGGGAACGGCTGACAGGGAGAAACATCCTTGACTTCATTCTTGCCAACCTACCGGCTGCAGAAACATTGTTTGATGACCGTATTGGGAACGATGACGACCACACACAGTATTTCTGGAGACAAAGGTCCACTTTTACATCGTGAAGACCCCGTGTGCATTTGTGATACCATCACTGTGCTAAACAGGGCAGATTCCCAATAGATTTTGGAATTTTGCACTGGCCTGTGTGAGGTGGTTCAGGGCATTACGAACAGCAGCAGAATTGTACTCCAGTATAATTTTCACTATCACTGCCTGGCATGTGCTCCACTTTATCCTGACCATCAAGCCAGGGATACACCCTTGTTAAATGGAGAATACAGGAGGGCCTGCCTGTATTAGCACCAAATACACCTCAGAATGATGAAGTTACTAAACTGGGCCATTTACTTACCACATGGTCTCAATCGCAAATGATACACAGATCTAACCAATGAATCAGACCTAATCTCTGCAATCCGGGTGAGTGGTGGTGGACAATCACACAACTCACTGGAGGAGAAGAATCCACCAATACCACGTTCCTGAATGATAGAAGGGCTTAGCACAACAATAGAAATCTAAGGCTGAAACATTCACAGCAATGTTCAGACAGAAATATCGATGGGATGATCTATTTTAGTCTCCTCCAGATGGCAGTCTTCAGCTAATCCGATTCACTGTGTGTGGGACTTACAAACAGCTGGAGGGATTGGAGAATACAAAGGCTGTGGGCCCTGATAACATTCCATTCAGGCTGTTCCTGCTGGGATACAGCACTAGGACCTACCTGACAATGTGGGAAACTATCCGGGTGTGTTCTGTACACACACAGACAAAACATCAGACAATCAGTGACTACCACATTGCTCTAATCCCTGTCATTAATAAAGGGATGGCAGATGTCATCTACAGTGGGATCAAGCAGTACTTCCTCAGTACTAACCTGCTCGCTAAATTTCAGTTTGGGCTCTCATCCCTTGGGCTCATTGAAGCCTTGGTTTAATGATGTACAACAAGAGAACACAGCTGAATTCTAGAGGTAAGGTGACAGTTACTGCACTTTTTACATGATCATAACTGCATTTGACCAAATGTCGTATCCAGGATTAACGGCAAACCTGGAGCAAATAGGAATCGTCTGCACTGGCAGAAGTTACACCTGCTACAAAGGAAGGTGGCTGGGGTTGGTGGAGAGCAGCCACCTCAGCTTCCCCGCAGTTCCCCAGGGGCGGGGTTTCTAGGTCAGCCTTTAGATCAGAAATGTAAAGGTAGGGCACCATACTCGTGCAGGATGATAGAGACAACTGGCGGTAGTTTAACTGGACAGTCATCATACCTCAAGTAAGGGAGAGATTGAGTAGGACAGCCCATTTGTCACCCCAGGAATTGAACTCACACTGTTGGCATTAATCTGCATTATAAACCAGCCATCCAGCTGATTGAGCTAACCAAATCCTCACGCATAGCTGTGTGGTAGATATTGTAATATTATTCCATTCAGATATGTTGGTAAACTCCTCTGGAGCAGGTGGAACTAAAAGCCAACTTCCTCGCTCAGAGAGAGGGACAGCATCAGTGAGCTATAAGAGTGCTCTCTGCCCTAAGCTCAATAATTTTCAGCTGCTTCATAAATGACTATAAAATCACAAGTGGGGATGTATGCCAATGCTTGGACAGTATTCAACACCATTCAGGATTTACTCAGAGACTGAAGAAGTCCTTGTCCAAATGTAACAGAACCTGGAAATATGCAGGTGTGTGCTTAACAGTGACAATACCATGTCCATTACACATGTGCCAGACAACGATTACTGCAATCAATGGAAAATTGAACTACATCCTCTAACGGTCAATGCCACCACCATAACTGAACACACACCAAGCAATATCGCGGGGATTACCGTTAACCTGAACTGGACTGATCAAATGATTTCATTACCCATTCCTGTGAAGGGCTTATTCTAAAACATTGACTTCTCCAGTACCTCAGATGCTGCCTGACCTGTTTTACTTTTCCAGCGCCACTTTTTGACGCATATAAATTCATTAGCTACAAGAATATGTCAGGGGCTAGACATTCTGCAGGAATAACTCACCTCAAAATTTCCGAAAGCCTGTGCCCTATTGCGAAGACACATCTTGAATGTGTGTGTGATTAAATACTTCCATTTGCCTGTGTGAGTGCAGCTTCACCCCTCATCCACTGACGCTCAGTAGCAGCAACACCTGCCATCTACAGGGTGCTCTGCGGAAATTTACCAAAGCTGTTTACAACGTACTTCTGAACCCTCGACCATCGAGAAGGACAAGGGAAGCAGATACACGGGACCCCCACCATGTTCGCGTTCTATTCCAAGCCATCTACCATCCTGATTGGGAAGTATATTGCCATTCCTTCAGTGTCACTGTTTCAAGTTCCCTATCGATCAATAAATGCCGTCCAAATCATATTTCATGAATAAATTAACATAAAAGTATTGTCTAGACCTGTTCAATGCTGGACACGGTTTGGGGTTTTGTGAGCTCAGGCTGCTTGGTCCAGGCAGTACCTTGCTTGTTGTGAACAGCTGAAGGGATATGATGTTTGAAACAACTGTCAGTCTCTCAGAGGCATGGCCTACATACCGAACAACACTGGCATTCTCATTCCACATTACTAAGCTCTGAGATAGACAGAAGCAACTGAAAACGTATTCATATCTGACTGGAACATGCTCAATCACACAGTGACATTGTTGCCACTAAAATGATTATGATGAACATTAGCAGGGAGAAGGTGAGGACTTCAGATACTGGAGATCAGAGTCAAAAAGTGTGGTTCTGAAAAAAAACTGGGACGTTCATGCAGCATCTGAGGAGCAGGACAATCGACTATTAGTAAACAATATTAATACAAGGGAAAGTAATTATGTATGTTCAAAGTCCTTGTACTTAATAATAATTTGGTCTTGGGTGTGGCAATGAGACTCATCATTTCTATGCTACTTACTATGAGTTTTCATCATATTGTTATTATAACAGTGTACTGAATAAATGGGTGATGTTTGTGCTTATTGGACAATCTAAAAGTTGGTATTATGAAAGGATATCGGACCTGCAGTAAAGAGACAGTACTTAATGGCTGTTAACGGTTAGAACAATGCTGCAAACATTTACACAGAGATTTCCAGTTCAAGTCACAGACAAGGTTGTTGGGCTGGGATCACGCTGGCCATCAATGGAACTGCACAATTCTGTTTGGAAAGTGACATTGTGGAGCTAACATACACTGGATATGGTTTATGAGGGATTCAATGTAAGATGCCATGTGCTGCAGGAGTCCATCACCTTTATAACACCTTCATTCAGGATCGGGTACAAGTTGCAGTATTACAGAGTTTGGGTGGCACACAAGAAGTGATATACTTGCAGGACATGGCTGTTTACAGGTCGTTGTTATAAATATTAAAACTGCGTCTGGACCAGCGCCATGTGCTAGTCCATTGACAAATCTGCCCCACACACATCTCTCTGCTGTTCAGGTATGTCTCTAACCAGTCTATTGTGTGAGTAACTTCCCAGCTCCAGTTTGGAAGCTCTCTGTACAGAGTTTGGAGATGGCCAGTGTTTTGGAGGTCGTGGTGCGGGCCAGTAACACTGTGTCTGAATTCAGGCTTTTTCTCAGTCTTTTTCAACATCTTTGCTGCCTGCAAGATGGTGTGTTCACTGATCTGAACTTCAATCAGCTGTTTACTAAAGGTACTGAATTGTGTAATAGTTAGGTGAGCGCTCTGGTAATTCAATTATTGTTCACTTCAATTGTTTTCAACTGAAAAATAATGATGCTTGGTTTATTTTAAAATATGTAAGAAATAAAGTGATATTAACTCTTCATTACAAAAAATGTGAAAGTGACTTGGTATATATTTCCCTTGGAATAATCAAGCAACAGTCAGATATTGTCTGTAAAGCAGGATTCTGTGAAAAGGACTATGTCCCAGGCAACATCAACACCCTCTCTGATAGGTTCTGTCCCACTGACAGGACACAGCCAGGCAGAGGGGGACAGCTCCTTGGTATATAGTCAATATAGGGTGGCATGGTGGCTCAGCAGTTAGCACTGCTGCCTTATAGCACCAGGGTCCCAGGTTCGATTCCAGCCGCGGGCAACTGCCGGTTGGGAATTTGCACATTCTCCCTGTGCTTGCTTGGGTTTCCTCCCACAGTCCAAAGATGTGCAGCTCGGGTGAAGTGGACATGATAAACTGCCCATAGTGTTCAGTGCATTAGTCAGAGGAGTCTGTGGTGCTCTTCGGAGGGACGGTGTGGACGGGTTGGGCCGAAGTGCCAGTTCCCATTGTGTAGGGAATCCAGTCTAATGTATCCTGTGGCTGTTAGACTGCTCGGTGTCAGGTTATGGTGGAAATAATAAAAGCTAAACATATAATTGACCACACCGTTATCGATCTGCCTGCTGCAGGTACACCTCTCCATTTCATATATCAGTAAGAATGGTCACTCCACAATGGGGAGCAAGGGCTACCTTCACATTTTGCAGACTCTCCTTACCATGATAAGTAGCCCCTTGAGTACTGAATGGGACAGACTTTATACAGATCAAATAACCAATGATGATGCAGCCATGAGGTGCAGAGGGACATCGGCAGCAGCAGAATCATAGTTTGTACAGCTCATGCAATCTGCAACCTCACAGCCAGACATAGCTCCCACTGTACAGTAACCATCACGGCCCGACATACCTCCCACTGTACAGTAACCCTCACGGCCCGATATACCTCCCATTGTACAGTAACCATCACGGCCCGACATACCTCCCACTGTACAGTAACCATCACGGCCCGACATACCTCCCACTGTACAGTAACCATCACGGCCCGACATACCTCCCACTATACAGTAACCATCACGGCCCGACATACCTCCCATTGTACAGTAACCATCACGGCCCTACATACCTCCCACTGTACAGTAACCATCACGGCCCGACATACCTCCCACTGTACAGTACCATCACAGCCCGGTATAACCCCCCCCCCCCACTGTACAGTAACTATCACAGCCTGACATACCTCCCACTGTACAGTAACCATCACGGCCCAACATACATCCCACTGCACAGTAACCATCACGGCCCGACATACCTCCCACTGTACATTAACCAGCACAGACCGGACATACCTCCTACTGTACAGCAACCATCACACCCGGACATACCACCCACGGTACAGGTTATGGTGGAAATAATAAAAGCTAAACATATAATTGACCACACCGTTATCGATCTGCCTGCTGCAGGTACACCTCTCCATTTCATATATCAGTAAGAATGGTCACTCCACAATGGGGAGCAAGGGCTACCTTCACATTTTGCAGACTCTCCTTACCATGATAAGTAGCCCCTTGAGTACTGAATGGGACAGACTTTATACAGATCAAATAACCAATGATGATGCAGCCATGAGGTGCAGAGGGAGATCGGCAGCAGCAGAATCATAGTTTGTACAGCTCATGCAATCTGCAACCTCACAGCCAGACATAGCTCCCACTGTACAGTAACCATCACGGTACATTAACCATCACGGCCCGACATTCCTCCACTGTACAATAACCATCACGGCCTGACATACGTCCCACTGTACAGTAACCATCACGGCCCGACATACCTCCCTCTGTCCAGTAACCATCACGGCCAGACATACCTCCCACTGTACAGTAACCATCACGGCCCGGCATACCTCCCATTGTACAGTAACCATCACGGCCCGACATACCTCCCACTGTACAGTAAACATCACGGCCCGACATACCTCCCATTGTACAGTAACCATCACGGCCCGGCATGCCTCCCATTGTACAGTAACCATCACGGCCCGACATACCTCCCACTGTACAGTAACCATCACGGCCCGACATACCTCCCACTGTACAGTAACCATCACGGCCCGACATACCTCCCATTGTACAGTAACCATCACGGCCCGACATACCTCCCATTGTACAGTAACCATCACGGACCGACACAACCCCCCCCCCCCCCCCGCCCCCAATGTGCAGTAACTATCACAGCCCGACATACCTCCCACTGTACAGTAACCAGCACAGACCGGACATACCTCCCACTGTACAGCAACCATCACACCCGGACATACCCCCCACGGTGCATTAACCATCACGGCCCGACATTCCTCCACTGTACAGTAACCATCACGGCCTGACATACCTCCCACTGTACAGTAACCATTACAGCCCAACATACCTCCCCTATCGCGAGAGGCATGGTAGCTCAGTTTTTAGCACTGCTACCTTACAGTGCCAAGGTCCTGGGTTCGATTCCGGTCTTGGGTGACGAACAGTGTGGAGTTTGCACATTCACCCCGTGTCTGCATAGGTTTCCACCCACAGTCCAAAGATGTGCAGGCCAGGGGAATTGGCCATACTAAATTGTTTAGTGTTTTAGTCAGAAGGAAATGGGTGTGGGTGGCTTACTCTTCGGAGGGTTAATTGGACTGGTTAGGCCGAAGGGCCTGTTTCCATACTGTAAGGAATATAATCTACTCTCCAAGGTTCTTGTGAGGAATATGATGGAATAATCACTTGTCTGAATGATTGCAGCTCCAACAGTAGTCTAATCTGGATTTACTAGCAACAGCAACACAGTTGTGTGGGGAATATCCTGTCTCGCAAATTTGATTGAGTATTTTGAGAAAGTGACAAAATTAATTGATAAGGGCACGGAGCTGGATGTTGGCCGTTTGGACCTTAGCAAGGCCTTTGATATGGTTCCTTATGCAGGCTCATATAGAAGATGAAGTGAAAGGGGATCAGCGGTCAGTTAGTAAGATGGATAGAGAACTGCTTGGTCATTGAAGACAGAGTAGTGGTTGAACACTGTTTTTGTGACTGGAGATCTGTAAATAGATTGGCGGAGTTGCAGATTTTGAGGATGATTGCCAGAGAATATAGCAGCATACAGGTCCCCTGCAGACTTGGGTAGAGAAAACACAGATGCAACTTTATCTGGACAATTGCGACGTGATGCGTTTTAGAAGGTCTAGTGCAGCAGAGAAGAATAAAGTGGATGGAAAAACTACTGATTGCATCAACATCCGAAGGGATCTTGGTGTACAGCTCCACAGTTCCTTGAAAGTGGTAACATGGGTGGATAGGGTGATCAAGACGACTGACGGCAAACTTGCAGACAGGCATCGGAGCATGCAGTATGAAAATTAGCAGGTCATATTGCAACTGTAGAGAAACTTAGTTCGAGGTACATTTATAATATTGGGTACAGTACTGGTTCCCACATGAAGTTGAAGTGTTTGTGAGGGTATGGAAAAGTTTTCCCAGGATGTTGTCTGGTTTGCAGGGTATTAGCCAGAAGGAGAAATTGAACACACATGGTTTGTTTCCACCGAGGCATCATTGGCTATGGGACTACCTGATAGATATTTACAAAATTATCAGAGGCATAGATAGAAAGACAGTTAGAGGCTTTTTCCTCCCAGAGTAGAAATATCAATTACTCAGGATTGTAGGTTTTAGGTTATAGGGAGAAAGTTCAGGAGATGTGATAGGTAAGTTTTTTTTTTGCTTTTGGACAGAATGTGAAAGTGCCTGAAATGCATTGATAGAGGGGAAGAAGCCAATATAGCAAGGTTTAAGAGGGATCTTGGCACAAGTATGAGTAAGTAGGGAATAGAATGACATAGAGGGTATTGGAGCAAAAACTTTTGTTTTAACTTTAGAAAGGCATCATGTGTCAGTGCGGGCTTGCTGGGCTGAAGGGCCTGTTCCTGAACTGGACTGTTCTTTAAGTCAATATTTGAGTGTGGAAGAGGCGAGATGCTCACTGAATGATTACTAATGATCAATAGCCACATTATTGTGGATCCCTCCCTCCGAACTCATCAACTTGCAGCTTCATATCCTCCCCCACTGTGGGGGAAACTCAATATGGAGAATTTGACATGAATGTCAAAGCTGGTACCTGGTGACTCCATCTCACCGCTCGCTTCTGCAGACTTCTAGCCTGGACACCAACTTATCGGGGGGTGCCACATGAACAGAAGCTGCATGTACTCCACACCCACCAATGCTGGTATCTGTCACATGCCAGCCTCACCATGCCATTCCAGAACATCTCCAACCCACTAACAATACGCTTCTGTACTTCAATGCTGCAGCTCAGGGTGCACTGACAACTCTCATTACAATGCTGCTGCAAGGACACTGTGCTCAGGGACACATACCCAGCTCATGCCCTATCCCGCTGGGATGCTCACTCTGTGTTTGTCCACACTCAATGCTGCTGCAAGGACCCTATGCTCAGGGACACCCACCCAGCTCATGGGCTGTCCCTCTGTACTGCTCATACCGTGTTTGTACACACTCACTTTGAGCTGACTTGAATGCTCACAGAATTATTGCCTTGCCTTACCCTGCCCTCAACAGTGTTTCCCCTCAGCCAAATCTACCAGACTCATCCGCCTGCTGTATTGTCTTGGTGTTTAGCACAGACACAAACTCAGTAGGCTGAATATAATTGTCAACAGTCAGTCACGGTGCCCAGCGCAGTGAGTCAGGGGGAGTCTCAGATCCCAGTCCGGGAGCTTGGACACGGTCAGTCAGCCTCTCGTGGTTGTTAGGGTCAGGATCCTTCTCCTGTGAGGGAGTGAGGAGCTGAATGTTGGGCTGTCTCATACCTCTCTTGGCTCTTTCTGCCCTATTGTGGGATAGTTCCTTCTGGAATGAGAGAATTATCAAGAGGTATTAGGGAGATGGAAGGGTTGGTACAGCTGTTAGTGCTGGAAAAGCTGAGGGAAAGGTGGGGAGGTGTCCTGAGTGAGTGAGTAGGCAGGACAGACACCAGGCAGTGTTGGCGAGCGGGACAGAGAAGAGGTTAGAGAGAGACCGAGAGGAGGTGCTGCATTCAGTGAGTGTGGGAGAACATGAATCGTGGTGGGAGGTGGGTGCAGTAACAGAGAGAGAGAGAGACACACACACACACACACGGGGGTTGGCAAGGTCACAAACTGCAGATGGTGACACTTACCCTGGTCACTGACATCCATCCTACACTGTTGGGCATTCACCCAGAAGGCTGGCACCTCAGTGGCCCACGGGTCAATCTCAGACAAGCTAGCAGGTATGGTTTCATGGCTTCCCCTGCCAGTCATAGAGTCATAGAGATTTTCAGCATGGAAACAGACCCTTTGGTCCAACCCGTCCATGCCGACCAGATATCCCAACCCAATCCAGTCCCACCTGCCAGCACCTGGTCACTATCCCTCCAAACCCTTCCTATTCATATAACCATCCAAATGCCTCGTTAATGTTGCAATTGTACCAGACTCCACCACATCCTCTAGCAGCTCATTCCATACACGCACCACCTTCTGCGTGAAAACGTTGCCCCTTAGGTCTATTTTATATCTTTCCCCTCTCACCCTAAACCTCTGTTTTCTAGTTTTGGACTCCCCGACCTCAGGGAAATGACTGTCTATTTATCCTGGAGGAAGATAATATCAATGTCCTGCACCATGCCATCCACCAGAACCTCAGGGGCTCAGCCACAAAGTGGGGCCCTCAGTTTACTACCTTTCCCAATCACCCCCACCCCACCCTCTGCCCTGATGTCATGTCCGGGGCAGTTTCTGATTGTCAATCCAAGAGTGTAATGACTTTTTTAAAATGGCATCTGGAGCAGGGAATCCGGTGCATTCTGGGACATCTGGGCAGTGGGCAGTTTTTATACCTATGACAAAGCGAAAAGTAATCATTGGGCTCGTATCAGGTGAAAGAATGGACATAGAGGCAGGACAGGTAGTTAATGAGGCAGATTGAGGATGTTGTTATTATGAGAACATTCACTTAGACTTGGGGAGACAAACCCTCCATGAAACTAACAGAAATGAGATTGGCCAAGTCAAAAGATTCAGGCCCTTGTCTTGTGCAGATTTTGTTGTGCAAAATATTGTAAGTTTTAAACATAAAGAGAGAGAGAGAGAGGACCTATAAAGGAGATTCACATCCTTAAAAGAAGCTGGGGAGAAAAATCCCCTGCCATGCTTTCACATTGTTCATCATTTTCGGTTCCTCACTGAATAGAGGCAAAGTGTATTGTAGCTTAGTTTATTATGAAGGAATGGGCTGACTGAATACTTACAGATCGGAATAGGGAGGCAGGAAGAATGGACCCTTAGAAAATCCCAATTTCTGCAGGGAAAGCTGTATGCAATTAATCTGGCTGTTTGGTTTTCATGCAGAGAATCGTACAGTTGATGTGACTTACTTGATTTGATGAACGAACACATAGCAGTCTGCTTAAAAATGGAAGCTAGGAGATCCAGTTGAATGTACCAAGCAACCTGGAGAAGTGCAAGTCATTTAGGGATAGCAATCAATAGAAAGAATACACAATAAATGAGTATACTGTCAGTTTGGGCAGATCCTAGTATAAATAACTCCCTATTTCTCCCTTGTTTTTGCTTTGACAAAGGGTCAGTTAGACTCGAAATGTCAGCTCTTTTCTCTCCTTACCGATGCTGCTTGACCTGTAGAGATTTTCCAGCATTTTCCCTTTTCGCTTCAGATTCTAGCATCCACAGTAATTTGCCTTTACAATGAAGGTAGCTGGGCTGGTCAATAATCTAGATAAGGCAGCAAATGACACCATTTCCTGTCTCCGTTCAAGTGCAGAATATAAGAGCAGGAAGCGTATACAAGAACTGTATAAATAATTAGTTCAGTCACAGCCTGTGTGCTGCATGCAGTTCTGGTCACTACATCACATGGAAGGATGGAATTAGAATGGAGAGTGTACAGGAAGAATGTGAGGATTGCAGATGCTGGAAATTAGAGTTCAAGAGTGTGGTGTGGGAAAAGCACAGCAGGTCAGGTAGCATCAGAGTGCCAGGACAATTGACGTTTCGAGCATTTTTCACTCTTGGAGGTGTACAGAAGAGATTTGTTGTCCTGGGAAAGTGATAATGCAGTTATGAGGAAAGGTTGAAGTGGAGGATGCTGAGAGGAGATTTGATTAACCTGCACATGTTGTCAAGGGTCTGGATAGAGAGGGAGAGACTGTCTTGTTCTTATTGGAGAGCCCAGTTGCCAGCAGCAAATATTTAATGTAATTGGTGGAAATATTAGAGAAGTAGTGAGGGAAGTTGTTATTTCACCCAGAGTAAGGCAGGGATCTGGGAGTGATGCATGGAAGCGGAGTCGAGGCAGATACTCTGGAAAATTTGAAAAATGTGCCTAGATCTGAACCTGAAGTCCTACAGTCTCTGTGGTACCATAACAATTATTTTTTTTAAAGGATGAAGCGGGTGGCACCTTCTTTTTAATCAGTGCGGACAATGTCGAGAGTAATCTCCTCTGTATTGTAGAAATTTCTGATATTTAGACAATATCTATAGAATCAATGCAAAGGGCTCAGGGAGAGGACAGACAGGAGTAGTGTGTAAATTAATTAGCATCACAAAAGTACTGATCCCTGCCTTTATACACCATTCTCCTTCACTCTGGTGGTCTTTTTATCCTTCTTTTATAAATGCTGAAAGCCTTTGATTATTCGGTTCTCAGTCTTGGTCATATTGCAGTCATATCTGTCTTATTTCATTCTATTTCTTCAACTGTTTCATTGGCCTTGTTGAAAAAGCAGGAAGGAATTTGGGGATGCCAGCAAGGACCAGAAACCATGATGAATGTAAATTTGGGGAAAGTTTACAGAGATAGGAAGGTGTGCGAAGACAGCAGGATATTACAGAGATATGGATTGTTCTAGGGGCTGAAGGATATTACAAGGACAAAGATAGTTTTAGGTTTTAGTTGAAGTGAAAAGTGAGCTGGACCAGCCTGATCAATATTTTGTCGACAGTAAACTTGCAAAGAGAATGTCTCCACGAAACCTGATGAAAATGACACCATCTGTCTGTATTAGAAAAAGAATCCAACGGAGATGGGAGATGGTGGGAGGGCTAGGTTGTGTTGTGAGATGTGGTTAAGGCACAAAAGGCCTACAGATAGAGCCCACACTGTGACAGGTGAACTGATCTGTCCTACCATAGAGATACGGCTCAATGATGCAGACTGAATTCACACCAGATGAAACAAGAAACAGATGAAATAAAATACTTTTCAATTGTAACATTTCAGGAAGTAAGAACTTAATCTTATCTGAGGATCTGTTGAGTACACCCTGGTCAAGTATTCCTACCTGGGAATTGCCGTCTTTCAGCAGTCACATTTGCTGGAACAATGTAAATTCGGAATCACATGCAGATATGGATACAGAATAGGTAAGTACATTCAGCACTGGACCAGCCCAGTGCGTTAGGTATTTATAGCTACTCGCATTCATTATGGAAATGAGTCCCACAATCAGATGAGGAAAATCCCATGCTTCCTGCCTTGCCTGAATATTGTCAGCTGCTCTCACCTATCCTGGAACTGATCTCCCAAATATGATTTGGAAGATTACAGACTATACCCAGCCTTTGCGGGGTCAGCTGCTCGCACCCATTTCAGGATGGAGTCCCACAGTTAGAACAGGCAGATCCCAAACTCAATAATAGGCCCATACATTTGCAATTTAATAACATTTTACTCTTCAAATTATAGCCAAACAGGCAAACCACAGATTATTTTCTCTGAGCCTACAAATATCAGTCTCTTTGACACCCCTCATGTTCTGTCACCCTTCCCATCTCTGTAAATCCTCTACATTCTACAAACAGCCATACATTTATGACATCCTTCAAACACAAAATCTCCCCCTACTCCCGAAAAGCCGTTCCTCCTCCTGGAGAAGGTCACAGACATACAGGCCGATCAAGTTTTTGAATGAGATTAGAGATAATAAGGACGTTATAGGTGAAGGGTTTGAGATAGAGAGCTTGCAGAAGACAAAAGAAAACCTTGTCTTGGCACTGCAGGAGATTAATAAGAAGAGGTTCTCCTGAAAAGAATGTGACTTTTCTTGGAAGATTTCCTAGAGAGCATTGCAGTAGCGGGAGGAATTTCAGAGACAGTGATATTTGAAGGGGCTAATGAAGGTTTGAGATACATAGAGTGTTGTTTTGATCTGGTGGAGATTTCAGAAATAAGGAGAGCTGGAGGTATTTCCACAGATAGGGTGGGATTAAGAATGTGGACACTGTAGAAATAGGGAGCTGTGTAGGGACAGAAGGTGGTTACAGAATCGGGGTGCTGAAGGGACGAGAGGATTTTACACAGCAGATCACACATTGGAACACGTCAGACACTAGGGAACATTGTAGGGACATGAGGAAGTTCAAGAGATGGGCAGAGTTGTAAGGGACTGCGAAAGGTGCACTGCATAATGAACAGTGTAATGGCTGGAGGAGGTTATGGTGATCATGAGATTTGTCAGGGCGGGAGGGAGTTCGTGACATTGATAGACTGATGATTGTGTGAGCTGGAGGAGATTGTAAAGATTTGGAGCTTTCTATGTATCGGAGTAATTACGGACAAAGGGAAAGCTGTCAGGCCTGGAGAATTATTACATAGAGAGGGGGTGTTTAGAAGGCATTGTAGAGAAAGAAGATTTATAAAATTGCCTGTATGAATTACAGAGATAAGGAGGGATGCTTTGACTGATGGATGTTTCAGAGGTAAGAATGGATCGCACAGGATCAATGAGGTTATGGAGACACAGTATTATTAGAGTTGGAGAACTCTTGAGACATCGCTTCAATCCATACAGAAGTCTTAAGGCACAGAAGGATGTAATTTGACCGATGATGTTTGCACCAGCTCTTCATCTGAGTCCATTACAGAGTAGTGATCTCCTGCTTTCCCCCATACTGTTACAGATTTATTTTATCGCAATAATCATCCAATCCCCTCTTGAACATTTCCATTGAATATCCATTTACAACATATCCAAGTGTAACCTAAGTACTCGCCAAGTGAAAAGGTTCTTACTCCAATCATATTTCTCCTGCTATACATAACCTGAAATCTGTGCCCTCTCGTTTTTCCGTCCTTTTGTGAGTGGGTAAAGTTTTATCCAAATTAATATATTCAGTCTGCCTATCAGTTTGAAAAAGTGCATCCGATCTCCTCTTAGCCACCTTCACTTCAGTGAGAACAGATGCAAAATTTTCAGTCTGACTTCATAACTGATCTTACTCATCCCTGGAAATATGCTTTCAGATCAGTTCGTCATCCTTTATAATGTGTTCATATCCGTCAGATCATATGCAATACTCCAGTTGACGTCGAATGTATTTGATTCAAGTTCAACATCACCTCCTTACTCTTGCACTATCAGTATTTATAAAGACAGGAACACTGCATGCCTTGTCTATGTTTAATGTCCTACAAACTTCAATGATTCTTTGCACATCCTCTGCTCCTGTATTCCTGCCTATTTTATATTATATTTTAATGCTCTTGCTGGAAATTTGCATTGTCTTATGATTCAATGTGCCAAACTTAATCAATCACCTCTCTGCCCTTTCTAAGAAGTTGGCAATGTAAGTTGTTGAGTTCTATAATGTTTTCCTCACAATTTACAATTTATTTAAGTGCTGTGTGAACTGTAAACTTTTGATGGGTCCCTGCACATCAGTAGTACATCGTTCATACATATGAAAATCAATGAGGTCCCCAAAACCGAATCCTGCTGAACTTCACTGAAAATCTTTCTCCAGTCTGAATTAAAAATCTAGTGACCATTCCTCTCGATTTCCTACCAATCAGTCAATTTTGTATCCAAATTGATACAGTCCCTTTTATTCCATGAATGAATGAATGAGTGATTTAATGTCACATACATTGAGGGAAAAACAGCGAAACATGTTTGTTCCCTGTGCCACAAAGATATTCCTCATCAATGTTGTACCTTTCTAGTGACAGTGTTTCCTCCTCTGTCACCATGGCCTGGGTGGGTTGGCCCACGTTGCCAAAGACAGAGATGAAGGCTTCAGCTCACACCCTGCCATTCTCCTTCTTCTCAGTATAAATCCTCTTTCAAGTGTTGAATCAACCTTACTCCACCTTTTCGCACGCTCCCTTAGAGGTGTGACAACTTTATGTTGTCTCTGTGTTTTCTCATAAATCCATCCGCTCTACCATCTCTACCCTAAACCTTCAGCATTTCTCCTGGTTCACAATTCTGTTCTCTATCTAATAGCTATTCAATTGTTCTTCTTCATCTCAACCTTTTGCTCCACTGTCACCGAGGCAGCATTGGGTTTGTTTACCCTGTCTTTCCTGTGTAAGGAACTATTCCTACACTGGTCCCAAACCATTGAAGGGAGCCCATTGTTCAATTTTTCTTTTTCTGACCAACTTGGCGTTCCGGTCATACCGTCCCAGATTCATTCTTGCCCCACTGAAGGCAGCTCTGAGTCGATTGATTTTTCTCAAACTTAGTTAATGCATAGTATTCTCTGTCATCATCCTGAGCATTACAATAAAATAATCATCGTGCCTGAAAATGTTCCCACCTGATACTGGATCCACTTTCCCCATCTTTTTTCCAAGGTTCAACAGTACATGGTCCTTTGGGGTGGACACATACTCCTGCAGTAAGCTCTCCTCCATGCAATCCGTCGCTACCCAGACACGATCAGTATCCCAGTCTGTATCTGGATAATGCAAGTTTCTCAACATTATCATTTTCCATCTCAGTACCCTTTTCACTAGTTGGTAGCCCACAGACGGCCCCTCACAGCGTAACCTTATAGTTTTTGTTCTAAAGCTCCAGCTAAATTCATTCTGAATTTGGAGGCATCCACTTTCTCTCAGACTCATTAACTAACACTATCCTGAACCAATACTTCTACACTTCATCCTTTGCTTTCCTTTATATTATTTGTGAATGCGTTATACTTTGGGCTCCACACATAAGGAAGGATACATTGGACCTGGAGCAGGTCCAGAGGAAGTTCACAAGAAAAATCCCAGGAATGAAAGGCGTTAACAGATGAGGAATGTTTGAGGGCTCTGGGACTATACATGATGGAGTTTGGAAGGACAGGGGGAGATCTGATTGAACCTTACAGAATACTGAATGGCTTGGATAGAGTGGACGTTGGGAAGATGTTTCCATTGACAGGAGATACGAGTAACCAAGGGCACAGCCTTCGAGTAAAGGGAAAACCTTTTAGATCGGAGATAAAGGGAAACAGCTTCACCCAGAGAGTGGGGAATCTGTGGAACTCATTGTCACAGAAGGCTATGGATGCAAAGTCATTGAGCAGATTTAAAACAAAGATAGAAAAGTTCTTGATTGCCGTGAGATCAAAGGGGGAAAGAAGGAAAACGGGCTTGAAAAACCGATCAGTCAAATGTGAATGGTGGAGCAGACTTGATGGACACAGTGACATTCTTGATACCACGATCCTGGAATTACATTGACAGTCACAGAAACACTGACACCTTCTTCAATTTCCTGACTCCTCTGTGACTATCGCTCCTCCTTCCTTCTCCCTCCCCACTGTACAGTCAGGCTGCTTGTGGTGCCACAGATATGGCTCTGACTGCACTCCCCTGAGCAGGCCGCATCTTCATCAGCTTCCAAACTGGGAAACTTAATGGGGAGGGAGCCTCCCCTCCCCTCCCCCCCCCCCCCCCCCCCACCAGGGTAATCCTCTATTCCCTGACTGTATCTCTTGACTGATCACCCATTCCCTTCCTTCTTCCAGGCCGTTATGACAGCAGTGTGATCCCCTCCCTGTATGTGTTATCCACCTAACTCTCAACATTATAGATGTCTCACAGAATCTCCAGTCATTAACTGAGTTGCATGACCCGGTGATCGTCTCGAACACCAGCAAGGGCTATGACTTCTCCCAATGTAACAGAAAACGTTTTCCATTTGACCAACCCACTATTCCTTGGAAGGACAGCAATTCCAGGTGCACGGGAACATCAGCATTTCCAAAGTGCCCTCCAAGCCACGCTCCATCCTCCCAGCACTGTGTCTGTGCCTCCTGCTCTGCTGTTTCTCCAACTCCAAGTCCCAGTCGGCCTCGATCCTCGCTGCTGATTCTCCCGCTCTGTGCTGCTCGCTCTCAGGTTCTCTCCCTTTGTGACTCCCAAGTAATTGTAATCCTCAAACCTGAGCTGTGATTTATAATACCCCATTCCGCACTGCTCACTCACAGGATCGCCGCTGAGCCTGGTAAATAGTGAAAAAGAGGAGAATTAGAGGCAGCAGAAGGTGTTACAGTGATTGAGCGAGCTGTCAGGGATGGAAGAGGCTATCTGGACAGGTAGGCAGATCTGCAGTGCCTAAAGCAGGTTACTGGAAGACACAGCGAGAGTTTCAGACACTGAATAAGTCAAAGGAAATAGAGAGATGGTGGTTTGTTGGTGACGGAACTTTGTCGAGTCTAAAGGGCTTTTTGTGAGCTGCTTACAGAGATAGAAAGACTTCAATGAATGCAAATTGTCAGCCAGGAAGTGTGGTAAGGTACTGGACACTGTTGGATGTCATAGAGTTAGAAGACTTGCAATAACTGGGGTGGGGGGGAATATAGATCATTGGAGCACGGGTGGTCTTCAAGGACCTTGAGGCCATGAGGTGGTGCAGAGAATGGGAACATTCTGAAATGGTGGGATTGTAGGAGATGGGCGAGGTGAAATGGATAAGGAGGGTGAAAAGTGTGAATTAAACACATCAAGCCGCTGTAATTCATAGAGATTTTAGGAGCTGTAATTTGTAACAGTGATATGGAGGTATACAGATACTGAGAGGTTACAAATTTAAAAAGGAGGAGTTGAATGCTGATCAGAAGTTTAAACAGGAATAAAAACAATTTGCAAGATCAACAGCGCAGACGGGAATGGAGGAGGTGAGAAATTGTGAGGAACTATAAGAGTTGTACATAGAGGAGTATGTCACCTATAAAGGGAGAACTGCATTGTCTGTACGCAGTTACAGAGGCACATGTGGGATATGTTACAGACATGAGGAGTGTTGGAGCGCCTGCTGGAGGATACACAGACAACAACAGTTCCAACGGCTGGTGCAGTCACTCAAGAAGGCAGCTCACTACCACCTTCTCAGGGACAACTCCAAATCAATTTTTAAAAAATGTTGACTCAGCCAACAATGCACATGTACGTGAATGAATGAATGAAGGAAGGTATTTGTAGAAAAATCAACAAGCAGCACTGAAGTCACTCAGGAATGCTCTTTCAGCAGCCCTTCACAAACCCGGAACCACTATACCCTGGAAGGACAGCAATTCCAAGTGCACGGGAACACCAGCATTTCCAAGGTGCTCTCCAAGCCACGCTCCATCCTCCCAGCACTGTGTCTGTCCCGACACCCAAAGGACTGCAATGCATCAGGAAGGCTGCTCACCGCCACCCTCTCCAGGGAATTACTGATGGGAAGGTAATGATGGCCGAGCGAGTGACGACCACATCCCATCACTGAACTTTAAAAAAGGGAAATTCACAGACTGTTCATGTTCTCTTTGTTTTCTCCATACAACCCACATTCACATATAATTTTGTGTCACCAACAAATGTGAAACATTAGATTTTGTCCGACCATCAAATACATCAAATCCATTTGAGATTAGTTGGATGTCAAGCACTAATCCATTTTCTTCCACTTAGTTTTCTGTCTGTTACAGAATTCTCAATCCATGCCATTACATTCCCTCCGATCCCACATGTGCCAATTTTGCTTATCCACATCTTCAGTGGGACCTTGTTAAAAGGTTTCTGAAAATCCCAATAAACCATTCCTCGGTTTTATCTACTCTGCTGTCTACAGCCAGACAGGAAAACAAAGCCAGCAATGTTTATGAAATGACATCTCGCTTTCAGAGCAACATGCTTGGCACTGTCAGAAAACAGAGAGCAGATATAAAGGAGTCAGCCAGTGACAAGTGGAGTTCCACAGGGGTCAGCGTTGGGATCACAATGTACATGCTACACATTAACAGTCTGGACAAAGGATGTGAGGGGGTACGGGAAACAGATTTCGCTGAAACATCCCAGAGATGAAATGCTTGTCACATGAGGAGCAGTTGCAGATTCTGTGTCTGCACTCGATGACGTTTAGGCAGCGGTGGCAGAATCTGATTCAAACGTACAGAATACTGAGGAACCTGGATAGAGTGGGCATGGGGAAAATGTTTCCCATGATTCGGAGAGACTCGGGCCCAAAGAGAGAGCTTCAGAGTGAAGGGACACCCCTTCAGAATGGAGATGTGGAGCAATTTATTCAGCCAGAGAGTGATAATCTGGGGAGCTCGCTGCCTACGGGGGGCTGTCGATGCGAAGTAAATCAGTGCTTTAACTCAGAGGTAGATAGGTTCTTTTCAGGGGTGTGGTGCTGGAAAAGGACAGCAGATCAGGCAGAATCCGAGGAGCAGGAAAATCGACATTTCTGGCTAAAGCCCTTCATCAGGAAAGGACTGATGAAGGGCTTTTGCCCGAAACATTGATTCTCCTGCTCCTCGGATGCTGCCTGACATGCTGTCCTTTTCCAGCACCACACTCTGAACTCTAACCTCCAGCATCTGCAGCCCTCACTTTCGCCTGACAGATAGTTTCTTAATGAGTAAGGGGATGAAGGGTTACAAGGACTAGGTAAGAGAAACAATTCTACCATCATCGAATAGTGGAATAAACTCGATGGTCCAAGTAGCGTACAGCTATATCTGATCACAGAAACCCGACAGTGTGGACAATGTCCCATGGCCACCTCACTTAACCTGCACATCCTTGGACTGTGGGAGGAAACAGGAATACCTCGAGGAAACCAACACAGACACAGGAAGATCTCCACACTGCCAATCGCCCGAGGCTGGAATCGAAGCCTGATTCCTGTTGCTGTAAGGCAGCAGTGCTAACTACTGAGCCACCGCGTTGCCTCCGTGCCATCGAGATGGGTTTACGAGACGTGCTTATTCATCTGCTTTCGAATTGTGCAGTTATCATTTCTGCCATATCGCTTACCATACATTCCAACACTTTCCTGATTAATACCATCACCTCTTGGTTTCAGATAGACTGCAAAAAGCTACATCACAAAGTAACTTGGGAATTCTTGTGTATAATTCTCAGGAAGGTGGTATACAGGGTCAGCAGGTCATAGAAAGGGCAAATGGAATGCTGGTATTGACTCCAAAGGGAATGGAGAATAACAATAGGGAAGGCTTGTAATAACTAGAGAGGGTTCTAATCAGCTCACAATGAAAATACTGTAAACAGGTTTGGTTCCCTATCTAGATGAATATGTTCTTGCATTGGAGGCAGCCCAGAGAAGTTCCAACAGACTGTCCCTCAAAATGGAGGGATATTGATGAGAAAAGGTGGAGAAGTTTGCAATTGAACTCATGACAATTTAGAAAATGAGGCAAATTTACTGATACATCGCAGATTCTTTGGTCTTCTTACAGGATCTATCGGAGCAGTTGCAGAGCAGGCCTGACAGATGGGGAGTGGTATAGCTGCTGGAGTACTTACGGAGTCGGCTTGCTAGAGGGGGTGTAATATCACTGGTGCAGTTGCAAAGTTGAGCAGACGGGGAGTGAAGCAGTTACAGAGTAGCCTTGGCAGATAGGGAGTGATAGAGCTGCTGGAGCAGTTACAGAGTGAGCCTGACAGATGGCTAGCGATATAACAACCGGAGCAGTTACATAGTAAACCTGACAGAGGGGGAGTGACATAGCTGCTGGTGAAGATACAGAGTAGGCTTGACAGATGGGGAGTAATATAGCAGCTGGAGCAGATACAGAGTAGGCTTGACAGATTGGGGAGTGATATAGCTGCAGGAGCAGCTACAGAGTAGCCCTGAGAGATGGGGAATGAAATAACTGCTGAAGTAGTTACACTGTAGGTCTGACAGATGGGGAGTGATATAGCTGTTGGAGCACTTACAAAGTAGGCCTGACAGATGGATAGTGATATAGCTACTGGAGCTGGAGCCCTAGATGTAAGGAGGGCTCTGGAGGCTGAAGTAGATTGCAGAGACAGTGTGGACTGATGAATGTCAGAAGTTCATACTGAGAGGGAGGTCTGTAGGAGAATGAGAAGGTAACAGAGACAGTGAAGGTTTCAGTGTTGGAAGTGGATTCATTGTGTGTGCTAATGTCACAGAGGCAGGCGCCGCCATAGTGATTGGAGGAACACACAAACAGAGGGATGCTATAGGATATGATGTACCAGAGATAGGGAGTGTTCCAGTGGCTAACGGAAGTTACGAAGATAGGCGGGGTTATCGGGCTGCAGGAGGAATCAGATTTGGAGGGTTGGAGAGGCTCGAAAAGATTGGACAGTTGGGGAGTATTCCACGGTCTGAGAAAATTCCAGTGATTGGTGATAGTGTAGTTTAGGAGAAAGTGAGGACTGCAGATGCTGGAGATCAGAGCTGAAAATGTGTTGCTGGAAAAGCGCAGCCCGTCAGGCAGCATCGAAGGAGCAGGAGAATCGACGTTTCGGGCATGAGCCCTTTTTCAGGAATAGTGCAGTTTACACAGTTAGTGGGGATAGTGGGGACTGACAGTGATACAGAGCCAGGGAGTGCTACACAGAAATATAGGAAATCAGAATCAAGAGTGTGTTGCTGCCTGACCCACTGTGCTCTTCCAGCATCCGAGGATCAGGAACATTTTGAGCCGGAGCCCTTCATCAGGAATGAGTAGTAGGGAAAGGATGGTGTACAGAGGTAGGGAGTAACTGGAAGAATTTACTGCGATTGTGAGGTTTGTGGTGATGGTTTTTGCGATTGGATAAAGTTAGTGATATAGAGGGGTGTAGACACTGGATGGTTCTTCAGACTGAAGGAGGTTACAGAAAGTGAGAGCTGTAGGGACTCGGCTTGGATACAGCAACAAAGAGGATGTTTCATGTACATGGATGTAGCTTTAGTGACCACATGTGGTTACTGAGATACGAAGGCTGGTAGTGACGGCAGGGGGTAGAGTTATGGAGCAGTGTCGTGATGGGAGAAGATCACAGCGATAGAGGAGATTGCAGACATTGGGAGGGTTATTGTGGCTTCAGGACAATGTACACAGGGAGGGCCGCCGGGATAGGAGCAGGTTACACAGGCAGGAAAGGCTGTAGCGACTGGAGGATTTGAAAGAGATAGGGAGGTTTGTAAGGATGGTGGATGATTAGAGGTCCTGTAGTGGTTTAGGATGGGAGGCAGGAATGTTATAGGGATTGAAGGTTACAGTGATATCATGTGCTCTAGGAGCTGGAGGAGAGTTCACAAATGGTCGAGGCTGGAGGATGTTACAGAGACAGGGTAGGCTGGAGGTATTGTGCAAGATGACAGAAAGAGAGATTATTGTAATGACGCGAGGAGGAGATTCCTGAGATTTGGCATGTCATCCAGTCTGGAGCATTTTACAGTCACCGGGAGATAGTCAGCATTGAAGTACATTTTAAATTTGCAGAGGGATTGTAGGGAGGGGGTGAGGTTACAGAGATAGGAACTGTTCTCAGAGTTAGAAGCATTCAAGGCATTAGCTCAGTGGAGTTGGACTGAAGAGCCTGTTTCCTTGCTGTATGAATCTATGATGCGACAATAGAGAATGTTGGAGTGTAGAGAACAAAAAGATCCCAGGCTTCAATAGGAACGTCCCGTGTTCGGCCTGCTTTCCCCTCCATTGTCCTGATGCTCACTAAGACAGTATAGGTCTGGATTGATAACTGTGACACACCTGATGCTGTCTCAGGCAGACTCAGTACAGCAGAGCTGAAAGTAATCCTCTCACAAAGGGTGGGGATTGAGCCTGGGAGCATTATGCTCTGTGTTCACCATTCAGCACTGTATCTACGTCTTGCCTTGAGGGCCGACGTTTCGAGCTATTTAAATGCTCTCTGCTCTGTTTCCTGTGAATGATCTTACCTCACTGCAGAATTTATTGAGGATTACAGATCTCCCTGCCCTGTGTCTCTCTAGCTGACCAACCATTTTCAATGTGGTGATTGATGAGACACACAGCAGTTGGGAAATCTATTGAGTCAGGAACTTCATGAGTACCTACAGGAGACAGAGAAATAGACAGAATGGGAAACTAAACTGATGCAGTGAGGGTTACACAGGGAGAATGGTACTGAGTGCCACAGAGATCTGGAAAATCCCAGTTTCAACCCCTGGCATGTGCTGCTGCGTTTCGCTGGAGTGGAGAAATCTGTTGGCTCAGGATTTGGAGTAGCTGCAAGAGTGAGAGACATTGACAGAGGCAGCAATTAGACCCACACAGCGAGGGATACCAAATGAAGAGATACTGAGTGATATCACCAGGGTGCAAGAATGATTTCAGGATCAAGCAATGGGCATGGTGAAAGGTTTTTGATTCATGATTCAGTAGGATCAGTACTCAGCGACGGTTGAGCTACGAGTGGGAGAGGTGACGGCCTCGTGTTATTCTCACCAGACTGTTCATTCAGAATTTAATGCCGGTGTCAGCTATAACGATCTAACTTCTTAATATCATTGAATGAAGGAAATCTGTTATCGACAGCAGGTCTGGCCTACATGTGACTCCAGACATAGAGCAAGGAGGTTGACTCTCAACTGTCCCATGAAATGATCCAGCCAGCCACTTAGCTCAAGGGCAGCTCGGGGTGGCAAATACACGCGGGCCAGCCATAGAGAGCAACATCCCACGAGTGAATTAAAAACAACGCTGCTGGGAGCAGTGTCCGAGCCAATCATATCGATAGGTTTATGGACAGGGCCTTAAACTGACATGAAGGATGCAGGGACAGGGTTCAGGTGGAAGGAGCTTTCCAAATCCAAATAGAAAAGGGGTGAAGCATCGGTACAGCATGGAATGTGGCTGAAGACAACCAGAAAGGAACAGGATAGGGCAGAGTTTAACTAAAACTGGACATCAGTGAATTCGGCTGTGACAGGAAATTCTGGGAAAAAATCAATAACAATGTTCTTTCTTTGGAATGGACAAAGTATCTTCAGTAAGGTAGATGGACTTGTGTTGAAACTTTATTGCTGGAACAGCACAGCAGGTCAGGCAGCATCCAGGGAACAGGAGATTCGACGTTTCTGGCACAGGCCCTTCTTCAGGAATCCTGAAGAAGGGCCTGTACCCGAAACGTCGAATCTCCTGTTCCCTGGATGCTGCCTGACCTGCTGTGCTGTTCCAGCAATAAAGTTTCAACTTTGATCTCCAGCATATGCAGACCTCACTTTCTCCTCGAAGATGGACTTGTGTTACAGAGATAAATAAGATTTGGTCACCAAAATATTTGGAGAAACAAAAGGTGGAATATAAATATTCAATTCCGCACATCCTTGAGAGGTCTCAGGCAGAATGAGAGTGCAGGATGTGTAACCCTGACAGTAATGGGTAACAAAGGCATTACAGAGAAACCATTTGGTCTCAGATTATGCAGCTGAATCAGGCTGAATGCAAATTCTGGGCAACACGTGTCAAAAACACAAGCAGGAGAATGTTTTTTAGGATGCCTGACAGCATTGCAAAGCTCAACACTGTTACACATTCCAATGAATTCCAATGTAATGCAAAGACACTGTGATAATTGTGGGAGACTTCAATCATTGGAATGTTTTTGTCAGTGTTTCTTTGAATAACATATTGTGCAAATGGCCAGGGACATAACTATCTCAGATCGACCGTTGTGTGAGGATGCTGAGTGAAGGAGTATCATCACAATGCGATATCCTCTGGGAAATTGTAGTGTAGTGGAATTCAGCGAGATTATGGATTTTTAAATTGACCATAAAGCACACCTGACAATCACAACCAAATCCATTTACATGTGTTTGAGAGGAGAATTGAACAAGGTTAACAGGGGAAACAGTGATGTGTGTGGGTGTAAATGGACAGTGGAAAACATTTACAGTCATAGAAGATGTACAGCACAGAAAGAGAGCATTCGGTCCAACTCATCCACGCCACCCACACATCCTATCGTAATCTCGTCTTATTTACTAGCACTTGGCCCAAATCCCTCTCAATCCTTCCTGTTAGTATACCCATCCAGATGCCTTTTAAATGCAGTAATTGTACCAGCCTCCATCACTTCCTCAAGCAGTTCATTCCGTACACAGATAACCCTCTGCCTGTAACAGTTGTCCCTTCAGTTCCTTTCATATCTTTCCCTTCTCACCCTGAACCTAGGCTGTCCGGTTCTGGACTCCATTATCACAGGGAAAAGACCGTGTCTGTTAAACCTATCCATTCCTCTCTTATAAACCTCTATATGGTCTCCCCTCAGCCTCAAATAGCCCCAGCCCATTCAACCTCGACATGTAGCTCAAATCCTCCAATCTTGGCAACATCCCTGTAAATCGTTTCTGAAACATTTCAATTTACACAACATCCTTCCGATCAGAAGGAGACAGGAACTGCATGCAATATTCCACAAGTGGCTTATCCAATGTCTTGTACAGCCAGAACATGACCTCCCAACTCCTCTACTCAATGATATGATCAGTAAACACAAGCATACCAAACACATTCCTTCACTCTCCTATCTACCTGCAACTCCACTTTCAAGGAGTTATGAACCTGCATTCCAAAGTTTCTTTGTTGAGCAACAATCCCCAGGAACATACCATTAAGCAAATAAGTCGCGCTGAGAGTTGCTTTCCCAAAATACAGCACCTCACATTTATCTAAATTAAACTCCATTTGCCACACTACAGCCCATTGACCCATCTGATCCAAATCCCGTTGTAATCTGAGGCAACATTCTTCGCTATCCACAATACCTCCAATTTTGGCGTCATCTGCAATCTTACTAACTACACATCCTATTTTCACATCCAAATCATTTATATAAATAACAAAAGTAGTGCATCCAACACCGATCCTTGTGGCACTCCACTGGTCACATGCCTCCAGTCTGAAAAACAACCCACCACCACCACCACCCTTTGTCTTCTATGCTTGAGTCAGTTCTGTATCCAAATGACTGGTTTTCCCTGTATTTCATGAGATTTAACCTTGCTCACCAATCTCCCATGTGGAAACTTTTCAAACACCGTATTGAAGTTCATATCGCTCGCATCGACAGCTCTGCCCTCATCAATCCTTTTTGGTACTTCTTCAAAAACTGCAATCAATTTCTTGAGACAGGATTTCCCACTTACAAAGCAATGCTGATTAACCCGAATTCGAAACCCCTTTTCCAAATTCATGCAAATCCTGTCCCTCATGATTCCCTCCTTTAACGTGCCCACCACTGACGTCAGGCGAACCGGTCTGTAGGTCCCTGGCTTTTCCTTACCAGCTTGCTTAAATAGTGGCACCACGTTAGCCAACCTCCAGTCTTCTGTACCTCACCTATGACTATCGCTGATACAAATATTTCAGCACGGGGCACAGCAATCACGTCCCTAGCTTCTGACAGAGTTCTAGGGTACACCTGATCACGTCCTGGTAAGGCCCGAGGGAGTGTTGCTGAACAAAGAGACTTTGGAGTGCAGGTTCATAGCTCCTTGAAAGTGGAGCCACAGGTAGATAGGATAGTGAAGAATGCATTTGGTATGCTTTCATTTATTGGTCAGAGTACTGAGTACAGGTGTTGCGAGGTCATGTTGTGGCTGTACAGGACGTTGGATAGGCTTTTGGAATATTGAATTCAATTCTGTTTTCCTTCCTATCAGAAATATGTTTTGAAACCTGAAAGAGTTCAGAAAAGATTTACAAGGATGTTGCCAGGGTTTGAGGATTTGAGTTAAAGGGAGAGATTGAAAAGGCTGGGGCTGGTTTCCCTGGAGTGTCGGAGTCTGAGGGGTGACCTTATATAGGTTTACAAAATTATGAAGGACAAGGACAGAATAAACAAACAAAGTATTTTCCCTAGTGTCGGGAAGTCCAGAACTAGAAAGTATGGATTTAGGGTGAGAGGGGAAAGATATTAAAGAGACCTAAGGGGCAACGTTTTCACACATAGGGTGGTACGTGTATGGAATGAACTGCCAGAGGAAGTGGTGGAGATTGGTACAATTACAACATTTAAGAGGCATTTGGATGGATATATGAATGAGCTGGGAATTTGTGTTACAGACGTTTCGTCCCCTATCCAGGTGACATCCTCAGTGCTTGAGAGCCTCCTGTGAAGCGCTTCTGCGATCTTTCCTCTGGCATTTGTCGTGGTTTGAGTCTACCGCTTCCGGTTGTCAGTTCCAGCTCTCAGTTGCAGAGGCCGGTATATTGGGTCCAGATCGATGCTTATTGATTGAATCTGTGGATGAGTGCTATGCCTCTAGGAATTCCCGGGCTGTTCTCTGTTTGGCTTGTCCTATGATATTAGTGTTGTCCCAGTTGAATTCGTGTATACTGGGAGGACTATCTGTAGTTGGGTTTATATTTGGAAAGTGGGAGTATGTTAAAGTGATACAGTGAGAGTTCAAGGCCAGTGAGTTCCTGACGTGGGAATAGTAAAGACAGCAAGTCCAGCAAATACTGATCAAGTAATATCGCGAGTTTGATAAAGAAAATACAGTACAATAAACTCAGGTGAAGCAATTCACAAAGATAGAGAGTGCAAGGGGATCCATAGAAACGGGGGACACACAATGGCCATGAAATATGCTTGTCAGATACTATTAAGGAAAAGTCACAATGTACTTTATCAGTATAGTTAGAATAAGAGGGGAACTGAGGAAAGGGTGAGGCCTGTTAGAAACCAAAGGGATAATCTGTGCATGGAGCCAGAGGAAGTAGGTGAGGTTTTCAATGAATACTTCCCATCTGTATTCACACAGGAGAAAGGCATTGTAGCTGGGGATTTCAGTTGGGAGGATAATGTTCGAGAACATGATAAGATCAATACGGAGGTGAAATTAAATGTTTTCACAGGCATAAAACGTGAAGAACTCCCCAGTGCCCAATGAAATGCACCCCAGGCTGCTATGGGAGGTAAGGGAGGAGATTTCTGTGGCCCTGCTGGATATATTTAATACTTTGCTGGCCACAGGTGAAGTGCCGAAAGCCTGGAGGATCGCTAATGTGGTTCCTTTGTTCAAGAAGGGCAGCAGGGATAGACCAGGTAATTACAGAGCAGATAGTCTGTCAGCAGGGGGAGGGAAATTGGGAACAATTCTGAGGGAAAGGATGGATCAATAACTGAAAAGGCAGGGATCGATTAGTGTTAGTCAGCATGGATCTGGTAGAGGAAGATAATGGCTGATGAACTCAGCTGAGTTTTCTTTGAAATTACGATTGAAGATATTGATGAGGCCAGTGCAGATGATGTGGGTTCCATGGAGTTCAGTAAGGGTTTTGACAAGGTCCCACATGGAAGGCTGGCCCAAAAGGGAAGAACCCATGGCATCAAAGTCAAGTTGGCAAATTGGATCCAAAATTGTTGGATGGTTGTTTTTGGGATTGAAAGCTTTTGCCCAGCGGGTGTACCACAGGGATCTGTGCAGGAGCCATTTCTGTTCCTTATGGGCATTAATCACTTGGATGTGAAAGCAGAAGGTATCATTAGTAGGTTTGCAAATGATATGAAAGAGGAGGGTGTTGTCCACAGTGAGAGGGATGGTCTCAAGCTACAGTCAGAAAGTTGAGGCTGTGACAGAATTTCAAGAGAGTAATTTCAATCAACAAGGCAGACACTAGCACAGCAGGCAATGAGGGAAAACTGATCAATTAAAATACTTTATTTCAACATAACAGGCCTAAACGGTAAGGCAGATGGACAAGAACATGGGACTGAGACACCACAGGTATGACAGAAACACAGCTGAGGGAGGGACAGGACTGACAACTCAATGTTCCAAGGTACAGATTCTACAGGATGGAGAACACAGGAGGTGAGACAGGAGGGGGAGTGGAGTTTTTGATCAGTGATACATCACTGCAGCACTTTGAGAGGATATTCCTGGGGATCACCCAGTGATACTGTAATGGTGGAAATAATAACTTAGAATGGTCATCACTTTGATATGGTTGCATTACAGGCCCTCAACAGTCAACGGGAAATTGAGCAGCAAATATGTTGGGAGATCGCAGATATCTGAAAGAAGGATAGGGTTGTAATGGTCAGAGATATTAACTTTCTAAACCTACACTGGGACTGCCAGACTATGTAGAACTTGAGTGGGAGGGATTTGTTAGGCATGTTCAAGAAAACTGTCCCAGTCAGAATGTAAATGGTCGGACAGCAGGAAGGGGTAAAACCTGACTTCCCCTTGGGAAACAAGGGAGGGAAAGGGACAGGGGGTGTTCGTGGGAAAACTCTTTGGCAAAGACACCACAATTCTATCAGTTTGAAAATAGCGATGGAAAAGAGCATGGCTGGTCCACAAGTTAATGATCAAAACTGGCCTTGCCTGAATCCAGAAGGTATGAGTCAAGAGCTTTTAACAATTGATTGTGGAGGTTATTTGCAAGTAAAGGGACGTCAGACAGATGGGAAGCTTTCAAAGGAGAAATAAAATGAGAGTTCAGGGTCAGCATATTCCTGTTATGGTGAAGGATAATGCTGACACAAGTAGGAAACACTGGATGACTGGAGGTATTGAGGTTCTGGTCAAGAAAAAGGAGGCACATGTCACATGTAGCCAGCTGGATTAACAGAATCCCTGCAAGAATATTATGGGTGGAATAGGACACTTATGTGGGAAATCAGGAACCAACAAAGGGGACCACAGAAAGCTCTGGCAGATCAGGCTGAGGAAAATGCAAGTATATTAACAACAGATAATTAAATACGGATGGAATATGGTTCCTTAAAGATCAATGGGGCCATCCAAGTGTGGAACCAGAAGAGATGGCTGAGATCCGAAACGAATATTTCACGTTTCAACTTATTGTGGAGAAAGACTGGGCAACTCAGGGAAATAAACAATAATGTCTTCAAAAGACTCCACGTAACAGAACGGGAGGTACTGGTGGTTTTAAAATGAATAAAAGGTATACAAAGCCCTGGGAAATAATCAGGGATATCCCAGGATATTGTGGGAAGCTCAGGAAGAAATTGTGGGGTCCCAAAAAGAGATTTTTCTTTCACTGATAACCAGCAGGGATGAGTTGGAAGCCTGGAGGATGGCTAATGTTGTGCCAGTGTTTAGGAATGGCTGCGAGGGAAAGCCAGGGACATCAACACCAATAAGCTTGACGTCAGTGATGCATATGTTGTTGGAAGCGATTCTGCTGGACAGCAGTTACATGCATTTGCAAAGGCAAGGATTGATTAGGGATAATCAACACACATTTGGAATACTGCATAGAATTCTGATCATTCTGATTTAGGAAGCACTTCCTGAAACTGTCAATGGAGCAAAGATTGACAAAGATGTCACTGATACTGGAGGGTTTGACAGAAATGGGGAGGGTGGTTAAGCTGGAAAACAACATGGGGGGATAAGATAGATTTGGCAGGCAATGTTAAGGAGAATGCAAAGAATTTTCCACAGCACACAAGGACAAAAAAAACAACTCGACAGACACTAGGGCTCCTCAAAGATCAGCGAGGCCATGCAAGTGTGGAACCACAGGAGATGTGCGAGAGCCTACATTAATATTTCATGTCAGAACATATTATAGACAAAGACTAGTATACCAATAGAAAGAAACAGTGATGGCTTGTAAAGAGTCCCTATTACAGAAGAGGTGGTGCTGGAGGTCTTAAAACACAAAGATTAAGAAAACCCCAGGTCCTGAACAAGTGTATCCCAGAACATTGTGGCAAAGTAGTGGCAGGGACACGAGCAGAAATATTTATATCATTGTCCTTCGTATTTCCATTGGGCGTCGGTGGCTGAGGGGTGACCTTCCAAAGGCTTATAAAACCATGAGGGATACAGGTAAATTGATTAACCCACGTCTTTACACCAGAACAGTGGAGTCCATAACAAAATGGGATTGAACTGCAGAATGAGGATGTGTTCGCAATTCTGCAAAGTGTGAAAATAGGTAAGTCGTCTGGGCCGGATGGGATTTATCCTCGGATTCTCTAGGAAGCCAGAAGGAGATTGCCGAGCCTTTGGCTTTGATCATTATGCCGTCATTGTCTAGAGATAGTACCAGAAGGCTGGAGGATAGCAACTGTTGTCCCCTTGTCCAAGGAGGGGAGTAGAGAAAACCCTGCTCATTCGAGAGCTGTGAGCCTTACTTCAATTCTGGGTAAAGCGTTGGAAAGGCTTGTAAGGGATAGGATTTATAATCATCTGGAGACGAATAAGTTGATTAGGGATAGTCAACACGGCCTTGTGAAGGGCAGGCCGTGCCTCACAAACCTTATTGAGTTCTTTAAGAGGATGGATGAGGGTAAACCAGTTGACGTGGTGTATATGGATTACAGTAAGGCGTGTGTTACGGTTCCCCACGGTAGGCTATTGCAAACAATACGGAGGCATGGGATTGCAGTTTGGATCAGACATTAGCTCGCTGAAAGAAGACAGAGTAGTATTTGATGGGAAATACGCATCCTGGAGTTCAGTTACTAGTTGGTTACGCCAGAATCAGGTTTGGGTCTAGTGTTGCTTGTCATTTATACAAATGACCTGGATGAGGGCATTGAATAATGGGTTAGTAAATTTGCAGATGACAGTAAGGTCGGTAAAATTGTGGAGAGTGACGAAGGATGCTGTCGGTTACAGAGAGGCATAGATCAGCTGCAGAGCTGGACCTAGAGTTCACAAATGGATTTTAAAGTGGAAAAGTGTGATATCATTCATTTTGGAAGGAGTAACATGAACACAGAGTACTAGTCTAGTGGTAAGATTCTTGGTAGTGTAGATGAACAGAGAGATCTCTGTGTACATGTACATAGATCGTTGAAAGTTGCCACCCAGGCTGATAGGGTTGTTAAGAACGCAATCAGTGTATGAGCTTTTACTGGTAGAAGGATTGAGTTTCTGAACCATGAGATCATGCTGCAGCTGGACAAAACTCTGGTGCTACATCATTTGGAGCGTTGGGTACAGTTTAGGTCACCACATTACAGCAAAGATATGCAAGCTTTGCAAAGGGTTCAGAGAAGATTTACTAGGATGTCATCTGGTATGGAGGGAGTGTCTTACGAAAATGTCTGAGGAACTTGAAGCTGTTTTTGTTCAAGAGAAGATGTTTTCAGGCCTACTACTGAGACGAATAAGATAATCAGAGGGTTAAATGGGTTGGACAGTGAGAACTTTTCCTTCGGATGGCGATGCCTAACGCGAGGGGAGATAGCTTTAAATTGATGGGTGATAGATATAGGACAAATGCCAGAGGTAGTTTCTTCACTCAGAGTGGTAGGGGCGTGGAACGCACTGCCTGCGACAGCAGTGGACTCGCCAACTTTAAGGGTATTTAAATGGTCATTGGACAGAATTGGAATCGTGTTGGTTAGATGGGCTTCAGATTGGTTCCACAGGTTGGCGCATCATCGAGGGCCGAAGGGCCATTACTGCACTGTCATGTTCTATGTTCTAGACAGCATAAATATGAGGGGAGAGAGGAAAGACATAAAAGGAATTGGAGTTGAATATATTTCACGAAGAGGAAATAAGGCATGTTGCAGACATTGAAGCAAGTTACAGATATCGGGATGCAGTCTGGAAAGCAGTAAGTTTCAATTATATGGAGGGAAAATAAGGAGGAGAGGAGGTTACAGAGATAAGACTTATTATAGCAATTACAAATTACTGAATAAACTGGCCCACAAGACATGCCATAGATACAGTGTTGCAGAGTAGTGAGTCTCAGTACCTGGTAGTAAGTCTGTACTCTGCTCCCCCTCTAACACTATGTCATGTCTTGTTAGCCGATGTTTGGAGCCCTCTTATTGCTCTCTGCTTTGTGCACTGCGAATGGTCTTACCTCGCAGCAGGATTTATAGAAGGGTCCAGATCTCCCTGCTCTTTGTCTCTCTGGCTGACCAACCATCTTCAATTTAGTGATGGATGAGACACCCAGCAGCTGGGAAGTCTATTGAGTCAGGAACTTCCTGAGTACCTACAGGAGACAGAGAGATAGACAGAATGAGAAATTAGACTGATGCAGTGAGGGTTACAGATGGAGAATGTTCCTGAGTATCACAGAGATCTGGAAAATCCCAGTCTCCATTCCTGTTCCTTGCTGCCTTGTCTCACCGGGGTGGAGAATTCTGTTAGGTCGGAATCTGGAATAGCTGAAAGTGTGTGTGTGTGTGTGTGAGACATAGAGACAAGAGAGAGAGAGAGAAAAGAAAGAGAGAGAAAAATAGAGAGAGAGAGACTGACAGAGGCAGGAATTAGACTCACACGGTGAGGGATAACACATGGAGAGATACAGAGTGATACCGCCAGAGTGCTGAAAGATGTCAGGGTCATACAATTGGGTCGGAAGAACGGGTTTACCTTCATGATCCACTGGTATCAGTGTTCAGAGATGAGCAACCAGTGATTAGGCGAAGTGATTGCCTAGTGGTATTATTGCTAGCGAATGTATCCCATGCCTCATCTAATGCTCAGGGGAGGCAGGTTTGAATCCCAACATCAGAAATGGAGAAATTAGAAACCAACAATTTTAAAAATAGTAATGAACAATCCACAAATAAGTATGAAACCATTGCTGATGTACAAAACATCCAAATACTTGTACTTTCGAGAAGGACATCTGCCAATCTTCACGTGGTCTGCACGACGTACCCACAGCAAGGTGTCTGCCTCTCAATGACCCTCTGAAATGGACGAGCAAGCTACTCAGCTCAAGGGCAGCAAGGACTGGGCAAGAAAGGCTGGTCAGCCAGAGACACTCACAGCCAATACCTGACTTAAAAAAATAATCCACTGGAACCATGGAGGGAGCAGTGTCCCGTCCTATCATGTCCGTAGGTTTATGGACAGGGCTTAAAACTGACAGAGAGGGTGCATGAACCGCGTTCAGGTGAAAGGAGCTTTCCAAATCCCAATAGAAAAGGTGAAGTATCGGAACACCATGAGGATGTGGCTGAAGACAAGCAGAAAGGAACAGAATGGGACAGTGATTAACTGAAACTGTACATCAGTGAATAGGGTTGTGACAGGAAATTGTGGGAAAGCTTAAATTATGCTTATGTTTAGAACGGATAAAGTTTCTACCCTTTCGTCATTTATGTCTATGCATAAAATCCCTTTGGATTCTCCTTAACCCTATTTGCCAACGCTATCCCCTGTCTGCTTTTCGCTCTTAAGTATACTCTTACTGCCTTTATACTCTAAATATTCACTGGATTTCTCCTATATGCTTCCTTCTTTTTCCTAACCAAAACATCAATTTCTCTAGTAATCCAACATTTCCTGGAACTATAAGCCTTTCCTTCACACTAACAGGAATACTGTTTACTGTCTATGAACTCTCGTTATCTAATTTTTGAAGTCTTCCCATTTTGCAATGATAAAGGTTTCATTCTCTCAAAATCAAAACTCTCCAATTCTTGCGTCTCGTGAAACTGCCGCTGAAATATAATGGAAAAGAATCATTCCAATCGAAGGCTTTGTTGAGATGAGCTCTGGTCAGTCATGCAGATCTGGAGGGCACATGAGCAGCACCAGGTCAGTGTCAGGCACACAGACAGAATGGGTAAATAGATTCACAACTGAATTCACATCTCCCAGCCTGGTAACCTGAAGCTGTGTTCAGCCATTCTGATAAAAATCTCCAAACTTAGGTCAACAAGATTGTACCACCAGGTTCGGCAGCCCTTCCTACCTCCGTAAAATGGCCTGGACTCTACAACTCTTCCTTCCTCTGCAAAGTTACCCAGAAGGGCACTGGAGGATGGTGGAGGTTATGTGGACAGGGAGGGATACCAGGACAGGAGGGTAATGCAGATATCAGGAAAATTGCAGTGGTAAAAGGAGGCTTCATGAATTTTGAGTGTTGATGCTAATAAAGGAGGTTACAGAGCTAAGGAGAATTGTAGGGACGTGAAGAGATTTCACAGCTCTGGAGTGTTGTAGGCACTGGAGGAAGTTACCAAAATTGGGAGGGTTTATGATTGGAAGGATTTCACAGAAAACCTTGACAAGGTTAAAAGCAGGATTCTTGGTGAGTGTCGAGGAACAGCGGGATCTTGGGATTCAATCCATGGATCCCTCAAAGTTGCCAACCATATTGATTGGGGTTTTGAGAAGGTGTATGGTGTGTTGGCTTTCATTAGCAGGGAGATTGAGTTTAAGAGTCACAAAGTTATGCTGCAGCTGTATAGATCCCTGGTTAGACCACACTTGGAATATCATGTTCAGTTCTGGTTGCCTTATTATCGTAAAGATGTGGAAGCCTCAGAGAGAGTGCAGAGGAGATTTATTAGGATGCTGCCTGGACTGGAGGGCAGGCCTTATGAAGAAAGGCTGAGGGAGCTAGGGTTTTTCTCATTGAAGATGATAAGTCACTTGATAGAGGTGCACGGGATGATGAGAGTCTGAGATAGAGTGGATAGCCGGAGAATTACCCCATTGTGAAGATGGTTATCAGAAGGGATCATAATTTAAAGGTGATTGGATGAAGGTTTAGGGGCGTTGGCAGAGTAGGTTCTTTACACAGAGAGTGGTGGGTGCTTGCAATACACTGCAGCGGTGGTAGTAGAGTCAGTTACATTAGTGATATTTAATTATCTCTTTGATAGGCAAATGGATGATAGTAAAATGTAGGGTCTGTAGATTATAGTTTGATCACAGAGTAGGATAAAAGGTCGGCACATCGTTGAGGGCCAAAGGGCCTGTCATGTGCTCTACTGTTCTATGTTTTGTGTTCTATATAGGGCTGGGTACAATGGCACGCAGATGTTTCAGAAAGCTGGAGAGGATGAGATCTGGAGGAAGAGACACAAATAGGGAGGGTTGCTAGGAATGTCAGAGGTAACAGAGACAGCAATGGTCTGATCAGGTGCAGATAATGCAGGCTGAGAGGGTTCTGGGAATTGGACGTGGTTTCACCAGGAAGGAGGAACGGAGAGTCACAGCAGGTTACAGAAATGCAGAGAGCTGTAGGGCCTACAGATGTACATGGAGATGGGGAGTTTGGGAGTGATGGAGCAGTTTACAGGCATAAGGATATCGTGAGGATGGAGTGGTTTACACAGACAAGGAATGCTTTAGGAGCAGATCACAGAGATAAAGTGGGTTATACAAATTGAAAGAACAAACAGACATATGCAAAGTAGTCAGACCAAAGATTTTTATAGACATGGGAAGGCTAAGGTTCTGGAGTTTTTTTGCATTGGAGGGTGTGGAGTCTGACAGATTTTCTGAGAGATAAGGACAGCAATTTTGGTTGGGGACAGTTTCACAGAAAAAAGGGAACATGAGTAAGCTCCGACAGTTTGGTCAAGGGAAGGATTGTAGGGGAGGGTGACGTTTACACAGATTGGGATGTCATAGCTGGAGAAGGTTATGGAGAAGAGCAGATGGATGGAGAGACTGGAGGAGATTACATTGACAGAGTGTGTGCTAATGACAGGAGGATGTTACACAGACGGTGGGTCTTGTAGAAACTGGATCGGGAGAGCCACCGGCATTGAAGTGAGTTCTACAGATCGGGAGTGCGACAGGGACCTGAGAGGATTGTGGGGTCTCCAAAGATTGATCATATCTTTAGGACTGGAAGGGGTAGATACAGAAACCTTAAAGCCAATGTATTCCATCTTCTTTGTTCCCGAGTAGAGCCTCAATATCCCTCATCAGCCAGGGATCCTAGAAACTGCCAGCTTTTCCCTTCACCCTAACAGGGACTCTGGATTCTTGAGATCACACTTTTCAAAGCCTCCCATTTGCCAGTCGTTCCTTTTTATTCAAACAGACTCACCCAATCGATGGTAGTCATGATTTGGAGATGCAGATGTTGCACTGGGGTGGGCAAAATTAAAAGTCACACAACACCACGTCCAGCAGGTTTGTTTGGAAGCGCTAGATTTCAGAGCGTTGCTTCTTCATCGGTGGTTGTGGAGCACAGTCATAAGGCACAGAATTTATAGCAACAGGATAGCAGTGTCATGGAATGTAATAATAAACAAATTTAGATGAAGTATTTCATCTTTTGGAATGATCAATAGCGCTTCCAAATCTAGTTGGATTATAAACAGGTGCTGTGTGATTTTTAGCTTCACCCAAACGACCTCTACTAGATCCTGCCTAATGGCACGAAAACTGGCCCTGCTCCAGTTTAGCATCTTAATCTGTGGACCTATTCGATGTTTTTCCATAACTACGTGAATTCTCAGACAGTTGTGGTCACTGGACCCAAAGTGCTGTCCGACTGAGACTTCAGTCACTTGCCTGACCTCGTTTTCGGAGGGGAGGTCCAGTGTTGCACCCGCTTGAGTAGAGTTAGGCCGTCTAGATCTTCATGTAGGAAATGTTCTTGGGCATATGTGTCAAATTTCACTCCGTACGCGCCTTTTACTCTCTGGGTGGCCCAGTCAATCCAGGGGAAATTAAAATCTCCAAACAATAATACTCTATTATTCCTACTGTTATCGCCCATCTCTCAACACATCTGCTCCTCCAATAGCCGCTGGCTGTTTGAGGGTCACAACACAGTCCCAACAGTTTGACCAACCCCTTTTTGTTTATAACTTCCAAACATGTGGCCTCATTTGATAACCCCTTAAGAGTATCCTCTCTAAGAGTATCTTCTGTTGTTATGTCCTCCCTTATCAAAAGCACAGCACACCCTCTTCACTTACTTGTCCTTCTATCCCGCCTGTAGCTTCTGTATCCTGGAACACTGAGCTACCAGTCATACCCTTCTCTCAGCCATGTTTCTGTTATGGCTATAATATCCCAGTCCACAGAGCCATTCCATGCTCTGAGCTCGTCTGCCTTACCAGTCAGGTCTCATGTGTTGAAATAAATGCACGTTAAACCAGAAATCTTTTCTGTTCCTTTACTGTACCCCTGGATATCCTGAATAAGATACTTGGTCTTGGTGGCTGATGTATCTTCCCCTGGATGGTCAATGGCCCCTTTCATATTCAGAGTCCCAAAACCCTGCCAAACTAGTTTAGATCCTTCCAGGGTAACACTAGCGAATCTCGCTCCAGTGTTACTGGTGCCCTTCTGGATCAAGTCCAACCCATCCCTCTTTTACAGGTCACCTCTACCCCAGAGGAGATCCCAATGATACAAGAACCGGAAACCCTGCCCCCTCCACCAGCTCCTCATCCACACATCCATCCGGCCTAACTTCCTATGTCTATCCTCACTGGCACGTGGCACTGGGAGTAATCCAGATATGACTAGCCTTGGGGTCCTGCTTTTTAAATTCTTACTGAAATCCCTGTACTAGTTTCACAGGACCCCATCCCATTGTCTATCTTGGTCAATCGTACAAATGTGCACAATGGTCTCTGGCTGTTCACCCTCTCCGTTCCGAATGTTCTGCAATTGTTCAAAGACATCCTTGACCCTGGCACACAGGAGGCAGCACACCATCCTGGGGTCTCTTCCGCAGCCACACAGTCTCCTGTCAGTCCCCCTCACATCTGACTCTCCTATTAGTATCAAGACCATTGGACAGGATGTGACAAACATGGTATGGGAAGAACCATCTGCGTTTGGGTCTATATTTGTAAAATGGGAGCATTTTAAAGTGATAGAGTGAAAATTCAGGGCTAGTGTGTGCATGAGGATGGAATGGCAAAGGCAGCAAATCCAGCGAATACTGATCAAGTGGTATCGTCAGTTTTTTAAAGAGAATACAGTTCAATAAAAACAGGTGAAGCCAATCACAAGTATAGAGAGTGCAAGGGGGTCCTGAAAAATGAGGGACAAACAATGGTCACAAAATATCCTTGGCCGATAATGTTAAAGAAAAGCCACAAGGTATTCTACCAGTACAGTGAGAGTAAAAGGATTACTGGGGAAAGGGTGGGGCCTGTTAGAAACCGAAGGGACAATCTGTGCATGGAGCCAGAGGAAGTAGGTGAAGTCTTCAATGAATACTTCCCACCTGTATTCACACAGGAGAAAGACATTGTTCCCGGGCATTTCAGTCGGGATGGTGAGGTTCTCGAACATGTTAAGATCAATAAGGAGGAGGTATTAAATGCTTTCGCTGGTGTAAAGGTGAGGAAGTCCTCAGTGTCCAATGAAATATATCCCAGGCTGCTTTGGGAGGCAAGGGAGGAGGTTGCTGGGCCCCAGGCAGATATATGTAATACTCTGCTGACCACAGGTGAAGTGTCGAATGACTGGAAGATAGGGAATGTGGTTCCTTTGTTCAACAAGGGCAGCAGGGATAGGCCAGGTAATTACATAGAACACAGAACATTGCAACGCAGTACAGGTCCTTCGGCCGTCGAAGTTGCGCCACCCTGTGATACTAATTTGAAGCCCATCCCACCTATACTATTCCATGCATGTTCATATGCCTGTCCAATTACAGAGCAGATAGTCTGACTGCAGGGGGAGGGATAAATTGGGAAAAAAATTCTGAGGGACAAGATGTATCAACATTTGGAAAGGCAGGAATCGATTAGGGAAAGTCATCACGAATTTGGTAGAGGAAGATTCTGTCCGATGAATTCAGATGAGTTTTTTGAAATGGTGTCTAAAAATATTGATAAGGGCCATGCAGATGATGTGGGTTCCATGGAGTTCATTAAGGTCTTTGACAAGGTCCCACGTGGAAGGCTGGTTCAAAAGGGAAAAGCCCATGGGATCGGAAGCAAGTTGGAAAATTGGATCCAAAATTGGAGGATTGTTTTTGTGATGAGAAGCCTTTCACCAGTGGGTGCACCACAGGGATCTGTGCAGGAACCATTGCTGTTTATTATGTACATTAATAACTCGAATGTGAAAGCAGAAGGTATCATCAGTTTTGCAGATGACATGAAAGGTGAGGGTGTTGTTCACAGTGAGGGGGGTGGTCTCAGGCTACAGTCTGAAGGTTGACGCTGGGACAGAATTTCAAGACAGTCATTTCAATCGACCAGGCAGGCACCAGCATAGCAATGATGGGAAACTGATGAACTAAGCTGCATTTATTTTGATGGAAAAGACCTGACAGGGAAAGCACATGAACCCAACGCATGCATGGGAACATGGGACTGGAATGCCATAGGTATTACAGTAACACAGCTGAGGGAGGGACAGGACTGGCAGCTCAATGTTCCAGGGTACAGATTCTACAGGAAGGATAAAAGGACAGGCAATTGAGGTGGGGTAGCGGAGGTTTAGATTTGTGAAAACATAACTGCAGGACTTCGAGAAGATATTCCTGGGGATCGCCCAGTGAAGATATACGAGTGGAACTGAGAAATAAGAATGCGTCATCAGTTTGATATAACTGTACTACAGGCCCCCAATAGTCAGCAGGAAATTGAGCAGCAATTTTTTCTGGACATCTCAGATACTTGTAAGAATGATAGGGCTGTAACGGTCAGGGAGTTTAACTTACTAAACCGAGATTGAGACTGACAAAATGTTCTGAGCTTGGATGAGAGGGATTTGTTCAGTATGATCAAGAAAACTGGCTCAGTCAGTATGTAAATGACCCAACTGCAGGAAGAGGTGAAACCTGACCTCCCTTTGGGAAGCAAGGTAGGGAAAAGTGCTTAAGGTGATAGTTCGGGAGCATTTTGGAAAAGTGACCACAATTATATTAGTTTGAAAATAGCTATGGATAATTGGTAGGCCTGGTCCACAAGATAAAGATCAAAATTGGCCTTACCCCAATTCAGAAGGTATTTAACATAGAGCATAGAACATAGAAGAATACAGCGCAGTACAGGCCCTTGGGCCCTCGATGTTGCGCCGATCCAAGCCCACCTAAACTACACTAACCCACTATCCTCCATATACCTATCCAATGCCCTCTTAAATGCCCATAAAGAGGGAGAGTCCACCACTGTTACTGGCGAGATTTACTGGTATTTGTCAAGAGATTTTAAAAGTTGATATTTGGAGGCTATGTCAAGGGACCTCAGACATGTGGGAAGCTTTCGAAATAGAGAAAATGAGAGTTCAGGGCACATTGTCCTGTTAGTGTGAAGGACAATGCTGATCACAAGTAGGAAACACTGGATGACTGGGAATATTGAGGTTAAGAAAAAAGTGGGCACGTCATTGTATAGACATCTGCATTAAGTGAATCTCTTGAAGAACATTGCGGGTGTAGTAACACCTAAGAGGGAAATCAGGAGAGCCCAAAGGGGACCCAAGAAAGCTTTGGCAAACAAGGTTGAGGAAAATCCATAGATGTTCCACAAGAATATTCATAAAAAAAAGATTAACTCGGGACAAAATGTGGCCCCTTAAAGATCAATGGCGCCATCAATGTGTGGAATCACAGGAGATGGTTGACATCTTAAATAAAAAATTCACACTACAACTTACTGAGGACAAAGGCTAGGGAAGTCAGTGGAATAAACAGTGATATCTTCAAAAGAGTCCACATTACAGAGCAGGAGGTGCTGGAGGATTTAAAATTCATAAAAACAAGACAATATCTGGGAACTAATCAAGTTTGCCCCTAGATATTGGAAGAAGTTAGGGACGAAATTAAGGAGTTCCTTACAGAGATATTTCTATCACTGACAGCCACAGGTAATGAGCTGGGATCCTGAAGGGTGGCTAATGTTGTGCCAGTATTTAGGAAAGGCTACAATGGAAAGGCAGTGACCTAAAGACCAATTAGCTTGGTGTCAGTGGTGCAAATGTTGTTGGAAGTGATTCCACGGGACAGCAGTTAAATGCATTTCAGAAAGTAAGGATTGATTACGGATAGTCAGGACAGCTTCGTGCATACAAAGTCGTGTCTCACAAATGAATTGAATTTGTTGATGAGGTGACCAAGAAGACAGACAGAATATCGGAGTCATTGTTAGTAGGTTTGTGGATAATAATATCTGTGTTATAATGGGCAGGGAATACAGTTATCGAAGGGGCTCTTGAATAACAGGGACAGCGGGACAAGGAATAAAAGATGGTGTTTAATGCAGGTGTTGAACTTTGTTAAGACAAACCAGGGAGGACGAACACAGTTCATGGTAGGGCCCTGGGCAGTGTTGTCAAACAGACAGAGACCAAGGGGTTCAGTTACACTGTTCCTTGGAAGTAGCATCACAGTGGGATAAGGTGGGGAATGCGGCATTTGGCACACTTGCCCTCATGGGTCAGAGCATTGAGTACATGAGCTGGTACATCATGATACGGCTACACAAGACATTGCTGGGTCCCCAGTTGGAGTACTGCGTATTATTCTGATCCTCCTGCTTTAGGAAGCATGTTCCGAAACTGTAAATGGAGCAAAGAATGATCAAGATGTTACTGATCCTGGAGGGTTAGACTTACAAGGAGAGGCAGGATAGGCTGCAAAGTGAAACTGGGGGAAAAGAGATAGATTCTCAGAAAAGGTTAAGGAGAGTCCAAAGAGATCCTACAGCATACAAGTACAAAACAGAGACAATAGGGCCCCTCCTGTGTATAACCACAGGAGATAGGTCAGATACAAAACGAATATTTCATGTCAAAGCATATTGTTGATAAAGACCAGGAAATAAAGGAAAAGAAACAGTGATGGCTTGTAAAGAGTTCCCCATTACAGAAGAGCTGGTACTAGAGGTCTTAAAACACAAAAGGTAGATAAAAACCCAGGTCCTGAACAGGTGTATCCCAGCACATTGTGGCAAAGTAGTGGCAGTTACCACAGCAGAGATATTTGTTTCATTGTCCTTCATATTTCCTTTGGGTGTAGGTGGCTGAGGGGTGACCTGACAAAGGTTTATAAAACCATGAGGTATACAAAAGGTGAATTGCCAAGATCTTTACCCCAGGGTAGGGGAGTCCACAACTAAAGGGCATAAATGTGAGGTGGATAGGAAAGACTTAAAAGGGACGGGAGGAGAACATTTCCCACACAGAATATGGTGTACATATTGAACGATCTGCCGGGGAAATTGCAGAGAAAAGTACATTAAAACACGTGAAATAAACTTGGGCATGAAAATGGAGAGGAGAAGGTTTGAAGGGATATGGGTCAAATGCAGGCAAAAGCAACTCTTTCAGGGACACTGGACAGCATGGACTAGTTGGATCAAACCAAAGGTTCTGATTCAGTTCTGTTTGGTTCTGTCATTGGAGGATGGGACTACTGAAATGAGGCATGTTGTAGAGACTGAAGCAAGTTACAGAGATAGGGATGGTAGTCTGGAATGCAGTATATTTCAAGCATGTGGAGGGACTATCGGGAATGGAGGAGGTCACAGGGACAGGAATTTTTATATGAGTTACAAATTATTGAAGACATCGGACCATGAGACATGCCATAGATATAGTGTTGGAGATCCCAGGCAGCATTCCCACACTCTCATGGGAGGCATGCTTTCCCCACTGTGCTGCTGATGCTCACTAAGATAGCACAGGCCTGGATTGATATCTGTGACACTCCTGATGCTAGCTTACTACAACAAAAGTAACAGTAGGGGTGATGATTGAGACTGGGGTGTGTCTGTACTGTGCTCCCCCACCAGCATTGGTTCTATGTCATGTCTTGTTAGCCGATGTTTGGATCCCTCTCATTGCTCTATGCTCTGTGCACTGTGAGTGATCTTACCTCACTGCAGGATTTATTGAAGGCTTCAGATCTCCCTCCCCTTTGTCTCTCTGGCTGACCAACCATATTCAATGAGGTGATGAACAAGAGACCCAGACCTGGGAAGTATACTGAGTCAGGAACTTCCTGAGAACCTACAGGAGACAGAGAAATCGACAGAATGGGAAATTAAACTGATGTAGTGAGGGCTACACACTTCGAATGGCACTGAGTACCACAGAAATCTGCAAAATCCCAGTTTCCATCCCTGGCCTGTGATGCCTTATCTCGCTGAAGTGGAGAATTCTGTTGGCTCAGAATCTGTGTAGCTGCAAGAGCGAGAGGCACTGACACAGGCAGCAATTAGACTCTCACAGTGAGGTATACCACATGGAGAGATACTGAGTGATGTCACCAGAGTGCTGGAAGGTATCAGGCTCAAACAATTCTGTGGGAAGAAGAGGTTCTGTTTCATGATGCACTGGTACCAGTGCTCGGGGACAAGCAGGTGAACTGATGACCAAGTGATATTATTGGTAGAGCACAGATTCAAGCCCTCAGCTAATATTCAGGGGAGGCTGGTTTGAATCCCACCATCTGAAATGTTGGAATTTGAAATCAATAATTTTAAACATAATAATTAATAATCCATAAATAATATGAAACCACTGCTGATGTACAAAAAATCCAAACACCTGTCCTTTCGAGAAGGACATCTGCCATTCTCACGTGGTCTGCACGACATAACCACAGAGAAGTGTGTGCCTCTCAATTACCCTCTGAAATGACAGAGCAAGCTGTGCAGTTCAAGGGCAGCTAGGGCTGGGCTAGAGCGCCTGGTCAGCCAGAGACACCCACATCCCCCGAGTGAATAAAAACAATCCCATTGCACTGGGCCCCAATGGAACTGTGCTGAGACCAGTGTCCTAGCCACACATGTCGGTAGGTTTATGGACAGGGGTTTAGACTGACAGAGAGGATGCAGGGACTGGGTTCAGGTGAAAGGAGCTTTCCAAATCCAAAGGGAAAAGGTGATGCATCGGAACAGCATGGGGATGTGGCTGAAAGACAAGCATAAAGGAACAGGAAGGGACAGAGTTTAAGTAAAACTGTACATCAGCAAATCGGTTTGTGATAGGAGATTGTGGGAAAGAGTAAATCATGTTTTATTTTGAATTGACAAAGTCTCTGCAATAAGGTAGATGGATTTGTGACACAGATGAAAGAGCTTTAGGCACCAGGGAGACCCGGTTACAGAGCGAACAAAAGGTAGAACATAAATTTTCAATCGTTCAGAAATTCAGGCAAAATGGGCAACGCTAACAATAACGGATAACAAAGGTATCACAGAGGAAGTATTTGGCCTCAGGTCATGAAGTAGAGTCAGTCTGAATGTAACTTCTGGCTACTACTTGCCAAGGACACAAGCAGCAGAACAGTTTTAGACCACCGAACAGCATTTCATTGCTCACCACTGCATTAAGCAGGAATTCGTTGGAATTTTTAACAAATACATTGTGATAATTTTGGGATATTTCAATATTCGCATAATCTGGGATTGTCACACTGACCCAAGAGTGATATTGGAAGAGGAGTTCAGAGAATGTTTTTCAGTTTCTTTTAATAACACATTGTGCAGCTGGCTGGGAATGTAACTATCTATGATTGACCATTGTGCGATGAAACTTAGTGAATGAGTAATGTCACCTGGAGAGATCCTCTGGGAAATTCTGATTAAGTGCAGTTTAAAGAAATAGAGAGTTTTCAAGTGAATCACAGAAAGGACAAGCCACAACTAGAAAGAAAAATCACCGATTACATGAGTTTGAGGGGAGAACTGACAATGGTAAACAGGCTAAACAGACTGAAACATATGTCTGTAAATGAACAGTGGAAAACATTTGAAGGAACAGTGTAAATCACTCAACAAAAGGATATTCCGTTCAAACAGACAAAACCTCAGAAATAATTTCCCACCCCGCCCTCACTTAGGACAAAATGGATCAAATTAGTTATCAGGCTGAGAAGATCACCGAACGTTCTTAAAAACCTGAAGTGAGAGTGTGTTTTACGAGTACGTTTTAAGGGGATTGCAAAGGGTCTGCGAGCAGGAGGAGGGCAGTGGGAAGGGGAATCATTGTCAGGGTTTATTGACACGATAGGAACAAGGGCAGCTGAAGGTGCTGGAGGTGGTGAGAGCATTACAAAGAGTGGTCAGGGCCTGAACGGTGTTACAAAGCCAGGACGAATTGCTGCAGCTGGAGCTGATGCAGAGGTAGGGAGGGACATATGCATTTTTATTTATTCATTCATGGGATGTGGGTGTCACTGATTGGAACAGCATTCTTTGTCCCCACAGATAATCGCCCAGAGGATAGCTCAGACTCAGCCATATTGCTGTTGGTCTGGAGTCACATGTAGGCCAGACCAGGTTAGAATGTCAGATGTCCTTGCCTAAAGCAGGTAACTGAGCCAGATGAGTTCATCCGATTGATCAATAATTATTTTTTGGTGATCTCACCAATGTCTTGTACAACCAAACCTGACATCCCAACTCCTACTCTCAATGCTCTGCCCAATGAAGGTAACCATCCCAAACTCCTGCTTCACCAGCCTGTCTACCTGTGACACCACTTTCAAAGAACTGTGTACCTGCATCCCCGGGTCTCTGATTGACAATATTTTCAGGGCCCGAACGTTAACTGTACAAGTCCCACCCTGTTTTATTTCACCAAAATGGAACACTTCACCTTTATCTAATTAATTTCATCTGCTATTCTCCAGCTCATTTTCGCAGCAGTAGTGTCCATCCTGTTGTATCACAGATAACCTTATTCACTGTCCACTTTACCACCAATTTCAGTGTCACTCAAAAAACGTCCTTATCAGGAAACCAATATTCCCTTCCAAACCATTTATCCAAACATGCATCCAGTTAGAAAAAACAACATGTCTCCCATCACCCGCTGTATCTTACCATCAAGCCAATTTTGTATCCAGTTGACTAGTATTTCCTGAATGCCATATCCTTTTGCATTGATCTGAGCTTATTATCCAGTTTACCACATGGAAGATAGAAGTCAGAACAGTATAGCACAAGACCCTTCGGCTATGATGTCATGCTAACATTTTATGCAACTATAAGATCAAACTAACTACGTACCCTTCATTTTACTATCATCCATGTGCCTATCCAAGAGTTTACTAAATGTACCTAATGTATCTAATTTTACTACCACTGCTGGCAGTGCATTCTACCCACCCGTCACTCTCTGTGTAAAAAACCTACCTCTGACATCTCCCCTTAACTATCCTCCAATCACTTTAAATTATTCCCCCTCATAATAGCCATTTATGCCATGCAAAAAAGAAATCTCGCACTATTCACTGTCTATGCCTCACACCATCTTGTTCACCTCGACCATGTGACCCCTCACCCTTCTTCATACCAATGTGAAAAGCCTTAGTTCCCTCAACATTTCTTCATAAGACATGCTCTTCAGTCCAGGCAGCATCCTGGTAAATCTCCTCTTTACCCTCTCTGAAGCTTCCACATCCTTCCTGTAATGAGGGAACCTGAACTGAACACAATATTCCAAGTGGGGTCTAACCAGGGCTCTATAGAGCTGCAGCATAACCTCACGGCTTTAAAACTCAATCCCCCAGCTGATGAAAGTCAACACAACAGATTCCTTCTTAACAACTCTATCAGCTTGGGTGGCAACTTTGAGGGATCTATGGGCATGGAATCCAAGATCCCTCTGTCCTTCCACATTGCCAAGTCTACCGCCTTTAACCCTGTAATAGAAAATTAAGTTCGACTTTCCGAAATGAATCAATTCACACTTTTCCAGGTTGAACTCCATATGCCACTTCTCAGCCCAGCTCTGCATCCTGTCAATGTCCTGTTGCAACCCACAACAGCCCTCCACACTATCCACCACTCCACCAACATTCGTGACAACGGCAAACTTACTAACCCACTCTTCCACTCACACATCCAATTCATTTATAAAAATCACAAACAGCAGACTTCCCGGAACTAACCCTTGCAAAACACCACTGGTCACCGAGCTCCAGGATGAATGCTTTCCATCCTTCATCAGCTTCTGTCTTCTGTGAGGCACGAATTCTGTATCCAGACAGACAGGTTTCCTTGTATCCCATGCCTCCGTAATTTCTGAATGAGCCATAAACGTGTTGTGTCACGTTCTCGAAGGATTCAATAAGATTTGTAAGGCATGAACTGCCCCTTACAAAGTCAGGCAGACTATCTTTAATGAATCATAAATCATGTCTCTCAGAGTCCTCCTCAATAATCTGCACACCACAGACATAAGACTGACAGGTCTGTAATTCCAAAGATTCTTCCTATTCCCTTTCCTGAACAAGTAAATAACATTTTCCTGCCTCCAATCATCTGGTATGACTCCAGTGGACAGTGAGGGTGCAAAGGTCATCGCCAAAGGCGCAGCAATCTCTTCCCTCGCTTCCTGTAGTAACTTTGGACATATCGCTTCGGGTGCAGCAGATTTATCTATTCTTATGTTTTACAAAATTCTCAGCACATCCTCCTTCTTAACATCAACCTGTAAAGATGTATCAGACCTTTTCATGCTGTCCTCACAAATGACAAGGTCCATCTCAGTCGTAAATACTGAGGCATAGTATTTATTAACCACCTCCCCTACCTCCTGTGATTCCAGACACAAGTTCCCTCCACTAACCCAAATCAGCCCTACCCTCACTCTGGCCATGCTCTTGGTCCACGTGTAAGTGGAGAATGCCTTACAGTTTTCCTTAATCCTTCCCAACAAAGCTTTTTCATGCCCCCTTCGAGGTGTCCGAAATCCATTCTTCAGTTCCTTCCTGGTACCTTCAGAGAATCCCTACAGTGTGGAAACAGGCCATTTAGCCCAACACCTCCATACCAACCCTCCAAAGAATATCATAACCAGACCCATTCCCCACCATATTACTCTACATATTCCCTGACTCAAGTGCCAAACCTACACATCCTTGAACACTCTGGGTAATTTAGCATGTCTGAGTCACCTAATGTGCACATCTTTGGGCTGTCAGTGGACAGTGGAGCACCGGGAGGAAACACACGCAGACGATGTGAGAACATGCAAACTCCACATACAGTCACCGGGGGCTGGAATTAAAATAAGGTCCCAGGTGCTATGAGGCAGCAGTGTTAACCACTGAGACACCGTGCTGCCCCATGTAACCCTCTAGAGTTCTATTTGATTCTTGCTTCCCCAAACTTAAGTCAGCTTCCTTCTTCCTCTTGACTAGACGTTCTACATCCCTTAGAACCTTGTCAAATGCTTTGATGAAGTCCATGTGGACAACATTGACTGCTGTGCCTTCATCTATCTCTTGGCAACCTCCTCATTCCTGATGAAGGGCTCTGGCCTGAAATGTCGATTTTCCTGCTCCTCGGATGCTGCCTGATCTGCTGTTCTTTTCCAGCAACACGCTGTCAAGTCTGATCTCTAGCATCTGCAGACCTCATTGTCTCCACTTCTTTAAGAGTCAATCCGGTTTGTGAACCACTTATCCACTCACAAAGCTATGCTGACTATCTCTAGTCAGCCCTTGCCCTTCCGAATATACTTAACTCCTTTCTCTCAGAAGCACTTCCAACAACTTACCCATCACTGGGCTGTCACTTCCTGGCTTTTCCCTGCAGCCTGAAGTGATGGAACAGCGTTAGCCGCCTTCCAGTCTTCCGACACCTCACCGTGTCTGTTGATAATGTAATTATCTATGTTAGGGACACTGCAATCGCTTCCCTAGCTTCCCACAATGTTCTAGGATCGATCAAATGAGCTACTGAGGATTGATCGACCTTTATTTGTTTTACGATTCCAGCGCTTTCTCTTCTCTGTTGAGCATTCTTGCCAGGACATCACTATTTATCTCCCCAAGTTCCTGAGCTTCCGTGTCTTTCTCCACAGTAAATTCTGACAACACTATTTTGGCTAATATCTCACCCATCTCCTCTAGTCCCACACATAGGTGACTTCATTGAGCTTTAACGGGCCCTATTCCCTACCAGGTTACTCATTAGCCCTTCTTGAAACTTGTGCAAAGGCATCTGAAAATTCAATAATCCATAACCTCCGTACCAACACACATCTCGACACCCTTATCTACTCTGCCATTATTTTTCACACCAACAAATAAAATCCAATAGGCTCAATAACAAATTCTCTTGTAGGAAAATGTGTTTCTAAGGGTCCAGTTATTGTTTATTGACATATCCTTTCTCACACATTTCAGCACGTTTCTGACTTACTGTCAGGCTAACACTATTTGGTTTCCGACTGACAGCAGAAAGGGTTGTGGGAGTTCTTGCTTATCAATCTGAAAAATGTAGCTTACAGGCTCATCAGGTAATAGAGGAGACAAATCAAATGCTGGTATTTATTACAAAGGAAATGGCGTCTAAAAAAGGGAGATCTAGGGTAAGATACAATCAGACCACACCTAGAATATTATGAGCAGTCTGAGTGCCCTAAGGAACGACATTGTCACATTGGAGGCAGGCCAGAGAAGGGTCACTCGGCTGATCCTGAAAATGGAGGGATTTTCTAATGGGAAGAGATGGAGTAGACTGAGGTTGAACCCGTTGACGTTCAGAAAACATGAGAGCGAAGTTGAATGAAACATTCAAGATTCTGGGAGGCTTTGACAGTTTAGATGCTAGGAAGTTAGAAAACAGAACAGTACAGCACAGTAATAGGCCCTTCTGCTCACCATGGCTGCGCTGTCTAGGATGCTATTCTAAATTAGTCCCATCTACCTGGACATGGTCCATATCCCTCTATTCTCTGCCTGTTCATATTTCTGACTAAATGCCACTTCAATGCTTTGCTCATATTTCTGCTTGTCCGACCTCCCTCAGTAACTTCCACTCTCTACGTTAGAAAAACATGCATCACACATCTCGTTTAAACTTTCTCTTTCTCACCTTAAATCTATGTGCTCTGCTATTTGAAACTTACACACTGGAAAAGACTTTCCGACTAACCACATGATCTGTCCCTGTCCTAATGTTAATTTCCTGCAACTGGTCGCCTGTCAACCTCTGATACTCTCACAAAACAATCCAACTTTGTTAAATTTCGTCTTACACCTAACACTCACTTCAAAAACCTAACACAGGCAAAGTCCTGATAGACCCCTTTTGCACCCTCTCCAAAGCCTCCCCATCCTTCCTATTGTGTGGAGATGAGAACTGCACACAATACTCCAAATGTGACCAAACAAACATTTTATAAAATTACAACATCAGATGCAAACCACTGTACCCAATGTTGTGACCGAAGAAGGCCAGTGTTCCATTTCCTTTCTTTCCCATCTAAAACACTTGTGTTGCCATTTTCAGGGAGTTACTGACTTGCACCAAGATCCTTCCGTACATCAATGTCTCTCAGGATGCTAACTTTCTTCTTGAATTTGACATGACCTCAGACTTGTCCAGCTTAAACTCTATTTGTCATTTCTCTGCACATCTTTCCAACTGATCTGTAACCTCCTGCAACCTTGGATCACCTTGATTATTAAACCCGACTCCACCAATTTTCATGTCATCTGCAATAATGATCTCTGTCACTTCCTTTTGTTTCAATGGTGTGAGAATCTGTAACCAAAGAGCATAAAATCCCAGCAAGGGCTCACCCACTTAAGATGGAGATGAGGAGGAATGTATTCATTCAGAGGGAGTGACTTTGTGGGAATTCCTGACTGCAGGGGGCTGTCGAGGTTGGGTCATTAAGAATATTTACAACAGACTTGGTCAGATTTTAATGAATCAGGGAAACAAGGGTTTTGTGGAAAAGGCAGGTAAATAGAGTAGAGGATCATCAGATCAGCCATGATCTGACTGAAGGACAGAGCATACGCAATGGGCCAAATGGCCTAATTCCGCTCCTCCATCTCATGGTCGGAACTCAAACTCAGTATGTCCTGCATAACATTAAGGGGCTCAGCTCACAAAATACCTATATAATGGGATTACTAGATATTTATTATTACACAGCATTTGATCTACAAAAGACAATTTTGTTGATGTCTCCTTGATGTGATGTTATAGAAAAACATTTCGTATACAATCCAGGATTCCATCCCGGCTCTGATACTCATTAGTTATCCAGACGGGATGGAGACTACTGTCACACACAGTTACTGTACTGCCCTTGCTACAAGTACATTCAGTATCCTGACTGTAACCATAATTACATTACCATCACTGTCTGGTTCTTATAAAAGACTTCCTGCTTATTCTCAGCTCCACTCAAATAAGACTCAAAATTTTGATCTTCACTTCCACATGAATGTCTCATTACTGCGTTCGCCTCATCCTTTCTTCACAACTTGTTGCCTTTTGGCTAGCCTGCCTCGATCCCACAAAACCCTTCAGTATTCACTTCCATGCGATGGCCATTCTGAAGCCACATCTCAGGAATGACAGGTCAATCATATCTGTGCACTGTCATTCCATCTCATTTATGGCGAATGCAGGGAGTCATTCCTCAGTAGTGGAGAGTTGAACAAATGGAGAGAAGTTACAGGGATAGGGAGGCTTACAGGGGCTCGAGGATGTTCGAGTTAAACAGAGTTACATCTGCTCAAGAACGTCAGTGGGACAAAGAGGTTTGGGGATTGGAGGAATTTACAGAGAGAGAGGGAGCTGGGTTAGATTCTGGAGAGAGGGATAGGGATGGATATAGGTTAGCGGCAGGAAGACTGATAGACACAGACAGAAGGTGATAGAGATAGAGTCATAGAGATGTACAGACTGGAAACAGACCCTTCGGTCCAACCCGTCCATGATGAACAGATACCCCAACCCAATCTCGTCCGACCTGCCAGCACCTGGCCCATATCCCTCCAAACGCCTCCAATTCATTTATCCATTCAAATGCCTCTTTAATGTTGCAATTGCACCAGCCTCCACGACTTCCTCTGGCAACTTACTCCATACACGTACCACCCTCTGCGTGAAAAAGTTGCCCCTTAGGTCGTTTTTATATCTTTCCCCTCTCACCCTAAATCCATACCTTCTAGTTCTGGACTTCCCGACTCCAGGGAAAAGACTGTCTATTTACCCTGTCCATGCCCCTTATAATTTTGTACACACCGCTGCCTCCGACGCTCCACGGAAAACAGCACCATCCTGTTCAGCCTCTCCCTATAGCTCAAATACTCCAACCCTGGAAACATCCTTGTAAATCTTTTCTGAACACTCCCAAGTTTCACAACATTTTTCCGATAGGAAGGAGACCAGAATTGCATGCAATATTCCAACATTGGCCTAACCAATGTCCTGTACAGCCACAACATGACCTCCCATCTTCTGTACTCAATACTCTGACCAATAAACAAAAGTATACCAAACGCCTTCTTCCCTATCCTATCTACCTGCGACTCCACTTTCAAGGTGCAATGAACCTGCACCCTAGGGTCTCTTTGTGCAGTAACTCTGCCTAGGACCTTACCATGAAGTGTATGATTCATGCTAAGATTTGTTTTCCCAAAATGCAGCACATCGCAATTATCTGAATTAAACTCATCTGCCACTTCTCAGCCCATTGGCCCATCTGGTCAAGATCCTATTGTAATCTGAGGTAACCTTCGTCGCTGTCCACTACGCCTCCAATTTTGGTGTCATCTACAAATTTACTAACTGTACTTCTGATGCTTGCATCCAAATCATTTATGAAAATGAGAAAAAGTAGAGGACCCAGCACCGATCCTTGTAGCACCCCACTGGTCATAGGCAACCAGTCTGAAAAACAACCCTCCACCACCATCCTCTGTCTTCTACCTTTGAGCAAGCTCTGTATCCAGTAACTAGTTCTCCCTGTATTACATGAGATCTAATCTTGCTCATCAATCTACCACGGGGAACCTTGTCGAACGCCTTACTGAAGTCCATATAGATCACATCTACTGCTCTGCCCTCATCAATTCTCTTTGTTACTTTCTCAAAAAACTCAATCAAGTTTGTGAAACATGATTTCCCACGCACAAAGCCATGTTGACTATTCCGAATCAGTCCTCGCCTTGCCAAATACATGCACATCCTGTCCCTCAGATTTCCCTCCAACAACTTGCCCATCGCTGACGCCAGGCTCACTGGTCTATAGTTGTCTGGGAGTTTCAGGGCGTTTCAGGGAGAAGAGTATTTTATATACTAACAGAGATATGGAAGATTGTACTGACTGAAGACGTTTAAAGATGTAAGTGGACTTCTAGGCTCTGGAGGCGACGGAGATAGGAAAACAATGGACAATGCCAGGTTGCTGGGTTGGAGACAGTTACACAGATGGGGACGATTGCTCAAACTGAAAGAGGTTCCATTGTCGGAAGGGTTGGTGGGGGTGGGGGGTTGGCGGGGGTTGAGGGTGAAGTCTACATCGATTAAGTTCGAAGAATTGGAGAAGGATAAGGAGATTACATTTTTTCTCAGCTAAGAAAGGATTGTAGGAGCTGGAGAAGTTTGCACAGATAGGGAAAGACGAAGAGGTTAAAGAAAAATACATTGACATGGAGGGTGGTGTTGGTAGGAGGAGTTTACAGGGATAAGCAGCACTGTCAGGGTATACAGGGATGAAGTAATTTAGTATCTACTGGAAAAATGTAGGGATTAGGGTGTTCGGGATTGTAGAACATGAGAGAGCATTGTTTGGAATCTCCTCTAATGCACACAGAGAGAAGATTATTTGGACTGGAGGATATTACAGAGATCACTAATATAGCATGGGGCAGGATTGATGCCTGGGATCTCTGTGCTGACTCAGTGAGTACCAGTCCAGCAGAGGTGAGAGCAGGACTCTCACAAGATGGTGGGAATGAAGCCTAGAATATAGCTTCCTTGCCAAGCTCTGTATCTATGTCCTGTCTTCCGGGTCTGAATAGAGAAGGCCACTAACTCCTCCCTGTGCTGTTTACAGTGTGTGATCTTACCAGCTGCAGGATTTACTGAAGGCTCCAGATCTCACTCTCCATCTCTCTCTGGCTGACCAATTGTCTTCAATGTGGTAATGGACGAGAATTAGGAATTCGGCTAAGTCCAGAGTATCCTGATTACCTACAGGAGACAGAGAAACAGACAGAATAGGACATTAGATTGAGACAGTGAGGATGACTCATGTCGAGTAGCACTGAGTCCAACAGAGACCTGGAAAATCCCAGTCTCCATCCCTGGCCTGTGCTGCTGCGTCTCTCTGGAGTGGAGAATTCTGTTGGCTCAGAATCTCAGACCAGCTGCAGGAGTGAGAGGCGTTGACAGAGGAGAGATACTGAGTGATATCACCAGAGTGCAGCAGGTTTACAGAATCAAACAATGGTGTCAGAAGAAGTGAGTCTGATGCAGTGGGAACTGCTACCAGTTCTCAGGGAGAAGTCAGCTATTTTATTCGGATGGTACAGTAGTGGAACCAGTGCCCTGGTCAATCATATGACCAGGATTATGCAGAGTGCTTTAAACTGACACACATGAGGAGTACAGAGCTCAGCTGAAAGGAAATCCCAATTCTATGGGGAAAGGTTAAAATATTGAAACATCGGGTCGTGGCTGAGGAGAAACAGAAAGAAACAGGAAGGAAGTGAGTTTAATTAAAATTGTACATCAGCAAATATGTTTGTAACCGGAAATTGTGATAAAAAGTAAATTACTGTTTCTAAATTTGGATGAAAGAAGTATTTGCAATAAGGGATATGCACGTGTGACTTGTGAATTCTATCTAATCACATGCAGGGAGACATGGTCACAGGGTGAACCAGAAGGTGGGGCATTTAGGCTCCTTTACAGCATTACATTGTGAGACACTGGATTAACAGGGAATTATTTGAATTTGTAACAAAGGCATTGGGATAACAGTGAGGGAATTCAACTTTCCTCTCTCATCATCGCATTGGTGATGGGTCACAGACGAGGCTGACTGTCTCCCGCGCTCATGGGGAGTCTGTTGGTGGCTGTACAGACCAATGTGGCCTTCCACAGACTCTGTTACACTTGGGGCAGAAGGTGGCCATGTGAAGGGGGTGGGTGCGGCTTTGGGCTGACAGTGCGCTCCTTGTGCTGTTTTCTCCTGATTCCCCACAGTAAATCCTAACACGTCTTTTTCCAGATCTCCCCCATCAACTGTGATTCCACATAAACGGCCTCAGTGACCTTCAGGGGCTCTTTTCTCTCCCTCGCTATACTTTAGCTCCTGTTGAAACTTGTCAAAATGCTTCTGGAATTTTAAATATCCCCCACCACCAACAGCCTCCCACACCTCTATCTATTCTGCCACTTATGCTCATACCAAAATTTTAATACAGCAGATTTGAAAATATTGAGCTTCTACAAAACCATATTTTTCCCATTTTCCTAAGCGTCTGGTTATCATTTATTGTCGTATCCTTTATAATACAGTCCAGCATGTTCCCAACTTGCTGTCAGGCTAACACAGTTTGGTTTCAGGTTGACTGCACAAAGGGTTTTGGGGGGCATGTTCAGCACAACATCGTTGGCCCGTTCCTGTGCTGCATTGTTCCACGTTCTATGTAACTCTTTAAAAATTATGTACCAAAGAAGGATCTCGACCGTAAAAAGACTTGCGCCTCTCAGGGATGAAAGAGAAATGAAAGGGATTGTGGGGGAGGTGGATTGGTCAGGACAGGGAAGGGGAGATAGGGTGGTAAGAACAGGGAAGGGAATACAGTGTGTAAGAAGGAGAATGAAGAATAAAAGCAAGCAGGAGCATAGGGAAGTCTGAGTGATGGTTGTGAGGGAGGCCACATATACAAGTGGAATAAATTAACAGCACATAGCTTAGGGACATGCAGTGATGAAACCCTCATTTGAACATGACTGGAAGGAATAACAATAAACTATCACATCTGGTTAAAATCCACATTATTAAAGGTGACACATGTTGGACAATGGAAAAGAGATTGTCATGCAGGACAGGGATGAAACAGAGCATTGGATGGACATGGATTCTGATCCCCAGTAAAGGGATCACACCAGGGCCTGACCAATGAACCACAGCAAAGCAAGTTCAGTATTGAATTATAGTTGAATGCTCGATAATATTCACCACTGAACCAATTTCATTGTCCTTCAATGTAAACTCTTAGGCTGAACCTTGTAGCTGAGAAGATAGCACAAAACTGGAATCAGAGAAAAACTTCAGTTTTCATTATTTCCATTTCTCTGCAAAATGACATGACAAAAGACACATGTTGAGACACATTCAGAATAAACAAATATATCTATTGGTTTGAGTGCTAAACGTCCACCTGTTAAAGGAGTTTCCAAAATCCACCACCATCAACTCAGGACGGGAATTTACAAAATGCTTTGAGAGATCGCGTACTTTCATGACAAGGTTATGTTGTAGAGACAATTGAGAGATTCGATAGATGCATCCCACTTTATGATATTTTTCTAACCGCCAATTTTGTTCTTCCAAAGATTATTTTAAAAATAAAAGGTTGTAATACAGAGAAAACAAAGTTATTTATGAACAGAATCAATCTTCTGTATTCACTGAATTCAATGGCGGGTGTAGCTACCCAGCATGCCCCGCGGTACTCAAAGCCCACTATACACGCGACAGGCGAGGGCAGCACATTGGCAGTACCGACCTTATCTCCGTTGGAAATGGGGAGAGACGTGCTTTTCAACACGGTAAGGCTGCAGGAGCTGGAGAGCGTTTATAAACCATTTCAGCGAGAAGCGAGCACCTTGAAAAGTAACTTGCAGTTAAATGTATCGCAGTTCCGAGGTGAACAGCCGCCATCTTGGCCGGGGATGTGGACGCATGCGCAGACTGTCCATTACGTCACAGTGCCGGGCGGGTCCTAAGGGTGACTCATGCAGATGCTGAAAATCAGAGAGTCAATCAGACAGTGCTGGAGGAGGTCAGCAGGGTCTGGCAGGAGATGTGGACGCAGATACAGAGTGAACCATTCCACCACTGTGTGCACCTTCTTTAGAACCCATTACCCGGGTGCTGCAGTGTCCTCGGCGGTAGCTTTATAACAGCTTCGCCCTCAGGTGATCTTTGAAACAAACAGCAGTCTACCTGAATCTCTGGATTTTTCTGCAGGTGACATTTTTAACCAACCTGTTCAGACGTGTCATGTCCCACTTGTGAAGCAGGTGGGGGCTTGAGAATCCAGGCCTTCTTAGTTAGAGGGGAGTTCCTCAGGGTCGAGTCTTTGGCCCAACCATCTTCAGCTGCTTTGCCAATCACTTTCCCTTCAGAAGTCGGGATGTTAGTTGACGATTGGACAACATTCAGCATCATTTTCTACTGCTTAAATACTGATGTAGCGCATATCCATATGTTTAGGTTATAAGCTTGCTTTCTGAGCTGGTAGGCTTGTTCAAATTAAGAGCAATCTTACAACCTGAACCTCAACCTGAGCTAAAAATGTTCTCAAAAATCGCATACTCACATGTCGCAAGACCTGGACAGCATCTAAAATCTGCACAAGTGGCAAGTAACACCTGTATCACACCCGTGCCTGGCAAAGTCCATCTTCAACAAGAGAAAATCTGAGTATCCCTTGTTGACATTCAACAGCAATATCATTGTTGAATCGGCCATGAGCCGCACTCCGGGGTGTAATATTGATGAGAAACTGAACAGGACTGACCATACAACTGTTGGTGCAGGATCAGGGCAGAGGCAAAAAGTCTTGCAGTGCTCAACTCACTTCCTGACTCCCCACCTTACAAGATGTAAGTCAGGTGTGATACAGAATCCTCACACCTGCCTGGTTGAATGCTGCTTCAACAATGCAAGAAGCGGCACGGTGGCACAGTGGTTAGCACTGCTGCCTCACAGCGCCAGAGACCCACATTCAATTCCCGCCTCAGGCGACTCTCTGTGTGGCGTTTGCACATTCTCCCCGTGTCTGCGTGTGTTTCCTCTGGGTGCTCCAGTTTCCTCCCACAATCTAAAAGTGTGCAGGATAGGTGAATTGGCCAAGCCAAATTGCCCATAGTGTTGGGTGTAGGGGAATGGGTCTGAGTGGGTTGTGCTTCGATGGGTCGGTGTGGACTTGTTGGGCCGAAGGGCCTGTTTCCACACTGTAAGTAATCTGAGCTTGTCAACATCTGGGACACAACAGCACTTTTGATTGTCATCAACCTTCACCATTGCCTTTCGTCACCATTGATGTCCAGGAGCAGCAATGGCTATCATCTCTTGTGTAACATCATTCTGTGTAGGGGGCTGTGCTCTCCACCAGTTGGCGAGGTACATTCTGCAATATGTTTGCACCTCAGGATACACAATGTCTCAGGTTCCTTTTTGCATTTGATGGTGCTTTTTGCATCTTTCGAGATGATTGGATCATTTGATTGGGAGGCGGTGTGAAATAGAGAAAGGATGTCTTTCTGAAATTGGATTTGTTTGATCTGAGAATTTACACTGTATGGACCGCGATAATATTTGAAAATCATTTCACAGAGAAATCGTTTAAAAGAACTGGAGATCAGTGAGACAAATCAAACATAATATAAAGATCCAACAGAGTCACTAAATTCATTTGGACATAAAGGAACATGTTTATCTGGTATGTCAGTGCGCAAAGGTTTCCAACAACATTGTGTGTGGTCAAGCACCAACACAGACACACGCACACACGCACACACACATATAAGAGTGTGAATGTTCCAGTGAACTGACTGCAGAAATTATTTAACATTATCCAGTTAACAATCTAAAACAATTCACAGACAGAGAAGCCATAAATATGTTGTGTTTATGGGAAAGAATTCACCAGAGCATCCAACTTGGAGATATGTGAGGAGATCAGCACCATGGAAATTTCTGGATGGTGAGAAGAATTGCAAATTCCCAAACCAGCTGGAGACTCCACGACACAGACATTCCGGGGAGAGATCGTTCACCTTCTCAATGCGTGGGAAGAGATTCATTTTGTCATCCAGCTTCATGTCACACCAGTGGCTTTACACTGACAAGAGACCTTTCCCCTAACTGTGGGAAAAAAAATTTTAAGATCTGTAAAGGTCTTAAATTCAATGGTCTTAATTTAACATTAGCCTGTTCACATGGAGGAGAAGTCATTCAACTGTTCCATGTGTGGGAAGGTATTCACTTGGGAATCCAGCAATGCCTTTCTCTTTCTTCCTTGATAATGAGACTGAAGCATTTTCCCCACTACAGATGTTACACTAACTGATCTATAATTCCCCATCTCTTGTCTACCTTACTTTTTAAACAATGGCGCCACATTTACTGTATTCCAATCTGCTGGAATTTCCCCAGAGTCCAGCAAATTTGGAAAATTACTGACAGTGCACCTGTTCTATCCCCCGCTGTCTCTTTTAGCATCCTGGGATGCATTACACCAGGACCAGGAGACTTGTCTTTTTTTCACTCCATGAGCCTGCCCAACACTAGCATCTCCGTAATAATGTTTGTTTCCAGGTCCTCACCGACTCCATCTCTTTGTCAATCAATGGCATGTTATTAGTGCCCTCCACGCTGAAGACTGATACAAAATACCTGGTCAGTGCCTCAGCCATTTCATCACATCCCATAACTAAATGCACCTTCTCGTCCTCTGAAGGACCAAGATTTACCTTAGCCACTCTTTTTCATTTAAAGTTTTCATAGAAACTTCTTCTATCTGTCTTTAAATTCTGTGATACATCTTTTCTCTCCTGCTCTTTCTTACGGTTTTTTTATCGCTCTTTTTGTGGCTTTCTTTTGACCTTTAAAGCTTTCCCAATCTTCTGCTGTTTTTGACCACTTTGCCTCATCGTTCAATGTGATCGCCTCCCTTATGTCCAGATTTGGAGACGCCAGTGTTCGACTGGGGTGTACAAGATTAAAAGTCACACAACACCAAGTTATGGTGCAACAGGTTTAATTGGAAGCACACTAGTTTTTGGAGCGACGTTCCTTCATCAGGTGATAGTTGAGGGCTCAATCCTAACACAGAATGTATAGCAAAAATTTACAGTGTGATGTAACTGAAATTATACATTGAAAAATTGATTGTCTGTTAAGCCTATCATCTGTTAGAATACAGTGATAATTTCACTTCTTTCATGTATAAATCACAAAACCTTTTTTTAAAAGTCGTATTCTCGGATTAGCTGTTAACAATGGTGATAGCTACACAGTTTGTTGAAGGTGTTGGCCCCCTGTGTTCTCTTCCTATGCCATGATGTTTAGATCGATTCTAATCTAAAAAGTGAGACAAAGGAGTTTTACATAAATTCATGCAGTTTTTGAGCTCAGAGTTCTACATGAATGCATGTAGTTTTGGAGTAAAATACAATGTAACTCTGAAAGTACAAAGAGGGCATAGGAGAGGGGATAAGGAGAAGGGGCAAGGGGAGGGGAAGGAGGGGGAATTGGAGGGAAAGTAGGGTGAAAGAGGAGGGAGGAGGGGATTAGATGGGAAAAGGACAACGGTTGACAAGGACAGAGAGGGAATGAGGGGCAAAAGGAGGGGGAAGGGGGAAGGAGAGGGTTGCATGGAGAGACGGGCATGTAGGGGGTGTGATGGAAAGAGGGGAAGATAGGGGAAGGGGAAGGAGAGGGTCTGGAAGGAGAGGGGGAAATGGGGAGAAAGAGAGGTGGGGAAGGCTGGGAAGGAGAGTGGGGGGGTGGAGAGGTGGGGCAAGGAGAGAGGGAAGTGGAGGGGGATGAGGATGGGGAAGGTGTGGGGAGAAGGGAGGAGAGAGGAGGGAGGAGAAAGGAGGGAGGACGTAGTGGGGAGAAGGGGTGGGAGGAGAGCGTGGCGAGGATAGGGAATGGGGAGAAGGAAGGAGATAGTGGTGGGGAGGAGGGCGGAGGAAGGAGAGTGGGAAGGAGAGGGGACGAACAGGGGTAGGTAGAAGGCGAAGGGGGTGAGGAGAGAGGGAGGAGGAGGGGGAAGGAGGGATGGAGAATGAGAGAGGGGAAGTAGAGGGGGAAGGAGAGAGGGGTAAGGAGCAAGGGGGAAGGGGAGGGGGGAAGGAGAGAGGGAAGGAGAATGCGGCAGGTAGTAGATGACCTGGGAAGGAAGAAGAGGGGTGGAAGGAGAAGGTGGAAGAACAGAGGAGGTGGGGGAAGGAGTGGGGATAAGGAGGGGAAATGAGAAGGTTTGGAGCGGATGGGGCAAGGAGGGGGGAAGGAGAGGGGGAAGGAGGGTTGGGGGAAGGACGGTGGGAGGTTGGGAAAGAGGGGTGGGGAAGGAGGGGTGGGAAGGAGGGCGAAAGGAGGGAAGGTGGGGTGGGAAGGAGCGGAAACTGAAGGAGGAGTGGGATGTAGAGCAAGGAGGAAAGGGTGGGGTAAGGGGGAGGGGGAAGAATAGGGGAGGGGAAGGGGGCAGGAATAAGGAAAGAGAGGCAGGGGAGCGAGGGGTGAGCAAACAGGGGCAATGAAGGGTATGGAAGGAGGGGGAAGGAGAGTGGGAGCAGTGTGAGAGGAGGAGAAGGTGGGAAGACATGGGGAGGAGAGGTGGAAGAGGGTGAAAAAGTGGGGGAGGAAGGACAGGGTAAAGGTGGGGGAAGAAGAGGGTCTAAGGAGGGGGAAGGAGAGGTGGTGGAAGTAGAGGAAGGACGAGAGGAGGTGGGGTGGGAAGGAGGGGGAAGAAGTCAGGAAGCGGGGGGTTGGAGAATGGGGAGGAGCGGGGAGATGGAGAGGTGGAATAAGAGGTTATTAGGAGGAAGGGAAGGGGAGAAGGGAGGTGTAGATAATTGAAGGAGATTGGGAAGGAGAGCGGGAAAGTAGAGGGGAGAAAGAGGGGGAAGGAGAGGGAAGGTGGGAAGGAGGAGTGGGAAGGAGGGGGAAGGGGATGAGGAAGGGGAAGGAAGGTGGAGAAGGAGAGGGGAGGAGAGAGGGTGAGGAAAAAAGGTGAGTAGAGGGAGAGAGGAGAGGGAGAGATGGGAAAATACGAGGGGCAAAACAGAGGGAGTAGAAATGAGGGGAGAAGGGGTTGGAGAAGAGAGGGAGGAAAGGGTGGGGAAGAAGGGGAGAGGGAGATGGTGAAAGATAAGGCGCGAGAGGGAGGAGAGCAGAGGTCGGGAGGTGGAAGGAGAGGAGAGAAAGGGAGGAGGTGGGATGAGAGAGGGGAGGAGAGGGTGGGTGAGGAGTTAGGAGAAGAGTGAATTGGAGGAGGGGTGGAGGAGGGGAGGAGTGGGGGCGAGGAGAAAGGGGGAGGAGGGAGTGGGTGAGGAGTTAGGGGAGGAGTGAATGGGAGGAGGGGTGGAGGAGGGGAGGAGAGAGGGCGAGGAGAGAGGGTGAGGAGGGGTGGAAGGAGAGGAAGGAAGGACAGGCGAGTTGGGGTGGGAATGAGAGAGATAAGGAGTGGAGATGGAGAAGGGGTGGAAAGGGATGGCGGCAAGGAGAGGGGGAAAGAGATGGGGAAGGACGGGGAGTTTGGGAAAGAGGGGTGGAGTGAAGGAGGGGTGGGAAGGAGGGGGAAAGGGGGAAGAATAGGGAGGGCGAAGGTGATGGTAGGGGAGGGGTGAAAGGGGTGAGGAAGTGTGAGGGAAGGAGGCAATGAGGGGGCAATGAAGGATGTGGAAAGGGGGGGTAGGGGTTAAGGAGAGATGGAAGGAAGGTTGGGGAAGGAAAGTGGGAAAGAGGAGATGGAGGGCTGAGTGGGGTGGAAGGAGAGGTGTGGAGGACAGGGGAGGACGGGTTGAAGGAGCTGGGGCATGCAAGGTGGAGGAGAGGCCAGGAGAACATTGGGAAGGATGTGTGTTTGGAGAGGAGGTGGGGGAAGGAGTGGGGGGTGTAGGAGGGGAATGGGAGGAGCGGTGGACAGACGTGGATGGAGGAGGAGGAGAAGGAGGATTGAGAGTTGGGGAAGGATGGAGGGAAGGAGAAGGGGATGGTGGAGGGGGTAGAGATGGAGGAGAGGGAGGATGCGAAGGGGGTGGAGAGGGTGTGAGGAAAGGATACAAGGGGGGGAACAGAGGAGGTGGGAATAAGGGGGAGAAGATGGGGAGGAGAGGGTGAGGAGAAGAGAGGAGAAGAGTGGTGTGAAAGAGGGGAGGAGAGGGCGGGAGAGAAGTGGAGGAGAGGGGGGAGAAGAGAGAAGGGGAAAGAGAAGGCAGGAGAAGGAGGAGCAGGGAGGTGGGGAGGTGGAATGAGAGGAGAGAAGGAGAGGAGAGAGGGGGAGGAAAGAGGGGAAGGAGGTGAGACGGAGAGGGGGAATGTGGGAGGGGGATGATAGAGGGGAATGAGAGGGTGGGTGCAGAGAGAGATGGGAGAAGAGGGGGAGGAATGAACGGGAGGAGGGGAGAAGGGAGAGGAGACGGGGAAGAGAGGGGGAGGACAGGGAGGAGAGGGGAGGAGAGAGGGAGGAGGAGAGTGGGGAGGGAGGGCGAGAGGGGTAGGGAGGGAGAGATTGGGAGGAGAGAGGGGATGGAGAGAGGGGAGGGGAGAGGGGACGGAGAGAGGGGGAGGGAGAGTGGGGAGGGGGAGAGAGGGGAGAAGAGAGGGTGAAGGTAGGGAGGAGGCGGGGATAAGGGGATTGGGGGAAAGAGACCGTGCAGAGGAAAGAAGGAATGGAGAGAGGGCTGTAGGAGAGAGGGTGTAGGAGAGAGCTGGTAACGGGGCCGAGAGTGGGAGGAGAGATGGGAGGAGCGGGTAGGAGGAGTTGGGTAGGAAAGGGAGAGATGGGGGAGGGGAGGGGAGAGAGGGGAGAGGGGAAAGAAATGAGGGGAGAGGAGAGAGGGGAGGGGGAGAGGGGACAGGAGAGCGGGGAGTCGGCAGAGGGAAGAGGGGAGGGGGAGAGGAGAGAGAGGGGAGAGGAGGGAGGGGAGAGGGCAGCGGGGATAGGGGAGAAGCGAGAGGGGAGGGAAGAGATAGGAAAGGAGAGAGGAGAGAGCAGAAAGCAGAGAGGGGAGAGGAGAGAATGATGAGGAGTGAGAGGGGAGGGTAAAAGAGAGATGGGAGAGAGGATGGGGAGAGGGGAAAGGAGAGAGGAGAGAGGGGAGGGGAGAGACGAGACGAGAGAGGAGGGGGGAGAGAGGAGAGGGGAAATGGGAATGAGGAGAGAAGGGAAGGGGAGAGGAAAGATGGGAGAGGGGAGAGGAGACGCGGAGAGGAGAAAGGGGAGATGTGAGGGGGAGAGGAGAGATGGGAGTGGGGAGAGGGGAGAGGAGGCAGTTGAGAGGGGAGAGGAGAGACAAGAGAGGGGAGTCGGGAGCGGAGAGAGGAGAAGGGAAAGGGGATGAGGGGAGAGGGGAGAGGAGAGAGGAGAGAGGGGAGTGGGGAGAGGGGATGAGGAGAAAGTGGTGAGGAGAGAGGGGAGAGAAGATGGGGAGAGGGGATGAGGGGAGGGGGAGGGGAGAGTGAGAGGAGAGGGGAGAGTGGGTGAGAGGGTAGAGGGGATGAGGAGAGAGGAGAGGGGGAAGATTTGAGATGAGAGGAGAGAGGAGAAGGGGACATTTGAGAGGGCAGAGAGAATGAGGAGAGATTGGAGAGGGAAGAAGAAATAGGGGAGAGGGGAGGGGGAGGAGAGAGGAGAGAGTGGGGTGGGGGGAGGGGATGCGGAGAGAGTGCTGAGGAGAGAGATGAGAGCCGAGACGGGAGAGGAGAGAGGAGAGCAGAGAGCAGAGAGGAGACGGGGAAAGTGGATGAAGAGAGAGGGGAGAGGGGGAGTTGAGAGGGGAGAGGAGAGATGGGCGAGTAGAGTGCGCAGCGGAGAGGGGAGAGAGAAGAGAAAAGAGGGGAGAGGGGGAGAGGGGAGAGGGGAAAAGGGGAGAGGATGGAGGTGAGAGGAGAGAGGAGAGTGGGGAGAGGGTATAAGGAGAGAGTGGTGAGGAGAGAGCGGAGAGGGGAGAGGAGAGAGTAGAGGGGGAGAGGGGAGTGGGGATATGGGAGAGGGGAGAGGAGACTGAAGAGAGCAGAGAGCAGAGAGGAGCGGGAGGGAGGGGAGGGGGATAAGGAGAGAGAGGAGAGAAAAGGGGGAGAGGAGAGAGTGGTGAGGAGTGAGAGGAGAGTAGAGAGGAGAGAGGAGAGGGGAAGAGAGGAGAGGGGAGATGAGATGAGGAGAAGGGGATAAGTGAGCGGAAGGAGGGGAGAGGGGACTGGTGAGAGGAGGAGGAGTGGGGTGAGGAGGGATGAGAGAGGAGAGGGGGAGTGGGGAGAGCGGAGAGGAGCGAGGAGAGTGGGAGAGGGGGTAGGGGATAAGGAGAGAGGGAAGGGGGAGTGGAGAGGGTGAGAGGTGCGAGGAGAGAGGAGAGTGTGGTGAGGAGTGAGAGGAGTTGGGCGAAGTGAGAGGGGAGGGGGAGATGGGAGAGGAGAGGGGGTGAGGGGAGAGGGGAGACGAGAGGGGAGAGTAGAGAGGCGAGAGCAGAGAGTAGAGAGGGAAGAGGGGAGAGGAAAGTGGGGAGAGGGGAGAGGAGAGTGGAGAGAGGTGAATTGGGAGAGGGGATGAGGAAAGAGTGGTGAGGAGAGAGGGGAGAGGAGATGGAGAGAGGGGAGAGGGGATGAAGAGATAGGGGAGAGGGGAGAGGACGAGTTGAGAGGGGAGAGGAGAAAGGAGAGAGGGAGAGGAGAGACGGGCGAGCGCAGTGCGCAGCTGAGAGAAGAGAGAGGATAGAGGGGAGAGGGAGGAGTGAGGGGTGAGGGGAGAGGGAAGAGGGGAAAGGAGAGAGGGCATATTGGAGAAGGGAGAGAGGGGAGGGGTTGAGGGGATAGGGTAGAGGCGAGGGGAAAGGAGAGAGTGGTAAGGAGTGAAAGCAGAGAGTAGAGGAGGAAGGGGAGACAGGGAGTGGAGAGGGGAAGTAGAGAGGAGAGCGGGGAGCGGGAGAGGTGAGAGGAAAGAGGAGAGGGGAGAGAGGAAAGAGGGGAGAGGGGAGAGGAGAGTGGGGAGAGGGGAGAGGGGAGAGGAGAGATGAGAGAGGAGAGATGAGAGAGGAAAAAGGGAAGAGGGGAGAGAAGGGAGGAGAGAGGAGTGAGAGGAGTGGGGCAAAGCGTGATGGGAGAGGGGAGAGGAGAGAGGAGAGTGGGGAGAGGGGAGGGAGACAGTGGAGGGGGAGAGGAGAGAGTGGTTATGAGTGAGAGTAGCGGGGAGAGGGGAGAGCAGCGAGAAGACAGTTGTGAGGAGAGAGATGAGAGCAGAGAGCGGATGGGGAGAGGAAGGAGTGGTGAGGAGTGAGGGGAGAGGCGAGAGGAGAGTGCAGAGAGGGGAGAGGAGAGGGGCAGAGGGGAAATGAGCGGAGAGAGGGGAAAGCGAAGAGACGAGGGTGAGAGGAGGGGGAGTGAGGACAGAGCAGACAGGAGCAGGGAGGGCGGAGTTGTGAGGAGTGAGAGGAGAGGGTGAGGGGGAGAGGAGAGAGGGGAGTGGAGAGAGGGTAGAGTGGAGAGGGTAGAGGGGAGAGGGGAAAGGATAGATGAGAGAGGAGAGATGGGAGAGGGGAGAGGAGGGAGGAGAGATGGAAAGGGGAGTGGGGAGCGGCGACAGGAGAGAGGAGACACGGGAGAGGAGAGGGGGTGAGGAGTGAAAGGGGAGAGTAGAGGAGAGAGGGAAGGGGAGAGGGGAAAGCAGAGAGGAGAGCGGAGAGAGGGGGAGAGGGGAGAGGGGAGAGGAGAGAGGGCAGAGGACAGAGGAGAGAGGGGAGAGAGAGGAGTTTGGAGAGGGGAGAGAGGAGCGGAGAGTGGAGAGAGGGGACGCGGGAGAGGAGAGGGGAGGGGAAGAGGAGAGAGTGATGAGGAGTGAGAGGGGAGAGTAGAGAGAGAGAGAGGACAGGGGAGAGGGGAAAGGAGAGAGGAGAGGTGAGAGGAGGAGGAGAGAGAGGACGGGGAGAGAGGATGAGGAGAGAGGGGAAAGATGAATGGAAAGAGGGGAGAGGGGAGGGGGAGAGGAGGGAGGTTTTTTTTTAGATTACTTACAGTGTGGAAACAGGCCCTTCGGCCCAACAAGTCCACACCGCCCCGCCAAAGCGCAACCCAACCATACCCCTACATTTACCCTTTACCTAACACTACAGACAATTTAGCATGGCCAATTCACCTGGCTTGCACATCTTTGGACTGTGGGAGGAAACCGGAGCACCTGGAGGAAACCCACGGAGACACGGGGAGAACGTGCAAACTCCACACAGTCAGTCTGCCTGAGGTGGGAATTGAACCCGGGTCTCTGGCGCTGTGAGGCAGCAGTGCTAACCACTGTACCACCGTGCCACCCAGGTGAATGGTGCGTGAGGACAGGGGATGATAAGAGAGTGGTGAGGAGAGAGCGGAGAGGAGAGAGCAGAGAGGAGAGGGGAGATGGGAGAGGGGAAAAGGAGAGCGGGGACAGGGGAGAGAAAAGAGGGGAGCGTGGAAAGGGGAGACGAGATGAGGAGAGACGGGAGAACGGAGAGGAAAGAAATGAGAGGCGAGATGGAAGAGGGGAGAGGAGGGAGGAGAGAGGGGAGTTGGGAGAGGGGAGAGGAAGAAGGGGACGGGGAGGGGGAGTGGGGATGGAGAGAGGAGAGAGGTGACACGGGAGAGGAGGAGGGTGAGGGGAGGGGGAGAGCAGAGAGTGGTGAGGAGTTAGAGGACTGGGGAGAGGTGAAAGGGGAGAGGGGAGAGAGCAGAGGAAAGGAGAGAGGGGAGAGGAGTGAGTTGAGTTGGGAGAAGGGAGAGGAGGGAGGGGAGAGGGGAGTGGGGAGGGAAAGAGGAGAGAGGAGACACGGGAGAGGAGAGGGGGTGAGGGGAGGGCGAGAGGAGAGAGTGGTGAGGAATGAGAGGGGAGGGTAGAGGAGAGAGGGGAGCGGGGAGAGGGGAAAGGAGAGAGGAGACGGAGAGAGAGGACAGGGGAGAGGGGATGAGGAGAGAGGGGAGAGAGGAGAGGAACGAGGGGAAGAGGAGTGAGGGTAGAGGGTAGAGGAGGGAGGTGAGAGGGGCGTGAGGACAGGGGATGAGGAGAGAGTGGTGAAGAGAGAGCGATGAGGTGAGAGGAGAGAGGAGAGCAGAGAGGAGAGGGGAGAGGGGAGAGGGGATAAGGAGAGAGGGGACGGGGAGAGAAAATAGGGGAGAGGGGAAAGGGTAGAGGAGAGACAGGTGAGGAGTGAGAGGAGAGGAGAGAGGAGAGAGGGTGAAGAGGGGAGAGGAGATGAGGAGAGAGGGGTGAAGGGAGAGGAAAGAAGTGAGATGGGAGAGGAGAGAGGGGAGAAGGGAGAGCAGAGAGGAGAGAAGAGAGAGGAGAGGGTAGAAGGGTGAGAGTATAAGCAGAGAGAGGAGGGGAGAGAAGAGAGGGAGAGATGAGAGGAGAGAGGGGCGAGGGTACAGGGGAGCGGAGAGAGTAGTGAGGAGTGAGAGGAGTGGGGCGAGTTGAGTGGGTAGGGTGAGATGGGAGTGGAGAGAGGGGAGATGAGAGGGGAGAGAGCAGAGAACAGAGAGGGGAGAGGAGAGACGAGAGAGTGGTGAGGAGTGAGAGGAGAGGGTAGAGGAGAGAGGGGAGAGGAGAGAGGGGAGGGGAGGGGAAGATGAGATAGTGGTGAGGAGTGAGAGGGGAGAGTAGAGGGAGAGAGAGGACAGGAGAGAAGGGAAAGGAGAGAGGAGAGTGGAGAGAGGAGAGTTGAGACGAGAGAGGAGAGGGAGAGAGAGGACAGGGGAGAGGGGATGAGGAGAGAGGCGAGAGAGGAATGGAAAGAGGGGAGAAGGGAGGGGGAGAGGAGGGAGGTGAATGGTGCGTGAGGACAGGGGATGAGGAGAGAGTGGTGAGGAGAGAGCGGAGATGTGAGAGAAGAGAGGAGAGAGCAGGGAGGAGAGGGGAGAGTGGAAAAGGAGAGAGGGGACAGGCGAGAGAAAAGAGGGGAGCAGGGAAAGGGGAGAGGAGATGAGGAGAGAGGGGAGAACGGAGAGGAGAGAAGTGAGAGGGGTGAGGGGAGATGGAAGAGGGGAGAGGAGGGAGGGGAGGGGGAGAGGGGACTGGGGAGCAGAGAGAGGAGAGAGGAGGGAGGGGACACGGAGAGGAGGAGAGAGGAGAGGTGGTGAGGGGAGAGGGAAGAGGAGAGAGGAGAGGGGAGAGGAGTGAGGAGAGAGGGGAATTGGGATGGGGAGAGGAAGAAGGGGACGGGGAGGGGGAGTGGGCAGAGGAGAGAAGAGAGATGGGACACGGGAGAGGAGAGGGGGTGAGCGGAGGGCGAGAGCAGAGAGTGGTGAGGAGTGAGAGGGGAGGGCAGAGGAGAGAGGGGAGCGGGGAGAGGGGAAAGGAGAGAGGAGAGGGAGAGAAAGGACAGGAGAGAGGGGATGAGAAGAGGGGGAGAGAGGAGAGGAAAGAGGGGAAGAGGGGAGATGGGAGAGGGTAGAGGAGGGAGGTGAGAGGAGCGTGAGGACACGGGATGAGGAGAGAGTGGTGAAGAGAGAGCGGTGAGGTGAGAGGAGAGAGGAGAGAGCAGAGAGGAGAGGGGAGAAGGGAGAGGGGAGAGGGGATAAGGAGATAGGGGACGGGGAGAGAAAAGAGGGGAGGGGGAAAGGGGAGAGGAGAGACTGGTGAGGAGTGAGAGGAGAGGAGAGAGGAGAGAGGGTGGAGAGGGGAGTGAAGATGAGGAGAGAGGGGTGAAGGGAGAGGAAAGAAGTGAGAGGGGAGAGGGGAGATGGGAGAGGAGAGAGGGGAGAGGTGAGAGGGGAGAGCAGAGAGGAGAGAAGAGAGAGGCGAGGGTAGAAGGGAGAGAGTATAAGCAGAGAGAGGAGGGGGAGAGGAGAGAGGCAGAGGTGAGAGGAGAGAGGGGCGAGGGGACAGGGAGTGGAGAGTAGTGAGGAGTAAGAGGAGTGGGGCGAGGTGAGTGGGTAGGGTGAAATGGGAGAGGCAAGGGGGAGAGGTGAGAGAGGAGAGGAGAGGGGAGAGAGCAGAGAAGAGAGAGGGGAGAGGAGAGACGAGAGAGTGGTGAGGGGAGAGGTGAGAGGAGGGAGGAGAGGGGAGGGGGAGAAGGGAGGGCAGAGTAGAGAGAGGAGAGGGGGAGAATGGAGAGGAGAGAGGGTAGAGGAGAGGGGGAGAGGAGAGAGGGGAGGGGAGAGGTGAGAGGAGAGGGGAGTGGGAGAGGTGAAAGGAGAGATGAGAGGGGGAGAGAGAAGAGGGGACAGGGGTGAGGAGAGATTGGAGAGGGGAGAAGAAAGAGGGGGAGCTGAGAGTGGAGTGGGGAGAACAGAGAGGGGAGAGTGCAGAGGGGAAAGAACAGAGGAGCGAGGAGAGAGGGGAGAGGAGAGAGGACAGAGGGGAGAGGGGTGAGGAGAGATTGGAGAGGAGATAGAAATGAGGGGAGTGGGGAGTGGGGAGAGGGAATGAGGAGAGAGTGGTGAGGAGAGAGGGGCGGGGGAGAGGAGAGAGGGAATAAGGAGAGAGGGGAGAGAAAAGAGGGGAGAGGGGAGGGGTGAGAGGAAAGAGGAGGGAGGGAGAGAGTAGAGGGGGGAGAGGGGAGTGGGGAGAGGAGAGTGGTGAGGGGAGAGGAGGGATCAGAGAGCAGAGAAGACAGGGGAGAGGGGCGAGGGAATAATGAGAGTGGGGAGAGAAAAGAGGGGAAAGGGGAGAGGTGAGAGGAACGGGGAGAGAGGAGAGAGGAGAAGGGGAGAGGTGAGAGGAGAGTCGTTAGAGGGGAGTGGGCAGAGGGGATGAGGAGAGTGTATTGAGGAGAGAGGGGAGAGTAGATGGAGAGAGGCAAGAGGGGATGAGGAGAGAGTGGATAGGGGAGTGGGAGTTGAGAGGGGAGAGGAGGGAGTAGAGAGGGGAGAGGAGAGATGGGAGAGGGGAGTGGGGAGCGTAGAGAGGAGAGTGTGGTGAGGGGAGAGGAGTGGGGGGAGGGGAGATGAGAGTGGAGAGGGGGAGTGGGGAGACGGGAGAGGAGAGAGGGGAGAGGGGAGATGAGAGTGGAGAGGGGAGAGCGAAGAGAAGAGAGGGGAGAGGAGGGGATGTGAGGAGAGAGCAGAGGGGAGGGGGGGTGAGTTGTGAGGAGTGAGAGGAGAGGGGCGAGGGGAGAGGAGAGTGTGGAGAGGGGAGAGGAGAGAGGTGAGAGGAGAGTGGGGAGGGTAGAGGGGATGGGGAGAGAGGGGAGAGTGGAGAGTAAAGAGGAGAGAGGGTTGGGGGAGAGGGGAGAGGAGAGAGTGGTGACGAGTGAGGAGTGAGGAGAGAGGGTAGAGGGTAGCAGAGAGAAGGTAGAGGGGAGAGGGGAGAGGAGAGAGGAAAGGGGAAGAGTGGGGAGGAGAGCGGTGAGAGGAGAGAGTAGAGAGGAGAGAGGGGTGGGGGAGAGGAGTGAGTGGTGATGAGAGAGTGGAGAGCAGAGAGGGGAGAGAAGAGTGTCGTGAGGAGTAATGGGGGAGAGTAGAGGGGAGAGGAGAGAGGGGAGAGGGAAGAGTGGAGAGGAGAGAAGAGCAAGGAGAGGGGAGAGAGGAGAGGAGATAAGGAAAGAGGAGAGAGGGGAAAGGGCAGAGGGGAGAGGGAGAGGGGAGAGGAGAGAGGAGAGAGGCGAGAGGAGAGAGGAGAGTGAGGACGGGATTAGGAGAGAGGGGAGGGGGAGAGGAGAGAGGAGAGAGGCGAGTGGAGAGGAAAGAGGCAAGAGCAGAGAGGTGAGGGGGAGAGGCGAGCATGGTGAGGAGTGAGAGGAGAATGGAAAGGGAAGGGGAGAGAGGGGAGAGGGGTGAGGGGAAGGAGAGAGGAGAGAGGACAGAGGAGCGGGTGAGAGTGGAGAGTGGAGAGGAGAGGGCAGAGGAGAGAGGAGAGATTTGAGAGGCAAGAGGAGAGAGAAGAGGGGAGACAAGAGCAGAGAGAGGAGAGTGGAAAGGAGAGAGTGGTGAGGAGTGTGGGGAGAGGGGGTGAGAGGAGATAGGAGAGGGGCAGAGGAGATAGGAGCGAGGAGAGAGGAGAGCGGGGAGAGGGGAGAGGAGAGAGGGGAGGGGTAGAGGAGAGAGGAGAGAAGGGAGGGGGAGAGGTGAGAGAAGAGACTGGTGAGGAGAGCAGAGAGCAGAGAGTGGAGACGGGATAAGAGAGAGTTGAGGAGTGTGTGGAGGTGGTAGAGTGGAGAGAAGAGAGGGGAAAGGGGAGAGAAGAGGGGACAGAGGAGAGAGGAGAGTGGGGACGGGAGAGGAGATGAGGAGAGAGGGGATTGTGGAGAGTAGAGAGGAGACAGGGGTGGGGGAGGTGGAGAGCAGAAGGTGGTGAGCAGTGAATGTAGAGGGTAGAGGGGAGAGGGGAGAGGAGAGAGGGAAGAGCAGAGGGGTGAGTGGGGAGGGGATGAGGAGAGAGGGAGGGGAGAAGAGAGTGCAGAGAGGCGAGGGGAGTAAAGAGAGGTAGGAGCAGAGAGCAGAGAGCGGAGAGGGGAGAGGAGAGCGTGGTGAGGAGTGAGAGGAGAGGTGGAAAGGGGAGGGGAGAGAGGGGACAGGGGTGTGGCGAGAGGAGAGAGGAGAGAGGAGGGGGGAGAGGGGAGAGGGTAGAGGGGAGACGAGAGAGGAGAGAGGTGAGTGGGAGAGGGAAGTGGGGATAAGGAGAGAGGGAAAAATGGAGAGGAGAGGAGAGAGCAGAGAGGGGAGAAGGGTGAGGAGAGAGTGGTGAGGATTGAGGGGAGGATGAGGGGGAGAGGTTAGAGGGGAGGGGGAGAGGAGAGAGGAGAGAGGAGAGAGGAGGGGGAGGGAGGAGAGGGGAGGGGGAGGGGCGAGAGGAGAGCGGGGACAGGGGAGAGAGGAGAGGGGAGAAGAGACCGGAGAGAGGAGAGGGCGGTGAGGAGAGAAGGGACAGCAGAGAGCAGAGAGGAGCGAGGGGAGAGGCGAGCAGAGAGCGGGAGAGACGAGAGAGCGGAGAGGGGAGAGGTGAGAGGAGGGAGGAGAGGGAGAGGGGGAGAAGGGAGGGCAGAGTGGAGAGAGGAGAGGGGGAGAATGGAGAGGAGAGGGGAGAGGGGAGAGGAGAGAGGGGTGAGGAGAGAGGAGAGGGGAGAGGGTAGGGGAGAGAGTGGTGAGGGGTGAGAGGAGAGGCGAGAGGGGAGAGGAGAGAGTTGAGAGTGGAGAGGGGAGGGGGTGAGGAGAGAGGGGAGAGCAGAGGCGGATATGGGAGAGGAAAGAGCAGAAAACAGAGAGTGGAGAGGGGAGAGGAGAGCGTGGTGAGGAATGAGAGGCGAGAAGAAAGGGGAGAGGAGAGAGGGGAGAGGGGAGAGAATAAAGGGGAGAGGAGAGAGGAGGGGTGAGAGGGCAGAGGGGATAAGGAGAGAGAGGAGCGGGTAGAGAAGAGAGGTGAGTGGGAGAGGAGAGAGGGGAGGGGAAGAGGGGCGAGGAGAGGTGAGAGGCGAGAGCAGAGAGAGGAAAGTGGAACTGAGAGAGTGGTGAAGAGTGTGGGGAGAGGGGAGAGAGGAGAGGACGGAGGGAGAGGGGAGGGGGAGAGGTGAGAGAGTTGAGGAGTGAGGGGAGTGGGTACAGGAGAGAGAAGAGAGGGGAGAGGGAAGAGGGTAGAGGAGAGTGCGAGAGTGGAGAGCAGAGAGGAGATAGGAGCGAGGAGAGGGGAAGGGGAGAGGGGAGTGGAGAGAGGGGGGAGGGGATATGAGAGGGGAAGAGGGGAGAAGGAGAGGGGGAGAGGACAGAGGCTGAGGAGAGATGAGGGGGAGAGGGGTGGGAAGAGAGTGGTGAGGAGAGAGTGGAGAAGGGAGAGGGGAGAGGAGAGAGGGTAGACTGGAGAGGAGAGGGGGAGAGGAAAGGGAAAAGGAGAGAATGGAGAGGTTAGTGGGGAGAGGAGAGAGAGCAGATGAGAGAGGGTAAGGAGGCAGGGTAGGGGAGAGTGGAGGGGAGAGAGTGGTGAAGAGAGAGTGTCGAGGGGAGAGGGGAGAGGGGAGAGGGGAAATGAGAGGGAAAGAGGGGAGAGAGGAGAGAGAGGAGAGGACAGAGGCGTGAGGAGAGATGAGGGGGAGAGGGGAGGGAAGAGAGTGGTGAGGACAGAGTGGAGAAGGGAGAGGGGAGAGGAGAGAGGGTAGACTGGAGAGGAGAGAGGGGAGAGGAAAGGGGACAAGAGAGAATGGAGAGGTTAGTGGGGAGAGGAGAGAGAGCAGATGAGAGAGGGGTTAGGAGGCAGGGTAGGGGGAGTGGAGGCGAGAGAGTGGTGAAGAGAGAGTGTCGAGGGGAGAGGGGAGAGGGGCGATTGTAACGGGGAGAGGTGAGAGTTGTGAGGAGAGAGTGGAGAGGGGTGAGGAGAGAGGAGAGAATGATGAGGAGAGAGGGTGGAAGGAGAGACCGTGGATGGAGAGAGAGCGGAAGGAGAGTGGCGAGGAGTGGGGAAGGGAGGGGTGAAGGTGGGGGACGAGAGAGAGGGGGAGGAGATGGGTGACTGGAGAGAGTTGAGAGGTGGCAGTAAGGGGAAGGAGGGGAGGAGATGGGCAGAGACTAGGGAGATTTGGGGGAGGAGAGAGTGGGGAGGAGGAGGAGAGAGAGGAGAGAGATGCGGAGGAGAGGGGGAGGAGAGCCGGTGGAGAGGGGTTGGAGTGGAGGGAGGAAGGGGAGCAGTGAAGCAGGAGGAGGTGAGGAGAGGGGGAGGAGAGAAGGGAGGAAGAGAGAGGTGTGTAGGAGTGAGAGCGGGATGATGAGAGTGAGGAGAGGGATTTGGAGAGGATGCGATAAGAGAGAGGGAGGAAAGGTTGGGAGGATATGGGAAGGCGAGGGAGGAGACAGCGGAGTAGACAAAGGGAAGGAAAAAAGGGTTGGATTCGGAGTGGGGCGAGTGAGAGGATGCAGGGGAAGACGGAAAGAGAGGGGGTGAGAAAGTGGGTAGAAGAGTAACCCGACATGACCTTTCTCCATCTGACCAGTTCACCTAACACTATGGGTAACTCCACCATGACCAATCCACCCTGACCTGCACACATTTGGACTGTGTGATGAAACCCACGCAGATACTGGGGAGAATGTACACACTCCACACAGGTAGTCGCCTGGGAGAGGATTCGAACAGGGTCCCTGGCACTGTGAGGCAGCAGTGGTAACCACTGAGCTACCGTGCCACCCTAACGAGAGAGAGAGAGAGAGATGAAGAGAGAGCGGGGGAGATAGAGAGAGAAGAGAAAGAGGGGAGACAGAGAAGAGAGATGGGTGAGAGAAGATAGATGGGAGAGAGAAGAGAGAGGGGAAGGAGAGAGAGGGAGGAGGAGAGAGAGGGGGAGGAGAGAGAGGGTTAGGAGAGAGGGGGAGAAGAGGGGGAGGGAGAGAATAGAGGTGGAGAAGAGGTGGAGAAGAGAGATCAGGAGAATGAGAGTGAGAGAGAGGAAACAAGAGAGGGAGAGAAAGAGGAGAGAGAAGAGAAAGGGAGCGCGAGAGAGAGAGAGATAGAAAAGGCAAAAAGGGAAAAAGTGACCCCCAGCCCACACTCTGTCACAGACAGACAGAGACAGACACAGATAGATACTCCCCCGGTCAGCCCGCTGACTGAGCTAGGTTCAAATACTCCCAGAGTCTGTCACTCAAACCTCATCTCCTCCACAACCCCAGTTCATCCAGTCAGCTCCCAGCTTCCTTTTCCTGGAACACAACTCCCCCCAGGTATGGGACACACCAACAATCACTTAAGACTTTGGTACAGATCGTCAGAGAAGATATGATGGAGAAATTATATGCAGTGATTGGTAATGACTGAGGATGCAACACTCAAACGCCAATTATTTTCAGTTTCTGATGAATCGACTGATCATGTCAGATTTTGATTAAATGTTTGTTTGGTGTTTCCTGTCTGTGAATCTTCTTCAAATATTCAAAGAACTTTAATAAAGGCAGTGTCAACCAGGTGAGAAATCAGACAGACAAATAATTCCCTTTGTTTGATGTTTTTGTGTGTATATCCTTCCTTGCAATCCACAGAGAAAGAAACGTCCAAAATCCATCACTATTAGGGCAGAGAGAAAAGAATAATCAAAATAAAGTAAGAAATTGTCTCGAAACATGAACATTATTTCTCTCTCCCAAAAGGTGCCAATCCTATTCGGTTCCTCCAGCACCCTCTCTATACTTTCAGAAACTCACATTATCCCTCCTCCGGGTCGAGGTTGATCAGTATATTCAAAACAGAGATGATCACACAATGTGAAGGATGGGAGGGTCCAGAGAGGGGACAGGCTCATTCAATTACCAGAACGTTTCAGGAGTGATTTATGGTGCGGTGGAGCAACTGGAGTTGAAGCGAAATGCGACAGAGTTTATTGGCTTATAATTGGTGTAGATAAGGAAGATGAAAACAAGATGTTCACATTAGCTGGGGGAAATGGACGATGCGATACAAAAATTAAGATTTTGGATAGATTGACAGGGAGGATTTAATGAAGTGGTTATATGGAAGGAATTCAATACCCACTGTATCTTAATGGTGTACAGTTGGACTGAGCAGCCTGAACCGCTGTATTTAATCTCCAGTTTCTGTCAAGCCGTGGTCTTGAATTATCCCAGTACCAGAGTCATAGTGAAATAGCTCAGGCAGTCACATCGATGGGCCTGGGTATCTTCCAGTTTGTGATGGTTCCTTTCCCTCTGGGTGTTTGCAGACCACTCAAGCTCTCTGACACGCTCGGTCATGAAAGCAGGAAAATTGGTGACAGACTCTGAAAACAGTGAGAGCTCCAGCTGTTCCACTGCCCTTCAGATCCCCGCTAACATTCCTGCTTTAAGGAAATCGGAATGCCTGGTTGGTGACAGGCTGTGTGGCTCAAATGGTCAGCAGCGGGCTGCAAGATAAAGGCTGGTGGTTTGAGACCATCCAGGGATGGAGCGTTGGTTGTTCCAGATCAGACTATGGGAATACCACCCTACCTCTATTTAAACCGAGAATCCTTGGCAAGATTGAATTGCAGCCCAAACCATTGATGATTCTATCTTCCCTCGCTCCACATGGAGTACTATAGGGACAAACTCTGCTCTCTCCAGACCCCGGCTGTCAACAGAAAGTGGTCACTGCAGCTCCCTGCACAGCCGTGGGACACAACTTACAGAAACTCCCCCCTCACGAACGGCGCTTCCTGTGTGAAAATCTTTACATTTAATGTGGTAACGGCTGCAATCCAACCCCTTTCCCCAAGATTAGAAGCTGCATGATTTTGTGATAAGTTATGAAGTTGAAGGCGTGCCCTCCACCTTTAAATGAGAGTGAATGCTGTTCAGAACTGAGACCTGACAAATACCTGTGATGACCAGCTAGCAGTCTCAGCGTGTACTGGAAAATTGGAAAGATGTAACGTTTGGCTGTGAAACAAACCTGAGTTGGTTGATATTTGTAAACAATTCCTATTTTACCAATCAATTTAAATTATGCCTTATAATACTAAAATCCAATCGCGCTTGAATTTAGAGTTTAGAAACACTGCAGAATGCTGCCCCCATTGACCATTCCCCATGAAACATGCCCAGGTCCTCAGCTGAGGATTTTTGCTGGGAACCTTTGCTCCTTGGCTTTGAACCGGGCCGCCTGCCCAAGGAAAGCAAATGTGGTACTGCTTTTCGTGAAAGGATCAGAGCACGGTAACTCCACTCTGAAACAGAATGACCATCAGTGCTGTACACATCTGTGCATATTCAGAACAAGGTTGGAGAAAACCGTACCAATGTTTCACACAGTAATGAAACGGGATTGCATTCCTTTTCACCACTCCAGCATGTATGAGCAAGCAAATTCAAAGCCAGGTTTGCTGATGTGAACAGCAAGTTACAAAGCTCTGCTCATGTCAGTCTGAAAGGCTGCCATCCGGAATAAGGCTATCCTTGCCGGATTTTGAAGTGGGGAGTTTTCGTATATGAGGTGACTCCAATAGCCACTACACTACAGGAAGCATCTCCGCGAGCAGCTGGTGTTCAGAGTCGGCCAGCACTAAAACTTACAGCCGTTCAACTTTTCACGTTTCTGTTTACAGGAGCTGGTTATTCTCCAGCTTAATTGGCATCATTAAAAAATTAAGAGAATCACGTGAAATTGCTCACAAAATATAGACAAGGATGTTGTCAGGGGTGCACAGTTTGGAATGCAGGGCGAGTCTGAACAAGCTCGGACAACTTTCCCTTCATCGTATGGCATGACCTTAAGGAAGTTTTGTCAACAGAATATTTAAGGTTTTGATTTCCGCAATATGGGGCGAGTTGAAAACTGGAGAACGTAGGTGTAAGGTGAGATGGGTAAAATATAAATGGGACTTGAGGCAGCTTTCCCACGTAGAAGGTTGTGCGTGTATGGAATCAGCTACCAGAGGAAGTGGAGGAGGTTAGTACACTCAGAAAATTTCAAAGGCAACCGGATGAATTTCTGGATAGGAAGGATTTAGTGGGATAGGGGCCAAATGCTGGTAAATGGGACATGTTTGACTTTGGCTATGTGGTCAGCATGGACGAGATCCACTGAAGAATCTGTTTCCTTGCTGTGTACCCCAATAACGTTGTGTTGCTTACACCAGCTTGAAAGGATTATTTTTAGCGTGGCTTGCCATCGCTCTCTGTGGCTGTTCACCGGAAAGGTAGTATTCTGAAACACTGCAGAAGCAAAAGACTTTCTTACTTTTGCCCTGACTGACCATGCTCCGTGAAATATTCCCGGATCCTCAGTTGAGGATTTTTGCTGCTAGAAATTACATCAGAAACTGTGTTATCTCGTAATGTATTTATAGAATGGCAAAACAAACAGCATTTAACACGGAACAGAAACAAAAATGACAAACCAAATGCATTTTAAGACACAGAGAAACATGAATGCTCATTGTGAAAACAGTCCGACGGCATGAGCCATAAACTAATCTCACAACTAACAACAGGGCACTTCCAAACTACTCTTTCATTTCAAACACACTGCAGCATTCGTGCACCACCACTGCCCAGAAAGTGCTGAAAAGAGAAGAAGTAAGAACACAATACGAATGACCCATAAAAAGTGAATTTCACCAATCACAGTCTCGATTAGATTACCTTTCCCTTCCGCCGTTCCAGGACAGAAATGAAGTAAATGTGAGAAATTTAAGAACATATGACATCACAATTCTTTGGAATCATTTTCCCATTCGCCAGAAAACCAAATAACGGCGCGTAGAGTCACTGCAGGACTTTGTTTCACAACAGCAATGAAACAACAATCTCTATTCGGTTCCAGTGAAAATTCAACTTGCCTGGAACAAAGCTGCAGCTGCTTGAGCCGACGATTGACCGTGTGGTAGGCGAACACGATCATGACAACATGGACTCTGACTCTTTTGAGAGAGCGCACACTCTCCCACACCACAGTTAGTTCTCCAAGAAGCAAACTCACGGCTCTCCTTTTTTTTGACTTTGAACACGCTGCAGCCTCAGAAATTCCAAAGGTGGGATACGAGGCTGGAATCTGAATCCAAGGCCTTAAGCCATTTGGGCACCCAAAAGAGTACTGACCTTACCTGAATATTGAAGTGTGCTGTGTTTGATCCGCAGGACACCCTGCAGGATTTTCAGACAGCGCCATCATCCCTATGAATTGTCCGTGCTGGATAATATTTTGTTGTGTAGATGTGTCCCTGCTTTGCCAATATCACCATTGTTTAACTCCCTACATTCTGTTGGTCGAACTGTGATTCCAGTCAGAAATACAAATGTGTCACAAAACACCTTAGCTATGTTGGCTCTCTACAGAGATAAATGTGACTCTCTTTTGGTATCATTCTCTTCCCTTCTCCCTGTAACTCTGCACATTTTTACTTTCAACATAAGCACCGAATTAGTTTTTAAATAACTTGTTTGAAACAGCGTCTTTGTCAATGTCAGGCAGTGGTTTACAGACCCTAACCACGCCCTGAGTGAAAACATCCCTCCTCATTTACATTTTTCTTCTTTTACTAATGTCTTTAAAACTCTGCCGAATCGTTGTCGATCCCTTCAGGCTTAGAGAGCATTCTCCTTTCCTTATTTCCTCTGTCAAACCCACTCATGTCTTGGAAAGGTTTAACTGGGCCAGCTTTTGGCCTTCTGCTCTCCAAGGAGACCTGTCCCAACTTTCCAAATGACCCTTGTTGTTGACATTCTTCGTACACTACACCATTCCTATCAACCTGTTCAGCGCTGTTTCCAATCATTTGACGTCCCCACTTCCTAAAGTTTCACATCCAGAACTGTGCGAACATCTAGATGATGGATTTATTCAGTGTGGGATTCTGTTGGTGAACATCCTCTAACACTTATTTTACTTTCACCACACGTGGTATTGTGCCATGCCCACGACAATGACAGTTCTGATCCCAAAACTCAAAGCTAAATCAAGGGGTGCAATTTAATGATTTACGTCTTTTTATCAAATAGTTGATAGGACGACCGGACAAAAGTGAAATCAAATAACCAAAGCTCGATGGCGACTTGATGTAAGACATTCTCACATGCCAGTATTAACACAAGCTACTAAACCCTAGACACTCTTACATTTCCAACACCAAACCAGTTGAGAGTCGCTCAGGTCCGACTACATCCCACTGTATTCTCGGATTTCTAAGCACCAAAGTCTTTCAAGAACATCGCCTTCTCATTTCCTCTCCTTGTTCGCGGGACAGTGCTGTCTATCCCTTCCGCTTAGACTAAGTTGTCTCCATCCGCAGAGTATTCAGCTATTTCCCTCCACCAGCAAGCAGTGTGAGGGAGGCAAGCGCGGATATGCTCTAAAGCTCGCTTTCATTGGCACAGCCAGTTCCATCACGTGCTGGAAATCAGCAAGTTTGATTGGGAACCGCCTGCAAATATCATTTATCTGAGACAGCGATAAAGATGTTGAGCTGGTCGAAAAGATAGAAATGTACTCCGGATTCTCTACCATCAGGTAAAATCATGCGAGGGCATTTTTGTGCAGCCTGTTTGCTGTTCAGAATCCATCTTCACGCAGCAATCCTGCAGAAAGGCTTTTGTAACAGTGACATCGGCTTCTTTGCTGAAAGCGGGCAGCAGTTGACATCTGAGCCCTAACTGTCCCAGATAAAGACAATCCGAGTGAAACTCCCACTCACTGAGGGCCATCCCCATGTCCCTGAGCTGCGGGGCAGCATCCAGTCTATCACAGAAAATAGGGTTAACAATGAGACATTGTTTCACCATCAGCCACTCTGTCCCAGAGACAGGAAGAAGGGCAACATCAACGTGTGGCGTCACTCACGCGCCGACAGAAGCTGTACAGCCCTGCTGTCTGAATCAGCATGGGATGTTACTGCAGCGAGTCCTGTCTCTCAGGCACAGTGGACCTGATGTGTATAAACTTTATCACGTTACTCCCAGTTCAGAGAACAAATCTCACAGCTGCAATCATCCCAGAGTGACAGGGAACAAAAGAAAGTGATTCAGACCATCATCTGAACACCTCCTGGGGAGAAAACGGATGTGGGAAAGCAATAGTCTCGACCAGCGCATGTTCGCAGCATTTACAATCTTGGTCTGGGTGACAACAAAAGCAGGAACCAGGAACTGTTTATCTTGCTTCTTAAAACAGGCGTGAAACTTTGCAGAGTATACATACATCTACCTACTGTTAGTGAACTGTACTCTGCAGTTCATCATTTCACCGAGTATGTTATGATCCCTGGGATATGGGCTCAGCACGCTCCAACTGTGACCCTCAACACACAGGATTTGAACACAAAGAAATGACTCAGTGACAAAATCTGTTGAAACGGATTCTGTGAGGAATTGAAAGCAATGGAATGAAAAGCCCCTTGAAAGCGGGATGTAATATTATCTGTGAAGGGGTTGTTTTCCAGACTGGAGGAGAGTGCGCAGTGGTGTTTCCATGGGTAAATATCAGGATAGATAGATTGAATCAGCGTCGAATATTATTGTAGGGTGCCCTGTCGCTTAGACACACTGCACCTCTTGTACAATGGTGCAAAAACACGGACCTTTTGTGTCGAGCGGACAACTTCAAAATCGTTAATGAGGCACAATGCACAAATGAGCGAAACAACAAAGCAACCACAGAATCTGATGTTACTTGACGAGGTAAACCCTTCTGCTAATGTAAACCATCAAAACAAAAAGGATTCAACCCGTGCAGTATTCTGTTAAAATTCAAGAGGCAAACAACTATCCCAAAAATCACTATTTAAAGTTAAAAATAACAACTTTATTGTTTTTTTTACATTTGATAGGGAATAATCAACTTACAACTACTTTCAACTCCTTTCTCTCAACCTTCTGCTCTCCAATACTTTCCACAACCCCGAGGAGAAAGTGAGGACTGCAGATGCTGGAGATCAGAGCTGAAAATGTGTTGCTGGAAAGCGCAGCAGGTCAGGCAGCATCCCGAGCCCATTAACAGTTACAAAAAAATTCAATTTTAAAAACCTTCTAGTGCTCAAATCTTCTCTTTGTATCATCCTCTGTAGATTCTTTTTATCCAGGTCGGTGTTGATGCTTTTTTTCTCTGCAATCTATTTCTCCAGATAGGCACATCTTGGAGATTTTACTAACATTATACATCTGTTGGTCTTTTAGATGTGTTCTTTGCCGCTCTGGGTAACTGTTCAAAATGTCCGATATTTGTCTCACAAAACGTCAGATCGTTTCAATGGTTTTAACATTGTAAAAATACCAAATTCAAACTTGATTGGGGCATAATATAAACTAATTGGCCGAATTCGAGTTTGTTTTTTGTATCCATGTATCTGAATTGATTTTTCAGAAAGAAAAAAAAACATTTTAGAAGATGATTCCAGAATAATTGAAAAACCACGTGCAGATACACAAGGAGCGAATTTAACAGGGACAGGGATTCTGGGCTGCCTGGATGGAGAGGCAAAACTCACGAATTGTTCATCGGAAAGAAATTGCATAATACCTGCAATGAACATGTTAATTGTAAGAAGAGCTGGTGGTGTTTGAAAGGTGTAGCTGCTGGTTCTACGTGAACTACTACACATTTTAAATGTACTGAGCTGTTTCTTTTAGCTTTGCATTAAATGGAAGCCGGTTAGCTCAGTCCGCTGGCTAACTGGTTTATGGGATCGAGTGAGACTAACAACGTGGGATTAATTGTCGCACTGTCTCAGGTTGCCATAAGGATCATCAGCTCCTCCACTCACCTGATCTGTAATACAATGGTGACTCCAATGAGTAGGAATGGACCTGTCGATGTCAAGCATCATTATCATTGCCATCTGTTGCCTTGAACATTTGATCACAATGACCAGTAACGGGACTGAGTCCATTTAATACTCATTGATCTCCGCCCGAAAAACCAGCGACAAGACCCGTCCTTATTACTGTTTGAACCCTCTGTTCCAAATAGCAGCAAAACTATTTGTCATGAATTTACCAGATACGCTGACAACATTCAATCTACAAAAAGAGATAAATCTAATTCCTTTCGAACGGTTGAATGAGCCGTGTGAATTTGCAGAAAATAGGATAATATAAAACGAGTTTAACAGCCTTTTCAAGAATGTAATCCAGTGCAGTGTCAGAGATTTGAAAAAGGTCATCAAGCTAAAATATCACCTCTGTTTCTGGATCCACAGATGGATAATCACTTAGGGAATATGTGCAGTTTTACGGTTAATAATTGATACCTTTCCCAAAGACAGAACAATCCTACAAATCAGAAACTGGCATTTTCGAATAGATTCTGCTTTATTTGACATTATTCTTCAACTACGCTTCAGTCTGATGCTCCAATAATTCGTGATCAACGTGAGTAAAAGCAGTTTTACATAAGGATTGGAATTATAACTGCGGCATTTTTACACGCTGTTAAGTAAAAATGATCAGTTGCTCCACTGGAGCCGCCGGCAGCAAGCCTATGACGTGCCTACTCGTATCTCTGGGACATTCGACCCGCCTGTTCTACTTTTGCTGTGGTTCTGAAATTAAAGCTAAGGCAGAGGAGGAGGAACTGACATGGATCTGTGACTATTCGAGCATCATGTTCAGGAAACGGGACACAGAAAAATGGGATTGATAACTGGGTTTCTGTGGCTCGCTGCGTTGTTTACAATGTGACATTATCGATGTCTCAGGGCTACTCATTCGAACGGCTTCAATTTGGCACAGAATTTGATTCATCGGCACTTAGCGAACTTCCTTCTGCAGGTTCCTACAGACAACAGGAAACATACTGCACTCATCATCAATCTTCACCAGGGCTACATCCAAGGCCATGTTGCACAGTTTTCGTGAATACTGAAGATATAAGAATGTCATGCAAGAGTAAGTTAAATTTCAGTTTAAATTGTAAAGTGATAAGAATCCAGAGTAAGATACTGAATGTCCCAAATTCATGTTTATTACTGTGGCCAGAACTCTAGCCAGGCAAAGGGGAAATATGTCCCTGAATCCCCAATATTTACACGTTTGCTTGCTCCAAATGCCCAGTTGGAAACCTGTGTGAAGGAGCATGCAGTCTGACAGATCGCTGGGAGAACCCTCCACTGTCTGATCAAAGCTACAACAGGAGCAGTGTATTCCAGCTGTGAGAGCAGTGGGATAAAGGGGAGGTCCTTGGTATTCCATGTTGTAGATTCACAGGGTCCTCATCATCTTATTGTTTAAAACCCTCTGTCAGAAACAGCATAGACAGAGAGGAATAGGAGGGGGCCATTTCACCCGCCAGCACTACCGCGCCATTTGATATCATTATGGCTAACCGAACACATCAATGTCTTTTCCCAGTCCATCCATATCAACCTGTCGCCCAAAGGGAAAAAGACACTGAATAAATCGAAAACCTCTGTGTAAATGTGGGAGGGAAATGTGTTTAGAGATAGTGGGCTTCTGCAGTGGGTTTTGTGAAAGAGCAGCCGATTCTGGGCTGATCATATGTGAAATGATACGATTCCTTCAAAACTCACCACCAAGAAGGTGAGGAATCTTCTCTGGTCAGTAGCGGGGACGAGAAATCCAGACGATGGGAAATGATAATGAATCAGCAGAACAATCATTGATTCAGCTGAAATCTGAACTAAACTCCGATTCTGGTGAGACTCAAACCCACAAACTGTGAATCGCAATCTTAACAATACAGTAGATGTCCAACACGTCTCTCATTGTGCCACAGAGCTGCGCCAGCCACCATGTTACTGCACCCAAAGTTACGGTGTTCAAGTGTTTCATCAAACATCTGTTTATCCTCGCCCCACTTCCCAGTACCCAGTCCTTATCCGTGCATGCTCTCACTCCTCAAGTGTTCGGCCGAATACTCCTGAAGATACCACAAGTTCAACCAGTGAGTTCTAGACAAACAACACTCTCAGGATGTAAACATTCTTCCTAAATCTTCTCTGAACATCCTCTCTCTCGCGTTTCATCTCTTCCCCTGGTTATTAACACTTCCCATCAGAAGTTTATTCCTGTCACACATATCTATTCCCTTCCTGAGCACGTTAGTAAATTTCTCACTCAGCTTTCTCCATTCTCAGATAAAGAGTCCCAGTCGAGCTTTGCAGTGGCGAGAGTGTAGTGCTTTAAAAGCACAGCAGGTCAGGCAGCATCCAAGGAGCAAGAGAATCGATGTTTCGGTCATAAGCCCTTCATCAGGAATGAGGATTTTGAGTCGGGGTTGAGGGAGAGGAATGGGGTTGGTGGTCAGGTAAAGGGAAAGTGGATGAAGGTGAGGGAGAATGTGATAATTCAGAGGAGGGATTGACGGACGTGTCCAGAGAGCAGTGCCTGGCTGGGACTGGGATAATGTGGGGGGAGGCAAAATGGGGAAGCTGTTGAAATACATATTTATACCGTCTGGTTGCAGGGTCCTAAGTTGGAATATGAGACGTTCTTCCTCCAGGCATCGGCTGGTAATGAAATAGCGTTGGCTTGTGCCCGAAACATGGATTCTCCTGCTCCTCAGATGCTATCTGACGTGTGCTTTTGCAACACGACACTGTCGACTCTTAGCTCCAGCACCTGCAGCACTCACTTTCGCTTATCTTTGCAGGAGGAATGGTCGAGCGCAGACACCACCTTGGTAAATCTCCTCTGACCACCCTCCCGTGCAAACACACGTTTCCTGAAGGCTGGCGATCAGAACAGAACAAAATTATCCAAAGAAAAACAGAAATATCTGAACAAAATCAGCAGGTTTCGTGCATCCGGGAGAGATTTCCGAGCCAAACGATCCGCCTTTGGAACGAATGGTATGTGTAGGTGGGGCAGGAATGAGAAAGAAGGTGGACAGGGTCTAAAATAATTGAACTCGATGCTGGGTATTGAAGATTGCACGGTCTGTCAGCAGGAAATTATGTGCCGCTCTTCCAACTCATGTTGTGCTATGCGGGAGCTCTGCAGCAGACCAAACTGACATGGAGGCATGGAATCACAGTGGGGTGTTACAGTGACAGGAACCTGGAAGCTCAGGGTATGTTTTTGCTTGCAGAGAGAACGTAGGTGTACACACGTTTGTCACCCACTCTGTTGTTCTCTCCCCAGTCTGGACGAGATCACATTGTGAGCTGGAAAATCAGTTTGCTAAATTGAGTGATAAATCACTGAACCTTACACAATGAGGAGAGACATCATAAACGATCAGCATGACACCTTCTTGGATTTCGTGGAATGGTGCTATACGGGGAAGTGCTGGAGGTCAAGGAGGATTGGACGATGGCGTACAGAGAGAAAGTTTCCTGCATAGTGCTGGTATTCAGTGGTAGGGGCTAGTGGAGAAAGGGCAGAATGTATATCTTTCTGAGCTACCTGCTCTAACAAAACAGCTCACTACGTAGCAAAAGTATTTAATGATTTTCATTCCAACACAGACACGAGGTACAGCTTGCAGAAGTCACGTGTTTGCGCTATCACTGTCACTCTGTCTCCCCGAGAGCATCAGTACTCCCCCACGTTGATTCAGACAGAACAGTTCTTCGTGTGACATGTCCCTTCGAGAATGGAAGGACAGGTGTTAATAACCCGTCCTTGGAACGGAGTATTTGTATTGCTCAATAACAATCACTTAACTGTCCAAACTCCATTTCAAATAAATTGACCCATAGCCTTGTATGTCTTGGCATCACAAATTTAAATCTGAATATTTTGGGAAGTTATGGGGATTTCTGCCTCTTCGATCCTTGCGTACACTGTATTCCAGATTACAACCACCCACTGTTAGAAAAAGTTTTTTTACGCATTCACTCTAATATTTCTGCCTCTGACCTTAAATCGATAGCCAACCGTAATCGAAGTCTCCATCAAAGTATAACATGTATTTCAATCTATTCTATCCATATCCCTCCGAACTTTTTACATCTTAATCATGCCCTCCTCAATCTCATCTGCTCTAAGAAAAACAAATCTAGTTTGTCCAATCTCACTTCTTCAGCCCAGACAATAACTCATCAAATTTCCCCTGCATCGTTTCCAGTGCTATCACATCCCTGCTATAATGTAAATTGCATAACTACACACATTGGTCTCGCTTGAGCCGAATGAACAAGTGAAATAAATGATGCGCAATTCGACAAAAAACTGGTGTTATTTTTAAATAAAGTTTATTTTCCTCAATGCTGCCCTGTGTCCTTTTCCTGAGCCTGATGAATCAATAATCGCAGGTCCATTTCATTGAAAGCTGCTACATGAGGATTAATCTCACAACCGCGGTATCCAAACGGATCAACTAGTTTGAAGATCCCGATGGTGAGACTTGGGCATGGTCACACAGCAACAGTGAGCACAGCAGTACCAACTGAACGGGGTCAATGTGAAAGTGATTGTAAGGGAAATGGGAGGGGGAACTTAAAGGAGGTATGTGATTGCGGGAGGGAGGGAAGACTCCGAGAAGGAGTGAGTCTTAATCCTGACATATGACTCTCAGAAATGTATGTGTGAGAGAGGGGTTTGGTGGCAAAGTAATCATAATCTCTGAGAATGTTTCCATGTAAAATCAACTAATTTCTTTCTGTGTTTCCTCTGCATGAGTCACAAGGAATAGAATGTAGTGACTCGGATTCGTACGAGCTTCCTGCGGCTACAATGCAGAATATTTTATCATTGAAACCATTACTGAGTCATGCAGAGACACGCCTTTAAAAACAACAATAATTGCAGTGACAGAAGATATGTTAGGAAGAGTAGCAGATGCACAACAGGAATAATAGGCGAGGGATAGCAGACATGTGGGAATACAGAATTGGCTGAATTTTAAATTCGATATCCTCAGACACTGTGGTGGTTCCATCGGACTGCATGTTGAAGACTGAGTTTGATGGATTTCGAGAAACAAAACGTTTCAGGGGATAGTGCAAGATATAAGTGCAATGTATGTTTCAATAACAATGAGTTTTAAAACTTTTGCTTCACTAACTTACCCACACAAGGAGGTACCCATTGCTGTAGTCAGTAACATAACCCCAGTTCCTAGAAACAGAATCAGGCAAACCTTGTGGCTCAGCCGCTAATATCAAACCGGAAGTGGGGCAGAAATGAGCACGTGAAGCTATTCTGTGGCATCAGTGACAAGATTGGTAAAGGTGCGGTCATTGAGTCATAGAGATGTACAGCATGAAAACAGACTCTTTGGCCCTACCCATCCATGCCGACCAAATATCCCAACCCAATCCAGTCCGGCCTGCCAGCACCCTGCCGATATCCCTCCAAACCCTTCCTATTCCTGTACTCATCCAAATGCCTTTGAAATGTTGCAATTGTACCAGCCTCCACCACTTCCTCTGGCAGCTTATTCCATACACGCACCACTCTCTGTATGAAAAAGTTACCCCTTAGGTCTCTTTTATATCTTTCCCTTCTCAACCAAATCTATGCCCTCTCGTTCTGGACTCCCCGCCACCAGTGAAAATACATTGTATATTTATTCAAGCATATGAAATGCTGAGGATGGGAGTGCTTCTGGTCAAAGGCGAGGTGGAAGGGTATCTTGGTCTCAATTTATTATATTATTAAGATTCAGCAGCAGCGTTAACCCACATGGAGAATTGGCTCGGAGGAAGTGTGCTGGAGTCTTAAGTGAGAGGCCGATATATTGAAAGCATTCGAAGAGATTTTCCTTAACAAAGCGGTATTTTGTTGCTTTGACAGTAAGAACTGATTTTGCTCACATCGTCTCCACATCAGTCTCTTGCTCCAGTAAACATGCCAATCCAGCGTACATTGCTTCCATTCCAACACAGAAACGCGTCCTATTCTCTCTCCATCCGGGATAATCTAAATTGACAATGTCATTCTTTGAATGGAGAAATGCAGCAGGGAGTTGTGAGTGCAATGGCGAGAAATTGGGCGAGAAATCTTGAAGACTGGAACGGGGCAGATGCTGTTATTTAAATTCGATGAATAAAATCTGGAAAATGAACCCAATCTCAGAAACAGATAAAATAACTTTAATATGCTGAAAACTCATTATTCATGTCCCTTCGAAAAGGAAATCTGCCCACCATAACGAGTCCTGTCAACATGTCACTCCAGATCCACAACAATGTGGTTCACCCATAAATACCCTCTGACGTATTCAAGGTGAATTAAGAATGAAGAACTAATGGTTTAGATTAGATTAGATTAGATTACAGTGTGGAAACAGGCCCTTCGGCCCAACAAGTCCATGAATTCAATACACGGAGTGACACCAAAAAAAAGTCAATGAATTCAATACACGGAGTGACACCGAAAAGATCAGTCCTCAGCAGAGGTCTCACCTTCGTTCCCACACGTTCTCGGGTCAATGAATTCAATACACGGAGTGACACCGAACAATTCTTCCGCCGCCTTCGCCTCCGTGCCTTCTTCTTCAATCAAGACTCTCGCCCACCCTCTGACGACCCTTTCTCCCACCTCCAACACACCCCATCCACCTGGACACCCCGTGCTGGCCTCCTACCTGCCCTCGACCTCTTCATAGCAAACTGCCGCCGCGATATTAACCGCTACCTGAACTCCCACACTCCCCCCACCCACTCCAACCTCTCACCCTCGGAACGCGCAGCCCTCCACTCCCTCCGTTCCAACCCCAACCTCACCATCAAACCAGCTGACAAGGGAGGCGCAGTAGTAGTTTGGCGCACTGACCTTTACACCGCTGAGGCCAAACGCCAGCTCGCAGATACCTCCTCCTACCGTCCCCTTGACCATGACCCCACCCCCCACCACCAAACCGTCATCTCCCAGACCGTCCATAACCTCATCACCTCAGGGGACCTCCCATCCACCGCCTCCAACCTCATAGTCCCACAACCCCGCACCGCCCGTTTCTACCTCCTGCCCAAAATCCACAAACCTGACTGCCCCGGACGACCCATCGTCTCAGCCTGGTCCTGCCCAACCGAACTCATCTCGGCATACCTCGACACGGTCCTGTCCCCATTAGTCCAAGAACTCCCCACCTACGTTCGTGACACCACCCACGCCCTCCACCTCCTCCAGGATTTCCGCTTCCCCGGTCCCCAACGCCTCATCTTCACCATGGACATCCAGTCCCTGTACACCTCCATCCCCCATCACGAAGGACTCAAAGCACTCCGCTTCTTCCTTTCCCGCCGTACCACCCAGTACCCTTCCACGGACACCCTCCTTCGACTGACCGAACTGGTCCTCACTCTGAACAACTTTTCTTTCCAATCCTCCCACTTTCTCCAAACAAAAGGAGTAGCCATGGGCACCCGCATGGGCCCCAGCTATGCCTGCCTCTTCGTAGGGTATGTGGAACAATCCATCTTCCGCAACTACACTGGCCCCACCCCCCATCTTTTTCTTCGCTACATTGATGACTGTATCGGCGCTACCTCGTGCTCCCACGAGGAGGTTGAACAGTTCATCCACTACACTAACACCTTCCACCCCGACCTCAAATTCACCTGGACAGTCTCGGACTCCTCCCTCCCCTTCCTAGACCTTTCTGTTTCTATCTCAGGCGACCGAATCAACACGGACATCTACTACAAACCTACCGACTCCCACAGCTACCTGGACTACACCTCCTCCCATCCTGCCCCCTGTAAAAACGCCATCCCATTCTCCCAATTCCTTCGTCTCCGCCGCATCTGCTCCCAGGAGGACTAGTTCAAAATACGTACAACACAGATGGCCTCCTTCTTCAAGGACCGCAATTTCCCCCCCGACGTGGTCGACGGTGCCCTCCACCGCATCTCCTTCACTTCCCGCTCCTCCGCCCTTGAGCCCCGCCCCTCAAACCGCCACCAGGACAGAACCCCACTGGTCCTCACCTACCACCCCACCAATCTCCATGTACAGCGCATCATCCGCCGTCACTTCCGCCACCTCCAAACAGACCCCAGCACCAAGGATATATTTCCCTCCCCTCCCCTATCAGCTTTCCGTAGAGACCACTCCCTCCGCGACTCCCTTGTCAGAACCACACCCCCCACCGACCAAATCACCACTCCCGGCACCTTCCCTTGCAACCGCAGGAGGTGCAACACTTGCGCCCACACCTCCCCCCTCACTTCTCTCCAAGGCCCCAAGGGAAACTTCCATATCCGCCACAGATTCACCTGCACCTCCACCCACATCATCTACTGCATACGCTGCAGCCGGTGTGGCCTCCTCTATATTGGGGAGACAGGCCGCCTACTTGCGGAGCGATTCAGAGAGCACCTCTGGGCCACCCGGACGAACCAACCCAACCAACCTGTGACACAGCATTTCAACTCCCCCTCCCACTCCACCGAGGATATGCAGGTCATTGGACTCATCCACCGCCAAACCACAACAACCCGACGGTCGGAGGAGGAGCGTCTTATCTTCCGACTGGGAACCCTCCAACCGCAGGGGATGAACTTGGACTTCACCAGTTTCTTCATCCCCCCTCCCCCCACCTTGTCTCAGCCGGATCCTTCCAGCCCGGCACCGCCTTCCTGACCTGCAGTCTTCTTCTTGACCTCACCGCCTCCATCCTACTCCGACCTATCACCCTCACCTTGACCTCTTTCCACCTATCACATTTCCAACTCCCCTCCTCCAAGTCCCTCCTCCCTACCTTTTATCTTCTCCTGCTGAACACTCTCTGCTCATTCCTGAAGAAGGGCCTGTGCCCGAAACGTCGAATCTCCTGTTCCCTGGATGCTGCCTGACCTGCTGTGCTGTTCCAGCAATAAAGTTTCAACCAACAAGTCCACACCGACCCGCCGAAGCGAAACCCACCCATACCCCTACATTTACCCCTTACCTAACACTACAGGCAATTTAGTATGGCCAATTCACCTGACCCTGCACATCTTTGGATGGTGGGAGGAAACCGGAGTACCCGGAGGAAACCCACGCAGACACGGGGAGAACGTGCGAACTCCACACAGTCAGTCGCCTGAGGCGGGAATTGAACCCGGGTCTCTGGCGCTGTGAGGCGGCAGTGCTAACCACTGTGCCACCGTGCCGCCCACCCATTGGTCTTCTGACCAATGATAACAACTTTTCGTCGGAGAATAAGGAAGCATAAAAATACATGGACAACGGGGGAAATGGGAATCGTGTGAACTCGAATTCAATTATTTATCAAACTAAATAGACAAAAGCATACCCGCAACGCCAAGAAGTCAGGGCCATGGGGTGAATGCAGGAAGGGATTCAATTACCCGCTGAGGTGTAAACTCACTTGTTCAATCAGAATGCGCACAGGTCACTCACCACATCCATATGTGAGAAGTAATCACTCTGGAGAACAACTGACAGAGTGAACAGCAAGTTTACAAATGATAGCAGGAGTTCGATTCTGCTGTTATCGCAGCTGTTAACCCCAACCAGCAATGAACATTGTTAATATGTACGTTTCCAGTGGAGTTCCACCTTTTTTTGATGTAGACCAATGATTTAGACTTAGTTGTAGGAGCCATCATTCAGTGGTTTGCTGATGATTCAACAATTGGTCGTGGAGTTGACTATGACGAAGAATGTCAGAGACTGCAGGGATGTATCAATAAGACGGAAAGGAAAAATAGCGAATTGCATTGAATTCAGACCAATGAGTATTAACGAAATTGGGGAGAAGAAACAATAGCAATGAGTATTATGTGTGGTGTAAACAGACAAAGAGACCTTGGAATGGACATTCATGATCGCTGAAGATCAATGGACAGGGGTATCAGTTGGTCGGAAGTGGGTACAGTAGATGCTGTAGATCAGAGTCAAGAGTTGAGTGGTGCTGAAGAAGCACAGCAGGCCAGGCAGCATCTGAGTTACAGACACAAAATGACGTTTTGGGCAAAAGGCCTTCATCAGGAATAAGGCTTGGAGCCTCTAGGTTGGGGAGATAAATGGGTGGGGTGGGGTTTGGAAGAATGTAGCTGAGACAGCAATAGGTGGATGGAGGTGGGGTTAATAGTGTTAGTTCGGAGAAGAGGTTGGAGTGGATAAGGTGGGAAGGAAGATAGACAGGTGGGACAGGTCAGTAGGGCGTTGCCAAGCTGGAAGGTTGGAACTAGGGTAGGGTGGGAGGTGAGGGGAAATGAGGAAACAGGTGAAATCCACATTGATGCAATGGGGTTAAGTGTCATGAGGCAGAAGATGAGACGTTCTTCCTCGAGGCGTCAGGTGGAGGAGGCCAAGGACCTGTATGTCCTCGGGAGAGTGGCGGGGGGAGTTGAAGTGTTCGGTCACGGGGCGTTGGGGTTGATTGTTGCCGGTGTCCTGGAGATGTTCTCTGAAGCAGTCTCCGAGAAGGTGTCCCGTGGCTCCACTGTCGAGGAAACTGCATTGAGAACAACGGATGCAATAAATGGCATGTGTGGAAGTGCAGGTGAATCTTTGATGGATGTGGAAGGCTTCTTTGGTGCAGTGGGCAGAGGTGGGGGTGTATGGGCGCAGGTTTTACAATTCTTGTGGTGGCAGAGGAAGGTGCCAGGAGGGGACCGTGGGTCATTGGAGGGCTGGGACTTGACTGGGTAGTCATGGAGGGAATGGTCTTTGCGGAATGTGGATAGGGATAGGGAGTGAAAAATATCCCTGGAGGTCAGTGTTACTGATATTTTTTAGAAACCCACTGACGCCCACAGCTATCTGGATTTCAACTCCTCCCACCGCACCTCCTGCACCAATGTTATCCTGTGTTCCCAACTCCTCCGCCTCTACTGTATCTGCTCCAAGAGGACCAGTTCCCCAACAGAACACAACAGATGGCCTTTTTCTTTAAAGACCGGAGCTTCCCCTCCCATGTGGTTGAAGATGCCCTCTAACGCATCTCTTCTAAGTCCTGCACGTCCATCCATGAACCCCATATCTCGAAACACAACAGGGACAGATCAATGAAAGAGGAAGGTCCTCAACTTCCATTCCACCCACCCCCACAAAAATCACATCATCCGCTGACATTTTCGCTACTTCTAAATTGACCCCACCACCAGGGATATATTTCCCTCCCCAAACCCATTCGTTTTCCTCAAAGACCTTTCCCTCTGCGACTACCTAGTCATGTCCATTCCCTCCCAGCACCTTCTTCTGCCACTGCAGGAATTGCAAAACCTGCAGCCACATCGTACCCCTCACCTCTGTCCAAGGCTCCAGTGGAGCCTTCTACTTCCATCAAAAGTTCACCATCACTTCCACAGATGTAATTTGTTGTATCTCCTCTAAATTGGGGAGACCGGATCTCTTCTGACAGAGCACTTCAGAGAACATCTCCAGTATACCTGCAAGAATCAACTCCACTGCCCTATGGCCAAACATTTCAACTTCACCTTCCACTTTCCTGAAGACATGTAGGTGCTGAGCCACCTCCATCGCCACTCACTCACTACCCAATGCCTGGAGGAAGAACGCCTCATCTTCTTCTTCGGGACCCTTGAATGCCATGGCATCAATGTGGACTTCATCAGTTTCCTCATTCCTACTCCTCATCTTACCCCGGTTCTAACCTTCCAGCTCAGCACCGTCCTCCTGACCTGTCCCAACTGTGTATTTCCATTCCCACCTATCCATTCCACCTTCCTCTCTGACATATCACCGATAACCCCCACCTCTCTCCACCTACTGCACTCTCAGTGACCTTCTCCCCAGACCCACGACCACCCATTTATCTCTCCACCCCATAGGCTGCCTGTCTCATTCCTGATGAAGGTCTTTTGCCCGAAACGTTGATTTTTCTTCAGATGCTGACGGACTTGCTGTGCTTCTCCAGCACCACTTTCATCTTGAGGGGAATAAGTTGATTGAGAGGGATTTTGGATTTTTCTGTTGTTGACCACAGACTGTTGCAGCTAGTAGAACTTTAGCAAACACCAGTGTAGGGAATAGCTAAACGTCTGAGCACAAGTCTGGTCACTGCATTAATCAACAATTATTAAGTTTTTAGATTAAAGATGGCGGGCTGAAGTATGCAACTTTTCCCATCAAGACTGATTCACCACTCAATGAGTTTCTCATTGATTCCTTTCAAAGTCAGGTTGCTATTGGCTTTGGAGGGGACCTTGCAAATGGTGGCGTTTCGTTGCATGTTCCAACTTTGTCCTGTTAGTCAGTACAGCTGTTTAGCTTTGAAGGTTCGGTCAAAAACTCTCGGATGACTAACTCCAGTGCATCGTGTAGTTGGTTCACTCTGATGCTATTGTGCCTTAACGGTGAAGGGAATAAATATTCAGGTATGGAATCGAATACAATCAAGTGACTGCATTGTCGTGGATGGTGTCCAGTTCCTTAAGTGTTGTTGAAGTCACACCCATCTCGGCAAATGGAGAGAGTTCTGTTCCACATCTCATTTGTACCTTGCAAACGATGTAGGATTCACGGAGCAATGAGTTGAGTTTACAATCCAAAACTGTCTACCAACGGACATGTTTTTGTTGTAAAAGTGTTTATATAGCCGGTCTCAATCAATTTTTCCCAAATTCTAGCTCCGTGGACGATGACACAGGGGAATTAGCTTACAGTAAAACCATTGACTGTGAATGGAATATGATAAGGCTCTCATTTGTCAGATTTATAATTACACTATTTCGTTCTTGTGTGGACCAATCTGATTCCAATCGCTAGCTGATTTCAAGTTCCAATTCTCGTTTGTGCTTGAAATTTCAACCGTTGCCTCACACAAATTTCTCCACCTGCCTTAATAATATGTAAGGACGGTATAAGGGACATCAGAGATTTGCAAACATGGTGCCAACCCTGTATAAAATGGAGCTCTATGATCACATAATAACAATTATAAACGTTCAATATTCGTGGGATCTTGACAGGGTAGATACGGTCAGGTGGTCTGCCCTCTGGTATGAGGAAAGCACCAGAGGACATGAACTCAGAATGAGGTATTGCCTATTTAATTCAGAAATGGGGAGGAATTACTTTGCTCAGGATCCAGTGATTCTGTGGAACTCTTTCCTGAAACTGTTGTTGAGGCTGATTTGTTGTGTAATTTCAAACTGTGCCAGACAGATATTTAACCAGAAAGTCGATGAAGCATTATCGAGGTTAGGCAGGAGAATGGAGGTGAAGATTATCAGATCAGCCATGAGTTCGTTGAATGGTGGAGAAGACTCGATGGGCTGAATGGCCGACTTCCAATCCTATATCATTTGATGTAACGCCTTATTTTATTGATAAGTTTAGAAATCTGAGGGGATGGGATGAAGTGATAGAAAAGGTTTCTCAAACTGATCAGACAGATCAGGAACTAGGCTCATAAACTGATGAACAAGAAATGTGCTGTGGCTTGGAGGCATAAATGGCACGGGGCACACCACAAATGGATATGTGCAGACGCTGTGATTGCTAAAGAAAATTCGTGGATCTTATGTTGTTGCCAACTTGGTGATCACGCTGGATGATGGATCGCGGTATGATTCACACAACAAAAGGTTGTCAAAGAATGAATGATTCGTTTCATTGGAAACGTTTTCTGCGGTTCCAATTCAATTGACTGTTTAAAATACTGATCAGAACTTTGTGTGGAGTGTGAGATTAAAAATCATAATCCCACTGGATAAACTATTGCACCCGATCTCTCCTTATTTGTTCCCCTTTCCTTCGATGTAAATTAAAAGAAAGTCAAGATGGAATGAAAGGAGGAAAGAAACGTTGCCCTCCTTTTCATTATCCCAATTCAACTTTCAACAGAAATAAATTGCTAATTACAACTTTGATGAGGTATCGGTTTATCACAAATCTCCGGTGCAAAGAAGGGCAAGAGCAAGATTCTCCATCCAAAGTATCCTAAAGATACGAGGCACAAAGGAACACCACAGCTGCTTATGGTGGAAGTAACAGCCAGAGAAGGATTCAAATCCACACGTGCGCAATGGAAGAGCAACCCGTCGCCTTCACCTCTGGGCCAAATCAGCCCATGGCAAAGGCGCTCACATTTGACCACATCAAGATTACGTATGGTGCACCGAGGGGATAAGAAATTCCCTGAGCGGAATCGAATCCATACCGTTATGTTTCTGCTTTCAGCGAATAATAATACCAGCAAAATCCAAGGAATTGACCACGTCCTTTGAAGGAATACCTTGTCCTTGATTTATTCCGAGTCGGAACTGTCTCAGAATGAACCAGCAAACATGAAAATCCAGTCACATTCACACACACATTTAGTCTTGACGCATAATGAGGGAGAGTCCACCACTGCTACTGGCAGGTATAGGGGGGTAGGTATAGGACAGATGTTAGGGGTAGGTTCTTTACTCAGCGAGTCGTGAGTTTATGGAATGCCCTGCCAGTAGCAGTGGTGGACTCTCCCTCATTATGGGCATTTAAGCGGGCATTGGATAGGCATATGGAGGATAGTGGGCTAGTGTAGGTTAGGTGGGCTTGGATCGGCACAACATCGAGGGCCGAAGGGCCTCTACTGCGCTGTATTCTTCTATGTTCTATGTTCTATAATTTCGTCAGACAGTTTCTCTGTCACGTGAAGAAGTGTATATGGAGAGAGAAGTGAAGGTGATGTTTTAGTTCGATGGGCTTTTTCGTTTGGCTGAACCTGAAGTGGATAAAATTCCCAGAAATGCAGTGTAGTTCGTTTCATTTTATTAATTTTGCTGCAACTTCACTCTGTTCATTGCGATAATCGGAAGTGAATTGGATTTATATGATTGGAACATTTAATGTTGCATTCAATTTTGATCCGAGTTTATTTCAGCTTAAAGAAAATACTTATTAGAAAAACAGAAGGTTAAACTACAAAACAAGCTGCCAGTTTTGAGTCTCAGTTACTTTGGCAGATTTCATTGGGTATCAAATGAACCCAATATCATGGCGATTGTCCTCCCATCTTTAAGCCATGGGATTAAAGCAGGAAATCGATCTCTAAGAGACGGGTCATTTCCTGTTCATTATGGAATAGCTTTCCTTGACAATATGCAAAATCTGCTCAGTTCCATTTATAATGCTTTATGTGGAATATGAATAGAAATCTTTCAAAACTCTGAGTTTTTTTGTTGAATCCGACTCAGCTGCATACGTTTCCGATATTTCTTCGCATCTGAAGTCATCCAAATTAGACATTGTTTCCTCGAATCTTCTACCCCCCCCCCCCCCCCCCCCCCACCACACACCACTTTTACACTTTTACCTGGCCACAGGCTGTTTCTCTCCTGGTGAAACACACTGCTTGTGTGACTCTAGATGTGCCTTTCCAAGTATTTTGGAAACGGATTCTCTGAGTGACAGAAATTCTGCTCCCATCATTTCTTTGTCCTACATCGATGGTTTTGAAAGCCTGACGTTCCGAAATTTACGAACTTGAATGAGTGAATTTACCACTTATTTACTCTCTCCAAACCTCAAATACTCCGGAAAACTTCCATTCGGTTTGACTTGGTTCAGTTTCAAATTTTCCAACACACAAATAAATAAAATTCCATCCCCGCTAAACGCCGTTAGCATCGCCTCTAATGTCTTAGCACCCGAATAAACACTGGCAATGTCCTCTCTGATAGAATCACAGATTCCCAACAATGCAGAAAGTACAGTTCAGCCAATCGAGTCTGTAGGGACATTCTGAACAGCACCTCAATCAGACCGAGCTCCCTTCTCTATCCCCGTAGGTGTCTGGCTTGTGATTTCAAATAAACCCTTTGGAATAAAACCTGGCATCATGTGACTGCTGACCTTATCACTGCGTTACCCATGGCTAATTCACTTAACATACTGAATTCACTCCCTGGCCACATCATCACAATTTAACATGGCCAATCCACCTAATCTACAGACTTAACAGCAGTGCGAACCACTGAGCAAATGTACCATCACATTGAAAACGATCTGTATCATGTGTAATGGCTTTACACACTGGTAACTCCGCCTCGTGAAAGCAAGCTGCGCCCACCAACCTGTTATCAATGCATCCAAACGCGGTTCTACGCTGTACAACCTCATTAGTGTTGCTGGACATATTTCTGCACTCAGATCTGAATGGGTTTACTCTGTTTTCTTCCTCAGATTCATCCTTTAAATAAACACATCAGTCAGGAACAACTCTATATAATGGTTTTCATTCCAACACAAACACAATGTGCAGATTGCTGAAGATCCGTGATTCCACTTTCACTGACACTCTCTCTCCTCAGGAGCTGCAGTCCTTCCCCAGCTGATTCAGACAGCACTGTCCTTGCTGTGACATATCCAATCGAGAATGGAAGGCCAAGCATGAATAATCTTCACTGGGACAGAGCCACAGGATTAAACCCTTTACAATGCTCCCAGCGGAGAATTGAGCTCTGTGACAAGAGGGGACACGCACCACGATACTGTGGAGGACAACATCGAAGGAAGCCCTTCAGCCTGTTGTGGCCGCACTTGTCCAACGCAACTGCTTAACCACCTGAATCAAGTTTTCCATCGTTTAGCCCATAGTCTTATATGTTTTGGCATCACAAATTAACATCCTTTTTTTTAAGGTTAGAACTATTCCCGCCTCTCTGACCCTTTCCGCATATCTACTCTAACCTTTCTACCTTTTTCCGAAATCTCTTGGCCCCAGTGTTCGATCTCTCCATCAATAAGAAACGCTTCTTTCAGCCTATCCAATCCATATCCCTCAGCATTTTGTACATCTCAGTCATGTCTTCTCCAATCTCCTCTGCTCGGTGACAAACTACCCCAGTCTGTCCAATCTCTCCTCATAACTGAAACTCTTCAGCCCAGACAATATCCCAGTGAATCTCTACTGCAACGTTCCCAGTGCGATCACATCCATGCTGTACTGTGAATTGCAGAATTGCACACAGTGATCTAGCTATAGCCGAATTAACTTTTTTTCTATTCTGTTACAGTATGAGGGCGTCGCTGGTTCGGCAGTATTTATTGCTATCCCTAATTGCACAGCGGGCAGTTGAGACTCAACCATATTGTAGTGAGTCTGAAGTCACATGGAGGCCCGAGCAGGTAAGAATGGCAGTTCCATTCCTTAAAGGACGTCAAATGGTTTTGATTTTTCAACAATTGAAACAATGGATACATAGGAGTTAGTAGATTCGTAATTCCAGATATTTACTGAAACCCAATTCTACCACCTAGCATGGTCGGAGTCAAACCCGGGTCCCTGATGTCTGAATTAACAGTTCAGTGGTTAGTGGTAATAGGGCTCGGCCATTGCAGAAAAGCAGTGAAACTGATCTTATCCAATGAAGTCCCTTTTCCCCGATACTGTCCTGTGCCATTTTCCTGAACTTGACCCCCCCCCACCAATAATCTCTGGTCCATGTCGGTAAAAGCTGCTACATGAGTATTGATCTCACAACAGTGGTAACCAAATGGAGCAAATGGTCTGCAGGTCCCGATGATGGGGCTGGAGCACGTTCACCCAGCAACAATGACCGCAGCCACACAGACTGATCGGTATCAATGTGCGTGTCTGTATTAGATTCTGCAATGCCTTCGTGAAATAGGAAATGACTCCACAAACACATGAGGAAAGAGCAGCGCTCCGAAAGCTAGTGCTTCAATTAAACCTGTAAGACCATAACCTGGTGTTGGGTGATATTTAACTTTGTACTCCATAGTCCAACACCGGCATCTCCAAATTCATGAAATGGAGGTGTGGGACGGAAAGTTCGGTTAGTGGTCAGAGAAGGAAAGAAATCTCTGACAACGGGTGGATTTGAATTCTGACATATGAAGCACAGAGATGTGACCGAGCAGAGCTTGTAGGGGAAAAAAATAACCTTGGAGAAAATCACCATGTTAAAACAACTGATTCCTTTGTGTTTCACAAAAGACTGGGACACACAGAGCAATTACTGTCGTGACTCGGATTCAAACCGAGGTTGCTGCGGCCACAACACAGAGTACTAACCACTATACGATCACGGCAACCCACCGACGGACACACAAACCACTAGCAATAAGTAAAGTATCATTAGAAATGCTAGGTAGAGCACCAAATGCAAAATATCAGTGCTTAGCGAACAGTGGCAGATATATGGGAACTCAGAATGGGCTGACGGTTTAACATCGGTGCCTACAGAGGTTCTGGTGATTCCATCGTTAATGTGCTGAAGGCTTAGATAAATAGATTTCTCCAAAACATTAAAGACTCCGGGGACAGTGCAGCTTTTGTTACCTGCACAACCATCAATATCATTTATGGTATCCGTTGCTCCCAGTGCGGTCTCCTCTACATTGGGGAGACTGGACACCTCCTAGCAGAGCACTTTAGGGAACATCTCTGGGACACCCGCACCAATCCACCACACCGCACTGTGGCCCAACATTTCAACTCCCCCTCCCACTCTGCCAAAGACATAGAGGTCCTGGGTGTCCTTCACCGTCGCTCCTTCACCACCAGACGCCTGTAGGAAGAACGCCTCATCTTCCGCCTCAGAACACTTCAACCCCACGGCATCAATGTGGACTGCAACAGTTTCCTCATGGTCCCTCCCCCCATCCCACCCCAGTTCCAAACTTCCAGCTCAGCCCTGTTCCCATGACTTGCCCTGACTTGTCCTACCTGCCTATCTTCTTTTCCACCTATCCATTTCAGCCTCACCCCCGACCGATCACCTTCATCACCTCCCCCACTCAACTATTGTACTCTATGCTACTTTCTTCCCACCCCCACCCTCCTCTCACTTATCTCTCCACCCTTCAGGCTCTCTGCCTTTATTCCTGATGAAGAGCTTTTGCCCGAAACGTAGATTTTACTGCTCCTCGGATGCTGCCTGAACTATTGTGCTCTTCCAGCACCACTGATCCAGAATCTGGTTTCCAGCATCTGCAGTCATTGCTTTTACCAAGCTTTTGTTGAAATGTATGCTTTAATAGCAATGCAGTTTAACATCGGATACTTCACGAGTTTCCCCCACAAGGCAGTAACCACTGCTGCGACATAGTCCCAGTTCCTAGCCCCAGAATCAGAGGAACTGATTGGCGCAGTCGCGAAGATCCAACTTGAAATCGAGATGGGAATGAGTTCGCAGAGATACTCGAGGGCTCAAGTGACACAACCGGAGAATGCATGGTATTTCTATGATGGTTTAGAGGCCCAAGGAAATCCGAGATTGTGAGTGCTCCTGGTCAAAGGCGGGGCAGAAGGGAAAATGTGTTCCCGTTTATAATAACAGCAATCTACATTGCATCTTGCTGAGACAGCTGAGTGCCACAACTGGAGCGTGGGCAGCTGGTTTGAAGTTTAATTTTGCCTCACTATCACCCAGTTCCCTGGAATGAATTGCTTTCACCATTTTTATTCCCAATTGTTTGATATCTCCCAGCAGTCTGCGGCTTTCTTCCTCATGGTTAATTGTATGATCTGCACACTGCTAATTCACGGCCGCTACAAGTAAATATGAATCATTGATCTATATGAGAAAACAGTGGGACTCACTGCAGGCATGCTTCATAGGTTTGCAGGCGACACCAGAATTGTAGACAGTGAGGAAGTTTATTTAAGTTTCAAAAGGATCTTAATCCAATAAGTCGTTGGACTTAAAAATGTAACATGGAGTTCAATCTGAATAAATGGCAGGTATTGCATTTTGGTACAACAAAAAGAATATGGCTTTGCGCATGTTGGAGAACATGGAAGCTCGGTGTGCAGGTACATAATTCCTTATAGTTTGCATTTGCTACAGACAAGGTGGTTCAAAGGTATTTGACACACTTCCCTTCATTGCTCAGTCCTTTGTGTATACTAGTTGGGACGTTATGTTGAAATTTTGCAGGACATTGATGAGGCCTCTTCTGGAATATTATGTCCAGTTCCGGTCGCCCAGTTGTAGGAATGATATTATTCAGCTGGAGCAGGTTCAGAAAAGGTATACACGCATGTTGCTGTGTGTTGCAGGTTTGAGTTATAATGGAAGGCTGGATAGGCTGAGACTATTTTCAGATTCGAGATTGGGGTGTTGGAAAACCACATCAGGGAACACAGAATCCGAGGAGCGGGAGAATCATTTTTTTTCGCACAAGTGTCGTTCATCAGGCTCTTCCCTGAAACGTCGATTCTCCTGCTCCTCAGGTAGTGCCTTACCTGCTGTGCTTTCCCAGCACAACACTCTCGACTCTGATCTCTCATTTGCAGTTCTCACTTTCTCCGAGTTGAGACTGGCTTCACTCGAGGTTAGGGGTTTGAGTGGCGACCTGACAGAAGTTTATGAATTATTGAGAGGCAAGTTAGAGTTAACGATAGCTGCCTTTTCCCAGGATGGGGATTTCAAGGCGAGAGGGCATATGCTTAAGATGAAAAGAGAGAGATTTTTTTTAAAAAAGTCATGTGAGGGTTTTTTTCGGGAAGGTGTTTTACGTGTGCAGTTAACTTGCTGAGGAAGTGATGGATGAGGGTACGTTTGCAACACTTAAAGGACAATTGATTCCAAACATGAATGGGAAAGTGGGATTTTTAAAATAAATTTATGCATGCCTAGTACATCAGTTATTTCCCAGAGGACATTTAAGATTCAACCACGATATTATCCATCTGGAGTCTCCTGTCAGGCAGAGCAGGTGAATATGACAGTTTGCTTCCCGAACTGACATGAGTGAATCAGATAGGGTATTCCACACAACTGATTCAGGTCATCACGAGACTATTCAATTCCAGATGCGTATTGAATTCAAACTCCACTATCTGTCACACCAGGACCTGAACCCTTTGTCCCCAAAATATTACCAGGTTGTTTTGGATTAACAGCACAGTAATAAAACTACAAGGGCATTATAACCACTCAACGGGTACAGGAGGAGGCAGATGGGACTAGATTAGTTTGGCAGTATGTTCAGCATGGATTGGTTGGACTGATGGGCCTGTTTTCATGCTGTATAACTCTATGATTGACGCTATGGAACAAATAGCTGGTTGGGATTAGCAGCAACATTGACAGCATAATCGAACACCTGATGGGATATGTAATCCTGCTGGAGTCTCCGGAGGTTGTTTTGCTCAGTGATCCCTTCCCACACACGGGACTGCTGAACGGTTTCTCCCCAGTGTTACTGATTAAATGAGTTTCCATTTCTGTGGTTAATTGAATCCCTTCCAGCAGTTCCCACATTGCGCTGCTTTCTCTGCGGTATCAGCGTCCTTTTTTCAACCCAGGGTGAACGATCCTTTCAAATTGTGTCCACATAGATACAAATCCCGTTTTCCATGTTGTGAATGTGTTTTCATTGTTTCTCATTCACCCACAGGGTGTGAGTATGACTGGTCAGGACAACATTTTTTCTTCGCCCCTCGTTCGTTGCTGTCTGGCTGCACCACAAACCCGGGTGCGATCCCAGCCTCGGGCGACTGTCTGTGGGCACTCTGCACATCCTCTGTGTGTTTGTGCTTTTATTTCTCCCTCTGACCTAAGATGTGCCAGTTGCAGGGATCAAAAATGGAAAATGCAGTCTTATGGGATAGGGAATATCGTGAGGTCTGGTGGGATGCGCTTCGGATGGATGTGTGGACTGGAAGGGCCGACTAGACTGCTTCCCACACAGTGGAGATTCTTGGATTCAGGGACAGCTCATGTTTTGTTCTGGTCCTGGAGTCTCTCGTAGGCAGGACTGGGTGAAGACGGGAGAATCCCCTGCATCAGAGACATGAATGAATGAGATTGCAGGAACTTAAGGTCATGATCTCTGTTGCTGAGGTCAGGCTTGCATTTCAGGTTTATTTCGTCGAACGTCAACATCACCCTTTCCGTGTTCCAGTCGCCAATGATGACAAGTTTAAAATATCACCCCAACACCACCTTCTCCAGGTTGAAATCTTGACTGTGTGGAGGAAACTGATACTGAGCTGATGCAAGCAAATGAGCAAATATAGCTTCTACCGCCAGTGTCGGAAAAACAGATCCAAATAGCAAAATCATCTTTTAAACCCACCACTGCAAAGTTAAGGGCTCAACACGCTCCAGTTGTGCCACTCAGCTGTCTTAGAAAGATGCACCGGAAATCGCTATGATAGTATAAACGGGGACAACCATTCCCTTGAGCAGGACCACACTCAATCTCGGAATGTCTTGCGCCTCTATACCATCACAGAAGGACAGGACGCTCACCTGTTGCATCACTGGAGCCAGAGAGTAACTCTGCGCACTCATTCCCATCCCCATTTCCGGTCGGATCTGGGCGTTTGTGCCGATGTTAAGCTAAAATGCTATTGAAGCATACATTTCAACAATATCCTGTATTGTCCCCCGAGACTTTGATGTTTTGTCGAAATCGATCAATCTCAGTTTTCAACATTCTCATTCAAGGGATCTCCACAGCCTCTGAGGACATCGAACTGAAAGATTCAGATCATTCTCAGTTCCCACATGTCTGTCACTGTTTGCTGAGTACTGATAATGTACACTTGCTGTTCTTCCGAACATTTCCTCTGCTAGTATACTTATTGCTGCTTGCAAGCATCTAGTTCTGTGATTGCTGTGATCGTGGTTGTCGGTATTTTGCATTGTGACCACAGCAACCTCGTTTTGAAACCAAATCACGGCACTAAGTGTTCTCTCCGTTGTTCTTTTTGTGACACATGCTAAGAAATTAATTGTTTTACCTTCAAATTCCGCTCTCTTACATCTCTGCGTTTCATATATCAGGATTCAAACAGACCCGTTGTCGGAGATTCCTCTCCTTCCCACGATCATTAATCCTCCTTTCCATCCCTCCCCCCATTTCTCTGAGACAATGCACAATCTATCACTCTCTTTCACACTGATGTTGTTTTGTCTGTGCTGCTGCTGCGGTCACTGTTGTTGCGTGAAGTTGCCCCATCCCACCAGCGGGACGCCCAAACAAGTCGATCCATTTGGATACCGCGGTTGCGACATCAACCCCCATGTAGCAGCTTATGCTGACATAGGCCAGAGATAATTGGAGGCTCAGGCTCATGAAAAGGACGCAGGGCAGTTTTGGGGAAAAGATATTTTATTCATAAAGATCATCTTTTGTGGTTTCTGCGATGGTCTTGTGTCAATTTCATCGTACTGATAATCCAGAGACCGAGCTAATAGTCTGGGTACACGGGCTTGAATCCCATCATGCTAAGATTTTAAAATTTGATTCATTAAACATCTGCAATGAAGAATCTATTGACTACTATAGATCCATTGACAATTGTTGAAAAAATATCTGTTTCAAAGATGGCATTTTGCGGTGGAGTCGGCTATCCTTTCTTGATCTGGCCTGCATGTGATTTCAGACTCATATCAGGATGGTTGAGTCTCAACTGCCCTTTGGGCAATTCGGAATGGGTAATAAATTCTGCCTAGTCATAATCGCCCTCATACTAATACAGAAATTTTAAAACAAATGCTCATAAGGTTCAAGCAAAAGTTTTTTGTGCAGTTTTGCCAGTCACATTATCGCAGGCATGTGATCACACTGAGAAAATTGCAGGAGATATTTACCGGGATACTGTTTGGGCTGAAGAGTTTCAGTTGTGAAGAAAGACAGGACAGAGTGGACTGTTTGTCGCAGTGCAAAGGAGATGGAGAGAAGACATGATTGAGTTAGGGTATGGACAGGGATGACTGAACGAGTTTCCCACTGATGGAGAGATCGATCAGCAGGGGCCACAGATTTAAGGAGCAAGGCAGAATGGTTTGAGAAGATGTGCGGAAAAGCTTTATTAGCCAGCTGCGGGATTGGAATTTGGAATACAATGTCTGCATTGTTCAGAGCGGCAGAAACCTTTACGACCTGAATAAAAATTCAGATGTGAACTTGTGATGCCAAGATATATTAGGCTGTGGGATAAACATTGGGAAATGGGATTCAGTTCATTAAGCAGTTGTTTTTGACAAGTGCGGCCACAATTGGCTGAATGACCTCCTTTAACACACTTGTCTTCGGTAGTGTCCCTGCCTGTCACAGGGCTCAATTCTACGCTGGGGACAGTGTAAATATTTTAAAACTGTCGCCCCGTTCCCAAGTGCGAGTATTGATACTTGTCCTTCCATTCTCGATGGGGCATGTCACAGGAAGGACAGTGCCGCCTGTACCAAGGTTGCAGCTGCAGGGAGGCAGAGTTTCAGTGAAAGTGCAAATATGTGATTTCTGCAAACTGCATCTTGTGTTGGAATGAAAACTATTTGACAGAGTTTTTTTTCGGATTGAAATGTCTACTGGAAGCAGGAAGCTGAGGGAGAAACAGGGTAGAAGTATCCAAATATTATTGCAGAAACATATCCCGCAGCACGAACTGCTGTTCAGTCTGAGGCTTAGGTTGATTGGCCAAGTTAAATTGCCCTCTTGTGTCCAGGGAGAGAATTAAGTACGTTCAGTGACTTAGCCATGGGTAACTCGGGGACAAGGTCAGAATTCAGAGGACGCCAGTTTATCGTCCAACAGGTTTATTTGACATCATATAGGAGAGGGATGCCCCTTCTTCAGGTGAAATATAAGGGAATAGGGCGGGGACATAGGTCTGGGTGAGATGCTCTTCAGAAAGTGGAAACTGGATCGATTGACTGAAATGCTCTTTCTGCACTGTAAGATTCTATGATTCTATCGGAGAGGATAATGACGGTGTTTACTGGGATGTAAAGCCATAACAGACGATGCTGACGGGGTTTACTACGGATGAGATTTTATTCACTTGTTTTCTTGGAAAATTTAGAACAGTTATCCCTGAACCAAGGAAGACTTATTGGGGTTTTTTCACGTAATGAAATGTTTGGACAGAGTAAATAGGTGGAAAATTTCCTCTTTCAAGTAAATAAAAATCTTAACATCGGCATTCAAAACCTTTGATAAAACTTTGAAGGACAAAGAAATGATGAGAGCAGAATCTCTGTCACTTTGAATCTGTTTTTCAAAGCATTTGGAAAGGCACATTTGGTGACACACAAGGAATAAATTTCACAAGGAGAGACAGTGTGTAGCTAGGTAAAGGAGTATGGGTGGGGTTTAGTTGGTTGGAAGCCGCGGGGAAATAATGTCCAGGCTTTAAATGTAAAGACATTCCGTGAACGTGTGCACCTGAATTCGATTCGGTTCCAAAACCCTGGATTTTGAAAGATTTGTCATAATATTCCACCAAAAGCATTATAAATGGCCCAGTGGCTCAATGGTTAGCCCTGTTGCCTCACGGTACCACCGTCTCAGGTTCGATTTGAGCCTCAGGTGTGGTTTGCACATTCCTCCTGTGGGTTTGCTCCGGTTTCCTCCCACTGTCTAAGATGTGAGTCCGCCCCAACATTCAAGGAACTCATGGTTGATCTGATAGTTTTCAACTCCTTTCTGCTCACTTACCTCGACAAAGTTTCATCATCTTTCTGATTAACTATCTGACACAGCCTGAAAGTACCCAACTAGTTGCAGCAAAAATGCCACAGACTCTATGGCCCCTGAGCAAAGAAATTACTCCTCATTTCTGAATTAAAGAGGCAATATCTAATTCTGAGATTATGTCATCTGATGCTCTCCTCACGGCATAGGCAAGCCACCTACCTGTATCTCCCCTGTCAAGACCCATGAATATTGAACGTTTATAAATGTTATTGTGTGATTATAGAGCTCCCCTCCACCTCCCCTGTCTGAAGGAGAATAATCCCAGCCTAACCAATCGTGCAACGAAGCTCCATTTTATACAGTGTTAGGAACACGTTAGTAAATCTCTGCTGTCCTTCACAGCGTCCTTACATATTTTGAAGACAGGTGGAGAAATTTTGGCGAGGAAGCGGGTTGAAATTTCAGGCGCAGACGGGAATTGGAACTTAAAATCTGCAAACGATTGGAATCGGATTGATCCACAGAAGGACCAAATGCAGCAATGATAACTCTGACAAATGAGAGTCTAATCAAATCGATTGACATTCAATGGCTTCATTGTAACTGAATTCCTCCGTGTAATCGTCCTGGGAGCTAGTATGTAGGAGAAATGCAACCTGACCGCCCGTATAAAGAAGTTGACGACAAAAACATGTCCGTTGGTCGACTTTGTTTGATTATTAACTCAACTCTTGTCTCAGTGAAGCCTTCATCGTCCACAACTCACAAACTAGATGTTTAACAGAACTCTCCATTTGCCTAGGTGGGTGCAGCTTCGATACCACTGAGGGAACTGGACACCCTCCACGACAATGCAGTCACTTAACTGTACATTCTTCGATACCTGAATATTTATCCCCTTAACTGCTGAGGCACAATTGCAGCAGAGCGCACCACCAAGAAGATTCACTGGTGTAAGTCATCCAGGCTTTGTTGACAGAACATTCAAAGCTCAAAAACTGTACTGACAATAAGGACAAGGGTGAAGATGCCTGAAACGTCACCATTTACAAATTACCCTCCAAGGTACATACCAGCATGACTTGGAGAGGAATCAGTGGTAAATTCATTGAGTGGTGAAGCGGTCTTGATGGGCAAAGAGCTATACTTCAGCCCTCCATCTTTTATTGTACAATTTTTAAAAATATTGATTATTGCATTTACCAGAATTCTGATCATTTCTTTAGTTGCTTCCTAAACTGGCGGTTGCTAAAGATCGAATATCATCCTCAGCCTCTGGTCAACAACAGAAAATATCCAAAAACCCTCTCGAACAACTGATCTCCCTGTCCAACAATCTTCAGAGATCTCTGAATGTCCACTCCAAGATCTCTTTGTTCCTGTACACCACTCAGAATCCTCACTGTTATTGTTTCAACTCCCCAAATGCATTACCACTTATTGGTCTGGACAAATTCCATTCGCCGTTTTTCCCTTCCACCTCATTGATACATCCCTGCGATCCCTGATATTATTCATCACAGTCAACTACACGAACAATTGTTGCATCGTCTGTAAACTTCCACGACAACTAAGATTGAATTATTGATCTACATCAGGAAACAGTGGTACTCCACTGAAAAAAGGCATCCAAGCATGGTTCATTGCTGGATGGGATGAACACCTGCAATAACAGCAGAATCGGACCCTTGCTATCATTTGTAAACCTGATGGTGACTCAACAGGTTGGTCTCCTGACTGATTCCTTTCACATGTGGGAGTGGTGAACGACCTGTCCAAGTTGTGACTGAGCAAGTGAGTTCACACTTCAGCGGGTAATTGAATCCCTTCCTGCAGACCCCGCCCACATGGACCTGACTTCATTGCGGCGTGGGTATCCTTGTGTCTGTTTAGTTTGGATAAGCAGTTGAATTTGAGTCCATGCTGAGTTAACTCCCAATTATCCCTGTCATCCATGTGTCTTTTTTATCCTTCCTTATTCTCCCACGGAGTGTGACCATCATAGTCTAAACAGCACTTGTTGTTCAACCTTAACTCTCCTTGACCTGAGTTAGAGGGAATTAATGGGTGAACCGTACTATTGTGCGACTGGAGACATATATTTGCTGGTCTTGTTAAGGACGGCAGATTTCCAGTTTGAAAGGAAATGAAAGAATGAGTTTTCAGCAAATTAAAACTTTTTGTCACTCTTTCTCTGAGCGGGTTGATATGCCAGATTTTATTCATCAAATCTAATTACTACCAGCTGCCATGCTCCAGTCTCCAAGGGTTGATGGCCCAAATATAGCCATTACATTTGCAGATGACACGAAGGTTGGTGGAGTAGCAGAAAGCATAGGGGACTGTCAAAGAATGAAGGAGAATATAGATAGACAACAGAGTTGAGCAGAGAATTGTCCGATGGAGTTGAATCCAGACAAATGTGAGGTAATGCATTTTGGGAAGTCTAATTCTCGAGCGAAGACTACTGTAAACGGAAGGGCCTTGGGAAAAGTTGATGAGCAGAACGATCTGGGAGTTCAGATCCTTTGTATCCTGAATGTAGCTGCATAGGTGGATTGAGTGGACAAGAAGGCATATGACGTGCTGGCCTTCACTGGACGGTGCATTGAGCATAAGAGCCTGCATGCTAAAATTGTACAAGATTTTGGTTCAACCGCATTTAGAATGTTGTGTACTGTTCTGGTCGCTAAATTACCAAAACGATGTGCACGTTTATGAAAGAGTGCAGAGAAGGTTTATGAGGGTGTTGCCTGGTATGGAAGGTGCTAGTTCTGAAGAGAGGTTGAGTAGGTAATGTTTGTTTTCATTAAAGAAAACAAGATTGAGGGGGACCTGATTGACATCTACAAAATCATGAAGGGTATAGCCAGGGTGGATAGAGATAAGCTTCTTCCCAAGGTGAGGGATTTAATAATGAGATGTCACACATTCTAGGTGAGAGGTGAAAGGTTTAAGAGAGTTCGACGTTGGAAGTATTTTACACAGAGGGTGGTAAGTACTTGGATAGTGTTGCCAGCAGAGGTAGTAGAGGCAAGCACGGTAGATTCATTTCAGGTGCCTCTGGACAGATGCATGAGTAGATGGGGTGCAGAAGGATACAGATGGTTTGGAATTGGGTAATAGGTTTTGACAGTGGATCAGCTCAGGCTTCGACGTCCAAAGGGTCTGTTCTTGGGCTGTAAATTTTCTGTTTTCTCTGTTCTTCTGTGTTCCCTACACGACCAACTTCATGCTACATTGCTACATCTCAGAGAATGACATTGTCAATTCCAATTATCACCGAGGGAATTCGAATATGACATGCGGCTGTGTTGGAATAAAAGATATACGCTGGGTTGGAGTGTTTACTGGGAGCAAAAGGCTGATTTTGAGACGATGTGATCAAAAACAGCTCTTACTGTCAAAGTGACAAAACAGCACATTGCTAAGGAAATTTTCAGAGAATGCTTTCAATTAATCGACCTCTCGCTTAAGACTCCAGCACACTTCCGCTGAGCCAATCTGCAGTGCGGGTTAATGCTGCTGTTGTATCTTAATAATCTAATAAACGAAGACAAATATGCCCTTCCTCCCCGCGTTTGACCAGGAACACTCCCAGCTTTGGCATTTCATGGGCCTCTGTACCATCATATAAGAACCACGTCCTCACTTTCAAACCAATCATTCCATTTCTGTACCGTGGTTGTGAGATCATTTCTCATGTAGCAGCTTTTACAACATGGACCATAGATTATTGGAACATCAGGCTCAGGAAAAGGACCCAGGGTAGCAGTGAGGAAAAGAAAATTTATTTGAAAGTACCTCTTTCTGTGGACTTCTACATCATTTATTTCACTTGCTCATTTGGCTCTATCTAGTCTATTGTGTGCAGTTCTGCAATTCGCATGATACCACGGATATGATAGCACTGGAAATGATGCAGGACAGATTTATCAGGATATTGTCTGGGTAGAAGAGTTTCAATTATAAAGAGAAATTGTATAGTCTGGAGGAGTTTTTTCTTATAGCAGAAGAAATTGAGAGGAGATATGATTGAGATGTACAAAAAATCAGGAATATGGATGGTGTAGACTGAAATAAACGTTTCTCTTTGATGGTGAGATCGATCACGGGGGGAGGGGTAGGGTGGCATAGGGAACATTTGAGTGAATGCGCAGACAAATGTTTTGAAACAGCGGTTGGTTGAAAACTGGACGTCAGTGCATGCAAAGGTTGGAGAGGCAGGAATCCTCATAACTTTCAGAAGTATTCAGATGTGAATTTTGTGATGCCAAGTCAGACGAGGCTATAGGCCAAGTGATTTTAAGAAGTGTTCAGATAATTAAGCGAATGTTAATTTCCAGCAATACCAAATAGGCTTCGTTTTGCATAAAATTCCTGGATAGTACCACCGCCTGTCACTGCGTGAGATCAGGTTCAATTCACTTCCAGGGTGAATGCTTGCATATTGGGATAGCTCAGTGGGTAGAACTGCACCTTTCCACGCCAGAAAAAGGCATTCGATTCCAGACTTGTTTGACTGACTGTGTGGAGTTTGCACTCTCATGCTCTCTCTCTTCCTTGTGAGTTTCCTCTGGCTGTTCCGATACCTTCCCACAGTGCAAAGGTGTGCAATTCGGGTCAATGGCAAACAAAATCTAAATGGACTGTAAGTGTTGTAAATCAGAGACAAAAGTCAGAATTGCAGCTCGGGGAAAACGGAATGACCATTTCAGGTCAACAGACCCTTCCTCAGAACTGTTTTTAATTAGCAATGCTTCTCTGATTTCTCTCCACTGATGCTGCCTGACTCGCTGAGCTTTTGGAGCAGTTTCTATTTTCGTAGGTGGATCATAAATGCGGATTTAGAAAGATAGAATGGTGCAGTGTGAATCTCTTCCATGGCACAGTGCAGACTCAACTGGCCAAATGGTTTCTGTATGCACTGTGTCTAATTCCATTAACACTGTATCTATAAGTCTTTATCCTTTTTTTAGTCTTTGTTATTCACATCTATCCTGTCATGTGAAGTGCAGAGCAGGACAATCGACATTCCGGGCATAAACCACCACCAAACCGTTACCACCTGACGTCTGGAAGATGAACGCCTCATATTCTGCCTTGGGACCCTGCAACCACACGGGAAAAATGTGGATTTCAACGGCTTCCTCATTTCCCCTCGCCCCACATTATTACAGTCTGAAGAATCCAACTCAGCACCACTCTCCGGACCCATACATCCCTCCCCGTCTGACATATCATCTCCTCATCACCTCCTCCCCTGCCTCGATCCACCATTTGCTTTCCCAGCTACCTTGCACCCAACTCCAAACCCCGCCCATTTATTTCCCAGCCCCACCCACAAGACTCATTCCTGATGAAAGACTTATGCCAGAAACGAAGATTCTCCCGCTCCTCGGATGCTGCCTGACCTGCTGTACTTTTCCAGCATGACACTACCGCCATGGTGAAGAAAGACGAGCTCTGCTCAGGCTCTTTATCTGAGAGTGGAGAAGGCTGAGTGAGGAAGTGATTAAGGTGCACATGAAGGGGATCGGTATATGTAACAGGAACAAACTTCTTATGGGAAGAGTTAACAACCAGGGATTTTCCGTTAAACACAAGGGAGAGGGTGCTCAGACGAGACTTAGGAAGAGCGTTTTCACTCTTAGAAAGCTGTTTATTTGGAATTCACTGTGTGAACCGTGTGGTAAAGGTATGAGTCAGCAAAATATTTCAGGAGTATTTAGCCGAATACTTGAGAAGCTAGAGCACACATGGATAAGGACCAGGAACTGGAAAGTGGGGTGATGTTAAACAGATGTCTGATGAAAGAACCGAACACTGTACAGATAATACAGAGCATGAAAGCATGGGAAGGGCGATCTGTTACATGGGGTCTGGGGAATGTTACACTCGTCAAAAGGTTACTGGGGCAGGATGGAGCCAGTGTGGCAGAATGGGATAGGAATAGTGGAAGGCTCCTAAACCAATTAGCAGAGTCAGACTGGACTGAAAGGTTACTATGGCAGGCTGAGATAAAAACAATTAGTAAAGTCAGTCTCGCCTACTCAATATCATCATGGCAGTTTGGGACAAGTCGTGACAATACATACTAAGGACATGACTTTAAATAATTAATTGATAGTTCAGTCAGCCTGCTTGAAAGACGGAAAGATATGGCATTAAATATCTAATCAGTAGTTAGCTTGGAACAGGGAAACTTTGTGATAGATGGGCTAGCTATGTATCTAATCATGACAGGTTAGTCTGTGATGGAAATTCATTGTAGCACAGGTGGCAGTAGAATACCTAATAGTGACAGTCGAATAATATTAAGTAGAATTATGAAAAACCATAGTGGCAGAAGTAGAACGATAATGGGAACTAACACTATTGTTTTATTGTGATTTAAGCATTCTGATTAACTAAAAAACATGATTTAAAAAAAAGGAAAGGAGTGATGGAGTTTAATTCAGATACATGCGAAGTGCTGCACTTTGGGAAAGCAAATCTTAGCAGGACTTATACACTTAATGCTAAGGTCCGAGGGAGTGTTGCTGAACAAAGAGACCTTGGAGTGCAGGTTCATAGCTCCTTGAAAGTGGAGTCGCAGGTAGATAGGATAGTGAAGAAGGCGTTTGGTATGCTTTCCTTTTTTTGTCAGAGTGTTGAGTACAGGAGTTGGGACGTCATGTTGCGGCTGTACAGGACATTGGTTTGACGACTGTTGGAAGAGAGCGTGCAATTCTGGTCACCTTCCTATCGGAAAGATGTTGTGAAACTTGGAAGGGTTCAGAAAGATTTACAAGAATGTTTCCAGGGTTGGACTTTGAGGTATAGGAAGAGGCTGAACAGGCTGTGGCTGTTTTCCCTTGAGCGTCGAAGGCTGAGGGATGGCCTTATAGCGGTTTACAAAATTATGAGGAGCATGGACATTATAAATAGACAAAGTCTTTTCCCTGGGTCGGGGAGCTCAGAACTAGAGGGCATAGTTTTAGTTTTAGAGGGGAATGATTAAAAAAGAGACCTAAGGGACAACTTTTTCACACAGAGGGTGGTATGTGAATGGAATGAGTTGCCAGCTGATGTGGTGGAGGCTGGTACAATTGTAACATTTAAGCGGCTTGTGAATAGGAAGGGTTTGGAGGAATATGGGCCAGTTGCTGGCAGGTGGGACTAGATTGGGTTGGGATATCTGGTCGGCATGGACAAGTTGGACAGCAGCTTCTGTTTCCATGCTACATATCTCTATGACTCTATGCCATGGACCCTGAGGTTCGAGGGGATTCAAGCATTTGTTTTCTGAATGTCACGGTTTTTGCTTGCAAATAAAAGATTTACTCCTTGAAAAACTCTCTGCATCTCCTGGTGATTGTTGACATTTTCTCCACGACAACCGCAACTTTGGGTGCAGTTAAATTGTGGTGACTGCAGCTCTGTGGCGCAATGAAAAGCCTGTTAGATTGCTACAAATTTGGTAACTTTGCTATTCAAAGTTTGTGGGTTTTAATCTCACCAGAATTGGAGTTTAGTTCAGTTTTCAGCTGAATCATTGATTGTTGTGCTGATTTATCGCCAACTCCTGTCATCTGGAGTTCTCGTCCCTGCTACTGACCAGAGGAAATTCCTTACCTTCTTGGTTGTGAGTTTTTACGGAGTCATGATCAGACCAGAATCAGATGCTCACCCGCAAAACCTGCAAACTTCGTTCAGAAACCCACTGTCTGTAAACACATTTCCCTCTCAAAGTTGCACAGAAATTGTCGATTGCTTAAATGTCTTTATCCCGTTGTGTGACAGGTTGTTGTGGATGAGCTGGGGAAAGACATTGACGTGTTTGGTCAGCCATGATGATATCAAACGGCGGGTAGTACAGGTAATTGGAATAGCCTCCTCATGTTCCTCTCTTTCTGTGCTGTTTCTTACAGAAGGTTTTCAAAATTAACATAATGAGAGCAATGTGAATCGACACTACGGAATATCAAAGTGCTCCACTTTACCCCACCGCTTTCGCAGCCAGAACAGACAGCTCCTATTGCGGCTTTAGATCAGACAGTGAAGGATTCTCTGAGGCGCTCTGTCAGACTGCAGGCTCCTTCACACAGGTTTTCAACTGGGCACATGGAACAAGCAAACGTGTGGATGTTGGGATTCAGGGACAGATTTCCACTCTGCTGGGCTGCAGTTCTGGTCACATGCATTTCTGACATGCTGAGTCTTTCTGTGCATTCTACCACTTTACGATTTAAACTGTAATTGATTTTTTATTATTGCATAACATTCTAACATCTTCAATATTCATGCAAACTGTGCATGAGTTCTTGGATGTAGGAATGGTGAAGATTATTCATGAATGCAATATATTTCATGTTACCTGTATGAACTTTCAGAAGGAAGTTGGTGAAGTTTCATTGATTCGAATTCTCTGCCGATTGAAGCTCATCGAATGAAAAGCCCTGTGACAGCGTCAATGTAACATTGTCTGTAAACAATGCAGGAACCAACGGAAACCCATTTTTCGATGTAGTCTATTTTTCACATTTTTTTGTCCCTTTTGTGTCCATTTCGTGAACCTGATACTTCAATAATCACAGGCTCATGTCAGTTTCACCTTGTCTGCCTTAGGTTTAATTTCAGAACAAGACGGTTCCTGGAAATGAAGTAGGGCAGGACATCACCACCAAAGATCCCACACTGTTGTGGTTCAGTGGTTAGTATTGCTGCCTCAACAGGGTCCAAAGTTCGTTTTTAGCCACGGTGGACTGTCTGTGTCGAGTTTGCACTTTCTCCCCGTGTCTGCGTGGGTTTTCTCCGGGTGTTCCAGTTTCCTCCCACAGTCCAAAGATTGTTCAGGTCAGGTGAGTTGGTCATTCTAAATTGCCCATATTGCATTTGTCAGAGGGGAAATGGTTCTGGTTGGGTTACTCTTCGGAGGGTTGGTGTGGACGTTTGGGTCCGAAGGATCTGCTTCCATATTGTAGGGAATCTAATAATCACGGCAAAAGTAGAGCAGTTGAGTTAAAATTCCCAAGGTACGTGTAGGTCACGTGACAGTTTCGCTGTCTGCGGCTCTAGTCGCACAGTTGGTCAGCGCTGATTACTTAAAAGTGCATAACATGCCAAGGCTGTAAGTTCAATGCTTATCTAAAGATGTTGTTACTGACATTGACCAGGGATTACTGAAGCATCAGACTGAAGCGCAGTTGAAAACAATGTTGAGTAAAGTAGCATTTATTTGAAAACACCAGTTTCTGACGTGGGGAAAAGTTTTGCCTTTGTTAAACATGCCAATTATTAACAAACAAATCTGCAAATATCCACGTGAATATCCATCTGTGGATAGAGAAACAGAGGTGAAGTTTTAGCTTGATGACCTTCCTCAAATCGCTGACCCAGCACTGGATTACATCCTGGGAAAGTCTGTATAAATCGTTTCATATCATTCAATTTCCTGCAAGCTGCACAGCTCATTCAACCAATCGAAACTATTAGATTTATCTCTTTGTGGAGTTTGACTGTTGTCGGTAAACCTGGTAAAGGATCTGGGCAAGTAGTTTTGCTGTTGGGAGGAACAAAGGGTCAAACTGGAATAAGGTTGAGTCTTGATGCAGGATTTTTCAAACGGAGATAAAAGTGTATTAAATAGACTCACTCCCCTTTCGGTTGATTATGATCAAGTGTTCAAGGCAACAGATGGCAATGATAATGATGTTTTACATCGACAGGCCAAATCTTGCTCACTAGAGGCACCACAGTATTACAGATCAGGTGAGCGGGGGAGATGATGATCATTGTGGATATCTGAGACAGTGAGAGAATTAATCCCACGCTGTTGGTCTCACTTTTCTCATAAACCAGTTAGTCAGCAGACTAAGCTAACCGACTTCCATTCAATGCAGAGCTAAACCAAACAGCTCAGTGCATTCACAGTATGTAATATTTCATGTTGAATGAGTTGCTGCACCTTCTAACTCCACTAGCTCTTCTTATATTTAACATTTTCAGTTGCAGGTGTCATGCAATTTCTTTCCTATGAATGTTAACGAATTCAGGAATGTTTCCATTTTTCATCCCCATCCAGGCAGCCCAGAATGACTGTCGCTGTTTAATTTTCCCCGTGTCTGCGTGAGTTTCCTCCGGGTGCTCCGGTTTCCTCCCACAGTCCAAACATGTGCAGGTTAGGTGAATTGGCTGTGTTAATTTGCCCGTAGTGTTAGGGGCAGGGGTAAATGCAGCAGAATGGGTCTGGGTGGATTGCGCTTCGGCGGGTCGTTGTGGACTTGTTGGGGTGAAGGGCCTGTTTCCAAACTGTAAGTAATCTAATCTAATCTAATCTAATCTAATCTAATCTAATCTAATCTAATCTAATCTAATCTAATCTAATCTAATCTAATCTAATCCAATCCAATCTAATTCACTCATTGTCTTTCTGCACTCGCTTTTCAAATATTCTTGAATCAGCTCCTAAAATGATTCTATTTCTGAAAATTCATCTCCGAATTCAATAACTGTCAGAATAAAAAATGCCTACTCCAAACTTCTTTATCGTGCCCCGATGGATTTGAAGTTCTAACCTCTAGTTTCCACTCACCTAAAAGAGGAAATTTCCCTCGTATTTTCTCTTAACTTCACATCAGATGGATAACTTCTTTTCTGACACAACTAAGTCTTTCCTGATTTCTCCCGCATTATTCCTTATCTATGCCACCATCCCATTAAACCCCCTCTTTTCGTTTCTAATGGCTTTATCTCCCAGTACACCTCATTTACATCGCTTCTCCCGACATGGTATCATGGCCGTGTCATTCCTAACGTCTTTATAGTCCAGTAAACACTGCCCGTGTTTTTCGTCATGTCTTTATATCCCTATATATTTCAACCTGAGAAAGGATGCTGGGTCCAATTCAATGCATGAAAACTCACCACTAAGCTGTGCAATCTTATTACCGACACAGGAAAGGTGGAAGCATGTTCAATTATAGCTGAATGGATTGGTTGCAACAGAATCGAGTCAAATCCCAGTCACATACTTGACTGTTGTTCTTACAGTTATTTGTTCTCTACGTGTGCTGAAGTAACACAGTGAGGGATCAATTACTATTGCCAGACATACATAAGGGGGTGGGTATGAAATGCTGAAGTTGTGAGACCAGGGCAGTTTTTATTGACATAGACCAATCACTGTTCGAATATCAGTCTTAGGAATTAGACAGTGAACGATTTTGAGCGAAATTTGAGCAGGGAGGTTTACCCCATGACATTACACCAATTTGTGTGGTTACTTTGTTGTTTACCTCATTTGTGTGTTTTGTCTCATTGAGGATTTTGAAGTTGTCCCCTCGATACAAAAGTTCCGTGCTTTTGCACCATTATACAAAAGACGCAGTACAATAACACCCAACGTTGTTTCATTCTACTTGTACAGATATTGACCCCTAGAAACAATTTGCTACATTCCCGCTCATATGGCTCTTTTCATTACATCGGCTTCTGTTCTTCACGGAATCTGATTCAGCAGACCTTGTCACTGAGTCATTTCTTTGTATGTGTTCAGATGATGTGAGCAGAATATCACATTCGTAACACAGAATTCAGACCATAATCAGGGAACTGTACTCTGCTCTTGAACATTTCAAGAACACCAGGAAGAAATATCTTCAAAATTTACTCACCTGTTTTTCAGAAGAAAGATAAACAGTTCCAGATTTCTGCTTTTGTTGTCACACGGACCAAGGTTGTAAATGCTGAAGCCAGTTGAGACTGTCCGCTCTCCCACATCCATTTTCTCCCCAGGAGGTGTTAAGACGATGGTATGAATCCGATTCTTCTGCAAAGAATAATCTTTTTATCCATTAATTTCTGGTGTATGGGCCCACCAGACTCCGGCTGGGCCTCCCTGTTAGCACTGACTACAGCGGTTTCCCGCAGTCTTCAGCTTTTTGTAGCATGTACCTTCGAGGATGACATCAAAAGATATTCACATTTACTGTGTGATACTCTACCAATGGAGACAGCTGTACCAATGGAAGCAGCTCAGTCCGCGGTCATGGGACAAACAGCACCATCCCGCATGGGGAAATTCTGCAGTGTGTCCTGCAGATCAGGTACAGTGAACTTTATCATTCAGATCATACCAGAGTGAGAGCACTCGAAAAGGCTAATTGGTCACTCGTATCTGTGTCAGCTTTGGAGATACAAAATATTGGTTAAAGCGGAAACACTGGATTTTGGATCAGGTTTCAAGTGTTTACGTGAGGCAGGAAGCAGAAAAAGATACACTGTGAAGAGATTGGGATCTGACTACAGGAGCAGCAAATAGGTTGTACAGCGCAGAGAAGAGCTTTGAAGTATTAAATTCTGATTGATGGGCTGATCATGCTATCACTTGGCCACGCTGCTACAGAAGATAATATGTCAGTGTCTCTCAGAATTGTGGTGTCGCAGGCAAATATCACCGTTACACTGAAGGAAATTCCTTTATCCAATGAGAGGGCAGTCTGTATGTAAATTAGCTTCAATATTGAACCCTTTCTCATAAATAATTCCACTCCATCTCAGCGTGTTGTATTGTCTCCTTTCCACTTTACCTGTCATTGTGCTTGCACTGAAATTGATTTCCTCCTTCAGCATGTCTTTAACAGTATGGGTGATATGATGCAGTTGCAATGACCCACCTTCTGACAGAATTTTCCACTTCACTTCAGCCCGCCCTAACTTCGCTATCTGATACCATTCCCGTTGTTGAGGTGTTAAGCGCTCGTCTCAGATCCAGCCTGGCCTCACCCAAAATAAACGCAAAACTCACTCATATTGTGATCACTGCAATCCAGGGGAATCTTCACTCTGACGTCATTGATTATTCCCAGGAGAAAGTTAGGACTGAAGATGCTGGCGATCAGAGTCGGGAGTGTGGTGCTGGAAAAGCACAGCAGGTCAGTCAGCATCCGAGGAGCAGGAGACTCCACGTTTCAGGCATAAGCCCTTCACCAGGAATAAGGCTTGTGAGTCGGGACTGAGAGATAAATGTTCGGGGTGTGGGGTTTGGGGGATGAAGATGGGAAAGCGATAGTTGGATGAAGGTGAGGGAGAAAATTATGGTTCAGAAGAAGCAGTGATGGAATGGGTCCAGAGGGCGGTGCCAAGTTTGAGGTTTGGGATATGGGGGAAGGGATATGAGGAAACTTTTCAAATCCACACTTCTCGCGTGAGGTGACAGAGTCCCAAGGCGAAATATACGGCGTTCCTCCTCCAGGTATTTGGTGGTTATGGTTTGGCAGTGAAGGAGGCCCAGGACCTGTAAGTCTTTTACGGAGTGGGAGGGGAAGTTGAAGTGTTCAGTCATGGGATGGTGAAGTTGGTAGGTGCAGGTGTTGCAGAGATGTTCTCTGAAATGATCTGCAAGAAGGCATCCTGTCTCCCTGGTGTAGAGGAGATTACACAGTGTGCAACGGAAGCCGTAGATGACATTGGAAGCGGTATAGGTGAACTTCTAACGGATGTGGAAGGATCCCTTGGGGCCTAGGACGGAGATGAGTGAAGTAGTGTGGGCGCTGGTTTTACCCTTCCTGCAGTGGCAGGGAAAGATGCCAGTAGTGGGGTGAGGGTTTATTGGGGGTTGTAGACCTGACGAGGGGTTAGAAGAGGGAATGGTCTTTTCAGAATGCTGATAGGGGTGTGGAGGGAAATATATATCTGATGGTGGGGTCTGTTTGGAGATGGCAGAAGTGGTGGAGTATGATGTGTTTTATGGTGAGGTGAAAGTTGAGGACCATGGAGTTCTGTCCTTGTTGTGGGAGGGGTGGGTTTTGAGGGCGGTGGTGAGTGAAGTGGAGGAGATGCATTGGAAAGGGGGAGGGAATTTGCGATTATGGAAGAAGGAGACCAACTGGGACTTTCTGAAGTGGAATTGGTCATCCTGGGAAAAAGATGTGGTAGAGACGGAGGAATTGGGAACCAGGGATGGCGTTTTTACACGAGGTGGGGTGGGAGGAGGTGTAGTATTGGTAGCTGTGGGACCCGGTGGGCTTGTAGCATATGTCTGTCATTCGCTGGAGATGGTGATAGACAGGTCCGAAAAGGGGAGGGAAGTTGCCAAGAAGATCCAGGGGAATTTGAGGTCGGGGTGAAAAAAGTTGGTAACGTTGCTGAACTGTTCAACCTCCTCGTTGGAGCACGAAGTGGCGCCAATGCATTCATCAATGTAGCGGAGGAAGAATAGGAGTGAGGTGCCAGTGTAACTGCGAAAGACAGATAATTCCACATATCTGATAAACAGGCAGGCACAACTAGGTCACATGCGGGTGCCCATGGCTACCCCTTTGGTTTGGAGGTAGTGGGATTATTGGACAGAAACGTTGTTGAGGATGAGGATCAGTTCAGATAGGTGGATGAGGGTGTCGGTGAAAGGGTACTAGTTGGGCTGGGGTGTGATGAAGACACAGAGGGCTTGGAGACTTTCGTCATGGCAGATGGATGTGCAGAGGGACTGGATGTCCAAAGTGAAGATGATGCATTGTGGGCCAGGGAAACAAAAGTCTTGGAGGAGTTGAAATGCATAGGTAGTGTCATGAACGGAGGTGGGGATTTCCTGCACTGGAGAGACAGTAAGTTGCTGAGGTAGGAAGAGATGAGTCGGGTCGGACAGGCGCAGGATGAGACAACAGGTCTTAGGAAGGAGATAGAATGGGAAATGTGGGGTTCGTGGACAATGAGGTTGGAGGCTGAGGATGAGAGATTCCCCAAAGGATATGAGATTTTGATGGTCTGGGAGATGATGCGAGGTGAAGCTGTGATCGGTGGCAGTAGGAAGAGTTGTCTGCGAGTTGGCGCCTGGCTTCTCACGCCGTCTCACAAGCCTCATTCTGATGAAGGGCTTACGCCTGAAACGTCCATTCTCCTGCTCCTCGGATGCTGCCTGACCTGCTGTGCTTTTCCAGCATCACACTTTCGATTCATTCATTATTGCGGTTTCATTTCACACTACCAGGTCCGTCATTTCTGTTTGCCTCCAGAAAGCACCGTTTTCATAATGTGCTGCAACATCTGCCAATCTCAAACATAAACAAAAAATGCTGTAAAACCTCAGCAGAAGTGGCAGCATTTGTGCAGATGAGTCACAGTTAACGTTTCAGATTAACTGGGTCCGTCCCTCCACAGATGCTGCCAGACTTTCTGAACTTTTCCAGCAACCTGTTTTTGTTTGATTTTCAACATCGGCAGTTATTTTGCTTTTTTTTCTTATTCTCTACGAATATGATTTGGCTCAAGATTATGTTAAATGTTTTGAATATGACTGCGATCGAAAGGCCAGATTGCACCAACCCGCTCCTGCTACTTGGTTCACGTGACCAATGCCTTTCCACTTGGTCACCGTGCCCTACAGGTGCACGGCATATAAATTAATAACATTATGGTATTCTCTCAGATTGGTAATCAGGAGCGAGATTGTTTGAATTATTGAAACAGTAAGATAAACTGAGAAAATACCGGATATTAAATGGGGAACCATTAGGGAAAGGGAGAACAGTGAATGATATTGTTCTGGCAAAATTTAAATGTCATTGCTCAAGATTCCAAAAATGCTATCTTTCACAAACATACCACAATTTGGAATGTAACTTTTTGGACAAGCAATGGAAGCAGATTGCAAAATCTTAGTCTGAAAATCTTGCTGCAACTGCTTTAGATTAGGTTAGATTACTTACAGTGTGGAAACAGGCCCTTTGGCCCAACAAGTCCACACCGACCCGCCGAAGCGTTACCCACCCATTCCCGTACATTTACCCGTTACCTAACACTACGGGCAATTTAGCATGGCCAAGTCACCTGACCTGCACATCTTTGGACTGTGGGAGGAAACCGGAGCACCCGGAGGAAACCCACGCAGACACGGGGAGAATGTGCAAACTCCACACAGTCAGTCGCCTGAGGCGGGAACTGAACCCAGGTCTCTGGCGCTGTGAGGCAGCAGTGCTAACCACTGTGCCACCGTGCCGCCCAAAGTTTTAATGAACGCACACATGGGCTTCAGTGCTGTATTAATCTCCTAAACTGTCGAACGAAATCTTTGCCTTCGTGGATACGTAGAGAAAGTTCACTGATTCATCGCAGTAATGGCAGGACTGTCCTCTGGAAGCATATAAGTACATTTATTCAATGCTCCATGGAGTTTCGAATAAGGGGTGAAGGGAATGTCTCCATTCACTAATTAATAATTCAGTAGAACTCAATACAGGGACACATGAAGTGATGAACAAAGTGGGCAAGAACACGGAAATACGATACAAAAGCTACGACAACTACTATGTGGAAAGTGTTGATTTCAGATCCACGGTGGCATTTCGTAATGATATTTACTGTCCAGAATCATCCTGCACTGGAATGACTAGAGCCCGAATGTGATGTATTTGAACTTCAGTTAACATTAGAAATAGCTGCGACTCACTCGGGTCATGGAGATTTAGAGAAATTATATTTAAAAAGCAAAAAGTTCATCGCATAACTGTGAAATCTTTAGGTCACCCTCAGTGGGAGCATTGTGTGTAATCCTTGTCCTCATTCTCCACCAAAGACATGTGAAGAGGTTAAAAAAGGCACAGACGCTGCTTACTGAATATCAAGATATTAGGAAGCCGAGGGACGGGGTTTCCCGAGACATAAAGACATCGGCGAGCTTAGAAATGGTTTCATCGGCATGATAGAGAGAATGAAGGAGTTTATTCACGAGATGTGGAAATGCTAGACCAGAAACACTCAAGTTTAAAAGTAAACAAAAGAGATTTTCACATAATGTGAGATTTGAAGTGACTAACTCGGGGAAGTTCCCTCTTTCAAGTGAATCAACAACTTTAGTTAGACCTTCAAAACTATTAGTGAATGATTAAGAAACGATTGGATGAGAGTTTCTTCCACTCAATAAAGTTACTGAAATCCTGAATGACGTTCTGGAAATAAAACGTAGATTTCTGATTTCGTAGTGTTTTAAAAGATGCACGAACAAACGTACAAGGAGGGAATTTACCCATGAAAGAAAGAAATCGTGTGGGTCTGGATTAATTTCGAATATGGTTGTTTTCAGACAAAAAGGCATTTCATGAACACGTACAGCTGAATAAGATTGAGTATAAAAAGTTCATGGATTTGACAGGTGTAGCGTATTATTCAAGGTGAAGCATTCTCAATGCAGCCGATGTCTTAAAATAGCTGCAGACAGAAGTTGCATCCTAATGAGTAGCAATTGAATCGTCACTTGGAGACACAACACCTACTTTAAAGATGTGACCACATTCACATGATATTAGGTGTATTTCACGCTTTCTTATCTCCACCACCAAGTAGACCCTGTCTTTTTTGTATTTTTAACCCTCTGTACTTCTCTGCAGCACACCGTTTCAGCTGAAAGATGCTCTGACTAAAATTGAAAACAATATTCCGACGGTCCTATGAGATCAGTCTTTTTTTTGATTATTCCAATGACCATTGCGAGTTTGCACAAAATGCATAACATGGGAAACAGGTCAACATCGATTTTTCCGGAATTAAACGCAGTGCACATGGGAAACGTCATCAGTCTACTGAAAAATCACCTTTGGCTCTCTTTCCACACACGTCTCTTCACGTTTTAAATATTAGCAGTATGTTTGTTGATCAAGGTGTCATTATCCAGAAAAGGCCGTTTCTCAATCCACAAAAACTGGTAATTTTCCATAAATTTGACTTTGCTCAATATCACCTTCCATCCGTACCTCTTAACACGACAACAACTCAAAGCTGTTTCATGTGAGGCTCAAACTTAAAACTTCGGCAGAGCACAGCCCACTATACTGGCACAGAGATACCTTGCACTGGTCACCTGCAGCACTGAAGCAACACATTAATGCTTACCTCCACATGCCTGGCTGTACCATAACGGTAAGGAACCGAGTTTCTCTGATTCCATAACTGGCATTATGCGATCATCTTCACCAGTGGGTCTGACCCCTTGTAAGGAATGTGGTGAGCTACTCATTGCAAAGATGGGTAGTTTGTTGAAATGCACAATTTCAACATTTACATTCACTCACCCATGAACCTTTTATTTTGTTTTTCATCGGTAGAAATGTTAAAATTGACATCTTGAACAGACTCAATGACAGATCTCCATTGTATCTCTGGCATCGAATTCCAAAGTGTAAACCACTTCTGAACTCTTCCACGCATTCCGCTGTTTGGGAAGTGTCCCTGTTGGGGGAATGCACTTCCCTGTGTGTCAACTGCTGCTCCCAGAATGATTTCTGGCACTGCACTCATTTTCCTTCAGACACTCGCTCACTGTGTTGCTGTGATCATCTTGTCGCACGGCCCAGGAAATGATACAGATCAAGGTTTTTGCATTGTTGAATTCAATTGTCAGTTTAGCCTTATTTAGGATTTTGAAATTGTCTGTCCTGTACACAAGGGCGTGTCAAAAATATCTGAGCGGAAGAAAGGTGTTCCGAACAATGACATTGAGCACTATGTACTCTCCTCCAGTTTGGAAAACAATTCCTAACACACAACTTTACATCTCCTGCTGTCACCGGCTCTCCACTCCATTGACTTCAAATCTTCACAGAATTCAACAGATCTTGCTGCAGTCATTTCTTCATTTTTACTCTGATCACTGTGAGCAGAGTGTCACATTCGGAGTGCACTTGCCCCACAGCCCAGAGGTCAGACGATACTCTTGGAACCATATGTGCTATTTATCATTTCACCAATACCAAGGAGAAATATCTGTGTACATAATTTACAATTCACTTATTCATAAGATCAGAGGGGTAGCCGCTCACCTGACGAGGTGGCCGAGAGGTTAAGGCGATGGACTGCTAATCTATTGTGCTCTGCACGCGTGGGTTTGAATCCTCCTCTCGTCGCTATTGCCGACGATTTTCAATGTGGCTGTTTTTGGATGATCACAGCCTTCTTATTCAAATTGGAACTCCAATAGTGTGTTTATATGCATCGACGCTATTATAAAGTATCAAAGAATAATTTGAGCCTGTTGCCTAAACTGCATTGAAATGTAGATTGAATTGGAATAATTAAAAGGTACGCCATTTTCTTTTCCAAGTCAAGTTGCGTGAACTTTTATTGTCTGAAAGTTATCCAGGAAAACCAAATAACGAGAGATGCGAAGTGCATGTTTATGCATGGGATTCTTAATGAGTGTTTTGTCAGATGAAATCTGTCGCAGGTTGGGTAGAAGTGATTCGCCTTGGTGAAATGAGCACAGAGAGATAGCACAAAACAATGGAGATATTTCAAAAGTGGCAGGGGCTGGATGTAGGAGTACCGATAACTGCTGTAAATTCACAGTGGAGAATTACCGATGTGGGTGCCGTGCATGGCCAAGGACAGACTTACACATTGGTCTCATCCTTTCCCCTTGCTCTAGCCATTGGTGAAGGCTGGACATAAGACACATAGAAACACAAGATTTGGGAAACAAGCTCCCTCTCGTTCTACACACACTTGATGCATCACATTGAACTATGAAAAACTGGAGAAGTCAGCAAGTTAACTGCAGGGACTGAATCTAAACTGTGGATCAATAACTGCAGATTAATGCAGCATAAACATGAAATGATTGAAACAGTCTTTATTCGCATGTCATTAACAGACGTTTCGTTCCAATATCCGTGTGGCTGAATGAAGCAGCAGTGAACCCCATTTTTGCCCATAGACTGAAGCACGCAAACACATTTCCCCAAGAGTGACACCGGCCTCCGGAGAAAACAAGCAGAAAGTAAGATTTCACCCACTTGGCTGATATTGTCCTATTTCAGACTTCAACAACAGTGTCTATTTACAGCAAAGAAAGGTAGCATTAAGCCCCTCCCGTCCCAGTGTTCCTGGCCCATTCTTTCACCATCACTCTGTAGTTTGTACTGCCTCACCTCGTTCTTGCTGCCAAACGGGATAATTGCTCACGCCCGTTTTTTCCTGTCCTGTCGAACATTTTTCCTCAAGTTATTGGAATGAAAAACAGGAAAGGGCTATTTCAAGCACTTTTCTAGTTTACAAGACCAGTGTTATCACCACTGAGCCAGCACGTTGCCAGCGCAGAGAGAAGGTCTCATATATCAGAAACTGAAATGCAACAGATGATTGGATAGCCTCATTATTGTAAACCAACCAACAAGACCAGAATAGAGCTGAGGGGATCATGCACAGAAGGATGGCAGAATAGAATGACGGATCTCATGGTGTCCAGGGTGGTGATACCAGAAATCTTTCCTGGTAGCATAGTGATAAGAATTAAATGTTTTTACTGTCATGGCTTGTTAAAGGTTAACATTTACAGTAATCAATACGAAATGCTGCCTGATCTTTCGAAGCAGAATGATGCTGTGCTGCAGTCAGAATCGCTTTCCTGCATGTTACAGTTCCGCATCACCAATGTCAGCTGGAATGAAGAACGGAGGGGGTGTCAGGAAAATGGAAGGGGATTGATGGTTTGTGAGAGCTAACGACATGCCGAGTGGATCCAGGTTCAATGTCGGTAAAAATATATTGTTTTTCTGTTTACTTTGGTATACTGAACACTCCAAATCAATTACCCACATTTTCTGCCCTTTGTGTGTAGTTCTTTGTACATTTCACCTCGGTTCAGTGTTCGGGGGGACCACGCATTTTTAATTTGGCACATTTTACTCAGGTCGGTTTTCCAGCTTCAAATTAAGGCCAACAATTTTAGGAACAGATAGACACCATTCAGACCATCAAGTCTGTTCAGCTATTGAATGGTTTCATGTCTGATCTGATAACCTTGAACTGCACTTTCTTGCCTTTCCCCATAATGCTTGATATCTTTGCTGTTTGAAGATCTGCCGATCTCAGCCTGATTACACCTAATGACCCTTCCTCAACAGCCTTCTGCTACAAGAAATTACACAGATCCTGAACTGTCTGAGAGAATAAACGCTTCCTCATCTCTGTGAGATCCGCATTCGAATACGAAGTTAAAAATCGCACAACACCAGGTCATCGTCCAACAGGTTTAATTGGAAGCATTAGCTTTTAGAGAGCTGCTCCTTTGTCAGGTGGTTGTGGAGTACACAGTTGTAAGATACAGAATTTATAGCAAAAGGTTACAGTGTGACGTAACTGAAATTATACAATGAAAAATAACTTGATCGTTTGTTAAGTTTTCCATCTGTTAGAATGACTACGTCAGGTTCATTTCTTTCTTATGTAAATCGGAAAACTTTCTTTTCATAGTTACACGCTCAGGCGAACTTTAACAATTAGTGTCAACCCAGATAATTTGTTGAAGGTATTAGTCCCTGTGTGCTGTGTCCGTGCCAAAATGTTTAGACTGACGCTAAACTAAAAAAAACACGCTGCAGGCAAGGATGCTTTGAGGCATGGCACTTTGGTGAAACCGAGCAGAAGCTACAGAACGGATGAATGGCGAATGCATATCAATTAACAGACCGGTGTGCCCCTTCCCTGTTGGGGAACACTTCATTGTCCAGGACATTCGACCTCAGACCTTCAGGTGACCATCATCCAAGGCGCACTTCGGAACAGGTAGCAGCTGAAAGTGCCCGAGCAGAGGCTGATAGCTAAGTTCGATATCCATGGTGATGGCCTCAACCGGGACCTTGGGCTCATGTCACAGTACAGGTGATACCATTACCCTCCTACACACACACACACACACACACACACAGACACACACGCATATATACGTTTGTGTGGTGAATTGTATTTGCAGAGTTGCATTGTACTTTGCTCATAAACTGCATGAATCCATGTAAGTCTCTGTTAAATCATTTTATACAATTAGTATCAGTCTAAACATTATGGAACAGACAGCAACGCACGGGCTGACACCAATTGTTAAAGTTCATCTGAGAATGTAACTTCAAAATAAAAAAATTGCGCTTTACATATGAAAGAATTGAAGCTAACAGTCATTCTAATAGATGGGAGAATGAGCAAACAATTAAGGTATTTTTCAATGTATAATTTAAGTTACATCACACTGTAAACTTGTTCTATAATCGCTGTGTCTTACAACTGTGCACTCCACAACCACCTAATGAGTATCTTTGCTGTTTTGTAATGTTTGGGGTTCATGTTCAATTTACGATTTTCATAAGGAACAACAAATATTTTTCCCTGACTGGAAATCAACATTGGGAAAGAGCAGTGACAGAGCTGAATTTCAACACTTTCACAACAAGGAAGACATATGCAATGCTTGCAAATTTTCTTGGTGACTTTGTTTTTGCCTTATTAGTTCAGTTGAAAAATGACTGTCATTGAATTTTTAAAAGCATGGCAAGAGGCCCTTCAGCCTATTGCATCATTATCAGTCATCAAACATCTTGTTTGTAAACACAGGTTCCAGCACGTGACTCATTTCCTGGTGTGTTGTATAATTTCAAATCTTCAGTTAAATTGTTATTCAATTTCTTAAGGCCTTAAGTGGTACAAAACACCTCTGTGAACTAACAGTTCTGGGAGTGAAACTCTTTCTCAGAGCCGATTGTCGGTTTTCCTCAGATCCTGCGGAAAACGTTTATGTACTCAGATCTGAATTGGTGTACCCTGTTTCTTCTTCAGCTTCCTTATTCTTTCTAATAAATGGTTTAGACTCCAGTACAGACACAAGGTGCAGGTTGCAGAAGTCACGTGTTTGCACTTTCACTGATACTCTGTATCGCCAGGAGCTGCTGTCCTTCCCCACGCTGATTCAGACAGCACTGTCCTTCCTGTGACATTTCCCATGGGGAATGGAAGGACAGGCACTAATAACCCGCACTTGGGAACGGAGCGGCAGTTTTAAAGCATTTACACTGCCCCAGCGAGGAATTGAGCTCCTATCTCCCGCATAACATGCGGCGACACTAACCATTGTACTACCGAGGAAAACAGTTTCAAAGGAGACACTTCAGCCCATTGTGGCTCCATTTGTCAAAAACAACTGCTTAACGACCCGAATCGCTTAGCCCATAGCTTTATAGGTATTGGCAGAACATATTCAAATCTGAATATTTCTCAGGTTATAAGGGTTCCTGCCTCCCTGACACTTACAGACACAGTGTCGCAAATCCCAACGCCTGCCGGCCTATAACGCTTTTACACACATCTACCTAAACCTTTCTGTCTTTCTCATTAAATTTCTGGCCCCCTATGATCGATATCTCCGTCAATGGGAAACACTACTTTCAGTCTACCTAATACATACCCCTCATGATTTTGTCCAAGTTAACCATGCCTTGTCGCAAATTCCTCTGCACGGTGACAAACAATCCCAGTCTGTTCTGTCTTTCTTCATGACTGAAACTGTTCAGACCTGACACTATTCGCGTGAATCTCTCCTGAAACTTTCCCAGTGCGATCACATCCATGGACTTATGTGAACTGCAGACAATAGTCTAAGTAGAACCGAATGAACCATTTTTACGTTGTCGCACCAGCATGCGGTGTGGCACTGTAGCATTTATCAGCTTGCGGTCCGGGGACACGTGTAGAGTCGATCCGAAGTCGTGGCAATCACAACGCGGTAGACGAAATACTAAACGGTTGCAGCACACCACAGACCATGCTTGCCAACTGCAGCTAGTATTTTAGCTGAGGAAATGTCAGGAATAATATACAATATCAGGACTTAACGACAGGCATGTGGGAACTCAGAATGGACTGAATCTTTAAGTTCAAAGTCCCCAGAATCTGTGGAGATTCCAATAAGGAGAGTATTGGAGAATGGGATTAATGAAACTCTCGAAACTCATGGGACAGTGCAGGATATTGCACAAATGTATGCTTCAATAGCATTATAGTTTAACATCGGCCACTTCATCACTTTGCCCACGCAAGGCAATACTAACTGCTGCAGACAATCACACTTAATTCCAGTTTCAGATTCGGAATCAGGTAAACTGTGTGAAGCAGCCATGAAGATCAAATTCGAAATTAGGATGGAATGACGGGAGAGCAGCTCGTGTATTTCCGAGGTTGGGATTACTCCTGGTCAAAAATGGGGCGGAAGGGAATACTTGCCCCCATTTATAATATTATAGTCATAAGCAGTACCTGTCGCTGAGACAGTCGATTGGCGCATCTAAAGAGTGTTAAGACTTTAACTTTGGGGTGGCAAGGTTCGAAATTTCATTTTCATGTTTGGATCCATGTTTTTGATATTGGCAGTAGCAGCTGCCTTTGGTCGCATCCCCTCAGAATCTGCTTCTTGTTCCCAGTAAATACTGCAACCTGGAGAAGGTGGTGTTCTGGTTATATAATAAACTAGTCATCCTTGGGGACTCAGACACGGAACTGGTAATGTTACAATTCGTCGGATAAAACCTGGAATGAAAAGCTGACCTCAGGAACAGAGAACATGACTTTAATTTCCTGCAATCACATTCATGCATGTCCCTTACGCAGGGCATTCTACCATCTTTACCCAATCTTGTATACTTGTGACTCCAGGGCCAGAACAACGTAGCTGACGCTTAATCCGAGAATGCCGACTGTATGGGGATGCAGGCCATTCGGCCCTGAATAGACGACACCATCCCTCCGAAGCACATACTATCAGACCCACACTCCATACCTATTCCGTTCCCCATCATTTCCACGGCTGATCGCAGTAATCTGCACCCCTTCAGAATGTGGGGGGAAACTCACACAAGCAAAAACAGAATGTGTGGGATTCAAATACCTGCTGAAGTGGAAACTCATTTACTCAGTCAAACTGGGGACAGACTGTTCAACAGTCCAGTGTGTGGGGAGGGCTCAATGAGCAAAACAAAACTCCAGAGTAACCAACAAGATTACATATCCCAGAAGGAGATCAATTAAACTGTCAATGCTGCAGTTACTCCCAACCAGCTGCCAGTTTAATACCGTCAAAGTCATTGACTCACACAGCATAAAAACAGGCCTTTCACTCCTAACAGCTTATACTGAACATAATGCCAAACTAAACGTGTCGCATCTGACAGCTCCTGTAATTGTTGAGGGTTAATAATGCCTTTGTATTATTATTATTACTGCATTGTTAATACGAATGTCCCAATATAATTCTGTTCAAATCCTGGCATGGCAGATGCTGGAATTTTATTTTTATAAATACCTAGAGTTGCAGAGTCTAATGATGATGTTGAATCAGTTGTTGTAGATCTGATTCACTAATGCCTGATAGAGAAGGAAACTGCCATACTTATCTGGTCTGGCTGATATGTGACTCCAGATCAATAATATCGTGATTGATTCTGAACTGCCCTCTGGGCAATAAATAATGGACTAGGTATGAATGAACAGCTATTTTTAAATCCCACTGAAACTTTCTAATTCATTTATCTAAATATCCTGTAAACATTGTAAATGTACTTTCATTCATCACTGCCTCAGGAATGAATTGCACACATAACCCATCCTCTATTAAAAACAAGCCTCTCATGTCTTATTTTAAATCTCTCTCTTTTCAACGAAATTATTTGCCCTCTCGTTTTGAAGTCTCCCTCCTTGGAGAAAACACAGTTACAGTTAACTCTATCTGACTCTCAAAAAATTATAAATTTCTATCAGGTCGCCTTTCAAACTCCAGTGCTCGAGTGAAAATATTCTCAGTCTCTCCAGCCTTTCGTTTTAACATAAACCTTCCCCACTAGCCATACGCTGGAATACCTCTTCTAAACCTACTCCAGCTTAATAATTTCCTTGCTATTACTTGGCGACAAGAACTGGACGCAGTACTCCAGAAGAGACCTCACCCAATATCCTATTCAACTTCAACAATACGTACCAACTCCTATGCTCAAAGGACTGAGCAACGAAGGCAGGATGACTTTTTGTAACCATTCTGTCTGTACGTGAAGCAAACTAGAAAGAAATATTTAACTTCATCGCGCGCCTCCGTGTTCCACAACATTATGCAACGCCCTATCACTAATTGTATAAGTCCTACTCATATTTGATGTAGCAAAATGCAATACCTTCCATTTATCCAGATTGAACTCCAAGTGACATTTTTCAGCCCAAAGACGCATTGGATTACGATCCTACTGGAATCTTAGATCACCTTCATCACAGTCTCCAATTCTGGTGTCCTCTGTGAGCGTATGAAACATGGCTTCTATGAGTTCCATTGTTTTCTCATATTGGTCAACGATTTTTAATTATTTGTCGTGGTGATCATTTAGCAGTGTAAATTATGTAACAATTAGTCATGTAGTTAACCATGAGGAAGAAAGCCATAGACTGCAGGGAGATTGGAAACAATTGGCAAGAAAAAGTGCTGAAAGGAATTCAATCCAGTGAAGTGAGTGATAATGAATTTGGGGAGAAATAATGATACAAGAGTGAATACTGAGTGGTTTACTGTAATAAAAGAGAAATAGGAGTAGGCATTCACGAATTTTTGAAGGTGATTGGACAAGGGATCAAGTAGTGTCGAGGGGTTGGAGACACTTTCTGTTCTTGACCGGAGGTGGGAATATAAGAGCAGGGAAATGATGCTGGAACTTTAGCAACTGCCTGTTCAAAGATGAGTCAGAGGACTGGCCACAAGTCTGGTCATTGCAATCATCTTTTTTATGAAGAATGATCAAATAGAAGATGGAGGGTGGAAAGAGACCATTTGGCGCATCATGTCTGGATCAGCACTCAATCAGATATTCGCTGACAAGGCTCCAAGTCAGGCTGGCACGTTCCTTGGAGGAGAACTTGTAGGTGGCTGTCATTCGATGCATAAGTCCATTAGACAATAGAGCAGAAATTAAACCATTCAGTGCAGTGTATCTGCTCTGCCATGAAATCATGGCAGATATCTTTCTAAACCCAATTCTCCTGCTTTCGCCCCATAAACCTTGATCTACTTGACAACCACGCTGCTGCATATCTCAGTCTTACATATAATCACAGCCCTGGCTTCCACCGCCTTATCTGGCAACGAATTCCATACATTCACCACTCTCCAGTTGAATAAGTGTCTCTTATTACTGCTCTCAAATGTCTTCCCTTTTCTCCAAAGCTGTACCTTTGGGTTCTAGTCTCTACTGAAAATGGAAATACCTTCCCAGCATCCACTCTGTCTAGGCCATTCACCATTCTATAAGTACCAATTAGATTTCCTCTTATTCTTCTAAACTTCATCGAGTATTGACACAGAGTCCTCGAACGTTCCTCATGTGTCAAGCTTTTCATTTCTGTCACCATAATGGTGAATCAGCTCTGAACACACCCCTACACCATTGCATCCTTCCTGAAATTTGAGGCCCAAACATACACACAGTAATCCAGATGTGGTCTGACGAGACTGTTATAGAGCCGCGGAAGGGCATCCCTGCTTTTATATTCAAATATTCCAAAAATAAATGTCAGCATTGCAACCGTCTTCCAAACTACAGCTTCAATCTGCAAGTTCATCTTAAGAGAATCCTGGGCTAAAATACTCAAGTATCCTTGCACTACAGACATGTGCATCTTCGCCCCATTTAGACAACAGTCCGTGTTTATTTTTCCTACCAAAGTGCAACACCTCACACTTTCCCACATTATGCTCCATCTGCCATTTATTTTCCGATGCTCCCTACATGTCCATATCCTCCTCCAGCATCACCGCCTCCTCAATGCTACCTGTCCTTCTGCCATTGCATTTTCTGCAGATTGACACACAGTGCCCTCAGGTACTTTACCTAGATCGCTAATGGAGAAAATGAAAAGTTGTAGACCCAACACAGCCTTGAGGAACGCCACTTGTCGCCAGCTACCAACCTGAGATGGATCATTTTGCTCCCAATCACTGCTTTCTGTCCTGCGAGCGCAGATTTCCTCTGAAACCATTGGCCCTTACCTTATTCAGTAGCCTCCTGTACGGCAAATATAAAAGGCCTTCATGAAGCCCAGACACATATCAACCAATGGCTCTCCTTGGTCTACCTTCCTCGTTACTTCCTCAAAGAGGAATTTTTGCAGATTTGTCAAGTAGGGCCTCTCCATGACGAAACATTGCTGACTTTGCCTTATTTTAACATGCACTTCCAAGTATTCAGAAATTTATTCCAACGGAATGGATTCCAGGATCTTATCCACAACCAAGGTTCGGCTGATTGGTCTATAATTTGCCAGCTTTTGTATTGTTTCTTTTTAAAGTGGGGTGTCACGTTTGTGATTTTTCAGTCCTATAGCACCCTTTCTGATTCTAGCGATTCCTGAAAGCTCTCCACTAACGTATCCACTATTTCTTCAGTTGTCTACCTTAGCACTCTGGAGGGTACTCTATCTGATCCAGACGAAGTTTCGACCATCAGGCCATTCAGTGTTTTTTGCACAGTTACAGTGATGGCCACTAGACTCACATCTATTCCCCCATTCTCTTGTATGTTTGGGTATAACTCATGTCTTCCACTGTGAAGACTGGCACAAAATATTTTTTTCAGTTCCTCAGCAATTTCCTTGTTCCCCACTACTTTCGGTCAATTATCATTTTCCAATGGCCCATTGTCAACTTCTGCCTCTCTTTTGCATTTATATGAATAAAGAAACAACTGCATCTCCCTTTATATTATTAGTTATCTTATATTTAATCTTCTACCTCCTCATTTGTTTTGTTGTTGCCCTTTGTGGGTCTTTGTGATCTCCCAATCCTCTGATTACCCACTGCCCTTCGCCACATTATATATTTTCTCTTTTGCCTTTATGCTATCGATGACTTCCTCAGTCCGCCATGGTTGCCTCATCGTCCCTACACCATGCCTCATTTTTTTCCACAGGATGTATCTCTGACGTGTCTGATGAATTACGCTCAGACACTCCTGCTACTGCATTTCCACTTTCCTGCTTTCTTGCTAGGCTCCTCTCCTCACTAATGTCACCCAGCTCCTCCCTCATCCCTCTGTACTTGCCTTTATTCAACTTTAATACCGTTACCTCTGATTGTATATTCTCCCTCTCAGGGTAATTGCAGGGTAAATTCAATCATATTATCATCACTGCCTCCTGAGGGTTCCTTCATCTTCAGCTCCCTTGTCTCCTCTGCCTCATTGCACAACGCTAAGTCGAATATTGCCTGTTCCCTACCTGGCTCCACCACAAGCTGCTCCAAAAATCCATGTCGTCGATATTCCACAATTGAATTGAATTGAATTCATTGTCACGTGCACTGAGGCACAGTGAAAATCTTTGTCTTGCGAGCATATCACAGAGTTAAGTTGCATAGATGTATAAATAATATGTAAACATATAATAGGTTGTCCTTTGTATTTGTCCGGGCCGAGTTCACCGCTCGCTGTAACCGTCTCTGATATTGAATGGTACAGGTGCCATTCCAGGTAGGGATACATCCAGACAGAATGCTCTCAATTGCGCACATATAAAAGTTGGCAAATGTATTCGCAGTGGTGCTTCAAGTGATCATCGATTTTTTTTTAAATTTCCACAATCACTAGCGAGATGCCATCATCAGACATATATCCCTCTCCCGTCCCTGTCCACCATCCACAGTGACCATTCCCTGCAGTAAACCCTTTTGCAATCTGCCTTCACTCCCAACACGTGAACCAAATCGCCCCATGGAGTCTTCCCCCTGCATCTCCGCTTTTCTGACACATAAATGCACAGAACGTAAAAATCCGAGCCGGAGTAGGCTGAACGGCCCTTCAAGCTTGCTCTGCCGTTCAATCATATCATTGCTGATCTTACTAAAGACTCAAATCCGCTTACTTGCCCTCTCACTGTTTCCCTTATTACCTTTATTATTCAAAAGAAGTATCGCTCTTAGCTTTGAAAACTTTTATTGAACGAGCGTCAACTTCTTCGCTGGGCAAGGTATTCCTTATATTAACATCCGTCTGGGTGAAGAAGGTCCTTCTGAACTCAGTCTAAATCTGCTCCCTCTAATCCTGAGGCTATGCTCTCTTGTTCTAATCCTGAGGCTATGCTCTCTTGTTCTAATCCTGAGGCTATGCTCTCTTGTTCTAATCCTGAGGCTATGCTCTCTTGTTCTAATCCTGAGGCTATGCTCTCTTGTTCTAATCCTGTGGCTATGCTCTCTTGTTCTAATCCTGAGGCTATGCTCTCTTGTTCTAATCCTGTGGCTATGCTCTCTTGTTCTAATCCTGAGGCTATGCTCTCTTGTTCTAATCCTGAGGCTATGCTCTCTTGTTCTAATCCTGAGGCTATGCTCTCTTGTTCTAATCCTGAGGCTATGCTCTCTTGTTCGAGTTTCACCCGAATGTGGAAGCATCTTTTCTAATTCTATCTAATCTATTCCGTTCAAAGTTTTATGTTTCAGTAAGATTGCCACCTCATTTTTCTAAATTCCAAAGAAAATAATCCTAATCTATGCAGTCTCTCTTTATAGGCCAACTCCCTCAACTTCGGAATCAACCTAGCGAACCTCATCTGCAACCCTCCTGCCACCCCCCAAAACCCCCACCCTCCCACCCCCACCCCCACCAAAGTGCCAGTGCATCCATTCCCAAGGAAAGGAACCACAAGTGCACACAGTACACCAAGGATAGCCTCACCAGCACCTTGTACAGCTGTAACATAACATCTCTGCTTGAACCTTCATGAACCTCCGTTGCGTCTTTCCAATTTCAATCTCGATGCCCTGCTATTTCATCCTTGATAATAGACTCTAACATCTTCCCCACTGCAAAAATTAAGTTAACTGATCAATAATTCCCAATCTTTTATCCGTCTCCCTTTTTCAGCAGTGGTGTCACACGAGCTGTTTTCCAACTTGCACGGACTGCCACACAGTCTAGGGAATTTGAAAATTGCCACTAGAGCACTTGCTATTTCTCCCGCAATCTCCTTTAATACCCTAAGGTGCATTCCCTCACGGCCAGGAGACTTGTCGATCCTCAGCTCCATTAGCTTGCCGAACACTATTTCTTCCGTAATAATGTTTGTTTCCAGGTCCTCACCTACATTTGTCTCTTTATAACTTACTGGCATGTTATTAGCATCCTCCACTGTGAAGACTGACAAAATACAATGCCTCGGCCAGTTCATCACATCGCATAACTAAATGTCCCTTCTCATCCTCGAAAGGACCAACCTTTACTTTAGCCACTCTTTCTTCGTTTTATATTTTTATAGAAACTTTTGCTATCCGTCTTTGTATTCTGTACTTCGTCATGTTTATCTTTAAAGTTTCCCCAATCATCCAGTTTCAAGCTGTTCTCGGCTACATGGTATGCTTTCTCTTTGACTTTGACAGCCTCCTTTATTTCCGAAGTCACGCAAGGCAGATTACCCCGTTTCTTGCAGTCCTTCTTTAGCACTGGAATATACTTTTGCTGAGCACTTCTACAAAAAAAATCTTTTTTTGGAAGTCCTCCGCTGCTCGATATCTGTCCCATCAAATAACCTTTTTTCCAGTCCATATTAGCCAGGTGCGCTCTCGTTCTATTATTGTGCCCCCTTTACATGCACGGGATTTTATCTTCACACTCCCAATCTGAATTCTAAGTTCTGCCATACTGTGATCACTCGTTCCAAGAGGATCCCTAACTATGAGATCATTAATTATTCCTGTTCCATTAAACAGGACCAGATCAAGGATTGCTTTTTCCCTCGTTGGTTCCATTGCATACTGTTCAAGCAAAACATCATTGGTACATTTATCAACCTCCTCCTCAAAGGTACTGTGACTCAGCTGGTTCGACCAAGCTACATGTAAATTAAAATCCCTAATGATAAAAGCTGACCCATTTTTACAGGCATTGCTTATTGGTTTGTTTATTGCCTTCACCAGAGTGATGTTATTATTTACTGGCCTATAGACTGCACTTATCAGTGACTTTTTTTTTAGAATTTCTACTTTCCATGCAAAGTAATTCAAACTCATTCCCAATAGAACACATTTTGTCTCTCCACACGGCCCTGATGTCGGCCTTGAATAACAGAGAGACACCAACTTCTTTACACTGCTCTCTAAACTTCCAAATACTCTTGTACCCCTGGATATTTAACTCCCAATTGTGTCCAGCCCTTAACCGTATCTCTCTAACGGCTATTAAATCATTTTCATTCGTGTTGATTTGTGCCATTAAGTCTTCAACCATGTTACAAATGCGACCAGCATTCAGGTGAAGTGCCTTTTTGTTAGGTTTCTTGTCCTCATGATTTCTCTAATAATATTTCCGTTTGCTTCTTGTCTCTACTCACCTGTCTATTGGCGTCTTCTCTTCTCTGTTTCCAATGGCCCAAACAAACCTTCCAGGTGAAGCAATACATGTACTGCACTTCACGCAATCCAATCCACTGCAATGTGGTTTCCACTATCTTGGGAAACAAAGTTTGGATTCGGTGACCACATTGCAGACCATTCAAGTTCTGTCTTCAAGAAGAGTTCCAGCGAAACGTGGGGCATGCTGGAAGGATACCACCTCAGTTTGTATTTGGGACCTGCAGCCTTCCAAACACCAAATCAATTTCATTTTTTAGGGCCTGAACTCTCACAATCCTATCCCTCTATCAAACACGCAAAGGCCCTATTGTCACAGAGCCTGCAATAACACACTACATATGGTCTCCATTAACAGCTATTCACCCTGCCATCCAGATCATCATCCAATTCTTTGTCCAACTGTTCTTCTCTCTTCTTGAACTCTATCCATCCCTATCGTTTATTCCTTACCCTCGCACAACCCCCACTATATCTTCTGCAGATAAACCAACATTTTCCAAGCTATTTTCAGTTCTGAGGATGGTAACTGGACTCGAAATGTTAACTCTGAAATCATTTTTCAGATGCTGCTAGACCTGCTGACTTTTATCTAGAACCATCTGGTTTTGCTCTAGTTAGAATCGGATACTGTGAATGTTCGAGGAAGAATGACTGCACATGGCCTGGTAGAAGACTGATACTGCGCTTGTGCAATGATCCACTGCACAGAAGACAGAACTGTGTTCCTGTTGAAAAGTTCTCTAGTGGATAGTTCCCATTACAAGTTGAGCCATCGGAATCAACTACTTAGGTCAATGAAGACAGTAATAATTTCTACCGCAGTTCTATCCTGTATGTGATGAACAGCAGAGGGAAAAACATCCCTTATGTCAGATGTGAGCGGATTGGAGTCCACGCAGGAGGTGTCATTAAGTGGCGGTCTTTTTTCGGATAGAAAACACTGAAACGCTTTCTCCCTGTAACAATGTGCCATTGGGTATCAAAGCTAAAGGTTTAATAGGTGCAAAGGCTGAAAACAGCGTCTTCCAGTTAAAATAAGTGAATGCGTTCCCTGCAGTGTGAGTACAGTAGTGTACAGTTGTAAAGATATACGGATCAATCAATTTACACATTCAGCTGGCGAGCAGTCCCTTTGTCGGAAGACATCTGCATAGAATGCAGGAAGATGCACTTAGAGGTTATTGATCAGTTTCATATCGGAACTGAGACTATACTGGAGTTTTTGACGTGGACAAATCCCCAGCTCAGAGTGCAGTTGTATATCACGTTGCTCTGTGAGACAAAGGAGCAATTAAGGGGTTCCAACCAATGTTTCACATTCCTCTTTGGCCACAGGCGAGTTGTTCGAGGACTGCAGGACTACTAATGCGGTTCCACTTTTTTACGAGGCAGGTAGGAACAAACCAGAGAAATACAGCCAAGTGAGTCTCACAGGAGTGGTCGGGAAACGTTTGGAGAAACGTTTGAAGTAAATAATTAATTGTGACTTGTCCAGGCAAGGTTTGATGAAGGAATCAGCATGGTCTTGTCAAAGGAGGTGATGTCTAACAAATCTGATTACATGATTTGAGGAAGTGATCAGATGTTCAAATGAGGGGAGTGAAAATGATGTCGTGTGTGTGGGTTTCAGCGAGATCCCCCACGGGAGACTGATAACAGGGTAAAAACATAAACAATTCACGATGAAGAGGTGTCAGAGAAATTCAGCCAAATGGATCAGAGTTCAGCTAAAAAACTGGCAAGCAGTTTGAATAAACAAATTGACATCGCCGTAAAGACATGCACCAGGCTGACCCAGAACAGATTCTCCGCACAGATGGCAAGAATGTTTTCCCCCAAGCAGAGAGTGCAGGCACATTTCATAGGGGTACAAAACAAAGAGGATAATTTTAAAGCTGTAACAGCATAGTGGCGAAAATTGTAAAGTGATGAAAACAAGAATAAACTAAATGGTATTTAAACAAGCGTCTCCAGTAATTGCCACTGGAGATGCCAGCCATCTCCTTGAATGGGTGAAAATGTCTTCTCGAGGATTCTTAACGGTATTTCCTGTCTGCACGAGTATGTGCAAATGTTCCTTCTCCTGTCATTCAGTTCTGGCCATTGTGTTCCTCCTGGGAGCAAAGTCTTCCGCGGTCTCTCAGGCTGCCTCTTTGTTAATGCGCCATCGGTTTATATGGGAAACGAAACTGTGCTTAGGGTATTAGGACTGAAGTGATGATCGAGGCGAGGAGCTTACTGGGAAGGTTGTTTGAGAAGTTATTATCTGGTCTGGGAGTAGCTTAGAATATCTGAATTCTACATTCGCCTGTTTGACCACGACTTAGGCATTGTGGGTGTGTTCTGTGTGTGTTGGCAGGCATAGTTTCTGTGTTTCGACAACACGTTTCTGTGTTTTTTATGTGTTTATGCTATGAGTGGGAAGTGCACCAGATTTTCTCCCACAGTTCGACCTTTTTTGCTGAAGAGCATGTTGAAAAGGTGCAATGTAGCCCAGACAAGGGAGGTTATCAGTAGTGGGGCTTCGGTGTCAGAGAGGTAGTAGTCAGTGTCCGAATCTGACCGAGCGTAGATTTGTGTCAGGGGAGGGGATCTCGCTCCATCGAACTTGTCCAAGCTGGGTGTGAGGAGGGCAGGGGTGAAAGTGCTGTACAAAACCGGCGGCAGCACATACGGAGGCCCATGGCCAGGATAATGATACCCATAATCGCAATATGGAATATCAGTTCCTCTGGCAGTTCAGTGCCCCGTGAGCCATGCCAGGAGGTTGCCCAGGTCCACAGGTCCCAGTGGGACTCCGGTTCATTTGGGGCAGAAGCAGCCTGTGGGAAGTGGTGTGTCAGGGGCGGCAGCAGCCTGTGGAAAGTGGTGTGACAGGTCCGTTATATTTTCGTTGGGTTCAGGGATGTAGGTACAGCAGTCTTTGCCAATGAATGCGCTAGTGCCCCTTTTTTTATCCAGCCAGTAGTCCGTGGCTATTCTGTTTTGTAGGGCCAAAGTGCGAATGGCGACAGCCTCTGCTTTTAGCTGGGCAAGCCCTTCAGCCGTGGCATGTTATCTCCTCCAGCGTGGTGGCCAACTGATGTGCCTCTATGTCGAGGTGCAGGGTTTTGTAAGTTGTCACAAAAAGGGGGAAGAGGGTATCTCGTCTGGGGCAGTGAGGGCGCGTTTTCTGCGGGGAATAAGCTTCTGGAAAGGAGACGACTGGGAGTGGTAAAGGAGTGGTATCACATACCACGTGCCAACCCATGACAACGCCAGCCGGGTTATGGCTTGTGGCCACAGACAAAATAAGTGTCATTGTATGTTCTTAGCTGGTGGGTTTGGGATCCTGTCCAAATATTATTGAAAATGGAATTGTGGGCAGACATATTGTGGCAAAATATATCTAGGACGCTGCATTCCGCTGCAGACCAGAGTACTGCAGAGGTCAAGAGCAGTGGGTTAGTGCACCAGCTCCAGCCAGTCACCCATGCGGATGGCTGGCTTCTCGTCAGGCAGATGGTTCTTCTGTGTGAACCCCACGCGGTGGTGACAGTGATAGTCAAGGTTGGGTGTTCATGTGAGAGGTTCCGGGCTGTGTAGAACCATCCTGTGAATTTGTCGAGGTGGTATCCTGCGAATATCCAGTCGTCTCAACTATTAGCCACATGAATGGCCGGTCTGATTAGCAGACTGATCGTTGTGACCCCGGGACCTGTCCAGTTTTAGCCTCAATTCTGCCATCTCTGCGGTGCTAAAAGGGACTGCCCCGTAGGGAATGCCTCCGTAGGAATGTTCAGGGAAACTATCACAGACCCAGCAGCTGGTCTGGTTTACCCCCTGGGCATACCCTGTGGGTTATATCAAGGAAAACGTTCACCCACGGCTCACGGTGGATTCAGTGGCCTGTTCTGTGTGTCCTGTTACCGATCAGTGGTGACGTGCAGGTCAGTCCAAGAGTGATGATCCCGATGGCTGCAGCGAGCAGCTGCATCCCTCTGTGGTGTCTGGAGCTGTATCCTGTTCTGCTTGGCTGTCCTTATGTGGAGACGGAGCTCTCTTTCACCGGGTCACATTCTGGTCTCCCTTGGAGCGTGACAGCTATCGTTGTTGTGAGACAGGCCAAGAGTGGTCATTTCCATCTACGAGAGAGAGAATATTTCGGCAGGGACTGTCTCATTACATAGTGCCCTGTTGAAACTGGTGAAGTGGTTCCTGCCGTAGTGTGGACACCGCAGCTTTTTTTTGTTTATTTTTTTGTTTTACCCGCCCCCCCCTCACTATTGCCTAACTACGGTAGTGTTTATTTTTCCCCAGCACCCATGTTGCGTGTGTGTAGGTTTGAGATACAGTGAAGAACACAAGATGCACGAATCTTTATTCAGATTCCATCAGTCGGAAGAAAAGAAACACCCAAGTGCCCAGTACACTGCAGCTTTTGCAAATCATGGTTTAATGTGATCCTTCTACTAAGGGCTTGAACGTAATCCAAGAGAGGTTCCTGTGTGCAGAGCAGCACTGTGCCATTGGCTAGTTTTGGGGTCTGGCTGTGGGAATGGGTCGTTCCATTAGCACTTCCAATGGTGTAAAATCCGTCGTTTGGTTTCCCTATCCTCTTACTGTGTAAAACACCAGTGGCCGACCATCTGGCCAAGGCAGTCCTGTGTCCTGATGATTTTAGGGAGGGTGGTTTTGAAGCTGCCGTTCATTGACTCCACCATTCCTGACGACTGAAGGATGGTACCAATACAAAATACCTGTTCAGTGCCTCAGCCGTTTCATCACATCCCATAAATAAATTGCCATTCTCATCGTCTGAAGGATCAACATTTACCTTAGGATGCTCCGGAGGTAGCATTTCAATCCGAGAACGACAGATCACATTGTGAGGATGCTCTGACCTCGAGGCGAGTTCGGGATGCCACTTTCCTTGCCTTTTACCTTAACCGTGCAATTTGCTGCAGAGGTGTTCACTCCTGGACATGAGCCACATGGATACCAACTGAGTTCGAAACCTGTGTGGGAATCGACGAGGAGCGACTCAATAAATCTTGCTAAATTCCATGGTGTTTATTAGAAATGCAGTTTCTGTTCACCTCAATCTAAAAGCCAGTTTCTGAACATTGTAACAGAAGTCAAAAAGTAATTACCTCACCCCACCCCCACTCCGGAAGAGGTGCTAACTGCCCTTGAGTGCTTTGTGTTCTCGATGTGAAGAGCTCTCACGCCTGAGTCACCTTCACGTCTCTGGTTGCTGAGTGAATCACAAAGAAGGAGTTTCACCAGAGCTGCAACTGCCTCACTTCCCCACTCGCCCTCCCCGTTTACATTTTCCTGCTCGTCAGTGATTTAAAGAAAACCAAATGGATGCGACGTCATTCTGTAGCCTCTCTGTCGTTTCCTCCGTTTCAGTTCCAACGTGGCTTAGATCTCGGGGCGCACCTTAATACTAGCGACGCTATGAAAGCACAAGTCCAAAGGTTCCTCTGAGAGTGTAATTTCTTTCATTGCTGTTGCTTATTGAATGAGCCACTAACGTGCGAACTGCTACAAAACATGATTCAGGACTTCTGGTGCCAATTCTCGCGCGTTGAATAACGACAGACAGCTTCCAAATGAGGTCTTTCAGAGACGACTTTGGGGTACATTTGACAGACAGACTAGTTCAGGAATCCGTGTGCGCTGTGACACCAGCGCTTGAACTAAAGGCTTGAACCAGCTTCTTCCCTCTCTTTGAAACGAGCCGCCTGCGCAAGGAATGCAAATGCGGTACTGCTTTTCGTGGAAGGATCAGAAGGCGGTAACTACACTCTCAAACAGAATGGCATATGATCAGAACCGGGTTGGAGAATAACTTTACAATGCTTTGCACAGTAATTAAATGGAATTGCATTACATTTACGAGAGCAGATCTGTTCAAGTGAATTCGAAGGCAGGTTTGCAGATGGGAAAGCAAGCCGGAAAGCTCCGTTCTTGTCCATGTAAAAGGCTGCAGTTGAAGAACAAGGCAGTTTCTGCCCAGTTTAGAACTAGGGACTTTTCGCATGTTAGGCGAACGTGATGACACTTGCCACTCTGACATCTGTCTTAAATCTATCACCCCTCAATTTGTAGTTGTGCCCTCTCATACAAGCTGACGTCATCATCCTCGGAAAAAGACTTTCACTGTCTACCCTATCTAATCCTCTGATTATCTTATATGTCTATATCAAATCCCCCCTTAGCCGCCTTCTTTCCAATGAGAACAGATCCAAGTCTCTCAGCCTTTCCTCATAAGACCTTCCCTCCAGACCAGGCACCATCCTGATAAATCTCATCTGCACCTTTTCCACTGCTTCCACATCCTTTTTGTAATGGGGCGACCAGAACTGTACACAATATTCCAACTGTGGCCACACCAGCATTTTGTATAGTTGCAGTATGATATTGTGGTTCCAGAACTCAATCCCTCTACCAATGAAACCTAACACATCGGATGCCGCCTTAACAGCACTATCCACCTGAGTGGCAACTTTCAGGGATCTATGTACATGGACTCCAAGATCCCTCTGCACATCCACACTACCAAGAATCTTTCCATTGACCCAGTACTCTGCCTTCCTGTTATTCTTCCCAAAGTGCATCACCTCACATTTAGCTGCATTGAACTCCACTTGCAACTCTCGCAAGAAGTGAGACAAATCAAACATGATATAAAGATCCAACAGAGTCAATAAGTTCATTTGGACATAAAGGGAACATGATTATCTGGTATATCAGTGAGCAAAGGTTTCAAACAACATTGTGTGTGGTCAAGCACCAATACAGCCACATGCACACACTCAAATAAGAGTGTGAGTGTTCCAGTGAACTGACTGCAGAAATTAATTAACATTACCCCGTTAACAATCTAAAAACATTCACAGACAGAGAAGCTATAAATATGTTGTGTTTATGGGAAAGGATTCACCATATCATCCAACTTGGTGATATGTGAGGAGATGAGCACCATGGAAATGTCTGGATTGTGAGAAGGATTGCAAATTCCCACCTACTGGAGACTCATTGACACAGACATTCTTTGTGAAGTGATTTATTTTGTCATCCAGCTTCATGTCACACCAGTGACTTTACACTGACAAGAGACCTTTCCCCTGACTGTGGGAAAAAAAACTTTAAGATCTGTAAAGGTTGTAAATTCAATGGTCTTTATTTAACATCATCCTATTCACATGGGGGAGAAGTCATTCAGCTGTTCCATGTGTGGGAAGGTATTCACTTGCGGATCCAGCAATGCCTTGCTCTTTCTTCCTTGATAAGAGACACAAGCATTTTCCCCACAACATATGTTATGCTAACTGATCTATACTTCCCCATCTTTTGTCTACCTTCCTTTTTAAACAGCGGCGCCACTGTATTCCAATCTGCTGGAACTGCCCTAGAGTCCAGCAAATTGGAAAAATTACTGACAGTGCACCTGTTTTATCCCCCGCTGTCTATTTTAGCACCCTGGGATGCATTACACCAGAACCAGGAGACTTGTCTATCCTTAGCTCCATGAGCTTGCCCAACACTAGCGTCTCCGTAATAATGTTTGTTTCCAGGTCCTCACCGACTCCATCTCTTTGTCAATCACTGGCATGTTATTAATGCCCTCCACTTTGAAGACCGATACAAAATACCTGTTCAGTGCCTCAGCCGTTTCATCACATCCCATAAATAAATTGTCATTCTCATCCTCTGAAGGACCAACATTTACCTTAGCCTTTCCTTTTCATTTAAAGTTTTCATAGAAACTTCTGCTATCTGTCTTTAAATTCTGTGATGCATCTTTTCTCTCCTGTGCTTTCCTGCGGTTCTTTATAACTCTTTTTGGGGTTTTCTTCTGATCTTTAACGCTTTCCCAATCTTCCAGTTTCATGCTGTTTTTGACCACTTTGCATGCCTCATCATTCAATGTGAGAGATGGGGAGAGAGAGTGGGGAGGGGGAGGGAGAGGGGAGGAGAGAGGAGGAGAAGAGAGAGTGGAGAAGGGGCAGGTGCGGGGATAAGGGATTGGGGAAAGAGGCAGGGCAGAGGAAAGAAGGGGTGGAGAAAGGGCTGTAGGAGAGAGCTGGGAACGGTGGGCGAGAGTAGGAGGAGAGATGGGAGGAGAGGGTAGGAGGAGTTTGGTAGGAGATGGAACAGGAGGGCAGGGGGTGAGGAGCGAGGAGTGGATGGCGTAACGGGGAGTAGAGAGGTGTAGGGTGTAGGGGAGGGGTGTTGTAGGAGAGAAGGAGAGGAATGAAGGAGAGGAGTAGAGGTGGGGAGCAAGTGGAAGGTGGAGGAGGGGGAAGAGACAGCGAATGAAGTGGGGGGATGAGTGATGGGGAGGAGAGGGAAGGAGAGGGGTTAGGAGAGAGGTGAAGGAGAAAGGGGAAGGAGAGAGGTGAGGAAGCGAGGACGTAGGGGGTGGTTTGGAGTGTAAGGCGAGGGAAAGTTTGGGGTGGAGTAGGAGAGAGGAGGTGGAGAAGGGGTTGGGAGGTGGAGGAGAGAGGGACATGAGGGGTGGAGGATGTGTGGAGGATTGGGGAGGAGAGTGGTGAAGATGAGGAGGAGGGGAGGATGGTGGGAGGTGAGGGGGAGGAGAGAGTCGGGGAGGAGAGGCGGAAGGGGGAGGGAGGGGGAAGGTGAGGAGGGAAGGGGAGCAGAGACAGGGAGGAGAGCCAGGGAGGAGGGGGCAGGAGAGATGGGAGAGTAGAGGGGAGGACAGGTGGGAGAAGAGGATACGAGGGAAGAACATAGGGGGTAGGGAAGGAGTTCTGGCGAAAGGGTGAAGAAGAGGGGGATGGGAGAGGGGAAGAAGTGAGTTTGGAGAAGAGGGGGAGAAGAGAGCGGGGAAGGGGGAGAGGAGAGAAGGGGAAGTGAAGAAAGGAGAGGGTGGAAGAAGAGAAAGGGTGAGGAGAGGGGATGAGGAGAGAGGATGAGGTTAGAGGGGAGGGGAGAGTGGAGAGGCGAGCGGGAGAGGGGAGAAAGAGGAGAGGGGAGAGGAGAGATGGGAGGAGGAGAGGCGAGAGGAGACAGTGGTGAGAAGTGAAAGGATTGGGTAATGAGGAGTGAGAGGAAGGGGAAGAGGAAAGTAGGGAGAGGAGGGGGAGAGTGGATGAGGAGAGAGGGGAGAGGGGAGAAGAGAGAAAGCAGAGGAGAGAGGGAGAGGGGAGAGGAGAGAGGAGAGAGTGGAGAGTGAGTGGGAGAGGGGAGAAAGAGGAGAGTGGAGAGGTGAGAGGGGGAGGAGAGAGGAAAAAGGAGAGAGGGAAGAGGCGAGAGGAGAGGGGGAGAGGAGTGAGAGGAGAGAAGAGAGGGGAGGGGAAGAGGGGAGAGGAGAGAGGGGAGAGGAGAGGGGAGACAGTGGTGAGGAGTGAGAGGAGTGAGTAGTGAGGAGTGAGAGGAGGGGGAGAGTGGAGAGGACAGAGTGGAGAGGTGAGCGGGCGAGGTTAGAAAGGAGAGCAGAGGGGAAAGGTAAGAGGGTAGAGAAGAGAGGAGAGAGGAGAGGAGGGAGAGGTGAGAGGGGAGAGGGGAGCGGAGAGAGGAGATAGGAGAGACAGAAGGGGAGACGGGAGAGGAGAGAAAAGAGAGGAGAAAGGAGAGGAGAGAGGAGGGAGCAGAGAGGAGTGGAGACCATGGTGAGGAGTGAGAGAAGAGAGTAGTGAGCAGTGTGAGGAGAGAGTAGTGAGGAGTGAGAGGAGAGGTGAGCGGGAGAGGGGAGAGGGGAGAGGGGAGGGAGAGAGGGGAGAGGAGACAGTGGTGAGGAGTGAGAGGAGAGAGTAGTGAGGAGTGAGAGGAGAGGAGAGAAGGAGGAGGAGGGGAGGGGGTAAGGAGAGAGGGGAGATGGGAGAGGTTGGGGGAGGAGAGAGGGGGAGGAGAGAGGGGGAATGAGAGAGATGGGATGGAGAGAGAGGGGAGAGAGGGGAGGAGAGAGGGGGGAGGAGAGAGAATGGGAGGAGAAGGGGAGGATGGAGAGGGGAGGTTAGGGGAGGACGGAGAGGGGAGGATAGAGAGTGGTAGGAGAGTGAGGGGCGAGGAGAGAGAGGGGAGGAGAGAAAGTGGGAGGAGAGAGAGGGGAGGGGAGGGAGTGGGAGGAGAGAGGGGGTGGACAGAGAGGAGGAGGAGAGAGAGGTTAGGAGAGGGGGAGGATGGAGAGGGGGAGGAGAGAGGGGGGAGGAGAGAGAGACTTGGAGGAATGAGCGTGGGAGGAGAGAGGGGCAGGGAGAGAGGGGGTAGATGAGGCAGAGAGCAGCAGGGGCAAAGGAGGGTGTCAGAGAGGGGGAGGAGGAGAGTGGGTGAGGTGTGGGAGCAAGGAGGAGGAGAGCGGGGGATGTTAGCAGGGAGAGAAGAGGTGAGGGGGAGGAGGTGGTGGCGTGGAGCGAGGGAGTAGACAGTAGGAGAGGTGGGAGTAGAAGGAGGTGACGAGGAGAGTTCACGAGGACAGAGCGGTTGGAGGTGGGGAGGAGGAGATTGGGTGAAAGACAGAAAGGCAGATGGGTAGGACGGTGAAAGTAGTGGAGGAAAGTGAGGAGCGAATCGGGAAGAATGGTGAGGGCAGGGTGGCAGAGGAGAGGGGAGTAGGAGACTGCGGGGAAGAGAGGGTGGAAGATGGGTGGAGAGTAACCAACCCAGACCTTTCTCCATCTGAACAGTTCACCTAACCCTGTGGGCAACTCCCCCATGACCGGTCCACCCTGATCTGCACACCATCGGACCGGTTGGGAAACCCACGCAGACACTGGGAAGAATGTGCACACTCCACACAGACGGTCGCCTTGGGCAGGATTTGAACAGGTTCCCTGGCACTATGAAGCAGCAGTGGTAACCACTGAGCCACCGTGCAACCCTAACGAGAGAGAGAGAGAGAGAGATGAAGAGAGAGTGGGGGGAGAGAGGGGGAGAGAAGAGTAAGGGAAAAGACAGGGGCGAGAGAAGAGAGATGGGAGAGGGAAGAGAGAGGGGAGGAGAGAGAGGGAGAAGAGGGGAGGAGGAGAAGAGAGGTGAAGAAGAGGTGGACAAGAGAGAACAGAAGAATGAGAGTGTGAGAGAGAAAACGAGAGAGGGAAAGAGGGAGAGAGGGGAGAGAAGAGAAAAACAGAGTGAGAGAGAGAGAGAGAGATAGAAAAGGCAAAAAGGGAACAAGTGACCCCCAGCCCACACTCTGTCACAGACAGACAGAGATAGTAACAGGTCAATACTCCCCCGGTCAGCCCGCATGGTGTGAGGGTAATGGCTGACTGAGCGAGGTTCAAATACTCCCAGAGTCTGTCACTCAAACCCCATCTCCTCCCCAACCCAGTTCATCCAGTCATCTCCCGGCTTCCTCTACCTGGAACACACCTCCCCCCAGGTATGGGACACACCAACAATCACCTAAGACTTTGGTACAGATTGTCAGGGAGGATATGATGGAGAAATTATATGCAGTGATTGGTAATGACTGAGGATGCAATTCTCAAACGCCAATTGTTTTCAGTTTCTGATGAATCGATTGATCATGTCAGATTTTGATTAAATGTTTCTTTGGAGTTTCCTGTCTGTGAATCTTCTTCAAATATTCAAAGAACTTTAATAAAGGCAGTGTCAACCAGGTGAGAAATCAGACAGACAAATAATTCCCTTTGTTTGATGTTTTTCTGTGTATATCCTTCCTTGCAATCCTCAGAGAAAGAAACTTCCAAGATCCAAAACTATTAGGGCAGAGAGAAAAGAATAATCAAAATAAAGTAAGAAATTGTCTCTAAACATGAACATTATTTTTCTCTCCCAAAAGGTGCCATTCCTATTGGGTTCCTCCAGCAATCTCTTTTTTTATTTCAGAAACTCACGTTATCCCTCCTCATGGCCGAGGGTTATCAGCATACTCACAACAGAGATGATCACACATTGTGCAGGATGGCAGTGTCCTGAGAGGGGATAGGCTCATTCATTTACCAGAAAGTTTCAGGAGTGATTTATGATGCGATGGACCAATTGCAGTTGAAGCGAGATGCGACAGAGTTTATTGGCTTATAATTGGTGTAGATAAGGAAGATGAAAACAAGATGTTCACATTAGCTGGTGAAATGGACGATGAGATACAAAAATTAAGATTTTGGATAGATTAACAGGGAAGATTTGATGAAGTGGTTATGTGGAAGGGATTCAATACCCACTGTATCTTAATGGTGTAAATTTGGACTGAACAGCCTGAAGTTCTGTATTTAATTTCCAGTTCAAGCCGTGGCCTTGAATTATCCAAGTACCAGAGTCATAGTGATGTAGCTTAGGCAGTCACATTGAAGGGCCTGGGTGTCTTCCAATTTGTGATGGTTCATTTTTATCTCAAGCTCTCTGACACTCTTGGTGATGAAAGCAGGAAAATTGGTGGCAGACTCTGAAAACAGTGAGAGCTCCAGTTGTTCCACCGCCCTTCAGATCCCCGCTAACCTTCCTGCTGTAGAGAAATCGGCACGCCTGGTTGGTGACAGGCTGTGTGGCTCAAATCGTCAGCAGCGGGCTAAAAGATAAAGGTTGCTAGTTTGAGATCATCCAGGTATGGAGCTTGGGTTGTTCCAGATCAGACTATGGGAATACCACCCCACCTCCATTTAAACCAGAAAATCCATGGCAAGATTGGATTGCAGCCCAAACCATTGATGATCCTGTAAGATAGGGACAAACACAATTTTCTCTCCAGACCCCCTCTGTCAACAGAAAGTGGCCACTGCAGCTCCCTGCATAGCCCTGGGACACAGCTAAAAGAAACTCCCTCCTCATGAACGGCGCATTCCGTGTGAAAATCTTTACATTTAATGTGGTAATGGCTGCAATACAACCCCTGTCCTCCAAATTAGAAGCTGCAGGATTTTGTGATAAGGACAGAGTTACGAAGTTGAAGGCGTGCCATCCACTTTTAAATGAGAGTGAATGCTGTTCAGAACTGAGACCTGACAAATACCTGTGATGACCAGCTAGCAGTCTCAGCATGCACTGGAAAATTGGAAACATGTAACGTTTGGCTGTGAAACAAACCTGAGTTGGTTGATATTTGTAAACAATTCCTATTTTACCAATCAATTTAAATTATGCCTTATAATACTAAAATCCAATCGCGCTTGAATTTAGAGTTTAGAAACACTGCAGAATGCTGCCCCCATTGACCATTCCCCATGAAACATGCCCAGGTCCTCAGCTGAGGATTTTTGTTGGGAACCTTTGCTCCTTGGCTTTGAACTGCGCCGCCTGCCCAAGGAAAGCAAATGTGGTATTGTTTTTAGTGGAAGGATCAGAGCACGGTAACTCCACTCTGAAACAGAATGGCCCTCAGTGCTGTACACATCTGTGCATATTCAGAACAAGGTTGGAGAAAACCGTAACAATGTTTCGCACAGTAATGAAACCGGATTGCATTCCTTTTCACCACACCAGCATGTATGAGCGAGAAAATTCAAAGCCAGGTTTGCTGATGTGAACAGCAAGTTACAAAGCTCTGCTCATGTCAGTCTGAAAGGCTGCCATCGGGAATAAGGCTATTCTTGTTGGATTTTGAAGTGGGGAGTTTTCGTATATGAGGTGACTCCAACAGCCACGACACTACAGGAAGCATCTCCGCGAGCAGCTGGTGTTCCCAGTCGGCCAGCACGAACATTTATAGCCGTTCAACGTTTCACCTTTCTGTTTCCAGGAGCTGGTCATTCTCCAGCGTAATTGGCATCATGGAAAAATTAACAAAATCAGTTGAAATTGCTCACAAAATATAGACAAGGATGTTGTCAGGGGTGCACAGTTTGCAATGTAGGGCGATTCTGAACATGCTGGGACAACTTTCCCTTCATCGTTGGGGATGACCTTAAGGAAGGTTTGTCAACAGAATATTTAAGTTTTTTGTTTTCCGCAATATGGGGCGAGTTGAAAACTGCAGAGCAGAGGTTTAAGGTGAGTTGAGTAAAATATAAAAGGGACTTGAGGCAGCTTTCCCACACAGAAGGTTGTACGGTATGGAATCAGCTACCAGAAGAAGGAGAGGAGGCCTGTACACTCAGAAGATTTCAAATGCAACCGGATGTGTTTCTGGATAGGAAGGTTTAGGGGGATAGGGGCCAAATGCTGGGAAATGGGAGTTTGTTTAAAATGCATTTTCAAAGATTTCGAAGCATGAATGCTTTTCTCGGGGCAGTCGAAGGGCAATCAGCCATAAACGGCTCCCAGATCCTTCAGCAGAGCAGTTCCAAACTGCTCTGGAAACCTCGTGCACCATCACCTCCCGAAATGCTCCAAAATGAGGGAAAGGAAAGAAGTGAACATGAATTGGCCATGAAAAGTGAAGATTCCCAAACACAGTCTCGGTTAGATTAATTTGCCCATCCGATCAACAATGCAGCAGTGCCTGCAGCCCACGTCACCAGGACAGAAATGAAGGAAATAAAAGAAATGTAACATATGACATCACAATTCACTGGAATTATTTCCCCATTTGCCGGAACACCAAATAATGAGGAGTAAAGTCACTGCAGGATTTTGTTTCACATCAGCGATGAAATACCAATCTCCGTTAGGTTTCATTGAAAACAGTGAACAACACAACTTGGCCGGAACATCATGCAGCAGTGGAACCGCTTGAGACCGGGACATTTCATGTGGGACGCAAAAGTGATCATAACGGCATCAACATAGACAGGATGGAGAGTGTGCGCTCTCCCAAATCAAAGGTACATTTCCAAGAAGCAAAAACACATGGTTGCGATGGAATTTAAACACAGCAGCATTTAACAGGCAACGCACACACAAAGGGCAGCAGTCGGATCTGAACACACACCACCCTAGAGGTTGTAATGAGAAAGCCGTGCCTTCGACCACTTTGCCATGAAACCAGTCACAGCTGCCACATATTTTCTTACAGCTTCCATGGTGCTCCTGCGAAACATTAGAAGCAAAGTCACAGGGAAACGGTTCTGCGATCCCTGTCCATCTCACACAGCTGCAGGGATATGTCCGACTGCAATATCAATTTCGCAACAAACTTTCAATCCAGACAAAAATCATTGGAAAGCTGAATCAACCTTCTGAGATTCGCTTAAGCCACAAATGTAATATCTGTATGAGAGAATGTATATTCTGTTATGATTCGACAAAGAAACCATGAGCTGCATGACATTACTGGTATTTCGATTCTTGCCTTGGTAAATGATTTCGTCCTTTGTTCGAAACAGGACAACTTTCACGTTTACACTGAACACGAAACATACCGGACTACAGGGGAAATGCACAAAGTTGAGCAGGCCGTGTTCCACATCATACCGTGCAGCATACTTACAGTTACTACGTCTGTTTTGCGGAATAATCGTCCCAAAGAATGCTCTCCACCTGAATAGCGGAGGTAGCTGGACAATCCGAGAAGACAGATCACATTGTGAGCCTGCTCAAACCTCGGTGCCAGTACGAGTTGCCACTTTCCCTGTCTTTTACCTTAACTGTGCGGCTTGCTGCAGAATGTCCACACCAGGACATGAGCCACATGGCTGCAAGCTGAGGTGGAACCCTGTGTGGGAATTAATGAGTAGCGACTCAGTTAATTTTACTAAATTCGATGGTGGTTATTAGAGATGCAGTTTCTGATCAGGTCAATGTAAAAAGCAGTATCTGAACATATTAACAGAAGTCAAAAGGTGATTACCCCACCCCCCACTCCAGAAGATGATAAAGAGGTGCTTAACCGTACTTGAGTGTTTTTCTTTCTCGAGGTGAGAAGCTGTCCCGCCTAAGTCACCTTCACGTCTCTTGTTGCTGACGGAATCATAAAAAAGGAGTTTCACCAGAGCTGCAACTGTCTCACTTTGATATTCACCTTGCCCATTCCCCCTTCCCTGTTTACATTTTCCTGCTCATCTGTGATTTCAAGAAAACCAAATGGATGCAATGTTATTCGGTAGCCTGTCTGTCATTATCAAGGTTTCAGTTCCAACATGGCTTACGTCTCACGACACAAGTTAATATGAGTGACGCTTTGACAGCACAAGTCTAAAGGTTCATCTGAGAGTGTAAATTCATTCATTGTTGTTGATCATTGAATGAGCCACTAACGTCCGAAATGATACAAAAGATTATTCAGGACTTCTGGTGCTAATTCTCGCACGTTGAATAACGACAGCCAGCCTCCAAATGAGACCTTTCAAAGACTACTTTGGGATACATTTGGCAGTGAGACTACTTTAGGAAGCCCTGGTGCACATCAGCTTTCTCTTTGGCTTTGAACCGGGCCGCCAGCGCAAGGAATGCAAATGTGGTGCTGCTTTTCGTGGAAGGATCAGAACACGGGAACTACACTCTTCAAAATAATGGCGTATGTTCATTACCAGGTTGGAGAAAATCTTAGCAATGTTTCACCTGGTAATTAAATGGAATTGCATTACTTTTCACCACGAGAGCAGATTTGCGCGAGCGAACACAATGCCAGGTTTGCTGATGGTAAAGCAAGCAGGAAGGCTCTGTTCCCGCCCGTCTAAAATGCTGGCGTTGGGACTAGGACTGTTTCTGCCTTGTTTTCCACTGGGGACCTTTCGCGTGTAAGGCGAATGCGATAACCACTACACTACAGAAACAAGGCCCGACAGCACCGACTGCTGCGCAGAGGTGTCCAACACTGATATTTGCAGCAGTTCTATGCTTCACATTTCCATTTCCAATAGCTCGTTGTTGTCCAGCGTAATTGGCATCATCGAAAATGTACAAAAAATGTGAAATTGCTTACAAATTATAGACAAGGATGTCGTCAATGTTTGGTCTGTTGGGCGGGGCAGAATAGGCTGGGAACACTTTCCCTGCAGCATAGCGGCTGGGGCATGATGTTATGGAAGGTTTGTAAACGGAGTATTTAGGTTTCTTATCCAAGCTGGCGCGAGTTGAAAACTGGAGAGCATAGGTTTAAGGTGAGAGGGCTAAAATCTATAAGGGACCTGAGGCATATTTCCCACGCAGAAGGATGTGCGTGTATGGAATAGGCTACCAGTGGAAGTGGAGAAGGCTAGTACACTCAGAAGATTGCAAAAGTAACCGGATGAGTTTCTGGATAGGAAGGGTTTCGATGGATGCTGGGAAACGGGACATGTTTAATTTTGGCTATGTAGTCAGCATGGATGAGATCCACTAAAGACTCTGTTTCCACACTAGGTACCCTAATAACGTTGTGTTGCTTGAAATGATTACTTTTAGCGTGGCTCGCCATTGCTCTCTATGGCTGTTCATCTGAAAGATGGTATTGTGAAACACTGCAGAACTGAAAGACTTCCTTACTTTTGCCCCGACTGACCATACTCCGTGAGATTTTCCCAGATCCTCAGTTGAGGATTTTTACTACTGGAAATTACCTCACAAACCGTGTTATCTCGTAATGTATTTATAGAATGGCAAAACAGGCAGCATTTAACAGGGAACACAAACAAAAATGACAAACCAAATGCATTTTCAGACACAGCGAAACATGAATGCTAAATGTGAGACAGTCCGAGGGCATGAGCCATAAACTAATCTCATAACTAACAGCAGGGAAATTCCAAACTACTCTTTCCAACATAATGGAGCCTTAGTGCACCACCACTTGCCAGACAATGCCGAAAAGAGAGAAAGAAAGAACACAATAAGAATGGGCCATGAAAAGTGAATTTCACCAATCACAGTCTCAATTAGATTACCTTTCTCTTCCGCCGTCTCCAGGACAGAAATTGAAGAAATGGGAGAAATTTAAAAACATATAATATCGCAATTATTTTCCAATTTGCCAGAACACCAAATAACGACGAGTAGAGTCACTGCAGGACTTTGTTTCACAACAGAGATGAAACAACAACCTCTCTTCGGTTCCAGTGAAAACTCATCTTGCCTGTAACAAAGCTGCAGCAGTAGGGCTGCTTGAGCCTACGATTGACCATGTGGGAGGTGAACACGACCATGACAACATAGATACTGACCGCTTTGAGAGAGCTCACACTCTTGCTAGTTCTACAAGAATCAAAATCACGGTTTTGCTTTTTCGGGGCTTTGAACACGCTGCAGCCTCAAAAGAATTGCAGCCGGGGGTTGCAAAACTATGCCACGTTGGAGACTGGAGTCAGAATACAGCGTCTTAGGCTGCATGGCCACCCAACAGAGCACTGGCCTCACCTGCATAGTGAAGTGAGTTGTGTCTGATCCGCAGGACACCCTGCAGGATTTTCAGACAGCGCCATCCTCCCTGTGACATGTACGTGCTGGCTAAGATTCTGTTGTGTAGATGTGTCTCGGCTTTGCCAATGTCACCGTTGTTTAACTCCCTACATTCTGTTGGTCGAACTGCGATTCCAGTCAGAATCACAAATGTGTCACAAAACACCTTAGCTGTGCTGGCTCTCTACAGAGATAAATGTGCTTCTCCTTTGGTATCATTCTATTGCTTTCTCCCTGTAACTCTACACATTTTTACTTTCAACTTAAACATCGAATTAGTTTTTAAACAACTCGATTGAAACTATTTCTTTGTCAACGTCAGCCAGTGGTTTACAGACCCTAACCACTGCCTATGTGAAAACATTTCTCCTTATGTACATTTTTCTTCTTTTACTAATGTCTTTAAAACTCTGACGAATCGTTCTCCATCCTTTCAGGCGTAGGGAGCATCCCCCCTTCCTTATTTCCTCATTCTAACCCACCTTAGAAAGGTTTAACAAGGCCGGCTTTTGGCCTTCTGCTCTCCAAGGAGACCTGTCCCAACTTTCCAAATGACATTTATTGTCGACATTCCTCGTACACCACACCATTCCCATCAACCTGTTCAGCACTGGTTCCAAACATTTCACGTCCCCACTTCCTGAAGTTTCACACTCAGAACTGCACGAATATCCAAATGGTGGATTTATTCAGAGTGGGATTGTGAGGGTGAGCATCCTGAAACACCTGTTTCATTTTCACCACATGTGGTACTGTGCCATGCCCACTACAATTATACTTCTGACCCCAAAACCCAAAGGTATTTCAAGGGATGCAACTTAATGATTTACATATTTTTTTCAAATAGTTGATAGGAAGACTGGGCAAAAGTGAAATCAAACAACCAAGGCTCGATGGCGACTTGAAGTAAGACATTCTCACATGCCAGTATTAACACAAGCTACTAAGCGAAGATCATGCCCTAGACACTCTTACATTTCCAACACCAAACCAGCTGAGAGTCGCTCAGATCCAACTACATTCCACTTTGTCCTCAGATTTCTAAGCACCAAGGTGTTTCAAAAATATTCCTTCTCATTCCGACTCCTTGTTCACGGGACAGTGCTATTTATCCCTTCCGCTTGGACTAAGATGTCTCCATCGGCAAAGTATTCAGCTGTTTCCCTACACCTGCAAGCAGTGTGAGGAGAGGCAAGCGCGGATATGCTCGAAAGCTCGCTCTCATTGGCACAACCAGTTCCATCAAGTGCTGGAAATCAGCAAGTTTGATTGGAAACTTCCCGCAAATATCATTTAACTGAAACAGCGATAAATATGTTGAGCTGGTGGGAAAGACTGAAATGTACTCCGGACACTCTACCCTCAGGTAAACTCATGCGAGGGCATTTTTGTGCAGCCTGTTTGCTGTTCAGAATCAATCTTCACATAACAAGCCTGCTGAAAGGCTTTTGTAACAGTAACATCGGCGTCTTTGCTGCAATCGGACAGCAGCTATCATCTGAGCCCTAACTGTCCCAGATGAAGACAATCCGAGTGAAACCCTCACTCACTGAGAGCCATCCACATGTCCCTTAGCTGCGGGGCTGCAGGCTGTCTAACACAGAAGATAGAGTTAACAATGAAACATTGTTTCATCATCAGCCACTCTGTCCCAGAGACAGGAAGAAGGGCAGCATCGACGTGTGGCGTCACTCACGCGCCAACAGAAGCTGTTCAGCCCATCGAGTCCATGGCGACTCTCTGTCGCTTGTATATCTCTGTGGTTATTCATAGTTGGTGATATATGTCCTAATAATGTGGAGCTGTGTTTGTATCGTAATGCTGTATCCAACAAGTCGATCCAATTGTAATTCACAGCTTTTCATTTCACAGGGAGAACACACTGCTGTGTGAAACAGAGTGGGAAATAACTGCAGGGCGTTATGCGCATACAGCACTTTGCACCTGATATATCTCACCTTCACCAGTACATTCCCAGCTCTGGCAAGTGATTTTGCGAATCACAACAGAGCAGACCGACAGAGAACAGGAAAAGAGCTTCCAGAACTTCACCAGTGTGTTTCCTCAATTGTGTAAATTTGGCGGGTGTACCAGTATGAAATATTCATTTCAGATACATTGAGTGAAAGGAAGCAGAAAATGAAACAACAGGCAATGCGTAGAATAGAGCTCTATTATAGAGAAACACTGGCGGGGGCAGTACACACACTGAAACGTGGAATTGTCAACGGGCAGAGGATGCTTTCAATCCATTAATTTCCGGGTTATGAACCCAATACACTCCCTCTGGGCTGCTCTGTTAGTGCTGACCAAAGCAGTTTCACACAGCCTTCAGCTTTTCGTCTGGCGTGTGGCATGTACCTCACAGAACGATTTCAAAAGGTCTTAACTATTATTGTGTGATACTCTGTGGCGCAGATGTATTTTGGCTGTGTCAATATAACCTGTGAGTAACTTCCCACATTCTGTTCGTTTAACTGTGATTTCAAACAGAATCACAAAATATGTCACAGTGCAAAGTGAGGCCATGCAGCCCACCTTCAGTGTGCTGGCACCATGCAAAAAGGAAATGTCTGTGTGGTTCGATTGATTGACTTTATTTGATTGATTGATAGTCACATGAACCTGAGTACAGTGAATACTTTTGTTTGCGATTGGTAAAGGAAGATCATAGTAATCAAGGGCATGCAGAACACAGAATGAGAAAAAAAAACAAATTTTGAACAGATTAATGCTGTCAGGTTACTCCGCACAGGTAGTGCACTCGGCAAAATCCACATTAACAGGATAAGCAACATTTGAAGTTAGGGAATCCATTTCTCAGTCCAGTTAGGACCTACAAGAAGTTGCTGGTGTGTGTTTTGAAGCTTCGGCACCTTGATCTGAACTCTATCTCATCAAAATTATACCTTCTGAGTCAAAAATGCAACTGGATGCAAAACTCCAGGGCTCAAGCGTAACTTCTTGTACTTACATCACCCACCTGAGGTGTTATAACACCCAAGACCAACAAGCCAGACTGCAGCAGAAGCATGATCCATAAATCAGGTGACTTTACTTGTTTTTTTAAAAAAAGGTTTTTCTGGTGTTTCGGAGTGAAGGCAGCACTGAGTTTTAATAACAGTCCCTTGCCATTCTGACTCCCAGTTCCCAGGAGGCTGTGCTAGCGACTTCGCTCGCGAGCGGGCTCCCACCATTGGCAGCTGGACGAACTCATCTCCTCATGGCAATCAGTGTTGTGGGAGAGAAACGTGAACGCACTCTTCAGCTCACTGTCAAACACGGGGTTGTGGAGAGCGGAGGGGTTAGAGGGAGTGGTAGTTATGGAAATTCTGGAAAACTGTACAAAATTGAGATCGCGCATGCATAGGACCTGATATTCTTTTGGGAACCTTGTGCAAATAACGCCATCTGAGACATATCTAAATGTGCAGAACTGCAGGGAAAGAGAGAATCTCTCCCAGTTATCTGTGTCTGTGTCCTTCTCGAATCACAGCGAGGGCTCTGCTGTCTGAATCAGCATGGGATGTTATTGCAGCGAGTCCTGTCGCTCAGGCATTTGCACCTGATGTGTATAAGCTTTATCACGTTACCCCCAGCTCAGAGAGTAGACTTCACAGCTCCCATCATCCCAGAGTGACAGGGAACAGAAGAAATCGATTCAGACCATTATCTAAACACTTACTGGGGAGAAAACGGATGTGGGAGAGCAACAGTCTCGACCAGTGCATGTTCCCAGCATTTACAATCTTGGGCTGTGTGACAACAAAAGCAGGAACCAGGAACTGCTTATCTTGATTCTTAAAACAGGCGTGAACATTTTTTCAGAGCATAGATACATCTACCTGATGTTAGTGAAATGATGAACAGCAGATTAACGTTCAGAGTATGGTCTGATCTCTGGGTTATGGGCTCATCATGCTCCAACTGTGACCCTCTGCTCACAGTATTTGAACACAATCAAAGAAGTGACTCAGTGACAAAATCTGTTCAAACGGATTCTGTGAGGAATTGAAAGCGATGGAACGAAAAGCCCCTTGAGAGCAGGATGTTACATTAACTGTGAAGGGATTATTTTCCAGACTGGAGGAGAGTGCGCAGTGCTGGTTCCATGGGTCAATATCAGGATAGATAGATTGAAACAGCGACGAATGTTATTGTAGTGTGCCCTATCGCTTAGACACACTGCACCTTTTGTACAATTTTGCAAAAGCACGGACCTTTTCTGTAGAGGGGACAACTTGAAAATCGGCAATGAGGCAAAATGCACAAATGAGCGAAATAACAAAGCAACCACAGAAAATGGTGTTACGTGACGGGGTAAACCCCCTCTGCTAACGTAAAACAGCAAAACAGAAAGGATTCCCCCCGTGCTGCGATCTGTTAAAATTCAAGAGGCAAAGAACTATCCCAGAAAACCACTATTCAAAGTTAAATATAACAACTTTATTGTTTTTTTATCATTTGACAGAGAAAATCAACTTACAACTACTTACAACTCCTTTCTCTCAACCAGTCTTTAACCTTCCGCTCTATAATTCTTTCCCCACCCCCGACCCCATTAACATTTACAAAAAAATTCAAATTTAAAAACCAACCAGTTGTCGAATCTTCTCTTTGTATCTTCCTCTGTAGATTTTTTTTTCTCCAGGTCGGTGTTGATGCTTTTATTTCTATGTAATCTATTTCTCTAGATAGGCCCCTCTTGGAGATTTTACGAACATCCGACATCTGTTCGTCTTTTAGCTGCTCTCTTTGCTGTTCTTTTCTGCTCTGAGAACTATTCAAAATGGCCGATATTTGTCCCACAAAATGTCGGATCGTTTCATTGGTTTGAACGGTGTAAAAATACTAAATTCAAACTTGATTGGGGCATAATTTAAACTGATTGGCCGAATTCGAATTTGTCTTTTGTACCCATGTCACACAGCTCTTAGTTTTTTTTGACCAAATGTAATGTTGTTACCTTCTTCTGCACTCCCTGTGCTAGCCAGACATTTCAGCACCATTAAAAGTACATTACACCCAGAATTTCATAACACTGTCATTTGCCACGACAGCCTATTTCACACAACATCGGTCTCTGTCAATCTCATGTGCCTGACATTTGAACAATCTCTGGTCTATGTTATGTAAACTGCCCTATTCACATAACCTCAGATTTAACACGCCCCTTTATGCATGTCTTACAATATTAATTGATTCCTCTCTGTGTTACTTCAGCACGCGTTGAGAAGAAATAAAAATGAGAACAGTCACCTGTGTGACTGAGATTTGACCCAATGTTGCTGCAGCCAACCGATTCAGCTGTAAGTGAAACAGCCCACACCTCTCCTGTACCGGTAATGTGGTAAGTTTTCACGAGTTGAATTAGACCCAACATAATTTCTGAGGACGAAATTTACTGGGATATAAAGACATGATGAAATACACGGACGTTGGGGGGGGGGGGGGGGGGGGGGGGGGGTGGAATAGGGTTAGGAAGGATATGGTCAGAGTTCCCTTGATACAAAATAGTTAGAGACGACGGAAATGAGATTTACTGGGAGATAAAGCCATGAGTAAAGAAAAGATGGGATTTAATGGGATAGTGAAATACATGAAGAATCACCCGACACAAACCAGGAATGACTGAGTTGTGTCCTAATCGATGTTTTCCAACTGATGTGAGGTTGGTAAGGGTAAATAGGAGGGTAATTCCCTCGTTCAGGTGAGTGTATAATTAAAGGTTCGAGCTTCAAATCCAGTGAGGAATGACAAAAAGTTTACAGCAAGTACTTTTCATTCTGAGAGTTATTGAAATCGGAGCTGATTTTTCAGAAAGGAAATAAAACATTTCAGAAGATGATGCTAGCATATTTGAAAGGCCACGTGCAGACACACAAGGAGCGAACCTAACAGGGACAGGGATTCTGGGCTGCCTGGATGGGATGCAAAAGTGACACACTCACGAATTGCTTAGCGTTCATCGGAAAGAAATTGCATAACACCAGCAACTGAACATGTTAAGTGTAAGAAGAGCTGGTTGTGTTGAAAGGTGCAGCCGCTGGTTCGACGTGAACTACTACAAATTGTTAATGTACTGAGCTGTTTGTTTTAGCTTTGCATTGAATGGAGGCCGGTTAGCTCAGTCCGCTGGCTAACTGGTTTATGGTATAGAGTGAGAATAACAACGTGGGATTAATTGTCGCACTGTCTCAGGTTGCCATAAGGATCATCATCTCCACCGCTCAGGTGATCTTTAATAGTCTGATGACTAGTGAGTAGGAATGGACCTGTCGATGTCAAGCATCATTTTCGTTGCTCTCTGTTGCCTTGAACATTTGTTCACAATGGGTCAGGCAGCATCCAGGGAACAGGAGAATCGACGTTTCGGGCATAAGCCCTTCTTCAGGCTTATGCCCGAAACGTCGATTCTCCTGTTCCCTGGATGCTGCCTGACCTGCTGCGCTTTTCCAGCAACACATTTTCAGCTCTGATCGCCAGCATCTGCAGTCCTCACTTTCTCCTTATTTGTTCACAATGACAGGGAACGGGACTGTGCCCATTTAATACTCACTGATCTCCTCCCGAAAAATCCAGCGGCAAGATTCATTCTTATTCCTGTTTGAACCCTCTGTTAGGCACAGAGCAAAACTATTTGTCATGACTCGACCAGATTCACTGACAACATTCATTCTACACAAATATATAAATCTAATTCCTTTGGAACGGTATAATGAGCTGTGTGAGTTTGCAGCAAACAGGATTATAGGAAACGAGTTTAACAGCCTTTTCAAGAATGTAATCAAGAGTGTCAGAGATTTGAAAAAGGAAATCAAGCTCAAATATCACCTCTGTTCCTCGCTCCGCAGATGGATAATCATCCGGGGAGTATGTGCAGTTTTATGGTTAATAATTGATACCTTTCCCAAAGACAGAACAATCCCACAAATCAGAACTTGGAGTTTTAGAATAGGTGCTGCTTTATTCGACATTATTCTTCAACTACACTTCAGTCTGGTGCTCCAATAATTCCTGATTAACATCAGTAAAAGCAGCTTTAGACAAGCACTGAAATTACAACTGAGGCATTTTTACACGTTATTAAGTACCAAGTGCTGATCAGTTGCTCCATTGGAGCTGCCGGCAACAAGCCTATAACGTGCCCTACTCGTACCTCTGGGACCTTCGACCCTCCTGTTCTACTTTTCCTATGGTTCTGAAATTAAAGTTAAGGTAGTGGAGGAAGAACCGATATGTACATGTGACTATTCGAGCATCAGTTTCAGGAATTGGGACACAGAAAAATGTTGCGCAAAATAGACTTGATTGAAAACTGGGTTTCTGAGGGTTGCTGCGTTGTTTACAGACAATGTTATATTATTGCTGTCACAGGGCTTCTCATTCAGTTTGCTTCAATTCGCTTCAACGACTCTTCACTAACTTCCTTCTGCAAGTTCCTACAGACAACATGAAACGTACTGCACTCATCATCAATTTCACCAGGGCTACATCCAAGGACATGTTGCACAGTTTTCATGAATACTGAAGATATAAGAATGTCATTCAAGAGTAAATTGATTTTCAGTTTAAATTGTAAAGTGATAAGAAGCCAGAGTGAGATACTGAATGTTCCATATTCATGTTTATTACCGTGGCCGGAACTATAGGCAGGCAAAGGAGAAATATTTCCCTGAATCCCCAATATCCAAACGGCCGTTTGCTCCATGTGCCCAGTTGGAAACCTGTGTGAAGGAGCATGCAGTCTGACAGAGCGCCTGGGAGAACCCTCCACTGTCTGATCTAAAGCCGCAACAGGAGCTGTGTATTCCAGCTGTGAGAGCAGTGGGTTAAAGGGGAGGACCTTGGTAATCCGTGGTGCAGATTCAGAGGGTCCTCGTCATGTCATTGTTTAAAACCCTCTGTCAGAAACAGCACAGACAGTGAGGAATAGGAGGCGGCCATTTCGCCCGCCAACGTTACCACGCCATTTGATGTCACCATGGCTGACCGAACACATCAATGTCTTTTCCCAGCATCCACATCAGCCTGTCGCCCAAAGCGAAAAAGACACTGAATAAACCGAAATACGCTGTGCAACTGTGGGAGGGAAATGTATTTAGTGTCAGTGAGCTTCTGCAGTATGTTTTGTGAGTGTGAAGCCGATTCTGGGCTGATCATGTTCAAATGATATGATTCCCTCAAAACTCACAACCCAGAAAGTGAGGAATCTTCTCTGGTCAGTAGCAGGGCGGAGAACTCCAGACGACGGGAACTGATGATGAATCAGCAGAACAATCATTCATTCAGCTGAAATCTGAACGAAACTACGATTCTGGTGGGACTCAAACCCACAAACGTAGAATCACAATCCTAACAATACAGTAGAAGTCCAACACGTCTTTCATTGTGCCACAGAGCTGCGCGAGCCTCCATTTTACTGCACCCAACGTTGCGGTGTTCAAGTCTTTCATCAAACATCTGTTTATCCTCGCCCCACTTCCCAGTACCTGGTCCTTATCCATGCATGCACTAGCTCCTCAAATGTTCGGCTAAATACTCCTGAAGTGTTTTGATGACTCTTAGCTTTACTACACGTTCAAATCGTGAGTTCCAGACAAACAACATTCTCAGGATGTAAACATTCTTCCTAAATCTTCTCTGAACATCCTATATCTAGCGTTTTATCTATATCCCTGGTTATTGACCCTTCCCATAAGAAGTTTATTCCTATCACTCAGATTTATCCCCTTTCTGTGCACGTTTATCAAATCCTCCCTCAGCTTTCTCTGCTCTCAGATAAAGAGCACCAGTCGAGCTCATCTATCTTTGCAGTGGCGAGAGTGTCGTGCTTTAAGAGCACAACAGGTCAGGCTGCAACCGAGGAGCAGGAGAATCGATGTTTCGGGCATAAGCCCTTCATCAGGAATGAGGCTTTTGTGTCGGGTTTGTGGGAGGAAAATGGGGTTGGTGGTCAGGTAACTGGGAAAGCGATAGTTAGATGAAGGTGAGGGAGAAGGTCATAATTCAGAAGGGGGATTCTTGGCCATTCATCTGGGGAGAGATTTTCCAGCCAAACGATCTGCCTTTGAACGAATGGTATGTGTAGGTGGGGAAGGAACGTGAAAGAAGGTGGACAGGGTCTAATATGATTGAACTCCATGTTGTGTACTGAATATTGCAAGGTCTCTCAGTAGGAAATGACGTGCCGCTCTTCCAATTCGCGCTGTGCTATGCGGGAGCTCTGCAGCAGACCAAACTGAAATGGAGGCATGGGAACACAATGGGATGTTGCAGTGACAGGAACATGGAAGTTCAGGGTTCTTTTTTGCTTGCAGACAGAACGTAGTGTACTTCCGTTTGAGACCCGTTCTGTTTTTCTCTCCCCAGTCGAGACGAGATCACATTGTGAGCTGGAAATGAATCTTGCGAATTTGGGTGCGGGGCAGAAAAACCACGGGAAGAGACATCGTAAACGAGCAGCATTTCACCTTCTGGAATTACGTGGAATGCTGCCATTTGGGAAAGTCCTGGGGGAAGTAGCATTGAACGAGGGTGTACAGACAGAAATTGTCCTGCATAGTGCCGGTATTCAGTTGTATGGGCTAGTGGGGAAAGGGTAGTAGAATATATGTCTTCCTAAGCTTCCTGCTGTAAGTAAACACTTCACAATGGAGCAAAACTGCCAAATGATTTTCATTCCAACACTAACACTAGGTTTAGATTACAGAAGTCACCTGTTTGCAGTGTCACTGTCACTCTGTCTCCCCGGGAGCAGTAGGACTCCCCACGCTGATTCAGACAGCACAGTTCTTCCTGTGACATGTCCCTTTGAGAATGGAATGACAGGTATTAATAACCCATACTTGGAATGGAGTATCTGTATTGCTCAACAACAATCGATTAACTATATTAACTCCTTTTCAAATCACTTGACCCATAGCCTTGTATGTCTTGGCATCACAAATTCACATCTAAATGCTTCGCAAAGTTATGTGGATTTCTGCCTCTCCGAGTCTTGCATACACTGTGTTCCAGAATTCAACCGTCCACTGTTTGAAAACGTTTTCCCACGCATTCACTCTAATCTTTCTGCCTCTGACCTTAAATCGATGCACCCCGCCCCCGTGATCGAAATCTCCATCAAAGTGTACGCTATCCATATCCCTCAGTATTTTGTGCATCTTAATCACGCCCCCCTCAATCTCCTCTGCTCAAAGAAAAACAACTCCAGTTTGTCCAATCTCTCTTCTTCAGCCAGAAAATATCCTGGCAAATCTCCCCAGCATCGTTTCCAGTGTTATCACATCCCTGCTATAATGTGAATTGCATAACTACACACAATAGTCTCGCGAGACCCGAATGAACAAATGAAATAAATGATGCGGAAGTCGACAGAAACAGGTGTTTTTTGAATAAAATTTCTTTTCCTCAATGCTGCCCTGTGCCCTTTTCCTGAGCCTGATGTTTCAATAATCGCTGGTCCATGTCAGTATAAGCTGTTACATGGGGATTGATCTCACACCCGCGTTATCGAAATGGATCAATTGGTTTGAAGGTCCCGATGGTGAGACTTGGGCATGGTCACCCAGCAACAGTGATCGCAGCCACACAGACTGAACGGGGTCAGTGTGAAAGTGATTGTAAAGGAAATGGACGGGGGAACTTTAAGGATGTAAGCGATTGCAGGAGGGAGGGAATTCTCCAAGAATGGATGGGTCTGATATCTGACTCGTAGAGATATGAGAGAGAGAGAGATTTGAAGGAAAAAAAATCATAATCTCTGAAAGTGCTTTCATCTAAAATCAACTAATTTCTTTCTGCGTTTCTTCTGCATGAGTCACAAGGAGTAAAATGCGGTGACTCGGATTCGAACGAGTTTACTGCGGCCACAATGCAGAATATTTTAACATTCAAACCATCACTGAGTCATGCAGAGACACGCGTTTAAAATCAGCAATAATTACAGTGACAGAGAGCATGTTAGGAAGAGTAGCAGATGCACAACAGGAATATTAGGCAAGCGATAGCAGACATGTGGGAATTCAGAATTAGCTGAATCTGTAAATTCATTATCCCAGACGCTGTACTGCATGTTGAAGACTGAGTTTGATAGATTTCTCGAAACAAAAAGGTTCAGGAGACTGTGAGGGATATTGGTGCAATATGTGATTCAATAACAATGAGTTTTAAAGCGGTTGCTTCACCAACTTCCACACACTAGGAAGTACACATTGCTGCAGTCAGTCACATAACCCCAGTTCCGAGAACCGGAATTGGACAAACTTCGTGGAGCAGCCTCGAATACCAAACCGGAAGTGGGGTGGTAATGAGCACCTGAAGCTATTCTGTGGCACCAGTGACATGATTGGTAAAGGCGCGGTCATAGAGTCATAGAGATGTACAGCATGGAAACAGACTCTTCGGTCCAACCCGTCCATGCCGACCAGATATCCCAACTTAATCTAGTCCCACCTGCCAGCACCCTGCCGATCCCTCGAAATCCTTCCTATTCATATACCCATCCAAATGCCTTTGCAATGTAGCAATTGCATCAGTCTCTACCACTTCCTCTGGCAGCTTATTCCATACATGCACCACCCTCTGTATGAAAAAGTTACAGGTTAGGTTTTTTTTTATCTTTCCCTCTCAATCTAAATCTCCCCTCTAGTTCTGGACTCCCCGAACCCAGGGAAACGACTTTGACTATTTATCCAAGAGCGTGAAATGCTGAGGCTGGGAGTGTTCTGTTCAAAGGCGGGGTGGAGGAACATGTTGCTTTCAATTTATGGTATTATTAAGATTCAGCAGCAGCATTAACCCGCACGAAGGATTGGCTCAGAGGAAGCGTGCTGGAGCCTTAAATGAGAGGTCGATGTATTGAAAGCATTCTAAGAGATTTCCCTTAACAGAGCGATATTTTGTTACTTTGACAGTAAGAACTGTTTTTGCTCACATCGTCTTCACATCAGTCTCTTGCTCCAGTAAACACTCCAATCCAGCGTACATTGCTTCCATTCCAACACAGAAACGCGTCGTATTCTCTGTCCATCTGCGATAATCTGAATTGGCAACGTTATTCTTTGAATGGAGAAATATAGCAGGGACTTGTTAGTGCAGCTGCGATCTATTGGGCTAGTAATCTTTGGAGACTGGAACGTGGCAGCTGCTGTTATTTAAATTCGATGAATAAAATCTGGAAAATAAACCCAATCTCAGGAACAGAGACAATAACTTTAATATGCTTAAAACTCATTCATTCATGTCCATTCGAAAGGGAAATCTGCAGACCATAACGAGTCCTGTCAACATGTGACTCCAGACCCACAACAATATGGTTCAACCATGAATGCCCTCTGACTCAGTTCAAGGAGAACTAAGAATGAACAATTGCCCTTTAAACCAATGATAACAAAATTCCGTGGGAGAATAAGGAAGAATAAAAATACATGGACAACTGGGAAAATGGGAATCGTGTCTGTGTGGAGTCGAATTCAACTGATTATCGAACTAAATAGACAAAAGGATACCCGCAGCGCCAATATGTCAGAGCCATGGGGTGACTGCAGTAAGGGATTCAATTAACCGCTTCGGTGTAAACTCACTTGCTCAGTCACAGTGCGGACAGGTCATTCACCACTCCCACACGTGAGAAGTGATCCTTCAGGAGACCAACGGACAGAGTCACCAGCAAGTTTACAAATGACAGCAGGTGTTTGATTCTGCTAATCCCAACCAGCAATGAACCATGCTTGGATATGTGTTTCCAGTGAAGTTCCACTGTTTTCTGATGTCGACCAATAACTTAGAATTAATTGTAGGAGCCATGATTCAGAAAGTTGCTGATGATGCAACAATTGGTTGTGTAGTTGACTATGACGAAGAATGTCAGAGACTTCAGGGATATATCAATCAGATCGAAAGGAAAAATGGCGAATGGAATTGAATCCAGACCAATGAGTGTTAACGAAATTGGGGAGATGAAACAATAACAGTCAGTATTCTGTGTGGTGTAGACGGACAAAGAGATCTTGGAGTGGACATTCATGATCGCTGAACATCAATGGACACAGGGGAATCAGTTGGATGGAAGTGCGTACTGTAGATGTTGGAGATCAGATTCAAGATTAGAGTGGTTCTGAAGAAGCACATCAGGTCAGGCAGCATCTGAGTTGCAGAAAAAAAAGTGACGTTTTGGGCAAAAGGCCTTCATCAGGAATAAGAAGGGGAGCAGCGAGGTTGACAGATAAATGGGAGGGGTGTGACTTGGGAGAATTTAGCTAAGAGTGCATTAGGTGGATGGAGGTGGGGTAAGAGTGTTAGGACCGAGTCGAGGGTGGAGCGGATAGGTGGGATGGATGATAGACAGGTGGGACAGGTCAGTAGGACGTTGCCAAACTGGAAGTTTGGAACTCGGGTAAGGTGTGGGGGGAGGGGAAGTGAGGAAACTGGTGAGGTTCACATTGATGCCATGGGGTTGAAGTGTCATGAGATAGAAAATGAGATGTTCTTCCTCCAGGCGTCGGGTGGTGAAAGAGTGGCGGTGGAGGAGGCCCGGGATCTGCATGTCCTCGGGGAAGTGGCGGGGGGGGAGTTGAAGTGTTCAGTCACGGGGCGTTGGGGCTAATTGTTGCCATTTTCCTGGAGATGTTCTCTGAAGTACTCTGGGAGATGGTGTCCGGTGGACCCACTGTAGAGGAGATTGCATCAGGAGCAACAGATGCAATAAATGGCATGTGTGGAAGTGCGGTGAAACTTTGATGCATGGGGAAGGCTTCCTTGGGACATTGGGCGGAGGTGGGGGTGTGTGGGCGCAGTTTTTGCAATTCGTGTGGTGGCAGAGGAAGGTGCTGGGAGTGGATGGTGGGTCAATGGACGGCGTGGACTTGACGAGGTAGTCGTGGGGGGAACGGTCTTTGTGGAAAGTGGATAGGGTTGGGGAAGGAAAAATATCCCTGGAGGTCAGTGTTACTGATATTTTTTACAAACCCACTTACTCCCACAGCTATCTGGATTACACCTCCTCCATCCCATCTCCTGCACAAATGCTATCCTATGTTACCAACTCCTCCACCTCTGCCGCGTCAGCTCCCAGAGGACCAGCTCCACCACAGAACACACCAGATCGCATCCTTCTTTAAAGACTGGAATAACCCTCCCATGTAGTTGAAGATGCCCTCTAACGCATTTCATCCATGTCCCGCACATCCATTCATGAACACCACACCTACAAACACAACAACAACAGAAAAAGGACAGAGGAAGGTCTTCACTTTCCATTCCACCAACCTCCGGATAAATCACATCATCTGCCGACATTTTCGCCACCTCTAAATTGACCCCACCAACAGGGATATATTTCCCTCCCCAAATCTATCAGCTTTCCTCAAAGACTTTTCCCTCCGCGACTACCTAGTCCTGTCCACACCCTCCAATGACCCACCATTCCCTCCCGGCACCTTCCTCTGCCACCGCAAGAATTGCAAAACCTGCACCCACATCTTCCCCCTCAACTCTGTCCAAGACTCCAATGGTGCCTTCCACATCCATCAAAGTTTCACCTGCACTTCCACACTTGTCATTTGTTGTATCTGCTGCTCCAGATGCTTTCACCTCTTTATTGGGGAGACCGGATGTCTTCTGAAAGTGCACTTCAGAGAACATCTCCAGGACACCTGCAAGACACAACTCCACTGCCACATGGCCAAACATTTTAGACTCCCCCTCCCACTCTCCCCAGGACATGCAGGTCCTGGACCACCGCCATCGCCACTCCCCCACCACCCGACGCCTGGAGGAAGAATGCCTCATCTTCTTCCGTGGGACATTTCATCCCTGTGGCATTAATGTGAATTTCAACAGTGTCCTCATTTCCACTACCCCATATTACCCCAGCTCTAACCTTCCATCTCAGCACCGTCCACCTGACCTGTCCCACCTGTGTATTTTCATTCCCACCTATCCACGCCACCTTCGACTCTGACATATCAACTTCACCCCCCACCTCCATCCAGCTACTGCACTCTCAACTGCCTTATCACCAGAACCCCCTCCCATTTATCTCTTCAACCCAGAGGCTCCAGGTCTCATTCCTAATGAAGGGCTTTTGCCCGAAACGTAGATTTTTCCTCAGATGCTGCCGGACCTGCTGTGCTTCTCCAGCACCACTTTCATCTTGAGGTGAACCAGTTGATTGAGAGAGTTTTTGGATATTTTCTGTTGTTGACCACGGGCTGTGGACGATATCAGAACTTTAGCAACCACCAGCTGAGGGAATAGCTAAATGACTGAGCACAAGTCTGGTCACTGCATTAATCAACATTTATTAAATTTTAAGATAAAAGATTGAAGGCTGAAGTATGCAACTTCGCCCATCAAGACTGCTTCATCACTCAATGAGTTTATCACTGATTCCTTTCCATGTCACGGCGCAATGGGCCTTGGAAGGGAACTTGCAAATCGTGCCGGTTCATTGCATCTTCCAACCTTGTCCTTATAGTCAGTACAGCTGACTCCATTCTCCTGCATTGCCTTCAGCTTTGAAGGTTCTGTCAAAAATGCCCGGATGACTTACTCTAGTGCATCGTGTAGTTCGTGCACTCTGCTGCAATTGTGCCTTAGCGGTGAAGGGAATAAACATTCAGGTATTGAATAGGGTACAATCAAGTGACAGCATTGTCGTGGATGGTGTCCAGTTCCTTAAGTGTTATTGAAGTTACGCCCATCTACGCAAATGCAGAGAGTTCTGTTCCACAGCTCATTTATGCCTTGCAAACGGCGTCGGATTCACGGAGCAATGAGTTGAGTTTATAATCAAAAACTGTCTACCAACGGACATGTTTTTGTTATCAAAATTTTTATATAGCCAGTCTCAATTCGGTTTTCCTAAACACTAGCTCCGTGGACGATTATTAAGGGGGATTAGGTCACAGTAAAGCAATTGAATGTCAATGGGATATGATTAGATTCTTATTTGTCATGTTATCATTACTCTATTTCGTCCTTGTGTGGACCAATCTGATTCCAATCGCTATCTGATTTCAAGTTCCAATTCACGTCTGTCTTTGAAATTTCAACCGTTGCCTCACAGAATTTTCTCCACCTGCCTTAATAATATGTAAGGACACTGCAGGGGACAGCAGAGATTTACGAGGATGTTGCCAACACTGGAGAAAATGGAGCTACGTGGCATGATTGGTTAGGCTGGGATTATTCTCCTTGAAACAAAGGAGGCGGAGGGGAACTCTATAATCACATAATAACATTTATAAACGTTCAATATTCATGGGATCTTGACAGGGTAACTATGGGCAGGTGGTTTACCTTCGGGTATGAAGAGCGCACCAGAGGACATTAACTCACAATTAGTTATTGCCTAATTTATTAAGAAATGAGGAGTAATTTCTTTGCTAAGGGGCCAATGATTCTGTGCAACCTTTACAGAAACTGTTGTTGAGGCTGAGTTGTTATGTATTTTAAAACTTTGCCAAATAGATATTTAACCAAAAAGACGATGAACCTCTGACGAGGTAGGGCAGGAGAATGGAGTTGAAGATGATCAGATCAGCCATGATTTCATTGAATGGTGGAGCAGACTCGATGGGCTGAATGGCCGACTTTTAATCCGACATCATTTGGTCTAACACATTATTTTATTGATAAATTTAGAATTCTGAGTGGATGGGATGAAGTGATAGAAAAGGCTTCTCAAGCTGATCATACAGATCAGGAACTAGACTCACAAGCTCATGAACAAGAAATTTGCTGTGGCCTGGAGACAACAAATGGCACTGGGCACACCGCAGATGGGTATGTGCAGAAGTTGTGATTGCTAAAGAAAATTGGTGGAACTAATATTGTTGGCATCTTGGTGATCACGCTGGATGATGGATCGCGGTGTGATTCACACAGCAATTGTTTGTGAAAGAATGAAAAGTTTGTTTCATTGGAGAAGATTTAAGCAGTTCCAGTTCCAATTGACTGTTTGAAATACTGATCAGACCTTCGTGTGGAGTTCAAAGTTTGTGCGAAGATTTGTAGCTCGGGTGCTCGTTGTTGTGGTTCTGTTCGCCGAGCTGGAAGATTTTGTTGCAAACGTTTCGTCCCCTGGCTAGGCGACATCATCAGTGCTTGGAAGCCTCCTGCGAAGCGCTTCTTTGATGTTTCCTCCGGTGTTTATAGTGGTCTGTCCCTGCCGCTTCCGGTTGTCAGTTTCAGCTGTCCGCTGTAGTGGTTGGTATATTGGGTCCAGGTCGAGGTGTTTGTTGATGGAGTTTGTGGATGTACTAAGGATAGCTGGTCGTGTCGTTTCGTGGCTAGTTGATGTACATCAACTAGCCACGAAACGACACGACCAGCTATTCTTAGTAGCCACACACGCAGACAACAAGCAACATGAATTCGACTGGAACAACACTACTATCATAGGGCAAGCCAGACAGAGAACAGCCAGGGAATTCCTAGAGGCATGGCATTCATCCACAAACTCCATCAACAAACACATCGACCTGGACCTAATATACCAACCACTACAGCGGACAGCTGAAACTGACAACCAGAAGTGGCAGGGACCGACCACTATAAACACCTGAGAAAACATCAAAGAAGCGCTTTGCAGGAGGCCCCCAAGCACTGATGATGTCGCCTAGCCAGGGGACGAAACGTTTGCAACAAAAACTTTGTGTGGAGTGTTACGTCAAAATACAGATTCACAATCCTGCTGGATAAACTATTGCTCTCGATCTCTCCTTATTTGTTTCTCTTTCATTCGATGTAAATTCATAGAAAGTCTAGATGGAATGCAGGAAGGAAAGAAAAGTTGCACTCGTTTACATTATACCAATTTAACTTACAACAGAATCAAATTGGTTTATTTCGACTTTGATGTGGTATCAATTTATCGCAGATCTCTGGTGCAATGAAGGGCAAGAGCAAGATTTTCCATCTAATGTACACTAAAGATGCGAGGCACAAAGGAAAACCTCAGCTGCGTTTGCTAGAAGTAACAACCAGAGTAGGATTTGTACCCACGTGTGCACAATGAATTGACCCTGGATTTATAGGACTTATTAGATCCGTAATTCCAGATATTTATTGAATTCCAATTCTAACACCTAGCATGGTCGGAGTCAAACCCGAGTCCCTGGTGTCTGAATTAACAGTCCAGTGGGAAGAGCACTCGGTCATTGTGGAAAACCGGTGAAACTGATCTTTTCCAATGAAGTCGCTTTTCCCCGATACTGTCCTGTCAATTTCCTGAGCTTGACCCTCCAATAATATCTGGTCAATGTCAGTAAAAGCTGCTACATGAACATTGATCTCACAACAACGGTCACCAAATGGATCAACTGGTCATCTGCCCCGATCGTGGGGTTGGGGCACTTTCACCCAGCAACAGTGACCGCAGCAGCACAGACTGAAAGGTATCAATGGGAGAGTCAGTGTTAGTTTCTGCAGTGCCTTAATGAAACAGGAAATGTCTCCACAACCACATGATAAAAGAGCAGCGCTCCGAAAGCTAGTGTTTCAATTAAACCTGTAAGACTATAACCTGCTTTTGTGTGATTTTTAACGTTGTACACCACAGTCCAATACTGGCATCTCCAAAATAATGAAATGGGGGTGTGGGACGAAAAGTTGGGTTTGTGATCATAGGAGGGAAGAAATCTCTGAGAACGGGTGGATTTGAATTCTGCCATATGAAACATAGATATGTGAGCGAGTAGAATTTGAAGGGAAAAAACCATCACCTTGGAGAAAATTACCATGTTAAAACAACTGATTCCTTTGTGTTTCACAAAAGCTGGGGCAGATAGAACAATTATTGCAGTGACTCGGATTCGAAACAAAGTTGCTGCAGCCGCAAATCAGAGTACTAACCACTATACAATAACATCAAACCACAGACGAGCACACTGACAGCGGATAATAATACAGTAGCATAGGAAATGTTAGGCAGCGTACCAAATGCACAATATCAGTGCTTAACGAACAGTGGCAGATATGCAGGAACTCAGAATTGGTTGACCGTTTAATATCATTGCCCCCAGAGTCTGTGATGATTCCATCATTAATATACTGAAGGCTGAGATAAATAGATTTCTCTAAAACATTAAAGATTCCGGGGACAGTGCCAGTTTTATTGAAATGTATGCTGCAATATCAATGCAGTTTAACATTGGTTACTTCACCAGTTTCCCCACACAAGGCAGTAACCACTGCTGTCACATATTCCCAATTCCCAGCCCCAGAATCAGAGGAACTGAGTGGCGCAGTCACGTAGATCCAACTGGAAATCGGGATGGGAATGAGATCGTAGAGCTACTCGATGGCTCCAGTGACACAACCGGTGAATGCACGGTACTTCTATGACGGTTTAGAGGCGTAAGCAATTCCGAGGTTGGGAGTGCGGGGCAGAAGGGAAAATTTGTTCCCTTTTATAAAAACATAGCAATCTACAGAGCAACTTGCTGAGACAGCTGAGTGCCACAACTGGAGCTTGGGCGGCTGGTTTGAAGTTTGATTTTGCTTCACTCTCACCCACATTCCTGGAATGAATTGCTTTCGCAATTTTTCTTTCCAATTGTTTGATATCTCCCTGCAGTCTGCGGCTTTCTTCCTCATGGTTGCTTGCATGACTAATTGTTGTATGATCTGCACACTGCTAAATCACAGCCACTACAAGTAAATAGGAATCATTGATCGATATGAGAAAACAGTGGAACTCACAGCAGGCATGCTTTGTAAGTTTGCAGGCGACACCAGAATTGTAGATAGTGAGGAAGATTATCTAAGATTCAAAAGGATCTTAACCCAACGAGTCATTGGACTGAAATATGTAACATTGAGGTCAATCTGGGTAAATGGAAGGTATTGCATTTTGGTACAACAAAAAGAGTAGGGCTTATACAGTTAGTGATAGGCCTTTGCGTGGTGTTGGAGAACACGAAAGCTAGTGGTGCAGTTACATAATTCTTTGTAGTTTGTATCACATAGAGACAGGATGGTTAAAAGCCATTTGCCCTCTTCCCTTCATTGCTCAGTCCTTTGTGTATCGGAGTTGGGACGGTATGTTGAAGTTTTGCAGGACATTGATGAGGCCTCTTCTGGAATATTATGACCAGTTCTGGTCGCCCAGTTGAAGGTATGATATTATTCAGCTGGAGCACGTTCAGAAAAGGTATGCACGCATGTTGCCGTGTGTGGAAGGTTTGAATTATAATGAAAGGCTGGATAGGCTGAGACTATTTTCAGATACCAGATTGGGGTGCTGGAAAACCACAACAGGTAAGGCAGCATGCGAGGAGCAGGAGAATCATTTTTTTGCGCAAGTGTCATTCATCAGGCTCTTGCCCGAAACATCGATTCTCTTGCTCCTCAGATGCTTCCTGACCTGCTGTGCTTTCCCAGCACAACAGTTCTGACCTCCTAAGTGAGACTGTTTTCACTCTAGGTTAGGGGTTTGAGCGGCGACCTTATAGAAGTTTATGAATTATTGAGAGGTATGTTAGAGTTAACGATAGCTGCCTTTCCCAGGAGGGGCATTTCAAGACTAGACGGCTTATGTTTAAAAGGAAAAGAAAGAGATTTTAAAAAGAAAGACATGTGACGCATTTTTTTTAGAGAAGGTGTTTTACGTGTGCAATTAACTTGCTAAGGAAGCGATGGATGAGGGTACATTTGCAAAGTTTAAAGGACGATTTGATCCAAACATGAATGGGAAAGTGGGATTTTTAAAATAAATTTATTCATGCCTAGTACATCAGTTATTTCCCAGAGTACAGTTAAGGGTCAACCACAATATTATCCATCTGGAGTCTCCTGTGGGACAGAGCAGAGGAATATGACAGTTTGCTTTCTGAACTGACATGAGTGAATCAGATGGGGGTTTCCACACAACTGATTAAGGTCATCACGATACTCTGCAATTCCAGGTACTTATTTAATTCAAATTCCACCATCTGTCATGCCAGGACCTGGACCATTTGTCCCCAAAATATTACCTGGGTTTTTGGATTAACAACACAGTAATAAAACTACAAGGGCATTATAACCACTCAACGGGTACAGGAGGAAGCAGATGGGAGTAGGTTACTTTGGTAGTATGTTCAGCATGGATTGGTTGCTCTGACGGGCCGGTTTTCATGCTGTGTGACTCTATGATTGACGCTATAGAACAAATAGCTGGTTGGGATTAACATTAGCATTGACAGCATAAACGAACACCTGATGGGATATGTAATCCTGCTGGCGTCTCCGGAGGTTGTTTTGCTCAGTGATCCCTTCCCACACACGGGACTGGTGAACGGCTTGTCCACAGTGTTACTGATTAAATGAGTTTCCATTTCTGTGGTTAATTGAATCCCTTTAAGCAGTTCCCACATTGTCCTGCGTTCTCTGTGGTATCGGCGTCCTTTTTTCTACCCAGGGTGAACAATCCTTTCACATTCTGTCCACACAGATACGAATCCTGTTTTCCATGTTGTGAATGTGTTTTCATTGTTTCTCGTTAACCCACAGGGTGTGAGTATCACTGGTCAGGACAACATTTATTCTTTGCCCCTCGTTCGTTGCTGTCTGGCTACACCACAAACCCGGGTGCGATCCCAGCCTCGGGTGTCTGTCTGTGGGCAGTCTGAATATTCTCTGTGTGTTTGCGTTTCTATTCCACCCTCTGACCAAAGATGCACCAGTTACAGGGATCAACAATGGGAAATGCAGGCTTATGGGATAGGGAATACCGTGGGGTCTGGTGATATGCGCTTCGGAGGGACCATGTGGAGTGGAAGGGCAGACGAGCATGCTTCCCCACACGGTGGGGATTCTTGAATTAACGGTCAGCTAATGTTTTTCTGGTAGTGGCATCTTTCGTAGACATCTTTGTCTTGGATAAAGATGGTGGAATCCTTGCATAAAGGACATGAATGAATGGGATTTCAGGAAATTAAAGTCATGATCTCTGTTTCTGAGGTCAGGCTAGTATTCCAGGTTTTATTCGTCGAACTTAAACATCACCGTTTCCGTGTCCCAGTCACCACGGAGGACTAGTTTAAAATATCACCGCAACACCACCTTCTCCAGGTTGAAGTCTTTACTGTTTGGAAGAAACTGATTCTGAGCTGATGCATGCAAAAGCAGCTGCCAACGTCAGAGTCGAAAACAAATCCAAATAGCAAAATCATCTTTTAAACCCACCACTGCAAGGTTAAGGGCTCAACACGCTCCAGTTGTGCCACTCAGCTGCCTTAGCAAGATGCACTGTAGATCGCTATGATAGTATAAACGGGGACAACTATTCTCTTGATCAAGAGCACACTCAACCCAGCAATTTCGTGCGCCTCTATACCCTCATATAAATACTGCATGCTCACCTATTGCATCACTGGAGCCAGAGAGTAACTCTGTACACTCATTCCCATTCCCATTCTGGTAGATTTGGGCGACTGTGGCGCAGTTTCTCTGATTCAGAGACTGTGAACTGGGATTATGTGTGATTATCTGTAATACTGGTTCCTGCCTTGAGGAAGCTGGTGAAGTCGTCGATGTTAAGCTAAAATGCATTTCAACAATATCTTGTAGTGTCCTCCGAATCTTTGATGTATTGTGGAAATCGATCAATCTCAGTTTTCAACATTTTCATTCTAGGAAACTCCACAGCCTCTGAGGACATCGAACTGAAAGATTCAGCTCATTCTCAGTTCCCATATGTCTGTCACTGTTCGCTGGGTACTGATATTGTACATTTGCTGTTCTTCCGAACATTTCCTCTGCTAGTATACTTATTGCTGCTTGCAAGCATCTTGTTCTGTGGGTGCTATGATCGTGGTTATCGGTATTTTTGCATTGTGACCACAGTAATCTCGATTTGAAACCAAATCACGGTACTAAGTGTTCTCGCCGTTGTTCTTTTTGTGACACATGCTAAGAAATTAATTGTTTTACCTCAACTTCCGCTCACTCACATCTCTGCGTTTCATGTATCAGGATTCAAACACACCCATTGTCGGAGATTTCTCTCCTGCCCACGATCATTAAACCTCCTTTCTGTCCTCCCCCCATTTCTCTGAGGCAATGCACAATCTATCACTGTCTTTCACATTCATACTGTTCTGTCTGTGCTGCTGCTGTGGTGACTGAAGATCCCACCATCGGGACCTTCAAAGAAGTCGATCCATTTGGATTCCGCGGTTGTGAAATCAATCCCATGTAGCAGCTTTTACTGACATAGGCCAGAGACAATTTGAGCGTCAGGCTCATGGAAATGACCCAGGGCAGTTTTGGTGAAAAGACATTTTATTGGAAAAGATCAGTTTTTATGGCTTTCTGTATTGGTCTTGTGATAATTTCATAGGACTGATAATCCAGAGACCAAGGTAATAGTCTGGGTACTCGGGCTTGAGTCCCACTATGTCATGATTGTCAAATTTGGATTCAAAAAATATCTGCAATGAAGAATCTGATGACTACTATGATCCATTGACAATTGTTGAAAAAAAAATCTGTTCCACTGATGTCATTTCGGGATGGCGTTTGCTATCCTTACTTGGCCTGGGCTGCATGTGACTTCAGGCTCATAGAAATATGGTTGAGTCTCAACTGCCCTCTGGGCAATTCGGAATGGGTAATAAATTCTGCTTAGCCAGAATCGCCCTCATACTAATCCAGAAATTTTAAAACAAATGCTCATTAGGCTCAAGCAAGAGTGTTGTGTGCAGTTTTGCAGGGATGTGATCACACTGAGAAAATTGCAGGAGATATTTACCGGGATACTGTTTGGGCTGAAGAATTTCAGTTGTGAAGAAAGACAGGACAGAGTGGAGTGTTTGTCGCAGTGCAAAGGAGATGTATACAAGACATTATTGAGTTAGGATATGGACAGGGTTGACAGAACGAGTTCCCCATTGATGGAGGGATCGATCACCAGGGTCCAGAAACTTAAGGAGAAAGACAGAAAGATTTGAGAAGATGTGCGAAAAAGCTTTATCAGCCAGTGGGTGGTTGGAATTTGGAATACACTATCTGCATTTTTCAGAGCGGCAGAAACCCTCATAACCTGAATAAACATTCAGATGTGAACTTTTGATTCCAAGACATATAAGGCTGTAGGGTGAGCATTGTGAAATGGGATTCAGTTCATTAGGCAGTTGTTTTTGACAAGTGCGGCCACATTTGGTTGAAGGGCCTCCTTTGACACTCTTGTCCTCGGTAGTATAATGGTTAGTGTCCCCGCCTGTCACAGGGCTCAATTTTCCGCTGGGGACAGTGTAAACGTTTTAAAACTGTCGCTCCAGTCCCAAGTGCGGGTATTGATACCTGTCCTTCCATTCTCGATGGGACATATCACAGGAAGGACAGTGCTGCCTGAATAAAGGTGGGGAAGGACTGCAGCTCTCAGGGAGGCAGAGTGTCAGTGAACGGCCAAACACGTGACTTCTGCAAACTGCACCTTGTGACTGTGTTGGAATGAAAAGCATTTGACAGACTTGTTCCGGATTGAAGTTTTTTTCTAGAAGCAGGAAGCTGGGGAAGAAACAACATTAACACATTCAAATATGAGTGCAGAAACATTTCCCGCAGCACGAATGAAATTGTGAAGGACAGAGTAGCGTTTCGATACATAGAATTTGGGTTCTTTTGTTTTGATCAGATTTACCAGGGTATAAAACCATTAAAAAGTGATACAGCATTTGCTCAATACGATGGAACATTGTCTCAGTAATTCGCACTGCTGTTCAGAGGGAAGGTTAGGTTGATTGGCAAAGTTAAATTGCCCTCTCGTGTCCAGGGAGTGAATTAAGAAAGTTAGGTGATTTTGCCATGAGTAACGCGGGGATAAGGTCAGAGGTCACAGGATGTCAGGTGAAACTCCAACAGGTTTATTTGAAATCATAAGGGGGAGGGATTCCCCTTCTTTAGGTGAAATATAAGGAAATAGGGAGGGGAGCTAGGTCTGCGTGAGATGCTCATAGAGAGTCAACACCGACTCGATTGACTGAAATGTTCTTTCTGCACTGTAGGATTCTGTGATTCTATTGGAGAGGATAATGATGTTGTTTACTGGGGTGTAAAGCCATTATAGACTATACTGATGGGGATGTACTGAGGATGAGATTTTATTCACTTGTCTTCTTGGAAAATTGAGAACAGTTATCCCTGAACCAAGGAAGGCTTAATGGGTTTTTTTCAGGTTATGAAATGTTTGGACAGAGTAAATAGGTGGAAAATTCCCTCTTTCAAGTCAGTAAACATCTAGATGTCAGACATTCAATACCTTTGATAAAACCTCTGAAGGACAAAGCAATGATGAGAACAGAATCGCTGTCACTCCGAGAATCTGTTTTTCAAAATATTTGGAAAGGCACATTTGGTGACATACAAGGAATAAATTGCACAAGGAGAGAGACAGCGTGTGGCTAGGTAAAGGTGCAGAGGTGGGATGTAGTCGGTCGGAAGTTGAGGGGAAACAATGTCTAAGTTGGTTGACTTTAAATTTAAACAAATTTCATTAATGTGTGCAGCTGAATAAGATTCGGTTCCAAAACTCTGCATTTTGAAAGATTTCGCATAATATTCCACCTAAAGCATTGTAAATGGAACTGAGTAGATTTTTATTTATTGTGAAGGAAAGATATTACATCATGAATAGGAAGTGACCAGTTGCTTGGAGATCGACTTCCTGCTTTCATCACATGCGTTAAGGATGTGAGAACAAACACCATGATGTTTGGTCCATTTAATACTCAGTGAAACCCTACAAAGCAACGAGCAACAAAATTGGTGGGCTTTCTTTAGCACTTTATCCCTCTGTTTTTCTAAGCAGTATATTCCTTAAGCTGAAATAAAGTCAGAGCAAATTTGAATACATCAATCGTTCCAATGAAATATATCTAATTCACTTCTGATTATTACAATGAACATTGTGAGGTTTCAGCAAAATTAAAATGAAACGAACAAATCAGCATTTCTTGCAATTTAATCCAATTCAGGGTCAGCCACATGAGAAAGGCCATTGAGCGACAACATCGCCTTTATTTCACTCACCATGGCAGCTTCTTCACTTGAGCGAGAAAGTGACAGAAGATATTATGAGTCAAATGTAGGTGTAAATATGACGGAAAATTCTTGTCCTGTTTCATTCTGACTCAGTTCTGACTTAATGTATTAATGACAGCTATTCATTCTGACCAGCATGGCTATTTATTGGAATTTGCTGTTATTATAATTCTAGTGAAAGCAGAAACACAATGGCGTGGATTCAATTCCTCTCTGGAACTTTCTCATCCTTGACTTTCACCACATGTAACATGATCAGGTCGCATGTCACCCCACTACAAAATGTGCAGAGGAGACCGAGGGATTATGGTAGTGGGTTATTATACCGCTGTGCTCCACATTCAAGGGTTCGAGTCACACTCTGGTTGCTAACTTTACGCACCGCTCTAGCAATTTTCCTTTGCACCTCACACTCTGGTATACACCGGATCGAGAATCGTGTTCTTGCCCTTCACTGCACGGGAGATTCACAAATAATCGACATCACATTAAAGTCGAAATGTAGAGTGAGACATTCTATTCAATTGTAAATGAAATTGGTGTAATGAGAAAGAACGCATTTTTCTTTCCGCCCTACATTCCATCTTGACTTTCTTTGAATTTACATCGAAAGAAAGAGAAAAAATAACAAGAGATCGGGAGCACAAGTTTATCCAGTGGGGTTGTTCATGAGTATTTTAACCGAACACTTCACTCACAGATCTGATCAGTATTTCAAACAGTCACTCGGAATTGGAACCGCAGAAAAAATCTCCAATGAAAGAAACATTTCATTCTTTCACAAATGTGTGCTGTGTGTGCATGATACAACAATCCATCATCCAGCGTGATCACTGACTTGCCAACTGTATAAGATCCAGCAACTTCCTTCAGCAATCACAGCTTCTGTGCACAGCCACCTGTGCTGTGTCCAGTGTCATTTGTTGCCCCCAGGTCACAGCACATTTCTTCTTCCTGAGTTTATGAGCCTTGTTCCTGATCTGCCTGATCTGTTTAATAAACCTTTTCTGTCACTTCATCCCATTCCCTCACAATTCTGATCTTACGAATAAAATAAGGCGTTAGACAAAATGTTAAACCAAGTGGAAGTATGCTATTCAGCCCACGGAGTCTGCTCAACTATTCAATGAACTCATGGTTGATCTGATTTGGAGATGCCGGTGTTGGACTGGGGTGTACAAAGTTAAAAATCACACAACACCAGGTTATGGTCCAACAGTTTTAATTTGAAGCGCACTAGCTTTAGGAGCGATGCTCCTTCATCAGGTGATAGTCACTCCGAAAGTTACTGTGCTTCCAATTAAACCTGTTGCACGATAACCTGGTGTTGTGTGATTTTTAACATAGTTGATCTGATAATCTTGAATTTCTTTCTGCTCACTTCGCTCGACAAAGTTTCATCATCTTTCTGATTGACTATCTGGCACAGTTTGCAAAAAAACCCAACCACACAGTCTCAACAGCGGTTACCGGAAACTGCCACAGATTCTTTGACCACTGAGCAAAGAAATTACTCCTCATTTCTGAATTAAATGGGCAATATCTAATTCTGAGATTATGTCCTCTGGTGCTGTCCTCAGAGCATGGAGCAAACCACTTGCCTGTAACTGCACTGTCAAGATCCCACGAATATTGAACGTTTGTAATTGTTGTTATGTGATTATAGAGTTCCCCTCCTCCTCCTTTGTTTCAAGGAGAATAAACTCAGCCTAACCAATAATTCCACAAAGTTCTACTGTATACAGAGTTAGCAACATGTTAGTAAGTCTGCGCTGTTCCTTCCAGCGTCCTTACATATTATTAAGACAGGTGGAAAAATTTCGGCAAGGAAACGGGTTGAAATTTCAGGCGCATACGGGAATTGGAACTTGAAATCAGTAAGAAAGTGATTAGAATCGGGTTGACCCACAGAACCACCAAATACAGCGATGATAACTCTGACAAATGAGCATCTAATCATATTCGATTGACAATGGCTTCGTTGTAATTGAATTCCTCCGTGTAATCGGCCTGGGAGCGAGTATTTAGGAGAAATAGAACCTGACCGCCCTTATAAAGAAGTTGACGACAAAAACATGTCCGTCGGTCGACTTTGTTTGATTATTAACTCAACTCTCAATTCCGTGAAGCCCACATCGTCCACAATGCACAATTTAGATGTTTAACAGAACTCGCTCCATTTGCCTAGGTGGGTGCAGCTTCAATACCACTGAAGGAACTGGGCATCCCCCACGACAATGCAGTCACTTAACTGTATATTGTTCAACACCAGAATATTTATTCCCTTAACTGCTAAGGCACAATTGCAGCAGAGTGCACCACATAGAAGATTTACTAGAGTAAGTCATCCAGGCTTTGTTGACAGAACCTTCAAATCTCAAAAACTGTACTGACTATAAGGACAAGTTTGAAGATGCACTGAAACGTCACCATTTGCAAATTACCGTCCAAGGCACATACCAGCATGACTTGGAGAGGAATCAGTGGTAAATTCATTGAGTGGTGAAGTAGTTTGATAGGCAAAGATTTATACTTCAGCCCTCTATCTTTCATCTTTCAATTTTTAAAAATGGACATTATTGCATGGACCAGACTTGTGCTCATTCCTTTAGTTGTTTCCTAAACTGGCGTATGCTAAAGAGCGAATGTCATCCACAGTCACTGGTCAACAATAGAAAATATCCAAAAACCTCTTGAACAACTGATCTCCTTGTCCCTGTCTTCAGGGATCTGTGAATGTCCACTCCAAGATCTCTTTGTTCCTGTACACCACTCAGAATCCTCACGGTTATTGTTACAACTCCCCAAATTCACTACCACTCATTGGTCTGGATTCAATTCCATTCACCACTTTTCCTTTCCACCTGATGGCCACATCCCTGAGGTCCCTGACATGATTCATCATAGTCAACTACACGACGATGTATCGTCAGTAAACTTCTAAATCATGACTCCTAAAAAAAAGTTTGAATTATTGATCTACATCAGGAAACAGTGGTACTTCACTGGGAACAAGCATCCAAACATGGTTCTTTGCTGCATGGGATGAACAACTGCCATGTTCCAATCTCCAAGGGTTGCTAGCCCAGTATCTCGCCACTACATTTGCAAATGACGCAAAGATTGGTGGAGTAGCCAGAAATCATAGGGGACTGTCAAAGAATGAAAGGAAATATAGATAGACAGAAGGGTTGAGCGGAAAATTGGCAAATGGTGTTCCATTCAAGCAAATCTGAGGTGATGATTTTGGGAAGTCTAATTCCAGAGCCAAGTATACAGTAAACGGAACAGCCTTGGGTAAACTTGATGAGAAGGGAGATCTAGGAGTTCAGGTTCTTTGTACCCTGAAGGTGACTGCACAGGTGGATAGAGTGGTCAAGAAGGCATATGGCATGCTTGCCTTCACCGGATAGGGCATTGAGTATAAGAGCAGGCAAGTCCTGCTAAAATTGTACAGAAGTTTGGTTCAGCCGTGTTTAGAATACTCTGTACAGTTCTGGTATCCAAATTACCAAAATTATGTGGACGTTTAGGAGAGAATGCAGAGAAGGTTTACGCAGATGTTGCCTGGTATGGAAGATGCAAACTCTGAAGAGAGGTTGAGTAGGTTACTTCTGCTTTCATTAGAATAAACGAGATTGCTGGGACCTGATTGAGGTCTACAATATCATGTAGTGTACAGACAAGGTGGCTAAAGATAAGCTTTTTTTCCAAGATGAGTAATTCAATAATGAGAGGTCACACGTTCAATGAGAGAGGTGAAACGTTTAAGGGAGATAGACATGGAAAGTATTTCACACAGAGGTTGGCAGGTGCTGGAATGCGTTGCCAGCAGAGGTAGTAGAGGCAGGCATGGTAGATTCATTTCAGTGCGCCTGGACAAATGCATGAGTAAGTGAGGAGCAGAGGGATACGGATGCTTAGAAATTGGGCGACATGTTTAGGTAGTTGATTTGGACCGGCTGAAGCTTGGCCGTCCAAAGGGCCTGTTCCTGGGCTGCACATTTTCTGTATTCTTTGTTCTTCTTTGTTCACTACACTACCAACTGTGGGTTACAGGTGAAGTAGTGTTACTTCTGCAATCATAATTACTTATGCAAGGTAAATGAACTCACACCAGTGCACAATTGTTTCAAGCAAGAGCTGAGTCAACAAGAATGAAACCTATGTGAAGGAAAATATAATTGTTTTCATATTAGCTAAAATGTGCATAAAGAATGGAAGGTGCCTGCAAACAATGGTAGATGGTACAGACAAATAGATAAGGTGCTGTGAGGGTGTAGGTTAAGCCAGATATGCTTGTACAAGCAGTAGTTATAAGCATTTGTTTCCCATTTCTGCAAAAAACAAACAAAAAAGAAACCCAATTAAAAGGTCTTAAGGTTCAATATGGTTGGGGTAAGGGAGGAAAAGTCACAAGTGGGGGAAATAGATCGCAGTGAAGGAGGATATACCTAACAATTGACCACAGCCAGGATGTGGTGAAAAGGCCAAGTAAAACCTGTACTTTGTTATGCACAAGGCCGGATAAGGCAAGAGAGAAACAATAGTAATGGGCACCGGGTTTGGAGTAGTGAATCCTATGTACTTGCTAAACTCTGCGAGTCTATTTCAGGCACCACGCTTGGAAGCGTATAATAAACATACTGTTTGCTTCATATCTTGTCTCGCATGAAATTATTGAAGTGAATGGGCTTAGTTTCTCACAATTGGGGGATCCTCCGCGATATTCTTCCATCACCGGGGGGAGTGGTTGGCCCTGGACACTGGGAAGAGGCCTCCCATTCACAATTGAGGAGCGGTTTATTGGCCCAGTTTTGTCCGCTCCCTTGGGCGGCTGGTACGAATCCCACAAGAGAGACATCTGAATCAGACAGTGAGAGGAGGTCGATAAAAAATATGGAAAAAAAAAGGGGCCAGGCAACTCTGTGCACAGACCAACGTCAGAAAACTGACTTTTAAGTATTAACTTGGTGGCCGTGAAAAGGGGTATTTAATCGCTGAGGGACTGGTGAGTGGCCCGAGAAATGGGGGGTCAGCAGAGTAAGTCGAACTGTCACGGAGTAAAGGAAGAAAAAGTCCCTGGTAACATTCCTCTTGAAAGTCCGTTGGGGAGGATATTGAGGGAATGGACAAGTAACACTTGTACAAGGGAAAAAGATAAAAAGAAAATGATTGAATATTGTTGTTTACTATGGACCAAAGAACCAATCCTCCATCCAGCTGTCTTCTGGCCAAAGTATGATTCGGATGAAGATTGGGTATGTCAGTATTTAGAATTGTATGTGAATAAAAAACAACCTTTTAGTCAAGAGGAGGCGGACTATGCGTCCTGTTGGAAGGGCAGTTTGGGAATGATGATAGTAAAGCCAAAGGATTCCCCCTTTGCCCCACCCAGTTCCTGGGATAGTTTTTCCTGTTTGCACTCCCGCCCACCCCCCGTACCATAAAATCAGATAAGGTGAAAATGGGGGAGGAGGAGAGACAGACAGACAGACAGGGACAGGGAATGGATGACCCACAAGAGGAGAATGAAGGGGCGGTGGACGGGGATGTTGTTGTTCCTGACCCTCAATCCACAACAAAAGGAAGGGAAGATAAAGTAGACGTAGAGGAGGTCTTTGGAGTATCTAAACGAAAGCCTAAGGGGGAAAACAAAATCAAAAAAGGGGAAGAATATAACGACTTATCCCGTTTCGGAGGTACCAATAGGGGACAAAGGTATTGGATTTTTAAATGCCCCCTCTCCAGTGGGGAGGTCAGAAAATTTAAAAAGGAGATGAAGGTCCTGGTAAAGGATCCGGTAGGGCTGTCTGAACAAATTGATCAATTCTTGGGACCCATTCTGTATACGTGGACAGAGTTAAAGTCTATTTTGAATGTACTATTTACTGGGGAAGAAAGGGGACCAGGAGCAGCCATTGAAATATGGGACAGGGAACTTCCCATTGGAGATGGGGATACTGAACAGGGAGAGACGGAGTTTCCTCTCAGAGACACCCAGCGGGAAAATAAAAACCCGGAGCATAGGGAAGAAATGATGGAATTGAAAGATCTGTTTCTAAAAGGAAGAAGAGAGGTAGTTCCGAAGCCGCAGAATTTGACTAAAGCCTTTGAGGTTAAAGAGGAGAAAGATGAGACACCCTCAGCTTTCTTGCAAAGATTAAGAGACTCAATGCGGAAATACTCTGGAATGAACCCTGAGGACCCAGTGGCACAGGGTCTTTTGAAAGTATATTTTGTGACAAAGGCATGGCCAGACATACAGAGAAAGATACAGAAGATAGAAGGGAGGAGTGAAACACCATTAGATGAATTATTAAGAGAGGCACAGAAAGTGTTTGCAAAGAGAGAGGTTGAGAGACAAAAACAGAATGCAAAAATGATGGTAGCTACGATTGATGAAGTAGTTAAGAAAAGAATGGAACCAATAATGAGCAACCGGAGCGGTGGGTGGCAGCATGTAGGACAGAGAGGATGAGGGAGAGAGAGAGGAAAAGGGGGAGCATTTGATAGAGGGTTCTGGCGACAGGGACAGAGATGGAAGTCTCCAAAGGCAGAATGCTGTGATTGCAGAAACTCGTGTATTTTAAGTGGGAGTGTACTGATCTACAAAGGGAAGAAAGGGCAATTCCGCTCATGAATTTTGATGAAGAATAGGGGTGTCAGGGGCTCCTGCCCCCGGGGAGCCACCAGGAACTCTTGATAAACTTGAAGGTGGGACCCTGTGGGGAAGAGGTAGTCTTCCTAGTAGATACGGGGGTAGCACGGTCATCACTGAATTTTAAACCAAAGAAAGTAGGAATGTCAACACGGTCAATTACTGTTTCCGGGGTAAAAGGGGAAGGGTTCACTGTTCCAGTATTTGAACCTATGATGATAGAAGTTCCGACGGACACAGTCACAGGGGAACTGTTGTATATCCCTGATATAGGAAGTAACTTACTAGGGATAGATTTAATTAACTCTTAGGACTGGAGATTTGAATTCAGGAAAAAGAATTAGTTGTACAAATGGCAATGTTGACAGAAGATGTGGAGAGAGAGATAGACCCTATTATATGGGCTAGAGAAGGGAATTGTGGAAAAATACAGATCCGTTCCCTAGAAATAACTTAAAAATGGAAAGGGGACGTTGTTTATGAGCGACATTATCCCATTTCCATAGAAGGTAAACGAGGACTGCAGCCAGTAATTGAGGGGATAGAGATGGACTGTTGGAGCCATGTATGTCTCCTTATAATATCCTAATTCTACCAGTGCGGAAATCTGATGGAACTTATCGATTGGTGCAGGATTTGAGAACATTGAATCGAATAGAACAGGTCAGGCACCCAGTGGTGCCAAACCCCTATACGTTATAAAGTAAGATCCCTCATGACCACAAATGGTTTAGTGTGATAGATTTAAAGGATGCCTTTTAGGCTTGTCCCTTGGCGGAGGAAAGTAGGAATTTGTTCGCCTTTGAATGGGAAAATCCCAAGACAGGACGGAAACAGCAATACCGGTGGACCACGCTCCCCCAGGGGTTTACGCAATCCCCGAATTTATTTGGATAGATGTTAGAACAAATATTGGAGAAATTTAGCAGCCCCAAGGGAACTACCCTGTTGCAGTATGTAGTCGACCACTTAGTAACAGGAAAGAGAAGAGAAAGAGTAGTAGAAGCCACTAAAAAAAAGTTGAATTTTCTGGGTCAGCAGGGACTGCGAGTATCTAAAAACAAAATACAATATGTGGAGCGAGAAGTGAAATACTTGGGACATTTAGTTAGTGAGGGAAAGAGAAAGGTAAGCCCGGAATGGTTAAAGGGAATAGTGGGGATTCCGTTGCCCAGGAATAAACGGAAATATCTTAATTGTTTGGGTTTAACTGGATATTGCAGATTGTGGATTAATTCTTATGCTCAAAAGACGAATAAATTAGATCTCAAACCATTAGAGGGGGAACCAAAGTGTCTGAGTTGGGAAGAAGAGGAAAAATAACAATTTAAGTAATTCAAAACAGATCTGATCCATGCCCCCATGTTAGCCTTACCTTCTCTAGATAAATCTTTCCAGCTCTTTGCTACCGTTGATAAGGGAGCGGCTTTGGGCGTATTAACCAAGAGGTGGAGAGGAATGAAACAGCCAGTAGCATATCTTTCGAAGCTCTTGGATCCAGTATCCTGGGGGTGGCCTGAGTGTGTGCAGGCCCTAGCTGCCACTGCATTGTTGGTGGAGGAAAGCAGAAAGCTTACATTTGGGGTGCCCTAATAGTAAGTACCCCACACCAAGTGAGAATGATCCTAAACCAAAAAGCTGGGCGATGGTTGACAGACTCGCGGATTCTGAAGTATGAGGCAATATTAATACAAAAGGATGATCTAGTGTTGGTCACGGACAATTGTTTAAATCCAGCTGCCTTTCTTTGGAAAGGGAAGGAGAATCTCCTCAGAATCCAGAGCACAACAGCCTTGACGTTATAGAATAACAAACTAAGGTCCGCATGGACCTGAGAGATGTTCCACTTCATGCAGGAGCCTGACTTTTTATAGACGGATCATCCCGGGCGACTGAAGGGAAAAGAAATAATGAGTATGCAGTCGTAGACGGGACGAAAGGTAGTGTGGTAGAGACAGGAAGGTTGTCAAATGGGTGGTCAGCTCAAACCTGAGAACTCTATGCATTGGAAAGAGCCCTTAGAAAATAAAGAGGGAGCAGCATACAGTGACTCAAATATGCATTTGGTGTTGTGCACACTTTTGGAAAGAATTGGCAGGAAAGAGGACTGATCAATAGCCGGGGGAAGTAATTAGCACATGAGGAGCTGATTAGACTGGTCTTGGAGTCCCTATTAATCCCCCGAGAAATAGCGGTTGTGCATCTAAATGGTCATCAGAAAGGAAATGAACCAAAGTTAGGGGGAATAGATTAGCCGATGAAGTGGCTAAGGAAGCAGGCCTGGACCCACAAGGAGTGCTGATTCATTCCCTAATACCTACTGTCCCTGATCCCCGGAAGCTCCTATACTTACTGAAAGAGAAGAAAAAGAATTGAAAGATTTTGGGGCTGAAGAAAACACCAGACGGGCAATGGATATTACCTAATGGAAGGGAAATGTTAAACAAAATGATGATGCGAGAAATTATGGCTGTCCTACATCAATTCAACCATTGGGGAGTACAAGCAACGTATCGTTTAGTTCTTAGGGAATATGGATGTAAAGGAATATATACAATTGCTAAACAAATATGTGAGGGATGTATAATATGCACAAAGGTAAATAAGAAAGTCCTGAGAAAACAGACCCCGGGAGGAAGAGACCCGGGATTGAGACCCTTCCAGAGTGTATAAGAAGATTATACTGAACTACCCAGAGTAGGAAAACTAAAATATATGCTGGTCATAGTAGATCATCTACCTGGTTAGGTTGAGGCATACCCTCTAGCTACTGCCACTGCAAGTGTGGTGTCTAAAACAATATTAGAGCACATAATTCCCCGATATGGGCTCGTGAACCATATAGATTCCGACTAAGGAACTCATTTTACCGCTAAAGTGTTACAGGGGGTAATGGAAGGTTTGGGAATTTTCTGGGAGTTCCATGCTCCATGGCACCCACCATCATCAGGAAGGCTTGAGAGAATGAACCAAACACTCAAACAACAGCTCTCTAAATTGATAATAGAAACCAGACTCCCTTGGAACAAATGTTTACCTATAGCTCTCTTGCAAGTACGAACAGCCCCAAGGAAAGATATGGGACTAACCCCGATGAAATCATATTTGGATTACCTTATCTGGGAAAGAACGGAGAATTGATAATTCCCGAAACTAAAGACTTGTTCTTAAAGAAGTATATACTGGGCTTGTCCGCCTCTTTGTCTTTCCTCAGGAAACAGGGTTTATTGGCACAGACTCCGCCCCTTGAATTCACCGCCCATCCCATCTGGCCGGGAGATTGGGGCTTAGTAAAATCATGGACAGAGACTAAATTGCAGCCGGGCTGGGAAGGGCCGTACCAGGATCCTTTGACCGAAACGGCAATAAGGACAGCGGAGAAAGGCTGGACTCACTACACACGGATCAAAGGGCTAGTAAAATGTCCAGTTGAGGAAGAAGTCTGGACAGCCGAATCAACGCAAGACCCGCTGAAACTCAGGCTGAAGCGACTGAGAGTAACTGATTATACAGTGGCGATACTAGCGCGGGATTATTTATGTAGGATTGTGTATTAAGGTTTTTTGTGCTTCAGCACAATTTTTAGAATGCTGGGGATGCTTAGAGTTATGATGCTAGCTCTCTTAGTATTGGGATTTTGTCAAATATAATTTTCATATGTGTTATTAACGGTACCTGAGTCTGATAATCAGCAAGCAATAGATCTGATGCATGTAACTTAGTAAATTGTGGGGATGTAGATAATCAGAGACAGTACCGCAGCTCAGAGATACATCTTAAGTCCATTGGGATGGTACTTGGTATAATGGTCTCGTCACAGTACACTGGGACCCCTTCCGACCAGTTTGCGATTGTCCCGATAAAAAGTGTAACCCAATATACCTAATGATAAAGAAAACCACATGGCTCAAAGCAATTCTGGGAGGTTGGGGGGTGGGGGGGGGGGGGGGAGGTGGACACTTATGAAATACAATTAGATGAAACATTTGGGATAGAAATGTAAGCAAACGAGAAGGATTTCTCGGGCTGCTGTTTTCAAATTAGCGTAGGACAGGGAAAACGGGCAGAACTATTGGATAATAAGGTACAACCTTTCACCCCTCCCGATGATCCTAAAGTAGTAAAAATTATAGAGATGAAGGACTTGAAACAGACCATCAAAATAGAAACTGGATTACGGGGATGCAAATGCCTGGGTTGAATGGTTAAAGTATAGTGTAAAAAGTCTGGACAGGAGCAATTGCTATGCATGTGCCTCCAGTAGGCCAGTGGCCCAGGTGGTTCCCTTTCTGCTTGAGTGGAAGTGAGACAGGAAGGACATGAAATGTATGATAGCCCTGTATCAGGATAAGACTGCATGGAATGATAGGAATTGTACCTCCCTATCTCTTATTTTCGCTCCCTTGGAGAAGAAAGATTCAAAAGCCCCCCTATGTTTTCAACCGCAGTTGGAAATCACACGTCGTGTGTGGGTAGACGAGGTACAAATCGGTCTAGAGATTTGGGGAAGCTGAAAGTATGTACAGAGATTAAGAATGTCACCGAAACGGACAAGGGAGGGAACTACTCAGCACCAAAGGCTACCCGAGCGGACCTGTGGTGGTACTGTGGAGGCAAAATATTGAGACCCACCCTAAAAACAGGATTGGAGAGGGATATGTGCAATTGTACAATTGGTAATTCCATTTATCCTGGCTTTTGAGGAGGAAAAGATAGTGGGGAAAAAGGGAAGGAGTAAGAGATCACTGTTAGACACTTCTTTCGATGACAGGATTTATCTCGATTCTGTAGGAGTCCCTAGGAGGGTACCTGATGAGTTCAAGGCTCGTAATCATATTGCAGCAGGCTATGAGTCAGCTCTCTTTTGGTGGGTAACAATTAATAAAAATGTAGATTGGATAAATTACATTTTCTATAATCAACAGCGATTTATAAATTATACAAAAGATGTGGTTAAAGGAATATCAGAACAGCTTGATGCGACAAATAGGATGGCATGGGGAAACAGAATGGCCCTCGATATGATTTTAGCAGAAAAAGGGTGTGTATGTGTGATGTTAGGAGGAAGCTGTTGCACCTTTATTCCTAATAACACTGCACCTGATGGTTCAATTACTCGGGTGCTAAGGGGATTGACTACCTTAGCAGAGGAACTGGCTGAGAATTCAGGAGTAGACACATCTCTCACGGGATGGCGTGAATCATGGTTTGGAAAATGGAAGGGGGTGGTGGTTTCCATCCTTACTTCCCTGATAGTAGTAGCCGGGGTATTGGTAGCCATTGGCTGTTGCATCATGCCCTGTATACGAGGACTCACCCAAAGACTGATTCAGACAGCCTTAATAAAACAGATACCCCTAAAATGGAATCAGGCAGACGAACTTTGTCGATTAAATAATGAGGGGATGAGTGAGTCCAAGATGGATGAAATCTCGGGAATGATGCTTCTGAATTTTGGGGGCAATGCTTAAAAGAAAAATGCAGAAGATAACAAATGGTAATTAAAGAAAAAGGGGGAAATTTTGGGATATAGGTAAAGTAGTGTCACTTCTGCAACATAATTATTTATGCAAGGTTTATGCACTTACACCAGTGTATAATGGTTTCAACGAAGAGCTGAGTCAACAAGAATGAAAACTAGGTAAAAACAATGACTGCAGATGCTGGAAACCAGATTCTGGATTAGTGGTTCTGGAAGAGCACAGCATTTGCCCGAAACGTCGATTTTGAAGCTACTTGGATGCTGCCTGAACTGCTGTGCTCTTCCAGCACTACTCATCAAGAATGAAAACTATGTGAAGGAAATATATAATTGTTTTTGTATTAGCTAAAATGTGCATACAAGAATGAAACGTGCCTGCAGACAATGGTAGATGTTACAGACAAATAGATAAGGTGCTGTGAGGATGTAGGTTAAGCCAGATATGCTTGTACAAGCAGTAGTTATAAGCATCTGTTTCCCACTTTTGCAAAAACACAAAAACAAACCCCAATTAAAAGGTCATAAGGATCAATATGGTTAGGGAAAGGGAGGAAATGTCACAAGTGGGGGATTTAGATAGTAGTGATGGAGGATATACCTAACAATGGACCACAGCAGGATGTGGTGAAATGGCCAAGTAAAGCTTGTACTTTGTTATGCACAAGGCCGGATAACGCAAGCGAGAAACAATAGTAATGGGCACCGGGTTTGGAGTAGTGAATCCTATATAAGATATGTATTTGCTAAACTCTGTGTGCCTTATTCCAGGCACCACGCTTGCAAGCGTCTAATAAACAAACTGATTGCTTCAGATCTTGTCTTGGGCTGAAATGATTGAAGTAAGTGAGCTTTGATTCTCACAGTCTGTAATTTAAATTTACTGTGCTTTCTATTCTCTCAACTTCTCATATTAATTGCTCCTCGTTTTCTTCTTAACTTTGAGACAAACCTCAAAATTCCGGGCACAATTAAAGCGATATCAATTATAAATTAGTATCTGGACAAGAAAACCAATGAACAGCTACATAGACCTCTTGAACATGGGAGCTGGGCATTGAGAACAGAGGATCAGAGGTTAACACTCCTGTCTTACAGTGTTATGCACTTGGGTTTGATTCCATCCTCGGCCATATGTTTGTGTGGAGTTTGCATGTTCTGATTTTCTCCTACAATCCAAAGATATGCAGGTTAGGTAAATTAGCCATGCTAAGCTGTGCGTTCTGTTCAGGGATGTGTAGGTTATGTGCATTAGTCAGGGGTAAATGTCCAGTAATCTGAGAGCAGAATGGTGCCGAGTGGATTATTCTTTGGAACGTCAGTGTAGACTTGTTGGGCCAAATGGCCTGTTTCCACACAGTAGAGATTCCATAAACTTAGAATTGTGTTTCGCTAAACAAAACTGACAATTTTTTAAAAATGTTGCATTTAAACCTTATCTTTAACAGTCAATTGTCAATCTTGTAAAATATCTCAATGTTACTGAAATCAATGTTCAAACAAAACAGTGCACATAAAGCCACACAAAGATCTTCATGACCATCTAATCACTGTTCAGTGGAATAATCACAGTAAATATCTTATTGTTCCTGAGATCAATCACCACTATCACAGTAAGGATCTGGTTATCATTCCCTTCAATAAATGCAATCGTTGTCCTCTGGTATTTCAGTTCAGTCGTTATACACCATACTGGTTGGTCAAAGCATGGTTATTCTTTATTATGAAGGGCCAAGGGTTCTAATGGCAAGAGATGTTGTTCGATCTGATTTGTTGTATGTTCTCAAACAAGTTTTCACTATAGATATTGCAAAAAAATGTGTTTATTTGGTCTTGTTCAACTGCTGATGTTAACATTTTCAGTTCATGTTCATTAAGTATATTTGGGGAAAGTGAGGAAAGCTGTGGTGTTGGAAAAGTGCAGGCACATTCAAAGAGCAGGAGTATCGAAAAGATTCCTGAAGGGCTTATGCCCAAAACGTTGATTCTGCTTCTCTTGAATGCTACCGGACCTGCTGTGCTTTACAGGCACAACGCTCTTGCTATTAGAAATATTTGACTGAACATTCAGAGACAATACTAAAAGTTACCTCTGTCAATTTAATTTACTGCGCTTTCTATTCACTGAAGTTTTCATGTTAATTGCTCCTCTTTTTCTTCTTAAATCTGATACAAATTTCAAAATACAGAACACAATAAAATTCACATGAATTATAAATTTACATTCTGGGCAAGAAAACCAATGGAAGGCGATATAGAATTCTTGAACAGCCTACACATATGAATGAAAAAGCAATTCCTTCTAAAAAAATGTTTCCACGTCTTTATCGTTTTCTCAATTCAATAATCCTGCAAGTAGTTTATAATTGTCAGTTGATCTCTCTGAATGAGTACCTAATCAATGTCAATGTAACAGCTGAAACATTAACAACAGATTGATGACTGGGTGTAAAAGACCTTATTTGAAGCCAACAAATGTTTGGTATTTACTAGAATCCCACCAGAAAACATTCTTGAATCATAATACAAGAAGTGAGATATGTGAGAGATGTGCACACCTTATTTTTAAATGAACAAACTCGAATATTTTCAAAGCATTTCAATCTTACAGTCAAAATGAACAGGTGAATGGAAAAATAAAAACAAGTTTCTGACAATTCATAAACTGAACAACAATTACAAATTCACTTTGATCAAAGGACAGAGTAATATTTAGATGAATCACAACATTTATTTACATAGTAGGTAACCAGCTGACTGACAAGTAATAGGTGGGAGCATTTGTTAGTTTCCTGAAGAAGATATCAACTTTATTTCCAATTTATAGCACGACAGAATAATGTTTAATGTGTATCAATTGTTTGAACTTGCCCCTTTGCAACTAAATAAAGGATCAATCTCATCGTAATCTTTAATTCTGCAACATTTTCATATATTCTCCAGGAACTTATAAGCAATAGAATTAGATACAGGTATCCCCACTATCTGAAAGTCGAGCGTTATTCTGAAATCTTACATAAGCTGAAAAGGCGTAAATCGAAGAAGCTTTAATCTTTTTCCTTTTTTTTCGTCAAAGTGAAAATCCTCTTCAGATTTCTTTCAGTTAGAGAAAGCAGGGACAGATGTAAGTCTTTTGTAAAAGCAAAGTGGCTAAAGCAAACTTTCCAAAAGTAGGGGATACGTGTACACATAGTTCTTGGTAACCTGAAACAAATAAGTATCACATTTTGTGATTATTCTTATAATAGATAAAAGCAGATCTAATGTTGGATTGAAAAGCAATTCAATCTGTGCTTGTGTACTCTCTAATCACTATTCAGAGCCGCTCTTGATATATTTCTGTAGAAGGTGTGATGTGAAACCTTCCCTCGGGTCTAGTAATAGAGACCCTGCCACAGCTCCACAAGCTCCTTTCATAATGTTCCCAGTCAGGACGGCAGGACTGCAATATTATGTTTAATGTGGTAACTCAAATCAAAACTAATCAGCTGTTTATTGCAGTAATTTGGATGGGAATTAATTAGGTAGTTTCTGTGTGTAATGGACTGGAAATTAAACAATATTTTACAATAACAATGGAATAAAGGAATGATAAACTTAAATAAACAGGAATCTCATGACAATTCTTTGAAAGACAAATTGACAAAACTGTGTGATCATTGTACTTTGATTTCTAATATGCATCAGTCACTCAATGTGAATATTCAGCTGAAGACAATTTCCCTTCCTTTCAACAACGTACAACTTTCACAAATTCAAAATGAACAGGCATTGAAAAAGGAAGGAACAAGCAGATGATTACATTACAGTGTGGAAACAGGCCCTTCGGCCCAACAAGTCCACACCGACCCGCCGAAGCGAATCCCACCCATACATTACCCCTTACCTAACACTACGGGCAATTTAGCATGGTCAATTCACCTGACCTGCACATCTTTGGACTGTGGGAGGAAACCAGAGCACCCGGAGGAAACCCACGCAGATACGGGGAGAACGTGCAAACTCCACACAGTTAGTCGCCTGAGGCGGGACTTGAACCCGGGTCTCCGGCGCTGTGAAGCAGCAGTGCTAACCACTGTGCCACCGTGCCGTCCACAATTCGATTTTCTTTACATAAACATGCGATTAATGTTAAGTAAGTTTTATATACGTAAAAAGGAAATTTATTGTGGTTCGAAATACAATAAATGTGAGCATGAAGTGAAATATAATCAAATCAATTTAACTGTGTTTTCTCAGTGAAAACACAGTTCAATATTCAAAGTAATCGACTGATTGTACACTGCAATATCTTTAATTCAGTGCTGAGACATAATTCCACATTTATACCCCTTATAGTGAAGCAAACTTGTGCCAGGAGTCAGAGGGGGTAGGGGAGGTCCTGAATGAGTACTTTGCTTAAGTATTCACGAGTGAGTGGGACCTTGTTCTTTGTGAGAACAATGTGAAACAGGCTGATATGGTCGAACAGGTCGATATTAAGATGGAAAGGTGCTGACAATATTGAAAAATCATGGGGATAGATAAGTCCCCTGGGCCAGAAAGGATATAACTTAGGTTGTTATGGGAGGGGAGTCAAGGGATTACTGTGTTTTGGCGATGATCTTTGCATCCTCACTGTCCACTGGAGTCATACCAGATGATTGGAGGGTGCCAAACGTCATTCCCTTATTCAAGAAAGACAACTGAGATATTCCTGGGAATCATCGATGAGTCAGTCTTACATCAGTTGTGGGCAAATTATTGGAGAGGATTCTGAGAGACAGGATTTATGATTATTTGGAAAAGGATAGATTGATTAGAGATGGTCAGCATGGCTTTGTGAGTGTCAGGTTTGCCTCACAAACCTTATTGATTATTTGAGGATGTGACAAACACATTAGTGAGGACAGAGTAGTGGATGTGGTATGTCTGGACTTTAGCAAGGTGTTTGATTAGGTTCCACATGGTAGGCTCATTTAGAAAGTAATGAGGTCTGGGATACAGGGAAACCTGCCTGGTTAAATAATAAATTGGCTGGCCCATAGAAGACAGGGTGAGATTAAATGGATAGTTTTCAGCTTGGAGCACGGTGACCAATTGTGTTCTGAAGGGATTAGTTCTGGGGCCTCTGCTCTTTGTGATCTTTTATAAATGACTTGGATGAGGAAGTGGAAGGGTGGGTTAGGAAGTTTCCAATGACACGAGAGTTGGTGGAGTTGTTGATCGTGTGGAGAGCCTTTTTAGGCTGCTAGAGGACATTGACAGGATTCAGAGCTGGGCTGAGAAGTGGCAGATGGAATTCTACCTGGGAAAATGTGAAGTTATTCATTTTGGAATTTCAAATTTGAGTACATAATTTCAGATTAAATGCAGGATTCTTGACAATGTGGTGGAAAAGAGGGATCGTGGGGTGCACGTCCATATATCCCTCATAGCTGACATCCGAGGTGATAGGGTTATTAAGACAGTGTATGGTGTGTTGGCTTTCATTAGCAGGGATATTGAGTCTAAGAGCCACGTGGTTATGCTGCAGCTCTATGGATCAGTGGTGAGACTACACTTAGAATATTGTGTTCGGTTCTGATCACCTCATTGTACATAGGATGCGGAAGCTTTAGAGAAGGTGCAGATGAAATTTATCAAGATGTTGCCTGGACTGGAAGGCATGTCTTCTGAAGAAATATTGAGGGAGCTGGGGCTTTGCTCATTGCAGTGAAAGAGGGTGAGAGCTTACTTGATAGCTTTGTGTAAGATGATGAGAGGCATAGATAGAGTGGATGATGAAAGACTTTTCCCCACAAAGTGGCATAATTTTAAGGTGAATTGGGAAAGTTGTGTGGAGATGTCAGAGATAGTTTCTTTATCGATAGTGATGGGTGTGTGGAATGCACTGCCAGTGGTGGTAGTAGATTCAGATCCATCAGGGACATCTAAGCGACTCTTGGATATGCACATGGATGATAGTAACTGAAAGGCATTTTGGTTAGTTTGATCTTAGCATAGGATAAAGGATCGGAACAACATCGTGGCCAAAGGGCCTGTACTGTGCTGTACTGTTCTATATTCTATGGACTGAAATGAACAATTATTACATATTAGCAACATATAGATTTTCAAAACGCTATTAGCATACTTAAGAATAATGATAAATTTCATCTTGCTATTTGACTGTGCTATCTGCAAAAATGACCAGGAATTATTGTAGGGAAAAGTAATTAGGCTTTTCTAAATTTATAAGGCTGGGATTACACAGATCATTCAAATGAGCAAAAGTCATATTTTTAACAGTGCGAGTTGCAGCAGAAATAATGGATTCTTTTGTAGGTGCATTGATTGGAAATAAAATTGATTTTTATATTACTGTATAGGTACTAGGGAATATTGGATTAAATTCAGATATAAACTTCACTGCTGTGTTAGCAAGAATAAACTAAAGCATATAATAATTATTATCATGCAAATGCCTTAATAATTACTGTTAGAATTCTGAAAGAAGATATATTGCACCATTTTTCAAACATTCAATAAATTAAATTGTGAATCTCAGTTACTTGTTACCCAGACCAATTATTATGCAAATCATTGTAATGGTAATGACTTAATAACTAATGCTAAATCCTAAACAGATACATTGGTTCAATAATTTGTCAGCCTGTTGCTCTGAAATTGATTGGATATTTATTAAGATCCGTAAACTGAGGGACAAAACATAATAGCTCGCTTGATAGAATTGAGGGAATAAATGAGACAGTGTTTATTGAAAAGGATTGTTTTTGTTTAAAAATGCAGTTGATGCAGGAATAATATATTTTCCTCCATTGGTTTTCTTGTAGAGACATGTTTTTTTTTTAATTGTCATGATTCAATGCTGAGACACTTGTGTCAGAGTCTGCAAAGGGAAGAGTGAGAGAGAAAGAAATTTTAAAAAAGCAGAAAGGAAAGGAACTGGCGAGCAGAGGAGCTCCAACTGTAGTGTCTCACCCTGCCAACTTCTTATTGGGTGAGCTGGAATGCAGACTAGTCAAGGAACAACCTGACACAGTCATACGCACAGAATTTTAGCTTACAATGTCCTAGACACCACCGTCACCATCCCTGTATGTCCTGCCCCACCGGCAGGACATGGATGTAACTGAAATGCTGGGACATGCAGGGTTATGGACTAAGATTGGCAGAATGTGATCAGTGTGATTTATTTAACATTTCTCCAGAATATTAAACTCCAGTACAATTTGAAAAGTTATTAGCGTCATTAGACTTGAACTACAATTGTCAGAAAAAATTATAAGGAAGTTAAAGCACAGATCGAGGCCACTTGGCCCATCCCATATGTGTTGACTGTAATAGAACTCCCTAGGCTTTACAGCTTTTTGCACTCACCATTGAAAGCAACAATTTCAGACTGTGAACTCTGCCCAATATGCTTTTATAATCTGTTTTATAAATGTATTTCTTTGACAGCTGCACATCTTGTTTCCTTGTTTCTTTCCCAGCCCTTACTCCATTCCCCGTGGCCTTGCGGGACGACCATTTCTGCTGTTTAATCTCTCCTGCTATCCCCCGTGTGACAGACTGTCTTTTTGTCCTTGTCTCACCCCCATCTTGCTCACAACTTGTGACATTTCTGATGGTTCCCAGACCTCTGTAACTATCACTGCGCCCCCTGGGTCAATGGCGCGAGTTTTGAATTCTCTTCCTCCTGAGATAATCAGAAATCTTTCCGGTTGCAGTTTCCCCCAGATTTTATTTTGAAAAGTAGAGCATTTGTGTCGGAGTCAAGTATTTGTGAGGCTTCATCCACAATTCCGAGCATTTGGATGTAATTTGTGACCCTCCCACAGATGTGTAACGTTACTGGATTGGCCATGCTAACATGGCCGCAGTGTGCAATATAGGTGGGTTGGGCTAGCCATGGGTAATGTGGAGTTATGGGGGTAGGGTGGGTGAGCAGGTCATTGTGGACTCGATGGGCCAAATAGACTCTTTCTGCACCCACTGGATTCTGTGATTCTAACTAGTTGTGATTGTTGTCACATTTTCCTCATGCCAGGTTCATTCAACTCAGATTCATATGATTCTGTGGGTGCTCACTCACTCCTTCCCTTCAGTTTTACATCAATTTCACACTGTACGTGAAGGAGGGAATGGATTTGTAAATATAAATACTCCAACCGAAACCCCTCACAGGTCAGGACCTGTTTCTGCTACTTTCATCACTCACAAGGAACAGGAAAATAAAGGTTCAGTCACAAATCTTACAGGAACATAGCGGTTATAATTACCAGGAAAGGCTGAACAGCTGAAAATGCTTTTTGCAAGAAAAGGGGAGGCTCAGGGACAGCCCTGGTACAAGTAGAAAGCTTTGTGTCTGTGTTTTCAGAGATTTGTGGTTGAAATCATTGGGTTGGAAGCATGTTTCATTGCCCCAGATCATCAAAGGTGCTATCTAAATGTACATCTTTCTTTCTATCTGTCTGAGTTAACAATCAGATGGACAGGTCAATGTCTGAGTGTCTTACCAAATCCCTGATTGAATGTCTCCCCCTACAAACTCAGGTGCCTCACCACTCACTGGGTCATGGGGAAACTCTGCCGTTACAATGAGAACTGTTTTTGCTGTCACCACTCCTCGTGCTTCCGCCTAACCCCGACTTCCCTTCATTAAATCCCAGCTGCCTCTAGCCCACCCACATGGGCATGTTGAAGAGCATGACAGGAGAATGAAATAGAAAGAATAAAATAAAACGGTGATTGTGGATCCCAGGGGATACAGACTCCAGGATTAGTCCTTGTGGGAATTCCTGCAGGAATACAAGACAGCATTCTATGATGAGTTAAACCCGGGTGGCAAGACAGGGAGCCACTGAACATGGGCAGGTTGAGTTCAAACACAGGAGGTTTGTTCAGTCAGTAACAGTGTGTTCGACAATGAGGTTAAGTGAACAGTGAGGGGAAATGGTACCACAAGCTGCCGATGGATAACTTGCATTGGAAGAGGAGGAGGCCATTAAGCCCCTCAACCCTGCTCTGCCATTCATGATGATCATAGCTGATGTGTGACCTAACGTACAACTTTCAAACCTCTCTAATTTCATCAATAAACTCCTCTGCAACACACAAGATGAGTATTGTAAAACTAAACATCTGCAAATGCTGGGACATCAGAAACAAAATCAGAAATTGCTGGAAAATTTCAGTAGTTCTGGCAGCATCGGTGGACAGTGAACCGTTCGTGTCCAGTGACCAGTCCTGTGACCAGCAGCAGCTGTCCATTCTGCTTTTTCTGTCACACTGGAACAGGTTCTGGTGCGGGGGGAATGAGATTGTCAATAACAACTGAGAAAATAGGAGGATGTACTCAATCAGAATTAGGTATTCACTTACCCATCCCAGTGGGACACACACCGACAAAGTCACACTGCGGAGAGGCCGTTCACCTGCCCCACGTATGGGAAGGGATTTACTCCATCTTACAATCTGCTGAGGCACCAGAGATGGCACAGTGGATTTAGACCCTTCACCTGCTCCATGTGTGAGAAAGGATTCATTCAAATCTCTCACCAGGGGAGACATTAGTGCATTCCCACTGGGGAGAGGCCATTCACCTGCTCAGTGTGTGGGAAAGCATTCACTCAGTCCTCTGACCTGCTTAAACACCAGTGAGCTCACACCGGGGAAAGGTCATTCACTTGTTCTCTGTGTGGGGGGAGATTCACTCAAATGCAGCACCTGCAGAGTCTCCAGTGAGCCCACACAGAGGGAGAGGCCATTCAGATGGTCAGTGTGTGAGAGGGGATTCAGTAATTCATCCTGCCCCACTGAGAACCCAGTGAGCCCAAACCGCGGGAGAGCTCATTCAGATGCTCAGTGTGGGAGAAGCGATTCAGTGATTCATTGCTCCTGCTGAGACTCCAAGGAGCCCACACCAAGGAGAGGCCATTCAGTTGCTTAGTGTGGGAGAAGGGATTCAGTGATTCATCGCTCCTGCTGAGACTCCAAGGAGCCCACACTGAGGAGAGGCCATTGAGCTGCTTAGTGTGGGAGAAGGGATTCAGTGATTATTCCTGCCCCAGAGACTCCAGCGGGTTTACTCTGGGTAGGAGCTGTTCACCCCTCTGTGTGACAAGGGATTTGCTGCATCTTCAACACAATTGAGAGACCAGTGAGTGCTCACAGGGAAGTGGTCATCCACCTGCTCCGGGTGGACTGCAGGACTCTGATTCTGATGTTACTGTCCATCAGAGTCAGGAGTGGACCTTGTACTTGATGACACTGTTGGAGTATTGCTGTTGTTGTTGTTAACCACATTAACTGGGCTGAAGTTGACCGAACTTACATTGCCACTTTCTGAACCTCAGGATGCCTCTCTGGGTAATAAGTCTCCACAGACAGCATTGTGACAAGGAGCAGGGATCATCTGTTTTGATTTAAATTGTGATTGTAGCACGGCTGCTTCACAGCCTTGGAGTCCAGCCTTGTCCAACGGCCTGTGTGGAGTTCCCACATTCTCCCCATGATAGTGTGGGTCCCCTCCAGCTGCTCTGGTTTCCTCCCACAGTACAACGATGCGCAGGTTAGGTGGATCAGTCGTGCTAAATTGACCACAGGATCCAGGATTTTGCAGACTAGGTTGATCAGCCATGGGAAATGCAGTATTACAGGGATGGAGTGCTCTGGGTGTGATGTTCTTCAGATGGTCGTTGGGGTTTGATGGGCCAATGCTCTCCTTCCACACTGTCGGGATTTTATTCTTTGATTGAGGATCAAGGCTACACAGCAGGGTGTCCTTGGAGAAGGAACATGTGGTGTGCATCAGTGCTCTCGATGCCTTCAGATAGAGGTGGGCATCTCAGGGGATACAGTGCTTTATCTCCACCGTTGCCCCCCTCCCCACAACTCTACCTTGATTTTGTCCCTTCTCATTCTGTCACTTGTAATGGTTTGCTTGGCCCATAATCGGCTTTGTTTATAAATATTCAATTGGTAACACAAATGGTTTACTGCTGGTGATTATATGTCTAGATTAGAGTGGTGCTGGAAAAGCACAGCAGGTCAGGCAGGATCCGAGGAGCCAGAAAATCAATGTCTTGGCAAAAGCCCTTTTCCAGCACCACTCTGATCTAGGCTCTGGTTTCCAGCATCTGCAGTCCTCACTTTTGCACTGCTGGTGATTATATGTTAACCAAAAGCAAAATGGCGTAATGATGATTTTGATGGTGGGAAGGTTGCTGTGATCACATTTCTGGGTCAGAGAAATGGGGAAAAAGAAAGCTTCACAGCTCACTGAACGAGAACTGAAAAGCTGTTAAATCAAACCTCAGACAGGGAGGCAATATTTCCCTGGAGTTTGAGTAACTGGAAAGTGATGGTGTCCGGGACTAGACAGGAATTTGTTTTACAGTTTGAAAGCTTTAAAACTGTTATATTCAGACAGTTCAATTTATTTTCTTTAATTTTATTTGCTGTGCAAAAAACTTTTACAACATTTTAAAGCCAAAATGTACAAACCTTGTGTTAAAGATAAATGTTAAATAAAATCCATCAAACCATCCCTCACTGAAAACTGTTGTGGAGGTGCAATCTCCTGGAGAATCCCTGCCCACTTCTTCCTACCCGGGTTCCATGACTACATACATACCTGGGAGATCGCAGCAGGAGGCCATTCAGCCTTTCAATCCTGCTCCATCATTCAATGGGAAACAGCTGACCATCCAGATCAGTCTCCTGTCCCTGCTGTGTTCCAATCCCCTTTCATGACTTTACCTCGAAGAACTATATCTAAGTCCTCCTTTGGCTTCACTGCCTTTTGTTCCAGTGATGTTGCTGTGTTACTGTGTGGGTGTAGGCAGCGGTATTGTGATGGTGCTGCCTCCTGGAGGATGTACTCAGCATCCCTCATCATCCTGCTGTAACATCAACCGGGGTTCAGCAACTAGAGATAGATACCATTTACAGGATATGGGCATCACTGACTCAGCCAGCATTTATTCCCCATCTCTAGTTACCATTGAGAACACGGTAGTGAGCTGCTGTCTTGAACCATTCGCAGTCCATTTGGTGCAGAGAGACCGACAATGCTTGGAGGGAGAGTGTTGCAGGATTTTGGCCCAGTGATTCTCTATCTTTGGTTCTTCAAATATTGTTAAACTTAATCACCAGTCTGCAAATCTTCACCATCTCGCACCCTGTATAAAGGAATATGTACAGATTAGAAATTCAGAACAGATCATTCTAATTTCTCTGGAATATTTTTCCCCTTTGTTCCCCCAAAGCTGTAACCCTCCAGCCCACTTACTCTCTCCCACCATTCTGACTCTGCTGTCCCCTAATGTATACCCTCCCCATTCTCATGGAGTAACTGATAAACAGATCCATGCCACCACTTTCCGTCCCTGGTTAGACTCTGCACCCTTTCTGGGTTCACTTCCTTTCCCTTCAGTTGCTGCAAGTGAATAATGTAACAGTAGAATGAAACAAAAAGGAAACAGACAGGGAGATGGCAGATCCTGGACAGAAGAGGAACCTTCAGGCTGGGAGAATGGGTCAGATCCTTCTTTGTTTCTCAGAGGTCGATTTCCAGCATTACAACAAGTTGGGGATGGAACTTGGTTCCACGTGAGTGTGATGGCACTTTGACGCCCCCCCCCCCAACTGATCAATACTATAAACAGATGTGCCCCTTCTCCACCCAATCACAGTGTGAATGCTTTCTGCTGGTTACCCAAAACACATGCTCCAAAACCCATCCACATTCTGTACATGTACAGTACCAGGTTTCCCTGCACACGTGTGATCCCTGCCTCAGGGATTGTGGGAGTTATAGTCCCCATGAAGCCTCTGGAGACCTGTTGCTGGAAAGTGAATGAAAAGTGTGAGGTGGAGGGCGTTGTGTATCCGATCCCCATTCAGACACACAGGGCATGTGGGCTGTCACTGGGTTTTACTGAGACATCCGCTTAGAAAACTCGATTTCTGGTGTTTGAATATACATTCAGCCAATTGCGGGGTGGGGAGGTTAATAAGGGGCAGCAAATTTTAAGAGAGGTGGCTCAGTGGCTAGCACTGCTGCCTCACAGCGTCAGAGACCCGGGTTTGATTCCAGCCTTAGGCAACTGTATGGAGTTTACACATTCTCCCTATGTCTGCGTGGGTTTCCTCTGGGTGTTCCGGTTTCTTTCCACATTCCAAAGATGTGCAAGTTTGATGGATTGGCCATGCTAAATTGCCTACAGGGTCCACGCATGTGCCAGTTAGACAATTAACAACAGGAAATGCAGGGTTACAGGAAATGGATGGGTCTGAATGGGATGCTCACTATAGGGTTGGCGTGGACTCGATGGATGAATACCCTGTTTCTGCACTATAGGAATTCTATTCTATTCTCATGAAGAAGAATGTACCTATCTCAATGTGTTCTGAATTTGTGGAATTCCCTATTCAAAATGTAGTGGATGCCTGGGCAATGAGCAAACTTAATGAAAAGATACAGATGTTTAATTTGCAATGAATTGAAGGGTGAGAGAGCGCAGGCGGGAAAACCCAGCTGAGAGCAAGGTGAGCTCATTCATCACCGTATTAAATGGTGGAGATGGTTCGAAGGGCTGCATTGACTCTCCTGTGCCCAGTGCTTATCTTCTTACGGTAATAATTGGAAAGCTGAATCCAAAAATCACCACCTTCAGAAAATGCAGGATACTCAGATGGATTAGCATTCCAAACTTAGATAGTGAGGAAGCGAGTAGGAGATAATGATTTTTCAATTTTACACTGAGGGGACACAGTGATTTATGGTTTTCGACTGTGTAGGACATTCACACCGTCCAGAATACTCTGTTGTGAATATCTATCCTGTACTTTACTACAAAGCCAAGGCCTCTGACAATGAAACCTAAAACACCGCCTCCCCACGTAATCTGATAAAAGACTTGAGAAGTCTGGTTGAATTTAGAACACAGATGAAAAGCGGGAAGATTAAATCCAATCCCAAGATCCTGTGCTTAAACAAAGGAGACGATAATAGGATGAGGCAGGAGTTGACTAATATAGACTGGAAGCAAAGACTTTAGGGTGGGACAGTTGACAGACAGTGGAGCAATATCAAAGAATTTTTCAAACTGCTCAGCAAAAGGATATATCAGTGACAAGGAAGGACTGTCGGAAAAGGAGTAATCTGCCGTGGGTGGCTAAGGAAATAATGGAGTCTGTCAAATTGAAATAGAAGGCATACAAATTGGTAAAAACCAAGGAGAAACCAGAAGATTAGAAAAACTTCAAAGATCAACAGAAAGCTTGATGAGATTCGGGATAAAATGTAAATGAGTAGCTATCTGAAGGGACAGAATAGCAGTTGACACTGCTGGAGGGGAACCTATTGTTTGGGGAACATATGGCCTCTGTAATTGTTGAAGCACTTAACTGTTGCCATAGAGATAATCCTGATCAAGTTAAAAATCACAGCACACTCCAAAAACTTGTATTTCCAAATAAACCTGTTGGACTATAACCTAGTGTTGTGTGGTTTTTAACTTTGTTGATCCCACCTCAACCCCGGCTCCTCCACATCAGAATCCTGATAGACAGCCCCACTGAAACTGAAGCGCCTGTCAGGCACTTGAGGGAGCCAAAGGGGCGTGGGGGGAGGGGTGCGTGGTTTAACCACAAAGTGCTGAACAGAACTAGACTTTTTAACTGCTGTTGCCATGGAGATAATCCTGAGAGATAGTCTCTATTCAAAGTCACAAACCACAAAGGTAGAAGAATGGGAGCCGGACACCGGACAGGCGGGGAGTTACCTGATGCTGCCTGGAGGCATTTTGCACGTAAAATATCCAGGTAACTACCATGTCTCATCAATAAAGTCTCAAAGAACACCTCTCAGAGTTCTGTGCCTATTTATTCCTACCCAGCAGGGTTCAGGAATATGAGGACACAGCAGTCAGACTTCACAGTGGAGGATATGAAGAACATGTCAGGAATTGATAAGGAGACTGAGGAAGGTGAGGACCTATAAATAACCATTATCATGAAAGAGTTAGAGCTGGGAAAGCTAATGGAGCTAAAGGTAGACAAGTCTCTTTGCCCTGATGGAATACCTCCCAAGATACCAACAGAGTTAGGGGGAGAAATAGCAAATGCACTTAGTCATAGAATCCTACAACAGAGACAGGCACTTTGGCCCAAACTGGCCCATGCCGATCAGAATGTCCATCCACGCTAACCCTATTTCCATGCACTTGGCTCATCAGCTTCTGAAACTTTCCTATCCATGTATTTGTCCAAATGCCTTTCACATGTTGTTAATGTACCCACCTCAACCACTTCCACTGGCAGTTCATTCCATATACATACCACCCTCTGTGTAGAACAGTTGCCCCTCAGGGATCCCTTTTAGTCTTTCTCCTCTAACCTTAAACTGATACCCTCCAGTCCTTATTCCATGGGAAAAAGACTGAGTGCATTCATCTTACCCATGCCTCTCATGATCTTATACACTTCTTTAATATATTCCCCCTCGGTTTCCTCTGCTATAAACAAAAAAGTCCTCGCTTGTCTAACCTCTCCCTGTAACTCAGACCCCTGAGACCTGGCATCATCCTTGTAAATTTCTTCTGCACCTTTCCAGTTTAATAACTGAAACCTACACTGCACTCATCACATTTCCAGTGTTTCCCCACGGCGCTGGAACCGACGTGACAACGCCAATGGATTACAATCAATGATCGATTATTCACTCCGTTACAACAATCCCATTTTCATAGCTTTTTCCATGATGCAGGAATCCTTTTGTCTTTCTGGTTTCATGGTAAATTGCCCACATACAAAACCAATCTGTGGCTTAACTGTTGCTGGGAAATGTGCCATGATTTTTCAGACTTTCGAAAACCAATGAAATTTCTCTCCACAGTCCCCACTAACACGGACTTCGCTGTCTCAGTACTTTTTTCCAGTCACGCTGACATTTGAAATATTCGTCCACGGGCAGAATGCACCACCTTTCCATCCAGATGAAAAGGCCAATGATATCAAGATTGGCACGGATCCAGTAACCATCAAACTTGAACATGAAATTCAATGTGAATTTCTCAACTGCAAATTCCCCCTTTCAGTAATCTACAACAGAGAAAACAAAAAATGCTGGAGATCCTCAGCAGGTCTGGCAGCATCTGAAATGGTGACAGATGCAGGAAACATTGCAGCCTTGAAGAAGTGTTTAGATGATCACACCAGGCACGTGCGCTTGATGACCGGTATGGAAAAGATGGGGGCATTGTGTTCAACAGTTTTAGACCAGAGACTCTGACCCCATTTTATTCGGTGTTTCTCTGAGATTCCCTCTTTTCGGAAGCAGGCAGGAGTGGGAAGCAGTGGAGAATGTAAATTATGTGTGACCTTCCTAGTGAGACGATTCGAGTACCGGAGCAGGGATCCCTTTCTGGAAGGGCCTTGGTGAGACCACACCTAGAGTACTGTGTGTACCTTTGTTCCCCTTTCCCAAGGGGAGCTAGCCTGGTTATTGAGAGAGAGTAAATGAGGGTCATCAGCCTGACTCCTGAGATGTGTAGATAGTTAAGGGCTGCAGATTCTGGAAGTCAGAGTTTATACAATGTTGATCTGGGGAAGTGCAGCAGGTGAGACAGCATCAGAGGGGCAGGAAAGTTGATGTTTTGGGTCAGGACACTTTGTCAGACCGGATGAATAGTCCTGACCCGAAACATCAATTTTCCAGCCCCATCGTACCCATGCTGGTCATCAAGCGCCTATTTATTCTAGTCCCACGTTCTGGCACTCCGTGTAACATCTTGGTGTGATCATCTAAACACTTCTTCAAGGCTGCAATGTTTCTTGCATCTGTCGCCATTTCAGATGCTGACAGACTTGCTGAGGATGTCCAGCAATTTATGTTCTTATTGCAGATTTCCACCATTTTGTTGAAGCACAAAGTCATAGACATGTATTAGTTCCATATTTTGTTGACTCACATTTCTGAGATGGCAGGACTAATGGCTGAAGAGGGACTCAATCCTCGTTTAATCCTCCTTTTCTTTGGCTTTCTGAGCTGCTGACTACATCACTAATATTCTACCTCCCATTCCCTGACCTGAATCTGACCCATCTAAGCCGACACTTTAGTTCCCAGCCCCCTGCCAGACTAGTTAAAACCTCACCAATGGAACTGCAAAAGCCCCCATCAGATTTGTCTCAGTTCTGCCCAGGGGTAACCGGTCAGGCTGGTATAGCACCCACCCAGAAACAGTCGCAGTGCCTGAAGAATCTAAACCTTTCTCTGGTACACCATTTCCCCAGCCACATATCCAGCTGATCTACCCTCTTATTCCTGCTCTCACTAGCACAAGGCACTGGGAGTAAGTCTGACCTTATTACATTCCAGGAGCGACATTTTAATGCATCTCTGTTCTCCCTATATCTAGCTTTCAGGCCCTCATCCCTCTGTTTAGCGATGTTGTTGGTATCTGTGTGTTCCACCACCACGGGCTGTTTGACTTCCAGCTCCAGAAAGTCCTGCAGCCGCTCCATGATATTGCGAATCCTAGCTTCAGGAGGTAACATACCATCCTGGATTCATGTCTGTGGTCACAGCAGTGCCCGCCCTAACCCTAAGCATTGAATCCCCTGTCACTATAACCGTGTTTCCTCTCTTTCCTCCCGCTCTTTGCAGCGGAGCTCTCTGTGGTGGCATGACCCTAGCTGGTGCTGATTTCCCGAGAAGCTACCCCACCCATTCCCGCCCTTACAGAATCCCAAGCGGGATACAGTATCTGTATGAGAAGGGGATGACCACTGGGGACTCCTGCACTCCCTTCCTGAGCCTTTTACTTGATCTGATGGTCACCCATTCCCTTTCTGCCTGTGTAGCCCTCACCTGCAGTGTGACGAACTCACTAAACATGCTGTCCATAACATTCTCAGATGCTCCACAGTGAGTCCACTCACACTCCAGGTCTGAAAAGCAGTTTCCCAGTAACTGCAGATGAGCATACTTGCAGCACACATAGCCGTCAGGCACACTGGAAACGTCCCTTATTTCCCACATTGTACAAGAGGACCACACCACGGGTCTGAAGTGCCCTATCACAACATCTCTCTACATTCATCTCGTTTCTCCCATTAAGAAAATTTAAATGAGTGAGCAACCTTCCTTCACTTCAAACATGTACATTATAATAAAAAAAATCTTTACTTCAGCAGATATGTCAAACTTTAAAAACTTAGATACTCCGCAGGTATCACTGAGAAATTGGCTGTTCCCATTGGGACCACGTGAAATACTGAATGGCCTGAACTAAACTTGAGTTTCAGCTTCACCTTCTCCCAGTCTCACCTCACTCTGTTTACACCCAACTCCAAAACACTCTCATTGAGCCAAGCAACACTCTCAGTACAGCCTTGTCATTTTCAATGTGTGCTCACACCTACACTGCCCTCAGCCTCCTGTACTGTTCTAATGCATCTCAATGGGAGCTCAGGAACAGCATCTCATCTTTCAGTTCAGCCCTTTGTAACCCCAGAGTCAACATGGACTTCAGCAGTTTCTGGATGAACAGACAGTTGTCAGAATCTGGAATGTTCCACCTGAAATGGTGTTGGAATTTGAGTCCACAAGGAAATTCAATGAGAAGCTTGCACGGAATTAAAAGTAGGGAGTTTACAGGTTAACATCATGAAGTGGGTGACTGGGACTAAATCTGGCATTTGGATAAATCTGTGCTGTCTCTCAGGCCAATACCTCCTTCCACAGCTGCAGGGCCAAGAATTGAACACATACCCAAAGGGTGATCTGACCATGAACTTGAACATCTTTCTGCTTTTTGCTTGACAAAACTATTGGTGATATTTTCCCAGACTGAACAAACTTTTCTCGTTCCACAGTTAAATGCCAATGATATTCAGATCCTGATGACTCCGCTGACTGTAGAAACTTGTTTTTGAGATCCCAGTCTCAATTATTCTCAATTAATATCCAATAAAATGAATTCGCAAAACAAAGCTCACAATCAGTGCAAGGTGAATAGTGATGGCGAACACTTCTCTTGGTATGTGTTTGATGTGAAAACACTCCTCTTGAAATCGCCCCGCCCCCCCCCCCCCCCCAAAAGAGGACATGTGCATGTGCCTTGCTGTACCTTGCCCCAAATAAAGATGGCGGCCATAACCCAGGACCTCTCACTGCCTGAGCTGTTTTCCCCTTTGCTGCAAACGTGGGACCAAGATTTTCTAATTCAGATTAACGACCTGCACAGAGTATGACTAAACCCTCCCAGACTACACTGATACATCTCATCCGGTTTCTGCTGCCAGTCTCCCCTTTCCGCCTCCTGCAAACACCAAGGGTCATCACGGGTTCTATGACCCTTCATCAGAACCGAAGACAGCTGGGAAAAGTAGAATCCCTACAGCGTGAAAACGGGCTCTTCGGCCCAACAATTCCACACCCACCCTCTGAAGTTCATCCCACCCAGACCCATTCCCCTCCCTATTACTCTCCATTTCCCCGGACTAATGCACATCCCTGAACACTACGGGAAATTTAGCTGGGCCAATTCACCGAACCTGCTTATCTTTGGACTACAGGAGATAGGGGTTAAGAGTAAATAATAGGTGGGGACAGAGCGCAAAGAGAGACAGGAACATTTGGAAAGACAAAGGAGTGAATAACAATTTGGTGGGACGGTGGAAAGCTGTTAGTGGAGGAGACAGGAACCTGGTAGCATCTGAGTGGCGGTGGTGGAGATGGTGACTGATGAGTTACATTGTGGCTGCAAAAAGGTCCCGGAGCTTCAAGTTGCCTGTCACTTTAACACACGAGCCTGTTTCCTGTCCAACATCTCTCTCTCATGCTTACTGCAGTGTTTCAGTGAAGCTTGATACAAGCTGGCAGAACACTCCAGAACATACCAAATTGTCTCCTATTTCAAGGACTGCAATTTCCCCTCCCATGTAGTCAACAATGCCCTCCAGTGTATCTCCTCCCCTTCCTACACCACTGCCCTTGAACCCCACCCTTCCAATCCCTACAAGGATGGGATCCCCCTACTCCTCACCTTCCACCCAGATACAACACATCATTCTCTGCCATTTCCACCACCTCCAATCAGACCCCACCATCAGAGATATGTTTCCCTCCCCTCCCCTTTCAGCATTCCACAGAGACCATTCCCTCTGTGACTTCCTCGTTAGGTCCACGCTCCCCACCAACCCATCCTCCACTCCCAGCACCATCGCGTGCCACTGCAAGTGGTGTATAACCTGTGCCCACACCTTCCCCTCACCTCCATCCAATGCACCAAAGGATTCTCCCACATCCAGCAGAGATTCCCCTGCCCACCCAAACACATCAACTATTGTGTCCTTTACTGTCAATGTGGTCACCTCTACACTGGGGAGTCAGGACGCCAACTTGTGGAATATTTCAGGGAATATTTCTGGGAGACATGCACAAACCAATCCCACCGCCCTGTGGCCGACAACTTCAGCTACATCCCCTCCACCGCCACGCTGCCAAGGACATGCAAGTCCTGGGTGTCCTCCACCCCCAAATCCAAGCCACCCGACGCCTTGAGGAAGAACACCTCATCTTCTACCTTGGAACCTTTCAACCACACGGCATCAAGGTTTCCTCATCTCCTCTCCCCCACCTTATCACAGATTCAACCCTCCAACTCGGCACTGGCCTCCTGAACTGTCCCACCTCTCCATCTTCCTTCCCAATTATTCATTCCACCCTCTCACCACTACGCCCCATCTACAACCACCTATTGTCTCCCTTGCTCCCTTCCCCAACCCCAAACACCCCTTCCTATTTATCTCTCAGCCCTCTTCCCCCACCTTCCACATTTCTGATGATGTGCTGACATGCACAATACGTCAATTCTCCTGCTCCTTGGATACTGTCTGACCTGCTGTGCTTTTCCAGTGCCACACTTTAACACAAGCTGGAAGAACAGCACCTCATCTCCCAGTCGGGGACCCTGCAATCCTCTGGCTTCAACATCAAATTCAATAATTTTTGGTCCTGAACTCTCCCACGTCCTAGTGTATTTGCCCCCTACCCCACATACCAGGCCTTGTTACTACATAGCCTGCCAATACACACTACCTATGGTTAGCCACTAACAGTCTCCATAAACAGCTATTCACCCCCCCCAGCCAAATCGTTATCCACTCCTTTGTCCAACTGCTCCTATCTCTTTCTTTGGACTCTATCCCCCACTATCATTTACTCCTTAACCCCTACCTTCTGCATAAAAACCGACATTATTTTTCTCAGTAGCATCAGTTCCTGAGGATGGGTCACCGAATACAAAATGCGAACCGATTTCACTTCACAGATGCTGCCAGATCTGCTGAGCTTTTCCAGTACTTCCGGTTGTTGTGTATGATTTACAGTTCTTTCAATTTACTTGGAGTATCTAATTCAGTTCTAGCAGACTGAAACAGTGTTTATCAACCCACCCAGTCCACACTAACTCCATCTCTCTCCCAGTCTCTGCTGTCTCTCCCACTCCATTCACACTCACTGAGACCCCCTCAGAGTGACACGGCGCCTGCAAAGCTGATGGTCATGTGTTGGCCTGCTGGACCCACCCCTCATTCACTCCCATTCACGCCAACTCTCCTATTGGTCTGAAGCTGTGTCAATCAGCCAGGCCCCATTGTGACCTGAGTGGTGGGATCCTCCCAGGTGCATCAGAGGCTGAGGGTGACCTCACAGAGGTTTATAAAATCATGAGGGGCATGGGTAGGATAAATAGACAAGGTCGCTTCCCTGGGGTGGGGGAGTCCAGAATGAGAGGCCATAGGTTTAAGATGAGAGGGGAAGAATTTAAAATGGATTTGAGTGGCAATTATTTTTCCCCACTGAGGTTGGTGCGTGTATGGAATCTTCTGTCAGGAAGTGAAAGATGTTGGTACAATTATACCATTTGGCATCTGGATGGGTATATGAATAGTAAGGGTGCAGAGTGATATGTGCCAAGTGTTGGCAAATGGGTCTAGATTAGGTTGGGATATCTGGTTGGCATGGACCAGTTTAACCAAAGGGTTTATTTTCATGCTGTACATCTCTACGGCTCTGCCCTGTGATGAGCTTCATCATTCACAGTGAATGGGTCAGTATCACAGAGCACAGGGGCTGGGGGCTATTCAGCCAATTGGGGCTGTACTTTATCCCTCTGAAGATGGTGCCAGTCAGTCCCAACTCACCTCCCATTTGGACATAGTCCTCCAAATCCTTCCTAAACAAAGTTAAATTTCAAATTTGTTTAGACAATAACTACTGAATCTGCATCCAGTTGTCTTTCAAACTGTTCCAGATGCTCAGAACTTAGTTAGTAAAATAATCTTCACATTTTTCTTTGCATTATTTGCCAGTTACCTGAAAATAGTTACCAAAAATTGTGACGTTAAAAATTTCTCACTGTCTCTCTGTAAATGATACACCCTGGAAACAAATCAACTCCTGGTCGAAATCACTGCTTAACCTTCTGAACTCCAAGGAGAATTGTCTGACCTTCTGCTAACTCTCCATAAAAGAGAAACCTATCTTAATTTTAATTTATAAGTGCCATAGACATGTACAGCACAGAAACAGACCCTTCAGTCCAACTTGTCCATACCGACCAGATATCCTAAATTAATCTCGTCCCACATGCCAGCACTTGGCCCATAGCCTTCTAAACCTTTCCCAATCACATATCCAATGAGATGCCTTTTAAATGTTGTATCTGTACCAGCCTCCACACTTTCTCTGGCAGCTCATTCCATACACATACCACGTTCAGCTTGAAACTTTGCCCCTGATATCCCTTTTCAATCTTTTCCCTCACGCCTGTGCTTTCTAGTTTTGGACACACCTAAACAGGAATAAGACCCTGGCTGTTTACCCTATCCGTGACCCTAACGATTTTATCAACCTCTATGGTCATCTCTCGGCATCCGATTCTCCAGTAAAAACAGCCTCAGTCTACTCAGCCTCTCCCTATAGCTCAATCCCTCAACCCTGGCAACATCTTTGCATCTTTTCTGAATCGTTTCAAGTTTCACAATATCATTCCAATAGCGGGGAGACCAGGACTGAAAGCAGAATTCCAGAAGTGGTTGAACGAATATCCTGTACAGCCGCAAAATGACGTCATAACTCCTGTACTCAATGCACAGACTAATAAAGGCAAGTACACCAAACACTTTCTTCACTACCCTGCCTATCTATGATTCCACTATCAAGGAACTATGAAACTGCACTCCAAGGTGTCTTTGTTCATCAACACTCCCCAGTACCTTCCCATTAAGTGTATAAGTCCCACCCTGATTTGCTTTTCAAAAATGCAGAACTTCATATATATCTAAATTAAACTTCATCTACCACTCCTCAGCCCATTTGATCGGAGTCTCATTGTACTTTCAGGTAACTTTGCTGTCCATTGCACCTCCAATTTTGGTGTCTATTGTAAACCTACTAACCATAGCTCCTATATTCACATAGAAATCATTTATATAAATGGCAAAAAGCAGTGGACCCAGCACCCAGCCTGACAGCATATTGCTCATCACAGGCTTCCAGTCCAAAAAGCACCCTCCACTATGACACTGACTGCTCAGCAAGGTTAGAACTCATGGCATACAGGGAGAACTAACCATTTGGATACAGAACTGGTTCAAAGGCAGAAGACAGAGGGTGGTGATGGAGGGTTGTTTTTCAGACTGGAGGCCTGTGACTAGTGGAGTGTTACAAGGATCACTGCTGGATCCACTACCGTTGTCATTTATATCAATGACTTGGATGTGAACATAGGAGGTATAGTTAGTGAGATGACACCAAAACTGGAGGTGCAGTGGACAGTGAAAAAGATTACCTCAGAGTACAATTGGATCTTGATCAGATGAGTTAATGGGCTGAGGAGTGGCATTTTGGGAAAGCAAATCTTTGCAGGACTTATACACTTAATGGTAAGGTCCTGAGGAGTGTCACTGAACATAGAGACTTGGAGTGCAGGTAGATAGGACAGTGAAGGCGGCATTTGGTATCCTTTCCTTCATCGGACAAAGCATTGAGTACAGGAGTTATGAGATCATGTTGCGGCTGTACAGGACATTGGTTAGGCCACTTTTGGAACATTGCATACAAATCTGGTCTCGCTCCTATTGGAAGGATGTTGTGAAACTTGAAATGGTTCAGAAAAGATTTACAAGAACGTTGCCAGGGTTGGAGGATTTGAGCTCGGCTGGGGGTTGAACAGAGGTTGAATAGACTGGGGCTGTTTTCCCTGCAGCGTCGGAAGCTGAGAGGTGATCTTATCTATGTATATAAAAACATGAGGTGCATGGATAGGATAAATAGTCAAATGTTTTCCCTAGCGTGGGGGATCCCAGCACGAGAGGGCATAGGTTTATGGTATGAGGGGAAAGACTTTAAAGAGACTTGAGAGGCAACGTTTTCACACAGAGGGTGGTACGTGTATGGAATGAGCTGCCAGAGGAAGTGGTGGAGGCCATTAATATTGCAACATTTAAAAGGCATTTTCATGTGTATATGAATAGGAAGGATATGGGCCGGGTGCTAACAGGTGGGACTAGATTGCATTGGGATATCTGATCAGCATGTATTGGTTGGACCGACGGGTCTCTGTTTCTGTGCAGACAATCTATGACTCTTTGACCTTCCAGCCAATTCCGTATCCAACCAGCGAGTTCCGCCAGAATTTTATGGTGTTGAACCTGCTAACCAGTGTATTATGTGAATCCTTGTGTCTTTCTGAAGTCCACGTTTATGATTTCAATGCACAAAGCCATGCTGACTCTCCCTAATCATTTCTTGCTTTCCCAATGACATGTAAATACTGTCCCTGAGAATCCCTTCCAACAACTTCTCTGCCATTGACTTCAGGCTCACCGGTCTATAGTTCCCTGGCTTTTCCTTAACACCTTTCTCAAATAATGGCACCAGTCTTCCAGCACCTCACCTGTGGCGATCGATGATACAAATATCGCAGCGAGGGCACCGCAAAAGCTTCCCTTATTACCCACAAAGTTCAGGAATACACCTGATCAGATTCCAGGAATTTATCCACCTTTATGCATTTTAAGACATCCAGTACCTCCTCCTCTGTAATATGTACACTTGCCAAGTTATCACTATTTATTTATCCAACTTCTCTAACTTCCATATCCCTTTCAGTAAAATCTGAGAATCTCTCCCACCTCCTACTGTTCCATAGACAATCTTGTTGATCTTTGAGGGTCGCTATTCTCTGCCTAGTTATTCTTTTGTCTTGAGTGTATTTGTAGAATCTCTTTGGATTCTCCTTAAACCTATTTCCCAAAGCTATCTCATGTCCCCTTTTTTGCCTGCTGGTTTCCCGCGAGTATACTCCTACTGCCCTTATAGTCCTCTAGGAATTCACACAAACACAGTGGAATGTACCTGCCATATCCTTCCTTCATTTTCTTGACCAGAGCCTCAATTTCGCAGGTCATGCAGCATTCTCTACACCTCCCAGCCTTGGCCTTAACAGGAACATATTGTCTGTGTACTCTCATTGTCGCAGGCCTATGGAGGCAATGGCAGATGAGGACAGAGGAACAATCATTATCAGTAAAGGGGTAGTGTTGGGAAAGCCAACAACTCATCCTTATCTCTATAATTCCTCTCTAGCTTCAGAACTATCACTATCTCTTCATCAAAAACGTCTCAATCTCTGCAACATCCTCCAATCTCTAATCTCCTCAAGTCTCAACACCCTCTCTATCTTTAAACTTGTCCACCCTCACAAATCTCTGTGATGTGCCTTTCTTTAGTTCCAGCCTTCAAGATAACCCATTTTTATTTCAAATTCTGCACCCAGAGCTCCACAATGTCCTGCTTGACATCTGTCACATTTTCCTCCAAAAAACATTAATCAACCACGTATCATCTATTCTAATATCACCTTCTCTGACCTGGTTTCTATTGTGGCTTGTCATATTCCTATATTACGCATCTGTGGTCTACATGACAGAAAATGGTTTTGTGGTCCATTGGGTTTATGCTGTCAGGAAATCTCCCAGCTTGCTATTTTAATCCCATTTTCCAGCACAGAGCCCAGAGACCTGTCAGCCTTGGCCCTGCAAGTGTGTTCCTAAATAGATTTTAAATGCCATCGGGATTTCTGTCTCTCACTCTCTTCCAGACAGTGAGGTTTAGTGCAACTGTTGCTCTATGCTGTCACCCACAGGGTTCAGAGCAGCTGGGTCTGTGCGAACCACGGATCGCCTACACATTGTGAAGAATGGCAGGGTCCCTGAGAGCGGCACAGGAGATTAACCAGGATGGTTCAAGGAAAGGGGGATTTTAGTTGCAGAATTTGTGGGGCTTTTTTAACATTAATTGTTCATGTGACATGTGTGTTGCTAATACACATCAAGAAAACCATCCACAATTAATGGACTCTCATTTTCAACCTCTCCCCCTGCCTGCGCTGTGGTAATATTCAGGTTAACCACTACCAGACATCTCTCTGTAATGAGAGAGCAGTCCTATGGTCGGGTATGACAATGCTGACTTGATCTTTTACACAGTGATGCCACTGTACCTCGGGGGTGGGGAAAGGGAATGCTGAAGGTGGTGGATGGGAAACCACTCAGGTACAGTGCTTTATCCTGGAGGATGTTCACTTTCTTTAATATTGTTGAGGGGGGAGGGTGCACTGATGCAGGCAAGTGGAGAACGTTCCAACACAACCCTGATGTGTACCTTATAGAAAGCAAACAGACATTGGTGAATCAGCGGTTTGGAAAAACTGAGATTGTTCTCCTTGTAGCAAAGGAAATTTGGAGAGCTGTGACAAAGCGGTTTACAAAAGTTACACGTTATAATAATAAACCTTACACCCATCAGCTCATTATACAAGGATTACAGGACACATGTTGAAGGTTTGGGAAAATCTATTGAGAGGATGGTTTGATTCAAAGGAGAACTTTTATTCAGCAAATGGTATTGATCTGGAACAATACTATCACACAATATGAATATCCATATCCTGATGAATGGAGTAATTCTGTCAGAGTTTGGCGTTACAATGACTGAGATTACCATCTGAATATCTGCCTGTAATACAAGTTTATAAAATCCGTCACTGTCAGTTCAAGTTTGAAACTCATACAAACCCCTCCTCCTGGCCCACGATGACTGTACACATTACCCCTGGTGGAGGTTAGCAGGCACTTCAAGGGCAAATCTATGTGGGTTTATATGAGTTTCCACCTTGGGACTTCATGTGACTGAACATAGGACAGAATGTCCCAAGATTCAGTGAGATATGGAGAGCAGGATTTGCTTCCTTTTCTTTCCTTCCGTTCTGCCGCTGTGCCTCCTCAATAAGACATGGGGTGTGAAAGGCTCATGCAGCTTGATGGGCAAGATGTCTCCATTCTGACCAATGGGCAGCAAGCTCCTCCCAGTCATGAAACAGAGTATCCCTGAAAAATAACAACTGAGCATGCTTCCCACTGACCAGTGCTCACAGTACATGTTTCGAATAATGAGGGGGGAAATCTCCTAGAAAAGGCATAACAGGAAAGTTCCAAAAGGATTATAAGCAGCTTACAGAGAGATATTCACAGGAAACGTGGGCAACAAGTTGGCAAATACAGTATAACTTGGGATAAACTGTAGACAGCTGCACCATAAAGGGACTGGGGGAAAATGAGCAGGAAACACAGAAAGCTAGCACACAGTTACAACATGGAATCAGGAAGGGGAATGGAATGCTGTCCCTTATTTTAAAGAGTTTGCCATATAACAGTTTGGAGTATATACCTTAGTGCAACTAAACAAATGGCGAGTAAGACCACATCTAGAGTAACATGAACAGATTTGGTCGCTTTCGTTAATGAAATAGAGCAGTTCATTGGAGGCATTTCAGAGAAGATCCATTGGGATGATCCCTGTTTTGAAGGGATTATCCTGTAAGCAAAGGTTGAATCAGTTGGGAATCTACTCACTGGACTTTGGAAGAATGAGAGGTGATCTCTTTGAAACATACAGGATTCTGTCGAGGTTTGACAGGGTAAATATGGAGAGGATGTGTCCCATTACGGGTGAGTCTTGAACCAGATTCTGGGTCAGTCGCGGAATCAAGGGTTCTGTTTCAGATTTGTCAAGTTAAAGGCAACACTGACACAGGTTAGGGTTTCAGTAGCAATGAAGCTGGGGTGAGGAGGAGACAAGCAACGTTTTAGAGATTGGAATTCTTGATGCTTGTGATTGTGTAGATGTCTGATCAGAAGGTCACCTTGGGGTCAGATATGAAAACAATATTGTGAAGAATGTAGTTCTGCCTCAGACACTTCCCAGTGAGAGGGAGGGACACAGCAGTAATGGAAATGAATTTGGAATAGCAACTGAAGGCAATGGGTTTAACAATTACAGTGTTTCATTGGAGTGAATTGCAGCTATTTGAAGCGTGGTAAGCAGTTTGAAAACTGAGTAATAGTGGAGTAATGGAGACGGATGATGGGGAGGGAGAGCTGGACATTGTCAGTGTACATGTGAAACCTAACACAGTGCTTTTGGGCGATGTTACCTCCTGGCAGTATGTAGGTGAGAAACAGGACGGACCAAGGATAGATCCTGGAGGGACCCCAAATACAATGAATTCAGAAAGGAAAGGGAGAGTGGAGATGGAGCAGGATTTTCCAATGATGGGGAGGTCAAATATTAGGTTTTAGCAAAATGGGAGAGAAGGACATAACGAGAAAAGACAGAAATAGATCATGGAACAATATCTGTGAATTGCAAGGAGAGAGGGCAGTGACAAGCAGGAGGATGAGACAGAGATTTGGAATGTCCATGATTTAGCTACACTACGGTAAATGGTCAAGATGACCTCTAATAAGGCCTGACAAAAGACTCTAGGAAATGCAAGTTTAGGACTAAAATGAGGACCACCGTTGTGAGGCAGTTTGGCCCGGTGGGCTAGTGGAGAGGGAGCGAAGAAGCAGAGGCAGCTGATCGGATTGTCTCAATGTTATTGTCAGAGAATCTCCATGTGCTCCTCACTCTTGTTGTTGGAGGGGAGGATGGAGGAGACAGGGTAATGGACATTTTTTAAAAATTTCCAAAACAATAAACAAAACCTGTGATAGTTATTCTAAAAATAAGTGAACAAACCTGTTGTATTTATCATTTATCAAGAATATTAAAATATACAACTGAAGGTCAGGTTTGAAACCCAAGTCGGTAGAGGGTGGCTCTGAAGTCAAGAAAAAAATAACTGGAATGAAGAATCTAATGTTTGCCATGGAACCATTGGAGATGTTTTTCTGCCATTGACAATGTCCTTGAGGGAAAGAAACCCGACAGTGGCCCATCAAGTCACTCATTGTATTAATCACTGCACAGTCTCAACAAAGGAATGAAACTGGATGGACCACATTACATCTACCAATGCACTAGCAAATACAACCACACAATCAGCCCTCTTGACCCTGCAACTTCCGCCTCACTGTGGGCCAACAACAGCAGCAGAACTGTACTCCAGCCCAATCTTAAATCTCATGGTCTGATATCCCCCACTCAACCATTAACATCAAGCCAGGGGAATCAACCCTGGTTCAATGGTGAATGCAGGAGCAGTACCAGGCATACCTAAAAGTGAGGTGCCAACCTCGTGCAGCTACCAAATCTGCATGTCAAACAGCACAAGCAACACCAAATAGAACTAAGTGATCCCATAACCAATGGATCAGATCTGAGTTCTGCAGTTCTGCCACACCTAGTCAAGAATAGTGATGGACAATTAAACAACTCACTGGAGGAAGCATCACAGATATCCCCAGCCTTACCGATGGAGGGGTCTCACATATTCATGCAACAGACAAGAGGACAGCATTAGCAGCGATTTTCAGCCAGCAGTGCCAAATGGATGAGCCTTCTACATTGGTCCCTGACATCACAGATATGAATCGACTTGGTTGAAAACCCATTTCAAATCAGATCAAGAAATGGATAAGCAGTGTAAAGGTATGGGCCCTGCCAATAATACTGTTGGCTGTGCTCCAGAACCTGCTGCCCACCAAGGCAAGTACTGCTCCAGCACTGGCACCTACTGACTTTGTGGAACATTGCTCAGGGATGTTCCAACACAAAAACACAGGGCAGATCCAACTCAACCAATTCCCCTCCATCAGTCCACACTCGCTCAGCAGTGAAGTGATGGAAGGTGTCATCAACAGTGCTGTCAAGCACCTGCTCAGCAATAACCTGCTCAGCGATGCCCAGTTTGGGTTCTGCCAGGGCCACTCAGCTCCTGCGCTTGTTACAGACTTGATTCACACACTGACAAACAGCTGAATTAGGGGAGGATGATAGGCCAGACCCCCTCCAAGACCACTATTTCGACTTCAGTGATTTCACCTGACCTTACCACAGTCTCAGCTCATTTGCTGAAACTCTCATTCAATCCTTTTGTTGACTCTAGATTTCACTATCTAAACCCACTCCTGGCCAGCATCCCACATTCGCCCTCCCGATAATCTCAAGAGTATTGAAAACGCTACTGCGGAAGTGCTCACTTGTACCAAAACTTGCTGATCAATCAAAAGACTCCCATTTATAAGCAACAACATTTTACTTTCGCACCTTTGAATTAATTCCTGGCTGTAAGCATTCCTATCTCCCTGCACCACACACCCTTTCACATCACAATAACTCATTTTAGTTCAGACTCTCAATGATGTCTTTATTTTTGAGTTCACCTGTGTGACTGTTTCTATAGACTCCAAAGGAACATGGTCTGGAATCCCCACTCTAACCCTCTAAGATTTATTTTGTTCCTTTAAGGCATTCTTGAAAAAATGTTTATTTGGCAATGGTTTTGGTCACTGGACACAATATTTCCCATCTGTAGCCTTATGTCAAAAGTTCTCAATAATATTGTTTGTGAAATTAAAACCATGCTGATTGGTACAGATATCTTCTACTCTTCGATATCGCTGAGTGAATAATCTGTAATGTCTCTTACCAAACCACGTTGTGGGAGCACCTTCACCACACAAACTGCAGCAGTACAAGGAAGTCAAACATCACCCTCTCCACAGGCAACAAGGATTTGGCATTGATCACTGGTTTCTGTGGAAGGAGAACTCATATTGCAGTTGATGTTTCAGGGAGTGCAATATGAATTACAGGGAATGAAAATGGTGCAGACTTTGACTGTCAGATATTGAAGGAAAATGCACTCGCTTCTTGGAAAAAAGAATTCTTGACTGTCAAAGATTTTGTGGAAAAAATAACCTGATAATGGAACAGCATATGGTCAGGAGTCAGGCAGCAGTGGACAATTCATTTACATTCCTGAAGAAGTGCTTATGCCCGAAACGTTGATTCTCCTGCTCCTCGGATGCTGCCTGGCCTGCTGTGTTTTTCCAGCTCTACATTTTTCAATTCATTTACAAAACAGCTGTGAAAGTAATAGTAAAATACTATACAGAGCAAAAATACACCCATGAGAGACTGAGGAAGCTAGATAATGAACAGGTGGACATCAGAGAACCCAGAGGTGAACCAGAGCAAAGTTCACTTTTATGATCCCACAGTCAAAGATGTCTAGCACAGAAACAGACTTCTTCGGTCCAACCTATGCCAATCAGACATCCTAACCTAATCTATCTAAATTAAATCCTATCTGCCACTCCTCAGCCCATTGGCCCCTTTGATCAGTATCCCACTGTACTCTGAGATAACCTTCTTCATTGTCCATAATAGCTCCAATTTTGGTGTCACCTGCAAACTTGCAAACTATCCGGCCTCTGTTCACATCCAAATCATTTAAATGAATGACGAAACAAATCCAGAAAAAAAAATACATTTCTCTGGGTTTGAATGTGCTCTTGTAAATCCTGCCCTATGACTCTTTTTACCAGGGAAGGCTGTACATACATCCCTCTGAACTTTGCCCCCTACAAAGCTGGCGGCCGCGCACGTGTCCAGTGAATCATTGCCCCGAATAAATATGGCGGCGCTCACTCGGGCCGATTACTCAACGAGCCATATTCCCGTTTACTACAAAAACGGGACTGTAAGTTTCAAATTTGTGTTTTCCGATGTGTACCAAATGATTGTAAAACCTGTCAGACCATACCAACACCATTTCCCTCCCGCATCCTGCTGTTTATGTCTTTCCTTACCGACAGCACTCTGCGGACACATCCCGAACATCCCACCGCGAGGATGATCACGTGGTATAGTCTAGTCCCTAATCTATCTAAATTAAATCCTATCTGCCACTCCTCAGCCCATTGGCCCCTCTGATCAATATCCCATTTTATTCTGAGATAACCTTCTTCATTGTCCACAATACCAACTGTTGCCTGGAGCATGCACACTGCTTCATGGCTTTTGTTGCTGTTTCTCAGTTACAAGAGTGAGGGACAAAGTTAAAAATCACACAACCACCTGATGAAGGACCAGCAACGTAGTGCTTCCAAATAAACCTGTTGGACTATAACCTGGTGTTCTGTGAATTTTAATTTTGTCCATCCTAATCCAACACCAGCACCTCCAAGTCACGAGTGAGGGAGGAATGCAGAACAGAAGAACAAAAGATCTAGGAAAAGGAGAAGGCCGTCCTGCCCTTCGAGCCTGCTCTACCATTCAATAAGATCATGGCTGATCATTTTGTGGATGCAGAACCATTGACCCACGTTCTCACCGTATTCCTTAATTAATTATTTCTTTTTTAAAAACTCTACCTTAGCTTTAAAAATGTTCATTGAACTAGCATCAACTACTTCCCTGGGCAATGCACTCCATCGAGGTCAAGACGTACCTTCTCAATTCATCCTAAATTTGCTGCCTCTAACCTTGTGGTGATGCCCTCTTGTCCTAGCTTCACCTGTCAGTGGAAACATCCTCTCTACTTCTATTTTATTCATTCCATTCATTATTTTATATCTTTCCATTCTTCTGAATTCCAATGAATATAATCCCAACCTACTCAGTCTCTGTTAAGCCAAACCCCTCCCCTCCGGAATCAACATAGTTAACCTTCTCTGCACCCGCTCTCGTGCCAGTCCAGCCTTGAACACGTAAGGAGATAAAAACTGCATGCAGTACTCCAGGTGTGGCCTCGCCAGTACCCACTATAGCTAGAACATAACCTCTGCTTTTAAACACAATCCCTTCAGCAATGAAGGACAAAACTCCATTTGCCTTCTGAATTGATTGTTATACCTGGTGACCAACCCTCCTGCAGAAGGATGTTCAGGTGTCTCGGCATAGCAAATAATTTAACTTTTTTAAAATTCAAGTAATAATCTTTTTATTAATGTTACTCCAACCAAAAAGTATGACTTTACATTTATGAACATAATATTCCACTTGCCAAACCATTGCCCACTCACTCAATGTATCTATGTTCCTCTGCAAAGTTTCCCAGTCCTCCGCACACTTTGTCCTGCTACTCATCTTCGTCTCATATGCAAACTTTGACATCCTGCATGTGGTCCCCAACTCCAAATCATCTTTATCAATTCTAAATAATTGCAGTCCCAACACTGATCCTAGAGGCACACTACTAGTTACTAATTGTCAGCCAGAATAAGGCTTATTTATCCCCACTCTTTGCTTCCTGTTAGTCAACCAATCTTCTATCCATGTTAATACTCTATCCCATGCGCCCTTATATAATGCAACAGCCGCTTGCGTGGCACCTTGTTGAAGGCCTTTTGGAAATCCAGGTACACCGCATCCACTGAGTCCCTGTTGTCCACCTTGCTCGAAATGTCTTCATACAATTCCAAACGATTTGTCAAGCATGACCTGCCCTTCATGAATCCATGCTATGTCTGCCCAATGGGACAATTTCTATCGAGATTCCCTTCTATTTCCTCCTGGAAAATAGACTCAAGGATCTTTCCAACTACAGAGAATAAACTAACTGGTTTAGAATTCCCTATATTTTGTCCACCGCCTTTTCTTACAGTCCTTCCTTTTCACTGGAAAATGCCTTTGCTGAGCACTTCCTAAAATGTCTTTGAAAATCTTTCACTGCTCATCAACTGTCTCACCATAACATCTTTGTTTACAGTCTACGTTATTCAGGCTCTCTCTCATTCTATTTTAGTTCCCCCTGTTCAAGCACAGGACCAAGGTATTAGATTTTATCTTCACACTCTCCATGTGTATTCTAACTTCAACCATACAGTGCTCACTTCTTCATGAACCGGACTAGATGGTTGATTTAGTTGTAGGTGAGCACTTTGGAGAGAGTGATTACAATTCAGTTATTTTTAGTTTAGCGGTGGAAAGTGATAGGTACATGCCACAGGTGAAGACTTATTGATGGGGCAGTGGCAATTATAATGAGATTCAGCAAGAATTAGGATGCATAGAATGGGGTAGCGAAATGCAGTGGATGCAGACAATGGAAATGTGGAGCTGGTTTAAGGAACAGATATTGCGTGTCCTTGATAGGTATGTCCCTGTCAGGCAGGGAGGAAGTGATAAGGTAAGGGAACCGTGGTTTACCACAGAAATTGCATCTCTTGTTAAGAAGAAGTAGGAGGCTTATGTGTTGATGAGGCAAATGGTACAGATGAAGTGATGGAGACTTACAGATCAGCTTGGAAGGATTTAAAGAGAGTGAGAGTTAAGAAGAGCAAAGAGAGGACACGAGCAGTCTTTAGCGAATAGAATAAAGGAGAACCCTGAAGTTTTGTATAGGTATGTGAGGAATAAAGGATATGGTAGGAATAGGGCCAATCAAAGACAGAAGTGGGAAGTTGAGTGTGAACACTGTGGAAATTGGAGAGATGCTAAACGAACATTTTTCATTGGTTTTCACTCAGGAAAATGAGAATATTGTAGACAATAATGAAGTAGAAGATGTTAGTATAGAAAGGGTCGAGGTTAGTTACGAACAGGTGTTATCAATTCCAGAAGGATTGAAAGTAAATAAGTCCCCTGGGCTGGATGGGATTTATCCGTGGATTTTCTGGGAAGCTAGGGAGAAGATAGCAAATACTTCGGCTTTGATATTGAGTCATCATTGCCTACAGGTTCAGTACCAGAGGACTGGATGATTGCAAATGTTATGCCTTTGATCAAGAAGGGCAGTCGAGATGACCCAGGTAATTATATACCAGTGAGCCTTACTTCTGTTGTAGGAAAGGTTTTGAAAAGGATTATAAGAGACAATATTTGTAATCATCTGGCAAACAACAATATGATTTCAGATCATCAATATGGTTTCGTCAAGGGCAGGTCGTGTCTCACAAACATCATTGAGTTTTTGGAAATGGTGACCAAGCATATAGATAAGGTTAGGGCAGTTGACGTGGTATACATGGACTTCAGTAAAACCTTTGATAAGGTTCCAAATGGTAGGCTCTTAGATAAAATGCAGCGACATGGAATTGAGTGTGATTTAGCAGTTTGGATTAGAAACTGGCTTTCTGAAAGAAGGCAGCGAGTGGTGGATGATGGAAAATAATCAGCCTCCAGTGCGGTTATTAGTGGTGTGCCACAAGGATCTGTTTTGGGACCACTGCTGTTTGTAATTTTTATAAATGTCTTGGACGCAGGCATAGGTGGATGGATTAGTAAATTTGCAGATGACACGAAAGTCAGTGGAGTAGTGGACAGTGTAGAAGAATATTACAGGTTGCAGGGGGACTTGGATAAACTACAGAATTGGGCTGAAGGGTTGCAAATGGAGTTGAATGCAGCTAAATGTGAAGTGATGCACTTTGAGAAGGATAACAGGAAGGCAGAGTACTGGGTCAATGGAAACATTCTTGGTAATGTAGATGTGCAGAGGGATGTTGGAGTCCATGTACATAGATGCCTGAAAGTTGCCACCTAGGTGTACAGTACTGTTAAGGTGGCATACAGTGTGTTAGATTTCATTCGTAGATGGATTGAGTTCTGGAGCCACAATATCATGCTGCAACAATACAAAACACTGGTGCGGCCATATTTGGAATATTGTGTGCAGTTCTGGTGCCCATATTTCGGGAAGGATGAGGAAGCATTGGAAAAGGTGCAGTGGAGATTTACCAGGATGTTGTGTGGTCTGGAGGGAAGGTCTTATGAGGAAAGGTTGAGCGATGTGAGCGTGTTCTCATTGGCAAGAAGGCGGCTGAGAGGAGATTTGATAGAGACATACAAGATGATCAGAAGGTTAAATAGGGTAGACAGTGAAAGTCTTTTTCCTAGGATGATGACATCAGTGTGTATGAGGGGGCATAACTACAAATTGAGGGGTGATAGATTTAAGACAGATGTCAGAGGCAGGTTATTTACTCAGAGACTGGTTAGGGCGTGGAATGCACTACCTACGAATGTAGTTAACTCAGCCACGTTAGTGAGATTTAAACAATCCTTTAGATAAGCACATGGGTGATTTTGGGATAGTGTAGGGGGACGAGCGGAGAATAGTTCACAGGTCGGTGCAACATCAAGGACTGAAGGGCCTGTTCTGCACTGTATTGTTCCCTGACTATTGTGCTACAAGAGATTTTTACTGTCTTAAACTGAGTGATGGATCTTGTATTGTGAGCTTACGAAGTGTCACTGATCTCTACCAAACACGTACGAGGTAGAGAATGCTGCCTGACCTGCTGCGCTTTTCCAGCAACACATTTTTCAGCTCTGATCTCCAGCATCTGCAGTCCTCACTTTCTCCATGTACGAGGTAGAGTCAGGGTAATAATAAGAGGCTGCAACAGGAGGGGGACAGGTAGCTCCATACAAAACCCGACTCCTTCTCAACTGTTTTCACCACAAAAATCGAGCGCCTTCCAGAAAAGCACCTCTATATCCCACCACTTTGCCCTACAATCGTGGTATCTGGCTGTGCACTAAGAAGAGGACAACAGTCTGTACTGGGACACTGAAATGCTTGGTAAAGAGTAAAATCATCTGAGCATAGAGAGCCCCACCACACTGCGTGCATTTTCTATTGTTTATTCTCTGTTCCTGACTTCCCTTGGTTTTCCGAATGAACCTGCTAAAAGTTGTTGTTACACACACCTGCACAAGCTGTGAATTGAACCCAGGCCTCTCGGTCCAAGATTCGGGATATTTTCACCGCGTCACAAAACATCGACTCGAACTTCCGTTGTCCATTGCTTGCTCAGTCACGCCTGAATCAACTCTGCAATTGGGAGGAAGGGGCGGAACAGAAGGACCGAGTAGCGGCCGGTCCTCCAATCAAAGTGAGTGAGGAGCGGGGCCAAAGCACTCTCGGGGAGTGAACGCTTGAAGATTGGTCAGAGAGCAAACTATTTTGCAGGATTGATCATTCTCATTACATCGTGGAGCATTAAACCACTCTCATAAATCAATGTGAGATTTTAAGAAATTCTGTAGTTGAAATGTAAATCTGATAACGTACATATTTCCAATCGATTTACACTACTCGAGTAAGAAACTTGTTTTCAAACTCCCAGAACGATTGGTAATTTACATACCAGGCCGGTATGGTTGATTTGGACCGGACAATCTACTTACATACGAGACAGCTCGATGACAGTTACTTGACAGAGCAATTGTTGATGAATAATAATTCACCCATAATTCTGTGCAGTTATGAATATTCTCTATAAACTCACCGATAACCTCAGACGCACGCGCAGTTTGGTTGCTATGCAGAGCATGCGCAGTGTCACATTGGTCAGGGCAAAGAGAGCGGGAGAGAGAGACAGAGACATGGAGCTGCTTTCTTCGGCAGCGGCTGCGATCGGCTTCAGAGAGCGGCGCTCAGAGCCGGTGTGTGGGAGCCTCGCTGGGAGAAAGGAGCGGAGAGAATTCATAAGTCCCGGATAAAGGTTAAAAATAACTCGATAAAGACCCTCCAGGCCCGGGTAAAGAGGTGGCGGTCTCTGATCAGGGAAACGGCCGCCATTTGTTTGAGGGAAGAGGGAGCGCGGGCCTGAGGGCCGCCATCTTGAGAAGGTCAAGGTGCAGGAGGGCGGGGCTCTCGGGGTCTGTAGAACAATCAGAGGAAAGGGAAGACCCATTGTTACTGATTAATCCCACGGACACAGCGTCACTGGGCGGTCCCGCAGGAATATCCTCTCTCAGTCCTGCTGGGATGTTTCACCCAGTCAGAACCAGCAGCTTTCTTCCTCTCTCAGCTCCTCTTCTGTCCTTCCCGCAGCATCTGTCCCCTGGGACATTGAGCTGCCTGTCCTGTCCCTCCCTCAGCTGTTGTTCTGTAATACCTGTGATATCCCAGTCCCATCTTAGATTACATCACTAAACACATGAATGCACCCGATGGATTTTTCTTAACATCAGCAATTGTTTACTATTCACTTACTGGTTTTTCATTACATCTTTTTTGAAGCACTTAATTCAAATTCAATCATTTGCAATGGCTGGATTTAAACCTGTGTCCAGAGAGCATTTGCTGAGTTTCTGGATAAATTGCCTCACAATATTGCAACTAGGCCATCACTTCGCCTGCTCACAGGTTGCTCATCCCAGTGCAACATGAATCAAAACCCTTTCTTCCCGCACAATTATTTGATCCCGAACTCTGGTGATATCACTCAATCTCTCTCCATGTGGGATCCCTCACTGTATGCGTCTAATTGCTGCCTCTGTCAGCGTCTCTCACTCTTGCAGCTTCTCCAGATCCTGAACCAACAGAATTCTCCGCTCCAGAGAGAAGAGGCAGCACAGGCCAGGAATGGAAGTGGAATTTTCCAGATCTCTGTGGGCTCACTGCCATTCTACATGTGTAACCCTCACAGCATCAGTCTCATTTCCCATTCTCCTTATTTATGTGTCTTCTACAGGTACCCAGGGAGTCCCTGACTCAATAGACTTGCCAACTGCTGGTTGGGAAGATGATTGGTCAGCCAGAGAGACAAAGGTCAGGGAGGTCGGGAGCCTTCAATAAATCCTGCTGCCAGGTAAGATCACTCAGTGCACAGAGCAGAGAGCAATGAGAGAGCTCCAAACATCAGCTAACAAGACATGACATAGACATAGTGCTGGATGGGGAGCACAGTACAGGCACACCCCAGGCTCAGTCACCACCTCTACTTTAAGTTTTGTTGTACTGAGACAGTATCGGGAGTTCCCAGTTTTCAATCCAGGCGTGTGCTGTCTTGGTGAGCCCCAGGACAACAGAGGGGAATGCAGGCCTCCCACGAGAGGGTGGTAATGCTGCCTGGGATCTTTCTGTTCTCTATTCCCTCTCCAACATTGTATCTGTGGGTCATCTTGTGGACCAGTGTCTTCAATCATTCTAACTCCTATAACAGTTCCTATCTCTGTGATCCCCTCCCCTCTTACCAATTAATTGACATATTTGAAACCTCAAGCCCAGACGACCATCCATATCGCTGTAACTTGCTTCAGTCTCTACAACATGCCTTGTCTCGATAGTCTCCTAATCCAAAAACTGGAGACATCGGGTCTGTTTCTGTGCTGCATGACTCTTTGTTTGAGGTTTCCTAAACGGAATGAGTTGCATTTGCCTGTGTTTGGCCCATACCCCTTCCAATCTTCTCCTCCCCATGTACCTGCCCAAGTATCTTTTCCATGTTGTAATTGTACTTGTTTTTACCATTTCCTCTGGCAATCCATTCTGTCTATGCACCATCCTCTGTGGAAAATGTTGCCCCTCAGCTCCCTCTTTAAATCCTTGCTCTCTCACCTCACGTTTATGCCTCTAGCTTTGGACTCACCTACCCTTGGCTTTTCACCTTAATTAGGCCCTACATGGTTTCATAAACCTTTATAAGGCCACCCCGTGGCCTCCTCTGCCCAGGAGAAATATTGACGACAATGTTACAAATATCTCCAATTCATGTACTCAGTGCTCTGACCATTGAAGACAAGTGTGCCAAATGCTGCTTTCCCCACCCTGTCCCCCTGTCATTCCATTCCAAAACAGTGTAACTGCACCCCATGGTCTCTCTCTGTTCGACGACACTGTCCAGGGCCCGACCATTACCTGTGTTAGTCCTCCCTGGTTTGTCTTAACTAAATCCAACACCTGAATTAAATTCCATCTTTCATTCCTTGGCCCACTGGCCCAGTTGATTAACATCCCCTTGGGTAACTATATTCCCTGCCCACTCTTCCACTAATTTTGGTATCCGCAAACATACTAACAGTGACTCCTATATTTCTACCCAGATCCTCTATATAAATGATGCACATCAATGGCCCCAGCACCAATCCTTACAGCACACTGCTGGTCAGAGGCCTCCAGTCTGAACAACAACCCTCTACCTCCTCCAATCAAACCCATTGTGTATCCAGTTGGCTAGCTCTCCCTGATCCCATGTGATCTAACCTTACGAACCCATGAAGCCTGCTCAACCCTGTCAAAGGCCTTGCTGAACCCAGAAACAACATCTATTGCTCTGCTTCCATCTATTTTCTTGGTCACATCTTCAACAAACTCAGGCAAGTTTGTGAGACATGTTTTCCCCCGCACAAAGCCACTCTAACTGTCTGTAATCAGTTCTTGTCTTTCCAAATACATATAAATCCTACGTCTCAGAATAATCTCCAACACCTTACCCATCCTTGATTTCTGTCTCCTCAGTTTGCAGTTCCTTGGCTTCCCCTTGCAGTCTTCCTTAAATAAGCCCACAACATTATTTTCATAGTCAGTCAGTAATACAGCACGGAAACTGACTGTTCCATTGATGCCGACCATAATCTTAAACTAACCTCGTCCCTCCTGCCTGTTCCTGGATCACATCCCTTCAAACATTTCCTATTCCTGTACGCATATTTCAAGCTTTGTAATTGTACCCCTTCCTTGGGAATTTCATTCCACATACAAAACACACTCTGTAACAGTTTGCTCCTTATGTTTTCTGATTTTAAATCACTCCCTTCTAACCTTTAGAAATGTAGCCCCTCGTTCTAAAATGACCTGCTGTTGGAAAAAGACAAGTCACATTAACTCTATCTATACCCCTCATTATTTTGTAGACTTCTATAAGCTCACCTCTCAACCTCCAGGCTCAAGTGAAAAAATGTCCCAGACTATACAACCTTCCTTTATAACTGAAACCTTTTATACACATCACCATCCCAGTAAATTTGATCTGAACCCTCTCCAGCTTAATATCCTTCCTATAACTGGGCAGAGTATTCCAGAACAGGCCTTACCAATGTCCTGTACAATCTACACATGACATTCCAAACTCCTAAACTCGAATGACTGAGCAATGAAGGCAAGTACCATTTATAACCATCCTGTCTCTCCTTGTGGCAAACTTCAAAGAACTACATACCTGAACCCCAAGGTGTACAACACTACTGAAGACCCTACCATTAATTGTGAAAGCTCGACCCTTGTTTGTTGTAACCTAAATGCATTACCTCGCATTTTCCCGAATTGAACTCCATCTACAGTTTTACAGCCATTCACGCATTTCATCAAGATCCCTTTGTAATCTCAGAAAACCTCCATCACTGCCCAGAATGCCACAAATATCACTGCTCGGGCCCCAGCTTCCCACAATGTTCTGAGATACACTTGATCAGGTCCTGGGGATTTATCTACATCTATGTTTTAAAACTTCCAACACCGCCACTTCTATAATGAGGACTCATTTCAAGACATGGAGTCATCGAGATGTACAGCACAGAAACTGGCCCTTTGGTGCAACTCCTCCAGGACGTTTTTCATCCTGTTTGCCAGAACTTTGCCAATATCCCTCTAAAATCCTCCTATTTATATACACACCCAGATGCCTGCTAAATATATTTCTGTCAGCCTCCACCATTTCTTCTGGAAGTTTATATCATACATATACCAACCTCTGCAGGAAACAGCTTTCCCTTTGGTCCCTTCTAAATCTTTTCCTCTCACCTTAAAGCTATGTCTTGTAGGTTTGGACTCACCCCCCACCCCCCCCCACCACCCCACGACCGGAGAAAACTCCTTATCTATTGTCCCTATCCATGCTCATCATGATTTTAAGAAACCTTTATACGATAACTCCTCAGCATCCCATGTTAAAGTGAAAATAATCCCAGTCTATTCAGCTTTTCCCTGTAGCACAAACCTGCCAATCCAGGCAACATCCTTATTCAATTCTTCTGAACCTTTTCAAGTTTCACAACATCCTTCTGATGGCATTGAGACCAGAATTATACACAATATTCCAATAGTGTTCTGGCCAAACAATGTTTAGTTCCCTGAGCGCCCCAGACTTTATCTACAGTAAGCTCCGAAGTGAAATATTTGTTTAGGATCTTGTAGTTTCACTCATCGTTGGATTTGTTGATCATTAAGGATATCGGTTTTGTCCCTAGCTCTTCTTTTGCTATTAATACACTTGTAGAATATCTTTGGATTCTCCTTAACTTTATCTGCCAAAGTTACTTCATGTCCCCTTTCTGCATTCCTGATTTCCATCCAAAGAGTATTCCTACAGCCCCTATGATCCTCAGGGATTCCCTTGATCCAGCTGGCAATACCTGACATGTTGCCCCCTTTTCCTTGACCAGAGTCTCAGTCGACAGCCAGTGTTTCCGAAAACTGTCAGCATTGAGCTGCACACTAACAGGAACATGCTGGTGCTGAACGGTCCTTTTATCTCACATTTAAAATATTCCCAATTGTTAGAATTCCCTTTACCTGAAAATAGACTCTCTAATCAACTTTTAAAAAAAGTTCATGTCTAATACTATCAAGATTTGTCTTGCCACATTTTATAACTTTAACTTTTGGACCAGGCCTGTCTTTCAGCAAAGCTATTTTCAAACTAATAGAATTGCGGTCACTTTGCCAAAGTGCTCCCTCACTAACACCTCAGTCCTGTTCCCTACTTTGTTTCCCAAGGGGAGGTCAGGTTTCACTCCTTTCTCCAGTTGGGCCATTTACATATTGACTGAGACCTTGTCAAAGGCCTTACCGAACGCCATGATAACCACATCATCTGCACTGCTCTCATAAATATTTTTTGATAACTTTTCACAAAAACTCAATTGAATTCATCAGACAGGATTTTCCTTTACAAAGTCTGTCCTGAATCTATTCCTTCCTTTTCAATATTGATACATCTTGTCCCTCAGAATTGTTCCCAATTTTTACCCAATATCCCTGTGGCCAGCAAAGTATTAAAGAGATCCAAAAGGGCCCAGCAATCTCCTCCCTTACCTCCCACTGCAGCCTGCGATACATTTCATTGGGCACTGGGGATTTCTCCCCCTTTTTGCTTGTGAAAGCATTTAATACCTCCTTATTGATCTTAACATGTTCTCGAGTCTCACCATCCCGACTGAAATCCCCGGCTACAATGTCTTTCTCCTGTGTGAATACAGATGGGAAGCATACATTGTAGACCTCAGCTACTTCCTCTGGCTGCATGCGCAGATCGTCCCTTTGGTTTCCAACAGGCCGCACTCTTTAGCTGGGAATCTTCTTACTCTGACTCTCGTCATAAAATATCTTATAGCTTTTCCTTACTAGTGTCTGCCAAGGAGGTTTAATCGCCTATTGAGTGCCCCTCATTTTTAAGGACCCGTTGCACTCTCTATAGTTGTTGAAGGGCTTCACCTGGTTTTATTGCTCTGTATTTTCTTTACCAAACTCACAATATCACTTGATCAGTATTCGCTGAACTTGGTGCCTTTGTCATTCACTGTTCATGGTACACGCTGGCCCTGAATTCTCTCTGTATCACTTGAAAATACTCCCTCTTTCCAATTGTAGGCTCGACTGCAAATAGTTCCTCTGAGTCTATATTTTTCACATCCTGTCTAATGCTAGAAATAATGATCAGTGATAGTAATAATGAAATGATAAGTAGCATTCCCCAAACTTCTGCATGATCCTTAGCTCTTTCCATCATGACTTCAAAATGTACAGAATTATGGTCATTATCCCCAAACACTACCTTATCCTTATCTCTGTCAAAATGTCCAGTACCTACAGCCCACTCTGTCTCTTTAATATCTTCCAGCCCTTACCAATCGCCCCATCTGTGTACCTTCCACAAGGCTTTCCATCATATCATATCACTGCAAACTTCTCCAGTCCCCACAGCACTCCTCCATCCTATCCTACAGCACCTCACTCCCATGAAACTTCTACCATCCCGATAAACCTCCTTATTTGTATAAACCCCTCCAGCTCCCACAGCCATTCCTGCCCATGTTCCCTTTGTGTAACATTATGAAGCCACGTGGCCGTTCCTCAGATCTGTAACCTTGGCCAATCTCTGCAATCTTATCTATCTCTGTGACCTCCTCCCATCACGACTAGCCTTCGTAACTCTGTAACCTCCTGCAGTCACTAAAATCATCCGTGAATGTGTACCATCCTATTGAGGACTGTCACCTCTTCCAGTCCCAACAACTCTCTCTACCTGTAACCTTGGCCAGTCTGAAGAGTCCTTACTAACTCTGCAACCCTCAGTCTCATACCTGAGAAGAGAGGAATGAGAAGGCTCCAAACCTCTGTTAACAAGACATGACATCGATACAGATCTGGAGGGGGAATACAGGACAGGCCCACCCCACGCACAATCCCCACCCCAATTTAAGTTCTGTTGCACTAAAACTTGCTACACTCCAACACTGCACCTATGGCATGTCTTGTGGACCGGTGTCTTCAATAATTTTTAACTCCGATAACAGTTCGTATCTGTGTAAACTCCTCCTATCCCAATAGTCACTCCACGTATTTGAAACGTACTGCATTCCAGATTACTATCCCTATCGCTGTAACTTGCTTCAGTGTCTACAACATGCCTTATCTCAGTTGTCTCCAGTTATTGGAGGAGGAGACTGAGTCAGGCAGCTCGAAAATAGTTCCTTCGATCCAACTAGTCCATGTTGACCAGAGTCCCTGACTGAGTCGCGTGTCCCTGCATTTGACCCAAATCCCTTCAAACCTTCTCCTTTCCATGTTTCTGCCCAAATCGTTTTTACATGTTGTTATTGTACTTTTCTCTACAACCTGCACCATCCTCTGTGTGAAAAATGTTCTCCTCCAATCCCTTTTAAGTCTTTCCCCTCTCACCTTATATTTATTCCCTCTAGAACATAGAACATGGCGGCACATTACAGGCCCTTCGACTCTTGATGTTGTGCCAACCTGTGGAACCAATGTGAAGCCCAAGTAGCCAACACTATTCCATTCTTGTCCATGTGACTATCCAATGACCGTTTAAATGCCCTTAAGGTTAGCAGATCGACTCCTGTTATAGGCAGTTTGTTCCATGCCCCTACTACTCTGAGTAAAGACATTATCTCTGACATCTGTCATATATCTTTCACCCCTCAATTTAAAGCTATCCCCCCCCTCAGATCGCCATCTGAGGGAAAAGGCTGTCACTGTCCATTCCATTTCACTTTCTGATTATCTTAATGTCTCAATTAATTCATCTCAAACGTCTTCTCTCGAACAAAAACAGCTTCAAGTTCCTCATATCACACTCCCTCCATACCAGGTAACATCCTAGTAAATCTCCACTGAACCCTTTCCAAATCTTACACATAGTTCCTCTAATGGGGTGACCTATCTGCTCTGTAATTTCCTCGCCTATCCCTGCTGCCCTTCTTGAACAAAGTAATCTCGTTTGCTATCCTCCAGTCATTCGGCATTTCATCCGTGGTCAGCAATATATTAAATATATCCACCAGGGCCCCAGCAATCTCCTCCCTTACCTCCCAAAGCAGATTGGGATACATTTCATTCAGAGGGAAGGGAAACCTCGAGACTTCAAGAAATCCTGCAGCGAGATAGGACCACTCACAGTGAACAGAGCAGAAAGCATTTCAGCGATCGATCTTTGATATGGAGGACATGTCATAGATACAGAGTTGAAGGGTGAACACAGAGTGTGATTGTCCCAGGTTCAATCCCCACTCTCTTGTTTACTTTCATCTCTGCTGTATTGAGCCTTCCTATATCAATATAGGAAGTTAACAGTTATCAATCCAGGCCTGTGCTGTTTTAGTGAGGATCAGTCCAACAGAGGGGAAAGCAGGCTTCCCCCAAGTAGATGATTTTAAATCCTGGGATCTTTCTGTTCTATATTTCCCCCGATCACGCTGACCTTTGTCATGGGATGGAGTCATTCAGCAAGGAAACATACCTTTCGGTCCAACTCATCTGTCCCAGGGCCTTGAATGCTTGTAATTCCCAGAAAAGTTCTTATTTCTGTAACATTAACCCCGCCCACAATCCCACTATGAATTTGATCCCTACTCCAATATTGATGATTCTTCCGATTTGTAAATTGCTCCAGCCTTGATAACATGCCGAATCTCAATAATCCCATCCTGCACTCAGTACAATCATCACTATTTCTGTAGTTTTCCACAATAACTACAGTCCACCCTGTCACTGTCAAATCCTTTTCAGACCCTTTTCCAGTCGCAACAACACTCCACATCTCTGTTTGCTTCTCCGAGCACCTCTAACGCTCTCCCTTTGTGTGGCCAGTACTGTGTGTGAATAACCCTTGGCATGTGGATGGTCAATACTGTGTGAGAATAATCCTGTGGCCAGAGGATGGTCAATACTGTGCGAGAATAATCCTGTGGTCTGCGGTTGATCAATTGTGTGTGTAAATAATCCTGTTGCCTGAGAAAGATCAATACTATGTGAGAATAATCCTGTGGCCTGAGGATGATCAATTCTGTGTGTGAATAATCCTTTGGCCTGAGGGTGGTCCATACTGTGTGAGAATAATCCTGTGGCCGCATGCTTGTCAATACTGTGTGTGCATAATCGTGTGGGCTCAGAATGTTGAATATTGTGTGTGAATACCCCTGTGGCTTAAGATTGGTCAACACAGTTTGTGAATGATCCTTTGGCCTGTGAATGGTCAATTATGTGTGTGAATAACCCTTGGCCTGAGGATGGTCAATACTGTGTGCGAAGAACCATTGGCCAGAGGATGGTCAAAACTTTGAGTAATTAATCCTGTTGCCTGAGGTTATTCAGTACTATGTGTGAATAATCCAGTGCACTGTGAATACTCAACAGAGAGTGTGAATAATCCTGTGGCCTGAGGGCAGTCAATACTGTGTGTAAATAACCCTGTGGCCTGAGTGCAGTCAATTCTGTGTGTAAATAACCCTATGGCCTGTGTATCGTAAATACTGTGTGTGAATAACCATTGGCCTAAGGATGGTCAATACTGTGTGTGAATAATCCTTTGGATTGTAAATAGTCAATGCACATTGTGAATAATCCTGCGGCCTGAGGATGGTCAATACTGTGTGTGACTAACTCTTTGCCTAAGGATGGGTGATACTGTGTGTGAATAATCTGGTGGCCTGTGGATGGTCAATGCAGTGTGATAATAATCCTGTAGCCTGTGAATGGTCAATACTATGTGTGAGTAATCCTGTGGCCTGTGCATGGTCAATATTGTTTGTAAAAAGCCTTTGGTCTGAGGATGACCGATACTGTGTGTGAATACGACAGTGGCCTGTGAATGGTCAATACAGTGTGTGAATAATCCTGTGGCCTGTGTACTATCAATACTTTTGTAAATAATCCTTTGGCCTGAGGATGGACAATACTGTGTGTGAATAAGTTAGTGGCCTGTGAATGGTCAACACTGTGTGTGAATAATCCTGTGGCCTGAGGATGATCAATACTGTGTGGGAATAACACTTTGGCCTGTGAATGGTCAATACTGTGTGTGAGTAATCCTGTGGCCTGTGTACTGTCAATATTGTATAAAAATAATCCTGTGGCCTGAGGATAATCAATAATGTGTGTGAAAAATCCTTTGGCCTGAGGATGGACAATACTGTGTAGGAATAATCCTGTGGTCTGTGGATAGTCAGTACTGTGTGTAAATATTATTCTGGCCTGAGGTTGTTTAATACTGTGTGTGTATAATCCTGTGGCCTGAGGTTTGTCAATACTATGTGTGTATAATCTTGTGGCCTAAGGATGGTCAATACTGTGTGTGTATAATCCTGTGACCTAAGGATGGTCAATACTGTGTGTGAATTATCCTGTTGGTTGAGAATGTTGAATACTGTGTGTGAATACTCCTGTCGCCTGAGGTTAGTCAGTACAGTGAATGAATGATCCTGTGGTATGAGGATGGTCAATTCTATGTGTGAATAATCTTCTGCAGTGTGAATGGTCAATACAGTGTGTAAAAAAAAAAACTCTTGGCCTGAGGATGATCAATACTGTGTGTGAGTAATCCTTTGGACGGAGGATGGTAAATACTGTGTATGAATAATCCTTTGGCCTGTAAATTGTCAAGACACTGTGTTCATTAATCCTGCGGCCTGTGAATCATAAATACCGTGTGTGAAAACCCCTTGGCCTGAGGATGATCAATACTATGTGTGAACAATCCTGTGGCCTGAGGATGGTCTTCACTGTGTGTGAATAATCCTATGGCCTGACGATGGTCAATACTGTGTGTGAACAATCCCGTGGCTTGAGGATAGTCAATACTGTGTGGGAATAATCATGTGACGTGTAAATGGTCAAGACAGTGTGTTCGTTAATCCTGTGGCCGTATACTGGTCAATACTGGTCAGCACAATCCTGCTGGCTGAGAATATTGAATATTGTGTATGAATACTCCTGTGGCCTGCGGTTGGTCAATACAGTGTGTGAATGATACTGTGGCCTGAGCATGATCAATACTGTGTGTGAACAATCCTGTGGCTGTGAATGGTCAATACTGTGTCAGAATAATCTTGTGGCTTCAGGATGTTCAATACTGTGTGTGAATAATCCTGTGCCTTAGGGATTGTCAGTTCTGTGTGGGAATAATCCTGTGACCTGTTAATTGGTAAAGAGAATGGGTTCATTAATCCTGTGGCCTCGGGTTGGTCAATACAATGTGTGAATGAATTTATGGCCTTAGGATGGTCAATACTGTATGTGAATAACCCTTGACCTGAGGATGATCAATACTGTGTGTGAGTAATCCTGTGGACGGAGATGGTCAATACTGTGTGGGAATAATCCTGTGGCCTGAGGATGTTCAATACTGTGTGAATACCCCTGTGACCCGAGGATGGATAAAACTGTGTGGTAATAATCCTGTGACCTGTAAATGATCAAGACAGTGTGTGCATTAATCCTGTGGCCGTAGGCTGGTCTATACTTTGTGAATAATCCTGCTGGCTGAGACTATTGAATATTGTGTGTGAATACTCCTGTGTCCATATGCTGGTCAATACTGTGTGGAAATAATCCTGTGACCTGTTAATTGGTAAAGAGAATGTGTTCATTAATCCTGAGGCCTCGGGTTGGTCAATACAGTGTGTGAATGGTCTTATGGCCTTAGGATGATCAATACTGTGTGCGAATAATCCTCTGGCCTGTGAATGGTTAATACCTTGGCCTGAGTATGATCAATACTATGTGTGAATGATCCTGTGGCCTGAGCATGGTCAATAGAGTGTCAGAATAATCCTGTGCCTTGAGGATGATTAATACAGTGTGTGCATAATCCTCTGGGCTGAGAAAGGTCAATAATATGTGTGTGAATAATCCTGTGGCCTGAGGATGTTCAATACTGTATGTGAATAATCCTGTGGTCTGAGAATGGTCAATACTGTGCGTGAGTAATCCTGTGGACGGAGGATGGTCAATACTGCGTGGGAATAATCCTCTGACCTGTAAATGGTCAAGACAGTGTGTTCATTAATCATGTGGTCATATGCTGGTCAATGCTGTGTGTGAATAATCCTGTTGGCTGAGAATGTTGAATATTGTGTGTGAATAATCCTGTGGCCTGTGGTTGGGCAATACAGTTTGCGAATGATCCTGTGGCCTGAGGATCGTCAATACTGTGTGGGAGTAATCCTGTGGCCTGAGGTTGGTCAATACTACGTGTGAATAATTCTGTGGCCTGAATGTGGTCATATTCTGTGTGTGAAAAATCTTGTGGACTGAGGACGGTCAATATTGTGTGTGAATAATCCTTTGGACAGTGAATGGTCAATGCCATGTGTGCATAACCCTCTGGCCTCTGAATCGTCAGTACTGTGCGTGAGTAATCCTGTCGACTGAGGAAGGTCAGTACTGTGTTTGAATAATCCTGACGCCTCAGGATGTAGAATACTGTGTGTGAATAATCATGTGGCCTGTGAATGGTCGATGCTGTGTATGAGTAATGCTGTGGACTGTAAATGGTCAATACCGTGTGTGCAGAATCCGATGGTTTTAGGATGGTCCTTACTGCATGTGAGTAATCCTGTGGACTGAGGATGGTCAATATAGTGTGTGAATATTCCTGTGCACTGTGAATGCTCAATACTGTGTGTGAATAATCCTGTGGCCTGACGTTGGTCAGTTCAGTGTGTGTATAAGTCTATGTACTGAGAATGATCAATACTGTGTGTGATTAATCCTGTGGCCTGAGGATGGTCTATACTGTGCATAATTAATCATGTGGACTGAGAATGATCAATCCTGTGTTTGAATAATCCTGTAGCCTGAGAATGATCAATACAGTGTGGGCATAATCATTTGGCCTGAGAATAGTGAAAAGCGTGTGTAATTAATCCTGTTGCCTGCAGTTGGTCAATACTCTGTGTGAACTATCCTGTGGCCTGTGTCTGTTCAATGCAGTGTGTGAATAATCCTGTGGACTGAGGAAGGTCAATACTGTGTGTGAATAATACTGTGGTTTGCAGATGGTCAATACTGTGTATGAGTAATCCTGTGAACTGAGGATGGTCAATATTTTGTGTGAATAATCCTTTGGAATATGAATGGTCAATACAGTGTGTCAATAATCCTGTGGCCCATGAGTCGTCAATACTGTGTGTGAATAATCCTTTGTCTAAAAATGGGCAATACTGTGTGTGAATAATCATGTGTCCGTATTCTGGTCAATACTGTGTGTGTGTAATCCCGTGGACTGAGGATGGTCAGTAGAGTGTGTGAATAATTCTGTGCACTGTGAATGCTCAATACGTCGTGTAAATAATCCCGAGGCTTGAACATGGTCAATTCTGTGTGGGAATAATCCTGTGGCCTGAGGTTGGTCAATACAGTTTGTGTATAATCGTGTGGGTTAGGATGATCAATACGGTGTGTGGTTAATCCTGTGGACTGAGAATGATCAACACTGCGACTGAGTAATCCTGTGGAATGAGGGTGGTCAGTATTGTGTGAGAATAATCCTTTGGAATGTGAATGGTCAATACAGTGTGTGAATAATCCTGTGCACTGTGAATGCTGAATACTGTGTGTAATTAACCATTTGTCTAAAGATTGTCAATACTGTGTGTGAATGATAATGTGGCCTGTGGATGGTAAATGCTGTGTGTTAATAATCCAGTGGCCTGTGGATGGTCAATACTGTTTGCTAATAATCTGTGGCCTGTCGATGGTCAATTCTGTGTGGGAGTAATCCTGTGGCCTGAAGATGATCAATGATGCGTGTGAAAACTCGTGTGGTCTGAGGATGGTCAATATTGTGTGTGAAAAATGCTGTGGACTGTGAACTTTCAATACAGTGTGAGAGTAATCCTGTGGACGGAGGATTGTCAATACAGCATGTGAATAACCCTTGGCCAAAGAATGGTCAATACTGTGTGTGAATAATCCTTTGAGTTGTGAATGGCAAATACACTGTATGAATAATCCTGGGGCCTGAGGATGGTAAATGCTGTGTGAATAATCCTGTGGCCTGTGAATTGTCAATACTGTGTCTGAATAGTCCTTTGCCGAAGGATGGGCAATACTGTGTGTGAATAATAGTATGGCCTGTGGATGTTCAATGCTGTGTGATAATAAATCTGTGGGCTGTGGATGGTCAATACTATGTGTTAATAATCTCTGGCCTGTGCATGGTCAACACTGATTGCAAATAATACTGTGGCCTGTGGATGGACAATACTGTGTGTGAACAACCCTGTGGCCTGAGGATGGTCAATGCTGGGTGTGAATAATCGTGTGGCCAGAGAATGGTCAATACTGTGTGAGAATAATACTGTGACCTGCAAATGGTCAATACAGTTTGTTCATTAATCCTGTGTCCGTATACTCGTCAATACTGTGTGGGACTAATCCTGTCGGCTGAGAATGTTGAATATTGTGTGTGAGTACTCGTGTGGCCTGAGGATGGTCAATACTGTGTGTGAATAATCCATGGCCTGAGGATGGTCAATACTGTGTGTGAATTAACCTGTGGCCTGAGAATTGTGAATACAGTGTGGGAATAATCCTGTGCACTTTGAATGATCAATACTGTGTGTGAATAATCCTGTGTACTGAGGGCAGTCAATACTGTGTCGGAATAATCCAGTGGCCCGTGAATCGTAAATACTGTATGTGAATAACCCTTGGCCTAAGGATGGTCAGTTCTGTGTGCGAATAATGCTTTGGACTGTGAATGGTCAATACACTGTGTGCATAATCCCGCGGCCTGAGGGTGGTCAATAATGTGATGGAATAATCCTGTGGCCTGTGAATTGTCAATACTGTGTGTCAATAGCCCCTTGCGTAAGGATAGGCAATGCTGTGTGAATAATAATGTGGCCTGTGGATGGTCAATGCTGTGTGATAATAATCCTGTGGGCTGTGGGTGGTCAATACTATGTGTTAATAATCTGTGACCTGTGTAATGTCAATATTGTTTGCAAATAATACTGCGGCCTGAGAATGGTCAATACTGTGTGTGATAATCCTGTGGCCTGAGAATGGTCAATACTATGTGTTAATAATCTGTGACCTGTGCAATGTCAATATTGTTTGCAAATAATACTGTGGCCTGTGAATGGTCAAGACTGTGTGTGAACAATCTTGTGATTTGAGAATGGTCAATACTGTGTGTGAATAATCCTGCGGCCTGTGAATCATCAATATTGTGTGTGAATGGTCCTTGGCCTGAGGTTGGTCAATACTGTGTGTGAATAATCCTGTTGCCTGAGGATGATCAGTACTGTGTAGGAATAATCCTGTGTCTTGAGGATTATCAATAATCTATATGAATCATCCATGGCCTGAGGATGGTCAATCCTGTGTGGGAATAATCCTGTGATCTGTAAATGGTCAAGGCAGTGTGTTCATTAATTCTATGGCCATAGGCTGGTCAATATTGAGTGTGAGACATCCTGTGGCCTGAGGATTGTCAATACTATGTGGGAACAATACTGTGACCTGTAAATGGTCAAGACAAAGAGTGTTAATTAATCCTGTGGCCTGTGAATGATCAATACTATGTGTGAATATTGCTGTGGCCTGAGAATCGTCAATACTGCGTGGAAATAATCATGTGATGTGTAACTGATCATGACAGTGCGTTCATTAATGATGTGGCGGAATGGTGGTCAATACTGTGTGTGAATAATCCTGTGGACTGAGAATGGTCAATACTGTGTGGGAATAACCGTTATGGCGAAGGATAGTCAACACTGTGTGTGTTAAATATCCTGCTGCCCGAGGTTGTTCAATACTGTGTGTGTGTGAGTAATCCTGTGGACGGAGAATGGTCAATACCATGTATGAATTAACCTGTGGCCTGAGAATTGTGAATACAGTGTGTGAATAATCCTGTGCACTGTGAATGCTCAATAAAGTGTGTGAATAATCCTATGGCCCGTAAATCGTAAATACTGTGTGTGAATAACCCTTGGCCTAAGGATGGTCAATACACTGTGTGAATAATGCTGTGGCCTATGAATAATCAATATTGTGTGTGAATAATTCTGTGGCCTGAGGATGATCAGTACTGTGTAGGAATAATCCTGTGGCTTGAGGATTGTCAATACTGTGTGTGAATAATCCATGGCCTGAAGATGGTCAATACTATGTGTAAATAATCCTGTTCCTTGAGGATGGTCAATACTGTGTGGGAATAATCCTGTGACCTGTAAATGGTCAAGACAGTGTGTTCCTTAATTCTGTGGCCGTAGGCTGGTCAATACTGAGTGAGAATAATCCTGTGGCCTGAGGATTGCCAATACTATGTGGGAACAATCCTGTGACCTGCAAATGTTGAAGACCGAGTGTTCATTAATCCTGTGGCCGTGTGCTAGTCAATGCTGTGCGTGAATAACCCTGTGCTCTTTGAATGGTCAATCCTGTGTGTGAACATTGCTGTGGCCTGAGACGCGTCAATCCTGTGTGGAAATAATCCTATGATGTGTAAATGGTCAAGACAGTGCGTTCATTAATTCTGTGGCCATAGGCTGGTCAATACTGAGTGTGAATAATCCTGTGCCCTGAGGATTGTCAATACTATGTGGGAACGGCACGGTGGCACAGTGGTGAGCACTGCTGCCTCACAGCGCCAGAGACCCGGGTTCAATTCCCGCCTCAGGCGACTGACTGTGTGGAGTTTGCACGTTCTCCCCGTGTCTACGTGGGTTTCCTTCGGGTGCTTCGGTTTCCTCCCACCATCCAAAGATGTGCAGGGTCAGGTGAATTGGCCATGCTAAATTGCCCGTAGTGTTAGGTAAGGGGTAAATGTAGGGGTATGGGTGGGTTTCGCTTCGGCGGGTCGGTGTGGACTTGTTGGGCCGAAGGGCCTTTTTCACACTGTAATCTAATCTAAAATCTAATCTAATTAATACTGTGGCTGTATGGTGGTCAATATTGTGTGTGAATAATCCTGTGGACTGAGAATGGTCAATACTGTGTGGGAATAACCGTTGGACTGAAGGATAGTCAATACTGTGTGTGTTAAATATCCTGCTGCTCAAGGTTGATCAATACAGCGAGTGAATAATCCTGTGGCTTGAGGATGGTCAATATAGTGTGTGAAAACTTATGTTGCGTGAGGACGGTCCATACTGTGTGCTGAAAATCCTGTGGAATGTGACTGGTCAATACTGTATAGCAATAATCTGTGGTCTGTGCATGTTCAATACTGTTTGTTAATAAAACTGTGGCCTGTGGATGGTCAACACTGGGTGTTAATAAACTGTGGCCTGTGCATGTTCAGTACTGTTTGTACTGAATGGTCAAGGCAATGTGTTTATTAATCCGTATGTTCGTCAATACTGTGTGGGAATAATCCTGTGGGCTGGGAATGTTGAATATTGTGTGTGAATACTCCTGTGGCCTCTGTACTGTCAACACTGTGTGTAAATAATCCTGTGGCCTGAGGCTGGTCAATAATGTGTGTGAATTATGATACGAAGATTGGTGGAGTTGTGGATAGTGAGGAGGGCTCTTGTCGGCTGCAAAGGGACTTGGATATGATGCACAGCTGGGCTGAGGAGAGGCAGATGGAGTTCAACCCTGCCAAGTGTGAGGTTGTCCATTTTGGAAAGACAAATAAGAATGCGGAATACAGGGTTAACGGTAGGGCTCTTAGTGAGGTGGAGAAACAGAGGGATCTTGGGGTATATGTTCATAGGTCTTTGAAAGTTGCCACTCAGGTGGATAGAGCTTGTAAGAAGGCCTATGGTGTATTAGCGTTCATTAGCAGAGAGATTGAATTCAAGAGTCGTGAAGTGATTTGCAACTGTACAGGACTTTGGTTAGGCCACATTTGGAGTACTGTGTGCAGTTCTGGTCGCCTCACTTTAGGAAAGATGTGGAAGCTTTGGAGAGGGTGCAGAGAAGATTTACCAGGATGTTGCCTGGAATGGAGAGTAGGTCGTACGAGGATAGGTTGAGAGTGCGAGGCCTTTTCTCATTGGAACGGTGAAGGATGAGGGGTGACTTGATAGAGGTTTATAAGATGATCAGAGGAATAGATAGAGTAGACAGTCAGAAACTTTTTCCCCGGGTACAACAGAGTGTTACAAGGGGACATAAATTTAAGATGATGGGTGGAAGGTATAGGGGAGATGTCAGGGGTGGGTTCTTTACCCAGAGAATGGTGGGGGCATGGAATGCGCTGCCTGTGGGAGTGGTAGAGTCAGAATCTTTGGTGACCTTTAAGCGGCAATTGGATAGGTACATGGATGGGTGCTTAAGTTAGCACAAATGTTCGGCACAACATCGTGGGCCGAAGGGCCTGTTCTGTGCTGTATTGTTCTATGTTCTATGTTCTAATAATTTTGCTACCCGAGGATTGTCAATACTGTGTGTGAATAATCCTATGGCCTGAGGACGGTCAATACTGTGTGTGAGTAATCCTGTGGCCTGAGGTTGGTCAATACAGTGTGTGAAAATAATCCTGTGGCCTGAGAATGGTCAATACTGTGTGTAAATAATCCTGTGGACTGAGGGCAGTCAATACTGTGTGTGATTAATCCTATGGCTCGTGAATCGTAAATACTGTGTGTGAATAACCCTTGGCCGAAGAATGGTCAATACTGTTTGCGAATAGCCCTTTGCCTAAGGATGGGCAATACTGTGTGTGAATGATGATGTGGCCTGTGGATGGTCAATGCTGTGTGATAATAATCTTGTGGGCTGTGGATGGTCAATACTATGTGTTAAAAATCTGTGGCCTGTGCATGGTCAATATTGTTTGCAAATAATACTGTGTCCTGAGGATGGTCAATACTGTGCGTGAATAACCCTTGGCCTGAGGATGATAAATACAGTGTGTGAACAATCGTGTTGCCTGAGGTTGTTCAATACAATTTATTAATAATCCTGTGGCCTGAGAATGGTTAATATAGTGTGAGAATAATCCTGTTGCCTAAGGATGATCAATACTGTGTAGCACTAATCCTGTTCCTTGAGGATTGTCAATACGTTGTGTGGATAATTCATGGCCTGAGGATGGTCAATACTGTGTGTAAATAATCCTGTGACTTCAGGATGGTCAATACTATGTGGGAATAATCCTGTGACCTGTAAATATTGAAGACAGATTATTCATTAATCCTGTGCCCATGTGCTAGTCAATACTGTATTGGAATAATCCTGTGACCTGCAAATGTTGAAGACAGAGTATTCATTAATCCTGTGGCCATGTGCTAGTCAATGCTGTGTGTGAATAAACCTGTGCCCTGTGAATGGTCAATACTGTGTGTGAATATTGCTGTGGCCTGAGAATCGTCAATACTGTGTGGGAATAATCCTGTGACATGTCAATGAACACGACAGTGTGTGCATTAATCCTGTGGCCCTATGCTGGTCAATACTGTATCTGAATAATCCTGTTGGCTGAGAATATTGACCATTGTGTGTGAATACACCTGTGGCTTGTGTTTAGTCAATACAGTGTGTGAATAAACCTGTGGCCTGAGGTTAGTCAATACTGTGTGTGAATAATCCTCTGGCCTGTGAATCATCAATACTGTGTTTGACTAATCCTTGGTCTGAGTATGAACAATACTATGTGTGAACAATCCTGTGGACTGTGAATGGTCAATAGTGTGTCAGAGTAATCCTGAACTTGAGGATGTTCAATACTGTGTGTGAATAATCCTGTGCCCTGTGGATTGTCAGTACTGTGGGAATATTCCTGTGACCTGTTAATTGGTAAAGACAATGTGTTCATTAAACCTGTGGCCTCAGGTTGGTCAATACAGTGTGTGAATGATCTTATGGTCTTAGGATGGTCAATACTGTGTATGAATAACCCTTGACCTGAGGATGATCAATAGTGTGTGAGTAATCTGGTGGATGAAGGATGGTCAATACTGTGCGTGAATAATAATGTGGCCTGAGGGCAGTCAATACTGTGTGTGAATAATGCTATGGGCTGTGAATCGTCAGTGGTGTGTGTGTATAACCCTTTACCTAAGGATGGTCAATACTGTGAGTGAATAATAATGTGGGCTGTGGATGGTCAATGCTGTGTGATAATAATCCTGTGGCCTGTGGATCGTCAATGCTGTGTGATAGTAATCCTGTGGCCTGTGGATGGTCAATGCTGTGTATCAATAATCTGTGGCCTGTGGATAGCCAATGCTGTGTGATAATAATCCTTTGTGATGTGGATGGTCAATACTGTGAATCAATAATCTGTGGCCTGTGCATGTTCAATACTGTTTGTTAATAAAACTGTGGCCTGTGGATGGTCAATACTGGGTGTTAATAAACTGTGGCCTGCGCATTTCCAGTACTGTTTATACTGAATGGTCAAGGCAATGTGTTTATTAATCCTGAGGCCATATGTTCGTCAATACTGTGTGGGAATAATCCTGTGGACTGGGAATGTTGAATATTGTGTGTGAATACTCCTGTGGCCTCTGTACTGTCAACACAGTGTAAATAATCCTGTAGCCTGAGGCTGGTCAATAATGTGTGTGAATAATTTTGCTACTCGAGGATTGACAATACTGTGTGTGAATAATCCTGTGGACTGTGAATGGTCAATACTGTGTGGGAGTAATCCTGGAGACGTAGAATTGTCAATACTGTGTGTGAATTAACCTGTGGCCTGAGAATTGTTAATACAGCGTGTGAATAATCCTGTGCACTGTGAATGCTCAATATCGTGTGTGAATAATCCTGTGGCCTGAGAATGGTCAATACAGTGTGAGAATAATCCTGGTGCCTGTGGATGGTCAATACTGTGTAGGAAAGATCCTGTGGCTTGAGGATTGACTATACTGTGTGTGAATGATCCATGGCCTGAGGATGGTGATACTTTGTGTAAATATTCCTCTTCCATGAGGATGGTCAATACTGTGTGGGAATAATCCTGTGACCTGTAAATGATCAAGACAGTGTGTTCATTAATCCTGTGGCCATACGCTGGTCAATACTGTGTGAATAATCGTGTAGCCTGAGGATTGTGAATTCTATGTTGGAACAATCCTGTGACCTGCAAAAGTTGAAGACTGAGTGTTCATTAATCCTGTGGCCGTGTGCTAGACAATACTGTGTGTGAATAATCCTGTGCCCTGTGAATGGTCGATATGTATGTGAATATTGCTGTGGCCTGAGACTCGTCAATACTGCATGTAAATAATCATGTGATGTGTAAATGATCAAGACAGTGCATTCATTAATCCTGTGGCCATATGGTGGTCAAGACTGTGTGTGAATAACCGTCGGGCCGAAGGACAGTCAATACTGTGTGTTTTAAATATCCTGCTGCCCGAGGATGTTCAATACAGTGAGTGAATAATCCTGTGGCCTGAGAATGCTCCATACATTGTGTGAAAAATTACGTTGCCGGAGGACAGCCATATTGTGTGCGAATAATCCTGTGGCCTTAGAATGGTCAATAATGTATGGGAATAATCCTCTGGCCTGTAAATCGTCAACACTGTGTGTGAATAAACTTTGGCCTGAGGATTGTCAATACAGTGTGTGAATAATCCTTTGGACAGTGAATGATCAATACCATGTATGCATAATGCTCTGGCCTGTGAATCGCCAATACTGTGTGTGAACAACCCTGTAATTTGAGAATTGTGAATAATGTGAGTGAATATTCCTGTAGCCTGATGATGGTCAATACAGTGTGAAAATAATCATGTGCCCTAAGGATGGTCAATAGCGTGTGTGACTACTCCTGTGGCCCGATGATGGGCAATACTGAGTGTGAACAATCCCGTGGCTTGAGGATGGTCAATACTGGGTGCGAATATTTCTGTCACCTGTAAATGGTCAAGACAGTGTGTTCATTAATCCTGTGGCTGTATGCTGGTCAATACTATGTGTGAATAATCCTGTGGCCTGTGGATGTTCAAAACTGTGTGGGAATAATCCTGTGGCCTGAGAATGGTCAATACAGTGTGTGAATACTCCTGTGATCTCAGGATGTTCAATACTGTGTGTGAACAATCCTGTGGCTTGAAGATAGTCAATATTGTGTGGAAGTAATTCTGTGACCATGTAAATGGTTAAGACAGTGTGTTCATTAATCCTGTGGCCGTGTTCCAATCAATACTGCGTGTGAATAATGCTGTGGGCTGGGAATATTGAATATTGTGTGTGAACACTAGTATGTCCTGAGGATGGTCAGTACTGTGTGTGAATAATCCAGTGGCCTGAGGATGTTCAATACATAGTGCGAATTATCCTGTGGCTGAGGATTGTGAATACAGTGTTTGAGTAATCCTGTGGCCTATGAATTGTGAATAGTGTATGTGAGTAATCCTGTGGCCTGTATACTGTGAATACCGTGCGTAAATAATCCTGTGGTCTGAGGATGATCAATACAATGTGTGAATAATCCTGTGGCCTGAGGATTGTCAATACTGTGTGTGAGCAATCCCGTGGCTTGAGGATGGTCAATACTGTGTGGAAATAATCCTATGACCTGTAAATGGTCAAGACAGTGTGTTCATTAATCCTGTGGCTGTAGGCTGGTCAATACATGTGTGAATAATGATGTGGCCTGAGGATTGTCAATACTATGTTGGAACAATCCTGTGACCTGCAAATATTGAAGCCAGAGCGTTCATTAATCATGTGGCCATGTGCTAGTCAATGCTGTGTGTGAATAATCCTGTGCCCTGTGAATGGTCAATGCAGTGTGTTCATTAATACTGTAGCCATATGTTAGTCAATACTGTGTGGGAATAACCGTAGGGCCGAAGGATAGTCAATACTGTGTGTGTTAAGTATCCTGCTGCCTGAACATGTTCAATACCGTGAGTGAATAATCCTGTGGCCTGAGGATTGTCAATACTTTGTGTGAATAATCCTGTCGCCTGAGGACGGTCCATGCTGTGTGTGAATAATCCTGTTGGCCTGAGAATGGTCAATGCTGTGTGGGAATAATCCTGTTGCCTGAGAATGTTCAATACTGTGTGTGAACAATCCTGTGGCTTGAGGATGGTCAATACTGTGTGGGAATATTTCTGAGACCTGTAAATGGTCAAGACAGTGTGTTCTTTAATCCTGTGGCCGTATGTTAGTCAATACTGTGTCCGAATAATCCTATGGCCTGAGGATTGTCATTACTGTGTGTGAATAGTCCTGCGGTTTGAGGACGGTCAATACTGTGTGGGAATAATCCTGTGGCCTGAGAATGGCCAATACTGTGTGGGAATAATCCTGTGGCCTGAGAATGGTCAATACTGTGTGGGAATAATCTTATGGCCTGAGGTTGGTCAATACAGTGTGTGAACTATCCTGTGCACTGAATACTGTGAGTGAATAACCCTTGGACTAAGGATGGTCATTACTGTGTGTGAACAATCCTGTGGCCTGAGGGTAGCGAGTACTATCTGTGCATAATCCTGCGGCCTGAGGTCAAAACTGTGTGAATAAATCTGTGACCTGTAAATGATCAAGACAGTGTGTTCATTTATCCTGTGGCCTAAGGGGGGTCAGAACTGCGTGTGAATAATCCTGTGGCCTGAGGATGATCAATACCATGTGTGATTCATCCTGTTGCGTGAGGATGGCCAATACTGTGTGTGACAAATCCGGTGGCAGGAGGATTGTCAGTATGGTGTGTGAATATTCCTGTTGACTGAGGATGGCCAATACTATGTCAGAATAATTCTGTAGCGTGAGGATGGTCATTATTTTGTGTGAACAATTCTGTAGCGTGAGAATGGTCAATGCAGTGTGTGATTAATCCTGTGGCCTGATGATGGTTAATAACATGTGAAAATAATCCTGTAGCCTGAGGATCATCAGTACTGTGTGCAGAAACTCCTGTGGCTTGAGGGTGGTCAATACTATGTGTGAATAATCCTGTTGCCTGAGGATGGTGAATACTGTGTGTGAACCATCGTGTGACTTGAGATGGTCAATACTGTGTGTGAATAATGCTTTGGACAGTGAATGGTCAATGCCATGTGTGCATAGTCCTTTGGCCTGTGTATCGTCAATACTGTGTGTGAATAACTCTTGGCCTGTGAATCATCAATACTGTGTGTGAATACTGCTCTGGAATGTGGATCGTCAATACTGTGTGAATAATCCTGTGCCCTGAGGATCTTCACTACTATGTGTGAACAATCCTGTGACATAAGGATCGTCAGGACAGTGTTTGCATTAATCCTGTTACTGTAGGATGGTCAATACAGTGTGTGAATAATCCTTTGGACAGTGAATGGTCAGTTCCATGTGTGATTACTCCTGTTGCCTGAGGTTGTCGAATGCTGTGTGTGAATAATCCTGCGGCCTGAGGTTGGTCAATACTGGGTGTGATTAATCCTGTGGCCTCAGGATGGTCATTATTTTGTGTGAATCGTTCTGTTGCATGAGGATGGTCAATACAGTGTGTGAATAATCCTTTGGACAGTGAGTGATCAGTTCCATGTGTGATTAATCTTGTTGCCTGAGGTTGTTCAATATTGTGTGTGAATAATGCTGTGGGCTGTGAATGGTCAATACTGTGTGTGAATAATCCTGTGGTCTGAAGATGGTCAATACTGTGTGTGAATAATCATGTGGCTTGAGTTGATCAATACTGTGTGCACTGCTCCTGTTGCCTGAGGATGGTCAATACTTTGTGAGAATAATACTTTGGACAGTGAATGGTCAATACCATGTGTGAACAATCCTGTGGCCTGAGGATGGTCAATACACTATGTGAATAAACATGTGGCCTGATGATTGTCAATACCATGTGAAAATAATCCTGTGGCTTGCGGATGGCCAATATTGTTTGTGAATGATCCTGTGGCCTGAGGATGGTCAATACTGTGTGTGAATAATTGTGTTGCATGAGGCTGGTCAATAACCTGTGTGAATAATCCTTTTGCCTGTGGATGGTCAATAACGTGTGTCACTAATCCTGTGGCCTGTGAATCTTCAATACTGTGTGTGAATAACCCTTGGCCTGAGGGTGGTCAATTCTGTGTGTGAACAATCCTGTGGCCTGAGAATGGTCAGGACAGTGTGTTCATTAATCGTGGGGTCGTAGGCTGGTCAGTACAGTGTGTGAATAATCATGTGGCCTGAGAATGTTTAATATCGTTTGTGCATAATCCTGTGGCCTGAGGTTGGTCAATACTCTGTGTGAATAATCCTGTTGCTTGACGATTGTCAATATAGTGTGTGAATAATTCCTCGGTCTGAGGATGGTCAATACTATGTGTGAATAACCCGTGGCCTGTGGATCGTCAGTACTGTGCTTCAATAGTCCTGTGGCCTGAGGATGGTCAATTCCTTGTGTGAATAATCCTGTGACCTGTAAACTGATAAGAGAGTTCAAAAATTCTGTGGCCGTAGGCTGGTCAATACAGTGTGTGAGTAATCCTGAGGCCTGACGATGTAAAGTACTGTATGTGAATAATCCTGAGGATGGAGAATACTGTGTGTGTATACTCCTGCAGCCTGAGGATGGAGAATACTTGCGTGAATAATCCTGTGGGCTGTGGATTGTCAACACTGTGTGTTTAAATAATCCTGGGAACTATGACTGCTCAATACTGTTTATGAACACTCCAGTGGCCTGAGGTTGGTCAATACTGAGAGTGAATAATCTTGTGACCTGATGATGGTCAATACCATGTGAAAATAATCCTGTTGCCTGAGGATGGTCAATATTGTGTGAGAATAATCCTGTGGCTTGAGGATAGTCAATACTGTGTGTGAATAAAACTTTGGAAAGTGAATGGTCAATACCATGTGTGAATAATCCACTGGCCTGTGAATCGTTAATACTGTGTGTGAATAATCGTGTGGCCTGTGAACTGTCTGTGCTGTGTGTGAGTAATGCTGTGGACTGTGAATGGTCCATACTGTGTGTGAATATTCCTGTGGCCTGTGAGCGGTCTGTGCTGTGTGTGAGTAATGCTGTGGACTGTGAATGGTCAATACTGTGTGTGAATAATCCTGTGGCCTGAGAATGGTCAATACTGTGTGTGAATACTCTTGTGGCCTGAGGATAGTCAATAATGTGTGAGAATAATCCTGTAGCGTGATGATGGTCAATACCTTGTGTGAATAAGGCTGTGGCCTGTGAATGGTCAGTACTGTGTAGGAATAATCCTGAGGCCTGAGGGTGGTCAATACTGTGTGTAAATAATCCTGGAACTATGAATGCTCAAATCTGTGTGTGAATAATCTTGTGGCCTGAGGGTGGTCATTGCTGTATGTGAGTAATCTTGACCTGAGTATCGTCAATAATGTGTGTGAATAATCCTGTGGCCTGAGAGTGGTTAATACAGTGTGAGAATAATTCTGTTGCGTGAGGATGGTCAATACAGTGTGTGATTAATCCTGTGGCCTGATGATAGTCAATACTGTGTGAAAATGATCCGGTGGCCTGAGGATGGTCAATACCGTATATGAATAATCATGTGTCCTGATAATGGTCAATACCGTGTGAATAATCCTCTGGCCTGAGGATGGTCAATACTGTGTGTGAATAATCCTGTGGCCTGTGAAGCATCAATACGGTGTGTGAATAATCCTCTGGCCTGTGGTTCTACAATACTATGCGTGAACAATCCTGTGGCATGAGGATGGTCATGACATTGTGTTCATTAGTCCTGGGGCCGTAGGCTGACCAATACTGTGTGTGAATAACCCTTGGCCAGAGGGTGGTCAATACTTAGTGAATAATCCTGTGCCCAGTAAACTGACAAGGCAGTGGGTTCAAAAATCCTGTGGAGGTAGGCTGGTCAGTACAGTGTGTGAATAATCCTGTGGCCCGAGGATGGAGAATACTTGTGTGAATAATTCTGTGGACTGTGGATTGTCAATATAGTGTTTAAATAATCCTGGGAACAATGAATGCTCAATACTGTTTATGAATATTCCTGTGGCCTGAGGTTGGTCAATACTTTGAGTGAATAATCTTGTGGCGGGAGGCTGGTCATGATCCTGTGGTCTGCGGAATGTCAATACCGTGTGTGAATACTCCTGTGGCATTAGGGTGGTCTATACTGTGTGTGAATAATTCTTTGCGTGAGGATGGTCAATATTGCGTGTGAATAATCCTATTGCCTGAGGATGGTCAATACTGTGTGTGAATAATGCTTTGGGCTGTGAATGGTCAATGCTGTGCGTGAATAATCCTGTTGTCTGACGATGGTCAATACTGTGTGAGAATAATCCTTTGCACAGTGAATGGTCAATACCATGTGTGATTACTCCTGTGACCTGATGATTGTCAATACCATGTGTGAATAATCCTGTGGCTTGCGGATTGTCAATATTGTGTGTGAATAATTGTGTTGCGTCAGGAAATGTCAATACTGTGTGTGAACAACCTTGTGACATGAAAATGGTTAATACTCTGTGTGAATAATCCACTGGCCTGCGAATCGTCAATACTGTGTGTGAATAAACCATTGCTTGAGGGTTATCAATACCATGTGTGAGCAATCCTGTGGCCTGAGGATGGTCAGGACAATGTGTTCATTAATCCTGTGCCTTGAGAATGGTCAATACAGTGTGTGAATAATCCTTTGGACAGTGAATGGTTGGTTCCATGTATGAATATTCCTGTGGCCTGTACACTGTCAAGGCAGTTGGATCAAACATCCAGTGGCTGTAGGCTGGTCAATACTGTGTGAGAATAATCCTGTGGCTTGCGGATGGTCAATATTGTGTGTGAATAATCCTTTTGGATAGTGAATGGTCATTACCATGTGCGAATAATCCTCTGGCCTGTGAATCGTCAATACTGTGTGTGAGCAATCCTATGACCTGAGAATGGTCAAAACTATGTGCGATTAATCCTGTTGACTGGGGTTGTTCAATGCTGTGTGTGAATAATTCTGTGGTCTGTGAACGGTCTATGCTGTGTGTGAATAATGCTGTGAACTGTGAATGGTGAATACTGTGTGTGAATAATCCTGCGGCGTGAGGGTGGTCAATATTATTTGTGGACAATCCTGTGGCCTGAGGATGGCCAAAACTGTGAGGGAATTATCCCGTGGCCTGAGGATGGTCAGTTCTGTGTGGGAATAATCCTTTGGCCTGAGGAAGGTCAATAATGGTATGTGACAAATCTGGTGGCCTGAGGATGGTCAATATGGTGTGTGAATAATCCTGGGAACTATGAATGCTCAACACTGTGTGCGAGTAATCTTGTGGCCTGAGGATGGTCAATGCTGTGTGCGAATAATCCCGTGGTCTGATGATGGTCAATAATTTATGTGAATAATTCTGTTGCGTGAGGATGGTCAGTACAGTATGTGATTAATCCTGTGGCCTGATGATGGTCAATACCTTGTGAAAATAATCCTGTGGCCTGAGGATCGTCAATACTGTGTGTGAAAAATCCTGTGGCTTGAGGTAAATCAATACTGTATATGAATAAACCCGTGTCCTGATAATGGTCAATACCGTGTGTGAATAATCCTGGTACCTGAGGATAGTCAATAATGTGTGTCGCCACTCCTGTGGCCTATGAATCGTCAATACTGTGTGTGAATAACCCTTGGCCTGAGGATTGTCAATACTTTGTGTGAATAATCCTGTGACCAGTAAACGGACAAGGCAGTAGGTTCAAAAATCCTGTGGAAGTTGGCTGGTAAATACAACGTGTGAATAATCCTGAGGCCGGAGGATGGAGAATACTGTGTGTGTATACTCCTGCGGCCCGAGGATGGAGAATACTTGTGTGAATAATTCTGTGGACTGTGGATTGTCAATACTGTGTTTAAATAATCCTGAGAACGCTGAATGCTCAATACTGTTTATGAATACTCCTGTAGACTGAGGTTGGTCAATACTTTCAGTAATAATCTTGTGGCGGGAGGCTGGTCAATAATGTGTGAAAATAATCCTGTGGCCTGAGGATGGTCAATATCGTGTGTGTGAATAATCCTGTGGCAGTAGGGTGGTCTATGCTGTGCATAAATAATTCTTTGCGTGAGGATGGTCAATATTGCGTGTGAATAATCCTGTTGCCTGAGGATGATCAATAATGTGTGCCACTAATCCGGTGGCCTGAGGATGGTCAATACAGTGTGTGAATAATCCTTTGGACAGTGAATGGTCAGTTCCATGTGTGATTAATTCTGTTGCCTGAGCTTGTTCAATACTGTGTGCGAATAATGCTGCGGCCTGAGGATGGTCAATACTGTGCGTGAATAATCTTGTTGCCGGAGTTGATGAATACTCTGTGAACTGCTCCTGTTGCCTGAGGATGGTCAATACTGTGTGAGAATAATCTTTTGCACAGTGAATGGTCAATATCATGTGTGATTATTCCTGTGGCCTGATGATTGTCAATACCATGTGAAAATAACCCTGTGGCTTGAGGATGATCAATACCGTGTGTGAATAATTGTGTTGTGTCAGGATGGTCAGTACTGTGTGAGAATAATCCTGTTGCCTGAGGATGGTCAATAAGGTGTGTCATTATACCTGTGGCCTGTCAGTCTTCAATACTGTGTGTGAATAACCCTTGGCCTGAGGGTGAACAATTCTGTGTGTGAACAATCCTGTGGACTGAGGATAGTCAGGACAGTGTATTCCTTAATCCTGGGACCGCAGCCTGGTCAATACAGTGTGTGAATAATCATGTGGCCTGAGAATGTTTGTTTAATACTGTTTGTGAATATTCCTGTGTCCTGAGGTTGTTCAATACAGTGTGTGAATAATCCTGTCGCTGGACGATTGTCAATACAGTGTGTGAATAATCCTTTGGACAGTGAATTCTGAGTTCCATATGTGAAGAATCCTGTGGTTTGAGGATTATCAATACTGTGTATGAATAGCCCTTGGCCTGAGGATGGTCAATACTGTGCGTGAATAATCCTGTGGCCTGAGGATGGTAATTACCTTGTGTGTTAATCCTGTGACCTATAAACTGACAAGGCAGATGGTTCAAATATTTCGTGGCTGTAGGCTGGTCACTTCAGTGTGTGAATAAACCTGCGGCCTGAGGATGTAGAATACCGTGCGCGAATAATGCTGCGGTTTGAGGATGGAGAATACTTGTGTGAATAATCCTGTGGACTTGGATTGTCAATACTTTGTTTAAATAATCCTGGGAACTATGAATGCTCAATGCTGTTTATGAATACTCCTGTGTCCTGAGGTTGGTCAATACTGTGAGTGAATAATCTTGTGGCTGGAGGCTGGTCAATAAATTATGTGAATAATCCTGTGGCCTGAAGATGGTCAATACCATGTGAAAATAATCCTGAGGTTTGGGGATGGTCGATAGCGTGTATGAATAATCCTGTAGCCTGAGGATGTTCAATACAGTGTGTGAATAATCCTTTGGACAGTGAATGGTCAGTTCCATGTGTGAATAAACCTGTGACCTGTGAATCGTCAAAATTGTGTGTGAATAATCCTGTGACCTGTACACTGTCAAGGCAGTTGGTTCAAAATTCAAGTAGCCATAGACTGGTCTATACTGTGTGAGAATAATCCTGTGGATAGTGAATGGTCATTACCATGTGCGGATAGTCCTCTGGCCTGTGAATTGTCAATACTGTAAGTGAATAAACCAGTGGTCTGAGGGTAGTCAATAAAGTGTGGGAATAATCCGGTGGTTTAAGGATAGTCAATACTGTGTGTGAATAAGGCTGTGGCCTGTGAATGGTCAATACTATGTGTTAATAATCTGTGGCCTGTAGATGGTCAATACTGTGTGTGAATAAGGCTGTGGCCTGTGAATGGTCAATGCTGTTGTGAATAATCTTGTGGCCGGAGGCTGGTTAATACCGTGAATAATCCAATGCCCTGAGGATATTCAATATTGTGTATGAATAAACCTGTGGCCTGTGACAGTCAATGCTGTGTGTGAATTATCCTTGAACAGTGAATGGTCAATACCACGTGTGAATAATCCTCGGGCCTGTGAATCGTCAATACTGTGTGTGAATAACCCTTGGCCTGAGGATGGTCAATACTGTGTTTGAGCAATCCTGTGGCCTGAGAATGGTCAGAACTATGTGCGATTAATCCTGTTGACTGGGGCTGTTCAATGCTCTGTGTCAATAATCCTGTGGTCTGTTAACGGTCTATGCTGTGTGTGAATAATGCTGTGGACAGTGAATGGTGAATACTGTGTGTGAATAATCCTGTGGCACGAGGGTGGTCAATATTATTTGTGAACAATCCTGTGGCCTGAGGATGGCCAAAACTGTGTGGGAATTATTCTGTGGCCTGAGGATGGTCAGTTGTGTGGGAATAATCCTTTGGCATGAGGAAGGTCAATACTGTGTGTGAATAATCCTGTGCATGGTGAATGCTGAATACTGTGTGTGAATAACCCTTGGATGGTCATTACTGTGTGTGAACAATCCTGGGGCCTGAGGGTAGTGAGTACTGTCTGTGAATAATCCTGCAGCCTGAGGGTGATCAATACAGTGTGCGAACAATCCTATGGCCTGAGAATGGTCAAAACTGTGTATGAATAAAACTGAGACCTGTAAATGGTCAAGACAGTGTGTTCATTAATCCTGTGGCCTAATGGTGGTCAATGCTGTGTTTGAGTAATCCTGTGACCTGAGAATGTTTTTTTTTAGTATCCCTGTGTACTGAGGATGGTCAATACTGTGTGTAAATAATCCTGGGAACTATGAATGCTCAATACTGTGTGGGAATAATCTTGTGGCCTGATGATGGTCAATAATTTATGTGAATAATTATGTTTCGTGAGGATGGTCAGTATATTGAGTGAGTAATCCTGTGGTCTGATGATGGTCAATACCTTGTGAAAATAATCCTGTGGCCTGAGGATCGTCAATACTGTGTGTGAAAAATCCTGTGGCTTGAGGTAAGTCAATACTGTATATGAATAATCCTGTGTCCTGATAATGATCAATACCGTGTGTGAATAATCCTGGTACCTGAGGGTGGTCAATAATGTGTGTCACTAATCATGTGGCCTGTGATTCGTCAATACTGTGTGTGAATAATCCTCCGGCCTGTCTGTGGTCAATACTGTTGTGATTAATCTTGTGACTGGAGGCTGGTTAATACAGTGTGTGAATAATCTTGTGGTCTGATGATGATCAATACCGTGAAATAATCCTGTGCCCTGAGGATATTCAATATTGTCTGTGAATAAACCTGTGGCCTGTGATGGTCAATGCTGTGTGTGAATTATCCTTGGACAGTGAATGGTCAATATCATGTGTGAATAATCCTCTGGCCTGTGAATCTTCAATACTGTGTGTCAATAACCCTTGGCCTGAGGATGGTCAAAACTGTGTGCGAATAATTCTGTGACCTGTGAACCGTCAATGCTGTTTGTTAACAATTGTATGGCCTGTGGATGGACTATCCAAAGTGTTGAATAATCCTGTGCACTGTAAATGCTCAATACCGTGTGTGAATAATCCTGTGGCCTGAGGATAGTGAGTACCATCTGTGAATAATCCTGTGCTGAAACTTTATTGCTGGAACAGCACAGCAGGTCAGGCAGCATCTAGGGAACAGAAGATTCGACGTTTCGGGCACATGCCCTTCTTCAGGAATGAGCAGAGAGTGTTCAGCAGGAGAAGATAAAAGGTAGGGAGGAGGGACTTGGAGGAGGGGCGTTGGAAATGTGATAGGTGGAAAGAGGTCAAGGTGAGGGTGATAGGTCGGAGTAGGGTGGAGGCGGAGAGGTCAAGAAGAAGACTGCAGGTCAGGAAGGCGGTGCCGGGCTGGAGGGATTCGGCTGAGACAAGGTGGGGGGAGGGGGGATGAAGAAACTGGTGAAGTCCAAGTTCATCCCCTGTGGTTGGAGGGTTCCCAGTCGGAAGATAAGACGCTCCTCCTCCGACCGTCGCGTTGTTGTGGTTTGGCGGTGGATGAGTCCAATGACCTGCATATCCTCGGTGGAGTGGGAGGGGGAGTTGAAATGCTGTGCTACAGGGTGATTGGGTTGGTTCGTCCGGGTGGCCCAGAGGTGCTCTCTGAATCGCTCCGCAAGTAGGCGGCCTGTCTCCCCAATATAGAGGAGGCCACACCGGCTGCAGCGGATGCAGTAGATAATGTGGGTGGAGGTGCAGGTGAATCTGTGGCGGATATGGAAGTTTCCTTTGGGGCCTTGGAGAGAAGTGAGGGGGGAGGTGTGGGCGCAAGTGTTGCACCTCCTGTGGTTGCAAGGGAAGGTGCCGGGAGTGGAGTTGGGTTGGTGGGGGGTATGGATCTGACAAGGGCCGACACGGTCCTGTCCCCATTAGTCCAAGAACTCCCCACCTACGTCCGTGACACCACCCACGCCCTCCACCTCCTCCAGGATTTCCGCTTCCCCGGTCCCCAACGCCTCATCTTCACCATGGACATCCAGTCCCTGTACACCTCCATCCCCCATCACGAAGGACTCAAAGCACTCCGCTTCTTCCTTTCCCGCCGTACCACCCAGTACCCTTCCACCGACACCCTCCTTCGACTGACTGAACTGGTCCTCACCCTGAACAACTTTTCTTTCCAATCCTCCCACTTTCTCCAAACAAAAGGAGTAGCCATGGGCACCCGCATGGGCCCCAGCTATGCCTGCCTCTTCGTAGGGTATGTGGAACAATCCATCTTCCGCAACTACACTGGCCCCACCCCCCATCTTTTCCTCCGCTACATTGATGACTGTATCGGCGCTACCTCGTGCTCCCACGAGGAGGTTGAACAGTTCATCCACTACTCTAACACCTTCCACCCCGACCTCAAATTCACCTGGACAGTCTCGGACTCCTCCCTCCCCTTCCTAGACCTTTCTGTTTCTATCTCAGACGACCGAATCAACACGGACATCTACTACAAACCAACCGACTCCCACAGCTACCTGGACTACACCTCCTCCCACCCCGCCCCCTGTAAAAACGCCATCCCATTCTCCCAATTCCTTCGTCTCCGCCGCATCTGCTCCCAGGAGGACCAGTTCAAAATACGTACAACTCAGATGGCCTCCTTCTTCAAGGACCGCAATTTCCCCCCCGACGTGATCGACGATGCCCTCCACCGCATCTCCTCCACTTCCCGCTCCTCCGCCCTTGAGCCCCGCCCCTCCAACCGCCACCAGGACAGAACCCCACTGGTCCTCACCTACCACCCCACCAATCTCCATGTACAGCGCATCATCCGCCGTCACTTCCGCCACCTCCAAACGGACCCCACCACCAAGGATATATTTCCCTCCCCTCCTCTATCAGCTTTCCGTAGAGACCACTCCCTCCGCGACTCCCTTGTCAGATCCATACCCCCCACCAACCCAACCTCCACTCCCGGCACCTTCCCTTGCAACCGCAGGAGGTGCAACACTTGCGCCCACACCTCCCCCCTCACTTCTCTCCAAGGCCCCAAAGGAAACTTCCATATCCGCCACAGATTCACCTGCACCTCCACCCACATTATCTACTGCATCCGCTGCAGCCGGTGTGGCCTCCTCTATATTGGGGAGACAGGCCGCCTACTTGCGGAGCGATTCAGAGAGCACCTCTGGGCCACCCGGACGAACCAACCCAATCACCCTGTAGCACAGCATTTCAACTCCCCCTCCCACTCCACCGAGGATATGCAGGTCATTGGACTCATCCACCGCCAAACCACAACAACGCGACGGTCGGAGGAGGAGCGTCTTATCTTCCGACTGGGAACCCTCCAACCACAGGGGATGAACTTGGACTTCACCAGTTTCTTCATCCCCCCTCCCCCCACCTTGTCTCAGCCGAATCCCTCCAGCCCGGCACCGCCTTCCTGACCTGCAGTCTTCTTCTTGACCTCTCCGCCTCCACCCTACTCCGACCTATCACCCTCACCTTGACCTCTTTCCACCTATCACATTTCCAACGCCCCTCCTCCAAGTCCCTCCTCCCTACCTTTTATCTTCTCCTGCTGAACACTCTCTGCTCATTCCTGAAGAAGGGCATGTGCCCGAAACGTCGAATCTTCTGTTCCCTAGATGCTGCCTGACCTGCTGTGCTGTTCCAGCAATAAAGTTTCAGCTTTGATCTCCAGCGTCTGCAGACCTCACTTTCTCCGTGAATAATCCTGTGACTTGTAACTGGTCAAAACAGTGTGTTCATTAATCGTGTGGCCGGAGGTTGGTTAATACTGTGTGTGACTAATCTTCTGGCGTGTGAATCATTCGTACTTGTGTGAATAACCCTTGGCCTGAGGATGATCAAAACTGTGTGAGAGTAATCCTGTAGCCTAAGGGTGATCAATACGATGTGTGATTAATCCTGTTGTTTGAGGTTCAATCCTGCGTGAGAATAATCCTGTTACCTGTGAATGGTCAATGCTTGTGTGAATAATCCTGTGGGCTGTGAATGGTCAATACTATGTGTGAATGAACCTTTGCATAAGGATGGTCAATACTGAGTGTGAATAATTCTGTGCACTGTGACCGCTCAATACTGTGTGTGAATAAACCTGTGGCCTGAGGATAGTCAATTCTGTGCGGGAACAAGGCTGTGACCATTGAATGGTCACTACTATGTGTTAATAATCTGTGGCCTGTGCAGAGTCAATACAGTTTATTAATAATACTGCGTCCTGAGGATGGTCAATACTGTGTGTGAATAATCCTGTGGCCTGAGGATGATCAATGCAATGTGTGATTCATCCTGTTGCCTGCGATTGTTCAATTCTATGTGAGAATAATGCTGTGGACTGTGAATCGTCAATACTGTGCGTGAATAACCCTTTGCCTGAGGATGGTCAGTGCGAATAATGCTGTGCACTGTGACTGCTCAATACTGTGTGTGAATAATCCTGTGGGGTGTGAATGCTCAATACAGTGAGTGAATAATCCTGCGGTCTTCGGGTGGTCAGTACTGTGTGTGAGTAATCCTGTGGACTGAGGATGGTCAACACAGTATGGGAATAATCCTGAGGCCTGAGGATGTAGAATACTGTGTGAATAATCTTCCAGACTGATGATGGTCAGTACTGTGTGTGAATAATCCTGTAGCCCGTGAATCGTCAATACTGTGTGTGAATACACCTTTGCCAAAGGATGGTCAATACTGTGTGTTAATAATCCTGTGGCCTGTGGATGGTCATTTCTGTTTGTTAATAATACTGTGGCCTGAGGATTGTCCATACTGTGTGTGTATAATCCTGTGCACTGTGACTGCTCAATACTGTGTGTGAATAAACCTGTGGCCTGAGAGTCGTCACTACATTGTGTGGGTAATGCTGTGACCTGGAAATGTTCAAGACAGTGTGTTCAAAAATCCTGTGGCCATAGGCTGGTCAATACAGTGTGTGAGAAATCCTGTGACCTGAGAATGGTCAATACTGTGTGTGAATAATCCTGTTGCTTGAGGATGTTCAGTACTCTGTGTGAATACTCCTGTGGCCTGAGGATGGTCAATATAGTGTGTGAATAATCCTGTTGACTGAGGTTGTTCAATACTGCGTGTTAATAATCCTGAGACCTGTGAATGGGCAATACTGTGTGTGAATAATCCTGCAGCCTGAGAATGGTCAATACTGTGTGTTGATAAACTTGTGGCCTGTGAATCGTTAATACTGTGTGTGAGTAATAATGTGGCCTGTGGATGGTCAATGCTGTGTGTTAATAATCTGTGGTCTCTGCATGGTCATTTCTGTTTGTTAATTATATTGTGGCCTGTGCATGGTCAATACATAGTATGAATAATCCTGTGCGCTGTGAATGCTCAAAACTTTGTGAATAATCCTGTGGCCTGAGGATGGTCAATACTATCTGTGAATAATCCTGTGGCCTGAGGATGGTCAATACAGTGAATTATCCTCTGGCCTGTACTTCGTCAATGCTTTATGTGAATGCTCCTGTGGGCTGAGGATGGTCAATACTGTGTGTGAATAATCCTATGGCCTGAGGATGGTCAATAGTGTGTCCGAAAAATCCTGTGGCCACTGACGTGATGGTTTTGGTGAGCAGCTGGTTGATCCTCTCCCACCAATGTCCCTCTCTATCCCTGCAAACCCCTCCAGCTGCAGCAATCCGTATTGGCTTTGTAACACCTTTCAGGCCCTGGCCGCGCTCCAACACCTTCACCTCTCCCTGTTCCTGTTGTGTCATTAAACCCTGACAATGATTCCCCTTCCCACTGCCCTCCTCTATCCAGCAGACCCTTTGCAATCCCTTTAAAACTTATTCTTAAAGCATACTGACACTTCTGAATTTTAAGCACATTTTGCTGATCTTGTTTGCCTCATAATCTAATATGATCCATTTTGTCCTGAGTGAGGGACAGGAGTGAGTTTCTTGTTGAGGTTTTGTCTGTTTCGATGAATGTACTTTTTTGAATGATTTACACTGTTCCTTCAAATGTTTTCCACTGTTCATTTACAGACACATGTTCCAGTCTGTTTAGCCTGTTTACCTTGGTCACTTCTCCTGTCAAATTTACACAATTGACTATTTTTGTTTTTCATTGAAATTTGTCCTTTCTGTGATTCACTATAAAACTTTATATTTCTTTAAACTGTACTTTCTCACAATTTCCCAGAGGATCTCTCCAGGTGACATTACGCATTCACTAAGTTTCATCACACAACCATCGATCTGACATAGTTATGTTCCTAGCTAGTTGCACAATGTGTTATTCAAAGAAACACTGAAAAAAAAATATCTGTACTCCCCTTCCACTATCACTGTTGTCAGTGTGATTGTCCCAGATTATGCGAATATTGAATTTTCCCAAAATTATCACAATATCTTTGTTAAAAAATTCCAATTAATTCCTGTTTAATGCAGTGATGTGCAATGAAATGCTTTTCGGTGGCTAAAACTGTTCTACTTTTTCTGTCCTTGGCAAGTAGTAGCCAGAATTTACATTCCGACCCTACTTCATGATCTGCGGCCAAATGCTTTCTCTGTAATGCCTGTTATCCATTATAGTTCTCGTTGCGCATTGTGCCTGAGTTTCCGCAAGGTTGTGAGCAATTGAATACTTATGTTCACCTTTTGTTCACCCTGTAACCACGTCTCCCTGGTGTATAAATCGCTGTGTCACAAATCCATCTACCTTATTGCAGAGACCTTGTCCATGCGAAAAAAAAGACATAATTTACTCTTTCCCACAATGTCCTGTCACATACCTATTCGCTGATGTACAGGTTAAGTTAAACTCTGTCCCTTACGGTTCATTTCTGAATGTCTTCAGCCAAATTCCCATGCTGTTCCGATGCGTCACCTTTCTTTGGATTTGGGATGTTCCTTCACCTGAAGTCTGTCCCTGCATCCTCTATGTCAGTTTAAAGCCCTGCCCACAAACCTACCGACATGATTGTCCAGGACACTGGTCCCAGCACGGTTCCAGTGGGTCCATCCTAATGGATTATTTTTTAAAATTCAGGTGTGGGATGTTGGTATCTCTGGCTGACCAGCCTTTCTTGTCCAGCCCGAGCTGCCATTGAGCTGAGTAACTTGCTCAGCCATTTCAGAGGGTAATTGAGAGGCAAACACTTTGCTGTGGTTATGTAGTGCAGACCATGTTAGGATGGGCAGATGTCCATCTCTGAAGGACAAGTGTTTGGGCTTTTTGTACATCAGCAATGGTCTCATATTTATTTATAGATTGTTAATTACTATTTTTAAAATTATTGATTTCAAATTCCACCATTTCCGATGGTGGGATTCAAACCTTTCTCCCCTGTACATTAGCTGAGGTTTTGGATACGTGCTGTAGTAATACCACTCGGCCATCACTTCACCTGCTCAATAGTTGCCCATCCCTGAACACTGACACCAGTGCATCATGAAGCGAAACCCGTTCTTCCAACACAGTTGTTTGATCTTGATTACTTGCTGCACTCTGGTGATATCACTCAGTCTCTCTCCATGTGGTATCCCTCACTGTGTGAGTCTAATTGCTGCCTCTGTCAGTGTCTCTCGCTCAGGATCTCCAGATCCTGAGCCAACAGAATTCTCCACTCCAGAGAGACGCAGCAGCACAGACCAGGGATGCAAACTGAGATTTTCCAGATCTCTGTGGGACACAGTGCCATTTCCCATGTGTAACCCTCACAGCATCAGTCTAATTTCCCATTCTGTCTACCTCTTTGTCTCCTACACTACTCAGGAAGGTCCTGACTCAATAGAATTCCCAACTGCTGGGTGTTTCGTCAATCATCACATTGAAGATGGTTTGTCAGCCAGAGAGACAAAGGGCAGGGAGATCTGGAGCCTTCAATAAATCTTGAAGTGAGGTGAGATCACTCACAGTGCACAGAGCAGAGAGCAATGAGAGGGCTCCAAACATCGGCTAACAAGACATGACACAGATAAAGTGCTGGAGGGAGAGCACAATACAGACATACCCAAGGCTCAATCCCTGCCCATAATATAAGGTCTGTTATACGAAGACTAACCACACTGCTACACTGAATCTATGTCATATCTTGGTGACCAATGTCTTCAATAATTTTTTAAATCCTATAACAGTTGCTAACTTTGTAACCTCCTCCCTTCCTTATAGTCACTTCACTAATTTGAAACGTACTGCATTCCAGCCTACCATCCTTATCTCTGTAACTTGCTTCAGTGTCTACAACATGCCTTATCTCAGTAGTCTCCTCCTCTTTAACTGGATACAGAGTCATGTAGCACGGAAACAGAACCTTCACTCCAACTCATCAATGCTGACCATGATTCTGATACTAAACGTGTCGCATTTGCCTGTGTTTGGCCCTTATCTCTTCAAACCTTCTCCTCTCCATGTATCTCTCCAAATGTCTTTTCCATGTTGTAATTGTACACATTTCTCCCATTTCCTCTGGCGGCCCGTTCCATCTATGCACCATCCTCTGTGGATAATGTTGCCGATCAGCTCCCTCTTTAAATCCTTGCTCTCTCACCTCCTGTTTATACCCTCTAGCTTTGGACTCACCTACCCTTGGCTTTTTACCTTACTGAGGCCCCGTATGGTTTTATAAACCTTTATAAGGTCAATCCGTAGTCTCCTCTGCCTAAGGCAAATATTTAGGACAGTGTTACAAATGTCTCCAATTCATATCAAAGCTCTGGACAATGAAGGAAAGTGCGTCAAATACTGCTTTCCCCACCCTGTCCAACTGCAATGCCACTTCCAAGGAACAATGTAACTGCACCCCTTGGTCTCTCGCTGTTCGACAACACTGTCCAGAGCCAAACCATTAACTGTGTTAGTCCTCCCTGGTTTGTCTCAACAAAATCCAACACCATACGTCAACTGCATCTTTCATTCCTTGGTCCACTGATCCCGTTGTTCAAGAGCCCCTTTGATAACCATATTCACTGCGCACGACACTATTAATTTGATCATCTGCAAACTTACTAACAATGACTCCTGCATTCTCAACCAAATCGTTTATGCAGATGATACATATCAGTGGACCCAGCCCCGACCCTTATAGCACACCGCTGGTCACAGGCCTCCAATCTGAACAACAATCCCCTTCCATCACCCTCTGTCTTCAACTGTCAAGCCAATTTTGTATCCAGTTGGCTAGCTCTCCCTGATCCCATGTGATCTAACCTTCTGAACCAGTATATCATGCTAAACCCTGTCAAAGGTCCTGCTGACTTTAGTGTAGACAATGTATAGTCACCACTTCAACAAAAGCAATCAAGTTAGTGAGACCTGACTTTGTGCTGACTAGCTTTCATCAATCCTTGCCTTTACAACTGCATATAACTCCTGCCTGGCAAAATCACTTCCACAACCTACCCATCACTGACATCTGGCTAATTGGTCTTTAGTTCCCTAGCATTCCATCACAGCGTTTCTCAGAAAATGGACCAAAACTATATTCTTGTCATAGTTGTACAGCATGGAAACAGACCCGACAGTTGGTAGAAAACATAATCTCAAACTAAACCCATCCCAGCTGCCTGTTGCTGGCCTATATCCCTCCAAACATTTCCTATTCACGTACTTATCAAAATGTCTGAAAAACGTTGTCATTGTACCCACATCCAACCCTTCCTCAAGAACTTCATTCCACACTCAAACCGTCCTCTGTGTAACAATTTGACCCTCATGTCATTCTTTTGAAGATCTCTCTCCTCGAACCTTAAAAATGTGGCCCCTTCTCTTGAGACTCCCCCATCCTGGGGAAAATGCAGCTACCGTTAACTGTATCTATATCTCTCATTATCTTATAAACTTCTATAAGGTCACCTCTCAATCTCCAGGCTCCTGTGAAAAATGACTCAGTATATCCTGGCATTTTTCAGATCTCAAGCCTTCCATACCCAGCAACATCCTGGTATATCTCTTCTGAACACCTTGCAGCAGAATAATATCCTCCCTCTAACTGGGTGACCAGAACTGGACAGAGTGTTACAGAAGAGGCCTCACTAATATCGGTACAATCTCAACATGACGTCCCAAATCCTACACTCAATGGACTGAGCAATAGTCAAGCATGCCAAGCACTGCCTTATCCATCCTGTGATGCAAACTTCAAGAATTATGTACCCAGAGGTCGCTCTGCTCTGAAACACTAACCGAGGCCCTAACATTAATTGTATAAGCTCTACCCTTGTTTGTTTTACCAAATTTATTAGGTTGCATTTATTCAAATTGAATTCCTTCTACAGTTTTTCAGCCCATTCACTCATCAAGATCCCTTTGTAATCTTAAAATCCTCCTTCACTGTCAACTATTCCATCCTCCAAACTTCCAGCCCATCTCACGTGGCTGTCAATGGTACAAATACCTTTGCTCGGGGCTCCACATTTTCTTCCCTAGCATCGCCTGTCTTACAGTTAATCAGGTCCTGGGGCTTTCCATACCTTTGTGTTATAAAGCTTCCAGCACCATCTCTTCTACAACATGCACTCTTTTCAAGTCATAGAGATGTACAGCATGGAAACAGACTCTTCGGTCCCACTGGTCCATGCTGACCAGAAGATCTAAACAAATCCATCTCATTTACCAGCATTTGGCCCATGTACCACTAAACCATTATAATTCATATTCCCATCCAGATACCTTTTAAATGTTGTCATAGTATCAGTATCTGTTACATTCTCTCTCAGTTCATTTCATACATGCATCACCTTATGCATGAAAAACTGTTCCTTCGGTCCCTTTTAAATCTTTCCCCTCTAAACTTAAACGTATGCCCTCTAGGTTTGGACTACCCAATCCTTGGGAAAAGACCTTGAATGTTTACCATATCCATACCCCTCATGTTTATATAAACGTCTGTCAGGTCACCCCTCAGTCTCCGATGCTCCAGGGAAAATAACCCCAGCTTATTCAGCAACAACCCTGGCAACATCTTGTCAATCTTTTCTGAGCACTTTCCAGTTTCACAACGTCATTCCTAGAGCACGGAGGCTGGAATTGCAGAGAACTCCAATTGTTGTCTAACATATTACTCTTGTTCCCTGAGTTCCCCAATCTTTGTCCACAGTAAGTTCCGGAGTGAAAAAGTTGTTTAGGGTCTTAGCAAATATCCTAAAGTTCCATACATCAATTGCCTCATTGATCTTTCAGGGCCCTTATTTTGTCTCGAGTTACTCTTTTACTCAATATATTTATACAATCACTTTTGTATTCTCCTTATCCTTCTCTGCCGAGACTATTTCATGTACCCTTTCTGCATTCCTGCAGCTCAATGCTGACAGCATTAGGAAACACTGGCTGTCTATTGAGGGTCTGGTTAAGGGTCAAGGAAAAGGAGGCACATGTCATGTATAGCCAGCTGGATTAAGGGAATCCACGAGGATCACAGGGGCTGTAGGAATACACTGTAGGTGGCCACAGTCACTGACACCACTCTCCCTCTGTCTGATATAAACCAGTCCCACAGTCACTGAAACCAATCTCCCCCTTTCTGATATAACACAGCTCCACAGTCACCCACACCAATCTGCCTCTGTCTGATATAAACCAACCCCACGGACACTGACAACAATCTCCTCCTGTCTGATATAACGCAGCTCCACAGACACTGACACCAATCACCCCCTGTCTGATGTCAACCAGCCCCACAGTCACTGACCCCGATCTCTGGCTGTCTGATATAAACCAATCCACAGTCACCGTCAGCAATCTCCCCTTGTCTGATATAACCCAGCCCCACAGACACGGACACCAATCTCCCCCTGTCTGTTATAACCCAGTCCCACTGTCACTGACACCAATCTCCTCCTGTCTGATATAAACCAGCCCCACACACACAGAGACCAATCTCCCCCTGTCTGATATAAAACAGCCCCAAAGTCACTGACACCAATCTCCCCCTGTCTTATATCAACCAGCCCAACAGACACTGACACCAATCCCTGCCTGTCTGATATAAACCGACCCACAGTCACTGACACCAATGTCCCCTGTCTGACATAAACCAGCACCACACTTACTGACACCAATCTCCCCTGTCTGATTTAAACCAGCACCACAGTCACTGACACCAATCTCCCCTGTCTGATGTAAACCAGCCCCACAGACACTGACACCAATCTCCCCTGTCTGATTTAAACCAGCCCCACAGTCACGGACACCATTCCCCTCCTGTCTGATATAAACCAGACCCACAGTCACTGACACCAATCTCCCCTGTCTGATATCAACCAGACCCACAGTCACTGACAACATTCCCCTCCTGTCTGACATAAACCAGCCCCACGGACACTGACACCAATCTCCCACTGTCTGATTTCAACCAGCCCCACAGGCACTGACACCAATCTCCCACTGTCTGATAGAAACCAGCCCCACAAGCACTGACACCAATCTCCCACTGTCTGATATAAACCAGACCCACAGGCACTGACACCTATCTCCCACTGGCTGATATAAACCAGCCCCAAAGGCACTGACACCAATCTCCCACTGTCTGATATAAACCAGCCCCACAGTCACTGACGCCAATCTCCTCCTGTCTGATATAAACCAGCCCCACAGGCACTGACACCAATCTCCCACTGTCTGATATAAACCAGACCCACAGACACTAACACCTCTCTCCCACTGGCTGATATAAACCAGACACACAGTCACTGACACCAATCTCCTCCTGTCTGATATAAACCAGCCCCACAGTCAATGACCCCAATCTCCTCCTGTATGATATAAACCAGACCAACTGTCACTGACACCAATCTCCCCCTGTCTGATATAAACCAGACCCACAGACACTGACACCAATCTCCCCCCGTCTGATATAAACCAGACCCACAGTCACAGACACCAATCTCCCCTTGTCTGATATAAACCAGCTCCACAGTCACTGACACCATTCCAATCCTGTCTGATATAAACCAGCCCCACAGTCACTGACACCAATCTCCTCTGTCTGATTTAAATCAGTCCCACAGACACTGACACCAATTTACCCATCTGTCTGATGTAAACCAGCCCCACAGACACTGACACCAATCTCCCCTGTCTGATTTAAACCAGCCCAACAGACACTGACACCAATCTACCCCTGTCTGAGATAAACCAGACCCACAGTCAATGACACCATTCTTCCTCTGTCTGATATAAACCAGCCACACACACACAGTCAGCAATATTCACCGGTCCGATATAAACCAGCCCCACAGACACTGACACCAATCTCCCCCTGTCTGATATAAACCAGACCCACAGTCACTGACACCCGTCTCCCCCTGTCGATATAAACCAGATCCACAGTCAATGACACCAATCTCCCTCTGTCTGATATAAACCAGACCCACAGTCACTGACACCCGTCTCCCCCTGTCGATATAAACCAGATCCACAGTCACTGACACCAATCTCCCTCTGTCTGATATAAACCAGCCCCACAGTCACTGACACCAATCTCCCCCTGTCTGATATAAACCAGACACACAGTCACTGACACCAATTTCCCCCTGTCTGAGATAAACCAGACCCACAGTCAATGACACCCATCTCCCCCTGTCGATATAAACCAGATCCACAGTCACTGACACCAATTTCCCCCTGTCTGAGATAAACCAGACCCACAGTCAATGACACCATTCTTCCTCTGTCTGATATAAACCAGCCACACACACACAGTCAGCAATATTCACCGGTCCGATATAAACCTGCCCCACAGACACTGACACCAATCTCCCCCTGTCTGATATAAACCAGACCCACAGTCACTGACACCCGTCTCCCCCTGTCGATATAAACCAGATCCACAGTCACTGACACCAATCTTCCTCTGTTTGATATAAACCGACCCACAGTCACTGACACCAATCTCCTCCTGTCTGATATAAACCAAACCACACACACAGACACCAATATTCACAGGTCCGATATAAACCAGCCCCACAGACACTGAGACCAATATCCCCCTGTCTGATATAAACCAGACCCACAGTCACTGACACCCGTCTCCCCCTGTCGATATAAACCAGATCCACAGGCACTGACACCAATCTCCCTCTGTCTGATATAAACCAGCCCCACAGTCACTGACACCAATCTCCCCCTGTCTGATATAAACCAGACCCACAGTCACTGACACCAATCTCCCCCTGTCTGAGATAAACCAGACCCACAGTCAATGACACCATTCTTCCTCTGTCTGATATAAACCAGCCACACACACACAGTCACCAATATTCACCGGTCCGATATAAACCAGCCCCACAGACACTGACACCAATCTCCCCCTGTCTGATATAAACCAGACCCACAGTCACTGACACCACTCTCCCTCTGTCTGATATAAACCAGTCCCACAGTCACTGAAACCAATCTCCCCCTTTCTGATATAACACAGCTCCACAGTCACCCACACCAATCTGCCTCTGTCTGATATAAACCAACCCCACGGACACTGACAACAATCTCCTCCTGTCTGATATAACGCAGCTCCACAGACACTGACACCAATCACCCCCTGTCTGATGTCAACCAGCCCCACAGTCACTGACCCCGATCTCTGGCTGTCTGATATAAACCAATCCACAGTCACCGTCAGCAATCTCCCCTTGTCTGATATAACCCAGCCCCACAGACACGGACACCAATCTCCCCCTGTCTGATATAACCCAGTCCCACTGTCACTGACACCAATCTCCTCCTGTCTGATATAAACCAGCCCCACACACACAGAGACCAATCTCCCCCTGTCTGATATAAAACAGCCCCAAAGTCACTGACACCAATCTCCCCCTGTCTTATATCAACCAGCCCAACAGACACTGACACCAATCCCTGCCTGTCTGATATAAACCGACCCACAGTCACTGACACCAATGTCCCCTGTCTGACATAAACCAGCACCACACTTACTGACACCAATCTCCCCTGTCTGATTTAAACCAGCACCACAGTCACTGACACCAATCTCCCCTGTCTGATGTAAACCAGCCCCACAGACACTGACACCAATCTCCCCTGTCTGATTTAAACCAGCCCCACAGTCACGGACACCATTCCCCTCCTGTCTGGTATAAACCAGACCCACAGTCACTGACACCAATCTCCCTTGTCTGATATCAACCAGACCCACAGTCACTGACAACATTCCCCTCCTGTCTGACATAGACCAGCCCCACGGACACTGACACCAATCTCCCACTGTCTGATTTCAACCAGCCCCACAGGCACTGACACCAATCTCCCACTGTCTGATTTCAACCAGCCCCACAGGCACTGACACCAATCTCCCACTGTCTGATAGAAACCAGCCCCACAAGCACTGACACCAATCTCCCACTGTCTGATATAAACCAGACCCACAGGCACTGACACCTATCTCCCACTGGCTGATATAAACCAGCCCCACAGGCACTGACACCAATCTCCCACTGTCTGATATAAACCAGCCCCACAGTCACTGACGCCAATCTCCTCCTGTCTGATATAAACCAGCTCCACAGGCACTGACACCAATCTCCCACTGTCTGATATAAACCAGACCCACAGGCACTGACACCTCTCTCCCACTGGCTGATATAAACCAGACACACAGTCACTGACACCAATCTCCTCCTGTCTGATACAAACCAGCCCCACAGTGAATGACCCCAATCGCCTCCTGTATGATATAAACCAGACCAATTGTCACTGACACCAATCTCCCCCCGTCTGATATAAACCAGACCCACAGTCACAGACACCAATCTCCCCTTGTCTGATATAAACCAGCTCCACAGTCACTGACACCATTCCAATCCTGTCTGACATAAACCAGCCCCACAGTCACTGACACCAATCTCCCCTGTCTGATTTAAATCAGTCCCACAGACACTGACACCAATTTACCCATCTGTCTGATGTAAACCAGCCCCACAGACACTGACACCAATCTCCCCTGTCTGATTTAAACCAGCCCCACAGACACTGACACCAATCTACCCCTGTCTGATATAAACCAGACCAACTGTCACTGACACCAATCTCCCCCTGTCTGATATAAACCAGACCCACACGCACTGACACCTCTCTCCCACTGGCTGATATAAACCAGCCCACAGTCACTGACGCCAATCTCCTCCTGTCTGATATAAAACAGCCCCACAGGCACTGACACCAATCTCCCACTGTCTGATATAAACCAGATCCACAGGCACTGACACCTCTCTCCCACTGGCTGATATAAACCAGACACACAGTCACTGACACCAATCTCCTCCTGTCTGATATAAACCAGACCCACAGTCAATGACCCCAATCTCCTCCTGTATGATATAAACCAGTCCAACTGTCACTGACACCAATCTCCCCCTGTCTGATATAAACCAGACCCACAGACACTGACACCAATCTCCCCCCGTCTGGTATAAACCAGACCCACAGTCACAGACACCAATCTCCCCTTGTCTGATATAAACCAGCTCCACAGTCACTGACACCATTCCAATCCTGTCTGACATAAACCAGCCCCACAGTCACTGACACCAATCTCCCCCGTCTGATTTAAATCAGTCCCACAGACACTGACATCAATTTACCCATCTGTCTGATGTAAACCAGCCCAACAGACACTGACACCAATCTCCCCTGTCTGATTTAAACCAGCCCCACAGATACTGACACCAATCTACCCCTGTCTGATATAAACCAGACCAACTGTCGCTGACACCAATCTCCCCCTGTCTGATATAAACCAGACACACAGGCACTGACACCTCTCTCCCACTGGCTGATATAAACCAGCCCCACAGTCACTGACGCCAATCTCCTCCTGTCTGATATAAACCAGCCCCACAGTCAATGACCCCGATCTCCACCTGTCTGAGAAAAACCAGACACACAGTCACTGACACCAATCTCCCCTTGTCTGACATAAACCAGCCCCACAGTCACTGACACCAATCTCCCCCTGTCTGATATAAACCAGACCCACAGACACTGACACCAATCTCCCCCCGTCTGATATAAACCAGACCCACAGTCACTGACACCAATCTCCCCTTGTCTGATATAAACCAGCTCCACAGTCACTGACACCATTCCCCTCCTGTCTGACATAAACCAGCCCCACAATCACTGACACCAATCTCTCCTGACGGATGTAAACCAGCCCCACAGACACTGACACCAATTTACCCAGTCTGATTTAAACCAGCCCCACAGTCACTGACACCAATCTCCCCAGTCTGATTTCAACCAGCCCCACAGTCACTGACACCAATCTCCCCCGTCTGATTTAAACTAGCCCCACAGTCACTGACACCAATCTCCCCCTGTCTGATTTAAACCAACCCCACAGTCACTGACACTAATCCCTGCCTGTCTGATATAAACCGACCCCACAGTCACTGACACCAATCTCCTCCTGTCTGATATAAACCAAACCACACACACATGCACCAATATTCACCGGTCCGATATAAACCAGCCCCACAGACACTGAGACCAATATCCCCCTGTCTGATATAAACCAGACCCACAGTCACTGACACCCGTCTCCCCCTGTCGATATAAACCAGATCCACAGTCACTGACACCAATCTCCCTCTGTCTGATATAAACCAGCCCCACAGTCACTGAAACCAATATCCCCCTGTCTGATATAAACCAGACACACAGTCACTGACACCAATCTCCCCCTGTCTGAGATAAACCAGACCCACAGTCAATGACACCACTCTCCCTCTGTCTGATATAAACCAGTCCCACAGTCACTGAAACCAATCTCCCCCTTTCTGATATAACACAGCTCCACAGTCACCCACACCAATCTGCCTCTGTCTGATATAAACCAACCCCACGGACACTGACAACAATCTCCTCCTGTCTGATATAACGCAGCTCCACAGACACTGACACCAATCACCCCCTGTCTGATGTCAACCAGCCCCACAGTCACTGACCCCGATCTCTGGCTGTCTGATATAAACCAATCCACAGTCACCGTCAGCAATCTCCCCTTGTCTGATATAACCCAGCCCCACAGACACGGACACCAATCTCCCCCTGTCTGATATAACCCAGTCCCACTGTCACTGACACCAATCTCCTCCTGTCTGATATAAACCAGCCCCACACACACAGAGACCAATCTCCCCCTGTCTGATATAAAACAGCCCCAAAGTCACTGACACCAATCTCCCCCTGTCTTATATCAACCAGCCCAACAGACACTGACACCAATCCCTGCCTGTCTGATATAAACCGACCCACAGTCACTGACACCAATGTCCCCTGTCTGACATAAACCAGCACCACACTTACTGACACCAATCTCCCCTGTCTGATTTAAACCAGCACCACAGTCACTGACACCAATCTCCCCTGTCTGATGTAAACCAGCCCCACAGACACTGACACCAATCTCCCCTGTCTGATTTAAACCAGCCCCACAGTCACGGACACCATTCCCCTCCTGTCTGATATAAACCAGACCCACAGTCACTGACACCAATCTCCCCTGTCTGATATCAACCAGACCCACAGTCACTGACAACATTCCCCTCCTGTCTGACATAAACCAGCCCCACAGGCACTGACACCAATCTCCCACTGTCTGATTTCAACCAGCCCCACAGGCACTGACACCAATCTCCCACTGTCTGATAGAAACCAGCCCCACAAGCACTGACACCTATCTCCCACTGGCTGATATAAACCAGCCCCAAAGGCACTGACACCAATCTCCCACTGTCTGATATAAACCAGCCCCACAGTCACTGACGCCAATCTCCTCCTGTCTGATATAAACCAGCCCCACAGGCACTGACACCAATCTCCCACTGTCTGATATAAACCAGACCCACAGACACTAACACCTCTCTCCCACTGGCTGATATAAACCAGACACACAGTCACTGACACCAATCTCCTCCTGTCTGATATAAACCAGCCCCACAGTCAATGACCCCAATCTCCTCCTGTATGATATAAACCAGACCAACTGTCACTGACACCAATCTCCCCCTGTCTGATATAAACCAGACCCACAGACACTGACACCAATCTCCCCCCGTCTGATATAAACCAGACCCACAGTCACAGACACCAATCTCCCCTTGTCTGATATAAACCAGCTCCACAGTCACTGACACCATTCCAATCCTGTCTGATATAAACCAGCCCCACAGTCACTGACACCAATCTCCTCTGTCTGATTTAAATCAGTCCCACAGACACTGACACCAATTTACCCATCTGTCTGATGTAAACCAGCCCCACAGACACTGACACCAATCTCCCCTGTCTGATTTAAACCAGCCCCACAGACACTGACACCAATCTACCCCTGTCTGATATAAACCAGACCAACTGTCACTGACACCAATCTCCCCCTGTCTGATATAAACCAGACCCACAGGCACTGTCAACTCTCTCCCACTGGCTGATATAAACCAGCCCCACAGTCACTGACGCCAATCTCCTCCTGTCTTATATAAACCAGCCCCACAGGCACTGACACTAATCTCCCACTGTTTGATATAAACCAGACCCACAGGCACTGACACCTCTCTCCCACTGGCTGATATAAACCAGACACACAGTCACTGACACCAATCTCCTCCTGTCTGATATAAACCAGACCCACAGTCAATGACCCCAATCTCCTCCTGTATGATATAAACCAGACCAACTGTCACTAACACCAATCTCCCCCGTCTGATATAAACCAGACCCACAGACTCTGACACCAATCTCCCCCCGTCTGATATAAACCAGACCCACAGTCACAGACACCAATCTCCCCTTGTCTGATATAAACCAGCTCCACAGTCACTGACACCATTCCAATCCTGTCTGACATAAACCAGCCCCACAGTCACTGACACCAATCTCCCCTGTCTGATTTAAATCAGTCCCATAGACACTGACACCAATTTACCCATCTGTCTGATGTAAACCAGCCCCACAGACACTGACACCAATCTCCCCTGTCTGATGTAAACCAGCCCCACAGACACTGACACCAATCTACCCCTGACTGACATAAACCAGACCAACTGTCACTGACACCAATCTCCCCCTGTCTGATATAAACCAGACCCACAGGCACTGACACCTCTCTCCCACTGGCTGATATAAACCAGCCCCACAGTCACTGACGCCAATCTCCTCCTGTCTGATATAAACCAGCCCCACAGTCAATGACCCAAATCTCCATCTGTCTGATATAAACCAGACACACAGTCACTGACACCAATCTCCCCTTGTCTGATATAAACCAGCTCCACAGTCACTGACACCATTCCCCTCCTGTCTGACATAAACCAGCCCCACAGTCACTGACACCAATCTCCCCCTGTCTGATATAAACCAGACCCACAGACACTGACACCAATCTCCCCCCGTCTGATATAAACCAGCCCCACAAGCACTGACACCAATCTCCCACTGTCTGATATAAACCAGACCCACAGGCTCTGACACCTATCTCCCACTGGCTGATATAAACCAGCCCCACAGGCACTGACACCAATCTCCCACTGTCTGATATAAACCAGCCCCACAGTCACTGACGCCAATCTCCTCCTGTCTGATGTAAACCATCCCCACAGACACTGACACCAATTTACCCATCTGTCTGATATAAACCAGACCCACAGTCACTGACGCCATTCCCCTACTGTCTGACAAATACCAGCCCCACAGACACTGACACCAATCTCCGCTGTCTGATTTAAACCAGCCCCACAGGCACTGACACCAATCTCTCACTGTCTGATATAAACCAGCCCCACAAGCACTGACACCAATCTCCCACTGTCTGATATAAACCAGCCCCACAGTCACTGACGCCAATCTCCTCCTGTCTGATATGAACCAGCCCCACAGTCACTGACACCAATCTCACCCTGTCTGATGTAAACCAGCCCCACAGACACTGACACCAATTTACCCATCTGTCTGATATAAACCAGACCCACAGTCACTGACGCCATTCCCCTCCTGTCTGACATGTACCAGCCCCACAGACACTGATACCAATCTCCTCCTGTCTGATATGAACCAGCCGCACAGACACTGACACCAATCTCCCACTGTCTGATGTAAACCAGACCCACAGTCACTGACACCAATCTCCCCCCTGTCTGATATAAACCAACCCACAGGCACTGACATCAATCTCCCCTTGTCCGATATAAACCAACCTGCAGTCACTGACACCAATCTTCCCCTGTCTGATATAAACCAGCCCCACCGTCACTGACTCTATTCTCCTCGGGTCTGACATAAACTTTGATTCCCATTCTTCCTGGTTGGAATGTAGGGCCATGTGTGTAATGTTCAAGTCAGTAAGAATTGTCAGCAAGGATTCAACAACTTTCTTTTTGGACATTTTAATGCTGGGAAACTTCTCTGATATCAAATTTCAGTTCTTTTCCCAGGGAGCAAGTTCCGTTTGAAGCAGAAATTCAATGTTAGTTGCACACTAATTGTCTGTGATATTTTTCTGAATTTGACAGACTGATCATAGAGTGCTGGTTTTAAAGGGTCGCTATACCCTGAAGAAAGCTGTCAGCTATGATGACAAGAATCTTCAACTCTTCTCTAGTGATGAGGAAGTAACTTCAGCAGAAGCAAGCCCTAACTGTCAGGACGAACTTGATTCAGTGCTGGATGTCAGAGCAACAGGAGTAATGGAATATTCCAACCTCTGCAGTCACTTGTAGACTTGTTGGTGTGGGAGCTGACTACATCAACTTGCACTGCTTGAACAGGTCACTCCCAGGTGTGAATCTGCTGATGTGTCAGAAGTTGGATGAAGTTGTGAATCCTTCCTCTCACACAGGGAGGCGAATGGCCATGACACAGCTCCGAACGCGGAACTCTCCAAATGTTGAAGATGCTGTTATGAAGTTGAAGATGTATACTGTACCTTTACGGGAGAGTGAAGGATGTTTTGGCAGTGAGAGCAACTGTCGTGTGACTTGACTATGACTTGAAAATATGTAACATTTGGTTGTAAACTAGATACCTCAGTAGTTTGACCACCATTTGAATTCAACCAATCCATTTAAATTATGCCCCAGTATACTAAAACCCAATGGAATGTGAATATTACCGTTTTGACAACTTAGAATCAGTGAGATGATCCGATATTTGGGGTATCAAAGGTCAGAATTTTGAGAGTTAGCTAGAGAGAGAGACTGCCATCCAAAACACTCTCGATCAAAGGTACTTTTTTTACCCTTGCAGCAGAAGTCTAAAGCCGACCCAGGGAGATCTACAAACAGGAAGATTGACATCGGAGACGGCAGCCGCTGTCTGGCTTTGAAACTTAATATGTTGCACAGTTTAATCGGGGTTTATTGGATCAGTATATTGTTATAGAGCTGGACATAGAAAACAGATCTTTAAGAGAAAAGTGGTTCAGAGTTGTAAATAGTTATTGTTTACATAGAACATAGAAAAGTACAGTACAGAACAGGCCCTTTAGCCCACGATGTTGTGCTGTAGGGGGTAGTGTAATTTTTAAACGGTTAGCTGCATTTTAGTCTTTTCTACCTTATAGTAAACACAAGTGCCTTATAGTAAACACAAGCAGACACTCGAAACCGGTGCCGGACCCCCCCCCCCCCCCATGTTTTTATGAATGAAACAATTGTAAGAGCTTTCCTCGATAGTTGAGAGACCGCCCTTAACCACAGTTGTACAACATCATCCATATAAGGAAAGAACGGGGAGCTCGAACACTGATTGGCCAAGTGAATAACAAAATAATCGCAGGCACCAGAACCCAAATAAGGAAAACAGTGGGGAACCCTAGCACTCATTGGTCAAGACAGCAGTAGGAGACCCAGCCCACATTTACGTGTATATAATGTGTGGAGATAATTATTAAGGGGTGTGTGTACCATTTGTTTCCTCACACCCGACTTTGCAAAGTTGAATGCAAAGTTTTGTACAGACTCCTCCGTGTCTTTGTTCCTGGGAAGGGAAATAAAAGTGCCGGAGATGGGGCTGGACAGCCGCATATCTCGCACAATTGGGGGCTCCTCCGGGATGAAATAATTATTGCCGGGGGGGGAAGTCTCTTCGGCTCACGGATCAAGCCTGATCATAACAAAGACGCGTCTAGTATATATTTATACTTCTCACTGATCAGCTTGGTCTGTTGGCCGTCGGCCAAGAGAGGATGTGACCCGGCTCATTTAAAAATAATTTTGAATCCTGGAAAAGGAACACACGGACGAGTGTTGGGACGACCGGTTAGTGACTATACACGGGTCTACACACATTTAAAAAGGCCAGACAACTCCGTGCACGGATCAAGGTAAGAGATTTTTTTGTTCTTCCTTGTTGGCCACGTGGTTTTGACGGTCATCTGTGAAAACGCTTTAGGCGTTTAAGACCAGGACCGAAGATAAGCCACGGGAAATTGTGGTTTTGACGGTCATCTGTGAAAATGTTTTAGGCGTTTAAGACCAGGACCGAAGATAGACCATGGGAAATCAGACTTCTAAATTTACTAAGGAGAAGTCAGGGAAGACTGCAAATGGGAAAGAAATACCCCCCGATAGTCCACTAGGTCGGAAGTTAAGTCTATGGACGGACAGTAGTAGAACAAAGGACTTAAAGAAAGAGACCATGATAAAATATTGTTGTTTTATATGGACCAAAGAACCTATCCGCGCCCCCTCGGTAGTTTGGCCCGAGTATGGGTCTGATGAAGACTGGGTGTGTCAAATCCTAAATGTATATGTTAACAGAAAACAACCGTTTGACCCAGAAGAGAGCAAATACGCCGCCGCCTGGTTGGCGGGCGACGGCGAGAGTCCCACGCGTCTCTATCCTCTGATTCCCCAAACAGACCCGAGGAAGCCCCAGAAGTCTTGGGACGTCCTCACCGACGGTTTGCCACCGTCTGCCCCGCCCCCGTGTATACCACTCGCGCACGACCAGGCGCACGACCAGGCGCATGACCAGGCGCACGACCAGGAGCACGACCAGGCGTCCAGCGCGGACCTCTCTCCTGCGACGGATAAGTCCGATTCCCAGCAGGCTATGACCAGTGAGGCAGGGACTGCTGGGGGGAGCACAGGAGGGGGCGCGGAACCCACCCCAGGCACTAGGAAATCGGTCCGACTCGAGATGCGGAGGGGCCGAGAAGAGGGATTGAGAGCTGGGAGGAGTGACAATATTGAACAGCTGAACCCCTTACGAGAGGTGCCGTTTGGGAACGAACGGACCGGGTTCGTAGTACAACCTTTAAATTCTGGGGATATCCGGCAACTCCGTAACGAACTACCCCGTCTACTGGACGACCCCATCAGTGTGGGAATACAACTGGACCAATTTCTGGGGCCCAGTATATACACATGGGCTGAACTGCAGGCCATGATGAGAATACTATTTAATTACGATGAAATTGTTATGATCCGGAATAGTGCAATGGCCATTTGGGATAGGGAGCATCAGGACGGCCCTCAGCGTGGAGAGCAGAAGTACCCCTTAGAGGACCCCCGGTGAGATCATAACGACGCGGGGGGACGGGCCAATATGACAGATCTCAGAAGCCTTATAATCAGGGGGATCCAAACCTGCGTGCCCAAACAGCGGAATTTAGCGAAAGCATTCGAAGTTGGACAGAAAAAGGATGAATCCCCGAGTGAGTTTTTAGACCGTTTGCGGGAGTCCATGCGAAAGTATTCAGGTTTGGACCCCGATGGAGAAATAGGCAAGGGCATGCTTAAGGTGCACTTTGTGACTAAGCCATGGCCTGACATTCAGAAGAAATTACAGAAAGTGGAGGATTGGGCTGAAAAAGATGTTGCAGAATTATTACGGGAAGCACAGAAGGTGTACGTTCAGAGGGATGTAATAAGGGAGAAACAGAAGACAAAAATGATGGTGGCAGCTGTACGGGAAGCTTGTAAATCCACCGGAATGGGGGAGGGAGGTTATGGGGTGGAAAGAGGAATGTCGAAGAAAAGTTGGAGAGGGAGAGAAGCGAGACGGGGCAGAAGTGAGAGAGGAGGATTTTATGGATTTGAGCGGCCTCCAATGGCCGGATGTTACCATTGCGGGAAACTGGGACACTTCAAAAGGGATTGTCCCGAGTTTAAAAGGGAAAGAGAAGGGATGTATGAAATGGAGCATGAACAAATGGATTAGGGAAGTCAGGGGAGGATCGGAACACGGGCCTACCAAGAACCCCTGGTAAATTTACGGGTGGGCCCATTTAGACAAGATGTTACCTTCTTCGTTGACACAGGCGCCGGCAGGTCCTCAATCCCCCTCCATCCTAGGGGGGTTGGCTTCCAAGCTAAAACATTAAACATTTCAGGAGTTAAGGGTGGGGTTTTTAGTGCGAAAATATTCGAACCACAACCCTTGCGGCTGGAGGAGGAGGAGCTCCAGGTGGAACTCCTTCACCTCCCCCATCTTCCCTATGGATTGTTGGGACGGGATTTGATAGTCCATTTCGGATTACGAATATAAGTGGGAGAAGAGGATGAATGAGCCGTTACCATGTCATACCTTAGTGAGTCCCGATTGACAGAGATAGACCCTAGGGTTTGGGTCGCCAAAGGGAACCGGGGGGGGGGGGGACTCGCAATTCGATCTGTGGAGGTAAAATTAAAGCCCCAGAGCCCCGACGTCAGAGTGCGCCAATACCCCATCTCTTGGGAAGGGAGGCAGGGTCTGAAGACAGTTATGGAAGACCTAGTAAAAGATGGTTTGGTAGAGCCCTGTATGTCACGATACAATTCCCCCATCCTGCCGGTCCGGAAGTCGGACGGGAGCTACAGAATGGTCCAAGACCTCAGGCAAATAAATAAAATCGTCCAAGTACGACACCCTGTGGTACCGAACCCATACACTATTCTGGGGCGAATTCCCCCGGACCACGGCTGGTTTAGTGTTATAGACTTAAAGGATGCCTTCTGGGCGTGTCCCCTGGACAAGGACAGTAGGGATCTTTTTGCTTTTGAATGGGAGGATCCTGATACTGGTAGAAAACAGCAGTACAGGTGGACCGTGCTCCCCCAAGGATTCACTGAGTCCCCGACTCTGTTCGGGCAGATTCTGGAACAATTATTGGAGGGACTAACCTTGTCCCCGGCCCTTAAGCTTATACAGTACGTGGACGATCTCCTTTTATCCGGGCCCACGGAGGAGGATGTCCTACTTGGGACTAATGCCCTGTTAAATTACCTAGCTGAGAAGGGGTTAAGAGTGAGTCAGAAGAAGCTCCAATATGTCGAGAAAGAGGTTAAGTACCTGGGACACTTGATAAGCCAGGGACAGAAACGAATAAGTCCAGAAAGAGTGCGGGCAATAATCGAACTAGGCCTCCCAACAACCAAGAGGGAGTTGCGGAAGTTCTTGGGACTCTTAGGCTATTGCCGGTTATGGATAGATGACTATGCCCCCCTTACTAAAGACTTGTACCTAAAACTCATCGAGGAGGCACCCAATAGAATAAAATGGGAGGAGGAGGAGAAAAAGTTAATTGGAATTCTAAAAGAAAAATTGATGACCGCACCTGTTTTAAGCTTGCCGGATTTTAGTAAGACATTTCATCTCTTTGTGAACTCCAGAAAGGGAACCGCTCTTGGAGTATTGACCCAGGATTGGGGGGGAGAAAGGAATCCCGTGGCTTTCCTGTCAAGAATTCTGGATCCAGTCTCCGGAGGGTGGCCGGAGTGTGTCCAAGCGGTGGCAGCCACGGCAAAGCTGGTAGAGGAAAGCAGGAAGTTGACTTTCGGGGCCCCCTTGACAGTCACTACTCCCCACCAGGTTAGAACTATCCTGAATCAGAAGGCCGGAAGGTGGCTGACTGTCTCGAGAATTCTGAAATATGAAGCCATATTGTTAGACCGGGAAGACCTCCGAATAGAAGTCGGGGGCTGCCAGAACCCGGCGGACTTCCTTTGGAAAGGGGAAGGGGAGGAGGAACTGGAACATTGATGTTCAGACTTAATAGAGTACCAGAGTAAAGTGAGGGAAGATCTGAGGGATACCCCCTTGCATGCAGGAAGGCGGTGGTACATTGACGGGTCCTCTCGAGTGATAGATGGGAAAAGACACAACGGTTATGCAGTCATTAGTGAGACTGGTTGGGAATTAGTGGAAAGTGGACGGCTACCGAATGCCTGGTCCGCACAAACATGCGAATTGTACGCCTTGCACCGGGCTTTGAGGAATTTAAAGGGAATAGCCGGGACAATATACACTGACTCTAAGTATGCCTTTGGGGTAGTACACACCTTTGGGAAGATCTGGAAGGAAAGGGGAATGATAAATAGCAGAGGAAAGGAGTTGTCCACGAGGAACTAGTAACCATGATCTTGGAGGATTTGTTGCTGCCACAAGAGATTGCTGTAGTACATGTGAAAGGGCACCAGAAAGACGATAAAATAGAGACCCTGGGGAATCAATTGGCAGATGAACAGGCAAAATTGGCCGGGATGGGGAAGGAAGTAATAAACTGCCTGGTAAGGATTCCCCAGATATCTGAAATTACCGAAGTGCCCACGTTTACTGACAAAGAAGAAACTCTTCTTGGATCTCTGGGGGGTACAAAGGATAGGGATGGGAAGTGGACCTTACCCGATGGCCGCCAGCTACTAAATCGACCGTTGACGCGGGACATTATTGCCCGTCTACACCAAGGGGGTCACTGGGGCGCCCAGGCACTGTGTGATGCCTTCCTTCGCCGATATGCTCACCCTGGTCTGTACACGGTAGCCAAGCAGGTCACAGGAGATTGCATAACATGTCGAAAGATCAACAAAAGGGGGCTGCGGCAGCATGCAAGACAAGGAGTTAGGAGTCCGGCCTATAGGCCGTTTGAGTATGTCCAGGTAGATTACACTGTGCTCCCCCCCATAGGTCGCCTGAAGTATCTATTAGGAGGAGAAAGTGAGGTCTGCAGACGCTGGAGATCAAAGCTGAAACTTTATTGCTGGAACAGCACAGCAGGTCAGGCAGCATCTAGGGAACAGAAGATTCGACGTTTCGGGCACATGCCCTTCTTCAGGAATGAGCAGAGAGTGTTCAGCAGGAGAAGATAAAAGGTAGGGAGGAGGGACTTGGAGGAGGGGCGTTGGAAATGTGATAGGTGGAAAGAGGTCAAGGTGAAGGTGATAGGTCGGAGTAGGGTGGAGGCGGAGAGGTCAAGAAGAAGACTGCAGGTCAGGAAGGCGGTGCCGGGCTGGAGGGATTCGGCTGAGACAAGGTGGGGGGAGGGGGGATGAAGAAACTGGTGAAGTCCAACCACAGGGGATGAACTTGGACTTCACCAGTTTCTTCATCCCCCCTCCCCCCACCTTGTCTCAGCCGAATCCCTCCAGCCCGGCACCGCCTTCCTGACCTGCAGTCTTCTTCTTGACCTCTCCGCCTCCACCCTACTCCGACCTATCACCTTCACCTTGACCTCTTTCCACCTATCACATTTCCAACGCCCCTCCTCCAAGTCCCTCCTCCCTACCTTTTATCTTCTCCTGCTGAACACTCTCTGCTCATTCCTGAAGAAGGGCATGTGCCCGTAACGTCGAATCTTCTGTTCCCTAGATGCTGCCTGACCTGCTGTGCTGTTCCAGCAATAAAGTTTCAGCGCTGAAGTATCTATTAGTAATAGTAGATCACCTGACAGGATGGGTGGAAGCTTTCCCCACTGCCACGGCAACGGCAACTCAGGTTAGCAAAATTCTACTCGAACAAATCATCCCACGATTTGGGCTACCCCGCGCTATTGACTCTGACCAGGGGAGCCACTTCACCTCGACCGTCCTCCAGAATGTAGTGCAAGCAATGGGGATTGACTGGGATTTGCACACCCCCTGGCATCCTCCCTCCTCGGGCAAGGTCGAAAGAATGAACCAGACCATCAAAAAGCAGCTAACCAAACTCACTAGTGAAATTGGCCTGCCTTGGACCAAATGCCTACCCCTTGCCTTATTGCAAATTCGCACCCAGCCAAGGCGGGATTTGGGCGTCTCCCCTTTCGAAATGCTGTTTGGCCTCCCATTCCATGGGCCGAAGGGGGAACCTCCTGTATTCGTGTTTCGGGATATGTTTGTGCAAAAATATGTGGTGGCTCTGGGGTCTGCTCTATCTCGTTTACGCCAACAGGGACTTTTGGCACAGACGCCGCCGCTCGAGTTTGCGGTGCACACCATCAAGCCGGGTCAGTGGGTCCTGATTAAAAACTGGAAGCAGCGTACCCTCGAACCAACTTGGGACGGTCCCTTCCTGGTACTTTTGACGACCGAAACGGCTGTCCGTACGGCCGAAAAGGGTTGGACACATTACACTCGAGTCAAGGGACCAGTGCCACAACCGACGGAGGACGAACGAACCTCTCTGACAAAGGCAGCTAAGGAACAGAGACCCTGAGAACAAACTAATCGGACTTTGGCGAGTCTAAAGGAACTGTGCCCTCTGGCTAAAGGTGTCGCGACAAAATGCGGTCAATCATATTGTTAACTTGCTTTGCCATTATCCTTGGGCTGGGTCATAGTGTGCGTGTTACCCAATTTGGCCTCCGAAAAAAACAAGTAGAGGACCGTCAGTGGTTCTCCATCTCCGTGCTTGCCAACAAGCCAACACAGACATTTAGCTTAGACCTATGTGGGTTGGTGCCCTGCAGGACTAAAAGTGAACTGAATCAAACTAAACGGAACCTAGAGAGAGAAAGGAGATTCCAGGGTCAGGCGTTAGTATTACAATTGCATGGTAGGGAAGGCATACATAGGCCTCCAGCCCCCGGGGTCCAGGCTATGGTGTCAGTTGTCCGTGATCCCATCACCCCTGGACAGGATTGTGGGCAGAATCAGTGCAATCCGCTCTATCTGACCATAAAGAACTTGGGAAACAACGGGGCGAGCGTTAATGGAACAATACTGGGTATTAGAGTTGGGGGCCAGGCAGGACAGGAGGGGGTGCAGCTGTGCTGCACGTATATCACGGTCATTGAAGCTGAGTCTGGGGGCTCATCCACCACCGACGAGCAGGGAAAAATTAGAATAATTGAGGTGACGGATTTGGAAAAGACCTTTGAAATAGAAACGGGATACGGGGAGGCGAATGCCTGGATGGAATGGGTCAAATATACTGTGAGGAGCATGAAAAAGAGTGATTTCTACGCATGCACGGGTGCCCGCCCTAACCCTCAGGTGGTCCCATTCCCGCTGGGATGGGAGAAACACCCACGAGCCTTGGACTGCATGATAAGGCTGGACCAGGACCGAGAGGCCTGGAACGACTCCACTTGTCGACCCTTGAGTTTGAAGTTTCCCCCCCGTCAGGTCTGAGGGGGCGCCCCGCCCGCCATCATTCTCAGGGGTAACGGGTACGCACCAGGCCTGCGTCTCTCGGACGGGACTACAGTGGGACAACGATGTGGGGACATTTGACAAGTGCAGCGGATCAATTCGGCTGGTCAATGAAACTACTGGGGGCGGGAATTACTCCCACATTCATGTGCCTAGGGCAGACCTCTGGTGGTACTGTGGTGGGAGGATTCTGCGACAGACCCCGAAAATGGACGGGCACTTGCGCAATCGTTCAATTGGCCATCCCATTCACCCTGGCATTCGAAAAACAAGAGCAACCCCGTTCCAGTGGAAGAACTGAGAGAGCTTTGGAGACCTCTTTCGATGATAACATATATTTAGATGCCATAGGGTTCCCCAGGGGTGTTCCTGTGTTTTAAAAAATTCTCAAGGTCAGGTTCGTAGGAGAGTAGTCTGACACAGAACAAACGACCAAGAGGCGAGTCTGCTAGAATATGAGCATTTTATTCCCCGCAGCGTCGCCACAACCAACGGGTCTGGCTTATACTCACTCTACATGTTACCGGAACTGGGAGCCGTCAGTTCTCGTAGAGCGGTTGCCAACAACCCACGCTCGGCGGTTAAACGTAACCCCAGAGCAGACTCCCGGGTCTGGCTTATACTCACTCTACATGTTACCGGAACTGGGAGCCGTCAGTTCTCGTAGAGCGGTTGCCAACAACCCACGCTCGGCGGTTAAACGTAACCCCGGAGCAGACTCCCCGAACTGGAGACTTTTCCAGCTGATATACTCTTTTCCAGATATAAACATTCATGTGAACAGCAGAGCAAGGCTAAAAAACACATTCCATTCTGGTTACATACAGATAAGAAGATTCACACGGGGAGGTGTGTAATAAGATTCACACGGGACTAAGCAACACCTCCATTCCGGTTAGATTCACACATGTATTGGGACATAATTTTTTAACCGTTTCACCACATTCCACTGCTTGGCCCAATACATGTGTTACATTATGATTCACACATGTATTGGGACATAATTTTACACCACATTCCACTGCTTGGCCCAATACATGTGTTACATTATGCTTAATTCAGTTCAATTCGTTTCAGTTAATTTCAGTTCAGTCAATTCAGTGTAGTTCAATTCAGCTCAGTTCAGGTCTGTTCAGTTCAATTCAATTGTGTTCAATTCAGTTCCGTCCATTTCAATTCAATTTAGCTCAGTTCCATTTTGTTCCGTTCAATTTGATTCACTTCAGTTCCACTCAGTTCAGTTCAGTTCAATCCCATTCAATTCTGTTAACTCTGCTTCAGCTTTTTGGACATGCCCACATCCTCCGCTGTACCCCAGGCAAGGGGTTCTTCGGCAGGACTGGGATCCTCTCAAGGGTGGACAGCAGCGACCCTGGGGTTCCTCCGGTCGCCCCCCACCATTTCTCAAACAAACTGCCACGTACATGCCCACATCCATGCCATCCCGGGACGGTCGGGACCTCCACAGTTTGTTCTTCTGGTTTCTTAGTCTTTGTCCAAAACATTGTTCTGTATCAAAATTTCTCCTCAATTGCGATTGATCCTGCCGACTACGCCAAATGTTTTAAAAAATTCTCAAGGTCAGGTTCGTAGGAGAGTAGTCTGACACAGAACAAACGACCAAGAGGCGAGTCTGCTAGAATATGAGCATTTTATTCCCCGCAGCGTCGCCACAATCAACGGGTCTGGCTTATACTCACTCTACATGTTACCGGAACTGGGAGCCGTCAGTTCTCGTAGAGGGGTTGCCAACAACCCACGCTCGGCGGTTAAACGTAACCCCGGAGCAGACTCCCGGGTCTGGCTTATACTCACTCTACATGTTACCGGAACTGGGAGCCGTCAGTTCTCGTAGAGCGGTTGCCAACAACCCACGCTCGGCGGTTAAACGTAACCCCGGAGCAGACTCCCCGAACTGGAGACTTTTCCTGCTGATATACTCTTTTCCAGATATAAACATTCATGTGAACAGCAGAGCAAGGCTAAAAAACACATTCCATTCTGGTTACATACAGATAAGAAGATTCACACGGGGAGGTGTGTAATAAGATTCACACGGGACTAAGCAACACCTCCATTCCGGTTAGATTCACACATGTATTGGGACATAATTTTTTAACCGTTTCACCACATTCCACTGCTTGGCCCAATACATGTGTTACATTATGATTCACACATGTATTGGGACATAACTTTACACCACATCCTGACGAGTACAAGACTAGGAACCAGATAGCGGCGGGTTTTGAGTCGTCACTGTTCTGGTGGGTGACTATCAATAACAACGTGGATTGGATTAATTATATTTACTACAATCAGCAGAGGTTCATTAATTATACCCGGGATGCAGTGAAAGGAATAGCAGAACAACTGGACGCCACTAGTCGGATGACGTGGGAAAATAGGTTGGCCTTAGACATGATGTTGGCAGAGAAGGGGGGTGTTTGTGTCATGATAGGCACTCAGTGCTGCACTTTCATCCCCAACAACACAGCCCCTGATGGGTCCATCACCCGCGCCCTGGTTGGACTCACCACATTGGCGGACGAACTGGCCGAAAACTCGGGCATCGACTCTGGCCTCACGGACTGGTTGGAAGCTTGGTTTGGTAAATGGACGGGGGTAGTCGTTCCCTTTCTTGTCTCATGTATAGTGGTGGCAGGGGTACTCACTGCCCTTGGGTGTTGTGTTATTCCCTGCGTCCGGGGATTAACTCAACGACTGATCGAAACCGCCCTTACTAAGAGGGATGTTCCCTATGGGCAGGTTGAACGAATGAATCTCGAGATGGAACAACATGAATCCCTCTTGGGCGGGGGTAGTATTAGAGACGGGCAGTTTGATGAACAAGCTCGGGAGTTATTAAACGCTCTGGAGAAGAAACTTACGGTTTAAAAATTACAGACCGTAAGAAAAGACACGGGGGATTTGTAGGGGGTAGTGTAATTTTTAAACGGTTAGCTGCATTTTAGTCTTTTCTACCTTATAGTAAACACAAGTGCCTTATAGTAAACACAAGCAGACACTCGAAACCGGTGCCGGACCCCCCCCCCCCATGTTTTTATGAATGAAACAATTGTAAGAGCTTTCCTCGATAGTTGAGAGACCGCCCTTAACCACAGTTGTACAACATCATCCATATAAGGAAAGAACGGGGAGCTCGAACACTGATTGGCCAAGTGAATAACAAAATAATCGCAGGCACCAGAACCCAAATAAGGAAAACAGTGGGGAACCCTAGCACTCATTGGTCAAGACAGCAGTAGGAGACCCAGCCCACATTTACGTGTATATAATGTGTGGAGATAATTATTAAGGGGTGTGTGTACCATTTGTTTCCTCACACCCGACTTTGCAAAGTTGAATGCAAAGTTTTGGACAGACTCCTCCGTGTCTTTGTTCCTGGGAAGGGAAATAAAAGTGCCGGAGATGGGGCTGGACAGCCGCATATCTCGCACAGTGCCAAGGATTAATCCTAATGTAAAATAAAATAACTTAACCTACACACCCCTCACTTCACTGCTATCCATGTGCATGTCCAGTAGTCGCTTAATTGTCCCCAATAACTCTGCTTCCACCACCACCGCTGGCAACAGCATTCCATGCGTTCACAACTCTCTGCATAAAGAAACTACCTCTGACGACCCGTTTCACCTTTCTCCTAATAACTTAAAACTATGAATGCTCGTGCCAGTCAATCCTGCCCTGGGGTAAAGTCTCTGGCTATTGACTCTCATTACCTTGTATACCTCGATCAGGTCTCCTCTCTTCCTCCTTCTCTCCAGAGAGAAAAGTCTGAGCTTCGTCAATCTCTCTTCATAAGGCAAGCCCTCCAGTCCAGGCAGCCCTGGTAAACATTCTTTGCACCCTCTCCAAAGCCTCTGTTTCTTTCCTATAGTCGGGCATCCAGAACCGGACGCAATATTCCAAGTGTGGTCTCAGCAGGGGCTTGTAGAGCTGCAGCGAAACCTCTCGGCTCTTAAACTTGATTCCCCTGTTAATGAAAGCCAAAACACCATATGCTTTCTTAACAACCCTATCCACTTTGGGTGGCATATTTGCGGGAACTATGTACTTGAACACCAAGATCCCTCTGTTCATCCACACTGCCAAGATCAGGTCTTTAATCCTGTATTCAGCATTCTAGTTCAACCTTTCAAATTGCATCATTTTGCATTTATCCAGGTTTAATTCCATCTGCCATTTTTTAGCCCAGCTCTGCATCCTGTCTATGTTGTGCTGCAGCCTGCAATAGCCCTCGATACTATCAACAGTACCTCCAACCTTTGTGCCATCTGCAAATTTACTAACCCACCACTCAATCTCCTCATCCAAGTCATTTATAAAAACTACAAAGAGCAGAGACCCAAGAACACAGCCCTGTGGGATCCCACTCAAGACTGACCTCCAGGCAGAGGTTGCCATCTACAACCGCTCTCTGCCTTCTGTCAGCTAGCCAATTCTGAATCCAAATAGCCAAATCTCCCAAAACCCATACCTCCTGACTTTATGGATGAGCCTACCATGGGGAACCTTATCGAATGCCTTGCTGAAGTCCTAATACATCACATCCACTGCTCGACCTTCATTGATCTGTCCTGTCACTTCCTAAAAGAACTCAATAAGATTTATGAGGGATGACCTGCCCCTCACAAAGCCATGCTGACTGCCTTTAATCACGCTATGTTTTTCCATAAATTCTATCCCTCAGAATTCTTTCCAAAACCTTGCTGACCACAGACGGAAGACTGGCTGGTCTGTAATTGCCAGGGATTTCCCTATTCCCCTTCTTGAAAAGAGGAACCACATTCGCCTCCTAGCAATCCTCCTGTACAACTTCCGTGGAGAGTGAGGATGCAAAGATCTTCACCAGCGGCTTAGCAACCTCTTTTCTTGCTTCCTGGAGTAGCCTGGGATAAATCAGGTCTGATCATGGGGACTTATCAATCTTAATGTTTGCCAAAATTTCCAGCTCATCAACTTCATCAATCCTGATCTGTTCCAGCCTGTATCCCAGCTCCTCAAAGTTCTCATTCACAAGAAGCTCCCTCCCCCTTAGTGAAAACCAAAGCAAAAAACCTCATTGAGGGCTTCCCCTATCTGCTCAGACTCCACGCACAAGTTCCCTTCGCTATCCCTGATTGGCCCGACCTTCTCCCTGATCATTCTCTATTCCTCACGTATCATGTATGTGTAAAATGCCTTTGTATTCTCCTTAATCCTGCCTGTCAAGCCTTTTTCGTGCCGCATCATGGCTCGCCTCAGTCCATTACTGAGCTCTTTTCTAGCAAGCCTGTAATCCTCTAAAGCTGTGCTAGATCCTTGCCTCCTCCACCTTACGTAAGCTGCCTTCTTCCTTTTGAGGAGAAGCTCCTCTGTTCTCGTTACCCCTTCTTACCCATCTCAGAGGAACATATTTGTGCATCACTCGCAACAACTGCCCCATATGTCTGCTGTGCCCTTTCTATGGCACAATTGCTCCCAGTCTGTACGTCCCAACTCCTGTCTGATCGCATCACAATTTCATTTTCCCCAGTTAAAATATTCACTTTTTAAAATGTTTAATGTTCACTTTTAGGGTTAAAGAATAAAATTGATATTTTTTTAAAAAATAGTGGTATTTGGGAGTCCTCTGTCCCTTTACCAGATTACGAGGCAAGGTGAGTTTTTCTGCGTTTGGTTTAAATTGCAGAAGGGCTCAAGGATCTTTTTTCTGTGCTGTCGATCTCTGTAACTCCATGCTGTCCAGGTCCTGTCTGCTGTGGATGGTGCAAAGCTTTTCCGAGGCTGTGCATCTGGTTGTACACTCCTGCTTCCACGTTCAAACACCGAGAGCATTCAGTTCCTGATTCATTGTGTTGTATCAGATTTTGACTGTTTTTGGTTTGGTTTGAGTTTCCTTTCTCTGGCCCTCTCCTGATCCCCTGAAAAAGAAGTTGATAAAAGTGATCACTGTCAGGAGAGGAGAGAAGTTCAGACCATTTCCAGTATTGGTGAATTATTTGTCCCTGTCATGTTCCCCCCCACCCCACCCCGAGCTGTGAATGCGTGTCCCCACCCCCCAGAGCTGTGAATGCCTGTCCCCCCCACCCCCCAGAGTTGTGAATGCCTGTACACCCCACCCCCAGAGCTGTGAATGCCTGTCCCCCTCCTCCAGAGCTGTGAATGCCTGTCCCCCATCCCCCAGAGCTGTGAATGCCTGTCCCACCACCCCAGAGCTGTGAATGCATGTCCCCCTCCCCCAGAGCTGTGAATGCCTGTCCCCCCATCCCCCAGAGCAGTGAATGCCTGTCCCCCCTCCCCCAGAGCTGTGAACGTCTGTCCCCCCCTCCCCCAGAGCTGTGAATGTCAGTCCCCCCCCCCAGAGCTGTGAATGCCTGGCCCCCCTCCCCAGAGCTGTGAACGTCTGTCCCCCCCTCCCCCAGAGCCGTGAATGCCTGCCCCACCTCCCCCAGAACTGTGAATGCCTTCCCCCCCCCAGAGCTGTGAATGCCTGGCCCCCTCCCCCAGAGCTGTGAATGCCTGTCCCCCCACCCACAGAGCTGTGAATGCCTGTCCCCCCCCACCCCCAGAGCTGCGAATGCTTGTCCCCCCACCCCCAGAGCTGTGAATGCCTGTACCCCCACCCGCAGAGCTGTGAATGCCTGTCCCCCCACCTCCAGAGCTGTGAATGTCTTTCCCCCCTCCCCCAGAGCTGTGAATGCCTGTCCCCCCTCCCCTAGAGCTGTGAATGCCGTTCCCCCCACCCGCAGAGCTGTGAATGCCTGTCCCCCCCACCCCCAGAGCTGTGAATTCTTGTCCCCCCACCTCCAGAGTTGTAAATGCCTGTCCCCCCCAGAGCTGCGATGCCTGTCCCCCCCACCCCCAGAGCTGTGAATGCCTGTCCCCCCCACCCCCAGAGCTGTGAATTCCTGTCCCCCCTCCCGCAGAGCAGTGAATGCCTGTCCCCCCACCCGCAGATCTGTGAATGCCTGTCCCCCCACCCCCAGAGCTGTGAATGCCTGTCCCCCCACCCGCAGATCTGTGAATGCCTGTCCCCCCACCCCCAGAGCTGTGAATGCTTGTCCCCCCACCCCCAGAGCTGTGAATGCCTGTCCCCCCACCTGCAGATCTGTGAATGCCTGTCACCCCACCCCCAGAGCTGTGAATGCCTGTCCCCCCACCCCCAGTGCTGTGAATGCCTGTCCCCCTCCCCCAGAGCTGTGAATGTCTTTCCCCCCCACCCGCAGAGCTGTGAATGCCTTTCCCCCCTCCCCCAGAGCTGTGAATGCCTGTTCCCCCCACCCCCAGAGCGGTGAATGCCTGTCCCCCCTCCCCCAGAGCTGTGAATGTCTTTCCCCCCCCACCCGCAGAGCTGTGAATGCCTTTCCCCCCCTCCCCCAGAGCTGTGAATGCCTGTCCCCCCAGAGCTGTGAATGCCTGTCCCCCCCACCCCCAGAGCTGTGAATTCTTGTCCCCCCACCTCCAGAGTTGTAAATGCCTGTCCCCCCCAGAGCTGCGATGCCTGTCCCCCCCACCCCCAGAGCTGTGAATGCCTGTCCCCCCCACCCCCAGAGCTGTGAATTCCTGTCCCCCCTCCCGCAGAGCAGTGAATGCCTGTCCCCCCACCCGCAGATCTGTGAATGCCTGTCCCCCCACCCCCAGAGCTGTGAATGCCTGTCCCCCCACCCGCAGATCTGTGAATGCCTGTCCCCCCACCCCCAGAGCTGTGAATGCTTGTCCCCCCACCCCCAGAGCTGTGAATGCCTGTCCCCCCACCTGCAGATCTGTGAATGCCTGTCACCCCACCCCCAGAGCTGTGAATGCCTGTCCCCCTCCCCCAGAGCTGTGAATGTCTTTCCCCCCCACCCGCAGAGCTGTGAATGCCTTTCCCCCCTCCCCCAGAGCTGTGAATGCCTGTTCCCCCCACCCCCAGAGCTGTGAATGCCTGTCCCCCCTCCCCCAGAGCTGTGAATGTCTTCCCCCCCCACCCGCAGAGCTGTGAATGCCTTTCCCCCCCTCCCCCAGAGCTGTGAATGCCTGTCCCCCCAGAGCTGTGAATGCCTGTCCCCCCTCCCCCAGAGCTGAGAATGTCTTTCCCCCCCCACCCGCAGAGCTGTGAATGCCTGTCCCCCCCACCCCCAGAGCTGTGAATGCCTGTCCCCCCTCCCCCAGAGCTGTGAATGTCTTTCTCCCCCAACCCGCAGAGCTGTGAATGCCTGTCCCCTCCACCCCCAGAGCTGTGAATGCTTGTCCCCCCAGAGCTGCGTTGCCTGTCCCCACTCCCCCAGAGCTGTGAATGCCTGTCCCCCACCCCCAGAGCTGTAAATGCCTGTCCCCCCTCCCCCAGAGCTGTGAATGCCTGTCCCCCCACCCCCAGAGCTGTAAATGCCTGTGCCCCCCAGAGCTGTGAATGCCTGTCCCCCCACCCCCAGAGCTGTAAATGCCTGTGCCCCCCAGAGCTGCGATGCCTGTCCCCCCACCCCCAGAGCTGTAAATGCCTGTGCCCTCCAGAGCTGCGATGCCTGTCCCCACCCCCCAGAGCTGTGAATGCCTGTCCCCCCACCCCCAGAGCTGTGAATGCCTGTCCCCCACCCCAGAGCTGTAAATGCCTGTTTTCCCTCCCCCAGAGCTGTAAATGCCTGCCCCCCACCCCCAGAGCTGTAAATGCCTGTGCCCCCCAGAGCTGTGAATGCCTGTCCCCCCACCCCCAGAGCTGTAAATGCCTGTGCCCCCCAGAGCTGCGATGCCTGTCCCCCCCCACCCCCAGAGCTGTAAATGCCTGTGCCCCCCAGAGCTGCGATGCCTGTCCCCCCCCACCCCCAGAGCTGTAAATGCCTGTGCCCCCCAGAGCTGCGATGCCTGTCCCCCCACCCCCAGAGCTGTAAATGCCTGTGCCCCCCAGAGCTGTGAATGCCTGTCCCCCCACCCCCAGAGCTGTAAATGCCTGTGCCCCCCAGAGCTGCGATGCCTGTCCCCCCCCACCCCCAGAGCTGTAAATGCCTGTGCCCCCCAGAGCTGCGATGCCTGTCCCCCCCCACCCCCAGAGCTGTAAATGCCTGTGCCCCCCAGAGCTGCGATGCCTGTCCCCCCACCCCCAGAGCTGTAAATGCCTGTGCCCCCCAGAGCTGCGATGCCTGTCCCCCCCACCCCCAGAGCTGTAAATGCCTGTGCCCCCCAGAGCTGCGATGCCTGTCCCCCCACCCCCAGAGCTGTAAATGCCTGTGCCCCCCAGAGCTGCGATGCCTGTCCCCCCACCCCCAGAGATGTAAATGCCTGTGCCCCCCAGAGCAGCGATGCCTGTCCCCCCCTCCCTGGTTCAGTCCCACAGGCCCTGCCCCATCTCCAGTGTCTCCATTGTCTCCGTCATTGGGGCCGCAAGCCCCGCGCATTCGCTGTGCGTCACCAGAATGACCGCGCATGCGCCTCGTCCCAAATAAAATGGCGGCTACGGCCCAGGTCCCGGGATTTAAACTCAGGGCTGAAACCGCGGGACCCGCTAATTCTTATTCGGTTCGCGGGACCTTTACTCGGCATTACCAAGACGGATCGCACCACCTCTTCCACCGCTGGCTCTATTATTGCTATGGGACCACCCCCTCCCCGCCATGATCTGGAGACTGAAAAAGGGGCCTTCAGTCAATGTGCGCATGCTCCAACATGCTCAATCGGCGCCTGCACACTGGCGTCCTTTGGGGTAGACGTCGCGCGCCATCTTCAGGAATGTCCTAGAACTTCACCCTGCAGCCAGGTCTCAGGGAGGACCATTCAGTCAGACTGTGGGCTTCTCTCACTCACTCTCCTTCTCTTTAATTAGCTTCACAGAATATGTGAAGGGGACAGTCTGTGGTCAGGAAACAGAACCAGGTATCATATTAGAATTGGAAAGATTGATTTTTATTTTATGATTGGAATATTATTCAATTCTGAACTTGGAAGGAGAAAACACCAAGTGAGGAGAAACTGTGCACCTGTCCTGTGTGTGGATGAAATCATCTGAACTGACAAGACATAATCACAGTCACGCTGGGGAGAAAGGATGGAATTATCAGGACAGTGAAGGAGGATTCAAATCCCCACCTCAACTGGAAATTCATCAATGCACTCACACTGAGGAAAGACCATTCATCTGCTCCAAGTGTGGGAAGAGATTCACTCAGTCTTCTCAACTGCAGGCAGACCATAGAGTTCACCCAGATAAAAGACCTTTTAAAATGACAAGACTGTGGAAAATGCCATAGAAATTCTGGACAACTGAAGTGCCATTGACGTATTCGAACAGAGGAGAGACCATTCAGGAGTTCTCACTGCGGCATTAAGTTCAGGCAATCATTTCAACTCCCTACACACCAGCGAGATCACACTGGGTAGAGGCTGAGTACCTGCTCTGACTGCGGCAAGGCGTTCATTCAGTCATCCAGCTGCAGATATTTCGGCAAACCCAGGCTGTTCCCCTGAGCCGAATCAGAAGGCATTCTATACCATATCCTATGTGCAAAAACACCGGTGAGTTCACACAAGGGTGAGACCATTTCGTTGCGCTGTGTTTAGGGAGGCATTTACTCACTCTTCTGCCCTGCTGGGAGGCCAGTGAGTTCACACTGAGACCAGGCCTTTTAAATGTCCAGACTATGGGAAGTGTTTTAAAGGTTCCAGGAAACTGATGTTCCATCAACATGTTCACAGTGATGAGCAACCTTTCTGGGGCTCTCACTGCAGGACCAGGTTCAGTCAATCGTCTGACATCAAACATCAGTGAGTTCACACCAGGGAGAGGCCATTCACCTGCTCCGTGTGTAAGAAGGGTTTGCTCACTCATTCCACCTGCTGAGACACCGACGTGTTCATAACGAACTACAGCAATGAGATTGTGCTGTTAACCACATCCAGGCCCAAGCCATGTTCACTGAGTCTGTTTCTGCTCAGGTTAATTAACCTGTGTGAGACAGGTTTAATATTTTGGATAAAAGTCGAATAAATTAGTTTTGCATTAGATATATTGAGCCATTTTAGCATCTCTGATGCAAGTTAGTTCCTTTTTGAAGGAATCACCCCCACTGTGGCATTTCACCAGTTGCCCTACTGAAGGTTGAAGGTTCATGGATCAAGAACTCCAGAAATGGACTGGAGGACAGTCAAGTTTCAGTATCTAAAGGAATAGCTGGTGAGAAACAAGAGAAAATCTGACTGAAGTCTGGGCTTTCCTTGACAGTGTACATGTAGGGTGAATGATACCTGGCTCCCTGATCTGTCTGACATTCAACCAGGTTGGTACAAGATGGGCTCAGTTTCTTCGAGAATACGGACAAATATTCCTCACAACTGAAGGCATTAAATGTAGCCATTAGAGAAGTGGAAAGGTCTTATAAAAAAGATAGTGAATTATTGTTATAGAACTGAACAAAACCGAAATGTTGCTAAAAGAAAAACAAAATTGAACATTTCTGCCCTACACTGGTCAGGATTAGAAGAAAACTGAAACAGGGAGAACCAATTGATGAGTGATAGGGATTGCCATGAAGATGGAGCAAAAGCTATCAGGATTTGGGTAATCCACGATGGAGGATGGGAAATGCTTTGGCTGTAAGAACTGCTCACTTTTAGGGTATATTAGGTGTTGGAAGTGAGTTTCTCGAATTCCACAAGCAACAATTACTGTTTTTAAGCTGTTGCATTGTTTTGGAAGTTTGGGAGAAAAGATCAAAACAATGACACTTTAAAAAGGCGGAAGTGAACAAAGGTAGTGACCACATGGTCGGGGAGAGAGACAGAGAGGGAGAGAGACAGAGACAGAGAGAAAGAAACCTACACTGCTGACTGACACAGCAGTGAATCTGCACAGTTACTGCCTTTGCCGTTTGAGTTCAAGTGTTTCCGGACATTGGGATGCGTTGAAGAAAAATTGACAAACAGCAAAATTCACAGCTGACATCCGAAGAAACTATGTTGGAGAGCACACAGCTCAGGAGCAGATAAGTGCATGGTTTTTAAGTGTAATATTGCTGTAATTTTTAATAGTGAATGGAGTTGGTTATTTTTTGTTTTTTTTTAGATCTGTCCTTTGATTAAAATTAAAAAATATGAAACATAGATATTAAGTTAGACTGGATTAGTGTTTTTTTTTAGTGCATAAGACTATGCTATTTTCTGTAGGTTGTTAAGGTACAAAGATGGCCTTGAGTGGAGTGATGTGCTCTTCCTGTCAGCTGTTGGAGATTAGGAAGAGTTTCCTTAATACTGATGATTATGTCAGCAGTAAGTGTGTTTGGTTCTGAATCCTATCAGATCACATCGATCAGTTGGAGCGGCAGTTTGAGGCAATGAGGAATTTACAGGAGCTAGGGGCATCTGACGCATGATAGTTTTAAGGAAGGGAGAAAAACCAGGAAAAGTAGCAGAGGGAGGCAGGTAGTGTAGGAGTCTCCTGTGACTAACCCCATCTCAAACAAGTATGTTGTTTTGGAAAATGTAGGGGGTGATTGCCTTTCAGGAGAACGCAGCATGAACAGCCAAGTTTCTGGGACCGAGACAGGCTGTAATGTAACGAGGGGTATGTCAGGTACCAAGCGATCGATTGTGAGAGTGGACTCTCTAGTCAGAGGCACAGACAGATGTTTCTGCGGCCGACAGCGATAAATCAGAATGGTGTGTTGCCTCCCTGTTTCCAGGATCAAGGCAGAATATTCTCAAAGGGCAGTGGGACCAGCAGCAGGTCACTGTGCACACCGGAACCAATGACACAGGAAGGAAAAAGGATGAGATGCTGAAGAGAGGAGATAGAAAGTTAGGCAGGAATTTTAAAAGGAGGTCCTCGAGGGTAGTAATATCTGGATAACTCCCGATGCTGTGAGTTAGTGAGGCTAGGAATAGGAGGATCGAGCAGATGAACGTCTAGGAAAAAGTGAAGACTGCAGATGTTGGAGATCAGAGTCGAGAACGTGCTGGAAAAACACAACAGGTCAGGCAGCATTTGAGCAGCAGGAGAATAGACATTTTAGGAAAAAGTCCTTTATCAGGAATGAGGCTATGAGCCAAGGAGGTGGAGAGATAAATGGAAGGGGGTGGGCCTGGGGTAAGGTAGCTGAAAGTTCATTAGCTGGATGGAGTTGGGGGTAAAGGTGAAAGGTCGGAGCGGAGGGGAGGGTGGAGTGGATAGGTGGGAAGGAAGATTGACAGGTAGGACAGGTCATGAGGGCGGTGCCAATTGGAAGGTTGGGGCTGGATTGGGGGTGGGGGATAGTGAGGGGGAGGAGAAATGAGGAAACTGGTGAAACCCACATTGATAGTGTGTGGTTGCAATGTCCCAAGGCAGAATGTGAAGCATTCTTTCTCCAGGTGTCGGGTGGTTAGGGTTTAGTGATAGAGGCCCAGGACCTGCATGTCCTCGGCAGAGTGGGAGGGGGAGTTGAGAGGTTTTCAGCCACAGGGTGGTGGGGTTGGTTGGTGCGGGTGTCCCGGAGATTTTCTCTGAAGAGCTCAACAAGTAGGTGACCTGTATCCCCGATGTAAAGGAGACTGCATCAGGAGCAACGGATACAGTAAATGACGTGTGGAAGTGCAGCGAAAGCTCTGATGGATGTGGAAGGCTCCTTTGGGGCATTTGGGAAGTGAGAGGGAGTTTGGGGCACAAGTTTTGCAATTCGTGTGGTGACAGAGGAAGGTGCCAGGAGGGGAGGGTGGGTTGGTGGGGTATGGAGTGTGGACCTGACAAGGGAGTTGCGGAGGGAATGGTTTTTACAGAAAGCAAATAAGGGTGTGGCGGGAAATATATCTCTGGTGCTGGGGTCCATTTGTAGGTGGTGGAAATGGCAGAGGATGATGAAATGTATCCGGAGGTTGGTGAGATGGAAGGTGAAGATCAGGGGGATTCTGTCCTTGTTTAGCTGTGGGAGCCGGTGGGTTTGTAGAAGATGTCTGTGTTGAGTCGGTCACTGTTGATGGAGATGGAGAGCCCCAGGAAGGGGAGGGAGGGCAATGTCCAAATGAATGTATAGCTGTGGAGCTGGTGTATGGGAGAAGGGATCACATTTTATATCACTAGAAGCTCTTCTCGGGTAGGAGTGACCTATACAAGAAGGATGGGTTGCACCTGAATTGGAAGGGAATTAGAGGGAGATTGCTGCAGTTGCTTGGCGAGATTTAAAGTAATAAGGTGGGGGTGTGGGACCCAGGGAGCTAGTGAGGAAAGAGATCAATCTGAGACTGGTACAGTTGGGAAGAAAAGCAAGTCAAACAGTCAGGGCAGGCAGGGACAAAGCAGAGAACAAGGTAGGACCGATAAATCAAACTGCATTTACATTAATGCAAGGGGCCTAACACGGAAGGCAGATGAACTCAGGGCATGGTTAGGAACATGGGACTGGGATATGAGAGCATTTACAGAAACATGGCTCAGGGATGGACAGAACTGGCAGCTTAATGTTCGAGGATACAAATGCTACAGGAAGGATAGAAAAGGAGGCAATACAGGAGGGGGGGGGTGGCGTTTTACATAAGGGATAGCATTACAGCTGTACTGAGGAAGATATTTCTGGGAATACATCCGGGAAGTCATTTGGGTGGAAGTGAGAAATAAGAAAGAGATTATTACCTTTGCGGGACTGTACTATGGAGCTCCACAAAGTCAGCGGGAAATTGAGAAACAAATTTGTAAGGAGATCTCGGTTATCTGTAAGAATAACAGGGTGGTTATGGTAGGGGATTTTAACTTTTTAACTGTAGACTGGGACTGCTGTAGTGTTAAGGGTTTAGATAGAGAGGAGAAAGTGAGGTCTGCAGACGCTGGAGATCAGAGCTGAAAATGTGTTGCTGGAAAAGCGCAGCAGGTCAGGCAGCATCCAGGGAACAGGAGAATCGACGTTTTGGGCATAAACCCTTCTTCTTAAGATAGAGAGGAATTTGTTAAGTGTGTACAAGAAGATTTTCTGATTCAGTATGTGGATGAACCTACAAGAGAAGGTGCAAAACTTGACCTACTCTTGGGAAATAAGGCAGGGCAGGTGAGTGAACTGTCAGTGGGGGAGCACTTTGGGGCCAGCGACCAGAATTCTATTAGTTTCAAAATAGTGATGGAAAAGGATAGACAGAATCTAACTGTTAAAATTCTAAATTGGATAAAGGACAATTTTGGCAGTATTAGGTAAGAACGTTGAAAAGGTGATTGGGTGCGGAGTTTTGCAGGTAAAGGAATGGCTGGAAAATGATGAAGATTTCAAAAATGAGATAATGAGACAAAGTGTTCCTGTTGGGGTGAAAGGCAAGGCTGGTAGGTGTGGGGAATGCTGGGTGACTATAAAAATTGAGGGTTTGGTCAAGAAAAAGAAGGAAGCATATGTTAGGTATAGACAGAATAGATTGAGTGAATCATTAGAGTATAAAGGCAGTAGAAGTATACTTAAGAGGGAAATCATGAGGGCAAAAAGGGGGCAAGAGATAGCTTTGGCAAATGGGGTTAAGAAGAATCCAAAATGATTCTACAAATACATTAATGATAAAGGGGTAACTAGGGAGACAATAGGGCCCTTCAAGGATCAGCAAGGCAGCCTATGTGTCGAACCGCAAGAGATGGGGGAGAAACAAAAGAAGTATTTGCATCAATGTTTACTGTGGAGAAGGACATGGAAGATATAGAATGTGGGGAAATAGATAGTGACATCTTGAAAAATGTCCAGATTACAGAGCAGGAGGTGCTGGATGTCTTAAAATACATAAAGGGTAAATCCTCTTGCTGAGATATTTGTATCATCGATAGTCACAGGTGTGGTGCTGGACGACTGGAGGTTGGCTAACGTGGTGCCACTGTTTAAGAAGGGTTGTAAGGACAAGCCAGGGAACAACAGCCCAGTGAGCCTGACCTCGGCGGTGGGCAAGTTGTTGGAGGGAATCCTGAGGGACAGGATGTACATGTATTTGGAAAGGCAAGGACTGATTCAGGATAGTCAACATGGCTTTGTGCGTTGGAAATCATGTCTTACAAACTTGATTGAGTTTCTTGAATAAGTAACAAAGAGAATTAGTGAGGCAGAGCGATGGACGTGATTTATATGAACCTAAGTAAGGCATTTGACAAAGTTCCTCATGGGAGACTGGTTAGCAAGGTTAGATCTCATGGAATAAAGGAAGAACGAGCCACTTGGATACAGAACTGGCTTGAAGTTAGAAGACAGAGGGTGGTGGTGGATGTTTGATTATCAGATGGAGGCCTGTGACCAGTGATGTGCCACAAGGATCAGTGCTGGATCCACTACTATAAGATTTGGGTGTGAACATAGAAGGTATATGGAGTAAGTTTGCAGATGACACCAACATTGTCGGTGTAATGGACAGCGAAGAAGGTTACCTCAGAGTATAACGGGATCTTGATCAGATGGGCCAATGGGCCAAAGGTTGGTAGATGGAGTTTAATTTAGATAAATGCAAGGTGCTGCATTTTGGAAAGGCAAATCAGGGCTGGGCTTACACACTTCATGGTCATGTCCCTGGGTAGTGTTGTTGATCAAAGAAACCTTGGAGTTCATAGTTCTGTGGAAGTGTAGTCCCAGGAAGACAGCATAGTGAAGAAGGCATTGAGTATGCTTACCTTTGTTGGTCAGAGCATTGAGTATAGGAGTTGGGAGGTCATGTTGCAGCTATACAGGGCAATGGTTAGGCCACTGTTAGAATATTGCGTGCAATTCTGGTTTCCCTCCTAAAGGAAGGGTGCTGGGAAACTTGAAAGGGTTCAGAAAAGATATACAAAGATGTTGCCAAGGTTGGAGGGTTTGAGCGACAAGGAAAGGCTGAAGAAGCTGCAGCTGTTTTTCCTGGAGCGTCGGTGTCTGAGGGGTGACCTTATAGAGGTTTGTAAAATCATGAGGGGCATAGTTCGGGTAAATAAGGTTTTCTTTGTTTAAAGGAAATGTGACATTGATGTTCCAGGTTTGATTCAGTTGGTTCAACCACTCTGCATTAAGCCAAACAGAATTTATTTAAACACTACGGTTGAAACACAAACAAAAGAAAGTGGCATTAAGAATAAGTAAGCAATTGGAAAACATAACCGACTACTTGATACATTAACTTACTCATTTCCTGATCTAATGTTGTAACATCTCATAAACACACCCCTTGGCAAAAATGTAAATTCAAACTCGTATTCTTACAGGCGGAGGGAACAACATCCAGAGAAATGCCCGAGTGCTCAGTTAGGAATCATTTACTGAAGCTTGCAACCTTCTGATACTCAAAACATCTTGGAATTGCTGCAGCGAGACCAAAACTAGAAGAACCTGAACTGGCCACTCCTTTTCCATTGTTAAACTGCTTTTAAGAAAAACCTACAGGCACTCGAGACTCTTTGGCACCTCTGTCTTTACAATCCCTCCTCAAAAAAACACAGGCCAAAGTAACCTTTTTAAAGTGACAGCATCCTCACACCACCACACCCCCCACTCCCCCTGCCCCCCTGACTCTCTCTCTCTCTCACACACACACACACACACACACAGAGTATCTCTCTCTCTCACACACACACAGTCTCTCTCTCTCTCACACACACACACACGTGGTCTTTCCCTCTGTCATGCACAGACATGGTCTTTGTTTATGTGTCTGTCTGTCTCACTTTCTCTCTCACACACAGGCATGATTTCTCTCTCTCACACACACACACACGCACTCGCACACACAGGTATGTTTTTTTCTCTCTCTTTCTCACTCACTCACTCACACACATACTCTCAGGCATAGTGTTTTTCTCTCTCTTATATACTCACACACACGGTCTTTCTCTGTCTCTCACACACACACAAGCATGTGTTTTTCTCTCTCTCTTTCTCACTCACTCACTCTCACACACATACTCTTAGGCATAGTGTTTCTCTCTCTCTTACACACACACACACAAAGATATATGGTCTTTCTCTCTCTCTCTCGATCTCTCGATCTCTCTCTCTCTCTCTCGATCTCTCTCTCTCTCTCGATCTCTCTCACACACACAATGAACATAGAATCTTTTATTCATTTTATGGGTTGTGGGTGTCACTGGCTGGCCAGCATTTTATGCCTCTCCCTAGTTGTCCTTGAGAAGGTGGAGGTGAGCTGCCGCCTTGAACTACTGTGGTCCACCTGCTGTGGGTTAACCCCCAATGCCATTAGAGAGGGAATTCCAGGACTTTGACCCAGTGACAGTGATGGAACGGCATTATATTTTCAAGTCAGGATGGTGCATGACTTGGAGGGGAACTTGAAGGTAGTGCAGTTTCCACACATCCGCTGCCCTAGTTCTTCTACATGGAAGTAGTTGTGGGTTTGGAAGGTGCTGTCTGAGGATCCTCGATGAATTTATGCAGTGCATCATGTAGATAGTAGCAGCAGTGTGTACTGAGCATGTGTGGTGGAGCGAGTATACACTTGTGGATTTGGGCTGCTTTTCCTGGATGGTGTCAAACTTCTTGAGTGTTGATGGGGTTGCACCCATCGAGGCAAGTTGGGAATATTCCATCACACTTCCAACTTGTACATTGTAGATGGTGGACAGGGTGCAGAATTCCTTGCTGCAGTATTCCTAGCTTCTGACCTGCTGCTGTAGCTACTGTGTTTGTGGTAAGTGCAGTTGAGCTTCTGGTCAATGATAACCCGCAGGATGTTGACATTATGGGATTCAGTGATGGTAACATCATTGAAAGCCAAGGGGAAGTGGTTGGATTGTCTTTTATTTTTGATGGAAATGTTTCTTGCCACTTGTCAACCCACACCTTGATATTGTCCAGATCTTGTAGAATTTGAACATGGACACCTGAATCTGAGGAGTCGTGAATGGTGCTGAACATCGTGCAATCATCGGCGAACATCCCCACTTCTGACCTTGTGATGGAGGGGAAGGGCATTGATGAAACAGCTGAAGATGGTCGGGCCTAGGACATCCCCTGAGGGACTCCTGCAGAGACGTCCTGGCCCTGAGGTGAATGACCTCCAACAACCACGACCATCTTCCTATGTGTCAAGTATGACTCCAATCATCAGAAAGTTTGCACCCATTGAGTCCAGATTTCCGATGGTTCCTTGAAGCCACATTCAATCGAGTGCAGCCTTGATGCCAAGGACTGTCACTCTCCCCTTCCCTCAAGCATCCAGCTGTTTTGTCCATATTTGAGTCAAGGCTGTAATGAGGTCAGGAGCTGACTGGCCCTGGCAGAACCAAAACTGGGCATCACTGAGCAGCTTATTGCTGAGCAAGTGCTGCTTTATAGCACTGTTCATGATACTTGCCATCACTTTACTAATGATCGAGAATAGACTGATGGGGCGTTAATTGGCTGGGTGGAATTTGTCCTGTTTTCTTTGTGTGTACAGGACATCCCTGGGCAAGTTTCAGCATTGTTGGTTACGTACCAGTGTTGTAATTTTACTGCAACATTAATAAGAGACAAAGATTATTTCATTTTAAAACCCTACGTCTTAATCTATTATTACGCGACAATACACGCAAATTGCATCAACTGTAACCATGCATTACTGCATCCTGTTTCTGTCCATTTACTCCTGCAACCAACTCCCTCCATCTTACATCATCCAAGTTGTGACAACACATCAGCAATTACATTTTCTCATCCTGCCACGTGTATAAGTTTCAAATTGAATGGCTGCAGTAATTAGCTCCATGTAAACCATCTGGAAGTGCAGTCCTTACATTTCTCCAAAAGCTTTAATGGGTTATGATCAGTACAGACAATTGTACAAGACCCATTACTAACTATATAAATGTTGGAACACCAAGCTCAAGGTCTCCTCAATCATGGAATATTTCTGATAAATATTCAGTTTCCTGATGAAATAACCAATGGGGCTTCCTATCTTCTCATCGTCGTCTTTTAAGAATACAGCACCAACACCCACATCACCCACATCAATAGCCATCTCGAGTAGCTTTGTGTAATTAGGTGTAGCTAACACTGGGGCAGTGGTTAACACAGCTTTCAGGCTGGCAAATGCCTTCTGACATTCTACTGTCCGCTAAAATATCCAGCACTTCTTCAATTAGTCAGTCAGTGGAGCAACCACATTACTACAATTTTGTACAAACTTCTGGTAAACTTGTTCACTGCCAGGAATCATAGTCCTGCTCTCTTTGTCAATGTTATGGTTGGGACCATATGTCCATGCCTGATAACAGGGCCCAGGCACATGACTCGGACTTTGGCGAATTCACACTTAGCCACATTTATCACCAGCCTGCCTCCCAAAGTCAATTAAATAGTTCCAATAAAGGCTGCAAATGTTCCTTCCCTGTGTGAGTAAAAGATCACAAGTTTGTCGATTTACATCATACAATTGGATAGCCCAGGAATGACTTTATTGGTTACCCTTTGAAATGTGGCTGGCACATTTTCCATACCAACTGGCTTGACTTTAAGTTAACAAAAGCCGAAATAGTCTTCACTCCTTCGGATAAAGGTACCTGCCAGTATCCTCTGAGCAAGTACAAATTACAAATCTAAGTTGCTTGTCCTACCTTTTTCAATACGGTCTTCCCAATGTGGAATCGGATATGAATCAGACTCTGCAACTGCATTAACTTTGCCACAGTCTGCACACAACCATGGGTACCATCTGGCTTTGGCACCATTACTATTGCTGAGCTCCAGTTGCTGCAATTCACTTTGATGCCGTTGTTTTTGGAACATCCGTTCAGTCTGTCTTTGAACATATGCCAACTTTCTTTGGCGTAAGCGTGTAAGGATATTGCATAATTGGAGCAAACTCCCCCTCTCAATTTAATCATTCACAGTTCAAATATGTGGTCGTTGAACTCTGACTCACTAATTTCTCCTTATTTATTTTCAGTGGTCCTCTCAGCTCATGCCCCAAAACTCATTGATGTTCAAATGGAATTCCTTTATCCAGTCGTTTGGATTGTCTTGACAATAAGCCCTCGATATGGTCTTCTCTAAGCTCACTAATGGTCTTTAAAGTTTAACGCCATCTTTCGAACACTCCCTTACCATGCTTGTTGGTAAGCAGTGGATAAGCTACCCATACCTTCCATGCATACATTTGATGTAAAATTTGACCCTTGACCTGATTGTATCTCTGTGGGTGGTCTGTATCGAGTTAAACATTGGTATACCTCTTCTACAATCTTTCTAGCAGTGGTATTGCACAAATAGAATGGCCTGTGGATATCAAATGGACGCATCTATCATTGTTAACAAATACTGATAACCACTTTTTGTTTTGTGTAGGGGTCCTACTCAATCAAGTAAGACCCTTGTAAAAGGTTCCTCAAATGGAGGGATGGGCATTAAAGTTGCCGGTTTTATTATTGCCTGAAGTTTTCCGGTTACATGAAATGTATGACATTTCTGGCAATTTTCATCTCCACCTAAATGAAGTCCAGGCCAGTAAAAATGTTTTTGTATTTTGCCGGGAGTTCTTCTCACTCCCACAACGACCCACAGGTGACTGATGTGCTACCTGCCACACCTCCTTTCTATAAGTCCCTGGTAATGAATTTCTCCCACTTTCCCATCTGCCTGAATGTCTCACCAAGACATCATGTTTAAGTTAGTCACATTTGGGAATGCACTCAGATTCTTCTTCTGTCTTTGCTTTTCAATGCAATTGCTTCAGTTTTTCATCTTTCTGTTGTAGCTGAGTTCATTTCTCTGAACTAAAAATATCCATTAGTTCTCCATCTGTTCTTGTTTTGTCTGAGCCATTCAATCAAATGTGTGCTCTGATAATTCTGCTTCAACTTGCTTTTCTGTACTCTTTGATTTCTTCTCCTGTTTCAATTGGTGACTTTATGACCTTGTTACCTCTCCGTTAATGTTTTCCAATTCTTTCATGATTCACATAGCAGTGATGTTCATTGTATTTTATTTAGAACATGAGATAATCCATCCACAAGGATATTGAATTATTGCCCTCTATTAGAATGATGACGAAGTTATTGATTTTCACTGCCCAATTCCAACAGCAGACCTTGTCCCAACAATAGTCTTCACTCCTGACCGAGAATTCGGTGTTTTGGGCAGGAAACTCCATGAAAGGCTTATGCCCGAAACGTTTATTCTCCTACTCCTTGGATATACTGCCTGACCTGCTGTGCTTTTCCAGCGCCACACTTTTTGACTCTGATCTGCAGTCCTCACCTTCTCCTTTTACCTCCGATGTCTGGTCTGGTCTGAAGTAAGCTGCGAGGTACAGATGCACTTGCAAGGAGTTTTGTGGTCCGGGAACATGCAGAGGGAGGAGTGAAAAGGCTGTTGTATGGAGACTTGCAGGGGTTGTTGGGTTTAATTGAGATGTGGGTGAGGGTATCCCAGTTGGAATGCTGAGATTTGGAAGTGACATGACAAATTCTTGAATTCTGTGTCCTCTCAAAATGGAGAGTTCCTAAATCATCCAACAAGTGTGTCTTGGACATGTCAACAGAATGGAAGCATGTGACGTGTGAATTTACTTCCTGCATGGTGAGATTCCTACAGCCAGGCAGCTAGTGATGGACCAAAGGGTCTGCTTCAGGAATGCTGAAGAATGGTATGACAGCCCTGAACATCGACTATACATGGAGAGAGTCCCTATTGGCTGCGAGAAATGAATGGGAAGATTTCCATTGGTTTGACATGAGCTATCAGGGTGACCAGACATCACCTTAGACGCTAAAACTAAAAGCATAAAATGACACTCTGTAAGTGTTAGTGAGAAACTGGTGATAAAAGCTGTCTGTTATGAATTAGTATCTTCGTCAAGCAGCAAAGTTACATTGCATGGAGGCACGCAATCTGAAATACATCAGAGCACCTTCCAGCAACTGGAGCATGCTGGTGGCCTCTGACAAAGAAAGTAGTTTCAAGGAAATATGATGTGCTTCAAAATGCCATGGACACAGAAATGTACATCCGCGCGTGTGCGCGACACACACTCATACTCACATTCACACTCTGTCGCACATACACACAACGACACACAGACACACACACAAATACGCATGCACACACACACAGACACACAAATACAGACACACACAAGCACTCACAGAACAAAATGACATCTTGTGTTCAGAATGAACAAAGCTGCACCTCAACCATCACACCTTGAATCTTGGGAGGAGCTGTGTCATTGAAATTTGAGAGGTTATGTCTCCACATTATTTTTCGGGTGGGGTGATGAGTGATATTTTGAGGTAAATGGGAAAGCACTAATAATGTCCACGGTTTTCTCAGGGCAATATCCTCATGAACATTGAAGATAGGAGCAGGAGAAGGCCACTCAGCCCTTTGCACCTGCTCTGCCATTCATCATCATCCAGCTCAATAGCCTCGTCCTGTTTACTCCCCATGACCTTTGGTCCTATTTGCTCTAAATGCTACATGTAGCCGCGTCTTCAATACATTCAATGCTTTGGCATTAACAAGTTCCTGTGGTAATGAATTCCACAGGCTCATCACTCTTTCGGTGAAGAAATGTCTCCTCATCTCCATCCTACATGATCCACCCCGAATCCTCAGTCTGTGTCCCCTGATTCTGGACACACCCACCATCAGGAGCATCCTCCCTGTATCTACCCTGTCTCGTCCTGTTAGAATGAGATCACCTCCCATTCGTTTAAACTCCAGCGAAAACAATCCTAAGCTAGACAACCTGTCCTCATATGTTCGTTCCACCATCCTCGGAATCAGTCAGGTAAACCTTCGCTGTACTCCCTCCAGAGCAAGAGCATCCTTCCTCAGAAAAGGAGACCAAAACTGCACACAGTGTTTGTGGTGTGGCCTCACCAAGGCCCTGGACAACTATAACAACACATCCCTGCTCCTGTACTCGAAACATCTCTCAATGAAGGTCAATATAACATTTGCCTTCTTGACTGCCTGCTGCACCTGCATGCGTACCTTCAGCGACTGGTGCACAAGGACATGTGGGCCCTGCAGCATACTCCCCTCTCCCAATTTACAGCCAGTCAGGTAGTAATCCACCACCTTCCTTTTGTTTCCAAAGTGAATAACCTGACATTTATCTAAAATAAACTGCATCTGCCATTGATTGGCCCGCTCACCCAATCTGTCCAGACCATGCCTTAGGGTCTCTGCATCCTCGTCACAGTTCATCCTCCCACCCAACTTGGTATCATCTGCAAACCTTGAGATTTTACATTTTATTCCTTCATCCAAATCATTAATATATATTGTTAATAGCTGGAGTCCCTGTGGCACCTCACGAGTTACTGTCTGCCTATTTGACATGGGCCCCTTCAGCCCTCCTCTGTTCCTTCCCTGCCAACCAGTTTTCTATTTATCTCAGTACACTTACCACAATCCCATGTGCTTTAATCCTGTACAGTGACCTCTTAAATGGGGCATTATCAAATGCTTTCTGCAAGTACAAATATACCATATTGACCAGTTCCCCTTTGTCAACTCTGATAGTTACATCTTCACAGAATTCCAATAGATTTGCCAAGCATGATTTCCCCTCCATAACTCCATGCTGACTCTGTTTGATTTTGCCACGGCTTTCTCAATGCTCTGTCATAAAGGGTAAAGGATTTGAGAATTTTCCCCACTACTGATCTGAAGCTTACTGGTCTCGAATTCCCTTTCTATGTATCTCTCTTTCTGATTGTTGGAGTGGCAGTAGCTGCCCTCCAATCTACAGGGACTGTACGAAAATCTAAAGAATCCTGACAAACAAAGCATCCACTATTTCTAGAACCACTTCCTTAAGTGCTCTGGGCTGTAGATTTATCAGGCCCTGAGGATTTATCAGGTTCAATCCCCTCAATTTCCCAGCACGATTTCTCTACTAATATTGACCTCCCTCAGTTCTTCCCTCTCACGAAATCTTGCATTCTCCAGGATTTCTGGTACTTGATTTGTATCTTCAAGTCAGAGAGTCCTAAAGCACAGAGACATGTCGTTTGGCCCAAAGTGGTCCATACTGACCAAATTGTCCACCCATGCGAACCCCATTTCCCTGCATTTGGTCCACATCCTTCTAACTCTTTCCTATCCATGTATTTGTCAAAATGCCTTTAAATGTTGTTAACGTACCCACCTCAACCACTTCCGCTGGCAGCTCATTGCATACACGTGCCAGCCTCTGTGTAAACAAATTGCCCCTCAGGTTCCTTTTGTACTTTTCCCCGCTAACCTTAAACTAATGCCATCTAATCTTCGATTCCCCAACCCTGGCAAAAAAGACCGAGTGTATGCCTCTCATAATTTTGTACAGTTCTGTAAGATCCCCTCTCAGTCTCCTAGACTGCCAAGAAAATAAGTTCTAGCTTGTTCAGCCTCTCCTTATAACTCAGACCACTGAGTGCGAGCAACATCCTTATAAATTTCTTCTGCACTTTTTCCAGTTTAATAACATCCTTCCTCGAGCAAGGTGACCGATACTGAACACATACTCCAACTGCAGCCTCACCAACCTCCTGTACAACTGTCCTTTGTTGTGAAGACAGAACTAAAGTATGTATTCAGTTGCTCAGATGTTCCTTTGTCTTTGTTATACATTTCCCCATTTCTATCTGTAGGGACCTACATTTGTCTTCACCAATCTCTTTCTCTTCACGTTCTGTAAAACCTTGTAGTGTCAGTCTTCATGTTCCCTGCAAGCTTACTTTCCTTTTTACTGTGTTTTCCCCATCTTAATCAATCCCTTGGTCCTTCTTTGCTGAATTCGAAACTGCTTTCAAACATCAGACCTATTAATTTTCTTGGCAAATCTCTATGCTTCTTCCTTCAATTGGATACTATCTAATTTGCTTTATAAGCCATGGATTGGCCCTGTTACCCATTTTGCTTTTGTACCAGACAGGAATAAATAGTTGTCGCAGTTCCCCCATGATCTCGTTGAATATTTGCCAATGCCTATCTACTGTCGCACCTTTAAGCAACTTCCACTAATCTATCAACGCCAACTCATGTCTTATATACCTTCATAGTTTCCTTTATTAAAATTCAGAACCCTAGTCTCCAAATCAGCTGGCTCACTCTCCATCCTGATAAAAAAGCTGTATCATGTCATGGTCGCTCTTCCCCAAGGAGTCACACACAGCTAGATTGGCAATGATTCCCTTCTCATTGCACAGTACCCAGTCTCAGATGGCCTGCTCTCTAGTTGGTCCATCCACATGCCGGTTAAGAAAACCATCCCATATGTAGGCCAGGAATTCCCCCAGGTAGAATTGTGGCTAATTTGATTTGTCCAATCTGGATGCAGATTAAAATCACCCATGATCACAGATGTCTCCATATCATTAGCTTGGCTAATTTCCTGTTGAAGGAGAAAGTGAGGACTGCAGCTGAAAGAGATCAGAGCTGAAAATATGTTGCTGGAAAAGCGCAGCAGGTCAGGCAGCATCCAAGGAGCAGTAGAATCGACGTTTCGGGCATGAGCCCTTCTTCAGGAATGAGGAAAGCGTGTCCAGCAGGCTAAGGTAAAAGGTAGGGAGGAGGGACTTGGGGAGGGTCGTTGGAAATGCGATAGGTGGAAGGAGGTCAAGGTGAGGGTGATAGGCCGGGGTGGGGGCGGAGAGGTCAGGAAGAAGATTGAAGGTTAGGAAGGCGGTGCTGATTTTGATGGTTGGGACTGAGACAAGGTGGGGGGAGGGGAAATGAGGAAACTGCCGAAATCTGAGTTAATCCCTTGTGGTTGGAGGGTTCCTAGACGGAAGATGAGGCGTTCTTCCTCCATCTATGGTTACTGTGGTCTGGCGATGGAGGAGTCCAAAGACCTGCATATCCTTGGTGGAGTGGGAGGGGGAGCTGAAGTGTTGAGCCAGAGGGTGGTTGGGTTGGTTGGTCCGGGTGTCCCAGAGGTGTTCTCTGAAACGTTCCGCAAATAGGCGGCCTGTCTCCCAAAATATCGAGGAGGCCACATCGGGTGCAGCGGATGCAGTAAATGATGTGTGTGGAGGTGCAGGTGAATTTGTGACGGATATGGGAGGATCCTTTGGGGCCTTGGAGGGAAGTAAGGGGGGAGGTGTGGGCGCAAGTTTTGCATTTTTGCGTTTGCAGGGGAAGGTGCCGGGAGTGGAGGTTGGGTTGGTGGGGGGTGTGGACCTGACGAGGGAGTAATGGAGGGAGTGGTCTTTTCGGAACGCTGATAGGGGACGGCAGGGAAATATATCCATGGTGGTGAGGTCCGTTTGGAGGTGGCAGAAATGACGATGGATGATACGATGTATATGGAGGTTGGTGGAGTGATAGGTGAGGACCAGTGGGGTTCTGTCCTGGTGACGGATGGAGGGGCGGGGTTCAAGGGCGGAGTAGCGGGAAGTGGAGGCGAAGCGGTGGAGGGCATCGTCGAATTTCCTGTTTAATACTATTCCAACATGACCACTGCAGTCTGGGGGTCTCTGTATGACACCCACTAATGTTTTGTCCCTTGGTATTTCACAGCTCCACCCACACAGACTCCACATTGTCGAAGCTAATGTCCTAAAAAGAGATGAACAAAAATACGTGATCAGGAATTGAGATATTTCTGCTCAAATATTGATCTTGGTTTGATGCTAATTAGCCTTGTCGACTTTCAATGAATTGCTTCGTAAAATCTGGGACCGCCAGCAGAAGGCGGTGAGCTAGAACATTTGTGGAATTGTTTTCTCGGGAAATGAATATGGATACATTTTGTTGAGTTTTTCACAGTAGTTTCTCCAGCAGTTGGAAGTGAGGGCTGATAGTAGATCCTTCACCCAACACCTTTACTCATAAAAAGTTAAGGCACACAAAGGATTGACTGAGGCTACTTAGTTTAACATCATTTATTGAAAAAAATGGTTGAGTGTTTAAAAAAGGATGTTACAGCAGAAAACTGAGAATGGCTTTATAAAATGGAAATCTTGCCTGATAAAAGTATTGGAATTGTTGGAGAAAATGGAGGAAACCGTGATTGTAATATGTTTTGATTTTCTGAAGGTGTTTGATAGCACCCATGCATAAGATTACTGAATAAGAAAGGAACCTTGGCTTTGGAGGTACTGTATTAACATGGAGAGAGGATCTTTGAAATCCCAATCAGAAAAGTTTGATTAAGAGTTTTATTTTACAGGATGCCAATCTGTGGAGTATCACATAAATTAGTTCTGGGGACAAAAAAATTTACAAAGTATTTTGATGACTTAGTTGAGGAAAGTGAGTATATTGTAGGTAAGTTTGCGAATGACTCAAAAATTGGAGCAGAGTCAAGTGGTGAGTATGACACAAAAAGAAGTTTGTGGAGGGATACAGATAGGACAAGAGAGTGAACAAGGAGCTTTGCATAATAATGTAATGTGGATTAAATAAATGAGAACAGACATAAACAGTGAAGTTATGCATTTTAACAGGCAAGATAGAGATTGAATTCAGAAATCTACAGGGAGTCAGCATCTCCGAACCACAAAAAGTTAGCTTTTAATTTCAACTGTCAATAAGAATGGCAAATGTCATGTTGGGGTTTGTTTAAAAACTAATGGAATATTGAGATTAGGAACAGTCAGATAGAGCAGCTAATGTGTGGCTGAGGAGCTGCTGCAGGGATTAGGATTCCCATTTTTCAATCACCGGGATCTCTTCAGGGATAGAAATGACCTGTATCAGAGGGAGCTGAATTGGAAGGGGACCGATATTCTTGTGGGGAAATTTGCTAGCAGTATGCTGAAGGTTTTAAACTAGTAAGAGGGAATGGTGGGAACCAACAAGGTAGTGAGAAAAGAGAAATGTTTGAGCTGACATGCGGTGAGCAATTCTCGGGGTCAAGGCAGACAACAGTTTGGCAAGAGCGAGGTAAGACTGCGAAACTGCATTTACTTTGATGCTAGAGGCCTGACATGTGAGACAGATGGACATGGGGCATAGATGGGAAAGTGTGACAAGGATATCATTACCATTACAGAAATGTGGCTCAGGGATGAACAGGATTGGCAGCTTAATGTTCCAGGATATAGATGCTGTAGAATGTATAGACAGAGGAGCAAGAGAGGAGATGGAGTGGTGTTTTTGGTGAGAAAGTACATTACAGCTGGATGTAGAGAGGATATTTCTTGGAGACTGCCCAGTGAAGTTATATGGATGAAACTTAAAAATAAGAAAGAGGTGATGACCTTGCTGGGATTGTAAAATGGGCCTCCTAATAGTCAGTGGGAAATTTACAAGCGATTATGCTATCTGTAAGAAAAAAGGATAATGGTAGGCAACTTTAACTTTCCGAACAGAGTTTGGGGTCGATTAGATTAGATTAGATTTGATTACATTACAGTGTGGAAACAGGCCCTTCGGACCAACAAGTCCACACCGACCCGCCGAAGCGTAACCCACCCATGCCCCTACATTAACCCTTACCTAACACTATGGGCAATTTAGCACGGCCAATTCACCTGAATCTGCACATCTTTTGGACTGTGGGAGGAAACCGGAGCACCTGGAGGAAGCCCACGCAGACACGGGGAGAACGTGCAAACTCCACACAGTCAGTCGCCTGAGGCGGGAATTGAACCCGGGTCTTTGGCGCTGTGAGGCAGCAGTGCTAACCACTGTGCCACCGTGCCGCCCACACGATGTTAAGATCTTGGAATGTGGAGAAATTGGTTAAGTGTGTCCAAGAAAAAGTTGTTATTCAATATGTGGATGCACCTACTAGACAGTTCGCAATACTTGACCTTCTGTTGGGAACCAAGGCAGGGCAAGTGACTGAGGTGTCCATAGGGGCAGGCTTATGGGAAAGTGATCATAATTCTATTGGTTTAATAATAATGATGAGAAAGGATAACATTGATTTAAAAATGAAAGTTTCAAATTAGAGTGTGGCCAGTTTCGATGGTATTAGACTTTGAGAAGTTGATTGGGGGAGGTTATTCACAGGTAAAGGGATGGCTGACAAGTGGGAGGCCTTTAAGAATGAGACAATGAGAGTTCAGTGATGGTACGTTTCCGATTGTGTGAAGGGCAAGGCATGGGAAAAGCTCAATGATGAGGAAAATTGCAACTCCTGTCCAGAAAAATAAGGGAGCATTCATCAGATATAGACAGCTGGGATGGAGTGATCCTGAGAAGTGTATAAGGGCAGTCGGAGTATACTTAAACAGGAAATCAGGAGGGGAAAAAGGGGACATAAAATTGCTTTGGAAAACAGAATTAAGGAGAATCCGAAAAGATTCTAAAATTATTTTCAGGTTAAATGAATAACTAAGGAGAGAATACAGGCCTTAAAAATCAGCATAGCTTTCCATGCATGTAACCACAGGAGATGGCAGAGACACTAAGCAAATATTTTGCATCAATATTTACAGTAGAAAGGAACATGGAAGCTAAGAAATTTGGGAAATAAATAATGTGATCTAAAAATGAGTTCATTTTACAGAAAAGGAGGTGTCGGAGGTCTTAAAGTAGAAAAATGGAAATAAATCCAGGAAACCTGATTAGGTATTTCCCAGAACTTTGTGGGAAGCTATGGAAGAGATTCCTGGACCCCTTGCTGAGATATTTGTATTGTTGATAATCATAGATGAGATGCCAGAAGACTGGAGAGTGACTAATGTGGCAGCATTATTGAAGAAAGTTGTATGGAAAAGCAAGGGAACCATAAACTGGTGAGCCTTTCACACCAGAGATGCTGCCAGAGCCTCTGAGCATTTCCAGCAGTTTCTGCTTTTGTTTCTGATACACAGCATCCACAGTTCTTTCAGTTTTTATTTAGTAGTTAGAGAGCATTACTTTTTGAATTGGATGCCTGTTAGAACATAACAACATCCGAACATAAGAAATACAATCAGGAGTAGGCCATCTGACTCCATGACTCAGCTCTGCCTTTCAATAACATCGTGGATCATCTTTCAACGGACTGAGACTCCACTTACCCACTGCTCACTATAACCCTTCATTCCTTTACTGTTCACAAATCTATCTTCACCTTTAAAACATTCAACAGGTTAGCCTCAGCTGCTTCATTAGACAGGGGATTCCACAGATTCACAACCCTTTTGGTGAAGACGTTGGCTTGACCAGCTATCCTCAGTAGCCACACACGCAGATGACAAGCAACGTGAGTTCGACTGGGACAACACTCCTAAAATAGGACAAGCCAAGCAGAGAACAGCCAGGGAATTCCTAGAGGCATGGCACTCATCCACAGATTCAATCAATAAGCACATCGACCTGGACCCAATATACCGGCCACTGCAGCGGACAGCTGGAACTGACAACCGGAAGCGGCAGATACAAATCACTATAAATGCCGGAGGAAACATCACAGAAGCGCTTCACAGGAGGCCCCCAAGCACTGAGGATGTCACCTAGACAGGGGACGAAACGTTTGCAACACAAGTTCCCAGCTCGGCGAACAGAACCACAACAACGAGCACCCGAGCTACAAATCTTCTCCCAAACTGTGAGCCTCCCTGCTTCTGTCTTATCTATCGCATTTATAATTTTACAATCCCCTCCCCCATTCTTCTGAATTCCAATGAGTATAATCCCAGTCTGCTTATAAGACAACCCCCTCATTTCCAGAATCAACGTAGTCAAACTCCTCAGCAAACCCCACCCCAGTGCCATCTCATGTAAGGCGATGAAAACTATACAGAGTACTCCAGGTGTGGCCACACCAGCGCCCTATACAGATGCAGCAGAAAGTCCTAATTTTAACCTCTATCCACTGGCAATGTAGGACATTATTCCATTTGTCTTCCTAATTAGCTACTGGACTTGCAAACCAGACTTTTGTGTTTTATGCACAAGAATACCCAGGTCCCCCTGCACAGCAGCATTCTGTAAATTTTCACCATTTTAACGTAGACCACTTTGTTATTAATCCTACCAAAATGGATGACCTCACGTTTACTAACATTGTACTCCATCTGCCAGACCCTTGCCCACTCACTTAGCCTGTCCATATCCTTCTGCACACTTTGCTCTATCACTCATTTAAGTGGCTTCTGTGAACTACAACACACTACACTTGGTCTCTAACTCGAAGCAATCTCGAAGCATTGTAAACAACTGCAATCCCAACAATTGCAACCAATTGCAGTCTCAACACTGATCCCTGAGACACATCACTAGCCACTGATTGTCAACCAGAAAAACACCCATTTATCCCCAATTTTTGCGTTCTGTTAGTTAACCAATCTTCTGTCCATGCTAATGCATTGCCCGTAACACTGTGCATCTTTATCTTATGCAGCAGCCTTTTGTGCAGCACCTTGCTGAATGCCTTTTGGAAATCCAGATACACCACGTTCACCAGTTCCCCGTTGTCTACCACACTCATTATAACCTCAAAGAATTCCAATAAATCAGTTAAACATGACCTGCCTTTCATGAACCCATGTTTCATTAAATAAGTGTAGATGATGCATTTTTGTAAGGCAAACCAGGACAGGACTTATACAATTAATGGCTGGGCCTTGGCGGGTGTTGCTGAGCAAAGAAACCAAAGGGTGCAGATGCATCATTCCTTGAAAGTGGAGTTGCAGGGAGACAGGGTGGGGAATAAGGTGTTTGGCACGCTTTCATTCATTGGTCATAATGTTAAGTGTAGGAGTCGAGATGTCATGTCTCAGCTGTACAGAACATTTGTGAGGCCACGTTTAGAATTGTTACAGACAAATCTGGCTGACCGTTTCTATGAAGGATTTTGTGCAACTTGAGAGGGTGTAGAAAAGATTTCCAAGAATGATGCTGGAACTGGAGTGTTTAAGGTATAAGGTGAAGCTGAATAGGCTGGGGCTTCTCTTTTCCCTGAAGTGAGAGAAAAGGAGGCTAAGGAGTGGCCTGAACAAGACTTATAAAATCATGCAGGTCATTGATATGGTGAAGAGCCAAGGCCTTTTTCCTCGAGCAGGAGAGTCTAAAACTAGAGGGCAGCGTTTTAACGTGAGAGGAGATACGTTTGAAAAGAACCTGAGGGGTAACCTTTTCATGTGTATGTGTGGAAAAAGCTGCCAGCGGTAGTGGTGGAGGCGGGTTCAATTACTGCATTTAAAAGGCTGGATGGGTGTATGAACAGGTAACATTTAGAGGAAGATTGGCCAAATGTTTGGCAAATGGTAATCAGTCAGATTGGCATATCTGGTCAGTGCAGTTGGACCGAAGTGTCTGTTTCTGTGCTGGATATTTGTATGACTATAATGTTTGTTAAAACTGAAAAGAATCTCTATTCTTACCACAGCTGGAATACTGTGAATTGTTCTTGGGACTCATATCACAAAGAAAAGGTACACTGGAATGTGAGACAATCCACATGAGGTTTAATCGACTGATCCTGAAGATGGAGGGACTGTCTTGAGAGTAGAGATTGAGTCGTTTGGGGCTATACTCATTAGAACATAGAAGATTCAGTACTGACATTCTGAAACATCTATTATTTTCAGGTACCTTGATGGTGTAAATGCAGAAATGTTGTTTCCCCTTGTTGGAGAGTTTCGGACCAGGGAGTAGAATCTTTGAATTAGAGGTCACAAATTTCGGGCAGAAGAGAATTTTGTCACCCAGAATGTAGAGAATTTGTGGAATTCTTTACCACAGAAGACTGTCGAGGTTGGGTCATTCAGTATTTTGAATGCTGAAATGGACAGATTTGGATTTGGTAATTGAATCAATGCTGACAGTTAAAACGCTGGAAAGTGGAGGTGAGGATTATCAGCTCAGCTATGATGTCATTGTTTGGAAGACCAAACCCCATTGGCTGAACAGGCTGCTTCTGGTTCCCTATCATTGACCTTTGCTCTCAGTTAGTCTTTTCAGAATTATATAGGCCTCAGTTAAATTAACCTCCATTTCATGTTTGAAGCCCAGCTGCTTCAATCCCTCCTCATCATGAAAATACACAGGGATCGCCTTTCTCCCTGTTTGATGGCATTGCATTCTGCCTCTAATGCAGTGACTGCATTTATAGTCCTCCAGTTCTGTTGAATATTCGTCAAACACAACCACGGCTGTCACAGAAAAGATTAAAAGACAGATCAAAACTACATTTAAACTACCATATCAAACTCACTGTCGGCATGTGTTGCATGTAATACACACATTGCATATTAAAGCACTCATCCATTAAACACTGTAAGGGTTGTTCATAAATGATATGCTTATGTGTGTATGTATGTCTGTGCCTGTAGATGATAATCTACTTGTATAACAAAGTTTCGATGCAAAGTGTTGTTCCCTTTTTATTCGGGAATCAAGCATTTCAAAATCAGAAAGACAGTGGGTCGGAGTTCAAGCCCCTTTACACGGCTACATCAAATGTTTTCTGTGATTGTACAGCTCATGTAATGTGCTGGGTAAATCTCCCTCTATATTGTGCTGTCCAATGCAAACATGTCAAATACATTTTGGTTTAGACACAGTGTAGAGCTGCATCCAGGGTTCCCTAAAAAAAACCCTCCCAGAGCAGGTACAACACAGAGTCGACACAGAATAAATCACCCTCTACAATATTAAACATTCTATGAGATGTGCAGTAAAAGTTATTTAGAGACTAAATATGCATTGCACTGAACCATTAAAAATTCCTCAGCCGAGAATAATACTGCTGAGTTACAATGAAAACACAATCACAGTAAAGTCTTGCAGCCTCATTTCGATCAAGCATTTCCAGATCACTCAATACTCAGACAGATTTTTGAGAAAATCTGGCTGTATTGACTCAAATCTCTCAGAATAAATGGATGAATTTGGCTGAGAGCATATATTGGTGAGGTGTTGGCTTCATGTTATTAAGGAAAACATTGTCCGATTGTGGAGAGGCAAAAAAAAGGCATCAGATAGAAAGAGAAAAAGGGGGAAGGCAGGAGGGGAAGAGAGAAAAAGAGAGAGAAATATTAGCGGTGCCAATGTATCTCTTAATTATAGTTTTTTTTACTAAACATGACAATTGATACCTCTGTCATTCAACAATCATACAACTTATGTATTAAAAAGTCCTAACATCAATTAGTATTGGAATCCATTGAGTTATTTGCATTTTTTCCACAATTCGTGTGCTGTGCTTGTGGGGAAATATAAATTGGGGTTTTGCTGTTCTGTAATTTATTCTGAGAATTCTATTTCTGTGTTTATTTGCATAAATGCTTAATTGGTTTCAAGGAAGTGATGGTAACAGCAAAGCCAGATGAAATAAGTGATTTGTTGGTAAGATTCAAATCGAAACAAGTTTATTTTAAGAATGTTGACTTTTTTCATAAGTGAATACAAATTTATGAAGACGAATTGCAACAGATTTTATTTATTTCTGGACAATAAACACAATTTTAAACTTTTATTTAGGTTAAAAATTCAGTGCTGAAAATTCTGCAATTAAACTTCAATGTTGAACTGGATCTACTCTGAATGTCCCACTAATTCATATTGTAGTCCGTTTAGATGGTGCAACATCACTCAAAGTGCGTTTTAGAATATTCACGTGAAATACTTGAAATGACATCAGGAACTGCCGCAACAATTACATTTAATTGATATCGTTGTTGTGAGGTTTTATTACATGTATTACTTTCTGGTTAGAGTCAGCAATGAGTCCCTATCCCTAATTGCCCATTGAATAGCTTGCTAAAGCCACTCAGAACACAGTCAATTACTTCCCAATGGGTCTGGAATCTGATGTCGGCCAGACCATGGAAAGGTGACAGATGCCTTGTCATTCGTGAACCAGCTCTCTTTGTATTTTCCCATTGACTCGGGTAACATGGTCACCATTTGGCTTTCTTTACGATTCCAGACTTTCCTTGAATTCAAATTTCACTCTGGGCAAACGATGGTATTCCAAGCCCCGTCCATTCAACATCAAACTGGAGTTTGGGAATACTGGTGTCATGATATCACCGCTGTGATCCTAATATTGGGAATGCACAGAAAGCGGTCACAACCAGAAATGCAATAAATCTGACACTTTACATCATGAACAAATATTGGAGTGCAATACTGGCAAGAACTCTCCTGCTGTTCACAGCAACATCACAGGAGACTTTGCATCCAGTCATCAATCTAAACTGTGTACCGGACTCTGTCTGAAGAGCCTAACTCACTGTAATTTGCATTTTTTGAATTCTTCACTGACTAATGAAAACGTTAGTCACATATCCCAAGAAGGTGGTCATCAGCTACCTTTTTGAAGGCCTGCCATCTTGCTCGGCTAATTATGGTTGATCTTTCTTAAGAAGCTTTATTACAACCAAATGGCTTCTCAGTCGAGAATGTAGTGCTGGAAAAGCACAGCAGGTCAGGCAGCGTCCGAGGAGCAGGAGAATCGACGTTTCGGGCATGAGGCCTTCATTAGGATACATGATGAAGGGGTTATGCCTGGAACGTTGATTTTCCTGCTCCTCGGATGCTGCCTGACCTGCTGTGCTTTTCGGGCACTACACTTTCAACTCTGATCTCTAGCACCTGCAGTCCTCACTTTCTCCTGATGGGTTTCTTAGTCAGGTTCGGCGCAGGAAAGGACCATCACCTTATTGTTGAACGGGTAGGGCAGGCCAGGTCGGAAGGTCAGACGACCTCCTCTGAAGGACAATACTGAACCATGTAACATGCTTCAAACCTTTGATAGGTCTGCCATTATCGTTCATTATTCCAGCATTTTCATTTCATACGCTTTTATTAATTGAAGCTACCATGATCGGGACTGATTCTGGAACTTTACTCCAAACCTTTTAATTGCTTCTTTCATCCTCATAATGCCTCCTCAACCACTTTATCAAACTGTCATGTTAGCTTCAACGATTTTTTTATTGACTCATGGAACATGGTGGTTGCTTTTAGTTGTCCGTAGTTGTCCTTCAGCAGATGGCAGTAAGCTGCCTTTCTGAAATAACATGTTCCAATTTGGCCTGAGGAAGGGAATTCCAGATTTTGACCCAATTGGAGTAAAGGATCGGTGAATATGTCCATGTCAGGATGCCGAGTGTTTTAGAGAGGAGCTTACAGTGGTGCTGTTCCCATGTATCTGCTGCTCCTGTCCTTCAAGATGCAAGTGGCAGTGGGAAGGTACTGTCTAAGGAAGTGGCTAAGTTACTGCAGTATAGTATTTTAGATAGTGCATATGGCAGGTACTAAGCATCAGATTTGGAGGCAATCGACGCTTGTGGATGTGCTACTGATCAAGTGGGATGCTTTGTCCTGGACAATGCCTAGCTTCTTGAGTGCAGTTGAAGCTGTTCCTATCCAGTCAAGGGGCGAGCTGTGCTATTAGCCTCCTGACCTCTGTCTCTTAGACAGTCAATTGGCTTTGCGAGTCAGGAGGGTGAGTTACTCGCTGCAGTATTCCTCGCCTTTGGCCTGCTCGTACAACCATTGTATTTATGTGGAGTTTCCAGCTCAATTTCTAATGAACAATAAAACCCAGAGTGTTGATGGTGAGGGATTCAGTGATGGTAACACTATTGAATGTCAAGGGGTTTTGGTTAGGTTGTCTCTTATTGTCAATGGTCATTGTCTTGCAGTTTTGTGGTGTGAATGCTATGTGCCACTCGTCAGCTCAAGTCTGGATATTGTCCAGATTTTGTTGCGTTTGAATGTGGACTGAGGAGTCGCAAAAAATGCGAGATTAATGCAGATTTCACTTCTGACCTTCTGATGGAGGGAAGGTCATTGCTGAAGCAGCTGAATATGATTGGGCCAAGAACACTTTCTTTCGGAACTCCAACAGAGGTTTGCTTTGGCTGAGACGACTGCCCTCTAACAAGCAGAGCCATCTTGCAATGTGTGAGGTATGACTGCAGGCAGCGGGGAGTTTGTCGCCTAATGCCCATTGAATCTAGTTTTGCTATGACTCCATAATATCACACTCTGTCGAATGTGACCTTAATGTCAAGGGCTCTCACTCTCCCCTCATTCGCTTCTCTCCATGTGAAATCAAGACACTATTGGGCAGGGGGGGGCAGGGGTTACTGCAAATGCTATGGAGCCTGACAAAATTCTGGCAATAATACCTGATGACTTGTGCTAGCCAAGCAATCCCGGTACAGCTAAAACACTGGCATTGACAATGTGGAAAATAGGCCAGGCACGTCCTGTGCACAGAAAATAGGTCAAACCACCCTGGCGAATTACTGCCCCATCAGTCCATGCTCAATCATGAGTTAGATGTAGGAAGGTGCTATCAAGCAGCACTAACTCAGCAATAACCTGCGTAATTGTGGGTTACGCAAGGCCTACTCAGCTCATGTCTGAATTACAGACTTGATTTAAACATGGACAATGAACTGAATTCCCTGCTGACAGGTATCTATGATATTGGTGATCTATGGAAGATGCCGAGATGGATCAGACAATTGGCACTTCTGGCTGAAGATTGCTGTGAATGCTTCAGCTTTAACTTTTGTGCTGATGTTGTGTGCTTTCCAAAGCAGAGCAAGGGAAAATCTTTGGAGCTTATTCCTTCAATAAGTTGTTTAATTATCAAATTTAATTCACGACTTGATATGGCAGCACTGTGGGCTCAGACCCCTGTTTCCTGAATGAATGGTCTAGTCACAATATCTCCAGACTATAACTCCAACCCCCACTCCATGATGTGGATATTCACAACAGAAGATTGCTTATCCATTTTATTGTATAGATGCCAACAATGCATCGTATATTCGCTTAAATTGTTAGTCTCGAAAATATTTTACTTCACAGACTTTAGGATATAATGTTCTGTTTTCAATTCTTCTCTCCGACAGACAAGGTCATCGATGTCACACTGGCTTTTCTCCTCACTAATTGCAAAACCAAACGTTTTTCACCTCATCTTTGAACTTACTGATCAAAATTGCTACATTCTTGACTAGATCGTTCATATACGCTGCAAACAGCAAAGGATCCAGCCCCAAGCCATGTAGTAAGCCACTGGACACAAGATGTCTTCACAATGACTACCTTCGACCATTACCTTCTGCCAACAAATAAACCTTCGATGCATTTGCCAAACTGCACCAGCTCCCATGAATCCTTACCATATTAAAGATGCAAGATCTGGTCAAAAACCTGATTGAAGTCAAGAAGCATTACATCCACTTTTTACACCCCATGTCACATCTCATTTCCTCTCCGGAAAACAGAATCAACGACTTCCGATATGATATCACTTCCACCAAAGCCATGCTGAATTTTATTGCTTAAACCTTACAATTCCAACTTTTAATGAATGCTGTTTCTTAGATTTACTTATTAACTTCCCCCAAGTTTTCTACTTTTAAACATAGGTTTATGAGTGAAACTACACATTGTCATTTAGCTCCTTTCACCCGATGACAACTCTTCTTATCTCTCTGACAGATAATTTACTCTAGCTGAAATAATCTTGTGTCTCTTCTGTTTCATTCTGGGAAATAGGAATGGAATTGAATACAATGTTGAGACCAACAACAAGCTGTCCATTTGTTCTTGACACTGTCAGTGTGTGTTCCCCCTCAGAGGCAGGAAGACTTTGTGCTGATAATACGGAAAGTAGCGCCTGATGTATCATTCTCAGCTGGCACACAACTTCCTGTTTCTATGTGCCAGCAGCAAGCCACACATCTCACTTCTGATCAGAAAATAAACCCAGGGGATGCAATCTGGTGGAAACATCTGCCAATGTGGCCTATATCAGGACACAGAGTATGAAGCGATCACATTGAAGTGACATTTGCAAATCGACCTTTTGATCTCTGTTTCGCGGTCTGATTCCAGGACATCATTGGACGAGTCTCTCGACCATCTAACAAGCTCATTCGATTCACTAAGGTCTGGGACATATCGACATGCACCTTGTCATGTCTTTGATCTTGTACTACTTGTTACTCTCTCTTCAGATTTAATGTTCCCAGTTTTTGATTCTGTCTTCTGTATCCATCACCTTCCCAGCCGAATACATTCTGTCTGATCTGTTTCCTAAATTTTGATCAACTAAACAAATAATAGTTTTGTACAGACAGGTATGTTGGTGTGTCAGATTAACAGAATCAATATATGGAGAGATCACCTTGTCTGTATCGAACTGTGACCGACATTGAATTCAAATAAACCACAGCACCGTATGGTTTCAAATTTTGCAAATCCTCTCACTTTGAAAGAGCTTGTTCTAACGGTTAATTATTTTCCTGATTTTTAACCCCTATTTTTAACAATGTTTCAAATATTATTAAAAGTTGCAGCCCTGGCATTTCCTACAGTGAGCTTTGTGGTATTTAAATGTTCTGGTCAAAACGTGCTTCAAGCAGAAGACTGAAACATTGGTTTCTCCGAGTTCCCAGCCATTGCACTTGCAGTTCCATAATAACTGCAAGCTATTGATAAGCCCCAGAGAGAACAGAATGTCCAGGCCCTGTACACATCCAAACGCCATGATGTAGGACTCGAAGCCCTCCGTTTCTTCCTGTCACGCCAACCCAAGCAGTACATGCTCAACCTCAACTACATTTCCTTTCAATCCTCCCACTTCCTCCAAACCAAAGGGGTAGCCATGGACACCTGTATGGACCCCAGCTATGCCTGCCTCTTCGTCAGATATGTGGAACAGTCAATCTTCCACAGCTACACTGGTATCATTGCCCACCTTTACCACCGCTACATTGATGACTGTATCAACGCCACCTCATGCTACCACTAGGAGGTTGAACAGTTCATCAACTTTAATAAGACCTTCCACCCTGACCTAAACTTCACAGGGACCATCTCGGACACCTCCCTCCCTTTCCTAGACCTCTCTATCTCTATCTCCAGTGACCGACTAAACATTTACTACAAGCCCTCTGACTACCACAGCTACCTGGACTACACTCGTCCCACCCGACCTCCTGTAAAAATGCCATCCCTTATTGTCAATTCCTCTGCCTCCACTGCACCTGCTCCCAGGAGTACCACTTCCACCATAAAACATACCAGATAACCTCCTTTTTCAAAGACTGCATTTTCTCCTCCCACATGGTCAACGATGCCCTTGAACCCCATTCCTCCAATCGCAACAGGGAGCCCTCCTGGTCCTCAACTTCCAACGCACCAACCTTGCATACATCATATCATCCTGCCCTGCCTCCACCACCTGTAAACAGACCCCATCACTCAGGTATAATTCCCTCCCTACCCCTATCTGCATTCCAGAGACACCATTCCCTCTGCCACTCCCTCGTCAGTTCCATGCCCCTCCACCAGCCCACTCCCCACCCCTGTCACCTTCCCTTGCCACCACAGGAAGTGCAAAACTTGCGCCCACACCTCTCCCCTCACCTCCGATAAGGCCCCAAATGATCCTTCCACATCCCACAGAAACTTATCTATACTTCCATAAATGTCATCCACTGTGTCTGTTCCACCTGATGTGGTCTCCTGTACATCAGGGAGATAGGACACTAACTTGCAGATCATTTCAGAGAACATCTCTGGGAAACCCGTGCCAACCAACCTCACAGCCCCGTGGCTGAACACTTTAACTCCCTCTCCCATTCCACCAAGAACAGCCGATCATATTCCTGTTCAATTCCAATGAATAAATACAAAATAACCGAGCTGGAATTTGGGATGATATTAACAGGATTTATTTCGATCTAAGCATGAACAGATTATTTTGACATAACAGGTGGAGAGATTCACTTCCTGAAAAAGCAGCTCAAATGATATAAGCTGGCACCAAACCGAGTTTAGTCAATACTGAGGCAAAAATACAGCATACAGTCTTGACTGAAATAAATAAAGAAACTATCTTAACCCCGGAACAAGATAGGGTGTATTAAATATGAAGAAAGACACAAGTATTTTAGGATGTAATAGAAAAGTAATTTATAGTATATTGAAATGCAAACAGAGATGTAAATTTGTGTCTCTACATTCTTCCTAGCTAAATTAATCATTTCAGAAATGCCTTTGTTAAATTTCATGAATCATTCATTGGTCCATTCCACGAACCTTGCGAGGTCCTTGTTAAATTCTGAACCATCGCCTTCCAGGTTCACAGTGATTGCGAGTTTCATGTTACAGCAAATTGTGAAGTTGTGCACTGTATGCCAATGTCTTAAATAAAATTTAAAGCAATCACAGCTCCAAACATTTACAAAATATCACTATGGATCTTCCTTGAATCCAAAACAAAAATTGTCCCTTTGATCAATGATTTCTAAAATTTACTCACATATCTGTTGTGAAGGACGTTTTCAAATAACTTGAAGTGCAAATGGTTCACATCAGTCGGAATACAGTGACATTTCATGTGTTAGCCCACACAAAAAGAAATCAAGCAAGTTTGTTGTCACGAGTTGCTCTCAGCAAGTCTATGATGGACTGTTTTATCAAACAAAATCATTTCCAATGTTGTGAGGTCTCATCTATCTTCTGTGCAATGGTCTGAATTTTGTGTCTGACTGCAGATGAAACTGGCTGATCTGGGTAAAAGTACAGTTTGTGCCTTTCACATTGTTCATGTATATTGCTGACTTTAGTTGAATAAAGTGATGTTGTCCCAGGCATCATCTGGCACCATTAATAAGACCATTAATTTCCACATCACTAGCCAGACTATCAGGTGGAGTTTATTGATCTTATTGAAACAAATGCTTGGAATATTTCCGGTATGAATCATGTGAATTAGAGCCTCTGAACGAGACAAAGTAGGAAAGATGAATTTAGAGTAGTAGAACGTTTTCATGACAGAGAGAGATCACTTCGCCCATCGCACCTGTATCACGTGAAGACAGAGCCTTCCAGCCAACACCCCATTTATAGCATGTTGTCCATAACCCTGATATAAGTGATAGCACTTGAAATAAACATTCGGGAACATTGTGTAGGGTCTAATCCATTATCAACATAGATATGATCTCCAATGCTGTAAATCCTGGCTTAAGGGGAAAAAGTAGGGGCAGAATGTATCAATACTCAAACAGTTGGTGCAGCCCTGAGGAGCTAAGAGGCCCATTTCTAAACGTTGTTCCTCAGGACATTTTGACTATTCTTGACTTAATATCATTGTAAACTGACATGAAAAAAATGCAGACATGTTCCCCCAAAATGCTGACAGCAACATACCTTTATTCAGCCAAGATCAGCAACATGAATTAAGAAAGTTTAAAAAAAACTTTCTTTTAACTGATTATTGACAACACGGATTTCACAAAGTGCAAAGTACAGAGGGGAAGGGTGGAGGGTTGAGTGTGGGCGATGTTCACTGTTCCCTGATGTCTGGTTGCATTTGTGAGCAACAGGTGAACCTGCAAACCAGATTCAGGATGGTACTTCAGGTATTTCAGCAGATATTGTGTAAACGGAATTCTCCCATAAATCAGCAATGACATGAACATTTATTTTTTATGGTGTTTGAAGCCAAAGAAAATTGAAAAATATGGTGGGAGAAGTTCCTTTCATTTCTTTGAACTGGTATCAAGGGACACTGTCTGTGGATCTGGGGTGGCAGGATGATCTTTCACAGCAGAATGTGAGGGAACAGAATCATGTTGGAAATCCAGATAGACTGGAACTTGTTTCACTGGACGGTGAGAGTTCGCGGGGGGGGGGGGGGGGGGGGGGGGGGTGACCTCATACAATTTTATAAAGCCATGAGTGGAAAGGTGAATGGCTCTAATTGACATGATTCATACTGGGAATGTACGAAGCTTTCGTTTCAAAAATATCACATGTCAATAAACTCCACCTGACCCTACGGCTAGCGATGTGGAAATTAATGGTCTAATTAATGGTGCCAGACGATGCCTGGGACAACATCTCTTTATTCAACTAAAGTCAGCAATATACATTAACAATATGAAAGGCACAAACTGTACTTTTACCCAGATCGGCCAGTTTCACCTGCAGTCAGACACAACTTAAAATTCAGACCATTGCAAAGAAGATAGATGAGCACTCACAACATTGGAAATGATTTTGTTTGATAAAAGAATCCATCGTAGACTTCCTCAGAGCAAATCATGTTAACAAACTTGTTATTTTTGTGTGTGGGGTAGTGCACAAAATGTTACTTTAATCCGATTGATGTGAACCATTTGCACTTAAGAAGTTATTTGAAAACGTCTATCACAGTAGATACGTGAGTAAAATTTACAAATCATTGATCAAAGGGGACAATCTTTTTTGGACTCGAGGAAGATCCATAGTGATATTTTGTAAATGTTTGGAGCTGGGATTGTTTTCAATTTTTGACTAAGACAGTGGCGTATTTTCGCTATGGTGGGGGATTTCAACAACAGGGAACATGTTTTTACAATGAGAGGAGAAAAACTTTTAAAAAGATATCAGATACAACCTTTTACACAGAGAATGGTTTGTGTGTGGGGTGATCTGGTGGTGGATACTTACAACCTATAGAAGACATTTGGATAAGTAAATGACTATCAAATGTTTGGAAGGATATGGGGCAAGTACACACAGGTGGGATTAGTTTAGTTTGGGATTATGACTGGCATGGACTGGTTGGACCGAAGGGTCTGTAACCATGCTGTATCACTCCATGACTCTATGACAATTTTTCTCAATATTAAACAGTGCTGTAGTGATCCTTGAATGAACTGTTGATGTTAAGGTTGTATCTGAGATTCTGCGAATATTTCCTTCAATGAGAGGAGTGACTAGTTCTCCAAGTTAGACAACTGAAAATAAACTTTTCTCCAGCATTGTTGCTGAGTTGATTTGATTCTGCGGAGGTGGTGGATATAGTTTGCAGTTGGCTTTCCACCAACTGGTCAACAGTGAGACAAAATATCTCTGATCGACTGCAGAAACTCCACCTGCTTCCAGTAAATGAAACTGGGAACTCAAGGACCTTTTCTGCAGTCAGCTTAATTACTGCCAACTATTGTATCCGGCCGATTAAAGGGAAAATGAATCAACTAAAGTCCAACCGAACAAGCTATATTTTCCCATTTACTCACAATGGACACATTTCCCTTGGCATTTATTCTTTAAAAAGGAAAGTCCCTGAATACAGCATTCACTGTATGACTATCAGAAAACAGGACATTGAATGCAGTGACGTTCTGGTTAGTTCAGCCTGTTTACTGAGTATCTTTGAAGCTCCTGAATATGAAGTTAATGGATCCAAAATCCCACATTGCAGTAACATTTGTTATCATCTCAAAGTAAATTAACAAAATTGAACTGGTTCAAACTCACATCACTTGTTACACCATTCTCTGATTCATGTATCTCATTAAAAATGAGTGGGCCCTTTATACATGGTTAACACTGGTGTAGTGTAACAGGGAATTGTTGCTGATTTTTATGAGTTAACTGCCCTGTCAGAGAAATGTACTGTTTATAACCTACATTCGTGGTAATTATTACTGTAATACTCTCTAATTTAACCAAACATTCCTGATGTACCCAGACTGTTACATGCATTGGTTTAGACGTTGAGGATTTAAAAAAAAACTTAGGGACTGTCTTGTTCTAGTTCATTAGATGCTCTTTCAAAAGTTTACCTCGGTGTTATGTATCACTGCGGACTCACATTTTGTTTCTCAGCCACACAGCTTTCCTTTACTGTGCATTTTAGTGTCGGAGCAATTTGAAAAAAAAGATGCAAGGAGAGATATTCTGCAATGTAAGGAGGTGCTTCTAATCTCCGGGTCCAAACTGTTTATTGACATACACTCACATTCTGAACATAGTCACTTTAGACATGCTCCATATTAGGTTGCCTAAACTGAATTTAGAAACGCAGATTAGAAATAGTATGTTATTTTGTAATGTGAGAGAGACTTTGAGTGACAGCAAAAATAAAGTCATTCAGTTTGTTGGCTAATAATATTATTGAAGTTCTTTTTAGCTTTATCTGCTTGTGTTGGAACGTAGGATTAAAGGGAGTTAACTTCTAATTGAATATTCTTAATATAATCACTTTGGACATGCTCTGTATTCAGTTGCCTAAATTGACTTTTGAAATGTTTAGTATGAATTACATGTTATTTTGAGTGCGACAGAGACTTGCTGTATCCAGGGAAGAAAAGCTCAACTGTTTTATTAGCTAGAAATATGTTTGAACTTTAATTTTAGTTTTATCTGCTTGTGAATGAATGTAGAAATAAAGGGAGCTAACTTCCAGTTGAATTTGTTTTTTTTTTAAACAAAATACATGCAACTACCATGTGAAACAGACCTGAAGCTACTCAAATTTAATCCAAAAGAAGCTATTCAGCAAAACAAATATCCCAAGATGTGTATGTGTCCATGTTTAAGCAGAACCTCATGTAAATACATGATCCCATGTGTTCGGGCTGTGCAAGCTGATACCAGGATCCAGTCTCAGCCTCCAGCAGGAAACCAACATGCGGAAGCTGTAAGCCTGCCCCTTCCAATGGCCATATAAATCCTGGGCACTGAACCGTAATTCAACACTCCTGGGTCGGCTCTGTTTAGAAAGATCTTAGCACAACCGTTTCCCACAAGTTATCAGAATGATTGTGTCGACAATTTTTCTCAGTTTGTTGCTGACTTTATTATCATGTGAGTGTTTGTTGTTCAAGTCTCTCTTTGTGACTGTCTCAATGTTAGTCTACGGCAGGAATGTAAAAGACTCAGCCATCACTTCATCAGCGTTAATGCTCATGGTTTATTTGTTTTCTTTTTAAAGGTGTCCAGTCGGAGGTTGTTTTGACCCAGCCAGAGGCAGAGACTGGCCGTCCTGCAGGCAGCCTGAAACTGACCTGTAAAACCAGCGGGTTCGATCTTAGCAGCTACACCATGCACTGGGTCCGACATGTTCCCGGACAGGGTCTGGAGTGGCTGCTTTGGTACGACAGTTCATCCAGCAGTAACTATGCACCAGCAATTAAGGGTCGATTTACTGCGTCCAAAGACACTTCAAACAACATTTTCGCGTTGGACATGGAGAACCTGAAGATCGAAGACACCGCCATCTATTACTGTACAAGAGAACACAGCGAGAGGAACCAGGGCTGGAACCGTTCAAAAACAACTCGAAGGTACATTTTGTCAATTCCATCATAAACTGACGGTCAGTACGAGTTTTAAATGCAATTATACCAACTGCGATCTGAAGCAGACCTCAGGCTGCCTCTGACAAAATATCAAAGAGGAAATGTACCATTAAACTAGCAAACTGGTGACACAATGGGACATTGTTTTGGGCATGTCATATGTACTGCTAACACTTCCATCAATTAAATGCTCGGACAAAATGTTAGTTTTAACATATATGACAGCTCAGGAAATCACTGCTAATTGTTATGTCAACTATGGCATTAATTCTAAACATGATCAGTACTAAATGGCTCTTTCAAATGAAAATTGAGACCTCGGGTAAAGAACAGAAAATGAGTGTACTGGTCTCCATCATTGTGATACTACAGTGGGTCACAGTGTTGTGCACAGCGATATCCTCATACAATAATCACTGACAAGTGTTTATCTCAAATTGGTGATTCTAACCATGGCAGGCGCGAGAAATAAGGTGAGATGCAATTTGAACGCAATCCAGTAGTGCTAGTTTGTCCAAATGTATAATTGTTTTCTACCTTCTTCGTGTTGATTGTCAAGTTAAATGCATACCAAACCTGGAAAAGTATTCCAAGCTTTCAAAATACAATGAATCGTAAAAGCTGGAATAATGCACCAAATCATTTTTGGAGGAGTCTGAATCACTGCTTTCTAGGAAGTGAAGAAATTCTCTGCATTTTACAGTTTACAGTCTGTCATAGTATTTGACACAACGTGTCTCACAGTGATGGAGCTGGGGTGACACTGCAATTATGATCAATACAAAAACCTATTCAGCCTCCATTGTTTGAAACTAGTCAGTGATTACTTCTACAAACCGTCTTAACTTGCAGTCAGTATTAGTTCTGTGCGGTTTAATGCCAGTATCACTATTTAATTTGTAAAAGAGGTTGGGTAATTATTGATACACCAGTTGGGGATTTTGAGAATCAGCTCATGTGTTACTCTGTGAAGTATAAAACAGTATTAAAATTTATCAATAATGATCAGAATTCACTAGCGCAATTATGTGATGAAGATTTATCATGACTTTATTTTGCCTGTGGTTCTGAAAATTTAAATTGATGGTAGATTTTTGATTTGTTTTATACAGAGCTAGTTATTATGTGACCCAGTCCAGAGGATGTCACACTGTGACTATCTTGATTACTGGGGCCAAGGGGCCATGGTGACAGTGACTTCAGGCAAGACCCTTGAACTTTCTTAGTGACTTTTTAAAAACTTTCTATTCATGTGACTAATTTCTGAATTAAATGAAACTCAGATTCTTGTGCTGAGTTTGGTTTGGTTCGGATTGATTTTTGTTCAGTCTGATTACAGACTTCAGTTAAGGCTCAGCAAATAGTTACAATGGTGATGATGGAGTCAGTTGCTCGGTGTATCTCTTTTTCTGATCAGATGGGCATTCTGTGCGGCTGGGTTACTTGAAACACCTAATGTCTATTAATCAGTCAGCTATAAATAATGTTTAATGTCAGTGACACCCTGACTGTGAGTTTTATTATCAACAACAAACGCTAAGAATTCAAAGATGTTCGAGATATTACTAAACATGATTAAAATATGCTAAAATATCATTATTCACTTCTTGAATATATGTTCTTACCCTGATTATATTTCTCATTTATTTTGTTAATTTTGTTGATGACAAGCAGGTTAGAAACTGTCATAAAATTTTCTTGCGGTGCTATATTGCATTCTGTTGATTGGATTCTGAGTTTGTTTTACTTGATTCTGTAGACTTGAGTTGATTGGATTTTGGCTTTGTTTTAGTTGATTCGGTTTGAACTGTGTTGATTGGATTCTGACTTTGTTTTTACTTGGTTTTATTGAATTGTGTTGATTGGCTTTTGAAATTGTTTTATTTGATTCTGTTGAATTGAATTGTTTGGATTCTGATTATGTTTCATTCAAATCTGTTGTTTTGAGTTGATTGGATTCTGATTTTATTTTCCTTGATTCTGTTGAATTGAGTTGATTGGATGCTTATTCAGTTTGTGAAATTGATCAGCGTTTTCATGCTTTCTGTAATCGGTGTTTTCTTTCTGGTGAGGAGATTGACTCTCTGGATTACTTTTCATTACCAATATTTGTGAAGTTCTTTTGTTTTTCATGAATCATTTCTGCATTTGTTCAACTTATATGACACATTTTTCTCTGATTCATTGAAAACATTACATCCACAACGGTCTGAAAAACAACTTAAGGCAGAAACCCGGAAGTGTGAGAAATGAAAAAAAAACAAGGTTTAATGCATTGGCTTTTTTAAAAAAAAACTCAGTTCTCATTGTAAACTAACTGAATGTTGTTTTGAGTAGCCTCATTCAAAATAAAATTTGGGACTAAAATCTGAAACTGCAGAATTGATCAGATTATGTAATTGAAGCTAACTTATAATTATAATGTGATAATATTTGTCCATTCAGTAATTTTGTTTTGAAAATGAAGTGATTAATCAATATATGCCTTCAACCGCTCTATTGTGCGCTGCACAAGATTGTCACGATCAAGAAGGGTATACAGGTTGGAAATAAATTGAACTGTTGCCAGAAACGTTACAGCTTTAAGTGTTATGTCCCCTCACAAACAAGGCTGCTGTTATGACTTGTTATTTCTATTCAATTTAATCATTAGTTTGCTGGATTCTGAGCAGCTTTGTTAGACTTCAATCTTGGTTTGTTTTGTGAGGTTACATCATGTTCTTGGTTCTGTTGAAAATGTTTGCAGAGCGAGTTCTGTTGCAAACACACCGTGTTGTGATCTGGTGATCATTGACCTGTTGAGGAGCGACTGTGCTTGGGTAACATTAAATGTGTTATATTTGGGAAACCGTTTCTGGTTTCTACATTGTTTTGCAATGATAACACGGTTGGTAACAGGGAACCGCTCCAGGTTCCTCATTCAATGCAAACAGCATGCGAGTTGAAATTTCATAAAGCCTATTATTAAGTGAAAGACAAATCGCAAAGGTTTTAGAAATGAAGGGAAAACAGATACCTTTCGGGTGCCATTTTTACTTAAAAGTAATAATTAATGATTAATCTAATCCATGCTTTACAATTCAAATTCAGAACTCCACTATCTAGTTCAATCACAAGGTCTGTCTTTAAACAGTTTACAAGTCATCGAGAAATATAAATAGCATTTCAAAAGTCTAATGTTCTAATAGTTCTTGCTCTTGAGCAAAAATGCCATGACTGTGTTATAATTGATCAAGAAACACCTTTCAATTCCGCTGTACACTACAAACATATTTTTCTGGCTGGAAAATATCATTGGCAAAGACCACTTGGAAATTCTCCTCAATTCTATGAAGATCGGGTCAGTTTCACTGCTTTGATCAGTTTCACTCGTAACTTGAGTTAATTCATTGTTATGTCCCTGATTAAACTGGATTTACAGGATAAAAATAAAGCATTAACTGAATTATTGTGGGCGGCACGGTGACACAGTGGTTAGCACTGCTGCCTCACAGCGCCAGAGACCCAGGTTCAATTCCCGCCTCAGGCGACTGGCTGTGAGGAGTTTGCACATTATCCCCGTGTCTGCGTGGGTTTCCTCCGGGTACTCCGGTTTCCACAATCCAAAAATGTGCAGGTCTGGTAAATTGGCCACACTAAATTGCCCGTAGTGTGAGCGAAGGGGTAATTGTAGGAGAATGGGTCTGGGTAAGTTACGCTTCGGCGGGTCAGTGTGGGCTTGTTGGGCCGAAGGGCCTGTTTCCACACTGTAAGTTATTTAATCTGCACATTGCTTTAGGTGTTCCCAATCTGTGCTAACTAAATAAATAGTTACATTTTACAACAAAGTATCAACTGAGGAGTCATTCTTTCGGAAACACCTGCTATAGTGAATTATGTGACCAAGGCCAAATTTCTAATTAATTTAAATAATCCACTCATGAACTCGCAGGGCAGCATGGTGTCTCAGTGGTTGGCACTGCTGCCTCACAGTGCCAGGGTCCCAAATTCGATTCCACCCTCGGGTGACTGCCTGTGTGGAGTTTGCACATTCTCCCTGTGTCTGCGTAGGTTTCCTTCGGGCGCTCTGGCTTCCTACCACAGTCCAAAAGATGTGTATGTCAGGTGATTGGCTGTGCTAAATTGCACTCAGTGTTCAGGGATGTGTGGGTTAGGGTGCATTAGTCAGGGGTAAATATAAATTAGGGGGAATGGGTCTGGGTGGGCTACTTACTGTTCAGAGGGTCATTGTGGAATTGTTGGGCCAAATGGCCTGTTTCTATACTGTAGGAACCCTACTCTTAAAACCATGGGAGTGCTTGCTGTAAACGCAGTGAATTCATATTACATCGATGTGTTCAGACGGATGCAGAGTTCACAAATTTGCAGAAGACATGAACTAAAGGATAACAGAGCACATTGTTTATTCAGACACTGAAAATAGAGTAATATTTATTTTAATAAATATACTTGACCGATTTATTGCAATGTAGCGATCGGAAGGAATCTGCTCACATTAGTTAAGTGTGACAATCATTTAGATTAGATTTCCTGCAGTATGTATCGGGCCATTTGGCCCAACAAGTCCACACCGACCCTCTGAAGAGTAACCCACCCAGACCCATTCCCCTACCCTATATTTACCCCTGACTAATGCACCTAACACGATGGACGATACAGCATGACCAGTTCACCTGACATGCACATCTTTGGATTGTGGGACGAAATCCACACAGACACAGTGGAGATTGTGTAAACTCCACATAGGCAGTCACCCGAGGCTGGAACCGAGCCTGGGTGCCTGGATCTGTGAGGCAGCAGTGCCCACATTTACTTAGACATCCGCAAAAGCAGGCACCTCCAGACAGAAGCGTGTTTTCAATTCATACCTTTTTAAACATTTTTGTTCATTAAAAACAGTTAACAAGAAAATGACCTTGCCCTAATTCCTTCAACAGAAATGCTTTCTACACTGGAATGCAGTATTCACTTTATTCAGTGCATGCAAAATCTCTACAGTTCAAGGAACGTTTTAAGAATATGTAAAAATAATTTAGAGAATAATCCATTTCCTCCGGATCTGTGCTTTAATTGGCGATATTTCCCACCTCAATAATTTTGTTAAATACAATTACTTATCAACTTTATTAACTCAGTGGTTATTTATGTTCATTGTGAACACATTCTCGTTCACATTAATCCTCTGGTTAGTTCCTCTGATGAATGTTCAATTACAGTGAATATATTTGACATGAGGAGTTGAGCAATGTATCCTCTAGGATTAAGTCTGTTGTACAGTTTGTTTTTGTGCTATCTCCGACTAACTTGTCAACGGTCCTGACCATTTGAAGATTGTCCAGTTCGGATACCTGAATCTCAGACAGTTCAATTTCATCTCGCGCTTCAAAACCACTTTTATCTGCCAGAAATACAATATTCGATTAGGTGCCTCAGAATTGAGAGCCCTGACTAAGTTGTTCCAATCAGAACGAACATTTCAGGAACAAAAGGCAGATAGCAAGAGTTTTGAAATTGGTTGTTGGCAACAAGAGATATTTGATTGAGCGAGGCAGAGGGAAATATGCTGCATATTTTCTTTGTGCCTCAGTTATGCAGGACATGTTTCGTGGCACAATGTAGAATCAGAATTTTTTTGCAAATTATTATTTGAAAACCTATTATCAGCTTTTAATGTCACTGGCAACGGTCATATTACACTTCAAAACATTTAATATTTTCCTAACTATGTAGACCGTTTGGTGCAGCAACATTCACAGGGCTAAGAGGAAGGGAGTTCTAGGTTGGAATCCAGTGACAGTGAATTGATGGCAATGCAATTCCTAGATTTATTCCTCTGTAGTTCCCATAGAGTTTGAACAATTTGGAGCTGCAGTCAAAGTATTCTTGGATAAATGTTGAAATGTTATTTTCATTGTACAAAAATTCTGGAACAATCCCTGGTTGTTGGAAGGTGATAATAACTAACATGGTTTATGTATTGTCAAAACAGGTGGGCTGTGTTCTCCGTGATAGTGTCAAGCTCATTGTGTTCAGGTCTGTTGTGATGTTGGAGTAGAGTCCCTGATTCTGTGTCAGGTGGCCTGTGTTCACTTACAACCTGTTAGAGAGGTATGTAACACAATCTCTTATCAGGTTACTTCAGTGCAAGAAAGCAGATTGGCATGTTTGGGTGTTTGTTGGAATTCCACTCACAGAAGCCAATGGGCGGCACGGTGCCACAGTGGTTAGCACTGCTGCCTCACAGCGCCACAGACCCGGGTTCAATTCCCGTCTCAATCGACTGACTGCGTGGAGTTTGCACATTCTCCCTGTGTCTGCGTGGGTTTCCTCCAGGTGCTCCGGTTTCCTCCCACACCCCAAAATGTGCAGATTAGGTGAATTGGCCATGCTAAATTGCCTGTAGTGTTCGGTGCAGGGGTGAATGTCGGGGAATGGGTCTGGGTGGGTGCGCTTCGGCGGGTCGGTGTGGACTTGTTGGGCCGAATGGCCTGTTTCCACACTGTAATATAATCTAAAAAAAAATCTATTCAATCGCCGTCCTGACTTGTGTCTCTGAGATATTAAACAGAATTTTGGTGGTTAGCAGCTTTTTCCAGATCAATATTTGTTCACAAGCTTTTGGGCATCGCTAGATGGGGTTAATGGAGTAAGTGCTCAAAGAAATCCCAGCTTTTGACTTGCTGTTATGACAATATCATTTATAACTAATCCAGAATGAATCATTTTCGAAGCATATTTGATGAGATTATGCTTAGGCTGTTTTACTTTATATTAAAACAGTGCTCTAGCTGAATTTGATTGTTCAGTACGGTGGGAGTTCCGCTGAATCCAACACTTGCAGCAGATGGTGATCGCTTTTCAGTTGGTCTTCAATTGCTATCTCAGACCATCCAGTATCTCTGCTAAGAATTCTTTTTCCAACAGGAGTCAAGCCAACGTAATCACTGTTTATCTCAACAGGTGCCAAAAACATGAAAACAATTTGGTGAAGGTGGGGCGGGGGGTCTCTGGATGCGAAAGGTTAACCTTGCCTTCTCTCCACAGGAGCTGCTAGACCTGCTGAGTTTCTTCAGAAATTTCTGTCTTTATTTTGGTTTTCTAGCATTTAAAGTGTGTTGTTTCATTGAAAAAAGTTCTGTTCGATTAAACACGTTCTTCAGAGAAAAGATGCATTTGAACAAATTGCGAATGTTCGGAGATATTAAATATCAGAGAATCATTGAATTTGAGCGCCCTGATCTCGAGCTGTAGTTTTACAAGAAACTATTATGAAGTAACAACATACTCTAGAGTGCAGTGGCTGCTGTAATTGGGTGGAAGTTATTTTGATCACTCAGATAGAGAATGTCAATGATCCCGTTCCAAATAATCAACTGAAGTTTTTTTCTAAAGCATGTGTGAAACAATTAATTTGTTGAAATGTTTTAATAAAAAGTGTTCACCGCCAGTGCTAGCTTAATGAATGACACAATGATAGGAAGGTAGGTGCAAGAGGAGGGCACTCAGCCCCTAGAGCTGTTCCACCACTTACTTAGATCATGGAGCATCTGTGAGCTAAATCCACAGGTCTCCCTTTGGCTAAAACTCTTTAACACCTTTTATTAACAAGCAAAAACTATCCCAGATTTACTGATTCGACTGCCCGTAACAAAGGGAGACACCATTTCTGAAAGACATTCCTGTGAGTACTGTGACACAATGAGGCTGGAATTAATTGCTCATGAAAGTAAACTTGAAATCTCTGACAATTTCCAATTGAAACATCCCAATCAACATATGTCATTAATTTAACACTATACTTCCCTGGAATAAAGAAATATAATGTGTGATTGCCTTGCTAAAAATGAGGGAAGCTTCATTCCTATTATATGATTAAGAAATAGTTCTGTTCATTCAGTGAAAACACAATCAAGTCAAACAAAAGGAAACCATGTCATCTTGTGTAGACAAGTGCCTCAAATAATTTTCAAGTGCCTCAAATAATTTTCCATTCTTCCAGTGGTTGTTTGAATCTCTAGACAGGTGTGGAAGTGTCAGACTTTTTATATCGCCTTGAGAAACCAGTTGTCATCAGCCTATTTGAATTGCTGAAGTTTGTGTGGTATTAGCACATTCACAGCGCTGTTAGGAAGTGAGTCCCATGGCTGTGATTGAGGAAGAAGTAACGAGCAGGAAAATAGTTGAGAGTCAAGTTGAAGTCTGATTTCAAGGAAAGCTTTCAGGAGAAGCATTTACATGCATGTACGCCCTTATCCTCGAGGATCACAGTTTTAGAACATGCTGCCGAAGGGACATGTCAGCATGCAAAATGGAAGCTGAGGAAGGCACCTTTGGCCCCTCCAGAAGGCTATTCCATTCATGGGATCATCATTAATCTTGCTGCTCACCAGTCTTCCCAACACACCGATAACATTGAACCTGATAGTTTACTGTTCAACAAAAGAATGGTGAACCTTTGGAATTCTCCACCACAGAAATTGATTGAGGACAAAACATTAAATGATTTCAATAAGGAGATAGATTCCTTCAATCCTTAAAAAAATGCTACGGATATGTGGGAGAAAGGGAAACAGGCTACAATATTGGTTGAAAACCATGAAGACATTGAATGGGGCATGGTTTGTAAGTTTGCACGTAACGCCAACATTGGTGGGATAATTGGCAGTGAAAGTCCTCTGAACGTACAATGAGATCTTGATCAGCTGGGTCAATGGGCTGAGGAGTGGCAGATGGAGTTTAATTTAAATGAATACGACGTGTTGCTTTTTGAGAAGACAAATCAGGTCACATCTTAGAGTTAATGGTAGAGCACTGGATAGTGATATTAAACACAGGGCCCTGAGGGTCCAGACTCATAGAGTCTTACAGAGTTAATGGTAAGGCACTGGGTAGTGATGTTGAAACTGAGGACCCTGAGGGTTCAGACTCATAGATTCTTGAAAGCGTTGTCTCAGGTAGCTAGTGTGTTGAAGCTGTTTGGCATATGTACCTCATTGGTCAAAGTACTGAGTGCAGGAGTTAGGGCTTCATGTTGTAACTGTCCAAAACATTGGAATGAACTGCCAGAGGAAGTGGTAAATGCAGAGATAGTTCCAACATTTAGAAGACATTTGAACAGCAACAGGAACTGGAAAGGTCTGGATGGATATGGGCCAAAGGCAGGCAAGTGGAATTAGTTTAATTTGGGAACTCTGGTCAGCATGGATGAGCTGGACCAAAGGATCTGTTTCTGTGCTGTATGACTTTATGACTCACTGACTTTATGGTGGAGTCGGCTCAAAGTTGGGAGGTGGTGAGCAAGTGAGGGGCTAGATTGGGCATGTGGGAGAGTTTGGGCTGGTAGGCTGTGAGGTGTTGGCTGGCTGCTGGGTAAGCTTCCATGCACTCTGTCTGGCAAGGTGGCATCGGGTAAATGGTAATGGTCACAGGATAATTTGGTCGAATTGTGCTTGGTAGGTGAGGGGTGGTTTGAGCTGAAATGCAGGAGGTCTGTCTTTACCATTCTGGTTTATGGAGAGGTGAGCCGGATGCCAGGCTGGTTAGTGTAGAGGTGGGCAGAGTGCCAGGATGTTTAGGGGGTGGAAGGTCACTGTAATGAAGTGACAGGTGGACGTGTTGTCAAAATGCAAAGCTCGTAGTCTGGCAAAATGGTAGGTTGTAAAGCACAGATGCAAAAGGAGCTCGGATGCAATGTGCACAGATTGACTTGGGTAAGATGAGAGGTCACTGATCAAGGGCTGAGGTCATGTCTTTGGTAGTGGGCTATTGTCAGAGGTTGTAAAAATGATGGTGCCAGGTCCAGTCAGGGCCAGATTCTCCATGGGCCAGGTGCAGGGTGGCAGAGGTATAAATGAGTGAAAGGAATTGAGATCATATGCCCATCTGGAATATAGAACATTGCAGTGCAATACAGGCCCTTCAGCCCTCTATGTTGCCCTGACCTACGGATCCAATCTGAAGCCTATATACCCTACACTATTCCATTTTCATCCATATGTTTATCCAATGACCTTTTAAATGCCCTTAAAGTTGGCGAGTGTACTATTGTTGCAGGCAGTGCGTTCATGCCCCTACTACTCTCTGAGTAAAGAAACAACCTCTGACATCTGTCATCTATATCCTCTCCTGCTAGCCATCACTATTCAAGGAAAAAGACTTTCACTGTCCACCCTCTGTTTATCTTTTATGCCTCAATTAAGTCACCTCTCAACCTTCTTCTCTCAAACAAAAACAGCCTCAAGACCCTCATCCTTTCCTTATTAAACCTTCCCGCCATACCAGACAACATCCTGGTAAACCTCCTCTGAACTCTTCCAAAGCTTCCACATTCTTTCTATAATGTGGTGACCAGAACAGTCCATAATATTCCCAAGTGTGGCCACACCAGAGTTTTGTACAGCTGCAGCCTAACCTCGTGGTTCTGAAACTTAGCCCCTCTATCGATGAAAGCCAACACAAAGTATGCCTTCTTAACGACTCTATCAAACTGGCTGGTAACTTTTAGGGATCTCTGTACATGGACACCGAGATCTCTCTGCTCAGCTACACTACCAAAATGGATTGACTTGGATGTGTTTCGTGTGATAGGGGTTGTGGGTTCCGGGCATGAATGGGTGTATAGCAGGGTAGGGTTTGTCCATGTGAGTGGAAATTTAGGTCTGGACAGAGTAAGTGCAGTGGTTAGTCTGAAAGATGAGGTTTGGTGGTGAACTGCGTGTTAGTTTGATAGTTATTAACGCTAAAGATTACTTTTTCATTTCTCAAATCATATTTATGTAAACACTCATCTGAAACACTCCAAAGTCTCTGAACCTTAATGGTCCTCCATTTTTCAGAGGACTCCAGAATTCAGATAATTGTAAATTCGAAGTTTCAACTTCCAGACAATTGGCATGAGTTCAGCAGTGACAGCCATCCTCCCCATCCCAGTGCTCAGCTCCTGCCTGTGCTGCTGCTGCAGTGACCTTCCTCCCAGAGAGAACATTCTGCCTTGCATTGATAAGTGAGGAAGGCTCACTGGACCTGATTTCCAAATATGGGGACGGCAAACACCAGGGGACACGACTTTAAAGTGAGGGGAGATAGGTATAAGACAGATGTCAGAGGTAGTTTCTTTACTCATTGAGTTGTAATGGTATGGAATGCCATTAGGTAGTAGATTCACCAAGTTTAAGTACATTTAAATCGTCATTGGACAGGCATATGGACGTACATGGAATAGTATAGGTGGGATGGGCTTCAGATTAGTATGACAGAGCAGCGTAACATCGAGGGCCGAAGGGCCTGTACTGCGCTGTTCTATGTTCTATGATTCACTCTGATTTCTCTGCAGGGGTACTACCAGCTGTTAGATTTTTCCAGGAGCACGGCACCTAGTGGGGCGGCACGCTGGTTCCGTGGTTAGTGCTGCTGCCTCACAGTGCCAGGGATTCAGGTTCCATTCCAGCGTCGGGTGACTGTCTGTGTGGAGTTGGCACTTTCTCCCCATGTCTGTGTGCGTTTCCTCCCACAGTCCAAAGATGTGCAAGCTGGGGGAATTGCAAATGTTTTGTTCAGTGATTGGGAGGTTAGGTGCATTAGTCAGGGTTAACTGCAGCATAATAGGGTCGGGGAATGGGTCTGGATGCGTTACTTTTCAGAGGGTGGGTGTGGACTTGTTGGGCCAAATGGCATGTTTGCACACACTGTAGAATTTCGATGAATCTGCATTTCATTGGTTTGTATTTTGTGAAACGTCTCTGCTCTTCACAGTAATCCAGTGAAAGTGTCAGTTGGTGAGATCTTCAAACAGTTACTGGGGTGTGATCAGGATGTTCTTCTTCCTAAATTATATGGCAATGGACAAGGTCGAGGGCATGTTTCTAAAGAGGGAACCAATGATCATGATCAGCAACTGGTAGGAAACAAAAATAAACTCCAGTTATGCTGTCGGCTTCAGCGGGAGCATACTGGCAAACGTTTACAGCTGAGGATACATTTGAGTAACTGATAAGGTCAAATTAATAGAAACTAACATGCTCAATTGGTCATGATATTGTAGAGACACCATCTCCCCCCACGCTTTCTGGCCTGGTCTCCTCCTGTCAGGAGCACAACACCGGTTCTGCGATCTTTGGTTGTTTGGCGATGGACTATTCCCCTGACGTCACCAAGGTAACCTGGAAGAAAGTTGGGGAGCTAATCACGACTGGATTGAGGACTTACCCCTCAGTGAGAAACAAGAAGGGAACCTACACCCTGAGCAGCCAGTTAACCCTGCCGAGTCAGCGGTAGGTTGCCCCAGCAAAATCTACTGTGAGGTTCAACACAGCGGGTCACACAAGAGCAAAGAAATGCCATTTCCAGGTACGTGTTGTGGGAATTGAGGTAAACAGAGCATCTGGGATTAACATTAACAAAACGCTTCAGTATGGCCTTACCAGTGTTCTAGGAGAAAGTGAGGTCTGCAGATGCTGGAGATCAAAGTTGAAACTTTATTGCTGGAACAGCACAGCAGGTCAGGCAGCATCCAGGGAACAGGAGATTCGACGTTTCGGGCACAGGCCCTTCTTCAGGAATTCCTGAAGAAGGGCCTGTGCCCGAAACGTCGAATCTCCTGTTCCCTGGATGCTGCCTGAGCTGCTGTGCTGTTCCAGCAATAAAGTTTCAACCCTAACCAGTGTTCTATTAAGTTCCAGTATCATCTCCCTACTCTTCATTGTCAATATCTAGGGTAATAAAAGCAAATATCCTGCTACTTTCGTAGCCTCTTTATCCAGATGACACAGTACTCTCGGGGATCGGTGGGTACATGCACCAAAGATCCTCAGGCCTTTCCAGGGTTTCACCATTCAAAACGTCATACCTCACAGATTCTTCTGCCGAATTACATCACCTTACATTTATCCAGAATAATTTCCATTTGCAACTTCTCTTCACATACAACCAACCCTTGTATATCCTCCTGCAATCTAAAGCCATTATATTCATGACTTACCAACATGACAGTTTTCATTTCATAGATTAGATTACTTTACAGATTACTTTACAGTGTGGAAACAGGCCCTTCGGCCCAACAAGTCCACACCGACCCGCCGAAGCGTAACCCACCCCTACCCCTACCCACCCGGAGGAAACCCACGCAGACACGGGGAGAACGTGCAAACTCCACACAGTCAGTCGCCTGAGGCGGGAATTGAACCCGGGTCTCTGGCGCTGCGAGGCAGCAGTGCTAACCACTGTGCCACTGTGCCACCGTGCCGCCCACACTGAATTCACTGTGAATTCACTGGTTAATCCTCCTAAATTTGAGTCTCAATCATTGGTATGTAAGAGAAATAGCAAGGAAATCAACACCAATTCCTACAGAACACCAGGAGACACAGATTTCCAGTCACGCAGACACCCGATGACTATTATCCCCTGCTCCCACCACTCAGCCAGTTCTAGATCCAATCTGTCAAATTAACTCGGATCCCATTGGCTCTGATTATTCCTATCATCTGGACATCGAGTTATCTCTCTGAAAACTACTATCAAATTGTTACACATTACTTCCTCTCAATAAAACCGTGCTGAAAATTGTGGATTTATCTTCCAAATGAAGACTAATTTCACTTCTCATAGTTTTCCTACCACTGAGACTAGCTTGACAGATCTACGTTTTCATTATTTATCCCTTCCTTCGTCCTGCATCACAGTGCAACGTTGGCTGATCTACACTCACTTGGCACAACTGTTGTGGCCAGACAGTAATTCTACATTATTGTCAGCGACCCAACTATTTCATCTTTTGTATCGCTCAATCGCTTGGTATACTTTTCATCTGCCCTGGAAATATAACCACTTTTCATTCAGCAAGACAACACAGAACATCACGTCATGTGTCCTACTTTCTGAAAACTACATCACAACACCCCTCCATGATTTCTGTCCCACATTGTCCGTCTTACTAGTGAACACTGACACAACACATTCGTTTTGACCACAACCTAATCCTCCGGCTCTACTCCAATAATAACACGTAATGGGCATTACTGTTTCCTGAATAATTCTTTTATTATGAATGAGCCTGTAACTTTAAAAAATATTTTCCTTTATTCTGACTGCTATTATTTTCTCATGGTCCCATTTGCTCTTCTAATTCCTTTGTCTTTCAAACTCCCCCTTGCATGTTCTGTACTCCATACTAATTTCTATTGTTTTGAGGTTTCAGTATCGACCAGAAGCCTCCCTTGTTTCTCTTTATCTCACCCTCCATGCCCTTTGGTGTCCAGAGTTCGCTGCATTCTTGGTCCCACGCAGTGGCTTCCTGGGAAATGTCCTCCCTATGATTTTCCTATCTCTTTCTTAAATGTGTCGCACTGCTCTGACTCAGATTTACCAATAAGTGTCAGCTTCCAGTCCATTCTGGTCAAGTCCTTACCTGATCTTACTATAATTGTCCTTCCCCTTTTCAGAACTTTGGGCCAATTTCTATTCCTTTGCAGTACAATCTGAAATCCTACTGATTTACGATCACTGTCTACAAAGTGCTCCACCATTGATGTTTTACCCACTGGTTCGACTTCATTCCCTAAGGTTCACCCCTCTCTTGCAAGGTCTGGATTAAAATTCTCAGTACTAAACACATACTTTGTTAAAATATTCTCCTGGGGGCATTTTCAGAATTGTGCTCCCTCTAAATTTTTGACAAAATGAATATCCAAGCCTATGCTGAGGAAGTTAAAAACCTCTTTTCTCATTCCCCTATTTAATTTACATTTCTCTGAAATTTGCCCATGTCTTTTGGACGTATAGTAAGGTCTATCGTGCTCTCCCAGTAATTATTTTTGCTGTATTTTGGTTTTGAAGTACTGTCCATTTGCCTTTGTTCGAGGAGGTATCCATGATTTCATTTCTCTTTACAGCCTAAAATACTCTTGTCAGAATTGCGACAGACGCAACATTCTGTACCGCACACCTCCGCCCCCAGCCTTTTCCATCTTTCCCTGTCTCGCCTGAAGGCACTAAATCCTGGAATATTGAATAGCCACTCCTGCTCCGCTCTCAATATGTCTCCGTGATAACAACCGTATCATTTCCTCATTTATGCCGGTAATTCATCTGCCTTGTTCATCAGACTCTGTCATGAAAACGAATACCATCCAACATTGCTATCTCCCTTCTGATGTTACCGGCCTCTAGTTTCTATGCCTCCTTGACTCCCTTGCTGTGTCCTATAATTTTAGTCTTTCGCATTGTCCTGCTGATCTTTGTGTGTGGATCCCAGCTTCTCCAGCACTCTGCACAAATATGATTCTTGTATCCATTAACCACAAGAAACCTTGATATATGAGAACTGATTGTATTTGTTCTGAAATTCGTCAGATAATTTATGCAATGTGTTTCCTAAAGGTACAGATCCTCTCCAACCAACCCTTCTCCTAACTGTGAGCTCCAGTGAAGACATCGCAAGCAGCAAGTTTGCAACCGTCGTCTGTTCAATCATCGATTTCCATCCGAAGTCAATCTCCGTGATTTGGTTGAAAAATGGCCGATCCTTGGATTCTGGCTTCTTCATGTCTCCCATGTGTAAGGCGAACGGGAACTTCTAGGTGATCAGTCGGCTGATGGTCCCTTATGGTGAATGGTTCAACAGCGCAGTCTGTACCTGCCAGGTCACTCATGGAGAGAACATTCAAAGTAAAAACATCACCGCACTCCAGTATAAGAGACACAGACTGAGAGAGCTACAAATCATTCTGAGCTCTGATGTGAATCAAACACACTAATTTATCAGGCTTAGTAAACAGCACGGTACAGCTTCTCATTTCCCAACATGTCACGTATCTCATTTCAGTTTGAGTGTTACATTAGCATTGCTCATAATTCTGATTTTGGCAAGTCAGAAAAGCATGTTTCCTCTCTGTTGAAGATAGACATTTAGACAGTGAGCTTTGTTAAATAGTTTGTTGCCTGACCATGCTGGGAGAGGCATTCAGAGTGCTGAATCCTTGCCTGGTAGCCGCTTCAAGGATAAGTTTGGGGGTGAAGGGGGATATTGGATAGATATCTGATTGAAACAGAGAAAATACTGAGAGACTGAGGTCGAGTGAACGTGGAATAGGTGTTTTGACTGGTAGGCGAGACTAGGACCCAAGGGCACAGTCTCAGGGTCAAAGGGGCACTGTTTAGAACTGAGATGGGGAGGAATTTCTTCAGCCAGAGGGTGATGAGTCTGTGGAACTTGTTGCTGCAGCCGGCTGTGGAGGCCAGGCCATTGTGTGTGTTCAAGCCAGAGATAGATCGGCTCTTGTTTAGTACAGGGAGAAGGCAGGAGAATGGCTTTAGCCCGAAACGTCGATTTTCCTGCTCGTCGGATGCTGCCTGACCTGCAGTGCTTTTCCAGCATCATTCTGATCGAAACTCTGGATTGGCCGAACAGCCTTATTCTGATCCTCTATCTTATGATGTTGTGGTCTCAAAATGACGTGGTTAAAATATGCAGTGACCCATACTTGAAAATAAATCAAAATGCGTTCAATGCTTCATTCCCTGCTCAGCAATGACCTGTTGACCTTGTACATCGTAGGACATCGATTTTTATCGGGTACTGAGCTCTTTAACTTATGGGATCAGACCACAGACCAAGTGGTTATCACATTTGATGAACTGGGATAAACGTGATCTCACTGAGCTGCTTTAAGATACTCTCTGTAATTAGTGGATGAGGCAGGAGAATAAATTCTGGTGGGATTGCTACAATAGGGATGAATGAGCGAGGAACTCGAGATAGACTGATTTAGCCTGGTTTGGGGTGGCGATTTTTAAACAGTAGTGGATGTCTATAAAATTAGTGACATTTCCATCGCGTTTGTAGATTAATTTAAGACGCTTTTGTTTGTTTTTTTTTCTCCCCTGCTCTATGAGTAGTGGATGTCTATAAAATTAGTGACATTTCCATCGCGTTTGTAGATTAATTTAAGACGCTTTTGTTTGTTTTTTTTTCTCCCCTGCTCTATGAAGAAATTAAAAAATGCCGCTTGGTAAAGTGAAAGGACAGACCAGTTATGAACTACTGAATGGAGGGAAAGACTTAAGGAGATGGGTGTCCTTCACGATATCCACTGCTGTACTCAATGTCTTGTTTTCAGATCTACTCCAAACACAGCCGACGAGGAACAATGACATAAATTAGAGAGTGACATCACACCAATAACGCAAAGTATTTTTGATCATGTTAAATATAATGAACAGAATTCCCATGGATGTTCACCGCTCCTGTAACACTTTAGAACTCTGCAAAGATAATAATTATTATTTATTATAATTTGTCCAAAATTTGGGATGTGATTTGGCAGTCAGTGTGACCAGCAGTACTTGCACCTAAGGGTTATGAACATGGAAATGAACTCATTATATTCAGATTACTCTTGTCACAAGTATCAATAGATGGTCTTAAGTGAGAGACAAACTCCGAAAGAAAGGTAATTCCATGGGTTACATGATGGTATCTTCGATGATTTTACTTTTTTCACAGGTTTCACTTGTTACAAAGCCAGTGTTCTTTAGGAATAATTACACAGGGTATGTTATAGGTAATCACAAATGTTTCACAGATCAAAATACATCAACAATAGTAAGCATCGCTTCAGCAATAGTTGGAGTTGCCATTTTGAAGGTGGTGTCTTCACCCTGTGAAGGAGTAATCTGGAGATTGGCTGTTTGTATCAGAAAGGGACATTTTTCATTGACTTTGATTTTTGTTTCATAGAAGACACCGAGTGCCACCCTAACACCGTTAAACTCTTCCCACCGCCAGTAGAACAAGTCTTACTGGAGGCGACGGTGACGTTTACCTGCGTTGTGTCCAATCTTCCTTCTGGAGTCAAAGTGACCTGGAGACAAGAAAAGAAGCCTCTGAAATCAGAGATTGCTGAGCAGCCTGGACAGAATCCCAACAGCGTGATCAGCAAATTAGACATTTCTACTGAAGCCTGGCTGAGTGGCATTACTTTTGAATGTGTGGTGTACCATCAGAATCTACCGACTCCGCTGAGAGACTCCATTCACAAGGAGAAAGGTGAGCGGTGAGATAAAAACACAAAGCATCCCATGTGTAATCCAGATCCAGTTACATCAAAGGCAGGCTTTGATTGGGAATGAACAAACACCAATGGGAGCATTAATGATGCATCTGAAGGCAGGATAGCTAAGTAGCTGATTAAGAAAAATATTGTACCAAAGGATATTGTATTCTGATTAAGTCAGATAAGGTGGGAAGAAGCCTTGGTTGTGACGTCACCATCAGCAATGGCAATTAGACAGAATGCCCTTGTTGTGGACTGGAAACATGGAGACAACTTTCACATTAAACTTTCCTTTTTTAACTGAACAGTATGTGTACCATACTGCTCCTTTAAAACACGAAAGTGAATAAATCCTAAATTAAACATGGCGTATTTTAATATTTAGTGAAATTGTGATATTAGTTCAGGATTTTTTTGGTTGATTTATATCTGTGTCCAATATTCTACAGTGATTAATCCGCTGGAGCCATCAGTGTCGGTCCTCCTGCCACCAACAGAAGAAATCTACGCTCAGAGGTTTCTCTCCCTCACCTGTTTCGTGAGAGGTTTCTCCCCCCGAGAGATCTTCGTCACGTGGACAAACAATGACAAGCCGGTGAATCCTAGTAACGACAAGAACACCAAGGTGATGGCGGAGAGTGACAACACCTCCTTCTTCATCTACAGCCTGTTATCCATTACAGCGGAGGAGTGGGCCAGCGGTGCTTCTTACTCCTGTGTGGTGGGACATGAAGCGATTCCATTGAAGATCATCAACAGAACAGTCGATAAATCCAGCGGTAAACCGAGTTTTGTAAACATTTCACTTGCACTGATGGACACTGTTAATTCATGTCAATAAAAATCTCAAAGTTGCATTTAATAATTCAACAGAAGTAATGAAGTGTTTTTTTTTTCCCTCTAGCTGTGAGTTAAATACTGAATTAGTTGTTTCCCACTCTGACTTACATTCCATCTGTGTAGTTAAAGTGGATTATTAACAGGTCTAGGACGAGTGTCTTGTGCAGTTAATGCTCTCTGCTCAGATACATCCTGGGTCAGACATAGAGTAAAGCTCACTCATTGCAGGATTCCGCCAAGTACCCTATCCATCCGAAATCCCTCTGTGACAAAATCTGACAATGTCCATTTTATGTCAAGGGTAGGGCACGAGTTTTGAACTTGGTGTTTTTGATTCCCCCGATTGGATATTCTAACAAAATTCATGTCAGTTTTAAACTGCCAAATTGCACCAATTGGAAATGTAAATTTAAGACAATTTAAAATTAAATTTGATTGGGACATACCAATCGTAAATAGTGCAGAACAGTTTGAATGTAACCTTTGTTTCTGGGGAACTGCCAGGGATCTTGCGCCAGCGCATGAGTTGACAGAATGTATCTTCACTTTCACACCAAAGAGAATCAACAGATAAGTTGTTGTGGAGCAGAGGGGTGGGGAACGACGAATGTTCTGTCCTCTTGCTCCGTGTGCAGAGTTTTCATGGTAGATGTCCTCTGTAATGTAACCCAGTTACTAACAGGAACAGTCAGCTTCTTGCTTACTGTCCAAAGATTTAACATTTCCATGCAAAACAATACCTTTGAAGCATGTTAGACACGCTTGGCTCTGTTAACAAATGATTAACATTGATTCCCATAATCCAAAACTGGTGTTTACATCGTCCCAGTTTGAATTCCATAGTTTTGTCTCAGTATTCTGGAGCACATGGGAACAATTCTGGTATTCGAATACCTGATATCATTTTGTTTCACATACAGAACACAAGTAGACATTTTCTAATAAACATATTCAGAAATGTTATCTCTGGGGCAGTGGGGATTTGAACTCGCGCTTTGTCTCTCAGAGACAGAAGTTCTATCACTGCAACAGAAGAGTTGCTCATAAAACACTTATCTCTCCACGACGATCGGAAATGTTTCCTACAACACCAAGGTCAAATCTAATTATGGGCAATGCATTAAAATTAGAACAATAAATTAGAATAATAAAAATTGCAGTCTGGTATAAGAACAGATACGGAGAGATGATCGCAAATTCACACGTAATTACACATATACGGGCTCTCACTTAAAGACACATATTTATGTACACACTCAAGTGTGCATATAGATAAGATGTCACACACGCATACTCGCACAGAGCCACACATGCAAGTGGTACTTGAACACTCACCTAAGCTCATACAAAAACTCACATACACCGAAGGAAAATCATTTGCACAAATGAACAGGAGTACTTACACATAACCATGAGAAACATCGACACACGGTAACACACAAATGGGCATGAATACATATACATTCATACAGCACAATGCGTACAGATACACACATGAACACACAGATACAAATTCCGAAAAATGTCCTCCCACATGTCAACTCACACAGGCACGTACGTGCACAGAGATAAACATTAATATCATTATTTTCCCATTTTCAGAATCACAAACATACGATGACAGAAGCAGCTTAATTAGTTATTTTTAAACCACATTGATCAGCATGTATACAATATCACACGCACACACAAATTCAGAGTCTCACATGCAGACACACAAGTGCAAAGATGAACAAATAGAGGGGCGTTTATGAGATGAGGATAATGGGCACAAGGATCAGCAAGCATCCACAAACAATAGCACAAACAAGTTTATCAGGAGATGGTTTGGGAAAGATTGCCACACAAGCAATCATCATCATATAAATATAAACATCCAAAAAAGCATAACATTGCATGCTAACAGTTATTAAGCATAAACATGAAAATAACCTAGTTTAGGTAGGATCTGAAACAGACACATAAGCACACATTTTAGATAGCACTAATGAAAAGTGAACACTCACAAAGACATTACAAGATAAGCATAGGCAGCAAGGAAGTGGCATATTAGCATGATGATGCTTACACAATATGAAAAGACAAACAATTAGGTTCACAAACACATGAGCACACCAGCAGTAAAGGAACAAGAATGTGTGTATTCATTCACAGACTCCAACTTGGGCAAGAGTGAAGTAAGAGACTCTCATAACCACATACACAAACATTAAAGGAAAACCAAACACATCAAGCAGTAGATCAAATAAATTAAGGGACACACGTACAAAAACTTATTCCTAAATATACAGATCCTACAAACTAAAATATGAAGCAATGTCCTGACTGTGATGTCACTTATATTCATGATTTGCCAAGCAATTGGTCACCAATACAAAAGATGAGAATCACATTTGAACTTTTATTCAGTGATGGTCACAATTTTCAACTAAAGTGCTGTCACAGCCTATATTTAAAATATAATGATATAATTAAAATCATCATTCGTAATAAGCATTCCTCAAATAATAATATCCTAAAATAATAGATGAAAAGAAAAATAATTTAAAACGTTCTGACATGGACAATGAAGAAAGAACATGTGCAGTTAGTATTTGTAATTTCTTGCTGAGAGTCAATAACGTACTAATAGATACAGATAAGAGTCACACTTGAGAAATACCTGACTGCTTTATGAAGATGTAATGGTCTCCAATTACATGACTTGGATGCAGATAGATCGATCTGGATCAATAAACAATCTAAATGCGTTCTCTCAGCTTTATATTCATAGATTCAATAGATCGCACTTGGATTGTAGACTATGAGGATGATAACAGCAACATCTGGACAACTGCTTCCACGTTCATCACCTTGTTCTTCCTGAGTATTTTCTACAGCGCTGCCGTCACTCTGGTGAAGGTGAGAATAATCACATCTTTCTCACGCCAAGCAGCCCAATATGTTTGGTGAAATAGTGTGCCATTGAATAAACATTATATCTGAAAGTCCCTGATCATAAATATCTGCGTCATTGCTTTCTCTCTCTTTTCCAGGTTAAGTGAATGAGTTGTGGACCCCTTTGATTTTCCTGATCTGCTTCTCAAGGTCTCTGAATTCCCAATCTCCAATCTGTCCTGTTGCTGACTCTAACAGTGAGATAACTTCAGTTTATTAGCGTGTAACTGAGACAATTATTGATGGATTTTCCTTTTTACTTTGATATCTTTGAGATGGTTGTGGTTGGAAGAATTTGTAGCTTCCCAGTTGTTTGAAGCCCATTTGTTTTGTTTTTATTTGTTCCTTACTCAGAATGGTTGCCTATCCTTTCTGATGAGCCTTTGTATTCCCTTTCTTGTGACTGTTACTGATGTACAGAAAATTCCCAGCTCACAGCGCACGTGTTCTCGTCTCAATGTGGCATCCAGCCATTATAGTCACTTCTGTTAGCTTTTACATCAATGTTTTGGATAAAAATGCTTTCTGAAATGGTGAATAAATCTCGAATGAATATGCACTAACCTTGAGTTTGCTTAATTCTTTCTTCAAGGCCAGTCAATAATAATACATTTTCCCACATTCTACTCCTTTCCTAGCCAAATACGTTCACTTGTTCTGTTTGGTTGTGTTCCATCCAGTCATTTAGTTTAATCCTGCGCTACCATGCAGCCCACTAATGTAAATACATCTTTCACACGATATGCCTGATGAAACACTCCAGAGGCAGAATGATTAGAGATCATTTCCGCTTATGCACCAAGGGTCACGGCCTCGGGTCACCTAATGATAATTTTATAGCCTCCATCAGAAGCCGAGAAAAGGCAGACAACGGAGTTTGAAAGTTTACTCTACACTGTCTTAAGTAAAAGTACTCCCAATGTCAGGGCAGCCTGGGTTAGTAATGCAGAAATCGCCACCTAAAGTGCCCAACGAAACATTCATCAGCCAAAAATGTCAACGTTCAGTTAGGTATTCAGACACAACACATGCACAATCCAAGGGCGGATTCTCAGAACTGGAGTTTTTCTCACACATAAATCTCATGGAGCACAATTCCTGAGATCTATTTGACACACCACACCTGTCAAATCCCAGGGAATGAGATTGAGATCTGTCTGATACAGGGATATTACTGAACAGCAAACCTCAAAAATAATAAATCAGAGGTCGCTGTTATCAGGCAAGGCACAGCTCATGAGTACTTGAAATATTCAGCCATTGAGATCCATATGACGCAAGACGGAATTGAGAACCAATCATAGCAACTGTTCACAAAGTCTGGAAACTATCAGCAGAGGAGCACATTCTCAATTTCTCAGAGTTGGTGAGGTGTATCATCCCGGGAATAGTGTTGTGAATAAGTCACGCACCCAATCTCATACCTTTGCATTTCTTTTCAAAAACGTGGCAGCTGAAGCTAGATGCAACATTCCAGGTGAGACATGAGACTGTTTTGTTTCAGTTTAACATAATTGCTTTGTGTTTGTTCTCTACAGCGTAGGGTGATGAAGTCGCGTTTATTTGCTCTTCTGTCCATGTGTCATGGTACATTTCCTGATTTGTGCACATACACACGGGGGACCCTTTGCTCCTGCACCCCTTTGGGTTTACACCCTCACTATTGTTTGTTCTCCTGAGTTCATCACAAATTAAAGAAGCACGTCACACCTCCCTGAGACTGAGATCTATCTGGCACACCGATATTAATGAATAACAATCCTCAACAATTATAAATCACAGGATGATTTCGATCAGGGAAGGCAGAGATTAGAAGTTCTGGAAATCCTGCTGCTTTCCATGTCCTTTCCCACAAGCCGTCTGTCAAGCTTTGAAGCTCTTAGCTGTTCTTCCAATATCCTAACATTTTATTTTAAATTGCTATTAATATTTTTCTGTAATTTTGCATTATAGGCCAAAGCACAGGTTGAACCAACAAGTACTCCAAACACTGAACTCTGAGAACGTACACGATAAGGCAATCTACATTCTGAAACGTCAAACACCCGTTAACAAATGGTTAACAAGTACAAAACAGCGGGTGAGATTAACTTGAACTCATCAAAATAAAAGGAAAGTACTCTGGAGGTAGAGCGGTGTAGGCCAGACCTGGGCAGACAGAATGGAGTTCATTTTTCAAAATACTTGTTTCTATCCAGAATGTTCCTTCCACACAATGTAACCTTTTATTTCCCATCACCCAAGTCACCTATAGTATCTTTATTTTCAGCTACTAACCATCACCAGTAAGTTGAATAATTTATGTTCAAAGCCCCTTCCATCATCAAAGGTACGGCAGAAGTAGGAAGAGCTAGAAGGAGATTGGAGTCAATTTTTCTTGTGGTGAAACATTACTGCTGTTCTAACACAAGATATTTCTAAGGGATGGTCTAGTGAAGCTATGTGGATGGAACTCAGAAATAAGAAAAGCATGATTACTTTGATGCGATTATAATAGTCCCCCCAGTAGTCAGAGTGAAATTGAGTAGCAAATACGTCGAAAGATCTTATTGATGCGTAAGAATAATAGGATTGTAATTATAGCAAATTTTAACCTTCCAAACATAAAGTGGTACAGCCATGGTCTTAAGAGCTTGGATGGTGTGGAATTTGGGAAGTGCTAAAGTCAATTTTCTTCATTAATATGCAGATGTAACTATCACAGAAGGAGCAAACCTGACCGACTCTTGTGTTATAAGCCAGGGCAAGTGACCGAATGGTTAGTAGGGGAGCTTTTTGGGGCCGGGGTCATAATTCGATTAGTTGTAAAATATTTATGGAATTGATTGGCATTATATATAAGTTAAAGTTTTTAATTGGACGAGGGCAAATTTTGATAGTAATAGACAAAAACTTTCAAGGGTTGATTGCAGTAGACTGTTTGCAGCTCAAGGGACGGCCGGTAAGAGAGAAGCTTTCAGAAGTGAGATAACGAGAATTCGGAGGCGTGATGTTCCTGTTAGTGTGAAGATAAGGCAGGTAAGAGGAGGGAAACTGGAGGAATAAAGATATTGAGGCTTTGGTTCAGATTAACAATGAATCATATATTAGATATAGAGAAATGAGATCAAGTGAATCTCGAAGAGTACAAGAGGTGCAGGGACAATCTAAAGAGGGAAATGAGGATGGCAAGAAAGGAAAATGAGATAGCCTTGGGAGATAATGTTAAAGATAATCCAAAGAGATTCGACATTAAGAGCAAAGAGGTAGATCATAGAGTCATAGAGATGTACAACTAAAAAACAGATCTGTCATTCTCACTTGCCCATGCTGACCAGATATCCTAAACTAATCTAGTCCCATTTGCCAGTAGTTGGCCCATATCCCTCGAAACCCTTCCTATTCGTATACACACTCAGATGCCTTTTAAATGTTGAAATTGCACCAGCCTCCACTGCCTCCTGTGGCAGTTCATTCCATACACACCATCCCCTGCATGAAAAAGTTACTCCTTAGGTACTTTCAACTTTTTCCCCTCTCACTCTAAACCTATACTCACGAGTATAGGTTTAGATGAGACTCCACCCACCCCAGGGAAAAAGACCTTGTCTATTCACTGTATCCATGCCTCTGATGATTTTATAAACCTTTATAAAGTCACCCCTCAGCCTCCAACGCTCCAGGGAAATCAGCCCCAGCTTATTCAGCCTCTCCCTATATAACTCTACATGGCTGTGAATATATATAAGCCGAGAGGGATGTCTTCATAAATCATGTTACATTTTATATAAACGCTGTTTTTTTATTATCATTTAGTTTAAAATGGAGGATGGATGCCTTTTTAATTTCATACCAGTAGCACAGAAAGGCCTGGGGAAATAAACTGCAGCAAAAAAGAAATGGACAAAAGTGATTGCACTACGGATAATCTCACCATCTCATTCGTGTAAAAAATAATTCCCTGTTTTGACCTGGAAGTTAATAGTGTCTATTAATTAGTCCTGTGTGTGTAATAATTTTCATCTATCTGTCATTCTACATTTAGTTGTTATAGTTACCGTGTGGTTTTACTGCACCTCTCTAAAAATACAAAACAAAATAAAGTAAAACTGCAAATTAATATTGTATCTAATTACGAGAATAAAATAGCAATTCAATGACACCAAATTGGAAAGGAATGTTGAAATGTAGCCAATTCTGAGGACGACAAGAAGTTGCAAGAGATCATTAATTAATTTACGGTATGTTCAAATAATTAGCAAATGAAGATCCACACAGATAAACGTAAGGTGTTACATCTTGGTCGGAATAATGTACAGGTCATTTATTCAAAGATTCACGTCTAAGTGAGGGAGACAAACAAAGGGATTTCAGACAATGACATCAGTCACGAACAATTTCACCACAGGTTCGAAAGGCCATAAAAATGCAAACAAGGCTCTAAGCTATATCTCTAAAGGGATAGATTTGAAAGTAGGGTCACTTTAGAAATTTGGTTGACTATAATTAAGAGTATTGCCTGCACTTCGAGTTGACATATTATAGAATGTATGAGAGAGAGTGAAGAAAAGATTTATAAGAATGATACACAAGTTTCTGGCTGTGTATATCAAGGAAGAATTGTTGCGCTGTTCACTTCTCTCTTGAAAAGAAGCATGACAGTTCTAAAATTATGAAACGTTTAGAAAAGAGAAGGTACAGAGAAAACATTTCACTACGGGGTAGAACATAACTAGAGGCTGTCAATACAAAACGGTACCTCAAGAAATCCAAAAGGGAATTCAGAAGAAACCTCTTCACTGAAAGAATGATGAGAACGGGGAATATGTGACCAGTCGGAATAGTTGAAATCAATAGTTTCGATGTAGTTCAAGGAAACGAGGCGAACACATGGGAGGGATGGGAATAGAGAATTACAATGGGCGATTTAGATGAGGAAAGATGTGAAATACCTTGTGTGGAACATAAGCACTGGCATGAACTGATTGTGCCAAATGGTCTGGTTTTCCACGGTAATCATATGTAGAAAATCACCATTGTATGAAACAGAAAGTGTATTAAGAACATCGAGAAGAATTATAAAGTTTCTCACAAAAATGTCTCAAGTATTCAGCACTGAATGTAAATGATTTTATCACATGGCCACACTTCACTTTTTGCTTGATAACACTGAAAAAGCAGTAATCTCAGTAATCTTACTAGGAGTAGGAGTAACCCAGTGTCCGTGCACCAATTGGGGGATCTTAATGATTTATTAATGGTCTCAGTCGGACCTGCCAACCTGGTCCTGGGAATGTTGTGAACACTCTAACCCTCACGGCTTCTTTCACTCACTTACTCTGATTTCCAGTTCCCGTAATGATCGCCACCATGGACAGGAGACTGTTCCAGTATGCAGATGGGATACCCTGTTGTGAGCCATAAGGTACTTCATTAGGAGGGACATCCTGCAGGCGTGTCTCTAGGATGCAGGGGGAGGTCTCCCACACAATGGGGGACCTACCTGCTGCTAATAAACTGCCAGCATTGGCGGGAACAGACTCTACATTGACCACCTGTGTCGCCATCGTTTCCCTAATTTGGGATCAATAAAATACTACGGAGGTGGAAATATGAGAGCCACTGAAACTCCTTCCTTCCCTTATTATTACCCACCTAATGACCTTGCAGCCTGTCCCTAGAGGGTTGATAGAACCCAGTCCCATTCCAATATTCAAGAACATGAAGAGCTGGCAAACTGGTCAAAATTGATAAACCTTAACACAAACAGTCTTGGCCTAACTGTTAAATTCCAAAGTGTAACTTGAGACGATTTCAATAAAATGGCAGAATTACAGAAACAACCACTTCCATCCATCAGAAACAAATTTCTATGATTGGAAATGGGTGGTCCGCTATTTGGAATGGAGCAGTGCATTTGAAAAGTTAATGAGGAGCAGCAATGTTATATGATGGATGTGTGCACAGTTTTAAGCTGTTTGCTGATTCAGTTTTGCTAAAGCTTTGGCAGATACATTTTAATGAGCATCAATTAAATATTCCAAAGTGGACATTAAATACTCACATTTATGAGATGCTTTAACATAGAACAGAGAAAGGTACATCATAGAACAGGCCGTTTGGCCCACGACAGTGGGCCGAGGTTTAATCCTAATGTAAAATATAATAACAATCTGCACATCCCTCAACTCACTGCTAAACATGTGCATGTCCAGCAGTCGCTTAAACGTCCCTTATGACTCTGCTTCCACCACCACCACTGGCAATGCATTCCCTGCATTCACAACTCTCTACGTAAAGAACCTACCTCTGACGTCTCCTCTATACCTTTCTACTAATATCTTAAAAATAAGACCCCTTGTACCAGTCAATCCCGCCCTGGGGAAAAGTGTCTAGCTATTGACTTTATCTATTCCTCTCATTATCTTGTATACCTCAATCAGGTCTCCTCTCTTCCTCCTTCTCTCCAGAGAGAAATGTCTGAGCTTATTCAACCTTTCTTCATAAGGCAAGCCCTCCAGTCCAGGCAGCATCCTGGGAAGCCTCCTTTGCATGCTCTCCAAAGGCTCTACATCTTTCTTATAGTTGGGCGACCAGAACTGGACACAATATTCCAAGTGTGGTCTCACCAGGTACTTGTAGAGATGTCGCAAAACCTCGCGGCTCTCAAACTCGATTCCCCTGTTAATGAAAGTCAAAACACCAAATGCATTCTTAACAACCCTATCCATTTGGGTGGTAACTTTGAGGGATCTATGTACTGCATACCCAGATCCCTCTGTTCCTCCACACTGCCAAGAATCCTGTCTTTAACCCTATTTTTATTCGAGTTCGACCTTCCAAACTGGGAAAGGATGCACCAAATGCCAAACAGGAGAAGTTTATTGGCATGTATCAGAAGAGTTAGGACCAAGACCAAAAACATGAAACCGGCTTTTAAGCAAGCTTTCAAAGAGAGAATGAGTACCAGAGGGCATCTGAGGAAGTTTATCAGTAAAGTACAACTAATTAAGGGGGCTTGGCCATGTTCATGGACAAAAAGATATAAAGCAATCAGAGAACCAAAGAACAGATTGTGTATATAAGGGGTACAATAGACAGCGTGGATCAAGGCTTTGAAGAATTTAGAGATAGACGTAAGTTTAAAATCAATACATTAGATGATAATAAGCCAGTTAAGATCTCAGTCTGTTCTCTATAAGCACAAGTTTAAGTTTACCAGTCTTGTCCAGGCCAGCAGTAAATGGGATTTTTATTTGCACTGTGCACATCTCCTGATTTCACAAGATATCTTAGTTTTGTAAATGCAATAGAATGCATTTTGCATCGTTTCAGCAATTCATTAAATAGAAATTGACCAAAGTAAACAACTTTCCAAAGCTGTCTTTCAACAGCCAAACTGATACAATATTCAAAGAGGATCTGCATGAACAAAGTGGGCTTGTCAGGGGGTTAAATCATTTCAAATTCGAGAACTAGATTCCATTTTAATCATATCAGCTGGATGTTGGATACTCCATTAACAAAAAGTTCCCAAATTCAAACGGTTGTTTGCAAATACAGAAATATTTTGACATAAAGGGAAACAACATTTTATACTGAACAAGAAAAGAGTTCTGATGCTTTGGAAAGTGCACAATGATTGATCGAGATGTTCCTAATAGAGAAATGGATTGGTCAGATGGTGATGGACAGTTGACAACCGAACTTTGTTATGTTTTCAATTGGCAGGTTGCCAAAGTGGTCAAGGTATTGTCATGCCAAATGAGGCAGAGAATGGCCATCACCAATTTAGTCGAATCACAACAAGCATTGGCAGTTAACTGCCAACCATCACCTGGTCCACTCTCCACACCTTTACCAATCAGCACTCATTACCCAGATAGATTAAATGCTTTCTCCCTTTCCATTGGAATTCTTGAGAGTGTCCTGATAAGTACAATATTAAAGACTAAAATAAAATAACTTTATTTTCATCAATGCTCAAATGTCCATGTTGTATAAGCTGGCAGAGGTGACACTTAACGATAATGTATCAGGCCTACAATGAACTGGTAAAGTTCTGCACTGGTCTCAGAGGAAAACCAGCAACAATGTCCTTGTGGAGACATTACTTTGCCTTTGATCCAAGACAACAACAATTTCAAAGCCATTGAGGAACAGAAATAAATAGAAACAAACCACATGCACATACACACAGCACACTGTTATTTAAAGTAATAGAGAGAAATTCTGCACGAACAGAAAAACTAATTGTCATTCTGAATGCTGAATGTGGCACCAAAAGCACCTTTGTGATAATGCCAGTTTGAAAATCTAGCCAATATTGGTTTGCAGCAGTTGAAGAATTAGTCATTCTATTATGAACCCTGGCTAGTTCCGACACCAGTATTTGACCATAGATTAAGATTGTTTTTAAAGGCAGATATCAACATGAAGTTGCACAGTGGCAGGAGCACGGCTATCCTATGGACAGCACTAAAGAGATTTCACACCCATTGGCCCTTTAATAAAGAAATGGAGCAAACCTCAGACATAGGGAAATATAAATAAAGGAATCTCTATCAAGATTTCATCCAATTTGATAGTAACTGATACCTGATCACCAAATTCAGCTGCCACTTGAAAGGATGAAAGATGCCCCATGAGGAGAACTCCAAATTTCACTTGATTCTGTGTCACATTATCGCAAGAGAGTTTTGTAGTTGTCTTCTAGCAGATATAATTTTTTTCCACAAACCACAGAGATCAGAACCGAATGGTACAGAACCCCATCATAATTCATCTTGAGAAACTGTGTCAGTGGGTGTTTGGGTTTGCAGTGCCTCTGTATTCTGAGCTTCGGCCTCAACCTCTCGCTGATCCCTAGTTTTCTTGATAAGTTGCAGTTCCAGTCAGTTTCTATTTCATCATTATCCCAGATTATAGAGGTTTCAGTATCAGTGAGTTCACCAGTATAGCGCATTGGTTAAATCAGCAGTGGCTCCACTGAAAAGGCTTTTAAATCTCGAGGTTCATAGAACAGCACATAGTTATCCATGTTAAAAGATGTAATAACAATTAACAACATTATATTTGATCTGCTATATTTCCCATTACTGACTGCAATGAATCTATCTCATGGGATACAGAAACTCACCAATGTGAGTAAAAACCTCTTAAACTTTGGGCAAAGCCCAGGCTATTGACTTAAGAGAATAAACTCCATACAATAATGCAACAAAGAAAAGCAGATTGAAGTCAAATGATGGAAAGGTTTGATAGAGAGCAAAATCCTCTCTACCCTAGCAGAGTAGAAAAGTTGTGCATTTATATAACATCTTAATGCCACCTCAGAGTATCCTAAACATCTCTTTCCAGATCTCTGAAACAAGTGCAGAAGCCCTGGGGCCACTGTCAACTACATACTATCAAACCCAGGGAATCATAGACGGAAATATCAGCATGTGCCCATGTAACAGTTTAAAATGTGTTTAATACCTCAGCTCGAGTAACTAACAAAATTGTTTCGCGGTATGAACAGGAAATGAGAATATGTCACTTGGCGCTTCAAGCCTGTTCCACCATTCAATAAGATCCTGACTGACCCGATATTAACAAGCTTATAAAACATTCCGCTGACAATATCCCACTTTAGCTTCTCTCATTCTATCATTTTAGTATATTCCACTACACATCTATTCTAATCTGAAGAATAATTTTCCTGCTGTTAGTCACTGTTCCACACTGTATTCCTTTCCTCATTCTCGAATTTAAAGAGCTTGCAATGCTTTTCCTCAGCCTGTTCTTTAGACAAGATAAAATAGATTGCAAGAGACTCCACTTGCTTGTACTTGACACAATGAGAAACTATTGAAATATTTCAATACACTCCTTTGGTGAAAAATATAATTTGTTTTAATCCTTTAAAACTGGTTCAGTTCGTTTTATATTTGCATTGAATGGTATTTCAGTTTGATCCAAATGTTAGTATAAAATGAAATATTACAGCACTGAGCTTTGTCTCATTCTCCTTTGGTGGAAGATGGAAAGGAGTGCTTTCTTACAACAGAGGGTCAAGAAGAGTGAAAAATGAACGGCCAAGTTGAGTAATAAAACATGCAGGTTCTGACAAAGCCAATTTTCAATCAGAGATGTTCTGTACAACAACCGAAGTACTTTTGATCATGTAGTCACATGTCAGAAATTTAATATCTAATTTGTGTACCGTGAGAAAAGCAGGAAAGAGATGATGACCAGATCATCTGTTCATCGGGATTGAGCGCTAAGTATTGGCTGGGACACCAGATATAATCTCACTTTAATTTAAAATAATAAGGGTCCCTTTAGAGGGCAGAGTGGCTTTGGTTTAATGCCTCATACACGTCTTATGTGCAGGATTATCTCAGGATTGCACTGCCGTGGCAGTATCAATTAGTGTATTCTAACCCGGAGGGTAGATCTTGAACCCTCCGACTCAAAGATCAGCATTATACTCAGTGGCACCTGAGCAACACACAATGCTCTGATAAGTGGCTTATTATTTACATCCCCAGTGATTAATGAAGCAATTAAGGGCAATTGCATCAATTCTGTATGAGATGCAAAACAGACCTCTGATGATAGAATGATAGTCTCCCTATCATTAGTCAGTAGGCTTAAGTTCCTAAATTAGATTTAGTAGACTTGGATTCCTGTCCCACCTACTCCAGAGGTGAACATTTTAATTTTTTTAAAAAAGGAAAACCTCTCAACCAATGGGCTGTTGTCATTTGGAAAGTGCAATATGTGTAATTAGGAATCAGCACTTTGGGTCACCTTTGCTGATTCCCTGTGTATTATACGGGAGTCAGTAATTTCTATCAGCGTCCACCGTTAAAGCTACAAAATGTTCTGTAATATCTCTCCTCAGTAGGTCATTCTCCCCTTTTGATTATGGGCAGTGAGCACTCAGTCCTATCTCTTTTTTAGCAACAAATGGCTACCCTGCTTCCAGCTTGCCATCAGCAAGAGGTTAACTTGCACTGTCAAAGTGTGGCAATACACAGAACAACCCTCCCATACATGACCCAGGCGAAGATCACAAGATGCAGCACAAGCCAGTGTTTATGTCCAGAATTAGATAACCAGGAAGGATGTTCTCCACGACTGGGGAGTCCCGAACCAGGGCTCACCGTCTAAGGATACTGGCTCGGGCATTTTGGACTGAGATGAGGAAACTTTTCTTCACCCTGACAGTGGTGACTCTTTGGAATTCACTGTCATAGAAATTGATTGAGTCCAAAACATAATAGATTTTTTTTCGGACTAAAGGGATCAAAGAATGATGGAACAGAGTACTGAGTTGGATAATCAGCCATCATCATTTTGAACAGCAGCGCATGCTTAAGGTGCTGAATGGCTTCCTGCTCCACCTATTTCTGTGACCATTCTGTGACTTGAAGAGATGTATTTTGTTCAAAAGCTAATCAAAATGATTGTGAATTAGACATTCCTCAAATTAACTTGAACAATGAGGAAGTTCTGGAAAACTGGGACAAACTGCTGAGTTACTTCCAGATGAAAATCGAAATGATCTGAAAGAGTTGGTATAATCACATGGGGAGTTATATGGGAATAACCTGGGAATTACCAATCTCACTACACATAATATTGATTGAGGAAATGCTGTTCCAATCAAGCAACATCCGACAGACTTAAACTTTGAAGGTTGGTACAGGTTCAGAAAGAGACTGAACACATGCTGAAGCATAACATGGAAGTACATTGGATCAAACTTACGTTTTGACTGTCACTTTCTTTTCTCGTGAACTTAAATTGTCAACTTCCTCAGAGTTTGGACAGAGTTTGGACTCCATGTTTGTTTCTCAGCTACAATTGAACATAAGGGCAAATTAAGACACTTCAAGCAAGCACTTTCAACTACAATTAAAAAGGCAGCTTGATTATAGCATTTGGGGCAAATGGGATCGAATGTTATGTGGAGAAAGCATGATTAGACTATTGAGTTGGACAATCAGCCATGATCGTGATGAATGGCAGAGCAAGTTCGAAAGATTGCATGGCTTCCTCCTGCTCCTATTTTCTACATTTCTAAACCGGCTTAAATACCCAAGAAAACTGAAGATTCAGAATTATAAGCCGTCATCAGATGATTTAGGTAAACAGTTTACACATTAGATTTTCTAGTCAGCATATAAAGTTAGTCCATATGATTTCCCAGTATTGTTGCTTGAGGCTGAGATTACAGTTCATTAGAAGCTTTCCGTGGAGAAAGTGAGGTCTGCAGATGCTGGAGATCAAAGTTGAAACTTCATTGCTGGAACAGCACAGCAGGTCAGGCAGCATCCAGGGAACAGGAGATTCGACGTTTCGGGCACAGGCCCTTCTTCAGGAATGAGCAGAGAGTGTTCAGCAGGAGAAGATAAAAGGTAGGGAGGAGGGACTTGGAGGAGGGGCGTTGGAAATGTGATAGGTGGAAAGAGGTCAAGGTGAGGGTGATAGGTCGGAGTAGGATGGAGGCGGAGAGGTCAAGAAGAAGACTGCAGGTCAGGAAGGCGGTGCCGGGCTGGAGGGATTCGGCTGAGACAAGGTGGGGGGAGGGGGGATGAAGAAACTGGTGAAGTCCAAGTTCATCCCCTGTGGTTGGAGTGTTCCCAGTCGGAAGATAAGACGCTCCTCCTCCGACCGTCGCGTTGTTGTGGTTTGGCGGTGGATGAGTCCAATGACCTGCATATCCTCGGTGGAGTGGGAGGGGGAGTTGAAATGCTGTGCTACAGGGTGGTTGGGTTGGTTCGTTCGGGTGGCCCAGAGGTGCTCCCTGAATCGCTCCGCAAGTAGGCGGCCTGTCTCCCCAAGATAGAGGAGGCCACACCGGCTGCAGCGGATGCAGTAGATGATGTGGGTGGAGGTGCAGGTGAATCTGTGGCGGATATGGAAGTTTCCTTTGGGGCCTTGGAGAGAAGTGAGGGGGGAGGGGTGGGCGCAAGTGTTGCACCTCCTGCGGTTGCAAGGGAAGGTGCCGGGAGTGGAGGTTGGGTCGGTGGGGGGTGTGGATCTGACAAGGGAGTCGCGGAGGGAGTGGTCTCTATGGAAAGCTGATAGGGGAGGGGAGGGAAATATATCCTTGGGGGTCTGTTTGGAGGTGGCGGAAGTGACGGCAGATGATGCGCTGTACATGGAGATTGGTGGGGTGGTAGGTGAGGACCAGTGGGGTTCTGTCCTGGTGGCGGTTGGAGGGCCGGGGCTCAAGGGCGGAGGAGCGGGAAGTGGAGGAGATGCAGTGGAGGGCACCGTCGACCACGTCGGGGGGGAAATTGCGGTCCTTGAAGAAGGAGGCCATCTGTGTTGTACGTAATTTGAACTGGTCCTCCTGGGAGCAGATGCGGCGGAGACGAAGGAATTGGGAGAATGGGATGGCGTTTTTTACAGGGGGCAGGATGGGAGGAGGTGTAGTCCAGGTAGCTGTGGGAGTCGGTTAGTTTGTAGTAGATGACTGTGTTGATTCGGTCGCCTGAGATAGAAACAGAAAGGTCGAGGAAGGGGAGGGAGGAGTCCGAGACTGTCCAGGTGAATTTGAGGTCGGGGTGGAAGGTGTTAGTGTAGTGGATGAACTGTTCAACCTCCTCGTGGGAGCACGAGGTAGCGCCGATACAGTCATCAATGTAGCGAAGGAAAACCCACCACTAAGATGAATCTGGTTGCTGGATTTATCCAGACAATTTTGAACAAAAACATGTTAAATGTTGTGATTCTCCAGTCTCTGATTCCATGCCTCTATTTGAACAGGATTAGGTTGTTGTGGACATTACTACTGCAGCTTCAATGCTCCTCTTCTCTGTGTCCTCAGGTGTCTCCAATTCAGTTGATGTCAGTTACCAACACTCAATGACAATCAGCCTTTCCAAGTGAAGCAAAAATAGCTGGAGATGCTCACGTGTCACATGACTCAAAAACATTAACTCTGCTTTCCCGCCACAGATGCTGCCAAACCTGCTGAGATTCTCCAGCAGTTTCATTTTTGTTTCAGATTTCCAGCATCTACAATCTTGATTTATTTTAGCCTTTCTAAAATTCTGTCAAACTTCATCTCATCCAAGTCTCAACTACTTTTTTTCACCATGAACTGGGCATGAACTTCCTCTTCATAATACCACAGCCAGGCCCCTGCACCTGTGAATTTTAAACAGGGGATTCATGATAATTGTCCCCAATCATTCTTTTGCCACCCTTTCACTGTTTGTGACTAATGATGACTTTTAGAGTCCGTTTTAAAGTTAGCTGTCAGTCTCCCTTAATCTTTATTTCCCCTCTGAACTGTCAATATTTAGTATGGTTCTCACTGGGGTTAACAATAATCCATATTCTTTGCAACATCATGCAGGGAATTAGAGTATTGTTTTTGCCACCATTTCCTGCTTGTGGAAATGTTAAGCTGTACTGTACAGCTGAAGCTGAACATTGCCCAGATTTGTGCTCAAATGTCCTTGCTCAAATGCCCTCTTGGCCCATTGAATTCAGCCCTCCTCCAACTCAGAACTTTTCTGGATTGTTCCGTGTTCATTTTATACACAAGCTAAATTCTTTCGATACAAGTATCAATGCTTCCTTAAATGATCCCAGTCTAATATTTAATGCTTTTTATACATATTGTGTGTATGCACACAAATTATGAAGTTGGCAGTGCAGATTGAAGATATCATTAGGATTCTGAACATTATAAATAGGACCGTGGCCTATTTAACTTTCCTGATATTGATTGGGAAAGCTATAGCTCAAGTTCGTTAGATGGGTCAGTGTTTGTTCAATGTGTGCAGGAGAGTTTCCTGACACAATATGTAGACAGGCCAACAAGAGGTGAGGCCATACTGGATTTGGTTCTGGGTAACGAACCAGGCCAGGTGTTAGAATTAGAGGTAGGTGAGCACTTTGGGGATAGTGACCATAATTCGGTGATTTTTACACTCGTGATGGAGAGGGATAAGTGTGTACTACAGGGCAAGAATTATAGCTGGGGTAAGGGAAATTATGATGCGGTGAGGCATGACTTAGGATGTGTGGCTTGGAAAAGTAGACTCCAAGGCAAGAGTGTAAATGATATGTGGAACTTGTTCAAGGGGCAACTATTGAGTGTCCTTGATAATTATGTACCTGTCAGGCAGGAAGGAAAGGGTCGTGCGAGGGAGCCGTGGTTTAATAAGGAATTGGAATCCCTTGTTAAATGGAAGAGGGCAGCCTATCTCAAGATGAGACGTGAAGGTTCAATTGGGGCGATTGAGAGTTATAGGGTAGCCAGGAAGGACCTGAAGAGAGAGCTAAAAGCAGCAAGGAGGGGACATGAAAGGTCCTTAGTAGATAGGATTAGGGAAAACCCTAAGGCTTTCTATAGGTATGTTAGGAATAAAAGAATGACTAGGGTAGGAATAGGTCCAGTCAAGGATAGTAGGGGGAAGTTGCGTGTGGAGGCGGAAGAGATTGGGGAGACACTGAATGAATACTTTTCTTCAGTATTCACTCAGGAACAGGGCATTGTTGTCGATGAGAATACTGAGGCACAAATAAGTAGAATGGATGGCTTTGAGGTATGTAGAGAAGAGGTGTTGGAAATCCTGGAAAAGGTGAAAATAGATAAGTCCCCTGGGCCTGATGGCATTTATCCTCGGATTCTCTGGGAAGCAAGGGAGGAGATTGCAGAGCCATTGGCCTTGATTTTTATGTCCTCTTTGTCTACAGGAGTAGTCCCAGAAGACTGGAGGATAGCAAATGTGGTTCCCTTGTTCAAAAAGGGGAGTAGGGATAGCCCTAGTAACTATAGGCCGGTGAGTCTCACTTCTGTTGTGAGCAAAGTCTTAGAGAGAATTGTAAGGGATAGGATTTATGCACATCTAGATAGGAATAATGTGATCAAGGATAGTCAGCATGGTTTTGTGAAGGGCAAGTCGTGCCTCACAAACCTTATTGAATTCTTTGAAAAGGTGACGAAGGAGGTTGATGAGGGGAAAGCGGTAGATGTGGTATATATGGATTTTAGTAAGGCGTTTGATAAGGTTCCCCATGGTAGGCTACTGCAGAAAATACGGAGATATGGCATTGAGGGTGAGTTGGAGGTTTGGATTAGGAATTGGCTGGATGGAAGAAGACAGAGGGTAGTAGTTGATGGCAAAGTTTCTTCATGGAGTGCCGTCACTAGCGGTGTTCCGCAAGGATCTGTTTTGGGACCATTGCTGTTTGTCATTTTTATAAATGACCTGGAAGAGGGGTTAGAAGGTTGGGTGAGCAAGTTTGCGGATGATACGAAAGTCGGAGGAGTTGTTGACAGTGAGGAAGCATGTGGCAGGTTACAGCAGGATATAGAGAAGCTGCAGAGCTGGGCAGAAAGGTGGCAGGTGGAATTCAATGTAGCTAAGTGCGAGGTGATTCACTTTGGGAAGAATAACAAAAAGATGGGGTACTGGGCTAATGGTCGGATACTTGGTAGTGTGGATGAGCAGAGGGATCTTGGTGTCCATGTACACAGATCTCTGAAAGTTGCCACCCAGGTAAATAGTGCGGTGAGGAAGGCATATGGCGTACTGGCTTTTATTGGTAGAGGAATTGAGTTCCGGAGTCCTGAGGTCATGATGCAGTTGTATAAGACTCTGGTACGGCCGCATCTGGAATATTGTGTGCAGTTTTGGTCGCCATACTATAGGAAGGATGTGGAGGCATTGGAACGGGTGCAGAGGAGGTTTACCAGGATGTTGCCTGGTATGGAAGGAAAATCGTATGAGGAAAGACTGAGGCACTTGGGGCTGTTTTCACTAGAGAAAAGAAGGTTTAGGGGTGACTTGATTGAGGTGTACAAGATGATTAGGGGGTTAGATAGGGTCGACAGTATGAACCTTTTCCCGCGTATTGAGTCGGGTATTACAAGGGGGCATAGCTTTAAATTAAGGGGGGGTAGATATAGGACTGATGTTAGGGGTAGGTTCTTCACTCAGCGAGTCGTTAGTTCATGGAATGCCCTGCCAGTAACAGTGGTGGACTCTCCCTCTTTATGGGCATTTAAGAGGGCATTGGATAGGTATATGGAGGATAGTGGGTTAGTGTAGTTTAGGTGGGCTTGGATCGGCGGAACATCGAGGGCCCAAGGGCCTGTACTGCGCTGTATTCTTCTATGTTCTATGTTCTATGTTCTATGTTCTATGTTCTATGTTCTATGTTCTATGTTCTAGACCGTGGCATGCAAAATAAGGAAATTACGACAAATGGTTATAAACAGTCCTGCTTTTCCCTCATGTCTAGTATTTATGCAGCACGCTTCAGGAAGGGATTTGAGATGGTGCAGAAAAGGTACACAAGAATGGTACCAGAGATGAGCAACTGGACAACTACTTGGATAGTTTGAAGAAGCTCGGGCTGCTCTTTTTGGAGAACTGAAGATAAATAAGACATTTTACAAGTGTTCAAAATCATGAGGGATTTGCATAGAGTAGGGTAAAGGGTAGGAGAATGCATCTGGATTAGTTACTCTGTGGAGGTTTGGTGTGGACTTTTTGGGCCAAGTGGCCTGTTTCCATACTGTGCAGATTATATTTTAAAAAGGCATGAGAAGAAAATGACACTGATTTAAGATGATCAGCAAAGTAAATCAATGGTGACAAGGAATACTTTAAACAAAAAACAGCATAGATCGGAAACTGGAATGTTCTGTCTAATGGTATAGTGGAGGAGGCAGCTTCAACTGAGGTCTTCAAAAGGAATCTACAATTTTCATGAGGAGAGGTTTTGCAGTATCACATAGTAAAAGGACTTGGGAGTGAACATAGGCAAGTTCCTCTTTGAGAGCTGATCAAATCATTGCGTCCGATCTGTTACCATTGATCGTTGTATAACATTGCACAAACGACCAGCTCACCAGTTATTTCCTCATGGTTTGTCATATTCTGATATAATGACTAACTTAGTCATGCCTGCAACTAAACTTACTTTGCAATTACTTCACTTGATGCAGGAGAACCTGCATTCCCATTTCCCTCACTGTCTGCACGGACAATGTTTCCAGAACTGCAGTTCATCAAAGAGCACAAATTCAGTCATTTAACATCAGTAACCTTATCCAGAATTAAGTCCAAAGCAATTTAACAAAAAAAATAATCGCAGACTTGAGATTCAATATTCCAAGCCTGATCGACTAGTTTTCTTAAGTTAGTCAATGACTGTGCAATTTTAATAAATCGCATTATTTTGCCATAGTGATAAGAAAAGAACAGAGATATCCATGCAAAGGTGTAACAGGCCTTTAGCTGATCGTTGTTCTCCTCAGAAATAGAGATTATAGACAGGAAGGGTCCTTTCAATGTAAGTGTAATGAGTTGCTGTAGTCCATTCCGTAGAGTGTAAGTGCTAGGTAGCCCAACATCGTAGCTCAGTGATGGTGAAGGGAGTGGAAATTAGGTACGTTAGTTCTTTTGCCAGGCAATCAAACTGCTCTCTCTTTGATCACATTGAACTTCTTGACTATTGTTGCAATTAAACCAATCACCAGGTGAGCAGTGAAGATTCCAATGCTCCCGATCTTAGCCTTGTAATGGTGAAGTTAATGAGGGGGTAATGACAAAGCAGTATACCTTGTATCCCAGTCATGTAATCTTGCTAATGTTATTAGTTATTGCTGCCCTCACCACCCATCCCCCTGGAGTGTATTGACAATGCTGTCCTATGATCTGGAAAATGTTGCAGGGACTTTATTTGTTTTCAAGATGCATCATGAACCATCGTGGTCGTGTTGGTATGTGGTTCTTTTGACTTCCACAGGATTTATACAGTACACCACACTGAGGGAATGCTGGGGTCGGGGTGTGGAAGAGACAGTATAGGGTGAAAAGAAGAGAAAACCATTTATTTAGTATGTCACCATTGTTTGTAGCCATTTCTGGGCTATGCAAGACCTTCATACTAAAAAACAAGCAAAATTCAACCGACCATTGAAAAACTTTGGATGTTTTATGCTGATTCAAGATTGGTCTCTCAAAATAAGCCAAGCATTTCTGAACCAGTCAAGCAGTTGTTTTCTGTGATTGTTCTCATCTGTGTTAGTGTTCACCACACTGCCATTGGATTCCTTCGTGAGGCAACCCTGACATAATCTTACAACAACTTCCAGCACTTCCATTTCACAATATTGGATCCCTAACATAGCAGATTTAAATCTGACATTATACCAGACTTACTTGCCAATCTGTTTCCTTTTGTTTCTGACAAACTTAGGTTTCCACCTAATTCACAGTGTGAGGTGTCAACATTTTCACAGCTGCAACTCATCATAAAGTACCAGTTAGATCATTTTAAATATGTGCATGATCACCAAGTTAATATTTGGCACTTCTTATCAACATCGAGAGTTTTGGCTGTGAGGGCAGGAGCTGGTGGTTGGGGAATAAAGAGGTCAAATAAAGACTTTCTGAACTGGGACAGAGGGAAAACATCCCAAATGCAAGGATTTAAGTTTAACTTCCTGATCTTAGAAAAAGAAACTCAAGCTCTTCACATTCTTTTGCTAATTTAACCCTTATAAGCACATTTGTAACTCAATGTTTGATTCAAAATCCGAATATAGTAATTTCTCATTTTTCAAATTCACTGAAGGTTCATGTCATATTAGTCAGTAGTGGCTGTATTGTTGAAAAGAAAATTTTATTCCTTTTCCTTTTCTGCTCCTTCATCCATTCGGAGTTTACTGCTACATCTGACCATAATAAACACAGAAGTAATTACAGGTCTCTGACCCAGAGCAGTGTAATGACCTCAGTATTTAGGCTTCGATTAATTGATGACATCAGTGAAACGGTGTGGATGTGATGCTGCCTGTATTGAATTCACCATGAAAGCACTTTATAAGTTTGATTCAAACAAATAACTATTACTAGGGAATGTGCCTGACTCCGTGGATACACATGGCCTCTGGTCAACTTCAGTTATAAAAAGTGCGAAGCATTCAATGGCAACATTGTATTGGAGATAGATAAGGCGAGGAGACCAGGAGCTGGTCCCAATCCAAAGCCATATTTCATCAAATGTCACCAAAGTCTGGAGGCCATGGCAATGATTTTGGAGGGAGTGTGGAATGGTTGGGTGGGGTAGTGAGGATGAGCAGGAAAGAGAAACAAAGAGAAGCGATGAGGTGGGGTGAAGGAGAGGAACCCAATTCTTCAGTATTTTCACTAAAGCTCCAATGGCCAGAAACAGAACCTTAATATTGATCAGCAAGTAATTTCCCGTCTCAGCATTTAGGGTGGTGGTACTAGTGTTTAAGACAACTCTGTCACTAATATTAAATTCCTTGCAAGCCAGTCTAGCAGCCTCGTTAACAGCAGCCTGCTGTTGTCTGAACTGGCATTGTCGCATTGCACAAAACATTTTAAAGGAATCAGTGGTTCTCCAACATTCCCTTTTCACATTGTTGTATTCCAAATGAAGCATAATTATACCACATCAAAATCAGATCAAGTCAAACTTGCTTCCTCATGGTTGCCCTCAAGTCTGGCAAACTTTGATTCCCATCGTCCTGACAATCTGGTCTGTCAAAATGAAGCACAAATTAAGCAAAAGGCTTACACCTATAAACAACTTGCAAACATTTGGAAATAAACCCTGAAGATCAAAAGGCTCTACTGAGCTGATACAACATATTTTTTTAAAAAAGAGGAATCACTCTACTCACCAGGAGTAATGCAAAAATTGGGAGGGGCTGTAGTCTGGAATGGTGGTGTTTGCTATAGCACTGGGAGACGTGGTCAAGAGGAATCTAACAAAAATTCCTGCTTTCCAGAAACTCCTGTTCACATTACATTCTGTAAAAAAAGGCCACTTTCACAAGCTTTGACTGCAATATATATTGCCTTTTTTTCAACTTGAACCATGGTCAGTTCTTTTTGAAGAGATGGGGTGAGGGGAGGTGGCCGATGAAATAGTATTGGGAAGCAGAGAGTTAGGTAGTCAATGTGTTTTCTATATGTTTAGCCCCATTGCACAGTCCAGTGCTTTGAAGTGAACAACTGAAGGCCTGAACAGTGAAGGTCTGGAAATGATTATTGAACGACTTTGTGTGAATGAATGCTCAATTATTCACTGGCTTTTAACTGGGAGGTGTTAGGATTTAGAAAATGGCAGGTCGGGATTCTGGCACCTTCTCATTGCTAAGCCATGCTGACATAGACCAGTTCTCTTTGACATCTTGACTCTCCATGATCTCTCAAACCTGCCTCCCTCATTTCCCTGATTGTCCCCACCTTTGCAGCCTCAGCAATAATCAGTATGAACAGTAGGACTCAGAAATGTGTTCATCCGTCCTCCCTCTTACTGGTGTAGCAACTCTTGAAACTAAGCTGCGCTGTCAACTGATGAGTAACCCTGGCAAGAATCTCTTCGTTTTAGATTAGAATGGTGCTGGAAAAGCACAGCAGGTCAGGCAGCATCTGAGGAGCAGGAAAATCGCCGTTTCGGGCAAAAGCCCTTCATCAATGAAGAATCTCTTCATTGGTCACTGCTGGCAATATACCATCCTTAGCATACGCCAAAACCTCCAGGTTTCAGTCCCAGCATCAGGTCTGCAGCATTCACTGCAAGCTTCACATAAAATGTTTTTTTACAAGACTAACGATAGAGCAAAGAGTACATGCCAGTCAATAATTTATTTAATGTAAAATAACAAACTGTGGAAGTTGACAATCTGAAAGAAATACAGAAGTTGCTGGAGAAACTCAACATATTTTTCAGCATCTGTGGAGAGAAAGCAGAGTTCACCTGGAGTCAAGTGACCCTTCTTCAGAGAGATCTGAAGTTGTGAACATGAGTCATTCAACGAAAAACATTAACTCTGCTTTCACTCCACAAATGCAGCCAGATCTGCGAGCTGTTCGTAGACAGTCACACATTGTGTTCAGCTTACTTTTCAATGACCTTCTTAGTTTCTGGAGAAGCAGAAACACCAGCTCCCTTGCACTTTCAGCAGTTGATGTTTTCAGAGCTGCAAATGGTCTTCAAGGGCCATTAAGTCAATTGAAGCAAACATTTACGTTCAGAATAAAAACATTTTTAGAAACTTGAATAGGAGTATCAGGATTTCAAGCCACTGACAGTCAGGCTGGAACATGGAAATGAAGGATGTGACAAACCCATTTCTTCAATTTTTTACACGTGTTGCACGGTGTTGAAAAGTCTCAAGTAAAGAGCTTATGGCAGTTAGAGAAGGGCAACTAACTGTCCAATTTCTCCACTTAAGAGCTTTGGATTCTGGTTCTACATACAGGATTGACTTTTCCTCATCAATGGGTATTGGCTCAGCAATTGCAAACATTAATAGTGGCACAGAAAGGTTTGCCACTCTGCTATTGCTCCAAATCATCCACCAGCTCTTTAGATTTGGCCGTTTCCTTCTTGGGATAGTGACCCAGCATCAGTCCACATCAGCAGCATGCCAACATTAGTGGTACCATCGTTCACAGCAGCGCTGGGTCCAGCTCTCAGTCCAAGCAGCAAGGCTCCACCACAATTCACAACATTTTTACTGCAAATGGCTTGTTTTTAAGAAAAACCACCACAATCTAACTTCTAGAAAAAATACACACTTGGGAGGCAGATCCCAGCAGTTTCCGTCATGTGCTAACTATGGCCTGGAATAGCGTATTTGACATTGTTCTCGGATGTATGCAGAAGGAAATATCTACATAACTTCACAGGAATGGCTGGTTCTCCAGCAATAACCTTTATTCCAAATACAATACTAATCAGGAATTAAATTGCACTTTGGATCAAACTGACTCTTTAATTTCTTCAGTTGTTCCTGACAGACTATAGGTTTCATTTCCAGCGCAGTTTGGATTGTCGCACTTACCATGCCTGCATTGGTCATAAAAGATAAATGAAGTTATTTAAATACGCATTTGGCTCCATCCCACAATTGTGTGCCAGCTGTTTGAAAGACTGAAGATTCTGGATTCAGGACTGCAGCCTGCATTCAGCCGTTTGAGTGAAACTGGTCACTCTTCAGATGGGTGACTGCAAAAGATGGTGAATTTGTTATTCAAAACATTTGTTGCTGTTGATAACGATTAGCGACAGAAAGGAGATATCATGTTCTTGAATGTATTCATATTCAGAGTTTAGAAACTTCAATAACAAAATGCAAGCAAACTTACAATGAAGTGTCTTTGATGTCCTCTCCTAATACAATATTTTTGAACCAAAATTCTGAAGCCCTAATTCTAATGCAGGTAACAGAGAGACAGTAACGCAAATGCTCTTGCCTGGAGTGGTGTTCCCTACGCTGCTGTGTGATGTTTCCTGAAAAGTACCTAGAAAGTAATTTCCTTTCTATTTTATGTACTCTGAATGAAACAAAACATTAATCACATATTGTTTTCAAACTTACTTTTTTCATGATAGATTTTGGAGTGAAAAGTTTTCCATCGACCTTGTACTATGGACTGTCAGGTGGTCTGCTAATAGTCAGAAAAGTGCTATTCAGTCATTTTAAGCGAACATTTACATCCACAATAAAATCATAATTATTAACCTGCAACATTGAGTAAGTATTTCAAGCCATGGACAGCTAGTTTTGTAAAACTAGTTCAAGGCACAATTACAGTAGATGGTGATTTATTATCCCCAAAACCCTCATTGGCTGTTTGCAAGACAAGGTAATGAGGCTGAAGTGTGGGAGCAAAGAAAGGGAGATACGATGCAACCAATTCATTTCTTCAATACTTTATACTTGTTGAAAGGTCTCAAAATATCTCAACTAAAGAGCTCCAGGTCCAAATGGAGACGAGGCAACCAATTTTCCAATGTCTCCAATGAGGACCTTTGGTACTGTCTCGACATACAGGGCTCAATTTGCTCTTGCCAAGATTCTCATGAGTCAGGCCAAGTGGAGGAGAGTTCAGGAGCAAAGCCCAATCCATTCTGCACCATTATATTATCTTGTCAGTGGTGGGCAAATGAAGGCACCATTTGAGAGCCACTCATGTCTGTCTATGTTGTGAACAATAGAGCTCCTCAACTCCCACGGTGAGCTTTTTGCCTGCAAATCTCTTTAGTACAGGCTCAGCAATACCCATCACTAATGGCAGCAAAGGAAACGTAGTTGCCCTGCCTTCACGCTGTTATTGCTGTTAGCTCCTGAGATCATGCCATTTCAAAAATGGTTTGTGACCGGGCAGCAACTTCTGTGTTAGCTACTGTCAGTACCATGCCACCCTTGGCACTGCCAACCATCGCGTTATAATCCAGCTCTCAGTTCAACCAGCAGGCTTCACCAGAATTCATAAAATTATGACTGCAAAGGTCTTGTGTAAGAAAGAACACCATCTTCCAACTTCTGGATGTAATACATATTTTGCGGGTTAAGCTGAGTGTGGCAACTAGCGCCTGCTCCATGGTTCCCGAATGCAGAAGGAAATATCTACATAACTTCACAGGAACTGCTTGTTCTCCAGTAATTGCCTTGGAGAATATAATATCAAATGAAGCACGAATTACATAAAAGATCAAACATATTTTGTAGTTATTGCAAACAATCCTGGAGAACTATATTTTCCATATCCCAAGCAGTTTGGAATGTCAAACTTGCCATGCCTGTAACTGGTCAGGCAAGATAAATTAAGTCCTCATGTTAGCATTTCCCTCCAGCCACTATTGAGTGCCAGCTATTGAGAATGATTGATGTGCAGAACGTGACACAGTGGTGAGCACTGCTGCCTCACAGCGCCAGAGACCCAGATTCAATTCCCGCCTCAGGCGACTGACTGTGTGGAGTTTGCACGTTCTCCCCGTGTCTGCGTGGGTTTCCTCCAGGTGCTCCGGTTTCCTCCCACACTCCAAAGATGTGCAGGTCAGGTGAATTGGCCATGCTGAATTGCCCGTGGAGTTAGGTTAGGGCTGTCGGTGGGCTGCGCTTCGGTGGGGCGGTGTGGACTTGTTGGGCTGAAGGGCCTGTTTCCACACTGTAAGTAATCTAATCTAATCTAGCTGCTTGAATGGCTGAAGACTCTGGATTCAGTCGTGCAGCTTGAGTTCAGCTGCTTTTGTTAAACTTCTTACAATCCAGACGGATACTGCAATCAATACTGATTTTATTCTTCAACCCCTTTCATAGGACACTATAGCTGATGGTAAGGGTGAGTGTGTGATGGGATACATATTTCTTGAATATATTCATTTTAAGAGACTAAAATGATCAGGAATAAGTAACCCAAATTTGCAAACAATTTTAAATTCAAGCTTCCTTGATGTCCTCTCCTAAAACTGTTTTGTTTTGAAAAGAACTCTCCAACCCAAAGAACAATGTGGATAATGGAGAGGCAGTATGTGATTGCTATGGTCGGGAGTGGTAATCTCTGCACTGCTGTGTGGTGTTTTCATGAGGGGTCTGTACATTATCTTACCATAACTGCCTGCCCACCAGCAACTTACTTTCACTTTCTTGTACTCTGAATGAAGCAAAATCACGGTCACATATCGTATCAAACATACTTTTTCGAGACCGCCTTAGATTTGGAAGGCACGGTTTTCCATCTCCATCGCAGTTTAGGCTGTCACGTTTACCAGGCTTGCAATTGAACAGGCAAGTTTAGTCACTGAAATCAGCATTTGTCTGCATATGCAATTGTGTGCCAGCTGCTGGAACGGCTGAAGGATCTGGATTCAGTATTACAGCACTTATTCAGCTTTTTTTAAAAAAAAAAACTGCTCACACTGCAGAAGGATGACTGCATGTGTTGGTGATTTTTTTTGTCAAACTTACATAACTGGTTTGCAAGAACTCAGAGCACAGGTAAGGGGAGAGGCAGAGAATTTCGGGGAGATGGAATTTTTCCTTGCAGTATAGACCAGAGAGGTCAATGGGAGGTAGAACGTTCAGGACCCGGCTGATGAAGGGGAAACGTTTCACTGAAGAGATTTGGATGTTTTAAGGCAATGGCTTTTCCAGCAACTCTGTTTTCCTTTCTGATTTACAGCATTCGCAGTTCTTTCAGGTTTTATTTGAATGCTTTCTGTTGTTCTAGTTAAATAACAGCATCAATCAGTAGGAACAAAGCAAGCATTAGGGATGCAAATTTAGTGTGATTGCTGTGGTCTGGTCTGCAAAGGTGTTTGTTGCACTGCTGTCACATGCTTTCAAGAGGAAGTCCCTGAACAATCTAAACAACAGCTCTCCAGCAATATCCTTTCACATCTTTGATTTCTGAATCAATTATCATTTATACACAAACTGGAGCAAACTTATTTTCTGCAACTGTCCCTGGAGAAATTAGATTTTCCGGTTCTTCACAGTTTTCGCAGCTGAAATTATTCATGAAAGAAGACATTTTAAGCTCGATCTCGTATGCACAATTGGCTGATGTCTGGTATAAAATTGCTGGATGCTCAGGGATTCAGTATTGTATTCTTTGATCAACTGTATTTATTAAGTAGATCAACTTCCAGAGGTAGTGGGACAATGGAAAACAGCAGGTGTTTTCTTTAAAACTTTCATAGGGGCTTTGAAAGACATCACAGGCAGAATGAGGGGAGCAGAGGATATAGGAAACCTAATTGTTCAATATATTTATTCTTTCATCAGAGTTCAGCTATCTAAATGTTCGAATACAAATTGAAATCTGAATATTTTATGGGCAAGCAATTTTCCACTGACCACTTTTGAAGGTTTTGTATTGATGCAACTATTTTTTCAGCAAACAAAATCTCTCATCTCTCAGAAAAATGCAAACTTTATAGACATATAAAAGCAACTTTGTTAATGTGACTGCCGTAGGTTGGTGTTTGTTGCATTGCTGTGGAATTACTCAGACAGAAGCCCCTCCATAGAACTTACAGGAAGTGGCACTAATTTTCTTTCACATTGTTGTGTACTAGATGAATCTTAATTAAGTCACACATTGGACTAAAACTGTCTTTGTGATCACTGCATTCATTACTGGAATCTCTTCTGCCTTGGAAGTGTCACAGTTTCCATATTGGCAATTAGTGTTACAGCACAAATTAAGTGATTTTAAACAAACACTTGAAAAATTTAACCATTGAAAAAGCTCTGAAGATGGAGGATTTCAGCATTATAAACTTGTTTGTTGGATCTTTACATTGAAACTCCAATTTATCAGTTTAATTAAGCTGCCACATCCCATACAAACAGGGATGAGTTAGATATTCAACATGAATATGTCTCATTAATTGTAACTTTAAATCCACATTCCTGCCTACCCTGAAAACCTTTCGCCATCTCTCTCTCAACAAGAAATTGTTTATGTTTGCCTTTAAAATATTCCATAAATCTGCTTTAATAACGTGCCAGAGTTTCCACATTTTGAGCGAAAACAAATCATCTCGATGTGTTTTAAATGGGCAACCACTGATATTAGGCAGCAATCCTTCATTCTCATCTCTTCTGTCAGAGGAAACATCTTGTTTCAATTAATTTGCCTCTTCCTCTCCGAGCCACAAACTGACAAAAGCCTAGACTATCCGGATTCCCTTTGTATGACAAGTCATTCTGTAAGTATTATTCTGGTAAGCATTCTCCGAATTGCCTCCAACATATTTACTTCCTTCCATAAACAAGGTGACCGATAAGAATTATAGCATTCAAGATACAAGCTCAACAGTGCTCTCTACTTTTGTGTTTAAATTCCCCCATGATAAAAGGAAAACATTTATTCACTGTCCTAATTACGTACTGCTAGCACTTTGAGATTCAGGTAATGTAACACTCTGATCCCGCTGCATGTCAGAGCTATGGAATCTCCGCTCTAACAAAACAAAATGCTTTTCTTCCAGTCAAAATGGACAACTTAACTTTTATCCACGTAAAGCTCCATTTGTCAGGCCTTTGACTACTCACTTAACCTATATTTCTCTCTTGCGCCCCAATATCCTCTGAAGTTATTTTTGAGCATTTCTTTGTCATGTCAGCTTTATATTAATTCCTTCGTGAGTCATGGACTGTGAGTTAATACTTGAAAGATTTGAGCAGATACAGATTTGTTTTTCATAGCTGCTCAAGTTATATTATCCTAACCATTCTGAATTCCGGTTAATTCCCAGTTCCAAACAAATGGATACTATAAACTTCCACTGTATTATGTCAACCTTTTAGCAAAACAACAATGGTTGACTCAGATCCATAGCCTGTGCCTCTTGCTTTTTGTGGGAGCTTAGGAATGTGGCTGACGCTCCAGACTCTTCCACTTGCAAGAAGTGCGTCCAGCTGCAGCTCTTGTTTGACCGCATGGCGACTCTGGAGCTGCGGATGGACTCAACGTGGAGCATCTGTAATGCTGAGGATGCCGTGGATAGCACGTTTAGTGAGCTGGTCACAACACAGTTTAGAATTGCTGAGGGAGACAGTGAATGGGTGACCAAAAGAAAGAAAAAGAGTAAGAAGACAGTGCAGGTGTCCCCTGCCGTCATCTCCCTCCAAAACAGGTATACCGTTTTGCATGCTGTTGGGGGAGATTACTTACCAGAGGAGGGCAGCAGTTGCATGGTTCATGGCATCGTGGCAGGTACTGCTGTTCAGAAGGTCGGGAAAACGACTCGTCGGACCATTGTCACAGGGAATTCTCTTGTGAAGGGAGTAGATAGGCGGTTCTGTGGCCGGAATGGGACTTCTGGATGGTATGTTGCCTCACAGGTGCTCAGGTCAGGTATGCCACCGATCAGCTGCAGAGCATTCTAAAAGGGGAGGGTGAACAGCCAGTTGTCTTGGTGCTTATGGACACCAACGATATAAGGAGAAAATGAGATGAGGTCCTCAAAGAAGAATTCAGGGAGCTAGGAGAGAAAGAGGAGGACCTCAAAGGTAGTGATGTGGGGATTACTACCAGTGACACGTGCTAGCCAGCGTAGAAATAAAAAAAAGACAGGTTGAACACATGGCTTGAGAGATGGTGTAGAAGGGAGGGGCTCAATTTGTTGGACGTTGGGACCGGTTCTGGGGCAGGTGGGACTATTACAAAATGGACGGTCTACTGGAACCAATATCCTTAGTGGAGTTTTTGCGACTGCATTTGGGAATATTTAAACTAATGTGGCAGGAGACTGGGAACCAGAATAGAAAATAAGTAGGCAATGATGTGGACACCGGAGACTGCAAGAATTATGAAGATTGCATTCATAAAGGGAAGAGTAGACAGAGAGTAGATGAGCACAAAAAAACTGGGAGCCTAAAATGCGTCTACTTTAATTCAAAGAGTATAGTGTGAAAGGCAGATGAACTTCGGGCTTGGATTGGTGCCTGGGAGTATCATGTCATTGCAATCACAGAGGCTTGGTTGAAGGAAGGGCATGAAGATTGGCAATTAAACATCCTTGGATATAGACGCTTCAGACAGGACAGGGTGGGAAGTAAAAGGGAAGGGTGGAGTTGCATTGTTGGTCAAGGACGATATCACAGCTGTGCTAAAGGAGCACACTATGGAGGCCTTCGTTGATGAGGCATTATGGGTGGAGCAGAGAAATTAGAAGAGTGCAGTTACACTGTTGGGGTTGTATTACAGGCCTCCCAACAGTGAGCATGTGGTAGGAGAACAAATAGGTAAACAGATTTTGGAAATATGTAGAGGCAACAGGGTAGTGGTAATGAGAGATTTTAATTTTCCCAACATTGACTGGGATATACTTAGCGTCAGAGGTCTGGATGGGGTGGAATTTGTAAGAAATGTCCAGGAGTTTTTTCTACTGCAGTATGTCAATAGTCCGACGAGGGAAGGGTCATATTGGACCTGGTACTGGGGAACAAGCCAGGGCAGGTGGTAGAAGTTGCGGTGGGGGATTTCTTTGGGAACAGTGACCACAATTCTGTAAGTTTTAGAATACTCATGGATAAAGAAGAGAGTGGTCCTAAGGGAAGAGTACTAAACTGAGCCAAGACAAATTATATCAAAATTCGGCAGAAGCTCGGAACTGTGGAATGGACACAGATGTTTGAAGGGAAGTCCACATTTGAGACGTGGGATGCTTTGAAAGGTAGGTTAAGGATAGTGCAGGATAGGCATGTCCCGTTGAAGGCAAAGGATAGGAAGTGCAACATTCGTGAACCGTGGATGACAGGAGAAATTCTACGACTAGCCAAGAGGAAAAGGGAAGCATACATAAGGTCTAGGCAGCTAAGAACACAACGGGCCCTGGAAGAATATCGGAAAAGTAGGATAAGTCTTGAACGAGGAATCAAGCGGGCTTAAACCGGTTATGAAATAACTTTAGAGTGCAGAATTAAGGAGAATCACTAAGCATTTTATTCTTATACAAGAAGCAAGAGGGTAACTAGAGAAAGGATTGGTCCATTAAAGGATAACGAAGGAAGGCTGTGTGTCGAATCTGAGAGAATGGGTGAGATTCTGAATGATTACTTTGCATCAGTGTTCACTGAGGAGAGGAACATGATGAATATTGAGATTAGAGATAGAAGTTTGATTAGTCTTGATCATGCTGACATAAGAAGCGAAGATGTGTTGTGTAGGCTAGTGGTTATTAAGGTGGACAAATCCCCAGGACCGGATGGGATCTATCCCAAGTTGCTGAGGGAGGCGAGAGGGGAAATAGCTGGGGTCCTGACAGATATCTTTGTGGAATCCTTAAATACAGGTGAGTTGCCGGAGGATTGGAGGGTAGCTTATGTTGTCCCCCTGTACAAGAAGGGTCGTAGGAATATTCTGGATAACCAAAGACGAGTGTGAATGACGTCAGTGGTGGGAAAGTTGCTGGAGAAGGTACTGAGGGATAGGATCTACTTATATTTAGAAAAGAATGGGTTTACAGTGATAGACAAAATGGTTTTGTGCAAGGGAGATCGTGTCTTACCAACTTAATTGAGCTCTTTGAGGAAGTGAGCAATTTGCTAGATGAAAGAAGGGCTGTACATGTCATATACATGGACTTGAGTCAGGCGTTTGATAAGATTCCCCATGGTAGACTAATGGAGAAATTGAAGTCATATGGTGTGCAGGTTATTCTAGCTAGGTGGATGAAGAACTGGTTGCGAAACAGGAGACAGAGAGGAGTATTTGAAGGGAGTTTCTCGAAATGGTGAAAGGTGACCAGTGGTGATCCACAGGGGTCAGTGTTGGGGCAACTGTTGTTTGTAATATAAAAAAATGATCTGGAAGAGGACACTGTTGGTATGATCAGCAAGATTGCAGATGACACGAAGATTGTTGGAGTAGCAGAAAGCATAAGGGACTGTCAGAGAATGCAGGAGGATCTCGAGGGAGGGGATTTGGGCGGAAAGTAACAGATGGTTTTCAATCCAGACAAATGTGAGGTAATGCATGTAGGCAAGACTAATTCTAAAGCGAATTATACAATGAACGGAAGAGCCTTGAGAAAAGTTGTTGGGCAGAGAGATCTGGGAGTGCAGGTCCATTGTACCCTGAAGGTTGCTGCACAGGTGGATAGAGTAGTCAAGAGGGCATATGGTTTGCTTGCCTTCATTGGACGGTGTATTGAGTATACGAGCTGGCAAGTCATTTTAACATTGTACAAGACATTGGTTCAGCCGCACTTAGAATTCTGCATACAGTTCTGGTCGCCACATTATCAAAAGGATATGGACGCCTTTTGGAGGGTGCAAAGAAGATTTACGAGGTTGGAAGGTGCTGACTATGAAAGAAGGTTGAGTAGGTTAGGTTTATTTTCATTAATAAAAAGGAGATTAAGGGGGGACCTGATTGAGGTTTACAAAATCGTGAAGGGTATAGACAGATTGGATAGAGACAAGCTTTTTCCTAGGGTGAAGGATTCAACAACGAGAGGTCACGCTTTCAAGGTGAGAGATTAAGGGGGTTACACGAGGCAAGTACTTCACACAGAGTGTGGTGGCCGTTTGGAAGGCGTTGCCAGCAGAGGTGGTAGAGGCAGGCACGGTAGATTCATTTAAGATGCTTGTGGACAGATGTAGTAGATGGAGAGCAGAGGGATACAGATACTTAGGAATTGACCGACAGGTTTAGACAGTACATTTGGATTGGCTCAGACTTGGAGGCCAAAGGGCCTGTTCCTGGGCTGTAAATTTCCTTTGTTCTTTTTTGTTAACTTATACATTCCCTTTCATATTGTATTTATTAGAAGGTGAGAGGTTGGGAAGTGCTTTTGCCAAAAAGGACCGGAATGTCCGTGGTCATATATCACGAACAGAATTTATGCAGGGCATCCATTAACCAGGGCAGGAAATGAAATGTCAGCCTTCATTACAAAATGAATCATGTGTAGGATTTGTGGAGTGTTGTTGAGGCAGTATTTCGGCGATTGTGGACAGACTTTCTGACCTTTATAAATCAATGGTCTCCTTGTCAGAGAGGCAGTGCAAAGCTGTTTAATCAGAATAATCTCTGGGATGATGGTAAAATGAAGAGAGTGTGAAGGAATGGATTTCCATATGAAAAGAGTGTGTTTGTGGCTGTCCATATGATAGTGACAGGTGTTGCCCTCGCTCTAACTACCATCCTTGATAGTGTCGGGCTTGGTATCCTCACCTTGCACGCGGGAGTTGAGGATGCAATTCTCTGCGGCAGAAAACCATAGAGTTTTGGAGCAGAAAGATGTGAAGCTCCGGTCCTCGGAGTTGTTGTTGGAATTTTCAGCTGAGCTGGGAAGAAGGTTTCCAGCCTTTTCCTCCCCTTTCTCGATGACATTCTCAGCGCTGCTGAAGCTCATGTGAAACGCTGCGGTCCTGTGAGTGTTAAGAATTGAATTAGTTTCAATCAATAGTTTCCGCTTCCGATTGTTGGGGTTTGAGAACACAAGACCCAATACCCATCAAGTGTAGGACAAAGTATTTGACGAGATTCCACCAAGGGACTGCACGAAACAATATATAGGAGAAAATGGCTGACAACGTGCGAGCTGCATTCATAAAGTTCATCTAGCCCGTAAATACCACGGACAGCTGTTCCTCATATCGATATGCAGGACACTGAGTATCTCTGATCCCGGGAGTTGGAACTGGGATTATATGACCGTTTTCAGCACTGGTTACTTCCTTGTGTGAAGTACCTCCTGATGGAACACATGTAAAAGTCTATTGCTCATTGAGAAATACATACAAAATAGTAGCCCAGAGCAGTATTTCTGTTGTATTACTCGTGCTACTCTTGACATGCCCTACAACACTGTACTTATTCTGTGCTTCCTGAAGATTAAGTGAGTGCTTTCATGATCGTATTGTGGGCAGGAATCTGCGTTTTAACTTCAATAACGCGCGTATGAAGCCCAGGTCCACCAATGTCTTTTTTGTCTTTCTCTTATCATGTGCAATTACAACACAGTAAAGAATCAATTAATATTGGAAGATGACATTCAGAGGCGTGCGAAATGCCGAAATTTTAGTGATATTTACGCAATGATTAGAGATTGCCTTGATTCAAGAAATAAGGATGTAAAATGTGTTTTGTGTCGAGATAAGGAACAGTGAGAAAAGAAGTCAGTAGCAGGTGTAGTTGACAAGCCCACTCGCAGTAACCAGAGTGAGAAATAAGAAGTACAAGAAAAAGTAATGTGTGTGAGTGCTAAAAGATGGCAATAATCATGGGTGATCTTAATTTCCCCTCTCCCAATCCCGGTTCTATTGTAAATAATCTTTGGAGAACAATAATCAATAAAATACGTATGGCCCATAGAACAAGACAAGCCATATCTTGGTCATCGATTACTTTACAGGCGACTTAGTTTCCGTCTTTTCTTGGAAACCATCTGAACCACACTTTTATTGGGTTTCTTTCCATATTAATATTAGTCTGTCTTTTGATTATTCGTAACAAAGTGCATGACCTCACAGTCACAACGCGAACCTGCAAGGTTTCTCCATTCACTCATACTATCATTATCTTTTTGCAGTTTTGCACGTCCTCATCAAAATAAGCCCGCTCACTGATTGTGTATCGGCAGCAGAACTGGACACATTTCACTCTGCCACTTCCTTCAAGTCATTAAGACAGATAAATCATTGAAGCCCAATGACTGACCATTTTGAATTTCACTAATTATATGTTTTCAACTTGAAAACTGTTCAATAATCCAGATTCGGTGACTTCTTGTGAGTAGACAGTGGACAGTTAATGACGATTTATTACCCAACACTGTGAACTCTCTCAGTGTGCAGTCATCTATTATATGGCTCCTAATTGAGTATTTGACAGAAATTCGAAAGGACTATACCGAACAGCTCCCTTGATCAGCTCCGCTGGTCATGTTAGCAAAGAAATCTGGCAAATTGGCAAGTGTGATTTTCCTTTCAATAAATAATGTTGACTCAGTTTGAGTGCAAACATCTCTTCCTAGCGTTGTGTTTTACTCATTTTAAATGGTGATAGCATTTTCCAAATGACAGCAAAGACATTTGAGCAGATAGCAGCAATTTAGCCCATCAAGTCAGCGACAGCTTTCAATGATATCTCGACTTATTTGTATAATCCTCAACTCTACTTTTCAGCCTTATCTCCGTGGCCCTTGATTGCGGACTGACTAAATAACTGTCTATCTCAGCCTTGAACGTACCCATTCTTGACAGACCTCTGTTGGATCCATTTCCACAGAATTGCGATCCTCCGAAAGAGAGAATATTTTCCTCACGTCAGTCTTATATGTTTGACCCCATCCGCTGTGATAAGACCCACTGGTCCCACATCTTCCCAGGTGTAAATCAGAGCAGAAAAAAACACCGGAAGATCGGTCTTCACTCTGCAGAGCCAGCTGTGAGTATTTGAAACATTTTCATATCTTGACCTCAGATGACACAAACAGACATGAATTGCACATTAGATTTGCCAAAAGCGAATCTTCTTCAAGATCACATAGAATCATAGAGTCATAGAGATGCACAACATGGAAACAGACACTTCAGTCCAACCCGTCCATGCCGACCAGATATCCCAACCCAATCTAGTCACACCTGCCAGCACCCGGCCCATTTCCCTCCAAACCCTTTCCATTCATTTGCCCATCAAAATGTCTTTTAAATGTTGCAATTGTACCGGCCTCCACCACATCCTCTGGCAGCTCATTCCATACACGTACCACCCTCTGCGTGAAAACATTGCTCCAGAGGTCTCTTTTATATCTTTCACCTCCAACCCTAAACCTATGCCCTCTAGTTCTGGACTCCCCGACCCCAGGAAAAAGACTTTGTCTATTAATCCTATCCATGCCCCTCATAATTTTGTAAACCTCAAGAAGGTCACCCCTCAGCCTTCGACGCAGCAGGGAAAATAGCCCCAGCCTGATCAGCCTCTCCCTGCAACTCAGATCCTCCAACCCTAGTAACATCCTTGTAAATCTATTCTGAACCCTTTCAATATTCACAAAATCTTTCCGATAGGAAGGTGAACAAAATTGCACGCAATATTCCAACATTGGCTGAAACAATGTCCTTTACAGCCGCAACATGACCTCCCAACTCCTGTACTCAGGACTCTGACCAATACAGGAAAGCAGACCAGACGCCTTGTTCACTATTCTACCTACCTGCGACTCCACTTTGAAGGAGCTACGAACCTGCATTCGAAGGTCTCCTTGTTCAGCAACATTCCCAAGGATCTTACCATTAATGGCATAAATCTTGCTAAGGTTTGCTTTCCCAAAATACAGCACCTCGCATTTATCTCAATTAAATTCCTGCTGCCACTTCTCAGCCAATAGACCCATCTGGTACAGATCCTGGTGTAATCTGAGGTTACCCTCAGTAACTCAGCTGGCGATGAAATCACTGGACCAATACAAAAACGTTTTTATTTTCTCGATCCATTGCTATGTTTATTAATCTCTCTGCACATGAAGATGGATCCTTGTCATTCACTTTAATGGATTAAATTGCCTCCAGTGCGGCCCCCTTCGGCCCTACCAGTCCACACTGACCCTCTGAAGATTAACACGTCCAGACTCATTTCCCTGTGAGTAATGTACCAAACACTATGGGCAATTTACCAAGACAAATTCACCTGACGAACACATGTTTGGACTGTGGAAGGAAACCCACGCAGATAGGGGGAGAATGTGCAAACGCCACACAGACAGTGGCCCGACGTTGGAAGCAAATTTGGGACCATGGTGATGCGAGGCAGCAGTGCTAGTTGCTGAGCCACAATTAGCTCTCATCAACGCGTGTAATTCAACTGGATCTCCCAGCATCCTACTCCGTTCTGAACCAAGAGAGGGGGACAGCGAATACTGGGGTCAGGCTGCGGACAGGGCAAGCCAAATACTGATGTTTCAGGTTGGAACCATTCATTTCATAAGATGTATTAAGCACGGGAGGTAAATGTGTAGTCGTGTCCGAGTGGGAAAGGTGATGGGTTAGATATCCATTGGGAATCCCCACGCAGTTTCGAATTCTGCCGACTACGTTTTCAATGATTTCTGAATGGACGATTTCGCGCTCAAACTTGAAAAAAGAACAATCTCAACAAACCATGCCAGTTGTTTGATTTGATTTTGTAACCTCGAGTTCTTAATCAGAACTGTGCCACTATCAAAACCTTGACCGTTTCTCTTCCCACGGATACTGCTGGACGCATCGAGTTTCTGCAGTAGCCTCTGAATGTACTGTGCAAAAGTGCAACTTTACATTCGGTTCCGTTAATCACAGTCCTCTATGTACTGACCCTGGACGGTGGCAAGTTTTCTTCCTTTTCGTCAAAGCGCCCATCCCCACTGCTCCCTCCCACACCATTATAAACATCCTCAGGAAATCTCTGGTTCACCTTCTTCGCTCCAAAGTGAAACTTACCAGCCTCTGGACTCTCTCCTCATAAAGGCAATTCTCACCCCCGGACATGGTGCAAGACCGAAGATAGTGAAGAGATTTTGGGTAAATATTGACATTTGAGAGCGGAACAATGTTAAGGAGGCAAAACATGGAAACCAGTTTCCAGTTTTGTGGATCTTCAGAAACTTTTTGGGAAGTGGAATCGGAGGGGAATGAGCAAGGGTGAACTGTCGGACTGAGCAGAAACTGTCAAGACAGCTTCCCCCTCTTTAAGGGACGGGACATTAACTCTGATGTTCTCGGTCATGAACTGATCTGAGACATTGAAAGATTTCTCGTTTTTGTATATGAGAACTCCAGGATATTGAAAAAGCTCGGGCCAGACAAACACTGAGAGGCTGGAACCCAGACTGACCTGGTTGTGGGAGAGAGGCTTCCCAGTGACATGGGTATGCCTGCAGCGAGTGGGATCAGACTGTTCCTATGTCTCCATAATTAGCGTCCCAGGCTTTATTTTGGAAAAATACATCTGATAGAGGACAGTTGTCATTCTGGGAAGGGCAGACTGAAGTTGAGATTCAGTAACCGCCTACTTTGGAGGATCGTGTGATGTGCTGGATTGCACGTGTCAGTGCATTAGTCTGCTGAATGAAAGATAGCTGATTCAAGAGCCCCCCGGGCGACTGCGATTGCTGCCCTTAATGCATATGTTTGCTATGCTGCACTGTTTCAATTTCTAATGAGATCAAAAGATATTCTCCAAATTGAAAACACTATTGTGTGACTAACCACAATGACATTTCCGCATTGCTGTCAAGATTAATTTCAAGAAGTGTGACTTGTGGGAATCTGAAACGAAAAAGAAACTGCTGCAGAAACAAGCGAATTTTGGAGTACCTGTGGGAGAAAACACAGCGCTGATGACGTTCTGAAATATTGCCTCTTAACGTCTCTCCAGAAATGCTGCTAGACTTGCTGAGGTTTTCTTGCAAGTTCTGTTTTTGTTTTAACTGAATGCCCATTTCACCCATCAGGAAGATGCAGCCAGCCTCACCACGCACCGAAATTTTACACGTTTGGAAGCTGTGAGATGATTGGATTCAAACAAACCCAATAATGATTTACTCTTCCTCATCTCCACTAGGAAAGAGACCTGAGAAGTGAATTGCACAGTGTCGTCCTGTCGTACTGGATGAGTGGTTAAGGCAATAGAATTGAAATTCATATGGCTTTCACCATGCAGCCTCGAATCCTACAGATGGTGATGGAGAAATGACAATAATTGCGAAGGGAAATTGCTCCCTGACTTCGACTGGAAGAGTCAGCTTATAAACAAAAATGGGCAAATTGGGCATGGTCGGAATCTGCAAGCCACTGCTTGTCAGGGTGCAGCAAGCAGAAGTTTCTCCCGAAATTTGAGACGCATTGAGGTGTACACTTCTACCACCAACTGCGTTTGAAGCTGTGAACCAACTGTTGGAAAATGAGACAAGAACAGTCAGGGACTTGTGTTCAACTGGTGCAAACTTGTTCAGCTGAAGTGCATTTTCTGTGCTGCAGAAATCTTTGAAATGCTGCGGTGAGGTGGTCGGAGAAACTGGCGGATGTGAAGCACATTAAACTGGTCTCATCCTGACATCTCTCCTGCTCTCGGAGATTTGTCTGTCTGTCCACCTGTGTGGACGAAAATGAGGATGATTTCCTCAGGGCGATTACCATACAGTGTGACCACGTCAAAGTTCCGTCCTATGATTGTGTCATTTATAGCACAGGGAGTATCTCATTGAAATTTACCCTGGAAACATCAGAACATGCAAGGTTAAGTGCCTCATGCTTGAAACTGGGAGTCGAGTAGATAAATATCCGGTCTCCCGCACTGCAGATAGGCGGAAAGGCCTTTTCCACGCTGAAAGGAATGGAAGAAAGAACGATATTGATGTGCAGCTAAAATGATCACAAATGAAAAAATAAAAGGGGATTCATTATGGAAACATACAGCATCATATTTCATTTTCCTTTGAAGTCTAGTGGTAAAGATACAGTACTCTTACTGCTGTGGCAATGGGAGATTTCCTCTGACGGGTTATGTTGTTGACAGCCTTCCCAAAGCAGGGAATGTTGTATGGTGCTGGCAATTGATGGAGTTTTGTCACAAACACGATTCAGACTGGCATAAAACAAGTAAGTGCGAATCCTGGAAATCTGAATCCAGAACAGGAATTGACAGACAAATTCAGCCGGCCTGACAGCACCCGTGGAGACAAAGAGATTTAATGTTTCATATCGACAGAATCAGGTTACTTGTGCATTTTATTGTTTTAATTCCTGGGTAATTGCCAGTTTCAATTCACGAATCAGCATACATATCAGAATCTCTCATTAGCTGACAAACATCATCTGTAAAATGAAAAATGTCATATCGGCTGTAATGCTGTTGCTGTTCTCCTGAGTTGGTGAAAGGCTGGCCATACTCATTACCTTTATCTTGTCCTTTCTGTCCATGAGCAACAACGTTGAATGGAGAGCTTCTGTTTTCAGTGTCTACCTTCGTATGCTTATTTTTTTGTCTCCCGTTGTCTCTCTGTACCATCTCACTCTCTTCTACATTCTCCCACTCTCTGTCTGTCAATATCCCTCAATTTCTATGCCTACTCTTGGAAAAGTCTGAAATTCGGTGGCTTTCTCCGCCTCTCCCCCAACCCGCCACCCTCCCCCCCCCCCCCACCCACGCCGCCAGAGTGTGTAGAACTGGGCTCACAGTCTCCAGGTAATATCTCTGTCACTTAGGTCTGAGGTCAGGTGACATTTCTTCACTCAAACTATGATCATTTACAATTGTAATTAGAATTCATAACCGACCAGAAGAAAAGCAGTTTCTCTCCAATTATAGGATTTCAATGACGTCATTGCAGTTTGCCTAAAATTAATGAATGGTGACAGCAGACAATGAGAGCTGTCATCTCGCAATGGATGCGTTATTACCACAACATTTCCTGGCAAGTCTGCAGTGTCTCCTGTCTCACTTCATTATTTTAAAACAAGACTTGCTCTGACAGCGAGAGACTAAAAGTAGAAGAGATGGAGAAATCATTGTTTAACAGAGTAAAGAATCCCGGCGTTGGATGAGCAGGATAGAACATTGACTAATGGGCCCACAGCAGGCGGCAGGGCTTGGTATCACCAACTAACAACGGGCTGAGCTCAGACACAAGAAGCATGCTGAGCCGTCACTTTCGCGATATTGGATCAACAATACGGCTTTTACAATAAGTTTATGTAATGAACTTTCAATGTACGGAACATTTGAGAGCATTTCACACCATACTCGCCTGGTTATTACCAGATGCTTTAACTGACAAAGCCGCATACGGTGTTCTTCAAATTCATATGTGCATTTAATTAACTATTTGATCACAGTAACTCGGACTTCCTTGCAGTAGTAAAGCTGCTCGATGAGAATATATATCAACCTGTGCTTATGCAGGAAAGAACAGTTCACAGCTGGTCTTCCTTCACTGAAAATGCACCGAAAGAGGAAATCTCTTCTTGCTTTGCTTTCAAACTATTGCCTTCCCCTCTGTAATCTGGCAGGATAAAGAGGATGCGTTCATCCTCTCGGGGCCGATAAAACGCGTGAATATGCACAGAGGGAATCTCATACCAAAAGATCAGGGTAATTGTGGTGAATTTACCAGGAGTGGTGTGTGAGTCGGTGTTAACAGTGGGTAGTAAGGGCTAATCCATTAGCACTGACATTGCGCCTTGCATCAACAGCATCAAACTCAATTCTTTCCTCACGTCTCCCACTCATCATTGACTTTCAGTTTATCCGACTCCCCCTTCGAAACTTCTCACTTTTTCCCGAATACTTTCGTGTTTCCACTTCGAAACTGCAGCCGTTTGAAACGAATTTCTGGAGTATGCACGTCACTCTTTGGGATCAGCTGCACTGCCCATCCATAATTACTCGAGAGCTTGCGATAGTAAGTTACTTTACAGAATCGTGGAAGTACTCAGCACAGAAATGCATCCATGATGTCGCTCGGGAGGGAGTGCCGAGAATTAAAACAAACGACATTGAAGGAACAGTGAGATAGTTTCAGCTGAGAAAGGCGAGATTCTTAGAGGCGATTTGCGGTGACAGGTGTCTCGGGTATCTGCCGCAATTATCCTTCCAGTTGGATGCAATCAATTATCCTTCTCGTTGGATTGATTCTGGCAGATCCGCGTCTGTGCTCTGTGTGGAAGCAGGAAATAGTTTTCATTCAGATCAACCAAAAGAAGAGAAATAAATCTTTATTTCCTGAAGGCGAATTGGATCCAAGTCTATGCGATTCAAACTCAGACTCTGAAGCAGGAACTCCACTTATGCTTACAATAACCCTTGACCTAACCTATCCAAACTTTTGTACCTATTTTCTTTCTCCCCACATTTTGGAGCACCAGCCCTTGCCGTGAGTGGTGAAGGAGCTAACTAATCCCTCGCAGAAAAACAATTGGGGCAAGAGACCCATATATCTGTCGCGCAGTGGGTATTGCTTTGCTCCGAACAGACCGGGTTTGCTGTGTGGGACTGAAACTGTGTTCGATCACACACAGCCGGGGTGTATCCGCTGCCAGCAGATGTGGAGAAGGTTGGGGCGGATTAAGACCCATTCTGGGAAATAGACTGGATCAGGAATTCAGGGGAGCTTAGTGTCACAGAAAGAAGGCTGGAAAATTGGGTTGGGAAAGATATCAGCCATGATCGAATGGTCGGGCAGACTAGATGGGCTGAAAACTCTAACTATCCACCGATGCCTTCTGGTCCCTGGCCATCCGGAATCTAAGGAAATAGAAACAGAGTTTTTTTTTTCAGTTCGAAGTCCTCCGGTCATAACTGGGTGAGGTGAGAGATGGAGCACGTCTGATGTAATTTTAGAGACTGGGAAAATGTTTGGAGAGGAAGTAATAAAAGAAGATCTGAGTATAAATTTGGAAGTCAGGAGATATTCAATAAAAAGGAAGGGTGTGTAAGGCAGAGGGAGATGGACATGGAGAAAGAAGTGTCACTGGTCATGAAGTCTTAACTCGATTTTCTTTTCCAAGGTTCTACCAGACCTGCTGAGATTTTCCCGCAATGTCTTTTGTTGGTACTGAAACAGAAGATGGGAGTGAGTTCCTGGATCAACCAACTCTCTGTTCTGTGGGCGTTTGAATTCCCCGTTCGACGAGATCACATCTCAGCCACGCGAAAACCTCACTATCCTGCCCCACCCCACCCCTGTTACTGACAATAAACTGTTCATTACGTAAACCCACGTGCATGCAACACCATCATTTTCCGAGTGAATTGGGAAAAGTTTAGGGAGAGTTCCGTTCGGTTTCATTCAGAGCATTCTAAATCAGTTACTTTTGTTACAGCACTATTTGACATGGAGCCGTCACTCTCAATCCCCCGAGCATGTGGCCATTCGCATTCCACGGCTCTGGAAATTTTGGTTGGTGCATGGTTGGAATGGAACCTCACGTTTTGAAAGGGACATTGTTTATCGTATATTCGGCTGAATTGATAAACGTGTCTCTGGCACCTCCGGTACAGTGGAAACAATTTTCACTCTGAAACCAACACATGATTAAAAACAGTGGTAACAATGTGTCAACAAAATCTGCAACAGCGAGCGAATGCGCTCTTATGTGGGGTTGCAACATTGCAAATTGAATATATAGCTGTGAACCGATGAACAGATAATAATGCCCCGACATGAAACTGCATTTGCCAAGTCTTCTCCACTCACTCATTCTATCGATACCTGTTTGCAAAATTCCACATCCTTATCACAATATGCTCACCCACCTATTGTGTATCGCAGCATTTCACTCTGCCACTTCCTCCAAGTCATTCAGTCAGATAAAACATTAAATCCGATGACAGAACAATCTGGATTTCTCTAAATATATCTTTCCAAATTTAAAACTGCTCATTAAACTCGATCCGGTGATTTCTGTTAAATAGACAACGGACAGACAATGCTGCTTTATTATCCAACACCGAGAAAGGCTTTCTTGTGCAATGGACTTTTACATAGCCCCTTATTGATTGCTTGCTAAAATTCAAATGTACTTTACTGAGCATCGTCCTTCACCAAGTCTGCAGGTCATGCAACCAAAGAAATCTGTCAGATTGTCATCGTGTGATTTTCCTTTCAAAAATGATGTTGACTCAGTTTGACTGTAATCATCTCTTCTAAACTTTCTGCTTTTCTTAATTTGCAATGGTGGTTCACATTTTCGAAATGACAACAAAGACATTTGAGCAGGTGGAAGCAATTTAACCCATCAAGTCAGCGACAAGTTTCAATGAGATCACGGTTAATTTGGTTAATCCTCAACTCCCCTTTCGGCCTCATCTCTATGGCCCTCGATTTCCGAAGTGACCAAATGTCTATCTTTCTCAGCCTTGCATGTATGTAGCCTTGACAAACATCTTTTGCAAACAACTTCACAGATTTGCTGCCCTCTGAAAGAGACAATATCCTCCACACCTAAGTCTTCCTAATTGGCCCCTTCCGCTGTGAGGAGGCCTTCTGGTGCCACATTATCCCAGGTGTATATCAGAGCAGAAAAATCCCTCAAGGTCGGTCTGCACTGTCCAGTGCCAGCTCTGAGTGCTTGCAGCATTTTCTTTTTTGACTTTTGAATGAACAAATAGACCTGAATCTTCTTCAAAAACACTTCAGTGGCTGTAATTTCGCTGGCAGTGTAGTGCGCTAGAAAGTCGAGTGCTTGATCACGAATATATCACTCTCAAAATGTTATCTCTTTTTCTCTTTCCACAGTTACCGCTAGATCAGTCGGATTTCTGCAGTATTCTGTGAATTTTCTGTTTACAAGTGCTGCATTTCATTAAATTCCTTCAATCACAGTCTTCTGGACACTGACCCTGTTCAGTGACAATACTTCCTCCTGATCGTCAATGTGCCAATCCCCACCGCTCCCTCCCCCATCAAGATAAACAGCTGCACAACAGGACCTCTGCATCTCCATTAATGATGACCGACTTGACACTGACATTTTTTACAAACCCACCGACTCCCACAGCTACCTGGATTACACCTCTTCCCACCCTACCTCTTGCAAAAATGCCATCTCGTATTCCCAATTCCTCCGCCTCCGCAGGATCTCCTCTCAGGAGGACCAGTTCCACCACAGAACACACCAGATGGCCTCCTTCTATAGAGACCGCAATTTCCCTTCGCACGTGGTTAAAGATGCCTTCCAATGCATCTTGTCCACATCCCGCACCTCCGCCCTCAGACCCCACCCTTCCAACCGTAATAAGGACAGAACGCCCCTGGTGCCCAACTTCCACCCTATCAACCGTAATAAGGACAGAACCAAATCATCCGCCGACATTTCCGCCACCTCCAAACAGACCCCACCACCAGGGATATATTTCCCTCCCCACCCCTTTCCACCTTCCGCAAAGACTGTTCCCTCCGTGACTACCTGGTCAGGTCCACGCCCCCCTTCAACCCACCCTCCCATCCATGCACTTTCTCCTGCCACCGCAGGAACTGCAAAACCTGCGCCCACACCTCCTCCCTCACCTCTATCCAAGGCCCTAAAGGAGCCTTCCACATCATCAAAGTTTTACTTGCACATCCACTAATATCATTTATTGTATCCGTTGCTCCCGATGTGGTCTCCTCTACATTGGGGAGACTGGGCGCCTCCTCGCACAGCACTGAAGGGTACAGCTCTGGGACACCCGCACCAATCAACCACACCACTCCGTGGACCAACATTTCAACTCCCCCTCCCACTCTGCCGAGGACATGGAGGTCCTGGGCCTCCTTCACCACCGCTCCCTCACCACAAGACGCCTGGAGGAAGAACGCCTCATCTTCCGCCTCGGAACACTTCAACCCAGGGCATCAATGTGGACTTCAACAGTTTCCTCATTTCCCCTTCCCTCACCTCACCCGAGTTCTAAACTTCCAGTTCAGCACTGTCCCCATGACTTGTCCGGACTTGTCCTACCTGCCTATCTCCTTTTCCACCCATCCACTCCACCCTCTCCTCCCTGACCTATCACCTTCATCCCCACCCCCTCACCCATTGATCCCTATGCTACTTTCTCCCCACACCCACCCTCCTCTAGCTTATCTCTCCACGCTTCAGGCTCACTGCCTTTATTCCTGATGAAAGGCTTTTGCCCGAAACGTCGATTTCGAAGTTCCTTGGATGCTGCCTGAACTGCTGTGCTCTTCCAGCACCACGAATCCAGAATCTGGTTTCCAGCATCTGCAGTCATTGTTTTTACCATCTTCAGTTAACTGTCTTGGCTGCAAAGAAAACCTCGGGAATCTCTCCAAATGCCAGGAAATCTCAACCCTGGACATGGTGCAAGGCAGAGGAGTGTTAAAGAGATTTTGGGAAAATATTATCAATTGTCAGGTGGAAAAAATGTTAAAGAGGCAAACCATATAACCCAGTCTCCAACATTGTGAATCTTCAGAAACTCTGTGAGAAATGAAATCCAAAATCAGAAACTGCTGACAAAAACTATCTGGTTTGGCAGTACCTGTGGGAGATTATTGAGTTCTGATGAAGTTGTTAAATATTGTCCACGATTATCTCTACATGGATGCTGCCAGACCTGCTGAGTTTTGTCGTGGAAAAAGTATAGAGAATCACCAGGAGAGTTCTTCAAGAAGTCGGTCTGTTTTTTGCAAACGAAAAACCGTGACCCCGAGAAAGCAGATTCTCGAATGCTCTCGAACTTCATTGTCCATGGTTTTTTATACATTTTTCCCATGCTTTGTTTGCTTATCAACATGTCTAAATATATTAATCAAAGTACCTCACACTCGCTACACAATAAACCAGTGATGTTAGTTCCCATCATCTCTTTAATTGTTCATTCTACTTAACGTTATTCTCATGTGACGGTTAGATATTTAATGTCAGCTTTCGCAACAATGGTCTTTCATTCCAGACCCTACTTCATATTTTCCCGATGTCAAAATTAGTTATTTATTGTCAATAATCTCAATCAGGCTGACTTAATTAACTATTAATTTGACACTTAATGTCATTTCCCAAATATGTATGTTCCCAATCGAGTCATAATGATACTTAACAGGAAGCCTAACTTTACTAACTGTAATCTAATCTCACCATCGAGACCTTTCAGCGTCAACGTTCTTTGCTAATTAGTGTGAGAGAATTCCACTATTCTTATCTCATCCTGCATTCTACAGGCCCCTTGCAACAGATCGCCAGTGGGGTTCATGCTTTAAGCCTTCCCTTGCTTTCATGCTTTAATCCTTCCCTTACTTTCATGCTCTTTATTTTTCATAACAACATTTTGTCATTCTGACCAATGGCAGTCATTCCTGGCACTGGATATACTGACGGTGAAGGGTCAGTGATCAGAGCGGACTGTCCCTGTAGTTCTGCTCCCGACTCTCCACCTCCCGCTCTTTTAGTAAACTCTCAGTCTCCTGGGAATTGCATTGTTCCCAATTTTGCCGGATTCCAGGCCTTTAACCTTGGCTGAACAGACAGTCGATGGTCTGAGGAATATCATTCCCAAACGTCTCATGTCCGAGGTAATAACAATTAATAACGATGTCTGTGCATCCTCCTCTCATATGTGAAAATCATTGTTGCGGACTGTAGGAACATTTATTGACCGACATTGAGGAGGTTTTGAACCAGATCAAACTCCTATGAGTTAAGAAGATGGTCGAGATCCCTTTTTCTTTTCCCCTGAAGGCAAATGTACGGCAATGCAATTCAATTGGTGAAACATACAGGCTTGAACCGAAACACAATTTACTTCGCACTATCGCTGTAGCACAAACAAAAAAACAAAGTGTGGACTAACCCAACTCGATTGGAAAACTTAACGAAATGAAACATCATTTAACGACGAAACAGTCAATGTTCGAATATAGTAACATTGCATAAACCATACAAAACTGGTCTTCCTGCTACCGGAATGTAATTGTGAAACTTGAACGGATGAGAAAAAGGTATAATGTGATGTTTGTAATTCTTAAGCTTCCAAATGGTTTTGAGGTGCGAATGTATTTTAACCTTGAAGAAATTTGACGCATTTAAACCTCCTTCCTGTCCACGATAGTGGCTGTTGAATCTGTTCCGAATTTCCAGCGGCTTCTGTAATTTTTTAAGGTTTCTGACGATAGCAATCTCTCACTTTTCGAACAAAACAAAACGAACCTTATGTTGCGAACAATATTCAAATAAGCAATGGGCAGCAGAGAGGAAAGCTTTCGAGCAACGCTGCCCGGATTGTCTCGGCAATTAACAGGAACCATCGCCATGAAAACCCTAAAGCAACCTGACAAATTCATTTCGCCACAGAATGCAACGTTGGTGCTCAAGACTTTTCCTTGCAAAACCACAGGAAAAGCCACAACACTGCGATGGCTGGGAATCGAATCCAGATCAATTGCTTGGAAGGCAGCTATGCTCACCACTACACCACCACCGCGCTTAGCTCAGCTGTTGTCCCTTTTCCCAAACACACATAACAAGACCGTGATAGTCACCAACTGAACTGGGGCTGAAATCAAAACAAGAAATTGCTTGTAAAACCTCAACAGGACTGAAAACACCAGAATCAGAAGCCTTCAGCTCTTAAGAACAATCACTGGATCCAAAAGGTTCACTCCCCAGAAATGCTGCCGGACCTGCTGAGGTTCCCAGCAATTTTTGTGCTGTCTCTCAGATCTGCAACATCTGCAGTTCTTTGTCAAATAGAAAACAAACGTTGACCCATTGAAGGGGATAGTTGATCAGGTGATAGTCCTCTTCATCCACAGATATAGATGGGATGGAGAATAGGATCATAAAATTCTTACAGTGTAGACACAGGCTATTCGGCTCATCATGCATCCCACCAAGTCTCACCCTCTACGCTATTCCTGTAACCCCGAATTTCTCATGGCTAACCATATAACCAACACTCACTTGGACACTATTGACTATTGAGCGTTGCATATCCACCCTAACCTGCGCATCTTTGGACTGTGCGAGGAAACTGGAGCACCCGGAGGAAACTCACGCAGACACGGGGAGAATGTGCAAACTCCACACAGAGAGTCTTCAATCAGACAGGGATCTGGGTAATTGGAGAGGTTTCAAGAGGGAGTGCAGATTGGTTTGTGAATGATGGGCCGAAAGCCTGATCTCAGTGCTGTAAAGGCTCTACAGTAACATGATTCCCTACATCCAGCATTCAACACAGTTTGCATTTTGTTTTAATCCGTCCTGTCATTGACATTATTTTGAGTGAAATGTATAGAGAGAGGTTGTTTGCGCATTCACACAGATCTGTGGTTTGATGGGTCAGGAGCAACATACAAAACAACAACTGGCGGAGGGAGAATTGAATTCCCCCTCCGAATCTGCCGAGGACATGCAGGACCTGGAACTTCTCTGTCACCACTCACTCACGACCCGGCGCCTGGAGGAAGAACGCCTGATCTTCCTCCTCAGGAACCTCCAAGCCTCGGGCATCAATGTGGCCTTTACCATTTGCCTGATTTCCTCCTCCGACCACCTTATCCCAGTTCCATCCTGCCAGCTTGGCACCATCCTCATGACCTGTTTACCTGCCAATCTTCCTTCCCACCTATCCGCTTCACCGTCCTCTCCGACCAATCACCTTTACACCCACCTCCATCCATCAATTGCGCTCTCCGCTCCCTTCTCCGCAGCCCCACTCCCTCCCATTTATCTGTCCACGATGGACACTCCCAGCCTCATTCCCGATGACGGTGTTTTGCCCGAAATGTCGACTCTCCTGCTCCTCGGATGTTACCTGACCTGCTGTGCTTTTCCAGTATTACTCTAACCTTGGCTCTGATCTCCAGCATCTGCAGTCCTCACTTTCACCTCGCATGACTGAATTCCTGGCCCTTACAGATCGAATTGGGTCTCGTGTTTTCATCATGAATTTCATTTTGTTTAATATATTTTATTTTAAAAATCATCACAATATGTTGATGCACTCATGAGCATGTAATGCCTTTGGACAGAACAATGCCTCCTTTCTCTGTGAACAAGTAGAATTAAAGGAATCGGTTTGGAGAATGTTTTCTCTCACAGAATCAGGAATAGGGAGTTATAATTCTCTCTGAAATAAACACAGGCCATTCAGAGGAATCTGATAAGGTCATGCAACATCTGCCGAGAGACGGGAAAGGTTAGCTCATGTGTTATGAGAGTAGGGGAATTCAGCAGACCGGTAGGAAGTTAGAAAAGTAATAATTACTGAACAATTGGAATGGGGTTAACGCTGAAGAAAGAATGAGAGGTCTATCCAGCCTGTTTAACATGTTCAGTCTGTTCTAGTAGTCAATCCAATCAAAGCTAGACTTAGATTTCATATCCAGTTTCCTGTGCAATCCACATATCCCGTGATTCCCTGAGAAACCAGCAATCTGTGTCTTCCAATCTGAAATGCACTCAATCAGGGTGCATCAACAATCCTCAGGGACAGAGAATATTAAAGACTCAGAGGCCTTAGAGTTAATCGCTCTCTCCTCATCTCATTCCCAAATAAACTGACCCTTACACTGAGGGTTCTGTCAATAATGACCAAAAGATCTGTAAATGGTGTAACTTTAACACTGACTTCTCTTCACAGATTCTGTCAGACCTGCTGAGCTTTTTCTCAACTCCTGAGACTGTGTTATCGTGTTCTAGATACCCAGATCCACAGGATCAATTTCTCACCATCTACCCTCTGAAGCCTGTTCAGAATTTGATGAATTCAAATGAAATCGTATTTCAATTTTCTCGAATATGGACACAATTTATTCAAAAGCTCAGCATTGGAGCACGTGGGTTTCAAACAGTGACCTTTATTTTGTGGTTCATTAATGTGTTTGGCTCATTGCCGCTGGGTTACCACGTCTTCCTCAGATATAATTGTTCTGGCGAAGTTGATGATGAGTTAGCGTCTTGAACTGCTGCCATTCATTTTGTCCAGATAAACCCATAATGATGTAAGGGAGGGAGTTCCAGGATTTCCAACGAATGGCACTTGTGGAACTGAGACGTTTTTCCGAGCCAGGGTGGCGAGTGGCTTGATGTGGCATTGTCAACTGGTGTCCCATGTATCTGCTGTGCTCAGTGTTCCACGCGATAATGCTGTGGTTCTGGAAGCTGCTCTGTGAGGAACTTTGGGCAATTTCTACAGTGCATCTTGTCTGTGGTACACTTTAATGCTACTGAGTGTGGGTGGTTGAGACAGAGAATGTTTGTGACTGTGGTGCTGAGCAAGCTGCACTGCAAGTTAATTCTACCTAATTATGGGGAACATAACTACTTGCCATCATCATCAATCCATTTCACATCTGGACCTCCAGTGATTACACGGATGTGGTGTACAAGTCTGTTAGTTGCTCAAATGAACATGAACTTTTAACTAGATTCACCTTTTCACGGGTATTACGCTGAGAGACCTCACGCGACTGTTCCACTTTGTCATCAACATTTCATCTGTAAAAATTGGGAACGAGCTGATGGGACACAGATTGTGCTGCAGATGGTTAGACACAGCGCAGTGTTAGTTACTGCACACTGAATCTGTTTGGCTTTATGCATGTGTTTCTCTGAATGTGTGTGTGCATTATCGTGTGTTCCTGTCTCTGTGATTCTGTGTGTGTCTACCCATCTATCTCTTCCTGACTATCTGTGCTTATGAGAGTGTGTTTGTGTCTCATTGTGTGTATTAGTGTGTGTCTCCATGTTTATGTATCTCTGGATCTGTACTCTGTGCAACGGTCTCTCTGTTATTTTCGGGATTGTGACAATTGAAATGTGGTTTAAACCTCAATATATCGGTACCTCTGACTATTCCTCTTGGGCTTGAAGTGATACATTGCTTTTGGTTATGTTTGAAGGTGTGTGTGTGTGTGTGTGTGTGTGTGTGTGTGTGTGTGTGTGTGTGTGTGTGTGTGTGTGTGTGTGTGTGTGTGTGTGTGTGTGTGTGTGTGTGTGTGTGTGTGTGTGTGTGTGTGTGTGTGTGTGTGTGTGTGTGTGTGTGTGTGTGTGTTTTTGCGCCTGTCTCTGTGTATGTGTGACAGACGGAAATGCGTACAGAGACTCAGACACAATCACATAAACAGAGAGATGTGCAAAGACACATACAGACAGAAGCACACATACCGACTTAAAGAGACACACGTGCACATGCAGTCACACAGACATACATACACAAGCGCACAGTTGTTGATGGAGACAGCAAAAGTGCTACTATTAGAATTTCTTTTCTAAAACTAAATGAGAAATTAATAGATTTTTGGATTGTTTGACTTTACAGGAAATTTGTCCATAATTTTGTCCGGACAGCTGCGCCTTTAACAAGTTTTTGAACGAAATAAGAGAATGGTGGTTTAGTTAGTAGAGTGCGAGGTTAATGTTGAAAGAATGAAAGCAATTTGAATCGATGAACCTATTTTACTATCCCTGCGTTTTCCAGACTTTTCAAAATGGCCGCTGATGCTTCTGAATTGGGTCGACGTGCTGTCTTGTTCCAGGATGATGAATTAGGAATTGAGAACCTGGAGGATATTTCTATTAGAATCAATACTGATCATTGGAAAAGTCCTCTTCCATCAGAAAGGGGACTTTGGGATTGCTGTTAGATCTTCAGCACTTCGAAGACCACCCAGCAAAGAACAAGGAAATACAAAATTACACAGATTGTAATCCACTGGCCTTCTTTAAAAGTTTCAAATTAACAATGCATCATATTTTGATGGTGTCGTTTGTTGTAACCATTGTATTATACACATCACTAGAAAACCGAATGTGAATTCAGATATATTGTCCTAAAATACAAATGGTGAAATACGTAAAAGCTTTAAGAAATGCGAAGGTTGCATAACATTGCAAGAAGGGAGAAATAATAAATAGACTGCACTTTTTATAAAAAGTGTGCATCATGTATTTTGCAAGTAAATGCGTTTTTGAAATGACATTTTAGTTTTCTCAGGGCGAATACATATAAAAACATTTTTTTAAAAAAAGAATTAAGTGTAATTGTGGACTAAAATGTGAAAAGAGCGACCTTACAAAAGATCGAAATTGGAGGATAGCTGCAAGGTTTGACAGCAATTCACCTGATAGTGACCCAATAATTGAAATGTGATTGGAGATGAACGGAGTTATACACAGATGCAGCCTTTGTTTGTGACAAGGAGCTCATGGATGATTGACCACTAGTTCACCACTGACAAAGGCTGTCTGCTACCAGCAACGATGTGATTGGTTCTCAGGCAACTAAACAGCTTGGGACTCTGAACAAGATACAGGGAAGTCTTCAACTGCTCAGGAGCTCTCTCTGTTCGCGGCAGTGATAGGTGTTTTAATCCTGAAGAAACCTGGTTTATTTTTATTTCAGCTGTTCCTATGAGCCCTGTCTTTTAATGAGTGTATTTGAGACTGTTTGCAAGTATTAACCAGTCCTTCTGCATGGTGTAACTCAATGACAGCCTCCAAGATGCACTGTCCAAATTTACCAAGGCTCTAAACAAACTACATTCCAAAGACATGACAACGAAGAAATGGAAGGGCAGAGGTAGCAGATGAATGGGAGGGTTATGACTTGGAGCCAGTGATCAAACCTGGTCAAATGAAGGGAAGATGAAGAGAACTGATGAGGAGAGGAGATAACGTCAGGAATTATGGGATACAGTGAGATTTGGCGATCTGGATTCAGAATTGGCTGGCTGGCAGAAGGCAGAGAGTGGTTGTAGATGGAAAATATTCTGCCTGGAAGATAGTGTTGATTGGAGTCCCGCAGGGCTCTTTTCATGGACCTCTGCTCTTTGTAGCTCCTATAAATGACTTGGATGAGGAGGTTGAAGAGCGGATTAGTAAGTTTGCAGATGGCACTAAGGTTGCAGGTATCGTCGACAGTATAGACGGTTACTTCAGGCTGCAACGCAACTTGGATAGGATGCAGATCTGAGCATGGCAGATGGAGTTCAACCTGGATAAACGCGAAGTGATGCATTTTGGAAGGAGGAACACGAATGCTGAGTATAAGATTAAAGATAGGACCCTTGGCAGTGTGGATGAGCAGAGGGATCTGGGTATGCAAGTACATAGATCCCTCAAAGTTGCCACCCAAGTGGATAGGGTTACTAAGAAAGCATATGGAGTATTGGCTTTCAAGGAGGGGGATTGAGGTTAAGAGCTGCGAGGTTTTGCTGCAGATCTACAAGTCCCTGGTGAAACCACTCTTTGAATATTGTGTCCAGTTCTGGTCGCCCTATTATAGGAAAATGCAGAGGCTTCGGAGAAAGCGCAAAGAAGGTTTACCAGGATGCTGCCTCGACTGGAGGGTTTGTCTTATGAAGAAAGTTGGAATAAGCTCGGACTTTTCTCTCTGGAGAGAAGGAGGAAGAGAGGAGACCTGATCGAGGTATAGAAAATAATGTGTGGTATAGATACAATCAATAGGAAGAGACTTTTCCCCCGGACAGGATTGACTGGTATGAGAAGTCATAGTTTGAAGATATTAGGAGGAAGGTGTAAAGGAGATGTCAAAGGTCGGTTCTTTACGCAGAGAGTTGTGAATACATTGAATCGGTTGCCAGCTCTGGTTATGGAAGCTGAATCATTAGGGACATTGGTGTGACTCCTGGACATGCATATGATAGCAGTGTGTTGAGGGGTGCGTAGTATAAGTTACTATAATTGACATTAGGATTCAGTCTCGTGGGCCAAATGGCCTGTTCTGTGTTGTACTTTTCTATATTCTATGTTCTATGAGTGCGTACACTTGGTATATCTAAACGTAAGGTGTCAACCTGGTGAAGCTACGACACAGAACTAGTTGCATGCCAGAAACCATAAGAAGCAACGGATAGACAAGGCTAACTGACTTCATCACTCACGGATCAGACATAATATCTGCAGTCCTGCCAGCTCCCATCATAAATGATGCGGGACAATATAACAAATCATTTCTTTCACATGAACGTCGAGGCTGAGGGATATGAAATAGATCCTTTCGAAATTATGACAGACATGGAAGTAATGGATAATGGAAGTCTTTTACACAGACCACAGGAGACATAGGTTTAAAGTGTTATCGAGCAGACCAGTCCCAGACGTATGGTATGCATATTGATTTTGCTTGTTTTATGATAGTCATACATTCTGAGAAACAGTGAAGAATATTGTGTTGCATTCTTTCCAGTACAAATCATACCTTACATAAGGACATCAGTTTAATATTGTTTCACAGCTTTTGAACAGGTGCAGAAAAGGATCAACTCTATATGTGACAGGTCCATTCATAAGTTTGATAACAGCACGGAAGAAATTGTTCCTGAATCCATTGGTGCGTATTTCCAAACACTTGCATCTTCTGTCCGATGGAAGAGGTTGGGAAAGAGCATTGCGGTGGTGGGAGGGGCCTTTGATTGTGTTGGCTGCATTCCTGAAGCAGTGGGAATTCAAGACTGAGTCAATGGAAGGAAATATGATTTGCGTGATGGATTGTGTTAGGTACATGCGTCTCTGCAATTTCTTGCAGTACGGCCAGAGCAGTTACCATACGAAGCGTCTGGATAGAATGTTTTCTGCAGTGCAATATTAAAATTGATCAGAGTCATTGCCAAAATGCTAAATTTTCTTCCCCGTCTGAGGTGGTAGATGCATTGATGTGCTTTCTTGGCTGTAGAGTTGACATGGATAGACTGATTGTTTGTGATATTTATTACTCGGAACTTGAAGCTGTCCATCACCTCCAAATCAGCACCAATGACAGAGACCAGTGTGTGTCCTTCAGTCCAATTCATGAAGTCAATGGCCAGTTCCCTTGTTTTGCTGACATTGAGAGAAAGATTGTTGTCTTTACACCATGTCACTAAGCTCTCTTTCCTGTAGGAGAAAGTGAGGACTGCAGATGCTGGAGATCAGATCTGAAAAATGAGTTGCTGGAAAGCGCAACAGATCAGGCAGCATACAAGGAGCAGGAAAATTGACGTTTTGGGCATAAGCCCTTCTTCATGAATAAGGAAGGTGTGCCAAGCAGGCTAAGATAAAAGGTAGGGAGGAGGGACTTGGGGGAGGGGCGTTGGGAATGCGTAGGTGGAAGGAGGTTAAGGTGAGGGTGATAGGTCGGAGAGAGGGTGGGCGCGGAGAGGTCAGGAAGAAGATTGCAGGTTAGGAAGGCGGTGCTGAGTCCGAGGGTTGGCACTGAGATAAGGTGGGGGGGAGGGGAAATGAGGAAGCTGGAGATATCTGCATTCATCTCTTGTGGTTGGAGGGTTCCTAGGCGGAAGATGAGGTGCTCTTCCTCCAGGCGTCTCTTGCCATGGTCTGGCGATGGAGAAGGCCAAGGACCTACATGTCCTTGGCCTTCTCACACCACTGTGCCACCGTGCCGCCCACGGTTTCCAACTCTCCTCATTCATTGTGATCTGCAGGACAGAAAGTTAAAGATCCAGTTCTCGATGTGAGGAAAGTCCTAGGACTCAGAAATGTCGATGAGTCTTGTTGGCATTAGGGTCTTCAAGGCAGAGCTAAAGCCAATATACAGAAGTCTGATATAGGTGTGCATGTTATCCAGATGTTCCAGAGATGAGTGAAGTGCCAGAGAGATGGGCTCTGCATGGATCGATTACGATCGTGGCGAAGTATCGAGGACCTCAGCAATCTGGGAGTTAATGTGTGCCATTCCTAACCTCTTAAAGCACTTCATAGATGAGATCGGCCATGATTGTATTAAAAGTCGGAGCAGGTTCGAGGAGCCGAATTCCAGTCTCATGCTCCTATTTCTTGTGTTCATTTGTTCTTTATAGCTCAGAGGGAAACATGTTAACGAATGGTCCTGGCAGACAATGAATATCCACACACACAAATCCCATTTCTCGGCTATAAGCCCATCGTCTTGAAGGTTTCAGCAATGCATGGGATTATTGAAATACCACACAGGTAATATGAATGCTTATGATTCAAATATTCATCCTAGTCATGAGATTGTGTGAGACTTTACGTTCTTCTATGTGTATGGTAGCCGACTGTAAAATGAACCTCAGCAGGAACTGCAAAGAGGAGGGGATCAGAGTAAAGAGCACAAGCAGTCCAAGAGCTGCAAATGTTGTTAGAAAGAGGACCACCTGCACAACAACTACCCAAGACAGAGGAGGGGGGCCTGGGAGTGAGGATGTCAATCCAATATTACCAGAAGTGTTAACGTGAGTTTATCAATCAATGAATTAATTAAAATTTGATGAAGAAATGTATCTGGCTCTCTCTGTCACTGTCCGTCCCTCTTTTTTTAAAAGTGATAAAATGCCGCCCTCTGCTGGCCTCTCAGTGTCACTGTACAAGCAGCATATTTTTATTCTCTGGTAAACTTTGCTCCTGTCCCTGTACATTCTATTACTTCTGACAGTCTCACAATGCCCTGAATGACTCAAAGACGCAAGCGGCTGCGCAGTGACGTCACAAAAAGAGTGGCCACAACCAGCGCGGAAAGTCAGACACTGAGGAAGTGAGAGGAGTCAACAGGTGACTCGTGCCAGGGCCGTGAGGTGAGGAAGAGCGATCCCCTCTGGCCGCCACGAGAGGAACCAGCAACCACTTTCTGAATGAAAGCAACTAGATATTTTTGGAGAACTAGGTCATTTATTCTCATTTCATCATTCCATAACAAGGCAGCATCCACCCCCTGAAATACGTCAATACTATAGTACAGGAAATGTATAAATGTTAGGAAACACAGAACGATGAAAAGGTTTAACATTGTTGCTTGGACAGAATTTCAGCAGTGGCCCTGTTTTCTGCCTCCCTCCATTTTCAAATCGAAAAGTTACATTTGTTGCTTCCGAGTTTAAATGAACCTTCTCTGAATTTAATTAATGGAGAAAACAAAAGAAGTGGGAGAGCAATAGTAATAAGGGGATTGCATTGTTCGGACATCAGGCAGATATCTGTGACAGTGCAGATGCGACACCAGGTAGCACGCTGCCTCCCTGGTTGCAGAGTCTGGGATGTCACTGAGTGGCTGAAGGACACTCTGAAAAGGATACTAGCAAATATAAGATGTGGCAACTGATTGAGCCTTGAAAACAGTATATAGGAAGCTGTGAGATCAATTGACACCACAAGGTTTAATACAGAGTAAAGTTCCCTCGATGATGCCTAACCAAACATTATGAAGATATGTATAACCTGAGAAATGATAGAAATTTAACTCACTCCAAACTATCAGCACAGCAACACACGTGCATACGCGCGCCCGCGGGCACACACACACACACACACGCACACACGCACGCACACACACGCAGTAATTCTCGATTGTCATCCAAGAGGGTTCCCATTTTCAACGAAAATAGATGTATTCCAGAACTTACTCACAGAGTTCTTTACTGGATTGTTTCTGTTCATTTTGGATTCTAAATTAGATTCCTGATTCGTAACATCCACATGGACAATTTTCCTCAAACCATGTGCCATGTCCTGCTCACAACAACTGCATTTGATTCCAATACGGTATGTTGTTTGATACAGGAACCTTTCTGTGTCGGGGGGATTGAGTCTTGAGTCTGACCCAGGTGTGTGAATGTCCTGTTTGTCTGACATCCAGGATGGTTTAATGAAGCTTTGATGTTTGGAAATCCCGATCTGTACATTTTACAGTCCCTCAGTAGAAATGTATTTATTTTCAGTCAAGTACTCCTTTAATCTGGATCTTATTAATTGATTCAACATCATTGTCCACAACCTTGGACACAAATCGGGAGAGTGATGGCGTCACCAAATATTTGGACAGTTTGGCAATTATGACCAGGACTTGGGCCGAGGGAGGTGAAGACGTTTTACTGTGATCGTACAGGAGATATGGACACCATGAAGCATCTCCAAAATGATCACTGATGAATGTGGCAATTCACAGATATTCTGGGCGAGCAGAGCGAAACAGGCAGACACACTGAATAAGGAACAGAGAGTGACAGAAGGATTTTGAGATTTCCAAAAGACATCTGCTCAAGTCAGTCTTGATCTAAAAACTGAGTATATTATTGGTGAAACTAGTTTACAAGTAAATTGTGAAGTGGAAGTAAGCTGCTGTCAAACAGATCGATGTAGCGATGGTAAGTGAATGGACAAAGCCCTGTCCATTACAATACAAAGTGGAGAGTGTCAGGGAGAATCGACAGTGACTTTAGTTTAAATGGGGAGATGATGTAGGACTCTGACGTAGAGAGGGATCTGTGTGTCCTGGGATATTAAAACACATTGAGTTAATCTGCAGGGGCAGCAAGGTATTAGCAAGGCAAAGGGATGAAGTTTTCGTTTGTTCATCGGACGTGAGCATCACTGGCTGGGCTCAGCATTTATCCCTCATTCCCATCAGCCCTTGAGAAGATGGTAGTGAACTGCCTTATTGAACTGATGTACTCCATAAAACTATATTTTTGGAGAAACTGAATGTCGCAGAAATTAAACTGCAGCTTTTTGTATTCCCAGTCCCAATTTTAAACTTAACTGGGTAGCACAGTGACTCAGTGGTTAGCATTGCTGCCTCAGAGTTCCAGGGACTCGTGTTTGATTCCAGTATCGTGCGACAGTAAATGGAGATTGAATGTTCTCCCCGTGTTTGCGTGGGGTTCTTTCGGATGGTCTGGTTTGCTTCGACATGTGCGGGTTCAGTAATATTGGCCATGCTAAATTGCCCATAGTGATCAGTCATGTGAAGGTTAGGTGCGTTAGTCAGGGAAATGTACAGTGATAGGGCAGGGGAATTTCACACCTCTGGGATGATATATTCATTTACTCTATTCTGAGTGAGTGACTGGAATTCTATGTGTTGTCAGCAAGCTGATGTACAGCAGAACAAAGTCTCTAAGCTAATTGAGGGGAGCAATTCGTAGAACAGGGAGAGAATAGGAAAAAAAAAAACAAATTGCTGATAAAAGCTCAGCAGTTTTGGCAGCATCTGAACAAAGAAACCAGAGTTACCACGTCGTATCCGGTCACCATTTATCTGAGCCAGACCTGAAACGTTAACACTGATTTCTCTTCACAGATGCTGCCAGACCTGCTGAGGTTTTTCAGTAACTTTTGATTTTGTTTCTGATTGACAGCATCTGCAGTTCTTTCAGATTGTATTTCGGTAGTGAATGGGGTTAAGTTCAGAGTAAAGCTGTTTCGGCACTTCAGCTTTTCTAACTCCCAGACCATGTTCACCGTGGAATTAGATTTGCGGAATACAGGGTTAATGGTAGGGTTCTTAGTCAGGTGGAGGAACAGAGGGATCTTGGGGTCTATGTACATAGATCTTTGAAGGTTGCCACTCAGGTGGATAGAGTTTGTAAGAAGGCCTATGGAGTATTATCGTTCATTAGCAGTGGGATTGAATTCAAGAGTCGTGAAGTGATGTTGCAGCTGTACAGGACTTTGGTTAGGCCACAGTTGGAGTACTGTGTGCAGTTCTGGTCGCCTCACTTTAGGAAAGATGTGGAAGCTTTGGAGAGGGTGCAGAGAAGATTTACCAGATTGTTGCCTGGAATGGAGAGGAAGTCTTACGAGGATAGGTTGAGAGTTCTCGGCCTTTTCTCGTTGGAACGGCGAAGGATGAGGGGTGACTTGATAGAGGTTTATAAGATGATCAGAGGAATAGATAGAGTAGACAGTCAGAAACTTTTTCCCCGGGTACAACAGAGTGTTACAAGGGGACATAAATTTAAGGTGAAGGGTGGAAGGTATAGGGGAGATGTCAGGGGTGGGTTCTTTACCCAGAGAGTGGTGGGGGCATGGAATGCGCTGCCCGTGGGAGTGGTAGAGTCTGAATCATTGGCGACCTTTAAGCGGCATTTGGATAGGTACATGGATGGGTACTTAATCTAGGTTAGAAGTTCGGCACAATATCGTGGGCCGAAGGGCCTGTTCTGTGCTGTATTGTTCTATGTTCTATAATGATGAAGTCAACCCCTATCCCCACACTGTCCCTATCAAATGCACTTAGCATAGTTATATCACTGGCTTATAGGCAAAGTACATTTCCCTGTACACTTTCTCCAACTAAACCTCCTAGGGTCAGGGAAAAATAGGGTTACATACAATGTACAGATATGTCCACAAACACTCCCGTGTCAGGGAAGCTCTGTGTTAGATTACAGAGTAAAGCTGCCTCTACAGTGTCTATCACAAACTCGTACATAGCTCATACGCACAGAATCACTGTCATGCAGTCACACATGTTCAGTCACACGCACAGTAGAGCATTGCAAACTCCTGATCTCAGAATCTCACACTCGAACACAACGTCTCACTCAGCCAATCTCAGCCACCAACTCTCAGTCAATCAGTCACAGACACCTCAAAGCCACACTCGCTCATTCACATACACAGTTACTCTTTCGCAAATGTATACTAATGATGCACAATCCGAGAGGCTTGCTTAATGGTAAATCAATTTCTTTATTTTTAGAGAACACAAAATTTGAAGGCAAATTACGTCAGGCTGGTCCTTGATAAATGCCTTTTATCTGGATAAAATACATCTTACTTGACGCTAAATCTCTAACAGATTCTGAACAAGACCACGCACCTACAATTCAGTAGCTGACCTGCCATATTACTGTCGTATTTTCGTCTTGAAGTTTGGAAAGTTAGACAGACTTTTAAAAATCTCTGGGCACTGACTTTAAAAGGATTCTGGAATCTGCATCTTAATCCATATCCTGCTTTTACAGGTTAATTTGTAAATTAACATTTCTACAATGTAGGAATGTATGAATGGAAAAAAAGCTTTTCACACATTTGCCCCTCACCTGTGCTGACAGAATTCAGACTCAAACTGAAGCTTCTCTGCTCCTGCATCCAGTTTACCATTGTACCATTTGGTTCAGATTATCCCTCCTCTAACATAGAAATTGCATCGATTTACATCCCAGTTTATTTCATCTGCAGGATGCCGAGAGATGAAAATGTATAAAGTGTGCGATGTGTTTTAATCTGCCAAACCAGGACAAATGATTCCAAAAGTGTCAGTAGCCATTAAAGGTTTGTTTCAGGTAGCCATTTCATGTCAGCACAGCGCTGACAACGACTTTATAAACAGGGAAAGGCAAGAACGGGTTGGGGACTTGGGAGTCCATGTGCAAATGAATGCAGGGTAGATTCACAGAACTATAGTTGGACGGCACGGGTTCAATGGCCATGGAAATGACACAAGCCCAGGACTGTATCCCTGGAATTTTGAATAGTCTAAAATGAGGAAAGTTTGAGAGTCAATGAGAGGAACTGCAGGATTAGATGGGGAGAAAATATCGTTGTTGCTTCTAGAATCTATAAATAGGTTCAGTGTCGAGTAATCTAACAATAGACTGGGACCCTTTGAAATCTCAGGCCACGTTCAGCATGAGGTTAGGTTTTGTTTTAATCACCCAACACTGTCCCCATCAATCTCTAACACAGGCATAGGGTTAAATACAGATTAAAGCCCAATTACACTGTTCCCATCAACCACTCCCAGGACAGGAACAGCACTGAGTTAGATAAAGAATAAATCTCCCTTTGCATTTTCCACATCAAACCCTCCCAGGACAGGAAAAATACTGTGCCAGATAGTAAACAAAACATCGTCCCTATAAGCAGAAAATGACTGCATTCCATCTGCTGCTGCCTTGCCTATTGTGGGCCACAGAGTGAGCTCCGAAACATCTCCAGGGCAATCTTATCCTGTAGCTGTGGCTGTGGCTCTCTATCTGTGTCTGTGAGTCTCTCTCGGTTTCTGAAATTACCGCCCATTCCCTCAGCAATGTTGAATAAATTTCAAAACCGTTCAATTACGTTTAAAACATTTTCGAATACCCTTAAGATTTTTTTGCAGGGTTTATAAATATCCATCCTCACGTTACTTGCGGATATCCAGTGTAATTCCTCTACATTTATATAGTCCGTAATCTACAAAGCAAATTAACATCTAGGGTCCGTGAACAATCCGGAAGTTCCATGAAGTGTCTCTCTTTATTGCATGCGATTGGTCATTAACAGTAAGTTGAAACTTTATTGCTGGAACAGCACAGCAGGTCAGGCAGCATCCAGGGAACAGGAGATTCGACGTTTCGGGCACAGGCCCTTCTTCAGGAATGAGCAGAGAGTGTTCAGCAGGAGAAGATAAAAGGTAGGGAGGAGGGACTTGGAGGAGGGGAGTTGGAAATGTGATAGGTGGAAAGAGGTCAAGGTGAGGGTGATAGGTCGGAGTAGGGTGGAGGCGGAGAGGTCAAGAAGAAGACTGCAGGTCAGGAAGGCGGTGCCGGGCTGGAAGGATCCGGCTGAGACAAGGTGGGGGGAGGGGGGATGAAGAAACTGGTGAAGTCCAAGTTCATCCCCTGCGGTTGGAGGGTTCCCAGTCGGAAGATAAGACGCTCCTCCTCCGACCGTCGGGTTGTTGTGGTTTGGCGGTGGATGAGTCCAATGACCTGCATATCCTCGGTGGAGTGGGAGGGGGAGTTGAAATGCTGTGCCACAGGTTGGTTGGGTTGGTTCGTCCGGGTGGCCCAGAGGTGCTCCCTGAATCGCTCCGCAAGTAGGCGGCCTGTCTCCCCAATATAGAGGAGGCCACACCGGCTGCAGCGGATGCAGTAGATGATGTGGGTGGAGGTGCAGGTGAATCTGTGGCGGATATGGAAGTTTCCCTTGGGGCCTTGGAGAGAAGTGAGGGGGGAGGTGTGGGCGCAAGTGTTGCACCTCCTGCGGTTGCAAGGGAAGGTGCCGGGAGTGGTGGTTGGGTCGGTGGGGGGTGTGGATCTGACAAGGGAGTCGCGGAGGGAGTGGTCTCTACGGAAAGCTGATAGGGGAGGGGAGGGAAATATATCCTTGGTGCTGGGGTCTGTTTGGAGGTGGCGGAAGTGACGGCGGATGATGCGCTGTACATGGAGATTGGTGGGGTGGTAGGTGAGGACCAGTGGGGTTCTGTCCTGGTGGCGGTTGGAGGGGCGGGGCTCAAGGGCGGAGGAGCGGGAAGTGGAGGAGATGCGGTGGAGGGCACCGTCGACCACGTCGGGGGGGAAATTGCGGTCCTTGAAGAAGGAGGCCATCTGTGTTGTACGTATTTTGAACTGGTCCTCCTGGGAGCAGATGCGGCGGAGACGAAGGAATTGGGAGAATGGGATGGCGTTTTTACAGGGGGCAGGATGGGAGGAGGTGTAGTCCAGGTAGCTGTGGGAGTCGGTAGGTTTGTAGTAGATGTCCGTGTTGATTCGGTCGCCTGAGATAGAAACAGAAAGGTCTAGGAAGGGGAGGGAGGAGTCCGAGACTGTCCAGGTGAATTTGAGGTCGGGGTGGAAGGTGTTGGTGTAGTGGATAAACTGTTCAACCTCCTCGTGGGAGCACGAGGTAGCGCCGATACAGTCATCAATGTAGCGAAGAAAAAGATGGGGGGTGGGGCCAGTGTAGTTGCGGAAGATGGATTGTTCCACATACCCTACGAAGAGGCAGGCATAGCTGGGGCCCATGCGGGTGCCCATGGCTACTCCTTTTGTTTGGAGAAAGTGGGAGGATTGGAAAGAAAAGTTGTTCAGGGTGAGGACCAGTTCGGTCAGTCGAAGGAGGGTGTCGGTGGAAGGGTACTGGGTGGTACGCACTGACCTTTACACCGCTGAGGCCAAACGCCAGCTCGCAGATACCTCCTCCTACCGTCCCCTTGACCATGACCCCACCCCCCACCACCAAACCATCATCTCCCAGACCGTCCATAACCTCATCACCTCAGGGGACCTCCCATCCACCGCCTCCAACCTCATAGTCCCACAACCCCGAACCGCCCGTTTCTACCTCCTGCCCAAAATCCACAAACCTGACTGCCCCGGACGACCCATCGTCTCAGCCTGCTCCTGCCCAACCGAACTCATCTCGGCATACCTCGACACGGTCCTGTCCCCATTAGTCCAAGAACTCCCCACCTACGTTCGTGACACCACCCACGCCCTCCACCTCCTCCAGGATTTCCGCTTCCCCGGTCCCCAACGCCTCATCTTCACCATGGACATCCAGTCCCTGTACACCTCCATCCCCCATCACGAAGGACTCAAAGCACTCCGCTTCTTCCTTTCCCGCCGTACCACCCAGTACCCTTCCACCGACACCCTCCTTCGACTGACCGAACTGGTCCTCACCCTGAACAACTTTTCTTTCCAATCCTCCCACTTTCTCCAAACAAAAGGAGTAGCCATGGGCACCCGCATGGGCCCCAGCTATGCCTGCCTCTTCGTAGGGTATGTGGAACAATCCATCTTCCGCAACTACACTGGCCCCACCCCCCATCTTTTTCTTCGCTACATTGATGACTGTATCGGCGCTACCTCGTGCTCCCACGAGGAGGTTGAACAGTTTATCCACTACACCAACACCTTCCACCCCGACCTCAAATTCACCTGGACAGTCTCGGACTCCTCCCTCCCCTTCCTAGACCTTTCTGTTTCTATCTCAGGCGACCGAATCAACACGGACATCTACTACAAACCTACCGACTCCCACAGCTACCTGGACTACACCTCCTCCCATCCTGCCCCCTGTAAAAACGCCATCCCATTCTCCCAATTCCTTCGTCTCCGCCGCATCTGCTCCCAGGAGGACCAGTTCAAAATACGTACAACACAGATGGCCTCCTTCTTCAAGGACCGCAATTTCCCCCCCGACGTGGTCGACGGTGCCCTCCACCGCATCTCCTCCACTTCCCGCTCCTCCGCCCTTGAGCCCCGCCCCTCCAACCGCCACCAGGACAGAACCCCACTGGTCCTCACCTACCACCCCACCAATCTCCATGTACAGCGCATCATCCGCCGTCACTTCCGCCACCTCCAAACAGACCCCAGCACCAAGGATATATTTCCCTCCCCTCCCCTATCAGCTTTCCGTAGAGACCACTCCCTCCGCGACTCCCTTGTCAGATCCACACCCCCCACCGACCCAACCACCACTCCCGGCACCTTCCCTTGCAACCGCAGGAGGTGCAACACTTGCGCCCACACCTCCCCCCTCACTTCTCTCCAAGGCCCCAAGGGAAACTTCCATATCCGCCACAGATTCACCTGCACCTCCACCCACATCATCTACTGCATCCGCTGCAGCCGGTGTGGCCTCCTCTATATTGGGGAGACAGGCCGCCTACTTGCGGAGCGATTCAGGGAGCACCTCTGGGCCACCCGGACGAACCAACCCAACCAACCTGTGGCACAGCATTTCAACTCCCCCTCCCACTCCACCGAGGATATGCAGGTCATTGGACTCATCCACCGCCAAACCACAACAACCCGACGGTCGGAGGAGGAGCGTCTTATCTTCCGACTGGGAACCCTCCAACCGCAGGGGATGAACTTGGACTTCACCAGTTTCTTCATCCCCCCTCCCCCCACCTTGTCTCAGCCGGATCCTTCCAGCCCGGCACCGCCTTCCTGACCTGCAGTCTTCTTCTTGACCTCTCCGCCTCCACCCTACTCCGACCTATCACCCTCACCTTGACCTCTTTCCACCTATCACATTTCCAACTCCCCTCCTCCAAGTCCCTCCTCCCTACCTTTTATCTTCTCCTGCTGAACACTCTCTGCTCATTCCTGAAGAAGGGCCTGTGCCCGAAACGTCGAATCTCCTGTTCCCTGGATGCTGCCTGACCTGCTGTGCTGTTCCAGCAATAAAGTTTCAACTTTGATCTCCAGCATCTGCAGACCTCACTTTCTCCATTAACAGTAAGGAAGCGTTCCTATGAACTTTTTCACTGAGACGCCATCAGGAGTCCTGAGGATCACTTTGATTCTCAGACTGACTGTTCATGGTCACTGCAAAGAAAAATCAAATTTTCGAGATGCAGGAAAATCTTAACGAAAATAACTGCTGATGTGCTTTCCCAATGTAATCACTGATACTTTTTAGGATGAGATTTTGAGGAGGACATTTAGCTGAATGAAACCAGGAGCAGGACGAAGCCATTCAGCCCCTACAGCCTTCCCTCCATTCAATGTGATCATGCCTGATTCCCAATCTCAACGCTATATTCCCACTTGCTCTCCAGAGGTCGTAGTAGAGAATGGTACAATTACAACAATTGGTTCACGTTTGTCGGAGGAATCGAACAGAAACTGAATGATCCCGTTGAAAATGGTGAGAAGTTCTGAAACATTATCGTTCAGTGGGATGTATGGTATCAGAACTTTAACTGACAGTGGAGTCAATAATGTGGAGGACAATTGATACAGAAGAGTACAGTGCAGGCCCTTCAGCCCTCGATGATGTGCTGATCGGTTAATTTACTTTAAGATCAAACTGATCTGCATAACGTATCTAACATGTGCCTATCCTAGAGTCGCGTAAACATCCATAATGCATCTGATTGAACTACCACCGCCACAGAGTCTGGTCGGTGCATGGAAAGAACTTACCTCTCATCTCCCCAATAACCTTCCTCCAATCACTTTTAAATTATGCCCCCTTATGAAGACATTTCTGTATTGGGAAGAAGTCTCTGGCTATTCATTCTATCTGTGGTTCTTATCATCATATACACCCTTATCAATTCACCCCGCATCCTTCTTCACTCCAATGAGAAAAGCCTTCAGCCCCTCAATATTACTTCGTAAGAAATGCCCTCCAGTCCAGGAAGCATGGTGGTAAATCTTCTCTTCAGCGTCTCTAAAACTTCTGCCTTCAGGATCAATCTAGTCAGATTGCAGATTTTTTAAAAAAACTGTGACTGATTCTGAACAAGCTTCACGTGGAATATGCTTTTCAAATCACAATCCCTCAGGTCGTTGGAGGGTTCGCCATGTCAGAGTGTGATTTTGATTAAATACAGGAAATGTCACTCCCCCACGGTCATTGCGTGACTGTTTTGCTCTTTATGACAAACAGAAAGCTCTCGCCTCTCTCGTGTCTGTTTCACAGGAATTCTGCGCTTCATATTAATTGGCCACGAACAATAAGGAAGTCTGGTTCTGATTAGTTCATTGTGAGGATATCAGGAATCCTGTGGACCACGTGTATCCTCAGACCGACAAGAAATAACTTCTGCATGTGTCCTCCTAAATTCTGCTACTCTTCTCTTCCCTGTTTCCTGCATTTTCAATTTGTGTCATTTGCAAATTCTGATGACATGTCCTGTTGTCCGGAGGTTGACAGTGAGTAAAGCTCGATGTCCACAACAAAGACTCCCAAGCCAAGCGTCAGCATGCTGACATCTCTTGATGTCAGTGACCAAGTCCTCATTGACAAAGTGGGAGTTTGAGATCCAGAAACTAAATAACTCTAAATAACTGCGACTCTCTGTTCTGTCCATTCAGTCTCCACCCCTCAGTGAAATTCAAATAATGACCTAGTTCCCTGTTAAAAGCGTCAGTTGGAACCGCCTCCATTAAAACTCCAGCAGGACCCTCCACACAAATACCAAGCGTTGTGTCAACAAAGAACATCTCTTACTACACATCTGTTACTTTTGCAGATAATTTCAGCCTGTGTTGTCTCATTCTTGAACCTTATATTCGGGGAACAGTTTCTCCCAGAGGTGTCATGAGTTTTGAAAATCCCATCAGATTCCCAATCTGAAAAGTTCCATTCTTTCCAATTCATCCCCATGATTGAAGGTGCCGACCCAGGAACAAATGCACACAATATTCCAGTAATCTGTAGTGGTTAAAGGAGTGAGCTCACTCTCCACCACCTTCTCGGGAGGAATAGGTGACGGTCAGACAGTGTAGGCCACATTCTTTAGGAGGGTCTCCCCATCAGAGTTTTCAGGTCCCCAGTTGATTAGAACAGAGTCTATGTCCAGGTTTTTGCAGGGGCCTGACATGCAACGCCAGCCTGTGCTTCTCCAACAAATACCTGACCAATGGAATGATTCCTTTACGAATGAGTTAATGCAGAGAAATATTTATACTTTTCAGTGTAATTCTCTGGTTGTACAATCGACTAGAATCTGCTGTAAATGATAGTCTCCATGACGTGTTCGGAAGTATATCAGGTATTCGTACAGTAGATATTCGACCCTTTTGAATGGCTGGATTTAACCCAGTGGAAGAGTTCCTGTCCTAAACACACGCAGGGTCAATACCCAAGCAAAGTCACAGGGCACAGGTGTCACATCGGTTCCCTTGGAACTGGCTGTCCAAGCTCCGTGTTCCTCTGTGAAGCCTATAGTGAGGCCCGCAGTGACTCCTTCCTGGATGTGCCTTTCCCCTTGGGGAACACTGAGCCATGGAGATTCTACAGAGGCTGCGCAGTGGGGACTGACCCTTCAGTCCCATCAAACTGCGGCTGGGTCTCTGACCTCACAATGGAGATAACACTCTCTCAGCTCGAGCTGGAGATTCAAGAACAGCCAATAGTATTTCCCCCTGGAGGACGGCCGCTTAAAAGTGAAGGAAAGGAGATCAGAGAAAGTTGCTCGGATAGAGAGAGTAGTAGGGAGAGAAACTGAAGTTCTCACGTGTCCAAAATCAGGTTGGAGTGCAGTGACTTCAGCGACTCTCGCTGTCTTTTGCCATTTGCCCTGAACTGATTCTGAAATATGAAAATTAAATCGAGGAACATACTTCGTCTCAATAAGGGGGAAAGTGGACTTTATATTCCAACATAAATAAGTGTTAAGCGTAATTTTTAATGAATTCTAATCATACGTTACTTATTATATTGCAAATTAACAAATGCTCACAATCTGCTGTAGACTCTTACTTTGTCTGAGTTCCATCCGCTTTCGTCAAAAATTAAAAATGCAGCAATTAAAAGGATTTAGTGACAAAGAAAAAAGAGGGGAACCGGAGGGAACGAAAACAAAATGGAAGTGCAGGATTGATGCGATAACAAAATGATAAGGGTGCAAAACAGAACCTCTGCATCCCAACTTTCTTGTCCAAAGTTGCTTGGAAGCAGAAAGTAATAGGTCGGGAATGGGGTGTGGAATCAGGAGGTGTGGCCACTTGGGTCAGGTAGGAACAGTCGAGAATGCAACATTGTCAGAACTGGTCAATTAACGTTCGGTCAGCAGGGGGCGTCGTTCAATCAATGTGGGCAGAGGATGTTCCGGTTCAGAGAATGCAGCAATCATATTTAAAGGCTGTTATCTATACTTTCAAACAACAGCTCTGGAGAGACATTGGCTACTAACAAACATTTCACATCAATTAGATTCAGATTGCTCCCTGTATCATTAAAGTTCCTGCAGGGTGCTTGGGCACAGGAACAGTCCCTGTTCTATCAAGGCGGGAGAAGATCAATAAGTCAATGTGGGCAAGTTCAAGTAGAGATTGCTGAGGTGGTGAGTACGTGTGGGGAACCTGGTTCAGTTGACAAAAAGGGATCAGCGAGCGGACATTTTCTGGAAGGGTTACAAGGTTAAACTGAAGAACTTCCATGTGGCCAGAGATGAAAGTGAAATTGAAAGCAAAACACATCATATCCAGCCATTTCCAAATTCATGGCAGCAGACTGTCCTTCCAAAAGGTCAGGGTAAGGAGGATCCAGTGTGCCCTGACAGGGTAGATCAGCTGCTGACGGCAGTAACTGGATTATGGGGATTTGTGGGGTTTCGGGGGAGTGGGGGTTGGGGGCCTTCCAGTCACTTCCCGTGACCAACAGCAGCTCCTCATCCCCTCTGAAAATTACACCAGAAACCACGCAGCAAGCTCCTAGGTTGTCGGCACCTCTCGTCTTCAGGCAATTAGACGAGAGCCAGAATGATCAAAACCAACGGAGAAAACAGATGGCAGCTTGACGTCACTTCAGCTGTCAGTGCAGAGGTACAACAACATCATAGTACCCGCATTTGCTAAGATGGTCACCTTGAAGTCCTTAGATTTCACAATTATCTACTTTGTTATTACATATCACCGTGGTGTGTCGCTATTTTCAATTAATTCTGGTGGGATGTATGACAAGTCAATACCGTCAATTGCGCACCCCACTGGGAACAGGGAGTCAGGGAACTGTCGACAGAAAGGGACCATTGACAACAGGGCATCTAGGGGTCGAGAAGAGCGCAGATATGTGAATTGGAGCATGACCAAGAGCATCAGGAGCTTACCTGGTCAGAGGGTTCAGGGCTGTGTGAAATTACTGCCCGCAGCATGGAATAATGGACGTCCAGGTTCTCTAATGTGAGATCCTCAGAGGAACAGTGGATACTGGCATTCAATTTACATAAGGTCTGCCGGCTCAGGAGGGCGACTGGGCAAGAGTCTGAAATAATAGCAGCATCAGTCGCAGTGCCAGGGCCAATACTGGAGTTAATGGGTTAGGAGAGTAGGGCTGTTATGGATATTCTCAAAAACCGTATAGTGCAGAGAGTATTGCAACTCAGGTAATTTTCCGAGTCGGAAGCCGCAGATGGTTGGACAGACCCAGAATCCACCACAAAAGAATTGAGCAGCTCCGCATCACCTCCACATCCATTATCGGAATTTCAGACGGGGCGTTTGAGAGACATATTGAGATCGCCTGTGAAAACTCACTCTCACGATAGCTGTAGTTAGTTTCTGGAGCACGGGGGAAGGGATCAGCCACAGTGTCGGCGGCCTGTTGAAGCTGCCTCTGTTGTGTGGTGGACTGCTGTCGTGCCTGAGGTGAGAGGGAGATGGGAGATGGCCCTGGGCGACATTGCCTAGACCAGCACTGTGTCACTTAGTGTTCCAATTTCACACAGTCCCAGCACTGCCTTCTTTGAATGGCCATCGTTTGCTGTACTGGCAAGGTGGTGTCCCTGTGGTTGTCGGGTTTTGCGAGCCAGTCGAATGCCCCCGTCGGTTTTGGTGTAGTGAACAGCCCATTCCCGTCCAAGTTATTAAGTACAATTAAATTGTCCGTCCTGCTCGTCGTTCGATTGTGCAACGTGAAAACGTGAGCATGTGTGAGGTCTGCACGGCAAGGTTTTCGTTCTCTGCTAATGGAATGTCGGACGAGGAGTCGCAGACCTCCCTAAAGCGGACAATGACATCGAGCAAATACTTGGCTGCTCTGCAGACACTGGATAACAGCCCAAAATCGGCGTGCCGTCTTGCACTGGCCTTTATTGCATCCTTCAAGGTGCTGTCCAGCCACTTTTTCCCAGTCTGTAGCGGTGTCCCAGGATTGTTTGGGGATGTCAATAACAGGGCTAATAGTCACCCAGTGGGTCATATGCACAAGTTGTAATACGGTCTGCACATCTTCGGACGGACAGTTGAAAATACAGGAAATTTCGAGGACCCAGTTGTAGAACGGGAGCTGTCACTTCAACGTGTCTGGGACATCTTGTCGCATGGCCCGGACCTCTGCGTGAATCCAGGTCTTTTCCAGGGGAGTGCACCCAATCATGATGCGGGGAAACTGACAGTTGGTAGCCGGTAATTTCGGCAAGCACTCGGTCTTCTTGTGAGTCTGGAGTTATCATTTGTGTTGGGCAGCAGTGGTGATTCATACTGCCCGGCGTCTAATGTTTCCCATCGCGAGCTTGCTGTGAAATGCATGGTAAAAAAAAAATGCAGCCACTTCATTCAGGCCCAACGGGTCTGGCTTTGAAGCCAGTATGGGAAATTTTGGGTACTGTAGGGCATCGGGCGGTGTGGCTGTATCTGGAATTATTTTGATCACAGTGTCGCTTGTTATTGCAGCAGTCTTTCGCCTTCGCGGCCTGATACTGCTGGGCAACCTGCCGAAACTTTGCAAGACAGTGCAGCATGTATACAGTATTTCAATGTTCCTCTGCAAATTTTCACTGTCCTCCGCACACTTTGCTCAGCTACTCACCATTGTGTCAGCTGCAGACCTTGACACGATGCGCATGGCTCCAAAATCCAAATCATCCATATAAGTTGTAAGTAATTGCGGTCCCAGTCCCGATCCCTGAGGTACACCATTGATGGACAATAGAATAGCACTGATTTATCCCCGCTCTACGCTTCCTGTTGGACAAACAATCCTGAATCTATGCTCATACTTTACCCTTAACAGCATGCATCCGTTTGCTGTCAGCCCTTGAACGGCACCCTGTCGAGGGCATTTTGAAAATCTAGGTACACCAATTCACTGGGTCCCGTTATACATCATGCTCGTAATGCCATCATAGAATTCGAAAAGATTTTTCAAGCATGACCTGCCCTTCATTAACCCATGCTGCATCTGTCCAATTTCTGTCGAGATGCCCTACTATTTCTTCCTCGATAATAGACTCAAGAAATGTCTGCACTCCAGAGGGTAAACAAACTTCTATAATGTTGCAGAATGGGTCTGGGTGGGTTGCGCTTCGGCGGTCGGTGTGGACTTGTTGGGCCGAAGGGCCTGTTTCGACACTGTACGTAATCTGTTCTAATTCCTCATATTTTGTCTGCCTCCCTTTTTAAACAGTTCTGTCATATTTGTGTTTTCCAATCTGCTGGGACTGCCCCAGAGACCAATGAAATTTGGAAAAATACCACCAGCACACTTTTTTGTAACACAGCATTGCGTTTAGTACCCCGCGATGCATTCCCTCAGTGCCTGGAGATGTAACCATCCTTTGCTAAACAAGCTCCAACAATCCAACACTAGCTCTTTTGTTATAATGACTGTTCCCAGGTCGTCAGCAACCGTCATCGCTTTGTCAACTACTGGCATGTTATTGATATCCTTCACTGTGAAGACCGACGCAAATGCCTGTTCCAAGTCAAGGCTATTTCCGCATATCCCATAAGTAAATGCCCCTTCTTATCCACGAAAGTGTCAACGTTTACTTTTGCCACTCTTTTTCATTTTATATTTTAATAGAAACTTCTGCTATCGATCTTTATATTCTGTGCTAATTTTTAATGCCATGTTCTTTCTCACATTTTCTTTGCATTAAATTTCATTTGCCAACTCTCAGCCCAGCTCTGCAGCATACCTGTGTCCCTATGTAACCTACAATATCCTTCAGCACTATGCACAACTGTACTGAACTTAGTGTCGTCCGCAAATTTACGAACCCATCCTTCTACGTCCCCATCCAGGTCGTTTATAAAAAAATGAGAAAAAGCACTGAACCCAAAACAGTTCGTTGCAGTACACCAAAAGCAACTGAATTCCAGGATGACGTTTTCCCATCAAGTAACACCCTCTGTCTTCTTTCAGTTGGCTAATTTCTGATCCAAAACACGAAATCCTCCTCAAGCCCATACCTCAGTATTTTGTGCAGTCACCTACCATGGTGAAATTTATCAAACTGAAATCCAAACGTGCATTACATGAACCGTTTCATCCTCATCTATCTGTTTAGTCAGCTGGCGAGCTTTGACAATATTTGTAGCTCAAGTTTAGCTTCCACACGAAGATTTTCTCGCTGAGTTGGAAGGCTCATTTCCAGACGTTTCGTTACCCTCCTGGGTAACATCTTCAGTGGGCCTTCGGGCGATGTCCTGTTCATGATTTCTGCTTTCTATTTACACGTTTGGGGTTCTTTGAGTTGGCCATGTCATTTCCTGTTGTGCTATCAGTTCCTGTTCTTTTCCTCAGGGGGTTGTAGATGGGGTCTACCTGCATGTGGTTTTGATAGATTTCCGGTTAGAATGCCATGCTTCTCGGAATTCTCGTGTCTGTCTCTGTTTCACTTGTGCTCGGATGGAATGCGTTGTCCAAGTCCAAGTGGTGCCTTTCCTTATCTGTATGGAAGGATACCAGTGAGAGAGGGTCATGTCGTTTTGTGGCTAGTTGATGTTCATGTATCCTGATGGCTCGTTTTCTGCCTATTTGTTCAAATGCAAAACCTGATGACATTTACAAAATACCGTGCAAGAACAGTAATAAAGACTACATTCGAAAAACACTACAGTCGACTGAGACAGCACGTCTATCCTAGGACAAGTCAAACGGATACATGCAGAAGAATTCCTCGAAGCATGGCATTCTGACCAGAAATCTACCAACAAACACTTCGAGCTCGACGCCATCGACAACCCGCTGAGGAAAAAGAACAGGAAATGACATCACCATCGGAAATGACATCACCAACCCAAAGAAACCCAAACCTATAAATAGAAAGCAGAAATCATGAACAGTGCTTCGCCTGGAGACCCACTGAAATTGTTACCGACTAGGGTGATGAAATGTCTGGAAATGAACTTTCCAATTCAGTGAGAAAACCGACATCCAGTTTAATGACCTACTCAAATAACTCAATAAAGTTTGTGAGTCTCGACCTCCCATTCACAAACCCAGCTTGACTTTCCCTCATAAACTTATTCCAGTCGAGATATTTACAAATCTTATCTCTTAGAACTTCTCCAACACTTTACCCACAACCGACGGAAGGGTCAATGTTCTATAATTTCCACGGTTTTCTCTACTTCCCTTCTTGAATGAGGGAACAACTTTTACTATCCTGCAGTGTTCTGGCACTATACCTTTGGACAATGATAACATAAAGATCAAAGTCGAAGGCTCGGAAATCAGATTCTTGGTTTCCGGCTGAGGGAATTTATAGATTTTCACATTTTCAGAGTTTGTGACACCTCGTCCTTGGGAACTTCAATCCGATCTTGTCTAGTAGCCTGTTTCTTAGTATTGTTCTCGACAACATTTTGTTTTTCCAGTGCGAATCCTGACGGAAGATATTGCTTTTGCGCTTCCCCCATCACTTCTGACTCCAAGCACTACTAACCACGACTGTCCTTCATTGGCCTTATTTTATTCCATTCATTCTTTTCGCCCTTACATACCTATGGAGAGCTTTAGGATTTTCCCTTATCCTATCGGCCAACAAATTCTCAGCTCCCCTCCTGGCTCATCTTCAATCTCTCTTCAGGTCTTTCTTGTTTAACTTGTAACCTTCCTTACCATCCTATCTGAGCCTTCACATCTCCATGCTAACGCAAGCCTTCTTCATCTTAACACGTGATTCAACTTCCTTAGTAATCATGAGTCCTGCGCTTGACAATTTCCTCCCTCTCTGACAGGTTAATACATATCAAAGACACACAGAACCTGTTCCTTCAATAAGCTCCACATTTCTATTCTGCCCATTCCCTGCCGGTTCCTTGCCCAACCTATACACGCGTAATCTTATCTAATCGCTTGCAATTTTCTTTGCCCCATCAGTAGTGCTTGCCCTCTCAATGAAATGCTCAAGTAAACATAACTGAACTTTGGTAACTATCACCAAAGTGCTAACGTACCGCCAAATCTAACACCTTGCCGTGTTCATTACCCAGTACCAAATCTAATTTGGCCTCTCCCCTTGTTGGCCTGTTCCATTACACATATTTAAGAAATCTATCGCAGATACACTCAATACTCTCCTCGTCAACGCTACCCTGACTTAGCTGCTTCGACCGATCGACATGTTGATTAAAATCCCGCATAATAATTGCCATACCATTGTTTCAGGTATTATTTATGTCTTTGTTTACTGCCCTCCCCATTGTGATCTTAAAATATGGAGACGGATTGACTCCGACAATCAGTGATATTTTCTTCATAGAACTTCTAATTTTCTCCCAAATGGATTCAAACTCCTTCTCCATAGAACGTTTATCATCTGTCAACATCGATCTGACGTTGTCCTTGAATGTTTGAGTTTCACCACCTTCCTTACCATCCTTTCTGTCCTTCCAAATTGTCTCATGCCCGTGAATATTTCCCTCCCAGTCTTGACTATGCGGTCTCCATGTCTCTGCAATGTCTACTAAATTGTATTCGTTCGTGATATTTTATGCCGTTATATCTCCAACCTTCTTCCGAAAAATGCTAGCATTCAGATGTAGTGCCTTTATGGTCGCTTTCTTACCCATTGATTAACAACATCTCTAATAATATCTTCTAAGCTATCCTTTCTTCTTGCTCTTGCTTCTCCTCACTTGTCCATTTCGGAACTCCTTGCTTAGTACACAAGTGCTCAAATACACCTTCCAAGTGAAGCAACTCTTTCCCTACACTTTGCACAATCCAGTCGAATAGATTTATTGCTCATATTATGGTCGTCACTACCTTGGGAAATGAAGTGTGGACTGAATGACGTTTTGCAGAATACGAAGTTCTATCGCCAAAAATATCCCAGAGCTTCTGCTTGACAGCTCCATTAGCACAGAATCGTTTTTCCGAGCCAAAGTCCCTCTCTCAGGCTTACTGCAGGGTTCCACCATAGCTTAGCGCATGCTGAAAAACCAACAGACCATTTTCTGCTTGAGGATCCCGCAACCCTCCATATCAATTTCAATCATTTTAGAGGCCGGACGTCTCCCATATCCTGGCCCCTGACACACGCACTAGGCCTCGTTATTGCATAGTAGCCATTACACAATATCTATGGTTAGTCATAAACAGTCTCCGTGAACAGTTGTTAATGATCAAAACAAATCATTATCAATTCCTATGTCCAACTGTTAGTCTCTCTTTTTCGGGTCTGTCCCGAAATCTCGTTTCCTCCTAATTACTGCGCCCCTACATATCTTCTGCATATAGACCAAAGTTTTCCTGGAAACCATCAGTGCTAAGGACGGTGTCACTGGACCGAAAATATTAACTCAGATTTGTCTTTCCAGCATCTTTTGGTCTTGCCCCTGAGGAAGCTTGATACTGTGCTTGTGTGATGACCCCCTGCACATAAGACAGAACTGTGTTAATCCTGAGAAGTTCTCTTGTTGATGAATCCCATTACAATGTGAGGCATTAGCATCGACTTCGTAGGTCAATAAATATAGAAATCATGTGCTTGGGATTTGTGCCGCAGTTCTGTTCTGGATATGATAAACAACAGAGAGCAAAATCTCCGTCATGTCGGATGTGAACAGATAGGAATCTCCACAAGAGGTGGAATAAAATGAATGTTTTTCAGTTAGAGAAAATTCACTCAATTTCTCATTGTAAAAGCCTGTAGCTATCAAAGCAAAATGTTTTATAACCACAAAGGCTGAACATAGCGTTTTCGAGTTAAAATATCTGAATGATCTCCTTCCAGTGTGACAGTACAGTTGTGTCAGCAAATGGGATAACTGAGTGAATCACTTTATTTGTTCAGCTAGCGAACATTCCTCTTGTGGTAAGATTAGATTACTTACAGTGTGGAAACAGGCCCTTCGGCCCAACAAGTCCACACCGCCCTGCTGAAGCGCAACCCACCCATACCCCTACATTTACCCCTTACCTAACACTACAGGCAGTTTAGCATGGCCAATTCACATGACCTGCACATTTTTGGACTGTGGGAGGAAACCGGAGCACCCGGAAGAAACCCACGCAGACACTGGGAGAATGTGCAAACTTCACACAGTCAGTCGCCTGAGGCGGGAATTGAACCCGGGTCTATGGCGCTGTGAGACAGCAGTGCTTACCACTGTGCCACCGTGCAGCCCACTAACATAGGGGCAGATATAGGGACAGAATGCAGGAAGAGGGGTGGAAAGGTTCTGAAGAAGTTTAACATATGTACTGAAGTAGTGTTCGTGGTTCTAACCGGCTTCAAGTGGGCATATTCCCAATTCAGGACGGACTTGTATCTTATGTTCCTCTCTGAGACAAGGGAGGAAATTACAGGTGTTCTGAACAATGTTTTACTTTCCTCTTTGGGTTTGTAGTGGACTGGACTAACGCAGTTCCACTTGCCAGCAAGATTGGGAGAGATAAACCAGAGAATCACACAGCAGTGAGTCTCATATCAGTTAATGGGATACCTTTTGGAGCAAACCCTGAAGGAGAGAGTTAACTGCCACTTGTCCAGGCAAGGTTTCATCAGGAAGAGTCATCACGGTTTTGTTACAGAATGTCATGCCTGACAGATTGGATTAAATATATTTTATTGGCAAGTGATCAAGATCTTTAACGAGGGCAGTAAAGTTGGTGTTGTTTGTGTGGATTTCAACATAGCCTTTAACACGACACCACACTGGAGACTGGTAAGAGGATAAAAGTGAAAATGGATTTAAGATCCTCTGGCAAGTTGTATCCAAACTTAATTTGGTGGTGGTAGCAGACACAGGATGGTGATAGAAGGCTGCTTGTGTGATTGGAACTGGTATTCAATGGTGTAACGCAAGGATGAATGCTGGATCCCATATCGTTTGTGAATGTGTGTAAAGAATATAGAACAGGTTAGCGGGAAATGAGAAGCTGAGTTGTCGATGATACGAATGAAAGTGGTTAATAGTGAGGAAGAAGGCCTTAGGATGCAAGTGCTCAGAGATGGGTTTGACAAATGTCAAATTCAGATAGGGGATGTTGAAACTGACCATGAAAAACATGAGGTAATGCACATTGAAAGTAACACGTCAACTGATTACTCAATGAATGGCAGGACACAAGGAAACCCAGAGGAACAGAGAGACTTTGCATTTTGGGCCACAGATCCGTGAAGGCAGCAGAACATCGTGACAATCAAAACATTATCAGTCAAGGAAAAAGTTATAAAAGCAGATAAACTGGTGTCACAAGTAGACAAGATGGTGAAGAATGTACTTGGCACGCTTTTCGTCATTAGTCAGAAAGTCGATTATCCAAGTTGGAATGTCATGTTGTGGCGATATAGAGCATTGGTGAGATCACATTTAGAATACTGATTGCAATTATGGTCAACTTCGACAGGAAGGATTTTGTGAAAATTGAAACTGTGCACAAATGATTTACAAGGATGTTGCAGAGACCTGAGGGCCTGAGTTAAGCGTGGAGATGGAGTAGGCAGGGGCTTTATCGCTGGAATGTTGCAGGCAACGCGTATCGTTCTCACCGTTTATAAAATGATGAGGGGTATGAATCGGCAACTGGACTAAATCGTTTGCGCAGGATGGTGAAGTTCAAAACTAGAGGGAACAGGTTTAAGGTGACAGGCACTGAGACAAACTAAATAAGGTATAGAGAGTGAGAGAATGATGGTTGATTTCCAACAGGCATTGCTTCAGCTCAGTCTTCGGTTTTAAAAATAAGCATTTTTTCGTGAAAGTAGTTTGGTAGTTAAGTCGTGAATGGAACGTTAGGGGTACTAAAATTGAGTGATGTACCGATGAATAAGTGAGTGGGTACAATATTGTCCAATGCACTATGAAATGGAGAATGCCCTATTTATAAGGAACAATCAATAAAGATTTTTTAAATTAAATGTGATGTTGCAGAACTCTGAAATACTCACCGAACTGGCTGTGCTGGGATATGAGTCACATTGACTTTTCTGCAGGAGCATCAACTGATTCGGAAGGCAAAATGATATTTTTCATCTGTTCAGCAGTGGCAAAGCCAATATATATTCCTCCATTCCTATCACCACTTGACAAAGTGAGCATGCATTGCCTGACCAAAAAATTCCAGTTCATGAAACTCTTTTTTTCTTTTGAGAAATAGGATGTAGCAGTTATTAAACCGCAACTTTCTCTTTTCATTTCCCAATTTTAACATTCAATCATTCAGTTGAACTGACAGGATGCTGAATTCTACAACAATTATTTCTTTTCTCTCAGATATTCAGCCTCTGCATTTTTTTCTTTAGTGATCTGAATGACCTGATATTTATGGGGAAAAGAATGTTGCAGTTTGTCTCGCATTCGACAGAAGAATCAACTGAGTGGTGACAGGTTCATCTTAATTTTCCCGTGCAGTTGAGCTGAGGTGGTGTCGAGTTAAAAGTGTGGATCTGGGAAAGTACACCTGGTAAGGCAGCATCCATGGAGTAGGAAAGTCGATGTTTCGATCATAAGTTCTTCGTCAAGAACGTTGGAAACATTGACACTCCTGGTCCTCAGATGTTACCTAACCACTGTCCTTTCTAGCGCCATCCTTCCTGACTCTAATCTCTCGCATCTGCAATCCTCGCCTTCTTCTCAGGTGGGGTAGTGTTCGATACTGTTCCTGAGATGTAATAACATGTTCGTAATGATAGTTTTGACATGCAGTTGGAAGCTCATCATTGATGGAAATCATTCTCCCCCTCCCAATCTGCCAAGCACATGCAGGTCCTGCGCCTTCTTCATTGACATTCCCTGAACATCTGACGCCTGAAAGAAGAAGGCCTCATCTTCCGCTTGAAACCGTGATGCCACATGGGATCACCAATTTTCTCATTCACCTTTCCCTCACATTATTCTATTTTCATGACTCCAACTCAGCATTGCCTTCATGACCTGCACATCACCTTTCCAAACTACCCGCTCCACCTCCTGTCACAACTAGTATCTTATTCTCCACATTTATCTACTCATCGCATTCTCAGCTATCATGCCCCCAAACCCCCAAACTGTCCATTTATCTCTCAGCCCCCACGGCCACAAACCTCATTCCTGATGAAAGGTTTATGCCCGAAACATCAATTCTCCTGCTCCTCGCATGCTGCTTGACCTACTGTGTTTTCTATCACCAGACTGTCGACACTGAGTTCTCGCATCTGCAGTTCTCACAGTCTCCACGGGGCAGTATTGTGTAAAAGTCACATTATTGGAAAACTGCAGTTTCTGTGGCTTTCTAAGTTGTTAATTTCATTTGCTCAATCGGCTCTAGCTGGAGTATTGTGTGTCTTTCTGCAATTATCAATATAGCAGGGATGTGACAGCATTGGAAACGGTGCAGAATAGATTTACCAGGATATTGTCTGTTCGAAGAGTTTCACTTCTGAAGATAGTTTGGACGGACTGGGCTGTCACAAAGATGTTCTCTTTTTTAAAAAAAAACGGAGCTGTACTTTTTCTCAAGCATAATGTGTCTTGATATCTTTTTTTATCAAAGGCGTTGTAAAACAGTTCAGGCTCTGAATCGGATGAAGTGTTACAGAGATGAAAGTGTTCGCTGAGAGGCCTTTCGTTTCTCCATAAACAGCTGAGGCTTAAGGCCAAAGATTTTTTTTTTAGAAATGAACTGTATAATGGAAAAAGAGTGGTCATTCTGGAAATCTGAATTCCGGTTTTTAGATCTTGCAGCAGTGGTGCACTAATTACTAAACTCTCTCCTTCTGCCCTTCTAATTTTTACCTATAAGCTTCTGTTTCATTTTTACTGTTTTTAAGGTTTTTTTTAGGATTGTTATGTATTTTCAGAACAGCATAAGTAAGTCTACTTTGGATCGACTAAGTTCTGTGGGTATTCTATATTCTCTTTTTTTGTTTTTCAATCCGTCACTTTGTGAATAATGTTTGTAACGAGCTTCCTCGGGTAATTTTCACTGCACACCTAACGAAAAAAATATAATATTACGGTCTGGGTTGTCTGCTTAAAAACGGTTTGAATGGTTTCGCCTCATCCATAACAAATCGGGAGTTAGATGATGGATTAAAAGAGCAACTGATAGGTGCTTGCGTCTTTAATACGGGTGTTGATTTGGATTGGGGTAGACAATGCTTGTGAAAGCAATGTCTCATTTAGGTACAAAGAGTTGTCTGGCTATGGACGATGTAAAGTTGATAGTTTTACAAAATATAATTCAGGCCAGGCTTCTGCAATTAGCAGATATGCTGGGGTTGTATTTGCCTCTTTCAGTGATGAAAGGAGAGGTCATTCCCGCAATAGCTCAGCATTTAATGAAGCTGGAAAATCCAGGAGAATCTGTAGAGATGGTTAAAATTTATTTGAAAATGAAGCAGCTTGAGTTACACGCGAGAGATAAGGAAAGGACACCAGATTTGAAGCAGTTTGAGATACGATTCGAAGTAGAGAGAGGGAAGAAGAGGAAGCAGCAGAGCAGAGAAAAGGGAGACAGGGTTTGAACTTCAGAAGTTGGCAATTATTAAAGGAATTCACCTTAAAAGGCTGGAGATAAAGGCTGAAGATAAGCTTACTCTGGAAGGGCATATTGTTTAAACGGCAAGTTTAGCCGCTGAAATGGCTGATTGTTATGAACTGGTCCATAAAACTAGGATGGGCTTCCAGAATCATTTTAAGTCTGAGGGATAGAAATTGGAGCAAAGAGAAATCCTCACTTGGAAAGGGAAAGTTAAATCTCTGTGATGATCATTAGGATAACTTATCACAGGGTAAATAAAAAACCCTTGAAGGGAACAAGATCTGAGGATTTCATTACAATAAAGTAGGCCACATGAAGTCAGTGTTGGAGAACTAGGGAAAACACTGGAAAGTCAGATGCAGGAAAACAAAACAAGCCTGGATGTTTTGTTGGCATGACAATGGAAAGCACAGTGGAGGGTGGAAAGCTGCAACAGAGTGCACAAGCCGATCAGAGGTTGGTATGGGAGAAGTGCCATATCTGCTTTAATAATGTACCTGCAAAGTTAAAGTTCATTTACCTTGGCCAGCGGTAGCAGATAGAGAGGTAACACTATTGAGGGACACAGGATCGTTTCTGTCTGTGATGCAGAAGGAGGGGGAAACATGTACTCCTGAAGAACTATGTATACGGGGATTCCTGGTGTGACGACAAATTGCAGAGTTATGTACAGTGAGGCGAGAGTGGGCAGAAAAGAGTAGGGAATTTCTGGTGGGAGTTCTGGAAAATCTCTCAGCTCCAAGAATACAATTTGTACTTGCAAATGATATAGCTCAATCGCCGGTAAGCGTGCTGCCTACTTCAGTTGAAATGCCAGTCAAGATGCATGCAAGTGTCGCAATGCAGGACCTTTATCAAAGGAATTTTCCCAGATTGTGTATGAACGCGATCACAGAGTCACAAGCTGAAGCAGGAGAAATCAAAAGGCACGGATAAGGAAGCTGAAATATAATTACAACGTATTTTTTATCAGATAATTGGGACACAGCAGGGGACAAGTGTTAAAAATTCAAGTATATTCAGCTCTGCTATGCAACTGACTTACAACAGAAAGATGAAAAATTAAAGCAGTTGGATCAGAAGGCATGTACATGGAAGGAGAGTCAATGCATCCCCGTGTGATATTACTGAGCAAATGATATGTTAAGGAGGAAATGGAGAGCATCACATATTCAAGCAAGTAAGATTGGGCAGAATTTTTTTTTCCTGGAGGATACAGTAAAGTGGTGCTGCGAGTGCCGCGTGTGCCACAAATTGGAGGTTACTTAGGCGTGAGGAGAACGGAGGCTAAAGTACAAATACATTTTTACTGGCCTGGATTGCAGAGGAATGCATTTGAATTTTGCCAGACGTACCATACATTTCACCTAATAGGAAATCTATGGGATATAACAAAGCCTGCACCTTTAATACATATTCCAGCGTTCGAGGAATCTTTCTTAAGTGTCTTCATTCATTTTGTAGGTTCCCAACATTCAACAAGCGATGGAAATAAGTATTAATTAACAGAAATGGATGTATTGACGAGATTTCCAAATGTTGTTCAATCGTGCAATATGACAGCTAAAAGGATTGTGGAATAATTACGATTTTTTTACAGACGAGATTAAGACTACCATCAGAGATACAATGAGCTCAAGGGTCAAACTCCATATCCAAACTTTTCAAGGAGTATATAGAGAGCTTGGAAATAAAACGATTCAAATCTATTGTGTACCGTCCAGAATCACAGGTTGCACTAGAAAGGTGACGTCAATTATTAAAGACTATGTGAGGTTTTATGGTTCGGAGTAGCCAGATTATTTCCATAAGGGAGTTGCGTCAGTGCTGTTTGCGATCTGAGATGTACCAAAAGAATCCACCAATCTAAGTCCATCTGGAACCAATTTTGGGAATAAAGTAAGAGGATCATTAAAATTTATGAAGGAAAAAATAGTAAGTCAGATTACAGAGACCACGCATTTGGACGATGTGTCAAATTTTAGAGTTGGACTAAATAATGTTGGGGAGTTGTCGAACCAGTATTTAAAAGTATCGCAGCAAATGGTGAAGCAGGAAATGTATGAGAAATCTAAAAATCACAATTTTTCCAGTGGGAATAATGTATTTCTTTAAATTTCATTAATCTTTGAAACTTTAAAGCAAGGTTTAGAAGACCTTGTCAAATTGAGAGGAAATTGAGTGAGGTTATGTACTTGAAAGGGACTCTAGGCATGAAGGGATCTCACAGAATGTGCGATGGGAATATGCTCTAACGGTATTTTGGGAGAGGACGAACGCAAGAGGAGAATGCGTTATTGACTACGACACACTGGGAAGAACCAATGTCAGGGAATTCTGCATTGGGCGTTCCTGAAATAAAATTGGACAATGCAAAAGTTGTCCAATATTGGTAAAGTTATTCAGTTATATTGCAGAAGAAAATCGAAAGAGTTATGACTCTTGTATGGGGAGATCTGCTGAAATATATTGGGAATTAATAACCTAATTGTAGATGATGTAAATATAGGACATGCTGTTCTGACTTTGTAACATCCTCGCAGGCATAACCCCCCAAAATTGTACAAGTTCATAAGGAGATGTCACGTATGCTCCAAAATGGCATAACCGAAGTGAGTTTCAATGAAGGAGTTCACCCATCATCAAGGTGCCAAAGCCAGATAAGACCCAACAGTTATGTGTGGACTGTCACAAAATCAATGTTGTTAGAATGACTGATGCATCTACATATCTGCAGTTGGAGGACTGTGTGGAAAAGATTGGAGGAGCAACTTACATTTCGAAGTTGGACTTCCTGAAAGGTTACTGGCAGTGAACTTTGTCAGAAAGATCAAAGGCAATTTTATAACACCAACTGGACTGAAGAAATTTAAAGTAATGCCGTTTGTATGGAAAACACTTCAGCCACATTTCAGAGGTTAACTGACAGGGTAATTGCCGGATACGGAACTGTGTGGTGTATATTATGCCTGGTGACTATAAGTCTCTCATGGATTGAATATGTACAGCATTTATCGGGCTTGTTTGATCGAATTCGGAAGTCAAACTGATTTGTAAACATAGCTGAAAGTGAATCTGCCAAGGCCAAAGTCACCTTCCTGGAATATGTCGTTGAACCCGGACAAATAGCCCCACGGGATGCGAAATCGAAAGTTACAGGGGACGTTTACACATTGTTGACGAAAAGAGCAGACTACGGTTCCCCGGATTGAGTGGCTTTTACTGAAAGTTTGTGCTGAATGTTAATAATGGGACTGCTCCACTCACCGAATTGTTAAAAACAGGCAAGAAATTTCAGTGAACACAAGACTTTCAAAATGTATTTGACAGCCTAAATACTTTATTAACCATTGCTAAAATATCCGCCACACCACTTACACGAAGGCTTTCAAAGTGCCTATCGATGCCAGTGATGTGCCTGTCTCTCTTCTTCTGCAACTCTAATTTCGACCTGTAAACCTGTTTCATTATTACACTGTTTTTATGGTTTAATTATCAGGACTGTTATGTATTTTTGGAAAAGCATAATGAAGTCTATTTGGGGTAGCTGGGTTCTGTGGGTATTCTATATTCTGTTCACTGTGTTTCATCCCTTTATATTGTGAATAATTTTCTCTCTGTTTGAAAAACTGGAAGTCAACCTAGCTGAAGTATTCCTTGTAAATTTTACTGTACATTCACCAAAACAAATAACGGCGTTACGCTCTGGATTGCCTGCATTAGAATGTTTGAATGGTGTGGCCTCGGCAAAAAGGGAGTTGTTTTTTTTCTCAGAGCAGAGCTGATTGTGAGGAGACATGATTGACGTGTACAAAATAATTAGGAGCATCGAATTACAGATTGAAGGAAACATTTGCTCTTGATCGATCACCAAGGTTTGTAGATTTCAGATAAGATGCAGAAAGCTTTGAATAGACTGGTAGGAAAAAAATTATCAGTCAGCAGGTGGTAGACTCTGGAACTCAATCTCTATAAAGATCAGTTGGACAGTTAACCATTCATTCTTCTCTGATTCCACTGGCCAAAGAGTTTCGAAAAATGCTCAAAGCCGACCATTCCCGCGTGTAACAGGTATTCGATCGGTGTCTTTATGAAATGGAAAGGTGCCCGTGAGTAACGTGTCCGACTATTCGGGTTCCCTCCTGTGATGACGCTGGAACATTGACTCTCATGTTCTCGGGGACATTTGAGGAAGGCATTCTCGTTCCTTCAGATTAGGAACATATACCTTATTTCGGCTTCAGAAAAATCAGTTGTTAGGATTGATAACAGCCTGCTCTTGCCCCGAGCTAGGTACGATTCGAACCTATAGTTTCCTGATTCGTAGTCAGGTGCGTTACCCATTGCACCACTGGCCCAACGCACGTGGTCCTCTTTAAGAGCTGTGATGTTAACATGGACATGGTTAATAGCAGTCATGTTCACCAGTTGAACAAGCGATAAAGATAATCACTGTCACTGCTTCAGCCCCAGATATCTGCATCTGTGGGAAGTGCACCCAGCTCTAGTTTCTTGGCAAGTGTCGAAGGAAACTGCAACTGGACGTTGGATCATTCGGGAGACTGAGGAGATAATTGAGAGGAGTTATAGGCAGGCCATAACACCTCAGGTACAAGAAAAAGATCAAAGGGGTTCAGTCGGTAAACGAAGAGGGAACTAGCAGATAGTGCATGCATCGACTGTGGCCGAGCTGCTCGTTTACAAGCACAGCATACCGTTATTGATACTTTTGAGGTGGAATGACTTCCGAGGGGTAAAACATGGGGTACAGGTCTCTCGCACAGAGTTTGTTCCTGTTGCTCAGAAGGGTAGGGTAGCGAGGAAAAGAGCATTATTTTTGGAGACTTCATAGTGAGGGAAACAGATCGCAGATTCAGTGGGAAGGGGACACACTTATGATTGGTGTGTTGCCTCCCAGCTCCCAAGGTTTGTGATGTCTCACATCGTGTTTTAGCGATTCTTAAGAGGGAGGGGGAGTAGTCCCAAGTCATGGTCCACACATGCAACAACAACATAGGCAAGAAAAGGCATGTAGATATAAGGCAGAAATTCAGTGAGTGAGAGTGACATCTTCGACCTTGGTCAAACAGAGATGTTCTCTCTGATTTGTTACCCATGACACGTCGTACAGAGATGAAGGCTGGGTAGAGAGCTCTTGAACATGTGGCTACCGGGATGGTACGGGGGGAAGGGATTCGGATACATGGACAATTGGGTCTTATTCTGGAGTAGGTGGTACCTCTACAAATAGGATGGTTTTCACCTGAACCACAGGAGAATCAATATCCTGGGGTGTGGGGGATAACCTGAATTGTAGCTCAAGCTAACAGGAGGTTTTGAGTAGTGAGGACATAAATAGGTTTTCAGGTTTGCAAGAGTGTACTGGCAAGGATGAAGATCGTTTGAAGTTTGTTTACTTCATCGCCAGGACTATCTGGAATAAGGTAGGTTTACTTATAGCATGGGCTATTAACTGGGACTTCGAAGTTTTGGCCATTTCATAGACATGAATGGAGCAGTTAAATGACTGTGTGTTCCTGGTGCCGCAGTTTCGATGTTTCATTAAGAACAAGAAAGGTGGTTCAGGAGGGCGAGGTGTGACATGATTAGCCAAGGACAGTATTACGGGAGCGAAAAGGTTATTTGATGAGCACTCTACGGAGTCTACTGAGCTAGAATGGTCTGATATTAGACTCAGGAAAGGAGAGGTCACTGTGAATGGAGTTTTCAATAGCCGAGTGAAACGTTCTAGAGATATAGAGGAAAAGATTGCAAAGATGATTCTGGATAAAAACGAAAATAACGGGGTAGCTGTCATGGGGAACTTTAACTTTCCAAATATTGATTGGAAAGGTTATAGTTTGAGTAAATCTGATCGGTGAGTTTTTGTCCAATGTGTGCAGGAGGGTTTCCTGACACACCAAATAGACAGGCCGATAAGAAGCAAAGCCACATTGGAATTGGTACTGGGTAATGAACCAAGCCATCTGTTCGATTTGGAGGGAAGTGAGCACTTTGGTGATAGGAATAAGTATATATTGCAGGGCAAGAGGTATTGCTGGGAGAAAGGGGATTAGGCGTCAGTTAGGATGCATAGAATGGAGAAATTATCTGCAGAGGTTTTCGATACAACTCAAATCTGGAGCATGTTCAGGGAGGAGCTACTGCGTGCCCTTGATAAGTATGTATGCGTCATTCAGGGAATATGTGGTCGTGTCAAGGAGCCGTGTCTACTGAAGAACTTGAATCTATTGTCAAGAGGGAGAAGGAGGCTTATGTAAAGATGAGATGTTCATGCTCAGGTCGGGTGCTTGAGAATTAAAACCTAGCCAGGAAGGGCCGAAATATAGAGCTACGTCGAGCGAAAAGGAGACATGCGATGTCTATGGCTGGCAGGATGAAAGAAAACCCTGAAGCTTTTTATTGGTATTTCAGGAACAAATGAATGACTAGGATACGATTAGAACTGTCAAGAACCGTCGTGGGACGTTGTCCGTGGAGTCCGAGGAAAGGACAGGCGCTGAATGAATATTTTTCATCTGTGTCACAAATGAAAAAAGACAACGCTGTCGAGGAGAATACGCAGATACAATCTATTAGAGAACACGAAATTGATGTTCGGAAGGAATTTGTGTTGGCAATTCTTGAAAGTGTGAAAAGAGATCTGTCCTTTGGGCTTGATGGGATGTATCCTAGGATTCTCTGGGAATCGTGGGTGGAGATTGCTGAACGTTTAACTGTCAACTTTGGTTCATCTGTGTCTATGTGATTAGTGCGATAAGACTCAAACTTAACAAATATTGACCCCTTCTCCAAGACGAGGAGCAGAGAAAACTTTGGTAACTGTAGAACAATGAGCCTTAGTTTGGTTGTAGGTAAAGTTTTGGAAAAAGTTATGAGAGATAGGATTTATGATCATCTAATAAGGAAAAAGTTGATTCGGGATAGTTAATTCGATTTTGTGAAGAGTAGTTTGTGCTTCACAAACCTGATTGAGCTCTTGAGAATGTGAGCAATATTCCCCACGGTTGGCTATTGCATAAAATACGTAGGCATAGGATTGATTTTTTTTTATCGGAGTGCATCAGAAAATGTGTAGCTGAAAGAAGACAGAGTGGGTAGTTGATGGGAAATGTTCGTCCTGAAGTTCAGAAACTAATGGTATAGCCGACGTTATTTTTTTCGGTCCACTTCTGTTTTCTTTTTTATATGTAACCTGGATTAGGGCATGGAATAATGGGTCAGTAAATTTGCCAATGACACGAAGCTCAATGGAGTTGTCAACAGCTCCAAATGCTACTGCAGGTTGCAGTGGGACATGAATAATCTGCTGAACCGAACTCAGAGGTGGCAAACAGAGATTAATGTGGGAAAATGTGAGGTCATTCACTTTGGAAAGAGCAAGACGAAAGAGTTCTGGGCTAAAAGTAATATTCTTGGAAGTTTAGATGAGCAGAGAGATCTCCGTGCTCCTGTGCGTAAAACTCTGTAAGTTACCACCCGTGTTGACAGGTTTGTTTGGAAGGAGCACGGTGTGTTAGATTTATTGGGAGAGGGATTGGGATTCAGAGCCATGAGGTCATGTTGCACTCCAGAAATTCTCTGCTGTGGCCGCACTTGTGGAGTTGCACACGGTTCTGGTCGCCATATCATAAGACGGATGTGCAAGCATTGGAAAGGGTGAGGAGGAGATTTATTGCGATGCTGTCTTGTGTGGAGGGAACGTCTAACGAGGAAAGACTGAGCGACTTGAGGCTGTTTTTGTCAGTGATAAGAAGTTTGAGAGAGACATGCAAGATGATCAGACTTTTTTTAAGGTGGACAGCGAAGGACATTTTTTTCAAATGGTGATGGTTGGCACAAGGGCACACAGCTTTAAATTGAGGCTGATAGATGCCGAGGTAGATTCTATTCTCAGTGAGTAGTGAAGGTGCAGAACGCCTGGCATTCAACAGTCGGAGACTCACCAACTTTCAGGGCTTTTAAAAGATCAGGGGATAATCTTTTGAGTTATAATGATAAAATGTCGTTAAGCTGGTTTTCTGATTTGTCTCGCGTTGGGTGCAACATGAAGGGCCAAAGAGCCTTTATTTCACAGTAATATTCGGTCCTCGAACTGTTCTTCAGCCTGATGTTGCAATCATTCTGGTCACTAACAGTGAAATGAGCGCCTGGCGAGGATCAATCTCGCAAATTCGCCAGCTCACACACTTCTAATCTGGTGGAGAAGCACGGCAAGCTGATCAATTGCCCCAATGGAGCTGGCATCAGAGAACGTCCAACGGCTCCTGTTCTTGCCACTGAGGCTCGGATTCCAATTACTCAATTTTTTGCTGTGGATCTGAAATGAAATCCAGCTCAGAGGCGACTGTACTGATAATGGATCATCCATAATGTCGCATCGGTTTCAGGAAAAGAGCAGAGAAAAGGGTGGCAAAAAACACAGACGGTACTGAATGTACGTTTACCGTGGATTCCCGCGTTGATCACGGGCAAATTTAGGTCGTCACTGTCCTGGGATTTGCCTTCCATCAGTTTCAATTCGTCACGGAATTCGATTCACTGACACTTCACCAAGTTGCTTTGGAAATTTCATACGACACGATGGCCCACATTGCACACAACGTCAACAATCTTCAGCATTACGACATCCAAGAAAACGTGGCATGGTTTGTATAAACAGTATACACAGAGCAATATTATGCAAAGGCAAATTGAATTTCAGTTTAGACCAGATTACATTCCCGCCAGTGTGGAAACAGGCCTTTGGGCCAAACAAGTCCACACCTTCGAACAGTAACCCACCCAGACCCATTTCCCTTTGGCAGACGCACCGAACACTACGGGAAATTTAGCACGACCAATTAACCTGAACATCTTTGGATTGAGGGAGGTAGCCGGAGTACCCAGAGCAAACCCACGCAGTCACAGGGAGAACGTGCAAACTCCACACGGACTGGAATCGAACCGGGGGCCCTGGTGCTCTGAGGTAGCACTGCTAATCACTGAGCCACCGTGCCACCCGTGAGCCACGGTGCAAATTAGCAAGAATCCACACTAATATTCAAAATGTCAGAAATTCACATTCATTAACTTGGCCAGACCTCCAGGCTTGCAAAGGGCAAGTCTGCCCCTGAATCCCCCGAATCCACGAGGACACCTGTACCATTGGTCCACTTGGAAGTCTATGTGTAGGAACCTGACACAGCACTTATGAGAAATCTCCACTTTCTGATCTAAAGCTGCGCCAGGAGGTGTCTAATCCAGCTGGGAGGGCAGCGAGGTCGAGGTGAGAACTTAAGATTCCTTGATATAGATTCACATTGTCCTCATTATGTTAGTATTTAAAAATGTGGGCCAGAAACAGCCCAGTCAGGAAGGAACATGAGGAGGACATTCTTCCCACCGCACCGGCCCCACTCTGCCATTCGATATCATCATGCTGAGCCAGAATATTAATGTCTTTTTTCAGCCAATCACCATCATCTTGTTACCGACTAGCTAACACATATTTATCGAGCTCTATCTTCAACCGACATCGAAATTGTTCATTTGTGAGAAAAAGAAGTTCCGTTTCAAGATAGTTGGGTTTCTGCACCAATACTGCAGGTTTTGCAGAAGAGCAGCAGAGTCTGGTCTGATCACACATCAAACCATGAACCAAAAGACGACTCTGGTGGAACTTGAATCGATGATCTGGGAATAAAAACTTCAGCAAACATGAAGTAATCCATCGGGTTTTTTTATTGCACCACAGAGTCACGCACGCAGGCCTTTTCCAGCACACAGGGTTGCCTTTGCCTCAGAACGTCCATCTCACGTATGCGTGCCATCGTCACACTTTCCTGTACCAGGTGCTTATCCAAGTGTACTCTGGCTATTCAAGTGTTTGACTATATACTGCTGAAATAATCTGCTAACACTTAGCTATACCACACTTTCAGATAGTGAATTTCAGACAAACAACACTGTCTGGGTGAAAACATCTATCCTAAATCACTGCTTAATCACTTGTCACGTGCTTTTAATCTGTGCCACTGTTTATTATTACATCGTAAAACATGCTTATTACTGTTACACATATCTCTCCTCTTCATAATATGTGCACGTTAATCAGTTTCTCACACAGCCTTCTCTGCGCTTGGATGAACAGCCCCAGGCTGGCTCGCCTACCTTCACAGCAGGAATGGTCCAGCCTTTGTCATTCTTATCATCTCCTCTGAACATCTTCTCCTGGAATCAGACGCTTCCTGCAGCCTACAATGGAAAAACGTTCTCTGAAGAAAATACAAAATGTCTGAACAAAATCATTAGCTCTTGTCCATCTATAGAGAGAAAGGAGAGTTAATGCTTCGAGTCCAATGATCCGTCTTTGGAACTAATGGGATGTGTGGGTGGTAAAAGAATGTGGAAGATGGCGGACGGGTTCTTGATTGAACTCGATGCTGCATCCTGAAGACTGCATAGTCTGTCAGTAGATAATGAGGTGCCGTTTTTCCAGCTTGTGCTGTGCCTTGAAGGAGCACTGCAGCAGACCGGAGTCTGAAATAGTGCCTTTGGAGCACAGGGTAGTATTGAAGTCACAGGAGACTGGAAGATCAAGATAATTTTTGTTGGTTCCATGCAGAACGTTGGTGATCTCAGCTTTGTCACTGACTCTGTTTTTCTCTCCACATTGTGGAGCGATAAAATTCTGAGGAGGAAATACAGTTGCATGGATTGAATGAAGTGCTGACAAATCACTGAAAGATGTGTCTGGAAAGTTACATAGTGAGGTGAGATATGGCAACCCAGCAGGGCTTATACCTTAGAACATAGAAAGTTACAGTGCAGTGCAGACACTTTGGCCCTCGATCTTGCACTGACCTGTGAAAAACATGTGATGCCCATCTAAACCTCACCGTTACATTATTATCCATATATGTGTCCAATGTACATTGAAATACCCTTATACTCAGCGAGTCTACGACTGTTGCATGCAGGCTGATGCACGCCCGTACTACTCTCTGAGTGGAGAAATTAACACAGTTATCTGTCCTAAATCTATCGCTATTCAATTTAATGCTATAGCTCCTCGTGTTGGCCTTTGCCATCTGAGGAAAGAGGTCCTCACTCTCCATTCTATCTCACCTTCTGATAATCAGATAAGTCTTGACGAAGTCTCCTGTCAACCTTCTTCTCTCCGACGCAAACAACTTCAGTCTCCTCAGACTTTGCTCGTGAGACCCTCGATACACACCAATCAACAACCTAGTAAACCTCCTTTGAACCCTTTCCAGACTTCCACATCATTCCAAAATTCAGTGACCAGAACTGCATGCAATACTTCAGATGGTGCTCTATCAGGTGGTTAAGCCGCAACTTCTGTGATGTTATGGAATGGTGCTGTATGGGCAGTTGCTGGAATGCAAGGAATACTGGACCAGGGGGTCGCGAGAGAAAATGTCCTGCATTGTGCTGGCGAAGAGTGGACTTCAGTGGGATTAGTTCTGGTGAAAGTGGAAAAGAATGGAAAGCTTCCACCGCTTCCTGGTTCCAGTAAGCATTTAAATTCAGAACATATGTATCAAATGGCTTGCATTCCAACACGGCCAGAGCGTACGGCTTACAGAACAAACGTGTTTGCACTTTCATTGACAATGTGTCTCTCCGGGAGCTGCGGTCCTTCCCCACGCTCCACAGCATACAGCACCATCCTTCCTGAAACATGTCCCATCTATAATGGAAGCAGATGCTTAAATAACCCACGCTTGTGAATGAAATGGACAATTTACAATTCCTAAACTTGTTCCTTTTTTTTCGGCTATAGCTAGAATTTTGTGTGAAGATCTGCAAGTCACAAATGATAAAAAAAACTGTACAAATGACAAAACCTCAGAGGGACAGAAGTGATAGAATCACTACATTGCAGACAAAGAACGTTTGGTCCATTGAATCTGCACAATGAATCCGAAGAGCTTCACACTCCCCCACCCTTTCTTTCCAACCCCGCAGGTACTAAAATAGAATTATTCAAAATGCACAGCCGATCTGACAGCATCAGTGGAGACCAATCAGAGTCAACGCTTCAGTGAAGAACTGTTCTGAGGAATGTTCACTCGCGTCGAAATGTTAACTCCGAATTCTCTGATGCTTTATTTCCTAATTTTGTCTCTGATTTACAGTACTTTCATCTCTTTCGCGTTTTATTTATCATCTACCTAAAATGCTCATCACTGGACACTTTGAAGTAACCTAACCAGCCAAAGGAAACCCATGCGGGAGAACGTGCAAACTCCACATTATCAATCACTCCAGGTTGAAATAAAAACTCGTTTCCTGGCGCAGAGAGACAACAGCGTTAACCAGAGAGTTGCCTGAAAAGACAAGCACTTTTCTCGATGGGTAACTGAACCGTGGATTGACGCGGTGACAGGCAGACGTACTACCCAGGGCTACTGTGGAAAAATAAAGAAGCCCCTCAGCCTCCATGCCGGCGCTGGACAATAACAACTATTTCGCTATCCTAATTCATTTAAAAGCACTGACCCCAAAGCTATGTGATGACATCAAAAATTCACATCTGAATAGTTCTTCAAGTGATGAGTGTTTCTGACCCATACTGTGAGTTCAATATTCCGTACAACCGATGGCTGAGAAGGTATTTTTTTTCCAAAACACATACTCAAACCTTTCTGCTTTTTAAATCTCTGCCTCCCTGGTGATTGATATCTTCATCAAGCGGAAACGTTTCTTTTAGTTTACCCTTTCCATATCCCCCGTTACGTTTATATCTCAATCGTGTCTCCATACAATTCCCTCTGCTTTCAGAAAAATATCAGACCAAACTCTCTTTATGAATGAAACTCCTCAGCCCAGTCAATATCCTGAAAAATCTCTTCTAAACCGTTTCCAATGCAATCACATCTCCTTTGTAAAGTGACTTGCAGACTGCATACAATAGTCCATCTGGAGCCGAATGAGCAAATTAAATGATCAAAAAGTCACAACACTTTTCCAACAAACTCCATTTTGCTCAGTACTATACTGTGTCCTTTTCATAGAACCATGGAACTCCTACAGTGTGGAAATAGGCCGTTCAATTCAACAAGTTCACACTGACCTTACGAGGAAGAACTCAACTTAGACCTATTCTCCCGACATTTTATTTTGTATTTACCCCTAACTTATGCGCCTAGCTTACACATCCCTGATCACGATGCGAAATTTAGCACGGCCAATTCTCCGAATTCTTCTTGTTTCCTGATACTGGTGCGCCAAGAATCTCTGGTTCATGTCAGTTAAAGTTGCTACGTGAGCTTTGATCACGCAACCGCGTCATCGAACACGATCGAGTGGTTTGAAGTTGCCAATGCTGAGATTGGAGCACGTGCACCCAGCAACAATGACTGCAGAATCACAGATTGAATGGGGTCAATGTGAAAGTGAGTGTTAGATTGCGCAGTGCCTGAGGGAAATTGGAGAGGAGATCGAGGGGAGGGTGAGTAAGTGCGGGAGAAAGACAAAAATATTCGACAATGGGTGGTTTCGAATCCTTATATATAAAACGCGCTGAGATGTCAGAGAGCAGGTTCTGAAGGAAGAAAATCATGACCTTGGAGAATGTCTGCATGTGAAAACAACCGATTACATGCTGTGTGGATTTAGTACATGTCACACAACGTAAAATGGGGAAAATAATACGTCCATTACTCGAATTCTAAACGTACTGATGCAGCCATAAAGCAAAGTATTGACCACTGATTACTAACGCGGCATCACGCAAACCAATGCACTTAAAAATACTTACAGTGGCAGAGGATATATCAGAAAGAGCAACACAAACAGAAGAAGGCCACTTGGCGAAGTCTGGAATGAGATGTAGGAACTCAGAATGGGCTGAAACTTTTATTTCGATATTTCTAGATGCTGTGTAGTTTCCATCATTGGATATGTTGACGACTGAGATGAACTGTTTTCTACAGAATATCAAAGGGTGAGAGTATAGTCTGGGATATTGTTGAAATGCATGTTTCAATAGTCATGTTGTTTAACATCATTTACTTCACCAGTTAACTCACACGTGGAAGTAACCACTGCTGACAACGATCACATATTCTCAGTTACCATTCAGAGAAACTGAGTGGTCCGGCCGCGAAACTCCCAAATTAATGAGAATACACGACTATTTTTATTCATCGCAAGTTTACCTCGTGGTATCGAGGAAAAGCACGAAAGTAGAGATAAATTTTATCAGATCAGCGGTAATCCCATTGATTGGCTGTGCAGACACAGGGGGAATGAAAGCTTCATGAGAACAAGTGTGTTTTCTTTGCGAAATTGTCCGCTTAACAATGTGGGGTCTATTGGAGTGAAATGGTGAAGTTGATTGTTTTTACTAGTTATTCACCCTGTGAACGGTTACAATTGTTTCTCCTCTCCCTAATATCATAACAGAACTGCACCAAGCGCACTGGAATCAGTGGCTTAATGATTTTCTTGTTTGCAATTCACGGGGTTGTTCGGTCGACTCTTCACAGTCTCAAAAACGCTGCCGATTTTTATTACACTTACAAACTCATTGTCCCAAAGCCGAGATGTGCTTTGAATTCCTTATCTGCAGGAAGAAGAACCTTTGAAATGCTGGGATGTATGAACTATTGAAATGAGAGCATGCCCACCTTCAATCTATTGTCCACTTGTAAGTATCGTCGATTACACCGCAATTCTTTGTTTAACAGATTCGTTTTTAAACAGTAATTCGGTGGGGTAATAGAAAGTACAAAAATGATCAACCCAATTCCACCGAATCGTTCAAAAGAATTGACGTCTTCATTAGAAGCATCTTGCAAAGCAAGTTGTTTATCTTCTTAACCTTGGTTTTCCTAAATATCTCTCAAAAATGAGCAGTTTCTGAGAACTTTGTAGCCAGAACATTTGAAAGAAATTCATTCTGTTTGGAATTATTTGTGGCACTTCTTAATATACCGATTAATGTCTCCAATCGATGAATGCAACCGAGAACATCAGAGTCAACCACACAGCGCTGTCAGAGGAGGGGAAGATAGCATCACCTCGCACGCTGCTCTTGTGCACATTATCAATTTCAAACCAACCCAATACCTACAACCCGTGGGAGTGCAAAGGAAGCAATTAAACAGAGCCCCGCTTCAACTCTGTGAATCTTTAGAAACTCTGTGGGAGGGGAATGAAGGGTGAACAGACCGACTGAGCAGAGACTGTCAAGGTACCTTCCCCTTCTTGAAGGAGCAGGGACATGAACTCTGATGTTCTCGAGGCACGAGCTGATCTGAGATGTTGAAAGCATTCCCATCAGAGCTGCTCCACTCTCGCTGTTGTCACTCTCACTGACTAGGCACCCAACTCTGGCCACGGTGAAGCAAACACTGACTCTTAACCATTCCACCCCCAGCGCAGACTCCCAAGCTGTTGGACTGCTTCTTAATTCCAAAGCATATGGCGTTTTATTTATCAGGACATAAGTTTGAGCAAGTCATCGACTGTTTGCAGAATGGTTAGAGACCCATCATCCAAGTTTTCAACACTTGGCCTGCCCTCGTGTATTCTCAAATGTTTCAAGCACTCATCGCAATGCTATTATCCAGTCACGTATTACAATGTATGCGACTGAGGTTTAAGATGGATAACCTGTGTTCGCACCCCCTCGTTTCAACTACAGAGGCAAACACACAGACACGTTTTGTTGAAGTGACTGAGGCCTCAGGAGAGATCAACCAGAAAGTAGGGTTTCACTCAATTGGCTTATTTTGCGGCCTCAGGAGAGATCAACCAGAAAGTAGGGTTTCACTCAATTGGCTTATTTTGTCTCATTTCAGATTTCAACACCAGAGTCAGGTGACAGCAAAGAAAGGAAGCATTCAGCCATTCCCCTGTCCGTGTTCCTTCCCTATCTAAGCTTTGAGCTACGGAGGCAGTGTGCTCTGAGAGAAGGATTATCACTCTTTAGAAACTGCAGCATAATAGATGATCGTATTAGAAACCAGTCGTAACAAAATCAAGACAGAACTGAAGGCATCATGTGCAGAAGGATGGGAGACTGTAACGCCGCATCAGACAGTGTCCAGGGTGAAAGAAACTGTCCCTGTAAGTCGAGTCATTTGGATTCCGTGCTCTCACAGCCTTGGCCTGCAAATCGTTAGCATTCATTGTTACCAATATGAAATGCTGCCTTCTCCTTAGAAGTAGAAATCTGACCGGGGCATGCACGCATAAATTGTGAAATTGATATAAATTGATGTAATTTTTTAATTTCATATTTGAGCAGAAAGAGTAACATGTAAACACTTAGATTATCATTAAAATCCAATTTTAAAGCCAGTTAGTGTTTTCACAAAGCTACAAAACCAGAGGAAGAGCTGGGAGTTGCATGACTGAAGGAGGTGACTGCTCCTGCTTTCGACCCAGAACGTTTAATCCCTTTCATCCCAAGAACAAGTGCAGAAGCAAAATACTGGCAATCTGATATATATTAAAAATAAGAAAACGCTGGAAGTATTCAGCTTGTCTGGCAACTTCTGAAAATGTGGTAGAGGTCAACGCCATCACAAACTGATTGTCTTTACTTTGTATTCACGATAACTAATGTCCAAGTCACTACTCATTCAGACACGTTTTCTCATCTTTAAATGGTATGCACGCTTTCAGTTTACCATGATAAACGTTTTATCAATTAATTCAGTACTGACAGGATAACCGTTTAAAGTTGTATGCAACATGTTGCAAACGGTCATATCAGACAAAATGAGGTGTCACGTGAAGAAATATGTGTTTTATTCAGGAAAGCTAAAATAGAACTGTTCATAGAAAATTGTGGGGAACTGTCTGCCTATTTTTTTGTTGAGTTAAGAAGAAGTCTTGATGATGCTAATCCAAAACGATCAGATAAATGTGGGATTGGCGAAACAAAAGACCAAAGTTCTGTGAGACCGCTGTGCATGAAAACTGGGCATGAAGGAATATAAGGGATAGTAGCAATATTGATCATACATTTGCTGCGTGAAAGGTTACTGATGAAGGGTGCCTGCCTGAAACTTCGATTTTCATGCTCCTCGGATGCTGCGTGACCTGCTGTGCTTTTTGAGAACCACTCTGATGATGACTCTGATCTCCAGCATGTGCAGTCCTCACTTTCGCCTGGGGGAAAGGGAACAGGGTTATCATTAACAATTGTGTTTTGAACTGGAAGGATTTTTCAAGCAAATTTTGAGCGTTGGGGTGTGGACGTTCTGGATAGATTAGTTTAAGCCAACAACATTCTCTGATTTATGAGAGCCCCCAGCGCACCCATGGGTTTCTCTGATTGGTTGGAGGACCAGTGCCTCCAGCTTGGTCCTATGGGTCCGCTTCTTCGCTGTTGGACATTATATGTCATCAGTTGGGATGGGTCCTGCAGCATGCATAGGGTTAACATGAACTGTGAGCATGCTTGTGGCGAGCGATCATTGGAACGAAATGTTGTCGACTCCAATCGACAGTCGGTGAGTGAGGGCTAAAGGGGAGCAAAGCGCCAGGTTCTATAGCCCAGTTAGAGGTTTCATGTTTGGTCATGATACGAGTCGAGACCCAAACGTAGTGTATCTGGGGTCGCGAATTAAGCAACAGAGAACCTGAGTCTTCTTCCCAGAAACAGGCCCCAGTCAGCGATCGCTATTCCTGTTTCAGTTTTATTTATTTTTTCATTTATCAGGCCACTGCTGGTTTATCTAACTTTAGTGTAAATAGAGCTGAAAATAAATGATACTGTTTGAAATCATTGCGGTGGTCCATGAGGATGTGGTGTTGTTGGGAGACGCTTGGGTGTGTATTCGTGACTGGGATTGATGGGAAAGTGTACCCCATGAACACCTCTGTCCCTTACCTTACTGTAAATTTGTCAGAGACGGAAAGAATGGAGCAGGAAGTGGAGGGATAGGACTCCTGAGCATCATAGCGGGTCGCGGGAGTTTTGGAATGTAGAGTCATTCGTTGCCAATCGCTCAACAAAAACCGACCCATTGTTTTTCTAACGGCTCCCCTTCCCCACCCTTTCCTACTACTCCTTCCACCCAGTATCAGCAACATTTTAAAGACGTTTACTTATTTCATACATACTATGTCGCTTTTGTCAGAACATTCAGTAATTTGAGAACTGGAATGAAATTGAGATACAGAACAGCCAGTGTACGAACCTCAACAATTACTTTGCACCTCCTCGAACTGCTGAAATTCGTATGCTAAAATTGCTCCCCGATTGCTGTTTGGTAAGTATTTACAGGATTATTTTTTAAAATCTAGATAATGTGTTACTGATATTTGTGTCAGTTAAAAACAATTGGTTTTTATATCCCACTTTTAACAGAATGGAGGGATGAAAATTTAGAACAGGACTGGCTTGTTGTGATGTTTGATCCTTCTCCCTAATTCAGTCTGATCTTGTCTGATCATTCCGCGCAGTAACCTTCTAACTCTTTAGGCCTCCACCTTTCGATCCCTCTTGCCCTCAAAACTATAGATATCTTCATCTTGTCAACATTCCACGTTCTGGCTTTAATTGCTTTCTGTGGCAGCAAATTTCACTGACTAACCAGTACTTGATTAAAAAAATAAAATCCTCATCTCAGTCTTAAATGGATTAACCCATATTATTAAGAGTGACGCCACCTCCACACCCTCTGGTTTGGACGTCCTGGTCATTGAAAGCATCCTTCCTGCATTTACCTTATTCGTACCATTTAGAATTTTATTCTTTTCTGTGACATACTACTTCACCATTCTAAACTTGAGTGATTTTCATCCTTCCGAATCCTCACACGTCAGTCCTGCCATCCCATGAATCAGTCTGGTAAACCTTTGTGGTGCATTCTCCGTATGGAGAATATTCTTTCTCAGATAAGTGCACACAACACTCTAGGTTGTGGCGTCAACAAGACCCTGCACAATTTCAGCAAGTCTTCAATGCTCCTTTGTTCAAATCCTCTCAGTACAAAGGCTGACACACCGTTTGCTTTCCTCACCTGCTGTTCCGCCTGCATGCTTATGTTCAGGTATTTGTGTACACGAAGACGAGAACTCCTTTCCTGGTTTTCTTTCGTAAATTTGTGCTGGTTCTGTTACTGTTTTCTAGTGTTAGGCTAACTTTTCTGTCATTCCATGTTTTCTCGCTACTTCCTCTTATAAATATTGGGGTCACATTAACTGACCTCCAATCCATAGATATCGTTTCAGATTCGATAGAATATTGAAATATGACAATTAATTTACTTTAGTTAGACTCCACACTCTAGTTACAGAAAGCATTCACTGCATTTAGGGTACACTGGTGGTTGATTCGCAGTTGGTGGAATTTATTGTCTTTTAATCTCATCAATTTCCACAACACCAACTCCCTGATAATACTGATTTCCTCCAGTTGCTCCCTCTCCTTTTCTTCCCAGCATTTTAGGAATATTACTTGCGTCATCATTTGTGTTGACATAATTAATATACATATTTATTTGGTATGCCATATATTTATCCCACATTATAACATCCTCTGTTTCTCGTTGTAAGGGATTTGTTTTCAATAATCGTTTTTTTCTCCCTTCAAATACCTTCAGGAGCTTTAACAATTCATTATTTGCTTCTCTCAAGCTTACTGTAAAGCGAAATTTTCGCTCTGCATTAATTCTTTCTTCATCTTGTGCTGATATCTGAACGGCTCCCAGTCTTCATGTCTGCTGCTATTTTCAGCCAATTTGTAAGCCTCCTCCTTGAGTACAGCACGATGCCCTAATATCCCTTGTTAGCCATGACATGGCCATGTTTCCCGTTTTCTTTGTGTCAGACAGGAGTGAGAAGCAGTTGCAGTTCCTGCAAATGCTTTTTAATTGCTTGTCCTCCCTTTAATTTCTGTTCCCCAATTCGTTGTACCCTGCTCACGCTTCATATCAGTGTCATTTCTTCTATTTAGATTTCGGCTCATAATCTCAGTCAGCTCTATCACTCTCCACCTTAATGAAGAGTTCGCTCACTGACTTCACTTTTCCGTTAGGGACAGCATAGAGATAGATTGTCAATTATTCCTTGTCATATGTACAAATAAAGCTTTGAAATCAAAGTTGACATATTCTCAGGCCTGCTGTCTCATTAGAGAGAGAGAGAGAGATCGCACGAATTGACTGATGGTGCTTTAACTTGGGAGTCGTTGTGCCTAAGGCAAGGCGCAGGATTGAGAATGTGGGTACTTCATGAGGCCAGTACGAGAACTGTGCACATGCTGTTGCTGTCATTTTTCATCGTAATCTCGTCGACCAGCTAAATAAATTAATCCACCAATGGCCAGTAGACAGTACGTAATCCGTGTTCTGTCCTCCATTTGTGCCCTTAATGGAGCGACTCAGAAAACCATCTCATACATACACCCAGGTACATCTCCTCCATAGTATTGTTACTCATCTGACTTGCTCAGTCTATGGGCAGATTGAAGTCACACGCAATAGCGAGAAGTCCACCAGATAAAGGAGCAGAATTAGGCCATTCAACCCATCGAGACCTCTCCATTATTTGGTCATGGTTGATATGTTTCTCAACCTCATTCTTCTGCTTTTTTTGCCATCTCCTGTAACTGTTGATCCCCTCATCAATCAGGGGCCTATCTATGTCTATCTTGAATATTCGCAATGACTTGGCAAAGAGTTCCAAAGAATGACTACCCTCTTGCTGAAGAAACTCCTCCGCATCTCACTTCAAATGGTCATCCTTTCTCTCTGAGACTGTGCAGTCGGCTCCTGTGCAGTCTCTCGTGCTAGTTGAAAAACTTCTTCACAGCCACTTTACTTACACTTCTCCGCATTGTATAAGTTTCAATCAGATCCTCCTCAAACGTCTAAACTGCATCAAGTACAGCCCCCGAGTTTTCAACATTTTATGACAAGCATTTCTTCCCCCCAGGATCATTATTTTAAACCTTCTTCGCACCCTCTCCAATGTCAACACATCTTCTGGAGTATTGTGTGCAGTTCTGGATTCCTCGTCATGAGAAGGGTTTTATTAAATTGGAGAGGGTTCAGAAAGTATTTACCAGGATGATGTCATGAATGAAAGTCTTCTGTTATTAAAATAGGCTGCGGTTTTTTTTTCACTGGAGCAGAGGACTTCGACGTATGGCCTTATACAGGTTTGTAAAATCACGAAGAGCATAAATAAGATTACTATCAAAGGTGAGGGGGTTCGAATCGAGGGGCATATTTTTAAAGTACGAGAAGGAAGATTCATAAAGGACATGATGGGCAGCTTTTGTTTTCTGCACTTTGGTCACTGTGCGCAATAAGCCTCGAGAGGAAGTGATGGATGCTGGTACAGTTAAATTATTTAAAAGTAATTTGAATGAGTAACTGATGAGGAATATATTGGAGGTATATGGGCCAAATGCAGGCAGGCGGTTCTATTTTAATTTGGCAATGTGTTCTGTATGGTATATATGGAGTGAATGTTCTGTTAAACTGCCTCATGACTCTGAATCTACCCTTCGATATCCGGCCTAACTTCTTGCAATATTCCAAGTGCGGTCTGACCACAACTATATAAATCCCCAACTGGACATCTCTGTTCTTGTATTCGAGACCCCTTGATATAAATTATAAAATTGAATTTTCCTTCCTCAATTCCAACTGAACCTGCCTGATCTCGGGCTCCCAAATCACTTTGCGCTTCGGATTTCTAAAGGCTTTCATGAACAGAAATTAGTCGAAGCCTGCCTTCTTCCTCTCATATTGCATAACCTGACACATCTCACTATGTATTCCATTTGCCAATTCTTTGACCACTCTCTGCGTCTGGCCAGGTCCTTATGAAGTCTCCCAGCTTTCTTGACACGACCTGTCTCTCCAACGTCGTTTGTGTCAACTGCAAATGCAGCGACAATGCACTCTGCTCCTTTGTCCAGATGTTTAATGTATAACGTGAACAGTTATGCTCTCAACACCGATCGCTCTGCACGTCTTAGAAGTCAGTGGCTGCCATCCTGTAAAGGACCCCTCTGTTCTCACTCAGCCTATCAGCCAATCTCCTCCTTGTCACTAACAGCACGCTCTTATCTTATTTAGCAGTATGCAGTCTGGCATCTTATCTCAGGACTTATGAGTATTGAATTAGATCACATCCACTGGCTCTGCTTTGTCTTACTTGCTTTGTACTTCCTCAAAGAGATCTGGCATAGCTGTCAGACACGACGTCCAACTGATGAAGACATGCAGACTTTGCTCTATTTTACCATCCATTTCCAAGTACTGTGCAACACTGTAGTTCGCATGGCCGACAGTAGTCTGTGTCTGCCTACCCCCTTTCTTTCAGCAGGGGTGTTGCATTTAAAGATTTCCAGTCATCTGGGACAGACTCTGACGCCAGTGACTCCTGACTGATCACCACCATTGCCTCCACAATCTCCTCAGCAATCTCCTTCAGAAATCGGGTATGCAGTCCATCTGGTCTCAGTGATTTAATTCCTTCAGACCTTGCAGCTTCCCCGGCATCTTCTCGTTACTGTTGGTATTTCATTCACTTCTTCCCTACGCGCCTCTTAATTCACGTATTTTGTTGTTGTCTTCCACTGTGAAAACTGATGCAATATACGTGCTCACCTGCACCATTTCGTTGTTCCCCATTACGTCTTCTCCAGTGCTCCAATTTGCACCCTTCTCTCTGTTATCTCTTCACCCTTCTGGCGCTCTGCCTGTATTCCTGATGAAGGGCTTTTGCCCGAAACGTCGCATTTTCCTGCTTCTTGGATGCTTCCTGAACTGCTGTCCTTTTCCAGCACCACACTACTCCGGAATCTGGTTTCCAGCATCTGCAGTCATTGTTTTTACCTTACTATTCTCTCTGTAAACTTTTAAATATGTGAACAAACTCTTGCAACATTCTTTATATTTCAAGTTCACTCACTTACGTACTAAATCTTAGTAACTCATCTTGCCATTTCAGCTGTTCTGTGCTCGTTATTAAGTCTTCCCAATGCTCTAGGTTTCACTAATCTACATCAGATGTTTGTTTTTGTTTTGTTTTTGTTTCTGTGCTCTCCCTGACGTTTCTTATCAGTCATGTTTGCTTTATCCTCTCTTAAGCATGTTAAGGTGGCATGAGCATTGGATCCGGTGTTATTAGGCGCTGACGGAGTGACATTTGGACTTGGGATAACGTCTGCCAACTTTACAGGATAGCAGAGTACATGGAACAAGACTTTGACCAGGACACAATGATTGTGGGTTTCTCTCCTGGACTGGTAGAGATGGGTTTACGAAACTGCATTTAGAGTGAGTTCAGAGGAGAGCATTTACACACACCAAACTCAAACCAAGGTATATTTGTTAAGAAAGTGAGGACTGCAGATGCTGGAGATCAGAGATGAAAATGTGTTGCTGGAAACGGGCAGCAGGTCAGGCAGCATCCATGGAGCAGGAGAATCGACGTTTCCGAAACGTTGATTCTCATGCTCCTTGGATTCTGCCTGACCTGCTGCGCTTTTCCAGCAACACATTTTCAGCAAGGTATATTTTTGTCTTCTGAATTTCTCAACTGGATTGACAGTGATGAATTTTATACACCCCTTTTTGTTATTTTACCATAAGTCTTGTCGACTGTGTCTTTATGAGTTCTCCACCAATTACCATCCCTGGAGCCTTTGACTGTCACAACTCAACTCCATTTTCCTTCTGCTTCTCAGATCATAACGATCAAGAAAATCTGCTTCATTTTTATTTCCGGATGTCTGTCTGCACACGCTAAAAAATTCATCTATCTTCTTTCCCTGCACATACAAACCGACCAGCTAATTTAATCCAGCATATCCTGTTTTTTTTTAATATTTCAGCTGCTGCAGTATTTTGCTATTATTTTCTTGCAGGTGTTTCTCGCAGCATTGAGTCTGAAAGTACAGATGCTCCAACGATTAGCTGCTTTCTCACTGAGTGGTGGATACAGAAACAGATCCATGGACTAAAGTGTGAGTATTTGTTTCTTTAATTTTAGTCACAATTACCGAATGATTACAACAGAATATAATTTGGCGCATCGTGCCCATGCTAGTTCCCTGAGCAGATTTGATCACCCCACTTTCCAGCGCTTTCTTGAGCAAGACTGGCAGATATTGTCAATCTCCAATTGCCCATGTAGAATTCGATGAATGATCTTCTTGAACTGCTGTAGTCCAGTAGTGCACGTAGTCCCTGATCATTGGCAGGTGAGGAGTTACAGGTTAAACACCTGGAAATGATGAAGGAATTGCAATGGATATCCAAATCAACAACATCAGATTGTAATTCTATTCCGTCTTCCATCTATCAAAATGTACAAGATGATTCACAGGAATGTGAAAAGGCAACACTTGACACCGAGCCACATAAAGAGTAGTTTAGGCACTTGACCGAGCATGTTTGAATGGGTTCTCTCTTAATTATATGCTTCAAATCAATTTTACACGGTATTAGAAGGATTGATTTGCAATCAGCAAATTTGGTTCAAAGATCACTGCAGAGTCTGACGGAGCCACATCATTTATCCTAACCTGAATAATATGGAATTCTGAACAGAAAGATACAAACTTCGTTCAAAGTCAGGATAAACAGAGCACGTGTGTGTGTGCGAGGCTTCAGGAGGTCATCCGGCCTGACAAGTCGCAAAGCGAATCAGCACAGTGAGAAACTTTGCAAATGTCAGGATTGTGGAAAAGGAGAAAGTGAGGATCGCAAATGCTTGCAATTAGTGTCGAATAATGTGGTACTGGAAAAACACAGGCCGTCAATCAACATCCAATCAGAAACCCTTCATCAGGAGATTAAATGTCCCAAAAATATGAAACAAGGGACAAAAAAATAAGAACAGGAAAGAGGTCGTACTTCAAAAGTTAACTGGGCTAAAGTTTGAGTCAATTAGACTAGACAGGTTTCATCCCAAAACGTTGAAGAAAGAGGAAGACAATGAGAGAATGTGGATGCGCTGGGATTCATCTTTCAAATTATGTGATCTCTGCAAAGTCTCCTGTGGAGTGGAATTCACGTTGGAACCCCACTGTTTGGCTTGTTCAGAAGGCGTTTTATCAGGTCCCACACAACTTCACGAAATACAATGTGGTTGTTGAAAACGTACTAGCATTCATTAAGGATTGATTACCAGCTGGAAAGCATAGAGTAGGAATAAGTGCCCTTTTCTCAGGTTGCTGTTCTGTTACTGGCGGAGTACTACAAGGATCAGTGGCAGCACTGCTGCCTCACAGTGCTAGAAACCGGGGTTCAATTTAAGCCTCGGCCGATTGCCTACATGAAGTGTGCACATTCTCAGTGTCTGCGTGGGATTCCTGCGGATGCTGCTGTTTCTGCACACAGTACAAACATTCATGGTTCAGGTGAATTGCCCATTATATCCAGGAATGTACAGGCTAGGTGGATTGGGCATACGACATGCAGCATTATAGGGAGAGAGTGGGGCCTGATTGCAACGACTGAATTGCAGGGATCCGATGATCCAATGTTTGAACCAAATTGTTCCCAACCATTATACATGATACAAACTTGTTGATGACACCAACTGGATCGGAATGTACATTGCGAGGAGGATGGAGGGAGCCTTTAGGAGAAGTTTGACAGGCTCACAAATGGATCAGGACATGGCAGTTTCTCCATAGCACACGATAGCCCCACAAAGAACTTCAATAATCCGTTTAAATCTAACTACCCTTTCGCAAAGTATCTTGAATTTGCATCATACCCTTGATTTTATTTATCTAAGTGCCTTGCTCAACAGATATAATAAAAAAAATGAGAAGCTTTCATGTGACAGACGTTAGGCTAACTGCCTGTCATTTCCTCCTTGACTTCCCTTCTGTTCTGACTAAATAAAACTCACTGATCTGCATTGGATCCCAGGATGCCTCTCCACTGATTTTGAAATTCTCAGATTTGCTGTCAGATCCATCCATGGTCTTACACCCCATTAATCCACCATTGCTTCCAGCCTAACATTCCTCTGTGCTCTTCCCACTCCTCTAATTCTGATCTTGTATTCGAACGTTCCTTACTCCCCCACTGACAGATGTGTATTTCACACTGAATGAAAGTATCTGAAGCAGGGTTGTAGTTCACTAAACAATACAGGCTACTGCTCTTGGCGTTAATATGTAGTTCTATCACATCACCATGTTATTTAAAAAAATTAGATCAATTCGTTCTCATGCCTATGATGTAGATTTCTGCAAAATGCTAGACTACTTTCTGCGTGCTGGCAAGTACAGTATTTTTTCTCTATCCCCAGTTTCATTTTGACTGTGGCATGGCACATTTTACTGCTGCAAATGTGTTGCTGGAAAAGCGCAGCAGGTCAGGCAGCATCCAAGGAGCAGGAGAATCGACATTTCGGGCATGAGCCCTTCTTCAGGAATGGCCCATGTCCGAAAATTCGATTCTCCTGCTCCTTGGATGTTGCCTGAACTGCTGCGCTTTTCCAGCAACACATTTTCAGCTCTGATCTCCAGCATCTGCAGTCCTCACTTTCTCCACATTTTACTATTCCCTCACTCACTTATACCTGTCCTTTATTTGACGTCTTTATTTCTGGTTTTGTCTGTGGTGGGCCAGTGACAGCCTGATGTGGAATTCCAGATTGTTATGATGTTGAAAGTTATACTGCACCTTGAAGAGAGGTAGAATGTTGTTCTGCACTGAGAGCTTATGAGAGCAGTGTCGGAGGTTACTGGAATATTGAAAATATATAACATTTGGCTGTGAAATAGGTACCTGAGATGGTTGCTATTTTGACGACAATTCAAATTTAACCAACGAGTTTCAATTACGTCTCAGTAAACTAAAAGTCAATCGATTTCGAATTGATTATTCTGCCAACATCGAAGCAATGAGATAATCCGATTTTGGGGTATAAGAAAGGCAGGCATGTTGAACGTCAGACAAAGTTACTGTCATCAAGGGAGAAATATAGGAGAAAAAGACAAGCCAAAAACAAAAAGACAGATTGTGAAATGAAGTGGAATGACGCTGGCATTTTGTGCAACTAACATCAAATAAATGTTAGCATGAAAGCTGCTGGGTTGCGCTGTTGGATCTTATCATTACCTCGATCACATGTGCCCCACACGCTGACAAATGATGACTCGGCCGAATCTCAGTTCATCTGCTGCTGAAACTCTCATTTTTCCCCCCTTTTATATCACAGGAGGAGACTTTAAATGAAAGGGCTGGCGATTTTGGTCGAATGACAAATTGTAGTTCTTGAGGAATGATGCTTTATAATGAACATCAAACGCGGCTGTAAAAATTCAGCGAAGGAACAGAACAAAAAATGCAGTGACACTGCTGGAAGAGTGCCACAGAGCCCAGAACAACTTAGTGTTACAGTGGAGCTAATGGCAGTTAATCTCTCAATAATGATCAAATAAAACGGGAGGAATAATAGGGTTTTTTCACAACTCCAATGTAGTGTGTCATTGTAATGCGAAATGACTTTTGTAGTGATTTCAAGAGCACTGTTTTGATCAGTCATGGCAAGACAAACAAGAGCAGCACAATAGGAGGAATGGCGTCGGGAGAGCATCTTGGTAATAGAGATCATAAACCAGTCAGCTTAACGTCAGACTGAAAGCCACCTAGCGCAAGAATTAGTCTAGTATTTTTGACAAGGTGTGTTTATTTTACCATGGCAAAGTGGTCAAAAGATAAACGTTTGTGACATTAATGGAAACGTAGCAAGTGAGGTGCCATACTGGCTTAGTGGCAGGAAATCAAGACGAATTGTTAACAGATAATCTCTGGTCCATGTCAGTAAAGGCTCCGACATGATGAATGATTTCACAACCACCGGGACTGAAATGGATCGACTGGTTTCAAGTTCCCGATGATGGGATGGGACACGTTTACCCATCAAGGGTGACAGAAGCAGCACAGACAGAATAGTGCCGATGTGTGCATTAGGTTATGGAATACCTCAGTGAAATGGGAGGAGCGATGTAAAGGAAGGTTCGTGACCATGCAAGGGAGGGAAATCTCTGAAAGTGCCTGGGTTTGAATTCTGATTTATGAAATGGAGAAGTGTGATATTCCGCATAAGTAACCAGTGTTGCGGAATATCATATAATCTCGTGTTCCCAGGGCTAAACTAAGAGAGACTGAGTGGCGCAGCATCGAAGATCAAACTGGAAATGGGCATGATGATGAGCCCGCTGTGACGGTGTGAAGGTGCATGAAATGCCGGGGCTGCGACTCCACACTCACCTGTAGTACCTTCTGTTGACATGGAGCAAGGAGCATTGTGATATCAGATTGGGACCTCCAACTTATATGGAGCAGCTTCTGTTGGCATAAAGCAGGGGGCATTGTAGCAGCAGGCTGGACGTTCCAACCTCACCTGGAGCAGATTGTATTGATAAGGACCACGGAGCAATGAGACATCAAGTTGGAGAAAGGATACTCAGTTATTTTAATCTGAATTAAAGTAGTATTTAGCAGCACCCATGTTTGTAGATTGAGTGAATATCTGTCGCAGTGAAATCTCGCAACAATAAGGGAAAATGTGGCAAAGATACAGCTCGTGGAGAAGAATCTGTGCAGAATGAAATGCAGGTAATATTTTCTTTTTCTGCCTTTTATCATAAGACTGACTGCGTATTTGGTTAAATTGCAGCAAGTGATTTTCAGCTCGTGTCATGATATTAAATTACCTGAAAACCCATACAAGTCATTAAAGCAAACTGAACTTCCAAAAATTAACGGTATATAACTAGCTCAAAGGTAGAGGACAGAGGGTGTTGCTGGAGGATTTTTTTTCAGACTGGAGTCCCGTGACCAGTTGAGTGCTCCAAGCATCAGTGCTGGGTCCTCTACGTTTTGTCATTTAATTGGAGGTGTAGTGGACAGCGAATAGAGTTACCACAGATTAGAACAGGATCTTGACCAGTTAGGCCAATCGGCTGAGAAGCGGCAGATGGGGTTTAATTCAGATAAATGTGTGGTGCTGCATTTTGGGAAAGCAAATCATAACAGGACTCCCACACTTAACGGTAATGTCCGAGCGAGTGTTGCTGAACAAAGAGACCTTGGAGTGCACATTCGTAGAATTCTGATATTTGAAATTTAACTTTAAAGTGGAGTCGCAGGTAGATAGGATAGTGAAGAAGGCGTTTGGTATGCTTTCCTTTGTTGGTCAGAGTATTGAGTATATGAGTTGGGAGGTCATGTTACGACTGTACAAGACATTGGTAAGGCCACTGTTGGAATATTGCGTGCATATCTGCTCTCTTTCCTATCGGAAAGAAGTTACGAAACTTGAAAGGGTTCAGAAAAAAAAATGAGGATTTTGCCAAGGTTGGAGAATTTGCGATACAGGGAGTGGCTTAACAGGCTGGGGCTGTTTTCCCTGGCGCTTCGGAGGCTGAGGCGTGACTTGTTAGAGGATTTCAAAATTATGAGGGTCAAAGATATGGTAAATAGAAAAAGTCTTTTTCCCTGGAGTCTGCAATTCCAACATTAGAGGGCATAGTTTTAGGGTGAAAGGGGAAAGATATACATGAGACCGTTTGGGCAACGTTTTCACACAGAGATTCATAAGTGCATGGAATGTGCTGCCAGAGGAAGTGGTGGTGGCTGGTACAATTGCAATATTTAAGAGGCATTCGGATGGATATACAAATAGAAAGGGTTTGGAGGGATATGGACGGGCTGATGGCAGGTGGGACTACATTGAGTTGGGATATCTGGTCAGCATAGACGAGTCGGACCAAAGGGTCTGTTTCAGTGCTGTGCAGTTCTCTGACTCTATGACTCTATTTGATGTTGACATTATGCTGGAGTGTATCTTGATTTATGGAGGAAAAGCAGGGAACTAATGTTGAAATTTACAGGATCAACGATGATCCCATTCAATGTCTGAACATACAAGATGCTGAATGGAAGCTTCATCATGACAGAGATGTTTTCATTATGGATCGCGCTGAAACACGAAGTGGGGAGGATTGGACTGAAGCAGTGGTGGTGATTTTCTTTCCTGGTTAATTTTTTGAATATGACTGCTATTTCTCCTGTCCATGTTAACGTCACAACTCTGAAGCATGAAAGCGTGAAGAACATATGGTGCAAGTGGCGCAAAGTCTAACGTGCCTGACTCCAGAACAGAACATTGTAGGTTTCACTCTCTCTAGCTCGAGGTTAACGCAGGTATTTATTAATCTCACAACCTAATCTTCCTCATTGTTCTGAAGCCGAGATGAAGTTTGAGCTCCTGATATGCAGACACGAGAATCTCTTTCAGTACACGTCCTGGATAACATCACAATCAATGTCGCAGCGTCATGTCATGTGAGGGAGACCAAATAGTCCCACAAACTGCGAATCGGCACTTTTCAATTTCACAGAGCCAACGACACAATCGGTGCAGTTCCTCGTAATGGCAAGGAAACAAAATAAGGATCTCAGTCTCATGTTGGCTCATGGAGTGCCAAGGCACCTTCTCCTACTTTAAGAGGCTGGAACATTGACTCTGATGTTCGTGGAGACATTGATTGATTCGAAGCATTGAAAGGAATCCTATCACAGATGCCCGTGCTGTTGATGCTGAACAAAACAGCCGTTACTGGGAATTGAACGCGGGCTGCAGTGGTAAAAGTGCCAATTCAGAATTATGACACGACCAGGGACGAGTACAGCGGTCAGACGCACGGAGGGTGACAACCCCTAAAATGTGGTGGACGCGTTCTTGGCAGAAACAACCGCTTGAATATCCTCATTCCATTTTCCATCCCTTTGCCTTGTATGCCTTAGCATCACAAATACACATTGAATACATCTGAAGGTTGTGTTGATTTCATCACAATGAATTGCAAAGTTTTTACTGCCTATCTACTGAACACTTTCTGCCTCTTACATTTAGTCTACACCACTTGGCGTTTGTCCGAGTGGAACCATTTCTTTCATCCGAACATGCCTTTATCTCTCATTGTTTTACACAATTCAATCATGTTTCCTCACCAACTCCTCTTCTCCATTTAAATTAGAACAGAGAAACTGATCGTTTCCAAAAAACACCCTTTGCTGAATACTGCATTGTGTCCTTTTCCTGAGCTTGATGTTCCAGTGATCTCCGGAACATACCAGTAAAAATTGCTACATGAGCACTGATCGCACAACCGCAGTATGTAAATTGATCGATTGGTTTTAAGGTCCTAATTGTGGGATGGGGTCACGTTCGCCCAACAACATTGACTGCAGCCGCACAGACTGAACAATGTAAATGCGAGTGCATGATTGCCAAATGTTTCAGTGAAATTGGAGGATGAACTGAAAGTAGGGTTACTGATCGTGTAATGAGGAGAAATCTCCGAGAATGAGTGGGTTTGAATCCTGATACACAGACAGCAGAGATGTGAAAGGGCGAGGGTTTGAAGGAGCAAAATCATCACCTCGACGAATATTTTCATGTCAAAAAAAATTGATTCGCTCCTGCTTTTGTTAAGCATGTCTTACTCTGCATAAAACGGTAACAATTGACAATACTGGAAGTCAAATTGCAGATGATCTTTCTGGTGCCACAACGCAAGGCGCTAACCACTGCACAATACCGGCACTAAATGGAATAGCATGATGCAAAAAGCAGTAAAGATAGTGGCAGAGGATATGTGAGGAACAGGACAACATGAACAGTAGGAATACTTGACAAACAGTGACTGAGACATGCAAACTCATGGTGGGCTGAATGGTTAACTTCGGTATCTCCAGAGCCGATGGATATTTAATCACTTAGTTTGTTGAAGGCGAAGATTTATATAGATCTCCAGAAAATGAAAGACTCAGGGAATAGTGCAGGGAATTGCTGGAATGTATTTCTGCAAAAGAAATATAGTTTACCATCGGCTACTTTACCAATTTCGTCATACAAGGAAGTGACCACTGCTGTGGAATATCATATAGTGCCAGGTTTCAGGCCTGAAATACGAGAAACTGTATGGTGCAGCAACGAAGATCAAACTGGAAATGCGGATGGCCATGAGCCAGCAGATATGGGTTCAGTAATGAAATCATTGAGTGCGAAGTATTTCACTGAAAGTACAGAGTGAATTGAAATGCCGGGGACTGGGAGTTCCACCATCGCGTGGAGCAGCTTCTTATGACGTGGTATACGTTGCATCAGGCTGGGAGCTCCATCCTCAACTGCAGCAGCTTCCATTGACACGAAGCAGGGAGCACCGGGACATTAAGCTGGAAGTTCCAACTTTACCTGGAGCAGCTTCTATTGACATCTGCACTGAGAGAAACGCAGGCAATGTTTACGCTCTCTGAGCTTTCTCATATGGCTAACTCTGCTCTGTGCAGGAAAGGATTTGTTTTGCTTATTTCATTTTATTCAATCTCTTGTCAACTCGCACAGGTCGTTAAAGTACTTTCAGACTTCGAAAATTAGCTTGAATACGATTTTGTGATTAGGCATTAGTTTATCAAAAGTGATGGAGCAAAATCAGTAAAGTGAATTTGAAATTCATCAGATGAGCGGAGATCCCATTGAATGGCTGAGTAGCCACAAAGTGAATGGAAGTTTCATGAGGACGAATGTCTTTTCATTACAAAACCTCCCGCTGTACAAAGAGTGGAGCATTGGAATGAAGCATTAACGGTGATTATTTTTCCTGGTTATTCAACTTGTGAACATGAGTACGATTGGTCATGTCTGTGTTTGGATCACAACTCTGCAGAATACCAACCTCAAGCACGCGCAAGCACAGTGTCACAATGGATAATGCGCTTGGTTACGGTCCAGAGATTGTTGTTAAAGTTTCAACTTGGTTTAAGAGCAAGACTGGCAGGCTTCAAATTCACATACAAGCTAATCTCCCGCACAATGTAGCACATACAACGGGCCAGTGGCACAATGGATAACGTGCCTAACTACAGATCTGCTGTGTGGAGTTTTGAATCCAACCTGGCTTGCGGGCAGCACTGACTTTATTGCACTAATAACTGACTGGTCTGAAGCCGAAATGAGGTTTGCACCTTGAACTGCAGGGACAAGAGTCCCTTCATTAAATGCATCTGTGAACGTCAGAGTCAATATCCCAGAGTCATTACTGTGAGGGGGGGGGGGGGGGGGGGGGGGGGAAGCTGAATTCGTCACTCACGTTGCCCTTTACACCTCTCAACTTTCCGAGATTCACTGTGGCACCTGCAATTGTAAAGGAAACAAGGCACAGAGCCAAGTCTCAGCTTTGTCAATTTTGGTAAAACCTTTAGGAAGCGGGATCAGAGGAGAATGGCGAGTGATCTGTCTGAATGAGCAGAGACTGCCGAGTGACCGTCCGCCTTTTTTCAGTGGCTGGGACATCATCTCTCATTTCTCGACGTCATTAATTGATCCGAGGTCCTAAAACCACTCCACTTGCAGGTGGTCTGCTTTTGCTGATGTCACTGTCAGGATCAAAACAAACCCAACTCCCGGACTGAGAATCAAAGCCGGGTCACAGCGAAGGAAGCGAAAAAAATGGTCCTGCTCGCCCACCATGGACAGCTACACAAATACCACGTATGTGTAGAATGGCAGCCCTCAAGGTCGTTGTACATGCTTTCGTCAGATGCAATCGCTTGACTATCTTTATTCATTTTCATCAGTAAGCCTTGTATGCATTAACAACTCAAGTTCAGATCCGTGTATTTCTGATGGTTATGTGGGTTCGCCTCTGCGCATCCCTTCAGACAGTGAATCCAGATTCAACCATCCGCTTGCTGATGAGATTTTTCTGCATATCTCCTCAATCCTTTCCACCTCTTAACTTCAGTCTACGCCTCTGTTGATCGGTCAAGAGGAAACGTTTCTTTTAGTCTGCATTGTCCATGTCGCTCATTATTTAGTGCATATGAAACATGTATCCTCACAGTTTCCTCTGCCTTAAGAAAACAACCCCAGTCAAAACAATCTGTCTTCATAACCTAAACTTTTCAACTTGGTAAATTTCTGCACGGTTTCCAGTGCGATCACATGACTACTGTAATGTGAATTGCAGAACCGCACGCAATATTTCGGAGGAACCGAATGAACAAATGAAATAAATGACTGGAGAAAGCCACAGAAACGTGTCTTTTCCAATAAAACATCTTTTGCTCAATCCTGAGCTGTGCACTTACCCTGAGCCCGATGCTCCAGTAGTCTATTTTACATGTCAGTAAAAGGTGTTCAAAGTTTGGGTGAAGATTTGTAGGGACAGGCCAATATAAATGCCGGAGAAAAAAACACAGAAGCGCTTCACAGGAGGCTCCCAAGCACTGAGGATGTCACCTAGACAGGGGACGAAACGTTTGCCACAAACATTTCCAGCTCGGCGAAGAGAACCACAAGAGTAAAAGGTGCTCCACGAGGATTAATTACAGAACAGCTGTATCTAAATGGATTGAATTGCTTGAATATGCCGACCATGGGCTTGAGCACTTTCACACAAAACAGTGACCGCAGCAGTACAGAATGAACAGTGTAAATGTGAGTATTATATTGCGCAATACCACAGTGAAATGGGAGGGTGGACGTTTAGGCGAGGGTTAGTTCTTGTGGGAGGGAGAGATTTCTCCGATAAAGGGTGGTTGTGATATGTGAAACGCAAAGATGTGAGACAGCGGGTGTTTGAAGAAGGAAACCTATCACCACGTAGAGTATTTTCATGTAAAACAAAGATTATTTTTCTCAGCGTTTGCTAAGCACATATTACATGGAGTAAAACGGGAAAAATGCCGATTGCTGTGACAGTGATTCGAGCAGAACTTGCTGTGTTGACAATGCCAAGGAAGAACCATTTCATGACCCTTGCGCCACATGGAAAAGCACGATGCAAAAAGCAATAAGGATCGTGGCAGAGGTTATGCCAAGAACGGAACCACACGCACAAAGAGTTAAACAGTGACTGAGATGTGGGAACTCAGATTCGGTTGAATATATCGCTTCTATGTCCCGAGAGACTGTAGAGATTGCAACACTGAGGTTGTAGGATGTTACGTTTGCGAGATATCTACAAAACTTCAAAGGGTCATGGGATACTGCAAGGTATTGCAGAAATGTATTTCTCAATAACACTGTATTTTAACATCGGTTACTTCACCAATTTCCTCACTTATTGACGTAATCATATAATGGCATGTCATATAATCCCAGTTCAAGGGCGTGGAATCAGAGAAATTGAGTTGCAGTGCACCCAACACTAATTGGAAATGGTAATGGCGTTCAGCGCGAGCATGTAGCTGCGAAAGTGCAATCGGTGAGCGTAATGCCATTCTCTGATGATACACAGGCGCGTGAAATATCGAGGCTAAAAGCTCCCGCCTTAACGACAGCGGCTTCAATTCCCACGCATCAAGAAGTAGTGGAACATCAGGCTGGGAGGTCCAATTTCACCTGCAAGAACTTGTGTTGACATGGAACACGGAACTTTGGGACATCAGCTGGTCCAATAGATAGTCAAATATTTTAATCTTAAGTAAGTAGTTTTCAGCAGGATACTTGTTTGTGGATTGAAAGAATATCTACAACTGGGACAGTCTAAATTACAAAGAAGAATTCTGCAAAGAGTCAATTCTTGGAGAAGCATCTGTGCAGAGTGATGCAGAGGAATGTTTACGTCATCTGCTGTTCTAATATGATTCACTTTGCACTGGATTAATTTCCATGAGGGGATTTATTTGCTCGGTTCACAGTATTCACTTTCCTGCATACTCGCAAAAGTCGTTACTGTACTCGAAACCTCTGAAAGATAACTGGAAGATACAATGTGGTGATTAGGCTAAAGTTCCCGTCAGTTATGCTGAAGAAGTGGATTCGAAATTCATCAGATCAGCAGTGATTCCATTGAATGACTGAGCAGATAGAGTGTGAATGGAAGCTTCATGAGGACATATGCGTTTTTTTTTGGAAAGTTCGCTGCTTTGAAAGGTGATGAAGATTAGACTGAAGCAGTGACAGTGATTATATTTATTGCTTGTTCAACTGGTGAATATGACTGCTATTAAGCGTGTCCGTATTAACATGACGGCTCTTAAGGTGGTGCATGTGCATCGGGCCAGTGGCGCAATGGATAACACGCCTGACTACGAATCAGGAGACTGTAGGTTCGTAATCCTACTGGCTCGCAGGCAGGGCAGACTTTAATCCCGCTTAAAACCGGATTTTTCTAAAGCCGAAATAAGGGATATGTTCCTAATCTGCAGGAACGATAATGCCTTCATTGAAAGCCCCTGAGAACATAAGAGTCAATGTTCCACCGTCATCACAGGAGGGAAACCGAATAGTCGTACACGTTGCTCGTGGGCACCTTTCCATTTCATAAAGCCACCGATCGAATAACTGTTGCTCTGCTTTGAGCATTTTTCGAAACTGTTTGGCCAGTGGAATCAGAGAAGAATGAAGGGTTAACTGTCCAACTGATTCTTATAGAGTGTGAGTTCCAGAGTCTCCCACCCGCTGACTGATAAAGTTTTCCTACCAGTCTATTCAAAGCTTTCTGCATCTTATCTGAAATCTACAAACCCTGGTGATCGATCAAGAGCAAATGTTTCCTTCAATCTGTAATTCCTTGCTCCTCATTATTTCGTACACGTCAATCATGTCTCCTCACAATCAGCTCTGCTCTGAGAAAAACAACATTTTGAAAGTCTTGTGTTTACTGAAATTTCTTGCCTGTTTTTAACAGTTCCGTGAGTGGAGTAATCCCACTGCTAACATTCAGCACAAACTTTCAGTAAAAGCCACTCAATGTGGGGAACCGTAGTACTGCTCTTTTCGTCAACAATGAGTAAAGGTCCCCTGTAACTTTCGATTTCACATCCCGTGGGGCTATTTGTCCGTGTTCAACGACATATCCCAGGAAGGTGACTTTGGCTTTGGCAGATTCACTTTCAGCTCGGTTTACAAATCAGTTTGACTTCCGAATTCGATCAAAAAGCCCGATAAATGCTGTAAATATTCAATCCACGAGAGTCTGAAAGTCACCAGGCACAATATACACCAATCAGTTGCGTATTCGGCAATTACCCTGTCAGTTAACCTCTGAAATGTGACTGAAGTGTTTATCGTACAAACGGCATTACTTTAAATTTCTGCAGGCCAGTTGGTGTTATAAAATTGCCTTTGATCTTTCTGACAAACTTCACTACCAGTAACCTTTGAGGAAGTCCAACTTAGAAATGTAAGTTGCTCCTCCAATCTTTTCCACACAGTCCTCCAACTGCAGATATGTATACGCATCAGTCTTTCTAACAGCATTGATTTTGTGATAGTACACACATAACTGTTGGGTCTTATCTGGCTTTGGCACCATGCTGATGGGTGAACTCTATTCATTGAAACTCACTTCGGTTATGCCATTTTGGTGCATACGTGACATCTCCTTATGAACTTGTACAACTTTAAAGGGTTATGCCTGCAAGGATGTTACAGAGTCATAACAGCATCTCCTATATTTACATCATCGACAATTAGATTATTAATTCCCAGTATATTTCAGCAGATTTCCCCATGCAAGAGTAATAACTCTTTCGATTTTCTTCTGCAAGATAACTGAATAACTTTACCAATTTTGGACAACTTTTGCATTGTCCAATTTTATTTCAGGAACGTCCAATGCAGAATACCCTGACATTGGTTCTTCCCAGTGTGTCGTAGTCAATAACGCATTCTCCTCTTGCGTTCGTTCTCTACCAAAATACCGTTAGAGCATGTTCCCATCGCACATTTGTGAGATTCCTTCATGACTGGAGTCCCTATCAAGTAGCTAACCTCACTCAATTTCCTCTCAATTTGATAAGGTCTTTTAAACCTTGCTTTAAAGTTTCACCGATTAATGAATTTTAAATAATCCCAGCGGCAAAATTGTGATTTTTTGATTTCTCATACACTTCCTGCTTCAAGATTTGCTGCGATACTTTTAAATATTGTCTCGACAACTCGGCAACATTAGTTAGTTCAACTCTAAAATTTCACACATCATCCAAATGCGTGGTCTCTGTAATCTGACTTACTAATTTTCCCTTAATAAATTTTAATGGTCCTATTACTTTATGCCCACAATTGGTTTCAGATGGACTTAGTTTGGTGGATTCTTTTGGTACATCTCAGATCGCAAACAGCACTGACGCAACTCCCTTATGGAAATAATCTGGCTACTCCGAACCATAAAACCTCATCATAGTCTTTAATAATTGACATCACCTTTCCAGTGCACCCTGTGATTCTGGATTGCACACAGCAGATTTGAATCGTTTTATTTCCAAGCTATCTATACACTCTTTGAAAAGTTTGGACGTGAAGTTTGACCCTTGAGCTAATTGTATCTCTGATGGTAGTCTTAATCTAGCTTTTTTAAAAAACCGTAATTCGTCCACTATCCTTTTAGCTGTCATATTGCACAATTGAACAACATTTGGAAATATCGTCAATACATCCTTTTTCTGTTAATTAATACTTATTGCCATCTTTTATTGGATGTAGGGAACCTACACAAAGAATGAAGACACTTAAGAAAGATTCCTCGAACGTTGGGATAGATATTAAAGTTGCAGGCTTTGTTATTTCCCATGGTTTTCCTATTAGTTGAAATGTATGACACGTCTGGCAAAATTCAAATGCATTCCCCTGCAATCCAGGCCGTAAAAATGTCTTTGTATTTTAGCCTCCGTTTTCATCACGCCTATGTACCCTCCAAGTTGTGGCACATGCGGCACTCGCAGCACCGCCTTTCTGTACCCTACTGGAAAAATAAATTCTGCCCGTTTCTCGCTTGCTTGAATATGTGTTGCTCTCCATTTCCTCCTTAACATATCATTTGCTAAGTAATATCACACGGGAATGCATTCACTCTCCTTCCAAGTACATGTCTTCTGATCCAACTGCTTTAATTTTTCATCTTTCTGCTGTAACTCAGTAGTATAGCAAAGCTGAATATACTTGCATTTTTAACGCTTGTCCCCTGCTGTGTCCCACTTAACTGACAAAAAAAATGTAATCATATTTCAGCTTCCATATCCATGCCTTTTGATTTCTCCTGCTTCAGCTTGTGACTCTGTAATCGCATTCAGACACAATCTGGGAAAATTCCTTGATAAACGTCCGGCATTGCTGCACTTGCCTGCATCTCGACTGGCTTTTCAACTAGAGTAGGCAGCACGCTTACCGGTGATTGAGCTATATCATTTGCAAGCACAAATTGTATTCTTGGAGCTGAGTGTTTGTCCAGACCTCCCACCAGAAATTCCCCACTCTTTCTGCCCACTCTAGCCTCACTGTACATAACTGAGCAATGTTTCGTCCCACCATAAATTCCCGTATACATACTTCTTCAGGAGTACATGTTTCTCCCTCGTTCTGAATCACAGACAGGCACGATCCTGTGTGCCTCAATATTGTTAACTCTCGATCTGCTACTCCTGGCCAAGGTAAATAAACATTAACTTTGCAGGTATATTATTAAAGCACTTCCCCCTTACCAACCTCTGATCGGCTTGTGCACTCTGATGCAGCTTTCCACTCTCCACTGTGCTTTCTATTACCATGCCAACAAAACACACAGGCTTGTTTTGTTTTACTGCATCTGACTTTCCAGTGCTTTCCCTAGTTCTCCAACACTGATTTCATGTGGCCTACTTTATTGCAATGAAAACCTCAGTTCTTGTTCCCTTCAAGAGTTTCCTATTTACCCTGTGATAAGTTATCCTAATGATTTTCACAGAGATTTAACTTTCCCTTTCCACGTGAGGATTTCTCTTTGCCACAATTTCTATCCCTCAGACTTAAAATGATTCTGGAAGCACATCCTTGTTTTATGGATCACTTCATAACAATCAGCCATTTCAGCTGCTAACCTTGTCGTTTTAACAATATGCTCTTCCAGAATAAGCTTATCTTCCGCATTTATCTCCAGCCTTTTAAGGTGAATTCCTTTAATAATTGCCAATTTCTGAAGTTCACATCCTGTCTCCCTTTCTCTCTGCTCTGCTGCTCTCTCTTCTTCCCTCTTTCTACTTCGAATCCAATCTCAAACTGCGTCAAATCTGGTGTCCTTTCCTTATCTCTCGAGTCTAACTCAAGCTGCTTCATTTTCAAATAAATTTTAACCATCTCTATAGATTCTCATGGATTTATCAGCTTAGTTAAATGCTGAGCTACTGTGGGAATGATCTCTCCTTTCCTCACAGAAAGAGGCAAATACAACCCCAGTATGTCTGCTAATTCCAGAAGCCCGGCCTGAATTCTTTTTTGAGGAGAAAGTGAGGTCTGCAGATGCTCGAGATCAGAGCTGAAAATGTGTTGCTGGAAAACCGCAGCAGGTCAGGCAGCATCCAGGGAACAGGAGAATCGACGTTTCGGGCATAAGCCCTTCTTCAGGAATGAGGAAAGTGTGTCCAGCAGGCTAAGATAAAAGGTAGGGAGGAGGGACTTGGGGGAGGGGCGTCAGAAATGAGATAGGTAGAAAGACGTCAAGGTGAGGGTGATAGGTCATACTGGGTTGGGGCGGAGAGGTCAGGAAGAAGGTTAGGAAGGCGGTGCTGAGTTCGATGGATTTGACTGAGACAAGGTGGGGGGAGGGGAAATGAGGAAAGTGGTGAAATCCAAGTTCTTCCCTTGTGGTTGGAGGGTTCCTAGGCGGAAGATGAGGCGCTCTTCCTCCAACCGTCGCGTTGTTGTGGTCTGGCGATGGAGGAGTCCAAAGACCTGCATATCGTTGGTGGAGTGGGAGGGGGAGTTGAAGTGTTGAGCCACAGGGTGGTTGGGTTGGTTGGCCCGGGTGTCCCAGAGGTGTTTTCTGAAACGCTCTGCAAGTAGACGGCCTGTCTCCCCAATATAGAGGGGGCCACATCGGGTGCAGAGGATGCAATAGATGATGTGTGTGGAGGTGCAGGTGAATTTGTGGACTCCTCTATATTGGGGAGACAGACCGCCTACTTGCGGAGCATTTCAGAGAACACCTCTGGGACACCCGGACCAACCAACCCAACCACCCTGTGGTCAACACTTCAACTCCCCCTCCCACTCCACCAAGGATATGCAGGTCTTTGGACTCCTCCATCGCCAGACCACAACAACACGACGGTTGGAGGAAGAGCGCCTCATCTTCCACCTAGGAACCCTCCAACCACAAGGGATGAACTCGGATTTCACCAGTATCCTCATTTCCCCTCCCCCACCTTGTCTCAGTCAAATCCATAGAACTCAGCACCGCCTTCCTAACCTGCAATCTTCTTCCTGACCTCTCCGCCCCAACCCAGTCTGACCTTTCACCCTCACCTTGACCTCTTTCCACCTCTCGCATTTCTGACGCCCCTCCCCCAAGTCCCTCTTCCCTACCTTTTATCTTAGCCTGCTGGACACACTTTCCTCATTCCTGAAGAAGGGCTTATGGCCGAAACGTCGATTCTCCTGAGTTCTTTTTTGTAAAGCTACCAACTTTACATCGTCAATAGCAAGACAACTCTTTGTACCTAAATGAGACATTGCTTTCCCAAGCATTGCCTACCCCAATCCAAATCTACACCCGAAATAAAGACGCAAGCACCTATCAGTTGCTCTTTTAATCCATCAACTACATCCCAATTTGTTATGGACGAGGCTAAACCATTCAACACGTTTTTAAGCAGACAAACCAGACCGTAACGTTATATTTTTTTCGTTAAGCTTACAGTGAAAATTATCCGAGTAAGCTAGTTACAAAAATTATTCACAAAATGACGGATCGAAAAACAAAAAACAGAATTTTGGATACCCACAGAACCTAGTCTATCCAAAGTAGACTTACTTATGCTGTTCTGAAAATACACAACAATCCTAAAAAAAGCACCTTAAAAACAGTAAAAATGAAACAGAAGCTTACAGCTAAAAATTAGAAGGGCAGAAGGAGAGAGGTTATTAGTTAGTGCACCACTGCTGCAGGATCTAAAAACCGGAATTCAACTTTCCAGAATGGCCACTCTTTTTCCATTATACAGTTCATTTCTAAAAAATTAAATCTTTGGCCTTAAACCTCAGCTGTTTACAGAGAAACGAAAGGCCTCACAGCGAACACTTTCATCTCTGTAACACTTCATCCGATTCTGAGCCCGAACTGTTTTAAAATGCCTTTGATTAAAAAAATATCAAGAGACATTATTCTTGAGAAAAAGTACAGCTCCGTTTCTTTTTAAAAAAGAGAACATCTTTGTGATAGCCCAGTCCGTCCAATCTATCTTCATAAGTGAAACTCTTCGAACAGACAATATCCTGGTAAATCTGTTCTGCACCGTTTCCAATGCTATCACATCCCTGCTATAATGATAATTGCTGAAAGACACACAGTACTCCAGCTAGAGCCGATTGAGCAAATGAAATTAACAACTTAGAAGGCCACAGGAACTGCACTTTTCCATTAATGTGACTTTTACATAATACTGCCCCGTGGAGACAGTAAGAACTGCAGATGCGAGAACTCAGAGCCGACACTGTGGTGATAGAAAACACAGTAGGTCAGGCAGCATGCGAGGAGCGGGAGAGTTGATGATTCGGGCATAAACCCTTCATCAGGAATGAGGTTTGTGGCCGTGGGACTGATAGATAAATGGGAGGTTCGGGGGTTTGGGAGTGTAATAGCTGTGAATGCGAGGAGTAGATAAAGGTGGAGAATAAGTTACTAGTTATGACAGGAGGTGGAGCGGGAAGGTTGGAAAGGTGATGTGCAGGTCATGAGGGCAATGCTGAGTTGGAATCATGAAACTAGAATAATGTGAGGGAAGGGCGAATGAGGAAACTGGTGATCCCATGTGGCATCAACGGCCCAAGGGGAAGATGAGGCCTTCTTCTTTAAGGCGTCAGGTGTTCAGGGAATGTCAATGAAGGAGGCGCAGGACCTGCATGTGCTTGGCAGATTGGGAGGGGGAGAATGAATTTCATCAGTGATGAGCTTCCAACTGCATATCCAAACTATCATTATGAACGTGTTCTTACATCTCAGGAACAGCATCGAACACTACCCCGACTGAGGAGAAGGCGAGGATTGCAAATGCGAGAGATTAGAGTCAGGAAGGATGGCGCTAGATAGCACAGTGGTTAGGCAACATCTGAGGACCAGGACTGTCAATGTTTCGAACATTCCTGACGAAGAACGTATGCTCGAAACATCGACTTTCCTACTCCAAAGATGCTGCCTTACCAGGTGTACTTTTCCGGATCCACACTTTTAACTCGACACCACCTCATTTCAACTGCACGGGAAAATTAAAATGCACCTGTCACCACTCAGTTGATTCTTCTGTCGCATGCGAGAAAAACTGCAACATTCTTTTCCCCATAAATATCAGGTCATTCAGATCACTAAAGAAAAGAAAAATGCAGAGGCTGAATATCTGAGAGAAAAGAAATAATTGTTGTAGAATTCAGCATTCTTTCAGTTCAACTGAATGTTTGAATATTAAAATTGGTAAAGGAAAAGAGAAAGCTGCAGTTCAATAACTGCTACATCCTGTTTCTCAATAGAAAAAAAAGAGTTTCATGGACTGGAATGTTTCGATCAGGCAATGCATGCTCACCTTGTCAAGTGCTGATAGGAATGGAGGAATATATATTTGCTCCGCCACTGCTGAACAGATGAAAAATATCATTTTGCCTTCCGAATCAGTTGATGCTCCTGCAGCAAAGTCAATGTGACTCATAAACCCAGCACAGTCAGTTCGGTGAGTATTTCAGAGTCCTGCAACGTCACATTTTATTTAAAAGATCTTTATTGATTGTTCCTTATAAATATGGCATTCTCCATTTCATTGTGCATTGGATAATATTGTACCCACTCACTTATTCATTGGTACATCACACAATTTTACTACCACTAACGTTCCATTCACGACTTAACTACTAAACTACTTTCACGAAAAAATGCTTATTTTTAGAACCGAAGACTGAGCTGAAGCAATGTCTCTTGGAAATCAACCATCATTCTCTCACTCTCTATACCTTATTTAGTGTGTCTCAGTGCCTGTCCCCATAAACCTGTGCTCTCCAGTTCTGAACTTCACCATTCTGCGCAAACGATTTAGTCCAGTTGCCGATTCATGCCACTCATGATTTTATAAACCGTGAGAATGTTACACGCTGCCTGGGACATTCCAGCGAAAAATCCCCTGCCTACCCCATCTCCACGCTTAGCCCAAGCCCTCAGGTCTCCGCAACATCCTTGTAACTCATTTGTGCACAGTTTCAATTTTCACAAAATCCTTTCTGTCGAAGTTGACCATAATTGCAATCAGTTTTCTAAATGTGATCTTACCAATGCTCCATATCGCCACAACATGACATTCCAACTTGGATAATCGACTTTCTGACTAATGACAAAAAGCGTGCCAAGTACTTTCTTCACCATCTTGTCTACTTTTGACACCACTTTATCTGCTTTAATCACTTTTGCCTTACTCATTGAGTAATCCGTTGATGTGTTTCTTCCAATGTGTATCACCTCATGTTTTTCATGGTTAATTTCAACATCCCATATCTGAATTTAATATTTGACAAATCCATCTCTGAGCTCCTCCATCCTAAGACCTTCTTCCTCACTATTAACCATTTTGCTAATATTCGCATCATCGATAACTCTGCTTCTCATATCCCCCGAATTTGTTCTATATTCTTTACACACACCCACAAACGACATGGGACCCAGCATTCATCCTTGTGTTACACCATTGACTACCAGTTTCAATCACACAAACTGCCTTCTATCACCATCCTTTGTCTCCTACCACCACCAAATTGGATCCAACTTGCCAGGGGACCTTAAATCCCATTTCACTTTTATCCTCTTACCAGTCTCCAGTGTGGTGTCGTGTTAAAGGCTATGTTGAAATCCACACAAACAACATCAACTTTACTGCGCTCGTTAAAAAAACCCGATCACTTGCCAATAAAATATATTTAATCCAATCTGTTCGGCATGACATTCTGTAACAAAGCCGTGATGACTATTCCTGATGAAACCTTGCCTGGACAAGTGGCAGTTAACTCTCTCCTTCAGGGTTTGCTCCAAAAGGTTCCCTTTAACTGATGTGAGACTCACTGCTGTGTGATTCCCTGGTTTATCTCTCCCAATCTTGCTGAAAAGTGGAACTGCGTTAGTCCAGTTCACTACAAACCCAAAGAGGAAAGTAAAACATTTCCTCCATTGTGACAGAGAGGAACATAAGATACAAATCCGTCCTGAATTGGGAATATGCCCACTTCAAGCCGCTCAGAACCACGAACACTTCATCAGTCCCTGTGTCAAACTTCTTCAGAACCTTTCCATCCCACGTCCTGCATTCTGTTCCTATATCTTAGCACAAGAGGACTGTTCGCTTGCTGAACGAGTAAAGTGATTCACTCAGTTATCCCATTTGCTGACACAACTCTACTGTCACACTGGAAGGAGGACATTCAGATATTTTAACTCGAAAATGCTGCATTAAGCCTTTGTGGTGATAAAATATTTTGTTTTGATAGCCACAGTCTATTACAGTGAGAAATGGTGTGAATTTTCTCTAACTGAGCAACATTCACTTAATTCCACCTCTTGTGGAGATTCCTATCTGTTCCCATCTGACATGACCGAAATTTCGCTCTCTGTTGTTTACCATATCCAGAACAGAACTGCGGCACAAATCCAAGCACATGATTTCTTTACTTATTGACCTACAAAGTCGATGCCAATGCCTCACATTGTAAAGGGATTCATCAACAAAAGAACTTTTCAGGATTAACACAGTTGTGCCTTATGTGGCAGGGGGTCATTACACAAGCACAGTATCAAGCTTCCTCAGGGGCAAGACAAAAGATGCTGGAAAGAGAAATCGGAGTTAACATTTTCGGTCCAGTGACGCCGTCCTTAGCATTGATTATTTCCAGGAAAGGTTTGGTCTATATGCAGAAGATATGTCGGGGCGCAGTAATTAGAAGTGAACGAGATTTCGGGATAGAGCCGAAAGAGAGATACTAACAGTTGGACATCGGAATTGATAATGATTTGTTTGGAGCATTAACAACTGTTCACGGAGACTGTTTATGACTAACCATAGGTATTGTGCAATGGCTGCTATGCTATAACTAGGCCGCTTTGGTGTGTCGGGGGCCAGGACATGGGAGACATCAGGCCTCTAAAATGATTGAAATTGGTATGGATGGTCGCTGGGTGCTCAAGCATAAAATGGCCTGTTACTTTTTCAGCATGCGCCGAGCTATGGTGGAACACTGCAGTCAGCCTGAGATAGAGACGTTGGCGAGGAAACATGGTTCTGTGCTAAAGGAGCAGTAAACTGGAAGCTCTGGGACTTTTTGGCGATAGAACTTTGTATTCTGCAAAACGGTCATTAAATCCAGACTTCATTTCCCAAGGTAATGGCGACCACAATATGAGCAGTGAATCTATTAGAATGGATAGCGTGAAGTGCAGGGAAAGTGTTGCTTCACCTGGAAGGTGTATTTGAGCACTTGTGTACTAAGCAGGGAGTTCAGAAATGGGCAAGTGAGGAGAAGCAAGAAGCAAGAAGAAAGGATAGCGTAGAAGATATTATTAGAGATGTTGTTAATAAATGGGTAAGAAAGCGACCATAAAGGCACTATACCTGAATGCTCGTACTTTTCGGAAGAAGGTTGGGGATATAACGGCATAAATTATCACGAACGAATACAATTTAGTAGACATTGCAGATACATGGAGACAGCATAGTCAAGACTGGGAGGTAAATATTCACGGGCATGAGACAATTTGGAAGGACAGAAGTGGTAGTAAGGAAGGTGGTGTAACTCAAATATTCAAGGACAACCTCAGACCGATGCTGACAGATGATATACGTTCTATGGAGAAGGAGTTTGAATCCATTTGGGAGCAAAATAGAAGTTCGAAGAAGAAAATGTCATTGATTGTCGGAGTCGACAAGCTCCAAATTTTAAGATCACATTGGGGAGGGCAGGAAACAAAGACATAAATAACATCTGAAAAAATGGTGTGGCAATTATCATGCGGGATTTTAATCAACATGTCGATCGGTCGAAGCAGCTCAGTCAGAGTAGCCTTGATGAGGAGAGTATTGAGTATCTGCGAGAGATTCCTTAACTACTGTGTAATGGAATAGGCCAACAAGGGGAGAGGCCAAATTAGATTTGGTACCGGGTAATGAACACGGCAAGGTGATAGATTTGGCGGTAGGTGAGCACTTTGGTGATAGTTACCAAAATTAAATTATGTTTACTTGAGCTTTTCAAAGGGATAGGTATACACCGGAGTGCAAGCGCTGCTGCTGGGGGAAAGAAAATTGTAATGCGATTAGATAAGATCACGCATGCACAGGTTGGGCAAGGAAACGGCAGGGAATGGGCAGAATATAAGTGAGGAGCTTATTCAAGGAGCAGATTCTGTGTGTATTTGATAAATATGTACCTGTCAGAGAGGGAGGAAATTGTCAAGTGCAGGAGTCATGATACTGAGGAAGTTGAGGAAAGACCTGAAGAGAGACTGAAGATGAGCCAGGATGGTAGATGAGAATTTGTTGGCCGATAGGATAAGGGAAAATCCTATATCTTTCCATAGTTACGTAAGGACTAAAAGAATGAATGGAATAATATATGGCCAATAAAAGACAGTCGTGGTAAGTAGTGCGTGGAGACAGAAGTGATGGGGGAAGCGCAAAAGCAATACCTTTCGTCAGGATTCGCTCTGGAAAAACAAAACGTTGTAGAGGACAATACTGAGACACAGTCTACGAGACGAGATCGGATTGAAGTTCCCAAGGACGAGGTGTTACAAACTCTGAAAATGGGAAAATATATAAATTCCCGTGGGCCGGATGGGATTTATCCTAGGTTTCTCTGGGAAACCAAGAATCGGATTTCCGAACCTTCGATGTTGATCTTTATGTTGTCATTGTCCAAAGGTATAGTACCAGAACACTGCAGGATAGTAAAAGTTGTTCCCTCATTCAAGAAGTAGAGAAAACCCTGGAAATTATAGACCATTGACCCTTCCATCGGTTGTGGGTAAAGTGTTGGAAAAAGTTCTGAGAGATAAAATTTGTAATCATCTCGATTGGAATTAGTTTATGAGGGAAGGTCAAGCCGGTTTTGTGAATGGGAGGTCGAGACTCACAAACATTATTGAGTTATTTGAGTAGGGCATTAAACTGGATGTCGGTTTGCTCACTGAATTGGAAAGTTCATTTCCAGACATTTCATCACCCTACGAGGTAACAATTTCAGTGGTTCTCCAGGCGAAGAACTGTTCATGATTCCTGTTTAAAATTTATATGTTTGGGTTCTTTGAGTTGGTGATGTAATTTCCGGTGGTGATGTCATTTCCTGTTATTTTTCCTCAGCGGGTAGTCGATGGCGTCGAGCTCGAAGTGTTTGTTGGTAGAGTTCTGGTCGGAATGCCATGCTTCGAGGAATTCTTCCGCATGTATCTGTTTGGCTTGTCCTCGTATGGATGTGTTGTCTCAGTCGACTGTAGTGTTTGTCGAATGTAGTGTTTGTTTCCAGTTCTTGCACGGTATTTTGTAAATGTCATCAGTTTTTGCATATGGACAAATAAGCAGAAAACGAGCCACAAGGATACATGAACATCAACTAGCCACAAAACGACGAGACCCTCTCTCACTGGTTTCCTTACATACAGATAAGTAAAGGCACCACTTTGACTTGGACAAGGCATCCATCCGAGCACATGTGAAACAGAGACAGACACGAGAATTCCGAGAAGCATAGCATTCCAACCGGAAATCTATAAAAAAGCAGATCGAGGTAGACCCCATCTACAACCCCCTGAGAAAAAGAACAGGAAATGATATCACTGCAGGAAATTACATGACCAACCCAAAAAACCCCAAACATGTCAATAGAAAGCAGAAATCCTGAACAGTACGCCGCCCGAAGGCCCACTGAAGATGTTACCCAGGAGGGTAAAGAAAAGTATGTAAGTGACCTTCCAGCTCAGCGAGCAAATCTTCATGTGAAAGCTAATCCTGAGCTACAAACTTGTTAAAACTCGGCAGGTGACTAAACAGATAGATGAGGATAATGCCATTCATGTAATGCACGTTTGGATTTCAGTTAGCCGTTTGGTAAATTTCACCATGGTAGATGATTGCACAAAATACTGAGGAATGGGCTTGAGGAGGAGTTCGTGCTTTGGACCAGAAATTAGCCAGCTGAAAGAAGACAGAGGGTGTTATTTGATGGGAAAATATCATCCTGGAATTCAGTTGCTTTTGGTGTACTGCAACGATCTGTTTTGGGTTCACAGCTTTTTGTCATTTTTTATAAACGACCTGGATGGGGGCGTAGAAGGATGGGTTCGTAAATTTGCGGACGACAGTAAGTTCGGTACAGTTGTGCATAGTGCTGAAAGATATTGCAGGTTACATAGGGACACAGGTATGCTGCAGGGTTGGGCTGAGAGTTGGCAAATGGAATTTAATGCAGAGAAAATGTGAGAAAAAGCATGGCATTAAAATTAGCACAGAATATAAAGATCGATAGCAGAAGTTTCTATTAAAATATAAAATGAAAAAGAGTGGCAAAAGTAAACGTTGACACTTTCGTGGATAAGAAGGGGCATTTACTTATTGGATATGCGGAAATAGCCTTGACATTGAACAGGCATTTGGGTCGGTCTTCACAGTGGAGGATATTAATTACATGCCAGTAATTGACAAAGTGATGACGGTTGGTGACGAACTGGGAACAGTCATTATAACAAAAGAGCTAGTGTTGGATTGTTGGAGCTAATTAACATCGCAGGGTGTTAAACGCGATGGTGTGTTAAAATGAAGTTTGCTGACGGTATTTTTCCAAAATTCGTTGGTCTCTGGGGCAGTCCCAGCTGAATTGGAAAACACAAATATGACATCACTGTTTAAAAAGGGAGGCAGACAGAATATGAGGAATTAGATCAGATTACTTACAGTGTCGAAACAGGCCCTTCGGCCCAACAAGTCCACACCGACCGCCGAAGCGCGACCCACCCAGACCCATTCCCTAAGATTATAGAACTTTGTTTAACCTCTGCAGTGCAGAAATTTCTTGAGTCTATTATCGAGGAAGAAATAGCAGGACATCTCGACAGAAACTGGACAGACGCAGCATGGGTTAAGGAAGGGCAGGTCATCCCTGAAAAATCTTTTCGAGTTCTATGATGGCATTACGAGCATGGTGTATAACGGGACCCAGTGAATTGGTGTACCTAGATTTTCAAAATGCCGTCGACAATTTGCGGTTCAGGGGCTGACAGCAAACGGTTGCATGCTGTTAAGGGTAAAGTATGAGCATAGATTCAGGATTATTTGTCCAACAGGAAGCGCAGAGCGGGGATAAATCAGTTCTATTCTATTGTCCATCAACGGTGTGCCCCAGGGATCGGTACTGGGACCGCAATTACTTACAACTTATGTGGATGATTTGGATTTTGGAGCCATGCGCATCGTGTCAAGGTCTGCAGTTGACACAAAGGTGAGTAGCTGAGCAAAGAGTGCGGAGGACAGTGAAAATTTGCAGAGGAACATTGAAATATTGGTTTAATGGGCAATATTCTGGCGGATGGAATTCCGGATTTGAAGGTGTTCGCTGATGACAAGAGACTATGTGCAATAGGATTGTATCGAAAATTCAGAAGAATGAAGCCGGATCTTATGGGAACATATAAAATTGTGAAGAGCATGTGTGAGATAGAAGTAGGCAGCATGCTTCCATTGGCGGATGAAACTAGGACAAGAGGGCGCAGCCTCAAGATTAGGACGAGCTGAGTTAGGACTGAATTGAGAAGGAATTCCTTCAACCAGAGCAGTACTCTGTGGAACTGCTTGTCCAACGAAGTAGTTGATGATACATCAATAAATGTTTTTTTTTAAGCAAGGACTGATTTTGTTTGAACAATAAAGGAAGTAATGATTACCTTCAGAGGTTGGTTAAGATCAGACATGATCTTATTGAATGGCGAAGCAGTCTCTAAGGCCCTTATGGCATAGTCCTGCTCCTCGTTCCCATGTTCTATGAATGCATGTGTCACATATTCCGCGATTTTAGGGAAAGCTTCCATGGGGAGGTGTTGAGACAGAAGGCACAGTGCACCACGGTCCCGCGGAGGTAATGGGTCCTGGGGAAGGCGGACAAGGGCGGGGAGGGGAATATATGTTTGGTAATAGTATTTCTCTGGAGGTGGTGGAATTAGGAAAATATTTCGTTGATGACTTGGAGTACCATAGCGCTTAAGGTTCCAGACCATGTTCTGAAAAACATGGGATGACAATGGAACGTTGCTTCATGACGGACATTTGAAAGATGGGTCCAAAGTCCTTCTTTGGTTCAGTGAAAGTCACAATGTCTTTGAGAAGCTAGCTTTAGCAGCCAAAGGCATTGTGGCCACAAGAGCAGGTCATAGTCAGAGATTTTCGCGACTCCCTAAAGCCTGTCTAACACATAGCCTGCGACGACATGCCACCTCTGATTTGTCACCGGCAGTCTCCACTAACAGCTGTTCACTCTCCGAGCGAGAGCGTTATTCACCTCATTGACCAAATGTTCTTCTCTTTCTTTCGTTCTTTCCCGACCAACTGTTTACTCCTTTACAGTACAGAATGAGACATGATGGGATAGTTCCTGTTCGCCTGAATGCTTGCAGTGTTAAAGAAACAATGCACAGGAGAAGCACAGCAGATTAGTCAGCATCTGAGTTGCAAGAGACATTTAAATCACAACCTTCTTGAGGATTCCTTAGTGCAGTTGCAACAATACTGAAAAGCTCAACACCGTCCAGAACAGAGCAACTGAATTGAGCAGCAACACACAACTAATAAAACATCGACAAACATCCATTCCCACCACAACCAAACACTCAGACATGCAGTCTGCACCACCCACAAGATGCACTGCAGATATTCACCAAGGGTCCTTAAACAGTACATTACAAACTCACAACTACTTCCATCTAAAAGGAAAAGGGTAGTAGATAGCTAGTAAATACCTACAACCCACTTACCATCCTGCTCTGGAAATATATTGCCGTTCCTCCAGAATCAGTGTGTCAAAATTGTGGATTTCACTCCCCTATAATTCGGGTCTACCGACAGCACACGGAAACGATGGTTCAAGAAAGCAACTCATCATCCCCTTGTCCAGTCAAATCAGGAATGAACAATAAATGCTGACCTGTTCTGGAATACCCACATCCGACGAAGAATGAAAATCATACGCTTTTGTGTTTTGAGGAGTTCTCTCTTACTGAGATATATCTGGTTTTATTTGATGGGTATCAAAGAGGAGGATTTGCATTTGGGAAACTGAAACGAAGCATCACATCAGAATTTGATGGAGTTGCTTTGTTCCATGTAGCCTGAACCTCACCCGCCTTTGAAAATGAAAGCAGAATGTTACATTCACAGTGGAGTGAAAGCACTATCTGAACTATCCAGACATAGTTGGAGGGGCGCTGGAGAGAAACTGCGGTAATGTGTTGACGATTCAATGACTTGTCTGTACTGAAAATTCATCAGTGCAACCATACCGGGGAAAAGCCGTTCAACTGTTCTGAGTGTGGAAAGGGAGTTACTCAGTTTTCTAACTTGCTGACTCACCAGTGGGTTCACACGGAGAAGAAACCATTTAATTGTCCAGAGTATGGAAAAGGCTTCAAAAGTTCTCACGAACTGCTGTACCATCGATATGTTCACGTTGATGAGAAACCATTCAAGTGTTCTCACAGAGGGAGTGGGTTCAGGCCGTCACTTGATCTCACTTTACATCTGCGAACCCAGTGGACAGAGGCCGTTCGCCTGTTCTAAGAATGGGAAAGCATTCAGTCAGTCATTCAATCTGCTGACACACCAGTGAGTTCATACCATTCGTATGAGACCATTCGTCCGCTGCGATTTGAAGTAATTAATTGATTCTGGCAATCTGCTGAAATACAAGAGAGTTAAACTAGAAGGAGACCATTCACCTGCTCTGAAGTTTCTCAAACTTACTGAAAGACGAGTGAATTCATATTGGCGAGAGGCCATTCATATGTTCTGAATTGGGGAAAGGATGCACTTAAGCCATCCATCCTCCTGATACACCAACGGGTTCACTGTGACAATAATTTGTTTTAATGACGCAGTGTGGGAAATGCTTTATAAGTTTCCACTAATTGAGGTCGCATAAACATGTTCACGCTGATGAGAACACAATCTTATGCTCTCACTGTAGGATTGTTGTTTCTCTGATATAAGTGAATACCCTTCACAAGGTCTTCATTTCGATGTGAAGAGCATTCAGAAATGCTGAATGCATCGAAATATTTTTTAGTACAAATCCACACTTAACAATGAAGAAGAGGATCAAGAACAGGGCAGTCAATGGATATCTACCAGTCTCCTCTAATTGTACAGAAATCCTGGGAAAAGAATCTTTGAATTTGATGTGATTGAAAACTGAACAATTAAACACCAGATCAATTGAAGAGATTAAACACATCCAATGAAGTAAACCCCGGCTGACAGAATGAACACAGTTCAATTCTCGATGCAATAACTCCATATCGCATTCACATGCGACCTCACTGGATTGTTTGCACTATTACCGTCTTTCCAGAACGTATAGGCTACTGCCTTCATTTGAGAAAGAAGGGGCTGATCGGTGATTTAACCAGGTCAGAGAAGATTTAGAGATAGACAACTTTTAAATTAACCTCAAACCAGCGATAGGAATTCGAACCACGCTGCGAGCATCACACTGTTTTCTCAGCCAACAAAGCAGCCAACTGAGCGAAACAGATTCCACCTGACTGGGCTGTCACACGTGCGAATGAGTAATTGAATCCCTTGCTACCCACAGTGCAAATTAACTGCCTCTCCACGCACGGTGACTCAGTGTTTAGCACTGCTGCCTCAGAGCATGAGGGACTGGCTTCGATTCCAGCCTCGGAGGCCTGTCTGTGCGGAGTTTGCACGTTCTCCACGTGTCTGCGTGAGTTTCCTCCAGGTCCTCAAATCCCACAAGACAAACTGGTGCGCCGGTTAGTCGAATTGGCCATGATGTATTACCAATACCGTAGGTTAATAGTTGGGGTAAATATAAGAGAGGGTAATGGGTTTGAGTGCTTTTTGGAGGGTTTGTGTGAACTTGTTGGGCCGAAGGGCCTGTTGCTGCACTGCAGGGATTCTCATGTGTTTTCTGGTGTTTCGTCACATCATTGCTACTCCTTAAGCTCTTTTCAAAGTCAGACCATTAAAATTTTCTCTCATTTGTGGGAACAAGTCCATATCTGCTGAGATTGGAGACCCGAGTTAATCACTTCCCAGGCAAGGAGCAACTAAATGTTTCTCGCTCGTGTGAATATACTCGTGCTCACTGAATAGAGATGACCAGGTGAATCTCTTTACACATTCAGTGCAGGCCTCTCTACAGTGTGCCCATTCATATTTATCTGAACCTTTACTGATTTAATAAATTCCTTCTCAAACAAAGAACAGACGAATGGTGTCTCTCCAGTGTCATGTCGATCGGATGACATTAGGCGGTGTTGTGAAGATAATCGCTTACCAAACAGAGAAGACAAATCTTCTCTCCCTTTGTTGAAGTCGTTTGCGTGCCATGAGGATTGATCCCCGAGTGAATACATTCCCGTCATGGAACAGCTGAGTGGCTTGTCCCCATGTGAACAGGTTGATGTTGAATTAAGATTTTGAATTTACAACCTTTGCAGATCTGAAAGTTTATTTTTCAACAGTATGGGAAATGACATACAAACCTGCCTACACACAGCATGGCCAATAAGAACACAGAAAATCAAGCCTGTCCAAGCAATACAAGGAACACCCAAAATGCCTCAGCATTGACCAAACAGGCTGACAAGGGAAACCATACATGATCACAGTTATTCACAAACCAGGGAATACACTTCCCAAGACAATCTACCAATAAGCTTCCTCGACCCGATAAACACAGCTGAACCAAAGGCCGAAGGGTAACTTAGTACCCCAGGGATATCAAAGCCACATGAAGCTCAGGTCAGCCAGGGATGCACCAGAATACCTTGCTCATCTCTGGAGAGCAACAATGGTATCACCTTACTGCCAAGGAAAGGGACATTCTCACATACCCACGAAGAGAGCTGGAACCCCCGATCCCATTCTCGAACTGATTAATGCCGCTGGATGCTTGATTGTGTCCAGATTGTATCAATCACGGCCAGAGCTTGTGCCGTAACCCGGATCCAGCCAGGGGAGAGCCGGACGGGCAAGGGAAGCCTGGCAAAATAGAATGAGAGACTGCTGATTAAATTTTTCGCATCAATCCTAAGAGATTCCTCAGCTCGAAGGAAATTGACCAGGGCTCCACCAGTTCACTTTTTTTCTGTCTTGTGGTTTCTGTCTTGTGTCTGCTTGTTTTGCGGTTGCTGACTGCATGTATTGCCAGTTTCAGTTGTCTCGTCTAAGTGTGTTTATCCATCAGACAAGTGTTTGTTTACAGTGCGGTGCGCGATAATCCTTTTTTGCTTGACCTGTCAATCAGTCACTGCTTGTGTGTTCTGTGAGTACTCCCTTTGTCTTTCCTCGAAAACTGAAGTGCAATGCTTAGCAGTCAGCGCAGGACGTCCAGTACGCCATGGGGGCAGAGAATTCCACCCACTGCTGGGATGTGCTAGCTGGACAACGCCAAACATGTGGTGAGAACGGCCCAGGACCGAAGTTGTACAAGACGATATTGAGGAGGCATGTAAATTTCGATTCCCTACAGTGTTGAAACAGGCCCGTCGACCCAACCAGTCCACCCCGACCCTCGGAAGAGTAAGCCGTGCAGACCCATTTCCCTCCCACCAATGCACCTGACACTATGGGCAATTTAGCACGGCGATTTCACCTGACGAACACACCTTTGTGATTGTGTGAGGAAACCGGAGCACACGGAGGAGTCCCAGGCAGACATGGGGAGAATGTGCAAACTGCACACAGACAGTCGCCCAAGGCTGAAATCGAACCTGGGGACCCTGGCGCTGTGAGGTAGCAGTGACAACCACGCTGCCCTGTAAATACGTGAAAATCAAAATAAAGATAGGTGATTCTCTTGTTATACCTGGTTCACTGGCAGACACTGTGCTGAAAGAGACAGGGGATGGCGGTTACTTTACCCACTTTACAGGAGACTTTTAAACATGTCCACAAGGAAATTGGCCATATGGGAGGTCCTTTAAATTCGATAAGCTTGATTATTGGACCACGTCCATTACGGGAGGGCACGTTGACCCCTCCTGGGACACTGTATACATGCTGCAGTGTCTTGCAAAGTTTCGGCAGGTTGCCCAGCAGTATCAGGCCGCGAAGTTGAAAGACTGCTGCAATAACAAGCGATACTGTGATCAAAATAATTCCAGATACAGCCACACCGCCCTGTGCCCCACAGGACTCAAAATTTCCCATACTGGCTTCAAAGACAGACCCGTTGGGCCTGAAGGAAGTGGCTGAATTTTTTTTACCATGCATTACACAGCAAGCCCGCGATGGGACACATTCGCCGCCGGGCAGTTTGAATCACCACTGCTGCCCAACACAAACGATAACTCCAGACTCACAAGAAGACCGAGTGCTTGCCGAAATTACCAGGGCACCAACTGTCAGTTTCCCCGCATCATGATTGGGTGCACTCCCCTGTTTCAGACCTGGATCCACGCAGAGATCCGGACCATGCTACAAGATGCCCCCGACCCGTTGAAGTGACTGCTCCCATTCTACATTTGGGTCCTCGAAATTTCCTGTATTTTCAATTGTCGGTCCCAAGATGTGGATACCGTATTACAGCTTGTGCATATGACCCACTGGGTGACCATTAGCCCTGTTATTGACATCCCCCTGAGACATCGCTTCAGACTGGGAAAAAGTGGCTGGCGAGCACCGGAAAGGATGCAATAAAGGCCAGTGCAAGACGGCTCGCCGATTTCGGGCTGTTATCCAGTGTCTGCAGAGCAGCCAAGTATTTGCTCGATGTCATTGTCCGCTTTAGGGAGATCTGCGACTCCTCGTCCGACATTCCATTAGCAGAGAATGAAAAGCTTGCCGTGCAGACCTCACATATGCTCACGTTTTCACGTTGCACAATCGAACGACGAGCAGGACGGACAATTTACTTTTACTTGATAACTTGGACGGGAATGGGCTGTTCGCTGCACCAAAACCGACAGGGGCATTCGACTGGCTCGCACAAGCTGACAACCACAGGGACACTTCCAGGCCAGTACAGCAAACTAGGGCAATTCAAAGAAGGCACTGCTGGAACAGTGTGAATTTGGAACACTGAGTGACACAGTGCTGGTCCAGGCAATGTCGCCCAGGGCCATCTAACCTCTCCGTCTACCCTCAGGCACGACAGCAGTCCACCACACAACAGAGGCAGCTTCAGCAAGCTGCCTGCACTGTGGCTGATCCCTTCCCACGTGCTCCAGAAGCTAACTAGGGCTATCGTGAGAGTGAGTTTTCACAGGCGATCTCAATATGTCTCTCACACGCCCCATCTGAAATTCCGATGATGGATGTGGAGGTGGTGGGGAGCTGGTCATTTCTTTTATGTTGGATACTGGGTCTGTCCAACCGTCTGCGGCTTCCGACTCAGAAAATTGCCTGAGTTGCAAGACCCTCTGCACTATACGGTTTTTGAGAATACCCATAACAATCCCACTCTCCTAACCCATTAACTCCAGTATTGGCCCTGCCACTGCGACTGATACTGCCATTATTTCAGACTCTTGCCCAGTCGCCCTCCTGAGCCGGCAGACCTTATGTAAATTGAATGCCAGTATCCACTGTTCCTCTGAGGATCTCACATTAGAGAACCTGGACGTCCATTATTCCATGCTGCGGGCAGTAATTTCACACAACCCTGAACCCTCTGACCAGGTAAGCTCCTGATGCTCTTGGTCATGCTCCAATTCACCTATCTGCGCTCTTCTCGACCCCCACTTGCCCTGTTGTCAATGGCCCCTTGCTGTAGACAGTTCCCTGACTCCCTGCTCCCAGTGGGGTGCGCAATTGACGGTATTGACTTGTCATGTATCCCAACTGAATTAATTGAAAATAGCGACACACCACGGTGATATGTAATAACAAAGTAGATACTTGTGAAATCTGAGGACTTCAAGGTGACCCTCTTAGCAAATGCGGGTGCTATGATGTTGTTGTACCTCTGCACTGACAGCTGAAGTGATGTCAAGCTGCTATCTGTTTTCTCCGTTGGTTTTGATCATTCTGGCTCTCGTCTAATTGCCTGAAGACGAGAGGTGCCGACAACCTCGGAGCTTGCTGCGTGGTTTCTGGTGTAATTTTCAGAGGGGATGAGGAGCTGCTGTTGGTCACGGGAAGTGACTGTGAGGCCCCCAACCCCCACTCCCCCGAAGCCCCACAACTCGCCATAATCCAGTTACTGCAGTCAGCAGCTGATCTACCCTGTCAGGGCACACTGGATCCTCCTTACCCTGACCTTTTGGAAGGACAGTCTGCTGCCATGGATTTCCAATGGCTGGATATGATGTGTTTTGCTTTCAATTTCACTTTCATCTCTGGCCACATGTAAGTTCTTCAGTTTAACCATGTAACCCTTCCAGAAAATGTCCGCTCGCTGATCCCTTTTTGTCAACTTAACCAGGGTCCCCACACGTACTCACCACCTCAGCAATCTCTATTTGAACTTGCCCACATTCACTTATTGATCTTCTGCAGCCTTGATAGAAAAGGGACTGTTCCTGTGCCCAAGCACCCTGCAGGAACTTTTATGAATCAGGGAGCAATCTGAATCTAATTGATGTTAAATGTTTCTTAGTAGCCAATATTTCTCCAGAGCTGTTGTTTGAAAGTATAGATAACAGCCTTTAAATATGATTGCTGCATTCTATGAACCGGAACATCCACTGCCCACATTGATTGAACGACGCCCCCTGCTGACCGACCGTTAATTGACCAGTTCTGACAATCTTGCATTCTCGACTTTTCTGACCCTACCCATGTGGCCTCACCTCCTGATTCCAATCCTGGTCCCAGCATTTCATAGCTTCCAGTAATACTTTGGCACTTCTGCTCAATTCCACCACAAACCCCATTCCCGACCTATTATTTTGTGCTTCCAAGCAACTTTGGGCAAGAAAGTTGGGATGCAGATGTTCTGTTTTGCACCCTTATCATTTTGTTATCTCATCATTTCTGCACTTCCATTTTGTTTTCGTTCCCTCCGGTTCCCCTCTTTGTTCTGTGTCACTAAATCCTTTTAATTGCTGCATTTTTAATTTTTGACGAAAGCGGATGGAACTCAGACAAAGTAAGTGTCTACAGCAGATTGTGAGCATTTGTTAATTTGCAAAATAATAAGTAATGTATGATTAGGATTCATTAAAAATTACGCTTAACACTTATTGATGTTGGAATATAAAGTCCACTTTCCCCCTTATTGACACGAAGCATGTTCCTCGATTTAATTTTCATATTTCAGAATCAGTTCAGTTCAATTCAAATGGCAAAAGACAGCTCGAGTCGCTGAGGTCACTGCATCCCAACCTGTTTTTGGACACGTGAGAACTTCAGTTTCTCTGCCTAATGGTCTCTCTATCCGAGCAACTTTCTTTGATTTCCTTTCCTTCACGTTTACGTGGCCGTGCTCCAAGGGGAAATTCTATTGGCTGTTGTTGAATCTCCAGCTCGAGCTGAGAGAGGGTTATCTCAGAGGCCCAACCGCAGGTTGATGGGACTCAGGGGTCAGGCCCCACTGCAGCCTCTGTAGAATCTCCATTTCTCAGTGTTCCCCAAGGGGAAAGGCACATTCAGGAAGGAGTCACTGCCGGCCTCACTGTAGGCTGCACAGAGGGACACTGACAATTACACACGGAGCTTGGACAGCTAGTTCCAAGTGAACCGATGTGACACCTGTGCCCTGTGACTTTGCTTGGGAATTGAACCTGCGTGTGTTTAGGACAGGAACTCTTCCACTGGGTTAAATCCAGCCATTCAAAAGGATCGAATATCTACTGTACGAATACCTGATATACTTCCGAACACCTCATGGAGACTATCATTTACAGCAGATTCTAGTCGACTGTACAACCAGAGAATTACACTGAAAAGTATAAATATTTCTCTGCATTAACTCATTCATAAAGGAATCATTCCATTGGTCAGGTATTTGTTGGAGAAGCACAGGCTGGCGTTGCATGTCAGGCCCCTGCAAAAACCTGGACATGGACTCTGTTCTAATCTACTGGGGACCTGAAAACTCTGATGGGGAGACCCACCTAAAGAATGTGGCCTTCACTGTCTGTGCTGTCACTTATTCCTCCCGAAAAGGTCGTGGAGAGTTAGCTCACTTCCTTAATCACTACATATTACTGGAATATTGTGTGCATTTGTTCCTGGGTCCGCACCTTCAATCTTGTGGATGGATTGGAAAGAATGGAACTGTTCAGATTGGGAATCTGATGGGACTTTCAAAAATCATGAGACCTCTGGGAGAAACTGTTCCCCGAATATAAGGTTCAAGAATGAGACAACACAGGCTGAAATTATCTGCAAAAGTAACAGATGTGTAGTAAGAGATGTTTTTTGTTGACACAACGCTTGGTATTTGTGTGGAGGGCCCTGCTGGAGTTCTGATGGAGGCGGCTCCAACTGACGCTTTAAACAGGGAACTAGGTCATTATTTGAATTTCACTGAGGGGTGACGAGTCAATGGACAGAACAGAGTGTCACAGTAATTTAGTTTCTGAATCTCAAACTCCCACTTTGTCAATGAGGACTTGGTCACTGACATCAAGAGATGTCAGCATGATGACGCTTGGCTTGGGAGTCTTTGTTGTGGACATCGAGCTTTACTCACTGTCAACCTCCAGACAACAGGACATGTCTTCAGAATTTGCAAATGACACAAATTGAAAATGCAGGAAACAGGGAAGAGAAGAGTAGCAGAATTTAGGAGGACACATGCAGCAGTTATTTCTCGTCGGTCCGCGGATAAACGTGGTCCACAGGATTCCTGCTATCCTCACAATGAACTAATCAGAGCCAGACTTCCTTATTGTTCGTGGCCAATTAATATGAAGCACAGAATTCCTGTGAAACAGACACGAGAGAGGCGAGAGCTTTCTGTTTGTCATAAAGAGCAAAACAGTCGCGCAATGACCGTGGGGGAGTGAAATTTCCTGTATTTAATCAAGATCACACTCTGACAAGGCGAACCCTCCAACTACCTGAGGGACTGTGATTTGTGAAGCATATTCCACGTGAAGCTTGTTCAGAATCAGTCACAGATTTTTTTTAATCTGCAATCTGACTAGATTGATCCTGAAGGCAGACGTTTTAGAGATGCTGCAGAAAAGATTTACCACCTTGCTTCCTGGACTGGAGGGCATTTCTTATGCAGTAAGATTGAGGGGCCGAGGGCTTTTCTCATTGGAGTGAAGAAGGATGCGGGGTGAACTGATAAGGGTGTATATGTTGAGAAGAACCACGGATAGAATGAATAGCCAGAGGCTTCTTCCCACTACAGAAATGTCTTCATAAGGGGGCATAATTTAAAAGTGATTGGAGGAAGGTTATTGGGGAGATGAGATGTAAGTTCTTTCGATGCACCGACCAGAGTCTGTGCCGGTGGTAGTTCAATCAGATGCATTATGGATGTTTACGCGACTCTTGGATAGGCACATGGAAGATAGTTTATGCAGATCAGTTTGACCTTAAAGTAGATTAACCGATCAGCACATCATCGAGGGCTGAAGGGCCTGCACTGTACTCTTCTGTATCAATTGTCCTCCACATTATTGACCCCACTGTCAGTTAATGTTCTGATACCATATATCCCCCTGAACGAGAATGTTTAAGAACGTCTCGCCATTTTCAACGGGATCATTCAGTTTCTGTTCGATTCCTCCGACAAACGTGAACCAATTGTTGTAATTGTAACATTCTCTACCACGACCTCTGGAGAGCAAGTGGGAATATAGCGTTGAGATTGGGAATCAGGCATGATCACATTGAATGGAGAGAAGGCTGTAGGGGCTGAATGGCTTCGTCCTGCTCCTGGTTGCATTCAGCTAAATGTCCTCCTCAAAATCTCATCCTAAAAAGTATCAGTGATTACATTGGGAAAGCACACCAGCAGTTGTTTTCGTTGAGATTTTCCTGCATCTTGAAAATTTGATTTTTCTTTGCAGTGACGATGAACAGTCAGTCTGAGAATCAAAGTGGTCCTCAGGACTCCTGACGGCGTCTCAGTGAAAAAATTCATAGGAACGCTTCCTTAATGTTATTGACCAATCGCATGCAATAAAGAGAGACACTTCATGGAACTTCCAGATTGTTCACGGACCCGAGATGTTAATTTGCTTTGTGGATTACGGACTATATAAATGTAGAGGAATTACACTGGATATCCGCAAGTAACGTGAGGATGGATATTTATAAACCCTGCAAAAAAATCTTAAGGGTATCCGAAAATGTTTTAAACGTAATTGATCGGTTTTGAAATTTATTCAACATTGCCGAGGGAATGGGAGGTAATTTCAGAAACCGGGAGAGACTCACAGACACAGATAGAGAGCCACAGCCACAGGTACAGGATAAGATTACCCTGGAGATGTTTCGGAGCTCACTGTGTGACCCGCAATCGGCAAGGCAGCAGCAGATGGAATGCAGTCATTTTCTGGTTATATGGACCATGTTTTGTTTACTATCTGGCACAGTATTTTTCCTGTCCTGGGAGGGTTTGATGTGGAAAATACAAAGGGAGATTTATTCTTTATCTAACTCAGTGCTGTTCCTGTCCTGGGAGTGGTTGATGGGAACACTGTATTTGGGCTTTAATCTGTACTTAACCCTATGTCTGTGCTTTTCAGTTAGAGATTGATGGGGACAGTGTCGGGTGATTAAAACAGAACCTAACCTCATGCTGAACGTGGCCTGAGATTTCAAAGGGTTCCAGTCTATTGTTAGATTACTCGGCACTGAACCTATTTATAGATTCCAGAAGCAACAACGATATTTTCTCCCTATCTAATCCTGCAATTCCTGTCATTGACTCTCAAACTTTAATCATTTTAGACTTTTCAAAATTCCAGGGATACAGTCCTGGGCTTGTGTCATTTCCCTGGCCATTGAACACGTGCAGTCCAACTATAGTTCTGTGAATCTACGCTGCATTCTTTTGCACATGGTGTCTCAAGTCCCCAACCCGTTCTTGCCTTTCCCTGTTTATAAAGTCGCTGTCAGCGCTGTGCTGACATGAAATGGATACTTGAAACAAACCTATAATGGCTCCTGACACTTTTGGAATCATTTGTCCTGGTTTTGCAGATTAAAACACATCTCACACTTTATACATTTTCATCTCTCGGCATCCTGCAGATGAAATAAACTGGGATGTGAATCGATGCAATTTCGATGTTAGAGGAGGGTAATCTAAACCAAATGGTGCAATGGTAAACTGGATGCAGGAGCAGAGAAGCTTCAGTTTGAGTCTGAATTCCGTCAGCACAGGTGAGGGCCAAATGTGTGAAAAGCTTTTTTTTCCAGTCTGGAATTCCTACATTGGAGAAATGTTAATTTACAAATTAAACTCTAAAAGCAGGATATGGAGTACTTTGTTACAAAGTTTCGATTGGTTAAGATGCAGATTCCAGAATCCTTTTAATGTCAATGCCCTGAGATTTTTAAAAGTCTGTCTAACTTTCCAAACTTCAAGAGGAAAATACGACAGTAATATGGCAGGTCAGCTACTGAATTGTAGGTGCGTGGTCTTGTTCAGAATCTGTCAGAAATTTAGCGTGGAGTAAGATGTATTTTATCCAGATAACTGGCATTTATCAAGGACCAGGCTGACGTAATTTGCCTTCAAATTTTGTGTTCTCTAAAAATAAAGAAATTGATTTACCATTAAGCAAGCCTCTCGGATTGTGCATCATTAGTACACATTTGTGAAAGAGTAACTGTGTATGTTAATGAGCGAGTGTGGCTTTGAGGTGTCTGTGACTGATTGACTGAGAGTTGGTGGCTGAGATTGGCTGAGTGAGAGATTGTGTTCGAGTGTGAGATTCTGAGATCGGGAGTTTGCAATGCTCTCCTGTGCGTGTGACTGAACATGTGTGACTGCATGACAGTGTGTCTGTGCGTATGAGCTATGTAAGAGTTTGTGATAGACACTGGAGAGGCAGCTTTACTCGGTAATCTAACACAGAGCTTCCCTGACACGGGAATGTTTTAGATTACTTACAGTGTGGAAACAGGCCCTTCGGCCCAACAAGTCCACACCACCCCGCTGAAGTGCAACCCACCCATACCTCTACATTTACCCCTTACCTAACACTACGGGCAATTTAGCATGGCCAATTGACCTAACCTGCACATCTTTGGACTGTGGGTGGAAACCGGAGCACCCGGAGGAAACCCACGCAGACACGGGGAGAACGTGCAAACTCCACACAGTCAGTCGCCTGAGGTGGGAATTGAACCCGTGTCTCTAGCGCTGTGAGGCAGCAGTGCTAACCACTGTGCCACCGTGCCGCCCATATCTGTGGACATATCTGTCCTTTGTATGTAACCCTACTTTTCCCGGACCCTAGGAGGTTTAGTTGGAGAAAGTGTACAGGGAAATGTACTCTGCCTATAAGCCAGTGATATAACTATGCTAAGTGCATTTGATAGGGACAGTGTGGGGATAGGGGTTGACTTCGTCATTATCTAATTCCACAGTGAACATGGTCTGGGAGTTAGAAAAGCTGAAGTGCAGAATCAGCTTTACTCTGAACTTAACCCCATTCACTACCTAAATACAATCTGAAGGAACTGCAGATTCTGTCAATCAAAAATAAAACCAAAAGTTACTGAAAAACCTCAGCAGGTCTGACAGCATCTGTGAAGAGAAATCAACGTTAAAGTTTCAGGTCTGGCTCAGATAAACGGTGACCAGATACGACGTGGTAACTCTGGTTTCTCTGTTCAGATGTTGCCAAAACTGCTGAGCTTTTATCAGCAATTTGTTTTTTTCCCTATTCTCTCCCTGTTCTACGAATTGCTCCCCTCAATTAGCTTAGATACTTTAATCTGTTGTACATCAGCTCGCTGACAACACATGGAATTCCAGTCTCTCACTCAGAGTAAATGAATATAGAATCCCAGCGTGTGAAATGCCCCTGCCCTATCACTGTACATTTCCCTGACTCATGCACCTAACCTTCACATGTCTGATTACTGTGGGCAATTTAGCATGGCCAATATTACTGAACCCTCACATGTCGAAGCAAACCAGACCATCCGAAAGAACCCCACGCAAACACGGGGAGAACTTACAAACTCCATTTACAGTCGCACGATACTGGAATCAAACACGAATCCCTGGAACTCTGAGGCAGCAATGCTAACCACTGAGTCACTGTGCCACCCAAACAGTTAAGTTTAAAATTGGGACTGGGAATACAAAAAGCTGCAGTTTAATTTCTGCGACATTCAGGTTCTCCAAAAATAATGTTTTATGGAGTTCATCAGTTCAATAAGGGAGTTCACTACCATCTTCTCAAGGGCTGATGGGAATGAGGGATAAATGCTGAGCCCAGCCAGTGATGCTCACGTCCGGTGAACAAACGAAAACTTCATCCCTTTGCCTTGCTAATACCTTGCTGCCCCTGTAGATTAACTCAATGTGTTTTAATATCCCAGGACACACAGATCCCTCTCTACGTCAGAGTCCTATAACATCTCCCCATTTCAACTAAAGTCTCTGTCGATTCTCCCTGACACTCTCCACTTTGTATTGTAATGGACAGGGCTTTGCCCATTCACTTACCATTGCTACATCGATCTGTTTGAAAGCAGCTTACTTCCACTTCACAATTTACTTGTAAACTAGTTTCACCAATAATATACTCAGTTTTTAGATCAAGACTGACTTGAGCAGATGCCTTTTGGAAATCTCAAAATCCTTCTGTCACTCTCTGTTCCTTATTCAGTGTGTCTGCCTGTTTCGCTCTGCTCGCCCAGAATATCTGTGAATTGCCACATTCATCCGTTATCATTTTGGAGATGCTTCATGCTGTCCATATCTCCTGCACGATCATAGTAAAATGTCTTCACCTCCCTAGGCCCAAGTTCTGGTCATAATTGCCAAACTGTCCAAATATTTGGTGACGCCATCACTTTAACTCTCCCGATTTGTGTCCAAGGTTTTGGACAATGATGTTGAATCAATTAATAGGATCCAGAATAAAGGAGTACTTGACTGAAAGTAAATAGAGTTCTACTAAGGGACTGTAAAAAAAAAATAACATCGGGATTTCCAAACATCAAAGCTTCATTAAACAATCCTGGATGTCAGATAAACAGGACATTCACACACCTGGGTCGGACTCAAGACTCAATCCCCCCGACACAGAAATTTCCTGTATCAAACAACATACGGTATTGGAATCAAATGCAGTTTTTGTGAGCAGGACATGGGTTGAGGAAAATTGTCCATGTGGATATTACGAATCAGGAATCTAATTTAGAATCCAAACTGAACAGAAACAATCAAGTAAAGAACTCTGTGATGAAGTTCTGGAATACATCTATTTCCGTTGAAAATGGGAACCCTCTTGGATAACAATCGAGAATTACTGTGTGTGTGCGTGTGTGCGTGTGTGCGTGTGTGTGTGTGTGTGTGCGTGTGCGTGTGTGCGCGCGCGCGTATGCACGTGTGTTTCTGTGGTGATAGTTGAGAGTGAGTTAAATTTCTATCACTTCTCAGATTATACATATCTTCCAAATGTTTGGTTAGGCATCATCGATGGAACTTTACTCTGTATTTAACCCTGTGTTGTCAATTAATCTCACAGCTTCCTATATACTGTTGTCAAGGCTCCAACCTTTGCCACATCTTATATTTGCTCGTATCCTTTTCAGACTGTCCTTCAGCCACTCAGTTACATCCCAGACTCAGGGAGGCATCGTGCTACCTGGTGTCGCATCTGCACTGTCACAGATATCTGCCTGATGTCCGAACAATGCAATCCCCTTATCACTATTGCTCTCCATTTCTTTTGTTTTCCTTCATTAAATTCAGAGAAGGTTCATTCAAACTCGGAAGCAACTTTTCGATTTGAAAATGGAGGGAGGCAGAAAACAGGGCCACTGCTGAAATTCTGTCCAAGCAACAATGTTAAACCTTTTCATCGTTCTGTGTTTCCTAACATTTATACATTTCCTGTACTATAGTATTGAAGTATTTTAGGGGGTGGGTGCTCCCTTGTTACGGAATGATGAAATGAGAATAAATGACCTAGTTCTCCAAAAATATCTAGTTGCTTTCATTCAGAAAGTGGCTGCTGGTTCCTCTCGTGGCGGCCAGAGGGGATCGCTCTCCCTCACCTCACGGCCCTGGCACGAGTCACCTGTTGCCTCCTCTCGCTTCCTCGGTGTCAGACTTTCCGCGCTGGTTGTGGCCATCCTTTTTGTAACGTCACTGCGCAGCCGCTTGCGCCTTTGCGTCATTCAGGGCATTATGAGCCTCTCAGAAATAAAAGAATGAACAGGGACAGAAGCAAAGTTTCCCAGAGAAAAAAAAAATCTGCCGCTTGTACAGTGACACTGGGAGGCCAGCAGAGGGCGGTATTTTATCACTTTAAAAAAAGAGGGACAGAGAGAGTCAGATATATTTCTTCAACAAATTTTAATTAATTCATTGATTGATCAACTCAAGTTAACACTTCTGGTAATATTGGATCGACACCCTCACTCCCAGGCCCCCCTCCTCTGTCTTGAGGAGTTCTTGTGCAGGAGGCCCTATTCTGAACAACATTTGCAGCTCTTGGACTGCTTGTGCTCCTTACTCTGATCCCCTCCTCTTTGCAGTTCCTGCTGTGGTTCATTTTACAGTTGGCTTCCATACACCCAGTAGAGCGTAAAATCTCACACACTCTCATTACTGGGATGAATGTTTGAATCATAAGCATTCATATTACCTGTGTGGTATTTCAATAATCCCATGCATTGCTGAAACCTTCAAGACGATGGGCTTATAGCCGAGAAATGGGATTTGTGTATATGGATCTTCATTGTCTGCCAGGACCATTCGTTAACATGTTTCCCTCTGAGCTATAAAGAACAAATGAACACAAGAAATAGGAGCATGAGTCTGGAATTCGGCTCCTCGAACCTGCTCCGATTTTTAATGCAATCATGGCCGATCTCATCTATGAAGTGCTTTAAGAGGTTAGGAATGGCAAACATTAAATCCCAGATTGCTCAGGTCCTCGATAATTCGCCACAATCGTAATAGATCCATGCAGACTCCATCTCTCTGGCACTTCACTCATCTCTGGAACATCTGGATAACATGGACACCTACATCAGACTTCTGTATATTGGCTTTAGCTCTGCCTTGAAGACCCTAATGCCAACAAGACTCATCGACATTTCTGAGTCCTAGGACTTTCCTCACAAAGAGAACTGGATCTTTAACTTTCTGACCTGCAGATCACAATGAATGAGGAGAGTTGGAAACTCCTCCTCTTCAATAATACGCAATACTGGTGCCCTTCAAGGCTGTGTACTCAGCCCCCTTCAATATTTCTTACCCTCTCGTGATTGTACCGCCAAATTCAGCTCTAACTCCATTTACAGATTTACTAATGACACCACGATTGTGGGTCGGTCTCAAAACCGACCTAGATTACACCTCCTCCCACCATGTCCCCTGTAAAAACGCCATCCCATATTCTCAATTCCTTCACTTCCTCCGCATCTGCTCCCAGGTGGACCAATTCCAATACCGAATACCCAGATGGTCTCCTTCTTCAAAGACCGCAATTTCCCCTCAGACGTGGTTGACGATGCTCTCCACCGCGTCTCCTCCACTTCCCGCTCCTCCGCCCTTGAACCCCGCCCCTCCAATCACCACGAGGACCGAACCCCACTGGTCCTCACCTACCACCCCACCAACCTCAAGATATCGTATCATCCTTTGTCATTTCTGCCACCTCCAAACAGACCCCACCACCAAGGATATGTTTCCCTCCCCTCCCCTACCAGTGTTCTGGAAAGACTCCCTCCGCGACTCCCTTGTCAGTTTCACAACACCCACGAACTCAACCTCCACTTCCCCTGAAAACGCAAGAAATGCAAATCTTGCGCCCACACCTCCCCCTCACTTCCCTCCAAGGCCCCAAGAGATCCTCCCATATCCGTCACAAATTCACCTGCACCTCAACACACAACATTTACTGCATCCACTGCACCCGATGTGGCCTCCTCTACATTGGGGAGACAGGCCGCTTACTGGCGGAACATTTCAGAGAACACCTCTGGGACATCCGCACCAAACAACCCAGCCGCCCTTTGGCTGAACACTTTAACTCCCCCTCCCACTCCGCCAAGGACATGCAGGTCCTTGGCCTTCTCCATCGCCAGACAATGGCAAGAGACGCCTGGAGGAAGAGCACCTCATCATCCGCCTAGGAACCCTCCAACCACAAGAGATGAATGCAGATATCTCCAGCTTCCTCGTTTCCCCTACCCCCACATTATCTCAATGCCAACCCTCCGACTCAGCACCGCCTTCTTGACCTGCAATCTTCTACCTGACCTCTCCGCGCCCACCCTCTCTCTGACCTATCACCCTCACCTTAATCTCCTTCCACCTACGCATTGCCAACGCCCCTCCCCCAAGTCCCTCCTCCCTACCTTTTATCTTAGCCTGCTTGGCACACCTTCCTCATTCATGAAGAAGGGCTTATGCTCGAAACGCCGATTCTTCTGCTCCTTGGATGCTGCTTGACCTGCTGCGCTTTTCCAGCAACACATTTTTCAGCTCTGATCTCCAGCATCTGCAGTCCTCACTTTCTCCTACAGGAAATAGAGCTTCGTGACATGGTGTAGAGACAACAACCTTTCCCTCAATGTCAGCAAAACAAGGGAACTGGCCATTGACTTCATGAATTGGACTGAAGGACACACACTGCTCTCTATCATTGGTGCTGATTTGGAGGTGATGGACAGCTTCAAGTTCCGAGTAATATCACAAACAATCAGTCTGTCCATGTCAACTCTACAGCCAAGAAAGCACATCAATGTATCTACCACCTCAGACGGGGAAGAAAATTTAGCATTTTGGTAATGACTCTGATCAATTTTAATATTGCACTGCAGAGAACATTCTATCCAGACGCTTCGTATGGTAACTGCTCTGGCCGTACTGCAAGAAATTGCAGAGATGCATGTACCTAACACAATCCATCACGCAAATCATATTTCCTTCCATTGACTCAGTCTTGAATTCCCACTGCTTCAGGAATGCAGCCAACACAATCAAAGGCCCCTCCCACCAGCGCAATGCTCTTTCCCAACCTCTTCCACCAGACAGAAGATGCAAATGTTTGAAAATACGCACCAATGGATTCAGGAACAATTTCTTCCGTGCTGTTATCAAACTTATTAATGGACCTGTCACATATAGAGTTGATCCTTTTCTGCACCTGTTCAAAAGCTGTGAAACTATATTAAACTGATGGCCTTATGTAAGGTATGATTTGTACTGGAGAGAATGCAACACAATATTCTTCACGGTTTCTCAGAATGTATGACGATCATAAAACAAGCAAAATCAATCTGCATACCATACGTCTGGGACTGGTCTGCTCGATAACACTTTAAACCTATGTCTCCTGTGGTCTGTGTAAAAGGCTTCCATTATCCATTACTTCCATGCCTGTCATAATTTCGAAAGGATCTATTTCGTATCCATCAGCCTCGTCGTTCATGTGAAAGAAATGATTTATTATATTGTCCCGCATCATTTATGATGGGAGCTGGCAGGACTGCAGATATGATGTCTGATCCGTGAGTGATAAAGTCAATTAGCCTTGTCTATCCGTTGCTTCTTATGGTTTATGGCATGCAACTATTTCTGTGTCGTAGCTTCACCAGGTTGACACCTTACGTTTAGATATAACAAGTGTACACACTCATACATAGAACATAGAAAAGTACAACACAGAACAGGCCCTTTGGCCCACGAGATTAAATCCTAATGTCAAATATAGTAACTTAACCTACGCACTTCTCAACTCACTGCTATCCTTGTGCATGTCCAGGAGTCACACCAATGTCCCCAATGATTCTGCTTCCATAACCACAGCTGGCAATCGATTCCATGCATTCACAACTCTCTGCATAAAGAACCTACCTCTGACATCTCCTTTATACCTTCCTCCTAATATCTTCAAACTATGACTTCTCATACCAGTCAATCCTGTCCGGGGGAAAAGTCTCTTCCTATTGATTGTATCTATTCCACACATTATTTTCTATACCTCGATCAGGTCTCCTCTCTTTCTCCTTCTCTCCAGAGAGAAAAGTCCGAGCTTATTCAAACTTTCTTCATAAGGCAAGCCCTCCAGTCCAGGCAGCATCCTGGTAAACCTTCTTTGCGCTTTCTCCGAAGCCTCTGCATTTTTCTATCGTAGGGCAACCAGAACTAGAGACAATATTCAAAGAGTGGTTTCACCAGGGACTTGTAGAGCTGCAGCAAAACTTCGAAGCTCTTAACCTCAATCCCCCTTAATGAAAGCCAATACTCCATATGCTTTTTTAATAACTCTATCCACTTTGGTGGCAACTTTGAGGGATCTATGTACTTGCATACCCAGATCCCTCTGCTCATCCACACTGCCAAGGGTCCTATCTTTAATCTTGTACTCAGCATTCGTGTTCCTCCTTCCAAAATGCATCACTTCGCGTTTATCCAGGTTGAACTCCATCTGCCATGCCCAGATCTGCATCCTATCTATGTTGCGTTGCAGCCTGAAATAGCCGTTTATACTGTCGATGATGCCTGCAACCTTAGTGCCATCTGCAAACTTACTAACCCACTCTTCAACTTCCTCATCCAAGTAATTTATAAGAACTACAATCAACACTGTCCTCCAGGCAGAATATTTTCCATCTACAACTACTCTCTGCCTTCTGTCAGCCAGCCAATTCTAAATCCGGATCACCAAATCTCATTGTATCCCATACTTCCTGACGTTATAAATTAAAGTCCTCTACTCTTCACTTAACCAGGTTTGATCACAGGCTCCAAGTCATAACCCTCCCATTCATCTATTTCCCTTGCCCTTCCATTTCTTCGTTGTCATGTCTTTGGAATGTACTTTGTTTAGAGCCTTGGTAAATTTGTACAGTGCATCTTTGAGGCTGTCATTGAGTTACACCATGCAGAAGGACTGGTTCATACTTACATACAGTCTCGAACACACTCATTAAAAGGCAGATCTCATAGGAACAGCTGAAACAAAAATAAACCAGGTTTCTTCACGATTAAAGCACCTATCACTGCCGCGAACAGAGAGAGCTCCTGAGCAGTTGAAGACTTCCCTGGATCTTGTTCAAATTCCCAAGCTGTTTAGTTGCCTGAGAACCAATCACATCGCTGCTGGTCGCTGACAGCCTTTGTCAGTGGTGAACTCGTGGCCAATAATAAATGAGCTCCTTGTCACAAACAAAGGCTGCATCTGTGTATAACTCCGTTCATCTCCAATCACATTTCAATTATTGGGTCACTATCAGGTGAATTGCTGTCAAACCTTGCAGCTATCCTCCACTTTCGGTCTGTTTATAAGGTCGCTCTTTTCACATTTTAGTCCACAATTACACTCAATTCTTTTTTTAAAAAATGTTTTTATATGTATTCGCCCTGAGAAAACTAAAATGCCATTTCAAAAACGCATTTACTTGCAAAATACATGATGCACAAGTTTTATAAAAAGTGCAGTCTATTTATTATTTCTCCCTTCTTGCAATGTTATACAACCTTCACATTTCTTAAAGCTTTTACGTATTTCACCATTTGTATTTTAGGACAATATATCTGAATTCACATTCGGTTTTCTAGTGATGTGTATAATAAAATGGTTACAACAAACGACACCATCAAAATATGTTGCATTGTTAATTTGAAACTTTTAAAGAAGACCAGTGGATTACAATCTGTGTAATTATGTATTTCATTGTTCTTTGTTGGGTGGTCTTCGAAGTGCTGAAGATCTAACATCAATCCCAAAGTCCCCTTTCCTATTGAAGAGGACTTTTCCAATGATCGGTATTGATTGTAATAGAAATATCTTCCAGGTTCTCAATTCCTAATTCATCATCCTGGAACAAGACAGCACGTCGACCCAATTCAGAAGCATCAGCGGCCATTTTGAAATGACTGGAAAACGCAGGGATGGTAAAATAGGTTCATCGATTCAAATTGCTTTCATCCTTTCAACATTAACCTCGCACTCTACTAGCTAAACCACCTTTCTTTTATTTCGTTCAAAAACATGTTAAAGGCGCAGCTGTCCGGACAAAATTATGAACAAATTACCTGTAAAGTCAAACAATCCAAAAATCTATTAATTTCTCATTTAGTTTTAGGAAAAAGAAATTCTAATAGTATCACTTTTGCTGTCTCCATAAACATCTGTGCGCTTGTGTGTGTATGTCTGTGTGACTATATGTGCACGTGTGTCTCTTTAAGTCGATATGTGTGCTTCTGTCTGTATGTGTCTTTGCACATCTCTCTGTATATGTGATTGTGTCTGAATCTCTGTACGTATTTCCGTCTGTCACACGCACACAGAGACAGGCACAAAACACACACACACACACACACACCAACGCGCGCGCACACACACGTTTAAACATAACCAAAAGCAATGTATCACTTCAAGCCCAAGATGAATAGACAGAGGTACAGATGTATTGGTGTTTAATCCACATTTCAATCGTTACCATCCTGAAAATAACAGAGAGCCCGTCGCACAGAGGTACAGACACAGAGATATGTGAACACACTAAGACACACAATGAGAAGCAAACACACTCACATAAGCACAGATAGTCAGGCAGAGATAGATGGGTAGACACATACAGAATCACAGAGACAGGAACTCACGATAATGCACACACACATTCAGAGAAACACATGCATAAAGCCAAACAGATTCAGTGTGCAGTAACTGACACTGCGCTGTGTCTAACCATCTGCAGCACAATCTGTGTCCCATCAGCTCGTTCCCAGTTTTCACAGATGAAATGTTGATGAGAAAGTGGAACAGTCGCGTGAGGTCTCTCAGCATAATATCCGTGAAAAGGTAAATCTAGTTAAAAGATCATGGTCATTTGAGCAACTAACGGACTTGTACACCACATCTGTGTAATCACTGGATGTCCAGCTGTGAAAGGGATTGATGATGATGACAATTAGTTATGTTCTCCATCATTGTGTAAAATTAACTTGCAGTGCAGCTTGCTCAGCACCACAGTCACAAATATTCTCTGTCTCCACCATCCACACTCAGTAGCAGTGGAATATACCACTGACAAGATGAACTGTAGAAATTCCTCAAAGTTCCTCACAGAGCAGCTTCCAGAACCACGGCATTATCGCGTGGAACACTGAGCACAGCAAATACATGGGACACCAGTTGACAATTCCACATCAAGCCACTCGCCACCCTGGCTCGGAAAAATGTCTCAGTTCCACAAGTGTCATTCGTTGGAAATCCTGGAACTCCCTCCCTTACATCATTATGGGTTTATTTGGATAAAATGACTGGCAGCAGTTCAAGAAGCTAACTCATCGTCAACTTCGCCAGAACAATTATATCTGAGTAATACGTGGTAACCCAAGGGCAATGAGCCAAACACATTAATGAATCACAAAATAAAGGTCACTATTTGGAACCCACGTGATCCAATGCTGAGCTTTTGAATAAATTGTGTTCATATTCCAGAACATTGAAATACGATTTCATTTGAATGTATCAAATTCTGAACAGGCTTCAGAGGGTAGATGGTGAGAAACTGATCCTGTTGTCTGTGTTTCTCAAATACGATAACACAGTCTCAGGAGTTGCGGAAAATCTCAGCAGGTCTGACAGAATCTGTGAAGAGAAGTCAGTGTTAAAGTTACACCATTTACAGATCTTTTGGTTATTATTGACACACCCTCAGGGTAAGGGGCAGGTTATTTGGGAATGAGATGAGGAGAGAGCGATTAACTCTAAGGCCTCTGAGTCTTCAATATTCTCTGTCCCTGACGATTGCTGATGCACCCACACTGAGTGCATTTCAGATTGGAAGACACAAATTGCTGGTTTCTCAGGGAGTCACGGGATATGTGGATTGCACAGGAAACTGGAGATGAAATCTAAGCCTAGCTTTGATTGCATTGACTACTAGAACAAACTGAACATTTTAAACAGGCTGCATCGACCTCTCATTCTTTCTTCGGCGTTACCCCCATTCCAATTGTTCTGTAATTATTACTTTTCTAACTTCCTACCGCTCTGCTGAATTCCCCTACTCTCATAACACATGCGCTAACCTTTCCCTTCTCTCGACAGATGTTGCATGACCTTATCAGATTCCTCTGAATGGCCTGTGTTTATTTCAGCGAGAATTATAACTCCCGATTCCTGTTTCTGTGAGAGGAAACATTCTCCAAACTGACTCCTTTAATTCTGTTTGTTCACAGAGAAAGGAGGTATTGTTCTATCCAAATGCATTACATGCTCATGAGTGCATCAATATATTGTGATGATTTTTAAAATAAAATATATTAAACATAATGAAATTCATGATGAAAACACGAGACCCAATTCTAACTGTAAGGGGCAGGAATTCAGTCATGTGAGTTGAAAGTGAGGACTGCAGATGCTGGAGATCAGAGTCAAGATTAGAGTAACACAGGAAACGCAAAGCAGGTCAGATAGCATCCGAGGAGCAGGAGAGACGATATTTCGGGCAAAACACCATCATCTGGAATGAGGCTGGGAGCGTCCAGTGTGGATAGATAAATGGGAGGGAGTGGGGCTGCGGAGAAGTGAGCTGAGAACGCAATTGATGGATGGAGGTGGAGGTAAAGGTGATTGGTCGGAGAGGACGGTGAAGCGGATAGGTGGGAAGGAAGATTGGCAGGTAGACAGGTCATGAGGATGGTGCCGAGCTGGCAGGATTGAACTGGGATAAGGTGGTCGGAGGAGGAAATCAGGCAAATGGTAAAGGCCACATTGATGCCCTGGTGTTGGAGGTTCCTGAAGAGGAAGATCAGGCGTTCTTCCACCAGGCGGCGGGTGGTGAGTGAATGGTGATAGAGAAGTTCCAGGTCCTGCATGTCCTCGGCAGATTCGGAGGGGGAATTCAATTCTCCCTCTGCCAGTTATTATTTTGTACGTTGCTCCTGACCCATCACAACAGAGATCTGTGTGAATGCGCAAACAACCGCTCTCTAGACATTTCACAAAATAATGTCAATAACAGGACGGATTAAAACAAAATGCAAACTATGTTCAGTGCTGGATGTAGGGAATCATGTTACTGTAGAGCCTTTACAGCACTGAGATCAGGCTTCGGCCCATCATTCACAAACCAGGCTGCACTTCCTCTTGAAACCTCTCCAATTACCCAGATCCCTGTCTGATTGAAGACTCTCTGTGTGCAGTTTGCACATTCTCCCCGTGTCTGCGTGAGTTTCCTCCGGGTGCTCCAGTTTCCTCGCACAGTCCAAAGATTCGCAGGTTAGGGTGGATATGCAACGCTCAATAGTCAATAGTGTCCAAGTGAGTGTTGGTTATATGGTTAGCCATGAGAAATTTGGGGTTACACTTGGGTGTGACTTGGTGGGATGCATGAAGAGCCGAATAGCCTGTTTCTACACTGTAAGAATTTTATGAACCTATACTCCATCCCACCTATCTCTGTGGATGAAGTGGACTATCACCTGATCAAATATCCCCTTCAATGGGTCAACGTTTGTTTTCTATCTGACAAAGAATTGCAGATGTTGCAGATCTGAGAGACAGCACAAAAATTGCTGGGAAACTCAGCAGGTCCGGCAGCATTTGTGGGGAGTGAACATTTTGGATCCAGTGATTGTTCTTAAGGGCTGAAGACTTCTGATTCTGGTGTTCTCAGACCTGTTGACGTTTTACAAGCAATTTCTTGTTTTGCTATCAGCCCCAGTTCAGTTGGTGACTATCATGGCCTTGTTATGTGTGTTTGGGAAAAGGGATAGTTCAGCTGCTAGCGCGGTGGTGGTATAGTGACGAGTATAGCTGCCTTCTAAGCAGTTGACTTGGGTTCGATTCCCAGCATCGCAGTGTCGTGGCTTTTCCTGTGGTTTTGTAAGGAAAAGTCTTGAGCACCAACGTTGGATTCTGTGGCGAAATGGATTTGTCAGGATGCTTTAGGGTTTTCATGGCGATGGTTCCTGTTAATTGCCGTGACAATCCGGGCAGCGTTGCTCGAAAGCTTTCCTCTCTGCTGCCCATTGCTTATTTGAATATTGTTCGCAACATAAGGTTCGTTTTGTTTTGTTGGAAAAGTGAGAGATTGCTATCGTCAGAAACCTTAAATAATTACAGAAGCCGCTGGAAATTCGGAACAGATTCAACAGCTTCTATCGTGGACAGGAAGGAGGTTTAAGTGCGTCAAATTTCTTCAAGGTTAAAATACATTCGCACCTCAAAACCATTTGGAAGCTTAAGAATTACAAACATCACGTTATAACTTTTCCTCATCCGTTCACGTTTCACAATATCATTCCGGTAGCAGGACGACCAGTTTTGTATGGTTTATGCACTGTTACTATATGCGAACATTGACTGTTTCGTAGTTAAATGATGTTTCATTTCGTTCAGTTTTCCAATAGAGTTGGGTTAGTCCACACTTTGTTTTTTGTTTGTGTTACAACGATAGTGCGACGTAAATTGTGTTTCGGTTCAAGCCTGGAAATTTCACCAATTGAATTGCATTGCCGTACATTTGCCTTCAGGAGAAAAGAAAAAGGGATCTATACCATCTTCTTAATTAATAGGAGTTTGATCTGGTTCAAAACCTCCTCAAGTTCGGTCAATAAATGTTCCTACAGTCCGCAACAATGATTTTCACAGATTATGAGGAGGATGCACAGACATCGTTATTAATTGTTATTACCTCGGACATGAGACGTTTGGGAACGATATTCCTCAGACCATCGACTGTCTGCTCAGCCAAGGTTAAAGGCCTGGAATCCGGCAAAATTGGGAACAATGCAATTCCCAGGAGACTGAGAGGTTACTAACAGAGCGGGAGGTGGATAGTCGGGAACAGAACTACAGGGACAGTCCGCTCTGATCACTGACCCTTCACCGTCAGTATATCCAGTGCCAGGAATGACTGCCATTGGTCAGAATGACAAAATGTTATTATGGAAAATAAAGGGCATGAAAGTAAGGGAAGGTTTAAAGCATGAAAGCAAGGGAAGGCTTAAAGCATGAACCCCACTGACGATCTGTTGCAAGAGATCTGTAGAATGCAGGATGAGATAAGAATAGTGGAATTCTCTCACACCAATTAGCAAAGAAAGGTTGACGCTGAAAGGTCTCGTTGGTGAGATTAGATTACAGTTAGTAAAGTTAGGCTTCCTGTTAAGTATCATTATGACTCGATTGGGAACATAAATATTTGGGACATGACATTAAGTATCTAATTAATATTTAATAGAGTCAGCCTGATTGAGATTATTGACAATAAACAACTAATTATGGCATCGGGAAAGTATGAAGTAGGGTCTGGAATGAAAGACCATTGTTGCGAAAGCTGACATTAAATATCTAACCGTCACATGAGAATAACGTTAAGTAGAATGAACAATTAAAGAGATGATGGGAACTAACATCACTGGTTTATTGTGTAGCGAATGTGAGGTACTTTGATTAATATATTTAGACATGTTGATAAGCAAACAAAGCATGGGAAAAATGTATAAAAAACCATGGACAATGAAGTTCGAGAGCATTCGAGAATCTGCTTTCTCAAGGTCACGGTTGTTCGTTTGCAAATAACAGACCGACTTCTTGAAGAACTCTCTACGTCTCCTGGTGATTCTCTGTACTTTTTCCACGACAAAACTCAGCAGGTCTGGCAGCATCCATGCAGAGAGAATCGTGGACAATATTTAACAACTTTATCAGAACTCAATAATCTCCCTCAGGTACTGCCAAACCAGATAGTTTTGTCAGCAGTTTCTGGTTTTGTTTCAGATTCCCAGAGTCCACAGTTCATTACATTAACCTTTAAACCATTGCAGAAAGTTCTTTGTGGTTCTTCACACGGGAATTTTCCGTTTGAGGAACATTTTCCTGCCCCAATTAGAAATAAGAAACCCTGCAGCAGAGAAAACAGATGCTTTAACAACAACGATCGCTGTCGCCTTTGGAGTTCTTGAACCACCAGCCTTTCATTTAACGGTCTAATACGCTGAAACTTCCAACCTAAAACCAAACTCGAACATGTAAAGCAGGTTGTGACGGACTTCAGTCTATCCTTACCAGACCAAGATGTGTCCTCTTATCAGTTTTATTTTTCCAAAATAAAGTCTGGAACATTCATTATGGAGGCATGGGAACAGTCTTATCCCATCCACGACAGACACACCCATGTCACTGAGCACCAACTCTCCTCGAACTGGGACCATCTCCCTTCAAGCCTCCTTGCCCCTTGTGTGGTCCCGAGTTTTATTCATTGTCCCGGATTCAAGATGAGGTTGGATTTGACATGTAGAGGAACGAGAATTATTTCAATATCTTAGATCAGTTCATGTCCCGAGAACATCAAAGTTAATGGTCTGTCCTCTTAAAGAAGGGGAAGCTGTCTTGACTGTCTCTGCTCAACCGGGCAGTTCACCCTTCTTTATTCTCCATGGATTTCACTTCTCACAGCGTGTCTGAAGATTCACAGTGTTGGAGACTGGGTTATATGGTATGCCTCTTTAACATTTTTTCCATCTGCCAATTGAAAATATTTTCCCAAAATCTCTTTAACACTCCTCTGCCTTGCACCATGTCCAGGGTTGAGATTTCCTGGCATTTGGAGAGATTCCCGAGGTTTTCTTTGCAGCCAAGACAATTAACTGAAGATGGTAAAAACAATGAATGCAGATGCTGGAAACCAGATTCTGGATTAGTGGTGCTGGAAGAGCACAGCAGTTCAGGCAGCTTCCAACGAATTTCGAAATCGACGTTTCGGGCAACAGCCTTTCATCAGGAATAAAGGCAGTGAGCCTGAAGTGTGCAGAGATAAGCTAGAGGAGGGTGGGTGTGGGGAGAAAGTAGCATAGAGTACAATGGGTGAGTGGGGGAGGGGATGAAGGTGATAAGTCAGGGGGGAGAGGGGGGAGTGGATAGGTGGAAAAGGAAATAGGCAGGTAGGACAAGTCCGGACAAGTCATGGGGACAGTGCTGAACTGGAAGTTTAGAACTAGGGTGAGGTGAGGGAAGGGGAAATGAGGAAACTGTTGAAGTCCACATTGATGCCCGGGGTTGTAGTGTTCCAAGGCGGAAGATGAGGCGTTTTTCCTCCAGGCGTCTGGTGGTGAGAGAGCGGCGGTGAATGAGGCCCAGGACCTCCATGTCCTCGGCAGAGTGGGAGGGGGAGTTGAAATGTTGGCCCACGGAGCGGTGTGGTTGATTGGTGCGGGTGTCCCAGAGATGTTCCCTTAAGCGCTCTGCGAGGAGGCGCCCAGTATCCCCAATGTAGAGGAGACCACATCGGGAGCAACGGATACAATAAATGATATTAGTGGATGTGCAAGTAAAACTTTGATGGATGTGGAAGGCTCCTTTAGGGCATTGGATAGAGTTGAGGGAGGAGGTGTGGGCGCAGGTTTTACAGTTCCTGCGGTGGCAGGGGAAAGTGCCAGGATGGGAGGGTGGGTTGTAGGGGGGTGTGGACCTGACCAGGTAGTCACGGAGGGAACAGTTTTTGCGGAAGGTGGAAAGGGGTCGGGAGGGAAATATATCCCTGGTGGAGGGGTCTGTTTGGAGGTGGCGGAAATGTCGGAGGATGATTTGGTTTATGCGAAGGTTGGTAGAGTGGAAGGTGAGCACCAGGGGCGTTCTGTGCTTGTTATGGTTGGAGGAGTGGGGTCTGAGGACGGAGGTGCGGGATGTGGACGAGATACGTTGGAGGGCATCTTTAACCACGTGGGAAGGTAAATTGCGGTCTCTAAAGAAGGAGGCCATCTGATGGGTTCTGTGGTGGAACTGGTCCTCCTGGGAGCAGGTCCGCCGGAGGCGGAGGAATTGGGAATACGGGATGGCATTTTTGCAAGAGGTAGGGTGGGAAGAGGTGTTATCCATTTAGCTGTGGGAGTCGGTGGGTTTGTAAAAAATGTCAGTGGCAAGTCGGTCGTCATAAATGGAGATGGAGAGGTCCTGTTCTGCAGCTGTTTATCTTGATGGGGGAGGGAGCGGTGGGGCTTGGCACATTGACGAGCAGGAGGATTTATTGTCACTGAACAGGGTCAGTGTCCAGAGGACTGTGAATGAAGGAATTTAATGAAATGCAGCACTTGTGTGCAGTAAATTCACAGAATACTGCAGAAAACCGACGGATCGAGCGTTAACTGTGGAAAGAGAAACAGAGATGACATTTTGAGAGTGATATACTTGTGATAAAGCACTCGACTTTCTAGCGCACTACACTGCCAGCGAAATTACAGCCATTCAAGTGTTTTTGAAGAAGATTCAGGTCTATTTGTTCATTCAAAAGTCAAAAAAGACAATGCGGCAAACACTCAGAGCTGGCACTGGACAGAGCAGACCGACCTTGAGGGTTTTTTCTGCTCTGATATACACCTGGGATAATGTGGCACCAGAAGGCCTCATCACAGCGGAAGGAGCCAATTATGTAAGACTGAGGTGTGGAGGATATTTTCTCTTTCAGAGGGTAGCAAATCTGTGAAGTTGTTTTCAACAGAGGGTTTTCAAGGCTGCACACATGCAAGGCTGAGAAAGACAGGCATTTGGTCACAGATATGAGGCCGAAAGGGGATTTAAGGATTAACCAAATCAGCCGTGATCGCATTGAAACTTGTCGCTGACTTGATTGGTTAAATTGCTTCCACCTGCTCAAATGTCTTTGTTGTCATTTCGAAAATGTGAACTACCATTGCAAATTAAGAAAAGCAGAAAGTTTAGAAGAGACGATTACAGTCAAACTGAGTCAACATCATTTTTGAAAGGAAAATCACACGATGACAATCTGACTGATTTCTTTGTTAGCATGACCTGCAGACTTGGTAAAGGACGATGCTCAGTAAAGTTCTTTTGAATTTGAGCAAGCAATCAATTAGGGGCTATGTAAATGTCCATTGCACAAGAAAGGATTTCTCGGTGTTGGCTAATAAAGCAGCATTGTCTGTCCGTTGTCTATTTAACAGAAATCACCGAATCAAGATTAATGAGCAGTTTTCAACTTGGAAAGATATATTTAGAGAAATCCAGATTGTTCTGTCATCGGATTTAATGTTTTATCTGACTGAATGACTTGGAGGAAGTGGCAGAGTGAAATGCTGCCGATACACAATAGGTGGGTGAGCATATTGTGATAAGGATGTGGAATTTTGCAAACAGGTATCGATAGAATGAGTGAGTGGAGAAGTCTTGGCAGATGCAGTTTCATGTAGGGGCATTTTTATCTGTTAATAGGTTCACAGCTCTCCATTCAATTTGCTATGTTGCAACCCCACACAAGAGCGCAATCGCTCGCTGTTGCAGATTTTGTTGACACATTGTTACCACTGTTTTTGATCATGTGTTGGTTTCTGAGTGAAAATTGTTTCCACTGTACCGGAGGTACCAGATACACGTTTATCAGTTCAGCCGAATATACGATAAACAATGTCCCTTTCAAAACGTGAGGTTCCATTCCAACCATGCACCAACCAAAATATCCAGGGCCGTGGAATGCAAATGGCCACATGCTCGGGGGATTGAGAGTGACGGCTCAATGTCAAATAGTGCTGAAACAAAAGTAACGGATTTAGAATGCTCTGAATGAAACCGAACGGAACTCTCCCTAAACCTTTCCCAATTCACTCGGAAAATGATGCTGTTCCTGTTACGGTTTATTGACAGTAACAGGAGTGGGGTGGGGCAGGATAGTGAGGTTTTCGTGTGGCTGAGATGTGATCTGGTCGAACGGGGAATTCAAACGCCCACAGAACAGAGAGCTGGTTGATCCAGGAACTCCTTCCCATCTTCTGTTTCAGTACCAACAAAAGAAATTGCGGGAAAATCTCAGCAGGTCTAGCAGAATCTTGCAAAGGAAAATAGAGTTAAGACTTCAACACCAGTGACACTTCTTTTTCCATGTCCATCTCCCTCTGCCTTACGCGCCCTTCCTTTTTATTGAATGTCTCAGTGACTTCCAACTTTATACTCAGATCCTCTTTTATTACTTCGTCTCCAAACATTTGCCCAGTCTCTAAACTTACATCAGACGTGTTCCATCTCTCACCTCACCTCGCAGAGCCCATCTCTGTGTCCGCAAGTAGTCCCTGTCAGTGCTACCTTCTCCACAGCCTCCCTACAGTCTTGGGCATCCTGACACACAGCTAGCTTACTTGCTGGACTACAAGTCCGGATCCCATCCCCCTGCCAAATTAGTTTAAACCCCCCCCGAAGAATGCTAGCAAACCTACCCCCCAGGATATTGGTGCCCTTCTGGTTCAGGTGCAACCCGTCCTGTTTGTACAGGTCCCACCTTCCCCAGAATGCAGTCCAATTGTCCAAATATCTGAAGCCCTCCCTCCTACACCAGCCTTGCAGCCACGTGTTCAACTGCACTCTCTCCCTATTCTTTGCCTCACTGTCACGTGGCACCGGCAACAACCCAGAGATGACGACTCTGTCTGTCCTAGCTTTTAGCTTCCAGCCTAACTCCTTGAGCTCTTGAATGACCTCCCCACCCCTCTTCCTACCTATGTCGTTGGTGCCAATGTGCACCACGACTTCTGGCTGCACACCCTCCCCCTTAAGGATTCTGAAGACACGGTCTGAGACGTCTCGGACCCTAGCACCCGGGAGGCAACAAACCATCCGTGAGTCTCGCCCATGTCCACAGAACCGCCTGTCCGTCCCTCTAACTAGAGAGTCCCCTATAACTAGCGCTCTCCTCCTCTCCCCCTTTCCCTTCTGAGTCTCAGAGCCACAGACCCCTTCACTGCAGCTTACACCTGCAACGCTGTCCCCCCCAACAGTTTCCAAAGCTGTATACTTATTTTTTAGGGGAACGACCACAGGGGAACCCTGCACTGCCTGCTTCTTCCCCTTCCCACCTCTAACTGTTACCCAGCTACCTCTGTTCTCCGGCGTAACTATGTCCCTGTAGCTTCTATCAATCACCCTCTCAGCCTCTCGAATAATCCTCAGTTCATCCAACTCCAGTTCCAGTTCCCTAACACGTTCGGTGAGGAACAGTTGCAGAAAATAAGTTTGCTCCAGTGTATAAATGATCCTTGATTCAGAAATCAAAGATGTGAAAGGAAATTGCTGGAGAGCTGTTCTTTAGATTGTTCAGGGGCTGCATCTTGAAAGCATGTGACAGCAGTGCAACAAGCCCCTTTGCAGACCAAACCACAGCAATCGCACTAAATTTGCATCCCTAATGCTTGCTTTGTTCCCACTGATTGATGCTCTTATTTAACTAGAACAACAGAAAGCATCCAAATAAAACCAGAAAGAACTGCGAATGCTGTAAATCAGAAAGAAAAACAGAGTTGTTGGAAAAGCCATTGCTTTAAAACATCCACATCTCTTCAGTGAAACGTTTCCCCTTCATCAGCCTGGTCCTGAACGTTTTACCTCCCATTGACCTCTCTGGTCTATACTGCAAGGAAAAGTCCATCTCCCCGACATTCTCTGCCTCTCCCCCTACCGGTGCTCTGACTTCTTGCCAACCAGTTATGTAAGTTTGACAAAAAAATCACCAATTCATGCAGTTATCCTTCTGCAGTGTGAGCAGTTTTTAAAAAAAACAAACAGCTGAATAAGTGCTGTAATACTGAATCCAGATCCTTCAACCATTCCAGCAGCTGGCACACAATTGTATATGCAGACAAATGCTGATTTCAGTGACTAAACGTGCCTGTTCAATTGCAAGCCTGGTAAACGTGACAGCCTAAACTGCGATGGAGATGGAAAACCATGCCTTCCAAATCTAAGGCGGTCTCGAAAAAGTATGTTTGATACGATATGTGACCATGATTGTGCTTCATTCAGAGGACAAGAAAGTGAAAGTAAGTTGCTGGTGGGCAGGCAGTTATGGTAAGATAACGTACAGGCCCCTCATGAAAACACCACACGGCAGTGCAGAGATTACCATTCCCGACCATAGCAATCACATACTGCCTCTCCATTATCCATATTGTTCTTTGGGTTGGAGAGTTCTTTTCAAAACAAACAGTTTTAGGAGAGGACATCAAGGAAGCTTGAATTCAAAATTGCTTGCAAATTTGGGTTACTTATTCCTGATCATTTTAGAACATAGAACATAGAACATAGAAGAATACAGCGCAGTACAGGCCCTTTGGCCCTCGATGTTGCGCCGATCCAAGCCCACCTAACCTATACTAACCCACTATCCTCCATATACCTATCCAATGCCCGCTTAAATGCCCATAAAGAGGGAGAGTCCACCACTGCTACTGGCAGGGCATTCCATGAACTTACGACTCGCTGAGTGAAGAACCTACCCCTAACTTCAGTCCTATATCTACCCCCCCCCCTTAGTTTAAACCTATGCCCCCTTGTAATACCCGACTCCATACGCGGGAAAAGGTTCAACTGTCAACCCTATCTAACCCCCTAATCATCTTGTACACCTCAATCAAGTCACCCCTAAACCTTCTTTTCTCGAATGAAAACAGCCCCAAGTGACTCAGTCTTTCCTCATACGATCTTCCTTCCATACCAGGCAACATCCTGGTAAACCTCCTCTGCACCCGTTCCAGTGCCTCCACATCCTTCCTATAGTATGGCGACCAAAACTGCACACAATATTCCAGATGCGGCCGCACCAGAGTCTTATACAACTGCATCATGACCTCAGGACTCCGGAACTCAATTCCTCTACCAATAAAAGCCAGTACGCCATATGCATTCCTCACCGCACTATTTACCTGGGTGGCAAATTTCAGAGATCTGTGTACATGGACACCAAGATCCCTCTGCTCATCCACACTACCAAGTATCCGACCATTAGCCCAGTACCCCATCTTTTTGTTATTCTTCCCAAAGTGAATCACCTCACACTTAGCTACATTGAATTCCATTTGCCACCTTTCTGCCCAGCTCTGCAGCTTCTCTATATCCTGCTGTAACCTGCCACATCCTTCCTCACTGTCAACAACTCCTCCGACTTTCGTATCATCCGCAAACTTGCTCACCCAACCTTCTCACCCCTCTTCCAGGTCATTTATAAAAATGACAAACAGCAATGGTCCCAAAACAGATCCTTGCGGAACACCACTAGTGACGGCACTCCATGAAGAAACTTTGCCATCAACTACTACCCTCTGTCTTCTTCCATCCAGCCAATTCCTAATCCAAACCTCCAACTCACCCTCAATGCCATATCTCCGTATTTTCTGCAGTAGCCTACCATGGGGAACCTTATCAAACGCCTTACTAAAATCCATATATACCACATCTACCGCTTTCCCCTCATCAACCTCCTTCGTCACCTTTTCAAAGAATTCAATAAGGTTTGTGAGGCACGACCTGCCCTTCACAAAACCATGCTGACTATCCTTGATCACATTATTCCTATCCAGATGTGCATAAATCCTATCCCTTACAATTCTCTCTAAGACTTTGCCCACAACAGAAGTGAGACTCACCGGCCTATAGTTACTAGGGTTATCCCTACTCCCCTTTTTGAACAAGGGAACCACATTTGCTCTCCTCCAGTCTTCTGGCACTACTCCTGTAGACAAAGAGGACATAAAAATCAAGGCCAATGGCTCTGCAATCTCCTCCCTTGCTTCCCAGAGAATCCTAGGATAAATGCCATCAGGCCCAGGGGACTTATCTATTTTCACCTTTTCCAGGATTTCCAACACCTCTTCTCTACATACCTCAAAGCCATCCATTCTACTTATTTGTGACTCAGTATTCACATCGACGACAATGCCCTGTTCCTGAGTAAATACTGAAGAAAAGTATTCATTCAGTGTCTCCCCAATCTCTTCCGCCTCCACACGCAACTTCCCACTACTATCCTTGACTGGACCTATTCCTACCCGAGTCATTCTTTTATTCCTAACTTACCTATAGAAAGCCTTAGGGTTTTCCCTAATCCTACCGACTCAGGACCTTTCATGTCCCCTCCTTGCTGCTCTTAGCTCTCTCTTCAGGTCCTTCCTGGCTACCCTATAACTCTCAATCGCCCCAATTGAACCTTCACGTCTCATCTTGAGATAGGCCGCCCTCTTCCATTTAACAAGGGATTCCAATTCCTTATTAAACCACGGCTCCCTCGCACGACCCTTTCCTCCCTGCCTGACAGGTACATAATTATTAAGGACACTCAATAGTTGCTCCTTGAACAAGCTCCACATATCATTTACACTCTTGCCTTGGAGTTACTTTTCCAAGCCACACATCTTAAGTCATGCCTCACCGCATCATAATTTCCCTGACCCCAGCTATAACTCTTGCCCTGTAGTACACACTTATCCCTCTCCATCACGAGAGTAAAAATCACCAAATTATGGTCACTATCCCCAAAGTGCTCACCTACCTCTAATTCTAACACCTGGCCTGGTTCGTTACCCAGAACCAAATCCAGTATGGCCTCACCTCTTGTTGGCCTGTCGACATATTGTGTCAGGAAACTCTCCTGCACACATTGACCCATCTAACGAACTTGAGCTATAGCTTTCCCAATCAATATCAGGAAAGTTAAAATCCCCCATAACAACCACCCTATTACTGTCACTCATCTCCTGAATCACCTTCCCTATCCTTTCTTCAATGATTCTAGGACTATTAGGAGGCCTGTAAAAGACTCCGAACAGGGTGACCTCACCTTTCCTATTCCTAACCTCAGCCCAAACTACCTCAGATGGCAAGTCCTCATCCATCGTCCTTTCCACCACTGTAATACTATCTTTGACAAGCAATGCCACACCTCCCCCTCTTTTACCCCCACCTCTGACCCTACTAAAACATTTAAATCCTGGAACCTGCAACAGCCAATCCTGTCCCTGTTCTAGCCATGTCTCCGTAATAGCCACAACATCGAAGTCCCAGGTACCAACCCATGCTGCAAGTTCACCTACCTTATTTCGTATACTTCTTGCATTGAAGTATACACACTTCAAGCCACTTTCCTGTTTACAGGCACCCTCCTTTGAAATTGGTGCCATGTTCCTAACCTCCCTACACTCCAGGCCCTGCACCCTGAAGCTACAATCTGGGTTCCGTTGCCCCTGCAGAGTTAGTTTAAACCCCCGCCCCCCAAGAGCACTAGCAAACCTCCCCCCAAGGATACTGGTGCCCCTCAGGTTCAGGTGTAGACCATCCTGTTTATAGAGGTCCCACCGTCCCCAGAAAGAACCCCAGTTATCCAAAAACCTGAATCCCTCCCTCCTGCACCATCCCTGTAGCCACGCATTTAAGTGTTCTCTTTCCCTATTCCTCGAATCTCTATCACGTGGCACGGGTAACAAACCAGACACAACAACTCTGTTCGTTCTAACTCTGAGCTTCCAACCTAGCTCCCTGAAAGCCTGTCTAACATCCTCGGCACTCCTCCTACCTATGTCGTTGGTGACAATATGGACCACGACTTCGGTCTGCTCCCCCTCCCCCTGCAGGACCCGGAAAACACGATCAGAGACATCATGTACCCTTGCACCTGGGAGGCAACATACCAAACGTGAGTCTCTCTCGTTCCCACAAAACCGCCTATCTGTGCCCCGAACTATCGAGTCCCCAATTACTACTGCTCTGCTCTTCTTCACCCTTCCCTTCTGAGTAACGGGGACAGCCTCCGTGCCAGAGACCTGAGCCCCGTTACTTACCCCTGGTAAGTCATCCCCCCCACAAGTATCCAAAACGGTATACTTGTTCTTGAGGGGAACGGCCGCAGGGGGTCCCTGCACTGGCTGCTTCCTCCCAGTCCCCCTCACTGTCACCCATCTATCTGCCATCTTTGGAGTTACTACTTCCCTATAATTCTGATCTATGACCCCCTCTGCCTCCCGAATGATCCGAAGTTCATCCAACTCCAGCTCCAGTTCCCTGACACGGTCTTGGAGGAGCTGGAGATGGGTGCACTTCCTGCAAGTGTAATCGGCAGGGACGTCGATGGCATCCCTCACCTCATACATGTTGCAGGAGGAACATTGCACTGCCTTCACTGCCATCCCTCGAAAGCTAACTTTTATTTAAAAAAAAAACTGGGTCTAAAGAATACAACAAGCAAAATTCAGCACTTACCTACTTACCACAACAGATGTTATTATTAGGTTAGAGGAGGATGGCGGGTGGTAGGCACTACCCGTGTAGTGCCTCGGGTTCCTCTCCTTCGTGCTTTTAAAGGGGGAAAAAACCTACCCAGGTAAGCTTACACTAACTGCTTCCGGGTCTCGGCTGCCCCTCTGGTCGTCGTCACTTCCCCCTGGTCCTCCCGCTCTTTCTGTGAAGAGAGAGTGAAAGAGAAAAAAAAAAACACCGCTGCCCGCTACCGGTAAGTACTTTTAAAACCAAACGGTCTTACCTTCGCTGCTGCTCGCACTGGAAATGACCGACGGCTTCGAAGGGTGAGTATAAATACTCACCGCTTTCCTTCCCGGCTGCCCCTCTGGTCGTCGTCACTTCCCCCTGGTGCTCCCGCTCTTCCTGAAGAGAGAGTGAAAGAGAAAAAAAAACACCGCTGCCCGCTACCGGTAAGTACTTTTAAAACCAAACGGTCTTACCTTCGCTGCTGCTCGCACTGGAAATGGATATTCCCAGTCTCTTAAAATGAATATATTCAAGAAATATGTATCCCATCACACACTCACCCTCATCACCAGCTATAGTGTCCTATGAAAGGGGTTGAAGAATAAAATCAGTATTGATTGCAGTATCCGTCTGGATTGTAAGACGTTTAACAAAAGCAGCTGAACTCCAGCTGCACGACTGAATCCAGAGTCTTCAACCATTCAAGCAGCTAGATTAGATGAGATTACTTACAGTGTGGAAACAGGCCCTTCGACCCAACAAGTCCACACCGCCCCACCGAAGCACAGCCCACCCACAGCCCTTACCTAACTCTACGGGCAATTCAGCATGGCCAATTCACCTGACCTGCACATCTTTGGACTGTGGGAGGAAACCGGAGCACCTGGAGGAAACCCACGCAGACACGGGGAGAACGTGCAAACTCCACACAGTCAGTCGCCTGAGGCGGGAATTCAACGCGGGTCTCTGGCGCTCTGAGGCAGCAGTGCTCACCACTGTGCCACGTTCCGCACGTCAATAATGCTCAATAGCTGGCACTCAATAGTAGCTGGAGGCAAATGCTCACATAAGGATTTAATTTATCTTGTCTGACCAGTTACAGGCATGGCAAGTTTGACAATCCAAACTGCTTGGGATATGGAAAATATAGTTCTCCAGGATTGTTTGCAATAACTACAAAATATGTTTGATCTTTTATGTAATTCGTGCTTCATTTGATATTATATTCTCCAAGGCAATTACTAGAGAACAAGCAGTTCCTGTGAAGTTATGTAGATATTTTCTTCTGCATCCAGGAACCATGGAGCAGGCCCTAGTTGCCACACTCAGCTTAACCCGCAAAATATGTATTACATCCAGAAGTTGGAAGATGATGTTCTTTCTTACACAAGACTTTTGCAGTCCTAATTTTATGAATTCTGGTGAAGCCTGCTGGTTGAACTGCGAGCTGGATTATAACGCGATGGTTGGCAGTGCCAAGAGTGGCATGGGACTGACAGTAGCGAATACAGAAGTTGCTGCCTGGTCACAAATCATTATTGAAATGGCATGATCTCAGGAGCTAACAGCAATAACAGCGTGAAGGCAGGGCAACTACGTTTCCTTTGCTGTCATTAGTGATGGGTATTGCTGAGCCTGTACTAAAGAGATTTGCAAGCAAAAGCTCACTGTGGGAGTTGAGGAGCTCTATTGTTCACAACATAGACAGACATGAGTCGCTCTCAAATGGTGCCTTCATTTGCCCACCACTGACAAGATAATATAATGGTTCAGAAGGGATTGGGCTTTGCTCCTGAACCCCCCTCCACTTGGCCTGACTCATCAGAATCTTGGCAAGAGCAAGTTGACGTGGAAAATTCAGCCCTGTATGTCGAGACAGTACCAAAGGTCCTCATTGGAGTCATTGGAAAATTGGTTGCCTCGTCTCCATTTGGGGTTGGAACTCTTCAGTTGAGATATTTTGAGTAGTTTCAACAAGTATAAAGTATCGAAGAAATGAATTGGTTGCATCGTATCTCCCTTTCTTTGCTCCCACACTCCAGCCTCATTACTTTGTTTTGCAAACAGCCAATGAGGGTTTTGGGGTAATAAATCACCATCTACTGTAATTGTGCCTTGAACTAGTTTTACAAAACTAGCTGTCCATGGCTTGAAATACTGACTCAATGTTTCAGGTTAATAATGATGATTTTATTGTGGATGTAGATGTACGCTTAAAATGACTGAATAGCACTTTTCTGACTATTAGCAGACCACCTGACTGTCCATACTACCAGGTCGATGGAAAATTGTACACTCCAAAATCTATCATGAAAAAAGTAAGTTTGAAAACAATATGTGATTAATGTTTTGTTTCATTCAGAGTACAGAAAATAGAAAGGAAATTACTTTCTCGGTACTCTTCAGGAAACATCACACCGCAGCGCAGGGAACACTACTCCAGGCAAGAGCATTTGCATTACTGTCTCTCTGTTATCTGCATTAGAATTAGGGCTTCAGAATTTTCGTTCAAAAATATTGTATTTGGAGAGGACATCAAAGACACTTCATTGTAAGTTTGCTTGCATTTTGTTATTGAGGTTTCTAAACTCTGAATATGAATACATTCAAGAACTTGATATCCCCTTTCTGTTGCTAATCGTCATCACCAGCAACAAAGGTTTTGAAGAACAAATTCGCCATCTATTGCAGTCACCCATCTGGAGTGTGACCAGTATCACTCAAACGGCTTAATGCAGGCTGCAGTTCTGAATCCAGAATCTTCAGTCTTTCAAACAGCTGTCACACAATTGTGGGATGGAGCCAAATGCTCATTTAAATAACTTCATTTATCTTTTATGACCAATTGCAGGCATGGTAAGTGCGACAATCCAAACTGCGCTGGAAATGAAACCTATAGTCCGTCAGGAACAATTGAAGAAATTAAAGAGTCAGTTTGATCCAAAGTGCAATTTAATTCCTGATTCATATTGTATTTGGAATAAAGGTTATTGCTGGAGAACCAGCAATTCCTGTGAAGTTATGTGGATAATTCCTTCTGCACACATGCGAGAACAATGTCAAATACGCTATTCCAGGCCATAGTTAGCACATGACGGAAACTGCTGGGCTCTGCCTCCCAAGTGTGTATTTTTTCTCGAAGTCAGATTGTGGTGGTTTTTCTTAAAAACAAGCCATTTGCATTAATAATGTGAATTGTGGTGGAGCCCTGCTGCTTGGACTGAGAGCTGGACCCTGCGCTGCTGTGAATGATGGTACCACTAATGTTGGCATGCTGCTGATGCGGACTGATCAAGAAGCTGTTGCTGGGTCACTATCCCAAGAAGGAAACGGACAAATCTAAAGAGCTGGTGGATCAATTGGAGCAATAGCAGAGTGGCAAACCTTTCTGTGCCACTATTAATGTTTGCAATTGCTGAGCCAACACCCTTTGATGAGGAAAAATCAATCCTGTATGTAGAACCAAATTTCAAAGCTCTTAAATGCAGAAATTGGACAGTTAGTTGCCCTTCTCTAACTGCCATAAGCTCTTTATTTGAGACTTTTCTAGACTATGCAACACGTGAAAAGTATTGAAGAAATGGGTTTGTCACATCCTTCATTTCCATGTTCCAGTCTGAATGTCAGTGGCTTGAAATCCTGACACTCCTATTCAAGTTTCTAAAAATGTTTTTATTCTGTACGTAAATGTTTGCTTCAATTGACTTAATGGCCCTTGAAGACCATTTGCAGCTCTGAAAACATCAACTGCTGAAAGTGCAAGGGAGCTGGTGTTTCTGCTTCTCCAGAAACTAAGAAGGTCGTTGAAAAGTAAGCTGAGCACAATGTGTGACTGTCTACTAACAGCTCCCAGATCTGGCTGCATTTGTGGAGTGAAAGCAGAGTTAATGTTTTTCGTTGAATGACTCATGTTCACAACTTCAGATCTCTCTGAAGAAGGGTCACTTGACTCCAGGTGAACTCTGCTTTCTCTCCACAGATGCTGAAAAATATGTTGAGTTTCTCCAGCAACTTCTGTATTTCTTTCAGATTGTCAACTTCCACAGTTTGTTATTTTACATTGAAAAAATTATTGACTGGCATATAATTTTTGCTCTATCGTTAGTCTTGTAAAAAAAAACATTTTAGGTGAAGCTTGCAGTGAATGCTGCAGACCTGATGCTGGGACTGAAACCTGGAGGTTTTGGAGTATGCTACGGATGGTATATTGCCAGCAGTGACCAATGAAGAGATTCTTCATTGATGAAGGGCTTTTGCCCGAAACGGCGATTTTACTGCTCCTCAGATGCTGCCTGACCTGCTGTGCTTTTCCAGCTCCATTCTAATCTAAAACGAAGAGATTCTTGCCAGGGTTACTCATCAGTTGACAGCGCAGCTTAGTTTCAAGAGTTGCTACACCAGTAAGAGGAGGACAGATCAACACATTTCTGAGCCCTACTGTTCATACTGATCATTGCTGAGGCTGCAAAGGTGGGCACAATCAGGGAAATGAGGGAGGAAGGCTTGAGAGATCATGGAGAGTCAAGATGTCAAAGAGAACTGGTCTATGTCAGCATGGCTTAGCAATGAGAAGGTGCCAAAGTCCCTACCTGCCATTTTCTAAATCCTACCACCTCCCAGTTAAAAGCCAGTGCATAATTGAGCATGCATTAACACAAAGTCATTCAATAATCATTTCCAGCCCTTCAATGTTCAGGCCTTCAGTTGTTCACTTCAAAGCACTGGACTGTTCAATGAGGCTAAACATATTGAAAACACATTGACTACCTAACTCTCTGCTTCCCAATACTATTACATCGGCCACCTCCCCTCATCCCCATCTCTTCAAAAAGAAATGACAATGGTGTCCTGCAAACTTCTGTGCAAGTTTTAAAAAAGGCAACATATATTGCAGTCATAGCTTTTGAAAGTGGCCTTTTTTAACAGAATGTAATGTAAACAGGAATTTCTGGAAAGCCGGAATTTCCGTAAGATTCCTCTTGACAACATCTCCCAGTGCTATAGGAAACACCACCATTCCAGACTACAGCCCCTCCCAATATTTGCATTACTCCTGGTGAGTAGAGTGATTCCTCTTTTTAAAAAAAATGTTGCATCAGCTCAACAGAGCCTTTTGATCGTCAGGGTTTATTTTCAAATGTTTGCAAGTTGTTTATAGGTGTAAGCCTTTTGCTTAATTTGTGCTTCATGATGACTTGTGACTGGAGACGTTTTGACAGACCAGATTGTCAGGAGGATGGGAATCAAAGTTTGCCAGACGTGAGGGCAACCATGAGGAAGCAAGTTTGATTTGATCTGATTTAGATGTGGTTTAATTATGCTTCATTTGGAATACAACAATGTGAAAAGGGAATGTTGGAGAACCTCTGACACTTTTAAAATGTTTTGTGCAATGCGACAAATGCCAGTTCAGACAACAGCAGCTATATTAACGAGGCTGCTAGACTGGCTTCCAAGGAATTTAATATTAGTGACAGAGTTGTCTTAAACAGTAGTACCACCATCCGAAATGCTGAGACGGGAAATTACTTGCTGATCAATATTGAGGTTCTGTTTCTGGCCATTGGAGCTATAGTGAAAATACTGAAGAATTGGGTTCCTCTCCTTCACCCCACCTCATCGCCTCTCTTTGTTTCTCTTTCCTGCTCATCCTCACTCCCCCACCCACCATTCCACACTCCCTCCAAAACCATTGCCATGGCCTCCAGACTTTGGTGACATTTGATGAAATATGGCTAGGGATTGGGACCAGCTCCTGGTCTCCTCGCCTTGTCTATCTACCATACAATGTCGCCATTGAATGCTTCGCACTTTTTATAATTTAAGTTGACCAGAGGCCATGTGTATCCACGGAGTCAGGCACATTCCCTAGTAATAGTTATTTGTTTGAATCAAACTTATAAAGTGCTTTCATGGTGAATTCAATTCAGGCAGCATCACATCAACACCGTTTCACTGATGTCATCAATTAATCGAAGCCTAAATACTGAGGTCATGACACTGCTCTGGGTCAGAGACCAATAATTACTTCTGGGTTTATTATGGTCAGATCTTGCAGTAAACTCCGAATGGATGAAGAAGCAGGAAAGGAAAAGGAATAAAATTTTCTTTTCAACAATACAGCCAATACTGACTAATATGACATGAACCTTCAGTGAATTTAAAAAATGAGAAATTACTATATTCGGATTCTGAATCAAACATTGAGTTACAAATTGTGCTTGTAAGGGTTAAATTAGCAATAGTATGTGAAGAGCTTGAGTTTCTTTTTCTAAGATCAGGAAGTTAAACTTAAATCCTTGCATTTGGGATGTTTTTCCTCTGTCCTAGTGCAGAAAGTCTTTATTTGACCTCTTTACTCCCCAACCACGAGCTCCTGCCCTCCCAGCCAAAACTCTCGATGTTGATAAGAAGTGCCAAATATTAACTTGGTGATCATGCACATATTTAAAATGATCTAACTGGTACTTTATGATGAGTTGCAGCTGTGAAAATGTTGACACCTCACACTGTGAATTAGGTGGAAACCTAAGTTTGTCAGAAACAAAAGGAAACAGATTGACAAGTAAGTCTGGTATAATGTCAGATTTAAATCTGCTATGTTAGGGATCCAATATTGTGAAAGGGAAGTGCTGGGAGTTGTTGTAAGATTATGTCAGGGTTGCCTCACGAAGGCATCCAATGGCATTGTGGTGAACACTAACACAGATGAGAACAATCACAGAAAACAACTGCTTGACTGGTTCAGAAATGCTTGGCTTATTTTGAGAGACCAATCTTGAATCAGCATAAAATATCCAAAGTTTTTCAATGGTCGGTTGAATTTTGCTTGTTTTTTAGTATGAAGGTCTTGCATAACCCAGAAATGGCTACAAACAATGGTGACATACTAAATAAACGGTTTACTCTTCTTTTCACCCTGTACTGTCTCTTCCACACCCCAACCCCAGCATTCCCTCAGTGTGGTGTACTGTATAAATCCTGTGGAAGTCAAAAGAACCACATACCAACACGACCACGATGGTTCATGATGCAACTTGAAAACAAATAAAGTCCCAGCAACATTTTCCAGATCAAAGGACAGCATTGCCAATACACTCCAGGGGGATGGGTGGTGAAGGCAGCAATAACTAATAACATTAGCAAGATTACAGGAATAGGATTCAAGGTATACTGCTTTGTCATTACCCCCTCATTAACTTCACCATTACAAGGCTAAACTCGGGAGCATTGGAATCTTCACTGCTCACCTGGTGATTGGTTTAATTGCAACAATAGTCAAGAAGCTCAATATGATCAAAGAGAGAGCAGTTTGATTGCCTGCCAAAAGAACTAACGTACCTAATTTCCACTCCCTTCACCATCACTGAGCTACTATGTTGGGCTACCAAGCACTTACACTCTACGGAATGGACTACAGCAACTCATTACACTTACACTGAAAGGATATTTCCTGTCTGTAATCTCTATTTCTGAAGAGAACAACGATCAGCTAAAGGTCTGTTGCACCTGATTCTCACTTTGCATGGATATCTCTGTTCTTTCTTATCACTATGGCAAAATAATGCGATTTATTAAAATTGGACAGTCATTGACTAACTTAAGAAAACTAGTCGATCAGGCTTGGAAGATTGAATCTCAAGTCTGCGATTTTTTTTGTTAAATTGCTTTGGACTTAATTCTGGATAAGGTTACTGATGTTAAATGACTGAATTTGTGCTCTTTGATGAATTGCAGTTCTGGAAACATTGTCAGTGCAAACAGTGAGGGAAATGGGAATGCAGGTTCTCCTGCATCAAGTGAAGTAATTGCAAAGTACGTTTAGTTGCAGGCATGGCTAAGTTAGTCATTATATCAGAATATGACAAACAATTAGGAAATAACTGGTGAGCTGGTCGTTTGTGCAATGTTATACAACGATCAATGGTAACAGATCGGACGCAATGATTTGATCAGCTCTCAAAGAGGAACTTGCATATGTTCAATCCCATGTCATTTTACTATGTGATACTGCAAAACCTCTCCTTATGAAAATTGTAGATTCCTTTTGAAGACCTCAGTTGAAGCTGCCTCCTCCACTATACCATTAGGCAGTACATTCCAGTTTCCGAACAATGCTGTTTTTTGTATAAAGTATTCCTTGTTACCACTGATTTATTTTGCTGATCATCTTAAATCAGTGTCCTTTTCTTCTCAAGCCTTTTTAAAATAGAATCCGCTCAGTATGGAAACAGGCCATTGGCCCAATATGTCCACACCAACCCTCCACAGAGTAACTAATCCAGATGCATTCTCCTACCCTTTACCCTACTCTATTCAAATCCCTCATCATTTTGAACACTTGTAAAATGTCTTATTTATCTTCAGTTCTCCAAAAAGAGCAGCCCGAGCTTCTTCAAACTATCCAAATAGTTGTCCAGTTGCTCATCTCTGGTCCCAATTTTGTGTACCTTTTCTGCACCATCTCAAATCCCTTCCTGAAGCGTGCTGCATAAATACTAGACATGAGGGAGAAGCAGGACTGTTTATAACCATTTGTCATAATTTCCTTTTTGCATGCCACGGTCCTATTTATAATGTTCAGAATCCTAATGATATCTTCAATCTGCACTGCCAACTTCATAATTTGTGTGCATACACACAATATGTATAAAATGCATTAAATATTAGACTGGGATCATTTAAGGAAGCATTGATACTTGTATCGAAAGAATTTAGCTTGTGTATAAAACGAACAAGGAACAATCCAGAAAACTTCTGAGCTGGAGGAGGGTTGAATTTAATGGGCCAAGAGGGCATTTGAGCACAAATCTGGGCAATGTTCAGCTTCAGCTGTACAGTACAGCTTAACATTTCTACAAGCAGGAAATGGTGGCAAATCAATACTCTAATTCCCTGCATGATGTTGCAAAGAATATGGATTATTGTTAACCCCAGTGAGAACCCATACTAAATACAGACAGTTCAGAGGGGAAATAAAGATTAACGGAGACTGACAGCTAACTTTAAAACGGAATTTAAAAGTTATCGTTCGTCACAAACAGTGAAAGGGTGGCAAAAGAATGATTGGGGCCAATTATCATGAATCCCCTGTTTAAAATTCACAGGTGCAGGGGCCTGGCTGTGGTATTATGAAGAGGAAGTTCATGCCCAGTTCATGGTGAAAAAAAAGTAGTTGAGACTTGGATGAGATGAAGTTTGACAGAATTTTAGAAAGGCTAAAATAAATCAAGATTGCAGATGCTGGAAATCGGAAACAAAAATGAAACTGCTGGAGAATCTCAGCAGGTTTGGCAGCATCTGTGGCGGGAAAGCAGACTTAATGTTTTTGAGTCCTGTGACACTTGAACATCTCCAGCTATTTCTGCTTCATTTAGAAAGGCTGATTGTCATTGAGTGTTGGTAGCTGATAACAACTGAATTGAAGACATCTGAGGATACAGAGAAGAGGAGCATTGAAACTGCCGCGGTAATATCCACAACAACCTAATCCTGTTCAAATAGAGGCATGGAATCAGAGACTGGAGAATCACAACATTTAAAATATTTTTGTTCAAAATTGTCTGGATAAATCCAGCAACCAGATTCATCTTAGTGGTGAGAAAGCTTCTAATGAACGGTAATCTCAGCATCAAGCAACAATATTGGGAAATCATATGGACTAACTTTATATTCTGACGAGAAAATCTAATGTGTAACCTGTTTACCTAAAGCATCTGATGACGGCTTATAATTCTGAATCTCCAGTTTTCTTGGGTATTTAAGCCGGTTTAGAAACGTAGAAAATAGGCTCAGGAGGAGGCCATTCAAACTTTCGAGCTTGCTCTGCCATTCATCACGATCATGGCTGATTGTCCAACTCAATGGCCTAATCATGCTTTCTCCCCCGAACATTCGATCCCATTTGCCCCAAGTGCGATATCAAGCTGCCTCGTTAATTGTAGCTGAAAGTGCTTGCTTGAAGTGTCTTAATTTGTCCTTACGTTCAATTGAAGCTGAGAAACAAACATGGACAAATTCTGAGGAAGATTAGATTATTTTAGATTACATTACAGTGTGGAAACAGGCCCATCGGCCCAACAAGTCCACACCAACCCGCCGAAGCGCAACCCACCCATACCCCTACATTTGCCCCTTACCTAACACTACAAGCAATTTAGCATGGCCAATTCATCTGACCTGCACATCTTTGGACTGTGGGAGGAAACCGGATCACCCGGAGCAAACCCACGCAGACACGGGGAGAACGTGCAAACCCCACACAGTCAGTCGCCTGAGGCGGGAATTGAACCCGGATCTCCGGCGCTGTGAAGCAGCAGTGCTAACAACTGTGCCACCGTGCCGCGCACACGCCCAAACGGAAGTTGACGAGAAAAGAAAGTGACAGTCAAAAAGTAAGTTTGATCCAATGTACGACCATGTTATGCTTCAGCATGTGTTCAGTCTCTTTCTGAACCTGTGCCAATCTTCAAAGTTTTCGTCTGTATGATGTTGGATTGGATTGATTGGAACAGCATTTCCTCAATCAATATTATGTGTAGTGAGATTAGTAATTCCCAGGTTATTCCCATATAACTCCCCATGTAATTATGCCAACTCTTTCAGGTCATTTCGATTTTCATCTGGAAGTAACTCAGCAGTTTATCCCAGTTTTCCAGAACTTCATCATTGTTCAATTTAATTTGAGGAATGTCTAATTCACAAACATCTTGATTAGCTTTTGAAAAAAATACATCTCTTCAAGCCACAGAATGGTCACAGAAATAGGTGGAGCAGGAAGCCATTCAGCACCTTAAGCATGCGCTGCTGTTCAAAATGATGATGGCTGATTATCCAACTCAGGACCCTGTTCCATCATTCTTTGATCCCTTTCGTCCGCAAAAGAACTATTATGTTTTGGACTCAATCAATTTCTATGACAGTGAATTCCAAATAGTCACCACTGTCAGGGTGAAGAAAAGTTTCCTCATCTCAGTCCAAAATGCCCGAGCCAGTATCCTTAGACCGTGAGCCCTGGTTCGGAACTCCCCAGTCGAGGAGAACATCCTTCCTGGTTATCGAATTCTGGGCATAAACACTGGCTTGTGCTGCATCTTGTGATCTTAGTCTGGGTCATGTACGGGGAGGGTTGTTATCTGTATTGCCACACTTTGACAGTGCAAGTTAACCTCTTGCTGATAGCAAGCTGGAAGCAAGGTAGCCATTTGTTGCTAAAAAAAAGAGATAAGACTGAGGGCTCACTGCCCATATTCAAAAGGGAAGAATGACCTACTGAGGAGAGATATTAGAAAACTTTTAGTAGCTTTAACGATGGACACTGCTAGAAATTACTGACTCCCGTAGAACACACAGGGAATCAGCAAAGGTGACCCAAAGTGTTGGTTCCTAATTACACATGTTGCACTTTCCAAATGACAACAGCCCATTGGTTGAGAGGTTTTCCTTTTTTTAAAATTAAAATAGTCAGCGATGTATGTCACACCTCTGGAGTAGGTGGGACAGGAATCCAAGTCTACTAAATCTAATTTAGGAACTTAAGCCTACTGACCAAGGGTAGGGAGACTATCATTCTATCATCAGAGGTCTGTTTTGTATCTCATACAGAATTGATGCAATTGCCCTTAATTGCTTCATTAATCACTGGGGATGTAAATAATAAGCCACTTGTCAGAACATTGTGTGTTGCTCAGGTGCTACTGAGTATAATGCTGATCTTTGAGTCGGAGGGTTCAAGATCTATCCTCGGGGTTAGAATACACTAATTGATACTGCCACGGCAGTGTAATCCTGAGATAATCCTGCACATCAGACGTGTATGAGGCATTAAACCAAAGCCACTCTGCACTCTAAAGGGACCCTTATTATTTTGAATTAAAGTGTTATTATGTCTGGTGGCCCGGCCAATATTTATCGCTCAATCCCGATGAGTAGACCATCTGGTCATCATCTCCTTCCTGCTTTTCTCAAGGTACACAAATTAGATATCACATTTCTGACATGTGACTACATGATCAAAAGTACTTCGGTTGTTGTACAGAACATCTCTGATTGAAAATTGGCTTTGTCAGGACCTGCATGTATTATTACTCAACTTGGCCGTTCATTTTTCACTCTCTTGACCCTCTTTTGTAAGAAAGCGCTCCTTTCCAACTTCCACCAAAGGAGAATGAAACAAAGCTCAGTGCTGTAATATTTCACTTTATACTAACATCTAGATCAAACTGAAATACCATTCAATGCAAATATAAAACGAACTGAACGGGTTTTAAAGGATTAAAACAAATTATATTTTTCACCAAAGGAGTGTATTGAAATATTTCAATAGTTCTCATTGTGTCAAGTACAAGCAAACAGTGGAGTCTGTTGCAATCTATTTTATCTTCTCTAAAGAATAGGCTGAGGAAAAGCATTGTAGGCTCTTTAAATTCGAGAATGAGGAAAGGAGTACAGTGTGGAACAGTGACTAACAGCAGGAAAATTATTCTTCAGATTAGAATAGATGTGGAGTGGGATATACTGAAATGATAAATGAGAGAAGCTAAAGTGGGATATTGTCAGCGGAATGTTTTATAAGCTTGTTAATATCGGGTCAGTCAGAATCTTATTGAATGGTGAAACAGGCTCGAAGCGCCAAGTGACATATTCTCATTTACTGTTCATACATCGAAACAATTTTGTTAGTTACTCGAGCGGAGGTATTAAACACATTTTAAACTGTTACATGGGAACATGCTGATATTTCCGTCTATGATTCCCTGGGTTTGATAGTATGTAGTTGTCTATGGCCCCAGGGGTTCTGCACTTGTTTCAGAGATCTGGAAAGAGATGTTTAGGATACTCTGAGGTGGCATTAAGATGTTATATAAATGCGCAACTTTTCTACTCTGCTGGGGTTGAGAGGATTTTGCTCTCTATCAAACCTGTGCATAATTTGACTTCAATCTGCTTTTCTTTGTTGCATTATTGTATGGAGTTTATTCTCTTTCGTCAATAGCCTGGGCCTGGCCAAAGTTTAAGAGGTTTTTACTCACATTGATGAGTTTCTGTATCCCATGAGGTAGATTCATTGCAGTCAGTAATGGAAAATATAGCAGATCAAATATAATGTTGTTAATTGTTATTACATTTTTTAACATGGATAACTATGTGCTGTTGTATGAACCTCAAGATTTAAAAGCCTTTTCAGTGGAGCCACTGCTGATTTAACCAATGCTCTATACTGGTGAACTCACTGATACTGAAACATACTTATGCGGAAACATACTTATGCGGAAAGTCAGGAGGCATGGGATAGAGGGAAATTTGGCCAATTGGATAGAAAACTGGCTAACCGGTCGAAGTCAGAGAGTGGTGGTAGATGGTAAATATTCAGCCTGGAGCCCAGTTACAAGTGGAGTTCTGCAGGGATCAGTTCTGGTTCCACTGCTGTTCGTAATTTTTATTAATGACTTGGATGAGGGAGTCGAAGGGTGGGTCAGTAAATTTGCAGATGAGACGAAGATTAGTGGAGTTGGGGATAGTGAGGAGGGCTGTTGTCGGTTGCAAAGGGACTTAGATATGATGCAGAGCTGGGCTGAGGAATGGCAGATGGAGTTCAACCCTGCCAAGTGTGAGGTTGTCCATTTTGCAAGGACAAATAAGAATGCGGAATACAGGGTTAACGGTAGGGTTCTTAGTGAGGTGGAGGAACAGAGGGATCTTGGGGTCCAATTTCATAGGTCTTTGAAAGTTGCCACTCAGGTGGATAGAGCTTGTAAGAAGGCCTATCGTGTATTAGCGTTCATTAGCAGAGGGATTGAATTCAAGAGTCGTGAAGTGATGTTGCAACTATCCAGGACTTCGGTTAGGCCACATTTGGAGTACTGTGTGCAGTTCTGGTCGCCTCACTTTAGGAAGGATGTGGAAGCTTTGGAGAGGGTGCAGAGAAGATTTACCAGAATGTTGCCTGGAATGGAGAATAGGTCGTACGAGGATAGGTTGAGAGTGCTAGGCCTTTTCTCATTGGAACGGCGAAGGATGAGGGGTGACTTGATAGAGGTTTATAAGATGATAAGAGGAATAGATATAGTAGACAGTCAGAAACTTTTTCCCCGGGTACAACAGAGTGTTACAAGGGGACATAAATTTAAGGTGAAGATGGAAGGTATAGGGGAGATGTCAGGGGTGGGTTCTTTACCCAGAGAGTGGTGGGGGCATGGAATGCGCTGCCTGTGGGAGTGGTAGAGTCAGAATCCTTGGTTACCTTTAAGCGGCAATTGGATAGGTACATGGATGGGTGCTTAAGCTAGGACAAATGTTCGGCACAACATCGTGGGCCGATGGGCCTGTTCTGTGCTGTATTGTTCTATGTTCTAGGTTCTATGTTCTATCTCTCATCTGGGACAATGATGAAATAGAAACTGACTGGAACTGCAACTTATCAAGAAAACTAGGGTTCAGCGAGAGGTTGAGGCCGAAGCTCAGAATACAGAGGCACTGCAAACCCAAACACCCATTGACACAGTTTCTCAAGATGAGTTATGATGTGGTTCTGCACTGTTCGTTTCTGATCTCTGTAGTTTGTGGAAAAAAAATGATATCTGCTAGAAGACAACTACAAAGCTCTCTTGCGATAATGTGACACAGAATCAAGTGAAATTTGGAGTTCTCCTTATGGGGCTTCTTTCATCCTTTCAAGTGGCAGCTGAATTTGGTGATCAGGTGTCAGTTACTATCAAATTGGATGAAATCTTGATAGTGATTCCTTTATTTACATTTCCCTATCTCTGAGGTTTGCCCCATTTCTTTATTAAATTGCCAATGTGTGTGAGATCTCTTTAGTGCTGTCCCTAGGATAGCCGTGCTCCTGCCACTGTTCAACTTCATATTGATATCTGCCTTTAAAAACAATCTGAATCTATGGTCAAATACTGGTGTCGGAACTAACCGGGGTTCCTAATAGAATGACTAATTCTTCAACTGCTGCAAACCAATATGGGCTAGATTTTCAAACTGTCATTATCACAAATGTGCTTTTGGTGCCACATTCAGTATTCAGAATGAAAATTAGGTTTTCTGTTAGTGTAGAATTTCTCTCTATTACTTTAAATAATAGTGTGCTGTATGTATGTGCATGTGGTTTGTTTCTATTTATTTCTGTTTCCTCAATGACATTGAAATTGCTGCTGTATAGGATCAAAGGCAAAGTATTGTCTCCACAAGGACATTGTTGCTGGTTTAACTCTGAGACCAGTGCAGAACTTTACCAGTTCATTGTAGGCCTGATACATTATCGTTAAGTGTCACCTCTGCCAGCTTATACAACATGGACATTTGAGCATTGATGAAAATAAAGTTATTTTATTTTAGTCTTTAATATTGTACTTATCAGGACACTCTCAAGAATTCCAATGGAAAGGGAGAAAGCATTTAATCTATCTGGGTAATGAATGCTGATTGGTAAAGGTATGGAGAGTGGACCAGGTGATGGTTGGCAGTTAACTGCCAATGCTTGTTGTGATTCGACTAAGTTGGTAATGGCCATTCTCTGCCTCATTTGGCATGACAATAGCTTGACCACTCAGGTAACCTGCCAATTGAAAACATAACAAAGTTCGGTTGTCAACTGTCCATCACCATCTGACCAGTCCATTTTTCCATTGGGAACATCTCGATCAAGCATTGTGCACTTTCCAACGCATCAGAACTCTTTTCCTGTTCAGTATAAAATGTTGTTTCCCTTTAGGTCAAAATATTTCTGTATTTGCAAACAATCGTTTGAATTTGGGAACCTTTTGTTAATGGAGTATCCAACATCCAGCTGATATGATTAAATTGGAATCTAGTTTTCGAATTTGAAATGATTTAACCCCCTGACAAGCCCATTTTGTTCATGAAGATCCTCTTTGAATATTGTATCAGTCTGGCTGTTGAAAGACAGCTTTGGAAAGTTGTTTACTTTGGTCAATTTCTATTTAATGAATTGCTGAAACGGTGCAAAATGCATTCTATTGCATTTACAAAACTAAGATATCTTGTGAAATCAGGAGATGTGCACAGTGCAAATAAAAATCCAATTTACTGCTGGCCTGGACAAGACTGGTAAACATAAACTTGTACTTACAGAGAAAGAACTGAGATCCTAACTTGCTCATTATCAACTAATGTATTGAGTTTAAACTTATGTCTATCTCTAAATTCTTCAAGTCCTTGATCCACGCTAACACTTGTACCCCTTATATACACACTCTGTTCTTTGGTTCTCTGATTGCTTTATATCTTTTTGTCCATGGGTATTGCCAAGCCCCCTTAATTAGCTGTACTTTACTGATAAACTTCCTCAGATGCCCTCTGGTACTCATTCTTTCTTTGAAAGCTTGCTTAAAAGCCGGTTTCATGTTTTTGGCATTGGTCCTAACTCTTCTGATACATGCCAATAAACTTCTCCTGTTTGGCATTCGTTGCATCCTTTTCTCGTTTGGAAGGTCGGACTCGAATAAATATAGGGTTAAAGACAGGATTCTTGGCAGTGTGGAGGAACAGAGGGATCTAGGTGTGCAGTACATAGAGCCCTCAAAGTTACCACCCAAATGGATAGTGTTGTTAAGAAAGCATTTGGTTTTTGGCTTTCATTAACAGGGGGATCGAGTTTGAGAGCTGCGAGGTTTTGCGACAGCTCTACAAGTCCCTGGTGAGACCACAGTTGGAATATTGTGTCCAGTGCTGGTCGCCCTACTATAAGAGAGATGTAGAGGCTTTGGAGAGCATGCAAAGAAGGTTTACCAGAATGCTGCCTGGACTGGAGCTGAAACTTTATTGCTGGAACAGCACAGCAGGTCAGGCAGCATCCAGGGAACAGGAGATTCGACGTTTCGGGCACAGGCCCTTCTTCAGGAATTGGAGAAGGGCTGGACTGGAGGGCTTGCCTTATGAAGAAAGGTTGAATAAACTGAGACGTTTCTCTCTGGAGAGAAGGAAGAAAAGAGGAGACCTGATTGAGGTATACAAGATAATGAGAGGAATAGATAAAGTCAATAGCTAGACACTTTTCCCCAGGACAGGATTGACTGGTACAAGGGGTCATATTTTTAAGATATTAGTAGAAAGGTATAGTGGAGACGTCAGAGGTAGGTTATTTACGTAGAGAGTTGTGAATGCATGGAATGCATTGCCAGTGATGGTGGTGGAAGCAGAGTCATTAGGGACTTATAAGCGACTGCTGGACATGCACATGTTTAGCAGTGAGTTGAGGGGTGTGTAGGTTGTTATTATATTTTACATTAGGATTAAACCTTGGCACACCATTGTGGGCCAATGGGCCTGTTCTGTGCTGTACTTTTCTATGTTCTCTGTTAAAGCATCTCATAAATGTGAGTATTTAATGTCCACTTTGGCAGATTTAATTGATTCTAATTGGAATGTATCTGCCAAAGCTTTAGCAAAACTGAATCAGCAAACAGATTCAAACTGTGCACACATCCATCATATAACATTGCTGCTCCACATTAACGTTTCAAATGCACTGCTCCATTCCAAATAGCGGACCACCCGTTCCCATTCATAGAAATTTGTTACTGATGGATGGAAGTGGTTGTTTCGATACTTCTGCCATTTTTATTGAACTCATCTCAAGTTACACTTTAGAATTTAACACTGAGGGCAAGACTGTTTGTGTTAAGCTTTATCAATTTTGACCAGTTTGCCAGCTCTTCATGTTCTTGAATATTGGAATGGGACTGGGTTCTATCAGCCCTCTCGGGAGAGGCTGCAAGGTCATTAGGTGGATAATAATAAGGGAAGGAAGGAGTTTCAGTGGCTCTCATATTTCCACCTCCGTAGTATTTTATTGATCCAAAATTAGGGAAAGGATGGCCACTCAGGTGGTCAATGTAGAGCCTGTTCGCCAATGCTGGCAGTTTGTTAGCAGTAGGTGGGTACTCCATTGTGTGGGAGACCTCCTCCTGCATCCTAGAGACAAGCCTGCAGGATGTTCCTCCTAATGAAGTACCTTATGGCTCATAACAGGGCATCCCATCTGCATACTGGAACAGTCTTCTGTCCATGGTGGCGATCATCACGGGAACTGGAAATCAGAGTAAGTGAGTGAAAGAAGCCGTGAGGGCTAGAGTGTTCATAACATTCCCAGGACCAGGTCAGCAGGTCCTACTGAGACCATTAATAAGTCATTAAGATCCCCCAATTGGTGCATGGACACTGGGTTACTCCTACTCCTAGTAAGAGTACTGTGATTACTGCTGTTATAGTGCTATCAAGCAAATAGTGAAGTGTGGCCATCTGATAAAATCATTTTCATTCAGTGCTGAATACTTGAGACTTTTTTGTGAGAAACTTTGTAATTCTTCTTGATGTTCTTAATACACTTTTTGTTTCATACAATGGTGTTTTTCTACATAGGATTACAGAGGAAAAACAGACCATTTGGCACAATCAGTTCATGCCAGCGCTTATGTTCCACTCAAGATGTTTCATATCTTTCCTCATCTAAATCGCCCATTGTAATTCTCTATTCCCATCCCTTCCAAGTGCTCGCCTTGAAATACATCTAAACAATTGATTTCTACTATTCTGACTGGTCACATATTCCCCGTTCTCATCATGCTTTCAGTGAAGAGGTTTCTTCTGAATTCCCTTTAGGATTTCTTGAGGTACTGTCTTATATTGACAGTCTGCAGTTACGTTCTACCCCGTAGTGAAATGTTTTCTCTGTACCTTCTCTTTTCAAAACCTTTCATAATTTTAGAACTGTCATCCTTCTTTTCAAGAGAGAAGTGAACAGCGCAACAATTCTTCCTTGATATACACAGCCAGAAACTTGTGTAGCATTCTTATAAATCTTCTCTTCACTCTCTCTCATACATTCTATAATATGTCAACTCGAACTGCATGCAATACTCTTTATTATAGTCAACCAAATTTCTATAGTGACCCTACTTTCAAATCTATGCCTTTAGAGATAAAGCTTAGAGCCTTGTTTACATTTTTATGGCCTTTGGAACCTGTGGTGAAATTGTTAGTGACTGATGTAATTGTCTGAAATCCCTTTGTTTGTCTCCCTCACTTAGCCGTGCATCTTTGAATAAATGACCTGCACATTATTCCTACCAAGATGTAACACCTTACGTTTATCTGTGTGGATATTCATTTGCTAATTATTTGAACATGCCATGAATTAATTAATGATCTCTTGCAACTTCTTGTAGTCCTCCGAATTGGCTACATTTCAACATTCCTTTCCAATTTGGTGTCATTGAATTGCATTTTTTTCTCGTAATTAGATACAATATTAATTTGCAGTTTTACTTTATTTTGTTTTGAATTTTTAGAGAGGTGCAGTAATCCACACGGTAACTATAAATACATAAATACATAAATACATAACTATAAATAACTATAAATGGTGAGATTATCCGTAGTGCAATCACTTTTGTCCATTTTTTTTGTTGCAGTTTATTTCCCCAGGTCGTTCTGTGCTACTGGTATGAAATTGAAAAGGCACCCATCCTCTATTTTAAACTCAATGATAATAAAAAAAAAACAGCGTTTATATAAATTGTAACATGATTTATGAAACCATCCCTCTCGGCTTATACATATTCACAGCCATGTAGAGTTATATAGGGAGATGCTGAATGAGCTGGGGCTGATTTCCCTGGAGCGTTGGAGGCTGAGGGGTGACTTTATAAAGGTTTATAAAATCATCAGAGGCATGGATACAGTGAATAGACAAGGTCTTTTTCCCTGGGGTGGGTGGAGTCTCATCTCAACCTATACTCGTGAGTATAGGTTTAGAGTGAGAGGGAAAAAAGTTGAAAGTACCTAAGGAGTAACTTTTTCATGCAGGGGATGGTGTGTATGGAATGAACTGCCACAGGAGGCAGTGGAGGCTGGTGCAATTTCAACATTTAAAAGGCATCTGAGTGTGTAGACGAATAGGAGGGTTTCGAGGGATATGGGCCAACTACTGGCAAATGGGACTAGATTAGTTTAGGATATCTGGTCAGCATGGGCAAGTGAGACTGAAAGATCTGTTTTCAAGTTGTACATCTCTATGACTCTATGATCTACCCCTTTGCTCTTAATGTACTAGTCGAATCTCTTTGGATTATCTTTAACATTATCTCCCAAGGTTATCTCATTTTCCTTTCTTGCCCTCCTCATTTCCCTCTTTACAATGTCCCTGCACCTCTTCGGGATTCACTTGATCTTATTTCTCTATATCTAATAAACGATTCATTCTTAATCTGAACCAGAGCCTCAATATCTTTATTCCTCCAGTGTTCCCTCCTCTTACCAGCATTATCTTCACACTAACAGGAACATCACGCCTCCGAACTCTCGTTATCTCACTTCTGAAAGCCTCACTCTTGCCGGCCGTTCCTTGAGCTGCAAACAGTCTACTTCAATCAACTCTTGAAAGTTTTTGTCTCATACTATCAAAATTTGCCCTCGTCCAATTAAGAACTTTAACTTATATATAATGCCAATCCTTTCCATAAATATTTTACAACTAATCGAATTATGACCCCGGCCCCAAAAAGCTCCCCTACTAACCATTCAGTCCCTTGCCCTGCCTTATATTACAAGAGTAGGTCAGGTTTGCTCCTTCTGTGATAGTTACATCTGCATATTAATGAAGAAAATTGACTTTAGCACTTACCAAATTTCCCAGGTAAGCACTTACCAAATTCCTCACCATCCAAGCTCTTCAGACCATGGCTGTCCCACTTTATGTTCGGAAGGTTGAAATTTGCTATTATTACAATCCTATTATTCTCACGTATAAACAAGATCTTTCGACATATTTGATACTCAATTTCACTCTGACTACTGGGGGGACTATTACAATCGCAGCAAAATAATCATGCTTTTCTTATTTCTGAGTTCCATCCACATAGCTTCACTAGACCATCCCTCAGAAATACCTTGTGTGAGAAGAGTAGTAATGTTTCACCACAAGAAAAATTGACTCCAATCTCCTTCTAGCTCTTCCTCCTTCTGCCGTACCTTTGATGGTGGGAGGGGCTTTGAACATAAATTATTCAATTTACTGGTGATGGTTAGTAGCTGAAAATAAAGATACTATGGGTGACTTGGGTGATGGGAAATATAAGGTTACATTGTATGGAAGGAAAATTCTGGATAGAAACAAGAATTTTAAAAAACGAACTCCATTCAGTGTTTGGAGTCCTTGTTGGTTCAACCTGTGCTTTGGTCTATAATGCAAAATTACAGAAAAATATTAGTATCAATTTAAAATAAAATGTTAGGATATTGGAAGAACAGCTAAGAGCTTCAAAGCTTGACAGACGGCTTGTGGGAAAGGGCATGGAAAGCAGTCGGGTTTCCAGAACTTCTCATCTCTGCCTTCCGTAATCGAAATCAACCTGTGATCTATAATTTTTGAGGATTGTTATTCGTTAATATCGGTGTGTCAGATAGATCTCAGTCTCAGGGAGCGGTGACCTGCTTCTTTGTTTTGTTATGAACTCAGGGGAACATACAATAGTAAGGGGTTAAACCCAAAGGGGTGCAGGAGCAGATGATCCCCCGTGTGTACGTGCACAAATCAGGGAATGTACCATGACACGTGGACAGAAGAGCAAACAAACCCTACTTCATCACCCTACGCTGTAGAGAACAAACAGACAGCAATTATGTTAAACTGAAATAAAGCAGTCTCTTGTCTCACCTGGAATGTTGCATCTAGTTTCAGGTGCCATGTTTTTGAAAAAAATGCAAAGTTATGAGATTGGGTGCGTGACTGATTCACAACATTATTCCCGGGATGATACACCTCACCAACTCTGAGAAATTGAGAATGTTCTCCTCTGCTGATAGTTTCCCGACTCTGTGAACAGTTGCTATGATTGGTTCTCAATTCTGTCTTGCGTCATATAGATCTCAATGGCTGAATATTTCAAGTACTCATGAGCTGTTCCTTGCCTGATCACAGCGGCCTCTGCTTTATTATTTTTGAGGGTTGCTGTTCAGTAATATCCCTGTATCAGACAGATCGCAGTCTCATTCCCTGGGATTTGACAGGTGTGCTGTGACAAGTAGATCCCAGGAATTGTGCTCCATGAGATTTATGTGTGAGAAAAACTCCAGTTCTGAGAATCCGCCCTTGGATTGTGCACGTGTTGTTGTCTGAATACCTGACTGAATGTAGACATTTTTGGCTGATGAATGTTTCGTTGGGCGCTTTAGGTGGCGATTTCTGCATTACTAACCCAGGCTGCCCTGACATTGGGAGTACTTTTAGTTTAGACAGTGTAGAGTAAACTTTCAAACTCAGTTGGCTGCCTTTTATAAGCTTCTGGTGGAGCCTATAAAATTATCATTAGGTGACCCGAGGCCGTGACCCTTGGTGCATAAGCGGAAATGTTCTCTAATCATTCTGTCTCTGGAGTGTTCCATCAGGCATATCGTGTGAAAGATGTATTTACATTAGTGGGCTGCATGGTAGCGCAGCAATAAACTAAATGACTGGATGAAACACAACCAAACAGAACAAGTGAAAGTATTTGGCTGGGAAAGGAGGAGGATGTGGGAAAATGTATTATTACTGACTGGCCTTGAAGAAAGAATTAAGCAAACTCAAGGTTAGTGCATATTCAAACGAGATTTATTAACCATTTCAGAAAGCATTTTTATCCAAAAGTTGATGTAAAAGCTAACAGAAGTGAATATAATGGCTGGATGCCACATTGAGACGAGAACACATGCGCTGTGAGCTGGGAATTGTCTGTACTTCAGTAACAGTCACAAGAAAGGGAATACAAAGGCTCATCAGAAAGGGTAGGCAACCATTCTTAGTAAGGAACAAATAAAAACAAAACAAATGGGCTTCAAACAACTGGGAAGCTAAAAATTCTCCAACCACAACCATCTCAAAGATATCAAAGTAAAAAGGAAAATCCATCAATAATTGTCTCAGTTACACGCTGACAAACTGAAGTAATCTCAGAAGTAATGTTAGAGTCAGCAACCCCAGGACAGATTGGAGATTGGGAATTCAGACCTTGATAAGCAGATCAGGAAAATCATAGGGGTCCACAACTCATTCACTTAACCTGGAAAAGAGAGAGAAAGCAATGACGCAGATATTTATGATCAGGGACTTTCAGATATAATGTTTATTCAATGGCACACTTAGAGATTTCACAAAACATATTGAGCTGCTTGGCGTGAGAAAGATGTGATTATTCTCACCTACACCAGAGTGACGGCAGCGCTGTAGAAAATACTCAGGAAGAACAAGGTGATGAACGTGGAAGTTGTCCAGATGTTGCTGTTATCATCCTCATAGTCTTCAATCCAAGTGCGATCTATTGAATCTGTGAATATAAAGCCGAGAGAACGCATTTAGATTGTATATTGATCCAGATCGATCTATCTGCATCCAAGTCATTTAATTTGAGAGCATTACATCTTCATAAAGCAGTCAGGTATTTCTCAAGTGTGACTCTTATCTGTATCTATTAGTACGTTATTGACTCTCAGCAAGAAATTACAAATACTACCTGCATATGTTCTTTCTTCATTGTCCATGTCAGAACTTTTAAAATTATTTTTCTTTTCATCTATTATTTAAGGATATTATTATTTGAGGAATGCTTATTACGAATGATGATTTTAATTATATCATTATATTTTAAATATAGGCTGTGACAGCACTATAGTAGAAAATTGTGGCCATCACTGAATAAAAGTTCAAATGTGATTCTCATCTTTTGTATTGGTGACCAATTCCTTGGCAAATCATGAATATAAGTGACATCACAGTCAGGACATTGCTTCATATTTTAGTTTGTAGGATCTGTATATTTAGGAATACGTTTTTGTACGTGTGTCCCTTAATTTATTTGATCTACTGCTTGGTGTGTTTGTTTTCCCTTTAATGTTTGTGTATGTGGTTATAAGAGTCTCTTACTTCACTCTAGCCCATGTTGGAGTCTGTGCATGAATAAACATATTCCTGTTCCTTTACTGCTGGTGTGCTCATGTGTTTGTGCACCTAATATTTTGTCTTTTCACAGTGTGTAAGCATCATCATGCTAATATGCCACTTCGTTGCTGCCTATGCTTATCTTGTAATGTCTTTGTGAGTGTTCACTTTTCATTAGTGCTATCTAAAATGTATGCTTATGTGTCTGTTTCAGATCCTACATACTCTGGGTTATTTTCATGTTTATGCTGAATAAATGTTAGCATGCAATGTTATGTTTTGATGGATGTTTATATTTATATGATGATAATTGCTTGTGTGGCAATCTTTCCCAAACCATCTCCTGATAAGCTTGTTTGTGCTATTGTTTGTGGATGCTTGCTGATCCTTGTGCCCATTATCCTTTTTGAATGAACGCCCCTCTATTTGTTCATCTATGCACTTGTGTGTCTGCATGTGAGACTCTGAATTTGTGTGTGCGTGTGATATTGTATACATGCTGATCAATGTGGTTTAAAAATTACTAATTAAGCTGCTTCTGTCATCGTCTGTTTGTGATTCTGAAAATGGGAAAGTAATGATATTAATGTTTATCTCTGTGCACGTACGTGCCTGTGTGAGTTGACATGTGGGAGGACATTTTTCGGAATTTGTATCTGTGAGTTCATGTGTGTATGTCTGTACGCATTGTGCTGTATGAATGTATATGTATTCATGCCCATTTGTGTGTTACCGTGTGTCGATGTTTCTCATGGTTATATGTGAGTCCTCCTGTTCATTTGTGCAAATGATTTTCTTTTGGTGTATGTGAGTTTTTGTATGAGCTTAGGTGAGTGTTCAAGTACCACTTGCATGTGTGGCTCTGTGCGAGTATGCGTGTGTGACATCTTATCTATATGCACATTTGAGTGTGCACATAAATATGTGTCTTTAGGTGAGAGCCCGTATATGTGTCATTGCGTGTGTATTTGCGATCATCTCTCTGCATCTGTTCTTATACCAGACTGTAATTTTCATTATTCTAATTTATTGTTCTAATTTTAATGCATTGCCCATAATTAGATTTGACCTTGGTGTTGCAGGAAACGTTTCCCATCGTCGTGCAGAGATAAGCGTTTTATGAGCAACTCTTCTGTTGCAGTAATAGAACTTCTGTCTATGAGAGAAAAGGCGTGAGTTCAAATCCCCACTGCCCCAGAGATAACATTTCTGAATATGTTTATTAGAAAATATCTACTTGGGTTCTGTATGTGAAACAAAATGATATCAGGTATTCGAATACCAGAATTGATCCCATGTGCTCCAGAAAACTGAGACAAAACTATGGAATTCAAACTGGGACGATGCAAACACCAGTTTCGGATTATGGGAATCAATGTTAATCATTTGTTAACAGAGCCAAGCGTGTCTAACATGCTTCAAAGGTATTGTTTTGCATGGAAATGTTAAATCTTTGGACAGTAAGCAAGAAGCTGACTGTCCCTGTTAGCAACTGGGTTACATTACTGAGGACATCTACCATGAAAACTCTGCACAGGGAGCAAGAGGACAGACCATTCATTGTTCCCCTCCCTCTGCTCCACAACAACTTAACTGTTGATTCTCTTTGGTGTGAAAGTGAAGATACATTCTGTCAACTCATGCGCTGGCGCAAGATCCCTGGCAGTTCCCCAGAAACAAAGGTTACATTCAAACTATTCTGCACTCTTTACGATTCGTATGTTCCAATCAAATTTAATTTTAAAATGTCTTAAATTTACATTTCCAATTGGTGCAATTTGGCAGTTTAAAACTGACATGAATTTTGTAAGAATGTCAAATGGGGGGAATCAAAAACATCAAGTTCAAAACTCGTGCCCTACCCTTGACATAAAATGGACATTGTCAGATTTTGACACAGAGGGATTTAGGATGGATAAGGTACTTGGTGGAATCCTGCAATGAGTGAGCTTTACTCTGTCTCTGACCCAGGGTGCATCTGAGCAGGGAACATTAACTGCACAAGACACTCGTCCTAGACCTGTTAATAATCCACTTTAACTACACAGATGGAATGAAAGTCAAAGTGAGAAACAACTAATTCAGTATTTAACTCACAGCTGGAGGAAAAGAAACACTTCATTACGTCCGTTCAACTATTAAATGCAACTTTGAGATTTTTATTGACATGAATTAACAGTGTCCATCAGTGCAAGTGAAATGTTTACGAAACTCGGTTTACCGCTGGATTTATCGACTGTTCTGTTGATGATCTTCAATGGAATCGCTTCATGTCCCACCACACAGGAGTAAGAAGCACCGCTGGCCCACTCCTCCGCTGTAATGGATAACAGACTGTAGATGAAGAAGGAGGTGTTGTCGCTCTCCGCCATCAGTTCGGTGTTCTTGTAGTTACTGGGATTCACCGGCTTGTCATTGATTGTCCACTTAACGAAGATCTCTCGGGGGGAGAAACCTCTCACGAAACAGGTGAGGGAGAGAAACCTCTGAGCGGAGATTTCTTCTGTTGGTGGCAGGAGGACCGACACTGATGGCTCCAGCGGATTAATCACTGCAGAACATTGGAGACAAATATAAACTCAACCAAAACCTCCTGAACCAATATCACAATTTCACTAAATATTAAGATAAGCCATTTTTAATTTGGGATTTATTCACTTTCGTTTTCTAAAGGAGCAGTATGGTTCAGTCTGCTCCTTTAGAAAACATTCTGTTCAGTAAAAAAAGTAAAGTTTAATGTGAAAGTTGCCTCCATGTTTCCAGCTCACAACAAGAGCATTCTGCCCAATTGTCATTGCTGATGGTGACGTCACGGCCCAGGCTTCTTCCCATTATATCTGACTTAATCAGAATACAATATCCTTTGGTCCATCTTCTTCTTAATCAGCTACTTAGCTACCCTGCCTTCAGATGCATCATTAATGCCCCCAATGGTGTTTGTTCATTCCCAATCAAAGCCTGCCATTGATGTAACTGGATCTGGATTACACATGGGATCCTTTGTGTTTTAATCTCACCGCTCACCTTTCTCCTTGTGGATGGAGTCTCTTAGCGGAGTCGGCAGATTCTGATGGTACACCACACATTCAAAAGTAACGCCACTCAGCCAGGCTTCAGTAGAAATGTCTAATTTGCTGATCACGCTGTCGGGATTCTGTCCATGCTGCTCAGCAATCTCTGATTTCAGAGGCTTCTTTTCTTGTTTCCAGGTCACGTTGACTCCAGAAGGAAGATTGGACACAACGCAGGTTAACGTCACCGTCGCCTCCAGTAAGACTTGTTCTACTAGCGGTGGGAGGATTTTAACGGTGTTAGGGTGGCACTCGGTATCTTCTATGAAACAAAAATCAAAGTCAATGAAAAATGCCCCTTTATGGTATAAACACCCAATCTTCAGATTACTTCTTCACAGGGTGAAGACACCACCTTCAAAATGGCAACTCCAACTATTGCTGAAACGATGCTTACTATTGTTGATGTATTTTGATCTGTGAAACATTTGTAATTACCTATGCCATACCCTGTGTAAGTATTCCGAAAGAACACTGGCTTTGTAACAAGCGAAACCTGTGAAAAAAGTATAATCATCAAAGATACCATTATGTAACCCATGGAATGACCATTCTTTCGGAGTTTGTCTCTCACTTCAGACCATCTATTGATACTTGTGACAAGAGTAATCTGAATATAATGAGTCCATTTCCTTGTTCATAACCCTTAGGTGCAAGTGCTGCTGGTCACGTTGAATGCTAAATCACATCCCAAATTTTGGACAAATTATAATAAATAATAATTATTCTCTTTGCAGAGTTCTAAAGTGTTACAGGAGCGGTGAACAGCCATGGCAATACTGTTCATTATATTTAACGTGATCAAAAATACTTTGCGTTATTGGTGTGATGTCATTCTCGAATTTATGTCATTGTTACTCGTGGGCTGTGTTTCGAGTAGATCTGAAAACAAGACATTGAGTACAGCATTGGATATCGAGAAGGACACCCATCTCCTTAAGTCTTTCCCTCTATTCAGTTAGTTCATAACTGGTCTGTACTTTCACTTTATTTACCAAGCTGCATTTTTTAATTTCTTCATAGAGCAGGGGAGAAAAAAAAACAAACAAAAGCGTCTTAAATTAATCTACAAACGCGATGGAAATGTACACTAATTTTATAGACACCCACTACTCACCGTGTAAACATCGCCACCCCAAACCAGGCTAAATCAGTATGTTTCGAGTTCCTAGTTCATTCATCCCTATTGTAGCATTCTTAGCAGAATTTGTTCTCCTGCCGCATCCACTCATTACAGAGAGCATCTTAAAGCAGCTCAGTGAGATCACGTTTATCCCAGTTCATCAAATGTGATACCCACTTGGTCTGTGGTCTGATCCCATAAATGAAGTTAAAGAGCTCAGTATCAGATAAAAATTGATGTCGTACAATGTGCAAAGCCAACAGGTCATTCCTGAGCATGGAATGAAGCATTGAACGCATATTGATTCATTTTCAAGTAAGGGTCACTGCATATTTTAACCACGTCATTTTGAGACCCCAACATCATAAGATAGAGGATCAGAATAAGGCTGTTCGGCCAATTCAGAGTTTAGATCAGAATGATGCTGGAAAAGCACAGCAAGTCAGGCAGCATCCGATGAGCAGGAAAATCGATGTTTCGGTCTAAAGCCATTCTCCTACCTTCTCCCCGTACTAAACAAGAGCCGATCTCTTTCTGGCTTGAGTACACACAATGGCCTGGCCTCCAATGCCCTCTGCAGCAACAAGTTCCACAGACTCATCACCCTCTGGGTAAAGAAATTCCTCCCCATCTCAGTTCTATAGGGTGCAACTTTGACTTGGAGACTGTGCCCTTGGGTCCTAGTCTCGCCTACCAGTCAAAACATCTATACCACGTTCACTCGACCTCAGTCTCTCAGTATTTTCTATGTTTCAATCATATATCTATCCAATATCCCCCTCCACCCCCAAACTTATCCTTGAAGCGGCTATTAGGCAAGGATTCAGCACTGTGAATGCCTCTCCCAGCATGGTCAGGCAACAAACTATTTAAAAAAGCTCACTGTCTATATATCTATCTTCAACAGAGAGGAAACATGCTTTTCTGACTTGCCAAAATGTTGAATTATAAGCAATGCTAATGTAACACTCAAACTGAAATGAGATCCGTGGCATGTTGGGAAATGTGAAGCTGTACTGTGCTGTTTACTACGCCTGATAAATTCGTGTGTTTGATTCACATCAGAGTTCAGAATGATTTGTAGCTCTCTCAGTATGTGTCTCTTACCCTGGAGTGCGGTGATGTTTTTACTTTGAATGTTCTCTCCATGAGTGACCTGGCAGGTATAAACCGCGCTGTTGAACCATTCACCATAAGGGACCATCAGCCGACTCGTCACCGAGAAGTTCCCGTTCGCCTCACACACGGGAGACGTGAAGAAGCCAGAATCCAAGGGTCGGCCATTTTTCAACCAACTCACGGTGATTGACTTCGGACGGAACTCGATGATTGAACAGACGACGGTTGCAAACTTGCAGCTTGCGATTTCTTCACTGGAGCTCACAGTTAGGAGAAGAGTCGGTGGGAGAATATCTGGACCTTTAGGAAACACATCGCATACATTATCCGACGAATTTCATAACAAAGAAATCAGTTCTCATATATCATGGTTTCTTGTGGTTCATGGATACAAGAATCATAATTGTGCAGAGTGCTGGAGAAGCTGGGATCCACACAGAAAGATAAGCAGGACAAATGTGAAAGGCTAAACTTAGAGGACACAGCAAGGGAGTCAAGGAGGCACAGAAACAACAGGCCGGTAACATCAGAAGAAAGATAGCAACGTTGGATGGTATTCGTTTTAATGACAGAGTATGATGAACAAGGCAGACGAATTACTGGCATAAATGAAGAAATGATGCTGTTGCTATCACGGAGACATATTGAGAGCCTGGCAGGAGTGGCTATTCAATATTCCAGGATTTAGTGCCTTCAGGCGAGACAGGGAAAGATGGAAAATGATGGGGGCGGGGGTGAGCGGTACAGAATGTTGCGTCTGTCGCAATTCTGACAAGAGTATTTTAGGCTGTAAAGAGAAATGAAATCATGGATACCTCCTCGAACAAATGCAAATGGACAGTACTTCAAAACCAAAACACAGCAAACATAACTACTGGGAGAGCACGATAGACTTTACTATAGGCCCAAAAGACCAAGTGCAAATACATGGGAAAATTTCAGAGAAATGTAAATTAAATAGAGGAATGAGAAAAGAGGTTTTTAACTTCCTCAGCATAGGCTTGGATATTCATTTTGTCAAAAATTTAGAGGGAGCACAATTCTGAAAATGCCCCCAGGAGAATATTTGAACAAAGTATGTGTTTAATACAGAGAATTTTAATCCAGACCTTGCAATAGAGGGGTGAATCTGAACTTAACTTTAGGGAATGAAGTCGACCCAGTGGGTAAAACATCAATGGTGGAGCACTTTGCAGACAGTGATGGTAAATCAGTTGGATTTCAGATTGTACTGCAAAGGAATAGAAATTGGCCCAAAGTTCTGAAAAGGGGAAGGACAATTTTAGTTAGATCAGGTAATGACTTGACCAGAGTGGACTGGAAGCTGACACTTATCGGTAAATCTGGGTCAGAGCAGTGTGACACATTTAAGAAAGAGATAGAAAAATCACAGGGTGGTCATTTCCCAGGAAGCCACTGCGTAGGACCAAGAATGCAGCGGGCTCTGGACACCAAAGGGCATGGAGGGTGAGATAAAGAGAAACAAGGGAGGCTTCAGGTCTATACTGAAATCTCAAATCAATAGAAATTAGTATGGAGTACAGAACGTGCGAGGGGGAGTTTGAAAGACAAAGGAATTAGAAGAGCAAAAGGGACCATGAGAAAATAATAGCAGTCATAATAAAGGAAAATATTTTTAAAAGTTACAGGCTCATTCATAATAAAAGAATTATTTGGGAATAAGTAATGCCCATTAAGTGTTATTATTGGAGTGGAGTCGGAGGATTAGGTTGTGGTCAAAACGAATGTGTTGTGTCAGTGTTCACTAGTAAGAGGGACAATGTGGGGACCGAAATCATGGAGGAGTGTTGTGATGTAGTTTTCAGAAATTAAGACACATGACGTGATGTTCTGTGTTGTCTTGCTGAATGAAAAGTGGTTATATTTCCAGGGCAGATGAAAAGTATACCAAGCGGTTGAGCGATGCAAAGGATGAAATAGTTGGGTCGTTGACAATAATTTAGAATTCCTGTCTGGCCACAGCAGTTGTGCCAAGTGAGTGTGGATCAGCCAACATTGCACTGTTATGCAGGACGAAGGAAGGGATAAATAATGAAACCACAGATCTATCAAGCTCGTCTCAGTGGTAAGGAAACTATTGAGTAGTGAAATTAGTTTTCATTTGGAAGATAAATCTACAATTTTCAGCAAGGTTTTATTGAGAGGAAGTCATGTGTAACAATTTGATAGTAGTTTTCAGATAGATAACTCGATGTCCAGATGATAGCAATAATCAGAGCCAATGGGATCCAAGGTAATTTGACAGATTGGATCTAGAACTGGCTGAGTGGTGGGAGCAGGGGATAATAGTCATCGGGTGTCTGCGTGACTGGAAATCTATGTCTCCTGGTGTTCTGTAGGGATTGGTGTTGATTTCTTTGCTATTTCTCTTCCATTCCAATGATTGAGACTCAAATTTAGGAGGATTAACCAGTGAATTCACAGATGAAATGAAAACTGTCATGTTGGTAAGTCATGAGCATAATGGCTTTAGATTGCAAGAGGATGTAAAAGGGTTGGTTGTATGTGAAGAGAAAAGTTGCAAATGGAAATTATTCTGGATAAATGTAAGGTGATGTAATTCGGCAGAAGAATCTGTGAGGTATGACGTTTTGAATGGTGGAACCCTGGAAAGGCCTGAGGATCTTTGGTGCATGTACCCACCGATCCCCTACAGTACTGTGTTGTCTGGATAAAGAGGCTAAGAAAGTGGGAGGATATTTGCTTTTATTAGCCTAGACATTGACAATGAAGAGTGGTGAGACGATACTGGAACTTAATAAAACACTGGTTAGGCCATACTGAAGCGTTGTGTGCATATTATCGAAGGAATGTGATTACACTGAAGGCAGTATTGATGAGATTTGCCAGGATCGTGCCTGGGTTGGAGAGTTTTAGTTATGAAACTAGATTAGATAGACAGGGGTTTTCCTTGGAGCAGAGGAGAATTAGGGAGAAGATTATCATGATGTCTAGAATTATTTTAGGCATAGACAGGGTAAACTGGATGAAACCTTTCCCCTTGATGGAGAGATCAATACCTCAGGGGCACAGGGTGAAGGTAAGGCCAGGAGGTTCCAAGTGGACCTCAGGGGAAAACAAAATCAAATAGAGGGTGGTGTTAGCCTGGAGCTCAGCACATATAAGTCATGTAGAGACTGAGCCCCTCATAATAAGTATGAAGTATCCTTGCAAGGGCAAGTCACACAAGGCAATGGATCATGTGCTGGCACATGAGACTGGAATAGTTAGGTGGCTGTTATTGATAGGTGGCTGTTATTGGATGGATAAAAGGGCCTTTTTCCTGTGCTGTATAAGGTGATTCTGTGAAAATGGTTATAAATAATGCCTTGTTCATATTAATCCCAGATGCTCTGTTTATCTCAGTTCCCACAACACGTACCTGGACATGGAATTTCTTTGCTCTTGTGTGACCCGCTGTGTTGAACCTCACAGGAGATTTTGCTGGGGCAATCTACCGCTGACTCGGGCAGGTTACCTTCCAGGTTACCTTGGTGACGTCAGGGGAATAGTCCATCGCCAAACAACCAAAGATCACAGAACCGGTGTTGTGCTCCTGGCAGGAGGAGACCAGGCCATAAAGCGTGGGGAGCGATGGTGTCTCTACAATAGAATGACCAATTGAGCATGTTAATTTCTGTTAATTTGACCTTATCAGTTACTCAAATGTATCCTCAGCTGTAAACGTTTGCCAGTATGCTCCCGCTAAGTCTACAGCATAACTGGAGTTTGTTTTTGGTTCCTACCAGTTGCTGATCATGATCATTGGTTCCCTCTTTAGAAACATGCCCTCGACCTTGACCGTTACCACATAATTTAGGAAGAAGAACATCCTGATCCCACCCCAGTAACTGTTTGAAGATCTCACCAACTGACACTTTCACTGGATTGCTGTGAAGAGCAGTGAAGTTTCACAAAATACAAAACAAGGAAATGCAGATACATCGAAATTCTACAGTGTGTGCAAACAGGCCATTTGGCCCAACAAGTCCACACCCACCCTCTGAAAAGTAACGCATCCAGACCCATTCCCCTATCCTATTATGCTACAGTTAACCCTGACTAATGCACCTAACCTCCCAATCACTGAACACAACATTTGCAATTCCCCCAGCTTGCACATCGCTGGACTGTGGGAGGAAACGCACACAGACATGGGGAGAAAGTGCCAACTCCACACAGACAGTCACCCGAGGCTGGAATGGAACCCGAGTCCCTAGCACTGTGAGGCAGCAGCGCTAACCACGGAACCAGCGTGCTGCTCCACTAGGTACCGTGCTGCTGGGAATACCCAACAGCTGGCAGTAACCCCGGTGAGAAATCAGAGTGAATCATAGAACATAGAACATTACAGCGCAATACAGACCCTTCGGCCCTCGACGTTGCGCTGCCCTGTCATATGCCTGTCCAATGACGACTTAAATGTACATAAACTTGGTGAATCTACTACCGTTGCAGGCAAAGCATTCCATACCCTTACTACTCAAGAGTAAAGAAACTACCTCTGACATCTGTCTTATACCTATCTCCCCTCACTTTAAAGTTGTGTCCCCTCGTGTTTGCCGTCCCCATACTTGGAAATAAGGCCCAGTGAGCCTTCCTCACTTATCAATGCAAGGCAGAATGTTCTCTCTGGGAGGGAGGTCACTGCAGCAGCAGCACAGGCAGGAGCTGAGCACTGGGACTAGGAGGATGGCTGTCATGGCTGAACTCATGCCAATTGTCTGGAAGTTGAAACTTCGAATTTACAATTATCTGAATTCTGGAGGCCTCTGAGAAATGGAGGACCATTAAGGTTCAGAGACTTTGGAGTATTACAGCTGAGTATTTACGTAAATATGATTTGAGAAATGAACAAGTAATCTTTAACATTAATAACGATCAAACTGACACGCAGTTCACCACCAAACCTCATCTTTCAGACTAACCACTGCACTTACTCTGTCTAGACCGAAATTTCCACTCACATTGACAAACCCTACCCTGCTAGACATCCATTCATGCCCGGAACACACAACCCCTATCAAACGAAACACATCCAAGGCAATCCATATTGGTAGCGAAACTGAGCAGAGAGATCTCGGTGTCCATGTACTTGGATCCCTAAAAGTTGCCAGCCAGTTTGATAGAGTTGTTAAGAAGGCATATTTTGTGTTGGCATTCATCGATAGAGGGACTGAGTTTCAGAACCACGAGGTTAGGCTGCAGCTGTACAAAACTCTGGTGTGGCCGCACTTGGGAGTATTGTGTACTGTTCTGGTCACCACATTATAGAGAGAATGTGGAAGCTTTGGAAGAGTTCAGAGGAGGTTTGCCAGGATGTTGTTTGGTATGGCGGGAAGGTTTAATGAGGAAAGGATGAGGGTCTTCAGGCTGTTTTTGTTTGAGAGAAGAAGGTTGAGAGGTTACTTAATTGAGACATAAAAGATAAACAGAGGGTGGACAGTGAAAGTCTTTTCCCTTGAATACTGATGGCTAGCAGGAGAGGACATAGATGACAGGTGTCAGAGGTTGTTTCTTTACTCAGAGAGTACGAGGGGCATGGAGCGCACTGCCTGCAACAATAGTACACTCGCCAACTTTAAGGGCATCTAAAAGGTCATTGGATAAACATATGGATGAAAATGGAATAGTGTAGGATAGATAGGCTTCAGATTGGTTCCACAGGTCAGCACAACATTGAGGTCTGAAGGGCCTGTACTGCACCGTAATGTTCTATATTCTATATTGCAGATGGACATATGATCTCAATTCCTTTCACTCATTTACACTCCTGCCGCCCTGCACTGGCCCATAGTGAATCTGGCCCTGACTGGACCTGACACCATCATTTTCACAACCTCTGACAAAAGCCCACTACCCAAGACATGACCTCAGCCCTTGATCACTGACCTCTCATCTTACCCAAGTCAACCTGTGCACATTGCATCCCAGCTCCTTTCACATCTGTGCTTTACAACCTACCATTTTGCCAGACTCCGAGCTTTGCATTTTGACAACACGTCCACCTGTCACTTCATTACAGTGACCTTCCACCCCCGAAACATCCTGGCACACTGCCCACCTCTACACTAACCAGCCTGGCATCCTGCCCACCTCTCCATAAACCAGCCTGGCAAAGACAGACCTCCTGCATTTCAGCTCAAACTACCCCTCACCTACCAAGCACAATTCGACCAAATTATCCTGTGACCATTACCATTTACCCGATGCCACCTTGCCAGACAGAGTGCATGGAAGCTTACCCAGCAGCCAGCCAACACCTCACAGCCTATCAGCCCAAACTCTCCCACATGCCCAATCTAGCCCCTCACTTGCTCACCACCTTCCAACTATGAGCCTACTCCACCATAAAGTCAGTGAGTCATAAAGTCGTACAGCACAGAAACAGTTCCTTTGTTCCAGCTCATCCATGCTCACCAGAGTTCCCAAATTAAACTAATTCCACTTGCCTGCCTTTGGCCCATATCCATCCAGACCTATACAGTTCCTATAGCTGGTCAAATGTCTTCTAAATGTTGGACCTATCTCTACATTTACCACTTCCTCTGGCAGTTAATTCCAATGTTTTGGACAGTTACAACATGAAGCCCTAATTCCTGCACTCAATGCTCTGACCATTGAAGGTAAATATGCCAAACACCTTCAACACACTAGCTACTTGAGACAACACTTTCAAGAATCTATGAGTCTGAACCCTCAGGGTTCTCAGTGTTCAACATCACTACCCAGTGCCCTAACATTAACTCTGTAAGACTCTATGAGTCTGGACCTTCAGGGTCCTGTGTTGAATATCACTATCCAGTGCTCTTCCATTAACTCTAAGTTGTGACCTGATTTGTCTTCTCAAAAAGCAACACGTCGTATTCATTTAAATTAAACTCCATCTGCCACTCCTCAGCCCATTGGCCCAGCTGATCAAGATCTCATTGTAAGTTTAGATGACTTTCACTGCCAATTATACCACCAATGTTGGCGTTACGTGCAAACAGACAAACCATGCCCCATTCAATGTCTTCATGGCTTTCAACCAATATTGCAGCCCGTTTCCCTTTCTCCCACATATCCGTAGCATTTTTTTAAGGATTGAAGGAATCTATCTTCTTATTGAAATCATTTGATGTTTTATCCTCAATCAATTTCTGTCGTGGAGAATTCCAAAGGTTCACCATTCTTTTGCTGAACAGAAAACAATCAGGTTCAATGTTATCAGTGTGTTGGGAAGACTGGTGAGCAGCAAGATTAATGATGATCCCATGAATGGAATAGCGTTCTAGAGGGGCCGAGATACCTTCTTCAGCTTCCATTTTGCATGCTGATATGTCCCTTCGGCAGCATGTTCCAAAATTGTGATCCTTGAGGATAAGGGCGCACATGCTTGTAAATGCTTCTCCTGAAAGCTCTCCTCCAAATCAGACTTCAACTTGACTCTCACCTAGTTCCCTGCCCGTTTCCTCTTCCTCAATCACAGCCATGGGGCTCACTTCCTAACAGCGCTGTGAATGTGTTAATACCACACAAACTTCAGCAAGTCAAATAGGCTGATGACAACTGGTTTCTCAAGGATATAAAAAGTTTGACACTTCCAACTGTCTAGACACCTGTCTAGAGATTCAAACAACCGCTGGAAGAATTGAAAATTAGGTTTGTGTCTACACAAGATGACATGGTTTCCTTTTGTGTGATTTGACTGTGTTTTCACTGAATGAACAGAGCTATTTCTTAATCATACAATAGGAATGAAGCTTCCCTCATTTTCAGCAAGGCAATCACACATTATATTTCTTTATTCCAGGGAAGTACAGTGTTAAATTAAAGAAATATGATGATTGGGATGTTTCAATTGGAAATTGTCAGAGATTTAAAGTTTACTTTCCTGAGCAATTAATTCCAGCCTCATTGTGTCACAGTACTCACAGGAATGTCTTTCAGAAATGGTGTCTCCCTTTGTTATGGGCAGTCGAATCAGTAAATCTGGGATAGTATTTTGCTTGTTAATCAAAGCTGTTGAAGAGTTTTAGCCAAAGGGAGACCTGTGGATTTAACTCACAGATGTACCATGATCTAAGTAAGTGATGGAACAGCTCGAGGGGCTGAGTGCCCTCCTCTTGCTCCTACCTTCCTATAATTGTGTCATTCATTAAGCTAGCACTGGCTGTGAATATTTTTTAATAAAATATTTCAACAAATTAATTGTTTCACATGCTTTAAAAAAAATACTTCTGTTGATTATTTGGAACGGGATCATTGACATTCTCTATTTGAGTTATCAAAAGAACTTCCACCCACTTACAGCAGCCACTGCACTCTGGAGTGTGTTGTTACTTCATAATAGTTTCTTGTGAAACTACAGCTCGAGATCAGGGCGCTCAAATTCAATGATTCTTTGATATTTAATATCTCTGAACATTCGCAATTTGTTCAAATGTATCTTTTCTCTGAAGAACGTGTTTAATCGAACAGAACTTTTTTCAATGAAACAACAAACTTTAAATGCTTGAAAACCAAAATGAAAGACAGAAATTTCTGAAGAAACTCAGCAGGTCTAGCAGCTCCTGTGGAGAGAAGGCAAGGTTAACCTTTCGCACACAGAGACCTGCTCTTCAGCAAATTGTTTTCATGTTTTTGGCACAAGATCTCACACCTGTTGAGATAAACAGTGATTACGTTGGCTTGACTCCTGTTGGAAAATGAATTCTTAGCAGAGGTACTGGATGGTCTGAGATAGCAATTGACGACCAACTGAAAAGCTATCACCATCTGCTGCAAGTGTTGGATTCAGCAGAACCCCCATCGTACTGAACAATCACATTCAGCTAAAGCACTGGTTTAATATAAGGTAATACGGCCTAAGCATAATCTCATCAAATATGCTTCGAAAATGATTCATTCTGGATTAGTTATAAATGATATTGTTAGAGCAGCAAGTCAAAAGCTGGGATTTCTTTGAGCACTTCCTCCATTAACCCCATCTAGTAATGCCCAAAAGCTTGTGAACAAATATTGATCTGGAAAAAGCTGCTAACCACCAAAATTCTGTTTAATATCTAAGAGACACAAGTCAGGATAGCGATTGAATAGATTTCACTGGCCTGTGTGAGTGGAATTCCAACAAACACCCAAACATGTCAATCTGCTTTCTTGCACTGAAGTAACCTGATAAGAGATGTGTTACATACCTCTCTAACAGGTTGTAAGTGAACACAGGCCACCTGGCACAGAATCAGGGACCCTACTACAACTTCACAACACAATGAGCTCGACACGATCACGGAGAACACAGCCCACCTCTTTTGACAGTACATCAACCATGTTAGTTATTAACACCTTCCATGAACCAGGGATTGTTCCAGAATGTTTGTACAATGAAAGTAACATTTCAACATTTACCAAGAATGCTTTGACAGCAGCTTCAAATTGTTCAAACTCTATGGGACCTACAGAGGAATAAAACTAGGAATTGCATTGCCATCAAATCACTGTCACTGGATTCCAACCTCGAACTCCCTTCCTCTTTCCCCTGTGAATGTTGCTGCACCAGACGGTCTACTTAGTTTGAAAAAGATTAAAATGTTTTGAAGTGTAATATGACCTTTGCCAGTGACATTAAAAGCTGATAAGAGGTTTTCAAATAATAAGATGCAAAAAAATTCTGATTCTACATTGTGACACGAAACATGTCCTGCATAACTGAGGCACAAAGAAAATATACAGCATATTTCCCTCTGCCTCGCTCAATCAAATATCTCTTGTTGCCAACAACCAATTTCAAAACTCTTGCTAACTGCCTTTTGTTCCTGAAACGTTTGTTCTGATTGGAACAACTTAGTCAGGGCTCTCAATTCTGAGGCACATAATTGAATATTGTAATTCTGGCAGATAAAAGTGGTTTTGAAGCGCGAGATGAAATTGAACTGTCTGAGATTCAGGTATCCGAACTGGACAATTTACAAATGGTCAGGACCGTTGACAAGTTAGACAGAGATAGCACTGAAACAAACTGTACAACAGAGTTAATCCTAGAGGATACATTGCTCAACTCCTCACGTCAAATATATTCACTGTAATTGAACATTCATCAGAGAAACTAACTGGTGGATTAATGTGAACGAGAATGTGTTCACAATAACATAAATAACCACTGAGTTAATAAACTTCATAAGTATTTAACAAAATTATTCAGGTGGGAAATATCGCCAATTAAAGCACAGGTCCGGAGGAAATGGATTAATCTCTAAATTATTTTTACAATTTCTTAAAACGTTCTGTGAACTGTGGAGATTTTGCATGCACTGCATAAAGTCAATACTGAATTCCAGTGTGGAAAGCATTTCTGTTGAAGGTATTAGGGCAAGGTCATTTTCTTGTTAACTGCTTTTAATGAACGAAAATGTTTAAAAATGTATGAATTGAAAACACGCTTCTGTCTGGAGTTGCCCGCTTTAGCGGATGTCTAAGTAAATGTGGGCACTGCTGCCTCACAGATCCTGGTACCCAGGCTCGGTTCCCGCCTCGGGTGGCTGCCTATGTGAAGTTTACACAATCTCCCCTGTGTCTGTGTGGGTTTCCTCCCACAATCCAAAGATGTGCATGTCAGGTGAACTGGTCATTGTATATCGTCCATAGTGTTAGGTGCATTAGTCAGGGGTAAATATAGGGTAGGGGAATGGGTCTGGGTGGGTTCCTATTCAGAGGGTCGGTGTGGACTTGTTGGGCCAAATGGCCCGATACATACTGCAGGAAATCTAATCTAAATGATTGTCACACTTAACTAATGTGAGCAGATTCCTTCCGATCGCTACATTGCAATAAATCGGTCAAGTATATTTATTAAAATAAATATTACTCTATTTTAAGTGTCTGAATAAACAATGTGCTCTGTTATCCTCTAGTTCATGTCTTGTGCAAATTTGTGAACTCTGCATCCGTCTGAACACACCGATGTAAAATGAACTCTCTGGGTTTTCAGCAAGCACTCCCATGGTTTTAAGAGTAGAGTTCCTACAGTATAGAAACAGGCCATTTGGCCCAACAATTCCACACTGACCCTCTGGACAGTAAGTAGCCCACCCAGACCCATTCCCCCTAATTTATATTTACCCCTGACTAATGCACCCTAACCTACACATCCCTGAAAACTGTGTGCAATTTAGCACAGCCAATCACCTGACCTGCAAACCTTTTGGACTGTGGTAGGAAACCAGAACGCCCGAAGGAAACCCACGCAGACACAGGGAGAATGTGCTAACTCCACACAGGCAGTCACCCGAGGGTGGGATCGAATTTGGGACCCTGGCACTGGGAGGCAGCAGTGCCAACCACTGAGACACCAAGCTGCCCTGCGAGGTCATGAGTGGATTATTTTAATTAATTCGAAATTTGGCCTTGGTCACATAATTCACGATAGCAGTTGTTTCCAAAAGAATGACTCTTCAGTTGATATTGTGTTGTACAATGTAACTATTTATTTAAAATGCACAGATTGGGAACACCTAAAGCACTGTGCAGATTAAATAATTCAGTTAATGTTTTATTTTTATCCTGTAAATCCAGTTTAATCAGGGACATAACAATTAATTAACTCAAGTTACGTGTGAAACTGATCAAAGCAGTGAAATTGACCTGTTCTTCATAGAATGGAGCAGAATTTCCAAATGGTTTTTGTCAATGATCTTTTCCAGCCAGAAAAATATGTATGTAGTGTACAGCGGAATTGAAAGGTGTTTCTTGATTAATTATAACACAGTCATGGCATTTTTGCTCAAGAGCAAGAACTATTAGAACATTAGACTTTTCAAGTTCTATTTATATTTCTCTATGACTTGTAAACTGTTTAAAGACAGACATTGTGATTGAACTAGATAGTGGAGTTCTGAATGTGGATTGTAAAGCATGGATTAGATTAATCCTTAATTATTACTTTTAAGTAAAAATGGCACCCGAAGGTGTCTGTTTTCCCTTCATTTCTAAAACCTTTGCGATTTGCCTTTCACTTAATAATAGGCTTTATGAAATTTAAACTCGCATGCTGATTGCATTGAATGAGGAACCTGGAGCGGTTAACATTGCAAAAAACAATGTAGAAACCAGAAACTGTTTGCCAAATATAACACATTTAATGTTACCCAAGCACAGTCCCTCCTCAACAGGTCAATGATCACCAGATCACAACACGGTGTGTTTGCAGCAGAACTAGCTCTGCAAACATTTTCAACAGAACCAAGAACATGATGTAACCTCACAAAACAAACCCAGATTGAAGTCTAACAAAGCTGCTCAGAATCCAGCAAACTAATGATTAAATTGAATAGAAATAACAAGTCATAACAGCAACCTTGTTTGTGAGGGGACTTAACACTTAAAGCTGTAACGTTTCTGGCAACAGTTCAATTTATTTCCAAACTGTACACCCTTCTGGATCGTGACAATCTTGTGCAGCGCACAGTAGAGCGGTTGAAGGCATATATTGATTAATCACTTCATTGTCAAAACAAAATTATTGAATGGACAAATATTACCACATTATAAATTTAAGTTTGTTTCAATTACATAATCTGATCAATTCTGCAGTTTCAGATTTTAGTCCCAAATTTTATTTTGAATGAGGCTACTCAAAACAAAATTCAGTTAGTTTACAATTAGAACTGAGGTTTTTTTTTAAGTCAATGCATTCAAAACTCGTTTTTTTTTCATTTCTCACACTTCGGGGTTTCTGCCTTCAGTTGTTTTTCAGACCGTTACAAATGGATGTAATGTTTTCAATCAAGCAGAGAAAAATGTGTCATATAAGTTTAACAAATGCAGAAATGATTCATGAAATACCAAAGAACTTCACAAATATTGGTAATGAAAACTAATCCAGAGAGTCAATCTCCTCACCAGAAAGAAAATACCGATTACAGAAAGCATGAAAATGCTGATCAATTTCACAAACTGAATAAGATCCAATCAACTCAATTCAACAGAATCAAGGAAAATAAAATCAGAATCCAATCAACTAAAAACAACAGATTTGAATGAAACATAATCAGAATCCAAACAATTCAATTCAACAGAATCAAATAAAACAATTTCAAAAGCCAATCAACACAATTCAACAAAACTAAGTAAAAACAAAGTCAGAATCCAATCAACACATTTCAAAACGAATCAACTAAAACAAAGCCAAAATCCAATCAACTAAATTCAACAGAATCAAGTAAAACAAACTCAGAATCTAATCAACAGAATGCAATATAGCACCGCAAGAAAATTTTATGACAGTTTCTAACCTGCTTGTCATCAACAAAATTAACAAAATAAATGAGAAAATATAATCAGGGTAAGAACATACATTCAAGAAGTGAATAATGATATTTTGGCATATTTTAATCATGTTTAGTAATATCTCCAACATCTTTGAATTCTTAGCGTTTGTTGTTGATAATAAAACTCACAATCAGGATGTCACTGACATTGAACATTATTTGTAGCTGACTGATTAAGAGACATTAGGTGTTTCAAGTAACCCAGCCACACAGAATGCCCATCTGATCAAAAAGAGATACACCGAGTAACTGACTCCATCATCCCCATTGTAACTATTTGCTGAGCCTTAACTGAAGTCTATAATCAGTCTGAACAAAAATCAATCCGAACCAAACCAAACTCAGCACAGAATCTGAATTTCATTTAATTCAGAAATTAGTCACATGAATAGAAAGTTTTTAAAAAGTCACTAAGAAAGTTTAAGGGTCTTACCTGAAGTCACTGTCACCATGGTCCCTTGGCCCCTGTATTCAAGATAGTCACAGTGTTACATTCTCTGGACTGGGTCACACAATAACTAGCTCTGCATAAAACAAATCAAAAATCTACCATCATTTTAAATTTTCAGAACCACAGGCAAAATAAAGTCACGATAAATCTTCATCACATAATTGCGCTAGTGAATTCTGATCATTCTTGATAAATTTTAATACTGTTTTATACTTCACAGAGTAACACATGAGCTGATTCTCAAAATCCCCAACTGGTGTATCGAAAATTACCCAACACTTTTACAAATTAAATAGTGATACTGGCATTAAACCGCACAGAACTAATACTGCAAGTTAAGACGGTTTGTAGAAGTTAACACTGACTAGTTTCAAACAATGGAGGCTGAATAGGTTTTTGTATTGATCATAATTGTTGTGTCACCCCAGTTATATGACTGTGAGACACGTTGTGTCAAATACTATGACAGACTGTAAACTGTAAAATGCAGAGAATTTCTTCACTTCCTAGAAAGCAGTGATTCAGACACCTCTAAAAATGATTTGGTGCATTATTCCAGCTTTTACGATCCATTGTATTTTGAAAGCTTGGAATACTTTTCCAGATTTGGTCTGCATTTAACTTGACAATCAACACGCAGAAGGTAGAAAAAAATTATACATTTTTACAAACTAGCACTACTGGATTGCGTTTAAATCGCACCTCCCATTATTTCACGCTCCTTCCATGGTAGAAATCACCAATTTGAGATAAACACTTGTTAGTAGTTTTTGTATGAGGATGTCGCTGTGCACAACACTGTGGCCCACTGAAGTATCACAATGATGTAGACCAGTACGCTCATTCTCTGTTCTTTACTCCAGGTCTCAGTTTTCATAAAAGTGCCATTTAGTACTGATCATGTTTAGAATGAATGCCATAGTTGACATAACAATTAGCAGTGATTTCCTGGGTTGTCAGATATATTAAAACTAACATTTTGTCCGAGCAGTTAATTGATGGAAGTGTTAGCAGTACATATGACATGCCCAAAACATTGTCCCATTCTGTCACGAGTTTGCTAGTTTAAATGGTACATTTCCTCTTTGATAGTTTTGTAAGAGGCAGCCTGAGGTCTGCTTCAGATTGCAGTTGGTATAATTGCATTTAAAACTCGTACTGACCGCCAGTTTATGATGGAATTGACAAAATGTTCCCTCGAGCTGTTTTTGAACGGGTCCAGTCCTGGTTCCTCTCGCTGTGGTATCTTGCACAGTAATAGATGGCGGTGTCTTCGATCTTCAGGTTCTCCATGTCCAACGCGAAAATGTTGTTTGAATTGTCTTTGGACGCAGTAAATCGACCCTTAATCGCTGGTGCATAGTTACTGCTGGATGAACTATAGTACCAAAGCAGCCACTCCAGACCCTGTCCGGGAACCTGTCGGACCCAGTTCATGTAGCTGCTGCTAAGATCGAACCCGCTGGTTTTGCAGGTCAGTTTCAGGCTGCCTGCGGGACGGCCAGTCTCTGCCTCTGGCTGGGTCAAAACAACCTCCGACTGGACACCTTTAAAAAGAAAACAAATAAACCATGAGCATTAATGTTAGTGAAATGATGGCTGAGTCTTTTACATTCCTGTGGTAGACTAACATTGAGACAGTCACAAAGAGAGACTTGAACAAAAAACACTCACATGATAAGAAAGTCAGTAACAAACTGAGAAAAATTGTCGACACAATCATTCTGATAACTTGTGGGAAACGGTTCTGTCAAGATCTTTCTAAACAGAGCCGACCCAGGAGTGTTGAATTACGGTCCAGTGCCCAGAATTTATATGGCCATCGGAAGGGGCAGGCTTACAGCTTCCGCAGGTTGGTTTCCTGCTGGAGGCTCAGACTGGATCCTGGTATCAGCTTGCACAGCCCGAACACATGGGATCATGGCTTTACATGAGGTTCTGCTTAAACATGGACACAGACACATCTTGGGATATTTGTTTTGCTGAATAGCTTCTTTGGAAGTGAATTTGAGTAGCTTCGGGTCTGTTTCACATGATAGTTGCATGTATTTTGTTTAAAAAAAACAAATTCAACTGGAAGTTAGCTCCCTTTATTTCTACATTCATTCACAAGCAGATAAAACTGAAATTAAAGTTCAAACATATTACTAGCTAATAAAACAGTTGAGCTTTTCTTCCCTGGATACTGCAAGTCTCTGTCGCACTCAAAATAACATGCAATTCATACTAAACATTTCAAAATTCAATTTAGGCAACTGAATACAGAGCGTGTCCAAAGTGATTATATTTAGAATATTCAATTAGAAGTTAACTCCCTTTAATCCTACATTCCACCACAAGCAGATAAAGCTAAAAAGAACTTCAATAATATTATTAGCCAACAAAATGAATGACTTTATTTTTGCTGTCACTCAAAGCCTCTCTCACATTACAAAATAACATACCATTTCTAATCTGTGTTTCTAAATTCAGTTTCGGCAACCTAATATAGAGCATGTCCAAAGTGATTATGTCCAGAATGTGAGTGTATGTCACTAAACAGTTTGGACCCGGAGATTAGAAGCACCTCCTTACATTGCAGAATGTCTCTCCCTGCATCTTTTTTTTCAAATTGCTCCGACACTAAAATGCACAGTAAAGGAAAGCTGTGTGGCTGAGAAACAAAATGTGAGTCCGCAGTGATACATAACACCTAGGTAAACTTTTGAAAGAGCATCTAATGAACTAGAACAAGACAGTCCATAAGTTTTTTTTTAAATTCTCAACGTCTAAACCATTGCATGTAACAGTCTGGGTACATCAGGAATGTTTGGTTAAATTAGAGAGTATTACAGTAATAATTACCACGAATGTAGGTTATAAAGAGTACATTTCGCTGCTCACTGATAGCACTGACAGGGCAGTTAACTCATAAAAACCAGCAAAAATTCGCTGTTACACTACACCAGTGTAAACCATGTATAACGGGCCCACTCAGTTTTAATGAGATACATGAATCAGAGAATGGTGTAACAAGTGATGTGAGTTTGAACCAATTCAATTTTGTTAATTTACTTTGAGATGATAACAAATGTTACTGCAATGTGGGATTTTGGATCCATTAACTTCATTTTCAGGAGCTTTAAAGATACTCAATAAACAGACTGAACTAATGGAGGCTGAATAGGTTTTTGTATTGATCATAATTGTTGTGTCACCCCAGTTATATCACTGTGAGACACGTTGTGTCAAATACTATGACAGACTGTAAACTGTAAAATGCAGAGAATTTCTTCACTTCCTAGAAAGCAGTGATTCAGACGCCTCTAAAAATGATTTGGTGCATTATTCCAGCTTTTACGAACGTCATTGCATTCAATGTCCTGTTTTCTGATAGTCATACAGTGAATGCTGTATTCAGTGACTTTCCTTTTAAATGGAGAAATACCAAGTGAAATGCATCCATTGTGAGTAAATGGGAAAATATAATTTGTTTGGTAGGATTTTACTTTAGTTGATTCATTTTCCCTTTAATCGGCCAGATACAATAGTTGGCAGCAATTAAGCTGACTACAGAAAAGGTCCTTGAGTTCCCAGTTTCATTTACTGGAAGCAGGTGGAGTTTCTGCAGTGGATCAAAGATATTTTGTCTCACTGTTGACCAGTTTGTGGAAAGCCAACTGCAAACCATAACCACCACCTCCGCAAAAAACAAATCAACACAGCAACAATGCTGGAGAAAAGTATATTTTCAGTTGTGTAACTTGGAGAAGTAGTCACTCCTCTCATTGAAGGAAATGTTCGCAGAGTCTCAGACACAACCTTAACATCAACAGTTCATTCAAGGATCACTACAGCACTGTTTAGTATTGAGAAAAATTGATGAATAGTCATAGAGTCATGTAGTGATACAGCATGGTTACAGACCCTTCGGTCCAACCAGTCCATGCCAGTCATAATCCCAAACTAAACTAATCCCACCTGTGTGTACTTGGCCCATATCCTTCCAAACATTTGATATTCATTTACTTATCCAAATGTCTTCTAAAGGTTGTAAGTATCCACCATCAAATCATCCCACACACAAACCATTCTCTGTGTCAAAGGTTGTCTCTGATATCCTGTTTAAAATTGTTCTCCTCTCATTGAAAAAACATGTTCCCTATTGTTGAAATCCCCCACCATAGGGGAAAATACGCCAATGTCTTAGTCAAAAATTGAAAACAATCCCAGCTCCAAACATTTACAAAATATCACTATGGATCTTCCTCGAGTCCAAAAAAGATTGTCCCCTTTGATCAATGATTTGTAAAATTTACTCGCGTATCTACTGTGATAGACGTTTTCAAACAACTTCTTAAGTGCAATTTTTTTTCACATCAATCGGATTAAAGTAACATTTCGTGTGCTACCCCCCACACACAAAAGAAAAACAAGTTTGTTAACACGAATTGCTCTGAGGAAGTCTACGATGGATTCTTTTATCAAACAAAATCATTTCCAATGTTGTGAGCGCTCGTCTATCTTCGTGCAATGGTCTGAATTTTAAGTTGTGTCTGACTGCAGATGAAATTGGCTGATCTGGGTAAAAGTACGGTTTGTGCCTTTCACATTGTGAATGTATATTGCTGACTTTAGTTGAATAAAGAGATGTTGTCCCAGACATCGTCTGACACCATTAATTACACCATTAATTTCCACATCGCTAGTCGTAGGGTCAGGTGGGGTTTATTGATATGTGATATTTTTGAAACGAAAGCTTCGTACATTTCCAGTATTAATCATGTCAATTAGAGCCATTCACCTTTCCACTCATGGCTTTATAAACTTATATGAGGTCACCCCCCCCCCCCCCCCACACCCCGAACTCTCACCCTCCAGTGACAAAAGTTCCAGTCTATCTGGATTTCCAACGGTGACTCTGTTCCCTCACATTCTGCTGTGAAAGATCCTCCTGCCACCCCAGGTCCACACACAGTGTCCCTTGTTATTAGTTCAAAGAAATGAAAGGAACTTCTCCCACCATATAGTTCAACTTTATTTGGCTTCAAACACCATCAAAAATAAATGTTCGTGTCATTGCTGATTTATGGGAGAATGCTGTGTACACAGTATCTGCTGAAATACCTGCAGTACCATCCTGAATCTGGTTCGCAGGTTCATCTGTTGCTCACAAACGCAACCAGACATCAGGGAATAGTGAATATCGCCCACCCCCACCCCTCCACCCTTCCCCTCTGTACTTTGCACTTTGTGAAATCCGTGTTGTCAATAATCAGTTAAAAGAAAGTTTTTTTTTTAAACTTGCTAAATTCATGTTGCTGATCTTGGCTGAATAAAGGTATGTTGCTGTCAGCATTTCTGGGGAACATGTCTGCATTTTTTTCATGTCAGTTTACAATGATATTAAGTCAAGAATAGTCAAAATGTCCTGAGGAACAACGTTTAGAAATGGGCCTATTAGCTCCTCAGGGCTGTACCAACTGTTTGAGTATTGATACAGTTCTGCCCCTACTTTTTCCCCATACGCCAGGATTTACAGCATTGGAGATCATATCGATGTTGATAATGGATTAGACCCTACATAATGTTCCCGAATGTTTACAGTGCTATCACCTGCAGGGTTATGGACAACATGCTATAAATTGGGTGTTGGCTGGAAGGCTCTGTCTTCACGTGATACAGGTACGATGGGTGAAGTGATCTGTCTCTGTCGTGAAAACTTCCTACGACTCGAAATTCATCTTTCCTACTTTGTTTCCAGGATGTTGCCTGGAATGGAAAATCGGTCGTACGAGGATAGGTTGAGAGTGCTAGGCCTTTTCTCATTGGAAAGGCGAAGGAAGAGGGGTGACTTGATAGAGGTTTATAAGATGATCAGGGGAATAGATAGACAGAGAGTTTTTCCCCGGATACAACAGAGTGTTACAAGGGGACATAAATTTAAGGTGAAGGGTGGAAGGTATGGGGGGATGTCAGGGGTAGGTTCTTTACCCAGAGAGTAGTGGGGGCATGGGATGCGCTGCCTGTGGGAGTGGCAGAGTCAGAATCGTTGGTGACCTTTATGTGGCAATTGGATAGGTACATGGATAGTTGCTTAAGTTAGGACAAATGTTTGGCACAACATCATGGGCCAAAGGGCCTATTCTGTGCTGTATTGTTCTATGTCTCGTTCAGAGGCTCTACTTCACATGATTCATATCGGAAATATTCTAAGCATTCGTTTCAATGAGATCAATACACTCCACCTGATAGTCTGTCTAGTGATGTGGAAATTAATGGTCTAATTAATGGTGCCAAACGATGCCTGGGACAACATCACTTTATTAACCTAAAGTCAGCAATATACATTAACAATGTGAAAGGCACAAACTGTACTTTTACCCAGATCAGCCAGTTTCATCTGCAGTCAGACACAACTTAAAATTCAGACCATTGCACAGAAGATAGACGAGCGCTCACAACATTGGAAATTATTTTGTTTGATAAAACAGTCCATCATAGACTTGCTGAGAGCAACTCGTGAATATTGCTTGATTTCTTTTTGTGTGGGGTAACACATGAAATGTTACTGTATTCCGACTGATGTGAACCATTTGCACTTCAAATTATTTGAAAACGTCCTTCACAACAGATATGTTAGTAAATTTTAGAAATCATTAATCAAAGGGACAATTTTATTTTTGGATTCAAGGAAGATCCATAGTGATAATTTGTAAATGTTTGGAGCTGTGATAGCTTTAAATTTTTAACTAAGACATTGCCATACAGTGCACAACTTCACAATTTGCTGTAACATGAAACTCGCAACCACTGTGAACCTGGAAGGCGATGGTTCAGAATTTAACAAGGACCTCGCAAGGTTCGTGGAATGGACAAAGCAATGATTCATGAAATTTAACAAAGGCATTTCTGAAATGATTAATTTAGCTAGGAAGAATTTAGAGACACAAATTCACATCTCTGTTTGCATTTCAATATACTATAAATTACTTTTCTATTATATCCTAAAATACTTGTGTCTTTGTTCATATTTAATACACTCTATCTTGTTCCGGTGTTAAGATAGTTTCTTTATTTATTTCACTCAAGACTGCATGCTGTATTTTTGCCTCAGTATTGACCAAACTCGGTTTGGTGCCAGCTTATATCACTTGAGCTGCTTTTACAGGAAGCGAATCTCTCCACCTGTTATGTCAAAATAATCTGTTCATGCTTAGATCAAAATAAATCCTGTTAATATCATCCCAAATTCAGGCTCGGTTATTTTGTATTTATTCATTGGAAATGAACAGAATATGACCGGCCTTTTCTTGGTGGAGTGGGAGAGGGAGTTAAAGTGGTCAGCCACGGGGCCGTGGGGTTGGTTGGCACGGGTGTCCCAGAGATGTTCTCTGAAATGATCAGCAAGTTAGTGTCCTGTCTCCCTGATGTAGAGGAGACCACATCAGGTGGAACAGACACAGTGGATGTTATTTGTGGAAGTATAGATAAATTTGTCCGGGATGTGGTAGGATCATTTGAGGCCTTGTCGGAGGTGAGGGGGGAGGTGTGGGCGCAGGTTTTGCACTCCCTGTGGTAGCAAAAGAAGGTGACGGGGTGGGGAGTGGGCTGGTAGAGGGGCATGGACCAGATGAGGGACTCGCGGAGGGAATGGTGTCTCTGGAATGCAGATAGGAGAAGGGAGGGAAATATACCCCGAGTGATGGGGTCTGTTTACAGGTGCTGGAAGCAGCGGAGGATGATATGATGTATGCAAGGTTGGTGCGGTGGAAGATGAGGACCAGGAGGGCTCCCTGTTGCGATTGGAGGGATGGGGTTCAAGGGCATCGTCGACCTCATGGGAGAGGAAATTGCAGTCTTTGAAAAAGGAGGTTATCTGGTATGTTTATGGTGGAACTGGTCCCCCTGGGAGCAGGTGCGGTGCAGGCAGAGGTATTGACAATAAGGGATGGCATTTTTACAGGAGGTTGGATGGGAAGAGTGTAGCCCAGGTAGCTGTGGGAGTCAGTGAGCTTGCAGTAAATGTTTAGTCGGTCACTGGAGATAGAGGTGGAGAGGTCTCGGAAAGGGAGGGAGGTGTCCGAGATGGTCCCTGTGAAGTTTAGGTCAGGTGGAAGGCTTTAGTAAAGTTGATGAACTGTTCAATCTCCTTGTGGTAGCATGAGGTGGCGTTGATACAGTCATCAATGTAGCGGTGGTAAAGGTGGGCAATGATACCAGTGCAGCTGTGGAAGCTTGACTGTTCCACATATCTGACGAAGAGGCAGGCATAGCTGGGGTCCATACAGGTGTCCATGGCTACCCCTTTGGTTTGGAGGAAGTGGGAGGATTGAAAGGAAATGTAGTTGAGGTTGAGCATGTACTGCTTGGGTTGGCGTGACAGGAAGAAACGGAGGGCTTCGAGGCCGACATCATGGCGTTTGGATGTGTACAGGGCCTGGACATTCTGTTCTCTCTGGGGATTATCAATCGCTTGCAGTTATTGTGGAACTGCAAGTGCAATGGCTGGGAACTCGGAGAAACCAATGTTTAAGTCTTCTGCTTGAAGCACATTTTGAGCAGAACATTTAAACACCACAAAGCTCACTGTAGGAAATGCCAGGGCTGCAACTTTTAATAATATTTGAAACTTTGTTTGAATTCAATCTCAGTCAGAATTAGATACAGCCAAGGTGATCTCTCCATATATTGAGTATGTTGATTTGACACACTGAAATACCTGTCTGTACAAAACTGTATTATTTGTTTAGTTGATCAAAATTTCGGAAACAGATCAAACAGAATGTATTCGGCTGGGAAGGTGATGGATACAGAAGACAGAATCAAAAACTGGGAACATTAAATCTGAAGAGAGAGTAACAAGTTGAACAAGATCAAAGACATGACAAGGTGCATGTCGATATGTCCCAGACGTTAGTGAATCGAATGAGCTTGTTAGATGGTCGAGAGACTCGTCCAGTGATGTCCTGGAATCAGACCGTGAAACAGAGATCGAAAGGTCGATTTGCAAATGTCACTTCAATGTGATCGCTTCATACTCTGTGTCCTGATATAGGCCACATTGGCAGATGTTTCCGCCAGATTGCATCCCCTGGGTTTATTTTCTGATCAGAAGTGAGATGTGTGGCTTGCTGCTGGCACATAGAAACAGGAAGTTGTGCGCCAGCTGAGAATGATACATCAGACGCTACTTTCCGTATTATCAGCACAAAGTCTTCCTGCCTCTGAGGGTGAACACACACTGACAGTGTTAAGAACAAACACACATTGCTGTTGGTCTCAACATTGCATTCAATTCCATTCCCATTTCCCAAAATGAAACAGAAGAGACACAAGATTATTTCAGCTGGAGTAAATTATCTGTCAGAGAGATAAGAAGAGTTTTCATCGGGTGAAAGGAGCTAAATGACAATGTGTAGTTTCACTCATAAACCTATGTTTAAAAGTAGAAGTTAATAAGTAAATCTAAGAGACAGCATTCATTAAAAGTTGGAATTGTAAGTTTAAGCAATAAAATTCAGCATGGCTTTGGTGGAAGTGATATCATATCGGAAGTGGTTGATTCTGTTTACCGGAGAGGCAATGAGATGTGACATCGTGTGTAAAAAGTGGATGCAATGCTTCTTGACTTCAATCAGGTTTTTGACCAGATCTTGCATCTTTAATACGGTAAGGGTTCATGGGATGTGGTACAGTCTGGCAAATGCATCGAAGGTTTATTTGTTGGCAGAATGTAATGGTCGAAGGTAGTCATTGTAAAGACATCTTGTGTCCAGTAGCTGACTAAATGACTTTGTGCTGGATCCTTTGATGTTTGCAGCGTATGTGAACGATCTAGTCAAGAATGTAGCAATTGTGATCAGTAAGTTCAAAGATGAGGTGAAAAACGTGTGGTTTTGCAATTAGTGAGGAGGAAAGCCAGTGTGACAACGATGGCCTTGCCTGTCGGAGAGAAGAATTGAAACCAGAACATTATATCCTAAAGTGTGTGAAGTAAAGCATTTTCGAGACTAACAATTTAAGCGAATATACGATGCATTGTTGGAATCTACACAATACAAAGGATCTTCTGTTGTGAATATCCACATTATGGAGTGGGGGTTGGAATTATAGTCTGGAGATATTGTGGCTAGACCATTCATTCAGGAAACAGGGGTCTGAGCCCACAGTGTTACCACATCAAGTCGTAATTAAAGTTGATAATTAACCAACTCATTGAAGGAATAAGCTCCACAGATATTCCCTTGCTCTGCTTTGGAGAGCACAACACATCAGCGCAAAAGTTAAGGCTGAAGTATTCACAGCAATCTTCAGCCAGAAGTGCCAATTTTCTGATCCATCTCGGCATCTTCCATAGATCACCAATATCACAGATACCTGTCAGCAGGGAATTCGCCTCTCTCCATGTGAAATCAAGGCACTGTTGGGCGGGGGGGAGGGGGGGGGCGGGTGCAGGGGTTACTGCAAGTGCTACAGAGCCTAACAAAATTCTGGCAATAATACTGATGACTTGTGCTAGCCAAGCAATCCCGGTACAGCTAAAACACTGGCATGGACAATGTGGAAAATAGGCCAGGCACGTCCTGTGCACAGAAAATAGGTCAAACCACCCTGGCGAATTACTGCCCCATCAGTCCATGCTCAATCATGAATTAGATGTGGGAAGGTGCTATCAAGCAGCACGAGCTCAGCAATAACCTGTGTAAATGTGGGTTACGCAAGGCCTACTCAGCTCATGTCTGAATTACTGACTTGATTTAAACATGGACAAAGAACTGAATTCCAAAAATGAGGGGAGAGTGACAGCCCTTGACATTAAGGTCACATTCGACAGAGTGTGATATTATGGAGCCTAGCAAAACTGAGTTCAATGGGTATCAGGTGACAACCTCCCTGCTGCCTGCAGTCATACCTCACACATTGAAAGATGGCTTTGCTTGTTAGAGGGCAGTCGTCTCAGCCAAAGCAAATCTCTGTTGGAGTTCCTGAAGAAAGTGTCCTTGGCACAATCATGTTCAGCTGCTTCAGCAATGACCTTTCCTCCATCAAAAGGTCAGAAGTGAAATCTGCATTAATCTCGCACTTTTTTGTGACTCCTCAGTCCACATTCAAACACAACAAAATTTGGAAATTTCCAGACTTGAGCTGACAAGTGGCACATAGCATTCACACCACAAAGCTGCGAGACAATGACCATTGACAATAAGAGACAACCGAATCAAAACCCTTTGACATTCAATAGTGTTACCATCACTGAATCCCTCACCATCGACACCCTGGGTTTTATTGTTCATCAGAAATTGAGCTTGACACTCCACATAAATACAATGGTTGTACGAGCAGGCCAGAGGCTAGGAATACTGCAGTGAGTAACTCACCCTCCCGACTCGCAAAGCCAATTGACTGTCTAAGAGACAGAGGTCAGGAGGCTAATAGCACAGCTCGCCCCTTGCCTGGAGAGGAACAGCTTCAACTGCACTCAAGAAGCTTGGCATTGTCCAGGACAAAGCATCCCACTTGATCAGTACCACATCCACAAGCGTCCATTGCCTCCAAATCTGATTCTTAGTACCTGCCATATGCTCTATCTAAAATACTACACTGCAGTAACTTAGCCACTTTCTTAGACAGTACCTTCCCACAACCACTTGCATCTCGAAGGACAGGAGCAGCAGATACAAGGGAACAGCACCACTGTATGCTCCTCTCTAAAACACTCGGCATCCTGACATGGAAATATGTCACCGATACTTTACTGTAATTGGGTCAAAATCTGGAATTCCCTTCCTCAGGCCATTTTGGAACATATTATTTCAGAAAGGCAGCTTACTGCCATCTGCTGAAGGACACTTACGGACAACTAAAAGCAACCACCATGTTCCAGGAGTCAATAAAAAAATCATTGAAGCTAACATGACAGTTTGATAAAGTGGTTGAGGAGGAATTATGAGTATGTAATAAGCAATCAAAAGGTTTGGAGTCAAGTTCCAGAATCAGTCCCTACCATGGTAGCTTCAATTAATAAAAGAGTATGAAATGAAAATGCTGGAATAATGAACGATAATCACAGACCTACCAAAGGTTTGAAGCATGTTACATGGTTCAGTATTGTCCTTCAGAGGAGGTCGTCTGACCTTCCTACCTGGCCTGCCCTACCCGTTCAACAATAAGGTGATGGTCCTTTCCTGTGCCGAACCTCACTAAGAAACCCATCCGGAGAAAGTGACGACTGCAGGTGCTGGAGATCAGAGTTGTGAGTGTAGTGCTGGAAAATCAACGTTCCAGGCATAACCCCTTCATCAGGTATCCTAATGAAGGCCTCATGCCCGAAACGTCGATTCTCCTGCTCCTCGGACGCTGCCTGACCTGCTGTACTTTTCCAGCACTACAGTCTCGACTGAGAAGCCATTTGGCTGCAATAAAGCTTCTTAAGAAAGATCAACCATAATTAGCTGAGCAAGATGGCAGGCCTTCAAAAAGGTAGCTGATGACCACCTTCTTGGGATATGTGACTAACTTTTTCATAAGCCAGTGAAGAATTCAAAAAAATGCAAATTATGGTGAGTCAGGCTCTTCCGACAGAGTGCGGTACACAGTTTAGATTGATGATTGGATGCAAAGTCTAATGTGACGTTGCTGTGAACAGCAGGAGAGTTCTTGCCAGTATTGCACTCCAATATTTGTTCATAAAGTGTCAGATTGATTGCATTTCTGTTTGTGACCGCTTTCTGTGCATTCCCAATATTAGGATCACAGCGGTGACACCATGACACCAGTATTCCCAAACTCCAGTTTGATGCTGAATGGACGGGGTTTGGAATAGCAGGGTGAAATTTGAATTCAAAGAAAGCCTGGAATCGGAAAGAAAGCCAAATGGTGACCATGTCACCCGAGTCAATGGGAAAAATACAAAAACAGCTGGTTCACGAATGACAAGGCATCTGTCACCTTTCCATGGTCTGGCCGACATGAGATTCCAGACCCACTGTGTTCTGAAGTGGCTTTAGCAAGCTATTGAATGGGCAGTTGGGGATAGGGACTCATTGCTGACCCTTACCAGAAAGTAATATATGTAACAAAACCTCACAACAACTATATTAATTAAATGTAATTGTTACGCAGTTCCTGATGTCATTTCAAGTATTTCACGTGAATATTCTAAAATGCACTTTGAGTGATGTTGCACCATCTAAACGGACTACAATATAAATTAGTGGGACATTCAGAGTAGGAGAAAGTGAGGACTGCAGATGCTGGAGATCAGAGCTGAAAATGTGTTGCTGGAAAAGCGCAGCAGGTCAGGCAGCATCCAAGGAGCAGGAGAATCGACATTCCGGGCATAAGCAACACATTTTCAGCAGCGACATTCAGAGTAGATCCAGTTCAACATTGATGTTTAATTGCAGAATTTTCAGCACTGAATTTTTAACCTAAATTAAAGTTTTAAATTGTGTTTATCATCCAGAAATAAATAAAATCTGTTGCAATTCGTCTTCATAAATTTGTATTCACTTCTGAAAATGGTCAACATTCTTAAAATAAACTTGTTTCGATTTGAATCTTACCAACAAATCACTTCTTTCATCTGGCTTTGCTGTCACCATCACTTCCTTGAAACCAATTAAGCATTTATGTAAATAAACACAGAAATAGAATTCTCAGAATAAATTACAGAACAACAAAACCCCAATTTATATTTCCCCACAAGCACAGCACACGAATTGTGGAAAAAGTGCAAATAACTCAATGGATTCCAATACTAATTGATGTTAGGACTTTTTAATACATAATTTGTATAATTGTTGAATGACAGAGGTATCAATTGTCATGTTTAGTCAAAAAAAACTATAATTAAGTGATACATTGGCACAGCTAATATTTCTGTCTCTCTTTTTCTCTCTTCTCGTCCTGCCTCCCCCCATTTTTCTCTATATCGGATGCCTTGTTTTGCCTCTCCACAATCGGACAACGTTTTCCTTAATAACATGAAGCCAACACCTCACCAACATATGCTCTCAGCCAAATTCATCCATTTCTTTCCAGAGATTTGAGTCAGTACAACCAGATTTTCTCAAAAATCTGTCTGAGTATTGAGTGATCTGGAAATGCTTGATCGGAAAGACTTTACTGTGATAGTGTTTTCATTGTAACTCAGCAGTATTATTCTTGGCTGAGGAATGTTTAATGGTTCAGTGCAATGCATATTTAGTCTATAATTAACTTTTACTGCACATCTCATGGAATGTTTAATATTGTAGAGGGTAATTTATTCTGTGTCGACTCTGTGTTGTACCTGCTCTGGGAGGGTTTTTTTTTAGAGAATCCTGGATGCAGCTCTACACTGTGTCTAAACCAAAATGTATTTGACATGTTTGCATTGGACAGCACAATATAGAGGGAGATTTACCCAGCACATTACATGAGCTGTACAATCACAGAAAACATTTGATGTAGCCGTGTAAAGGGGCTTGAACTCCTACACTGTCATTCTGATTTTGAAATGCTTGATACCAGAATAAAAAGGGAACAATACTATGCATCAAAACTTTGTTATACAAGTAGATTGTCATCTACAAGCACAGACATACATACACACATAAGCAAATCATCTATGAACAACCCTTGCAGTGTTTAATGGATGAGCGCTGAGAGAGCTTTAATATGCAATGTGTGTATTCCAGTGTATACCGACAATGTGCTTAATATGGTAGTTTAAATGTAGTTTTGATCTGTCTTTAACCTTTTCTGTGACAGCTGTGGTTGTGTTTGACAAATATTCAACAGAACTGGAGGACTATAAATGCAGTCACTGCATTAGAGGCAGAATGCAATGCCATCAAACAGGGAGAAAGGCGATCCCTGTGTATTTTCATGATGAGGAGGGATTGAAGCAGCTGGGCTTCAAACATGAAATGGAGGTTAATTTACATGAGGCCGAAATAATTCTGAAAAGAGTAACTTAGAGCAAAGGTCAATGATAGGGAGCCAGAAGCAGCCGGTTCAGTCAATGGGGTTTGGTCTTCCAAACACTGACATCATGGCTGAACTGATAATCCTCAGCTCCACTTTCCAGCGTTTTAACTGTAAGCATTGATTCAATTACCAATCAAAATCTGTCCATTTCAGCCTTCAAAATACTGAATGACCCAACCTCGACAGTCTTCTGTGGTAAAGAATTCCACAAATTCTCTACATTCTGGGAGACAAAATTCTCTTCTGCCTGAAATTTGTGACCTCTAATTTAGACATTCTACTCCCTGGTCCGAAACTCTCCCACATGGGGAAACAACATTTCTGCATTTACACCATCAAGTTTCCTGAAAATAATAGATGTTTCAGAATGTCAGTATTGAATCTTCTATGTTCCAATGAGTATAGGCCCAAACGACTCAATTTCTACTCTCAAGACAGTCCCTCCATCTTCAGGATCAGTCGGCTAAACCTCATGTGGATTGTTTCACATTCCAGTGTACCTTTTGTTTGTGATATGAGTCCCAAGATCAGGTCACAGTATTCCAGCTGTGGAAAGAATACAGCTTCTTTTCAGTTTTAACAAACATTATAGTCAGTTTTAACAAACATTATGCAGATATCCAGCACTGAAACAGACCCTTCGGTCCAACTGCACTGACCAGATATCCCAATCTGACTAAGTACCATTTGCCAAACATTTGGCCAATCTTCCTCTAAATGTTACCTGTTCATACATCCATCCAGGTGCCTTTTAAATGCAGTAATTGAACTCGCCTCCACCACTACCGCTGGCAGCTTTCTCCATACATACACGTGAAAAGGTTACACCTCAGGTTCTTTGAAAACATTTCTCCTCTCTTACTGAAGGGAAAAGAAAAGCCCCAGCCTATTCAGCTTCACCTTATACCTTAAACACTCCAGTTCCAGCATCATTCTTGGAAATCTTTTCTACACCCTCTCAAGTTGCACAAAATCCTTCATAGAAATGGTCAGTCAGATTTGTCTGTAATAATTCTAAATGCGGCCTCACAAATGTTCTGTACAGCTGAGACATGACATCTCGACTCCTACACTTAACATGATGACCAATGAATGAAATCATGCCAAACACCTTTTTCCCCACCCTGTCTCCCTGCAACTCCACTTTCAAGGAATGATGCATCTGCACACTTTGGTTTTTTTGCTCGCAACACTCCCCAAGGCCGAGCCATTAATTGTATAAGTCCTGCCCTGGTTTGCCTTACATAAACGCAACATCTACATTTATTTAATGAAGCATGGGTTCATGAAAGGCAGGTCATGTTTAACTGATTTATTGGAATTCTTTGAGGTTATAACGAGTGTGGTAGACAATGCGGAACTGGTGAACGTGGTGTACCTGGATTTCCAAAAGGCATTCAGCAAAGTGCTGCACAAAAGGCTGCTGCATAAGCTAAAGATGCACAGTGTTACGGGCAATGCATTAGCATGGACAGAAGAATGGTTAACTAACAGAACGCAAAAATTGGGGATAAATGGGTGTTTTTCTGGTTGACAATCAGTGGCTAGTGATGTGTCTCAGGGATCAGTGTTGAGACTGCAATTGGTTGCAATTGTTGGGATTGCAGTTGTTTACAATGCTTCGAGATTGCTTCGAGTTAGAGACCAAGTGTAGTGTGTTGTAGTTCACAGAAGCCACTTAAATGAGTGATAGAGTAAAGTGTGCAGAAGAATATAGACAGGCTAAGTGAGTGGGCAAGGGTCTGGCAAATGGAGTACAATGTTAGTAAACGTGAGGTCATCCATTTTGGTAGGATTAATAACAAAGTGGTCTACTTTAAAATGGTGAAAAATTACAGAATGCTGCTGTGCAGGGGGACCTAGGTGTTCTTGTGCATAAAACACGAAGGTCTGGTTTGCGAGTCCAGTAGCTAATTAGGAAGACAAATGGAATAATGTCCTTCATTGCCAGTGGATAGAGTTTAAAATTAGGACTTTCTGCTGGAGCTGTATAGGGCGCTGGTGTGGCCACGCCTGGAGTACTCTGTACACTTTTCATCGCCTTACATGAGATGGCACTGGGGTGGGGTTTGCTGAGGAGTTTGACTACGTTGATTCTGGAAATGAGGGGGGTGGCCTATGAGGAGAAATTGAGCAGACTGTGATTATACTCATTGGAATTCAGAAGAATGGGGGAGGGGATTGTAAAATTATAAATGGGATAGAAAAGACAGACACAGGGAGGCTCACAGTTTGTGAGAAGATTTGTAGCTTGGGTGCTCGTTGTTGTGGTTCTGTTCGCCGAGCTGGGAATTTGTGTTGCAAACGTTTCATCCTCTGTCTAGGTGACATCCTCAGGGCTTGGGGACCTCATGTGAAGCGCTTCTGTGATGTTTCCTCCGGCATTTATAGTGATTTGTATCTGCCGCTTCCGGTTGTCAGTTCCAGCTGTCCGCTGCAGTGGCCGGTATATTGGGTCCAGGTCGATGTGCTTATTGATTGAATCTGTGGATGAGTGCCATGCCTCTAGGAATTCACTGGCTGTTCTCTCTTTGGTTTGACCTATAATAGTAGTGTTGTCCCAGTCGAACTCATGTTGCTTGTCATCTGCGTGTGTGGCTACTAAAGATAGCTGGTCAAGCCAACGTCTTCACCCAAAGGGTTGTGAATCTCTGGAATCCCCTGCCTACTGAAGCAGCTGAGGCTAACCTGTTGAATGTTTTAAAGATGAAGATAGATTTGTGAACAGTAAAGGAATGAAGGGTTATAGTGAGCAATGGGTAAGTGGAGTTTCAGTTCATTGAAAGATGATCCACGATATTATTGAAAGGCAGAGCTGACTCATGGAGTCAGATGGCCTACTCCTGATTGTATTTCTTATGTTCGGATGTTGTTATGTTCCAACAGGCCTCCAATTCAAAACGTAATGCTCTCTAACTACTAAATAAAAACTGAAAAATCTGTGGATGCTGTGTATCAGAAACAAAAGCAGAAACTGCTGGAAATGCTCAGAATGTCTGGCAGCATCTCTGGTGTGAAAGGCTCACCAGTTTATGGTTCCCTTGCTTTTCCATCCAACTTTCTTCAATAAAGCTGCCACATTAGTCACTCTCCAGTCTTCCGGCATCTCATCTATGATTATCAACAATACAAATATCTCGGCAAGTGGTCCAGGAATCTCTTCCCTAGCTTCCCACAAAGTTCTGGGAAATTACTAATCAGGTCTCCAGGATTTATTTCCATTTTTCTACTTTAAGACCTCCAACTCCTCCTTTTCTGTAAAATAAACTCATTTTAAGATCACATTATTTATTTCCCAAGTTTCTTAGCTTCCATACTCCTGTCTACTGTAAATAGTGATACAAAATATTTGCTTAGTGTCTCTGCCATCTCCTGTGGTTACATGTAGGAAAGCCATGTTGATCTTTAAGGCCTGTACTCTCTCCTTAGTTATTCTTTTAAACTTAAAATAATTTTAGAATCTTTTCGGATTCTCCTTAATTCTATTTGCCAAAGCAATTTGATGTCCCCTTTTTTCCCTCCTGATTTCCTGTTTAAGTATACTCCGACTGCCCTTATATCCTTCTCAGGATTACTCCATCCCAGCTGTCTATATCTGATGAATGCCCCCTTCTTTTTCTGGACAGGAGTTGCAATGTCCCTCATCATTGAGCTTTTCCCATGCCTTACCCTTCACACAAACAGAAACATACCATCACTGAACTCTCATTGTCTCATTCTTAAAGGCCTCCCACTTGTCCGCCGTCCCTTTACCTGTGAATAACCTCCCCCCCCCCCCCATCAACTTCTCAAAGTCTAATACCACTGAAACTGGCCACACTCTAACTTGAAACTTTCATTTTTAAATCAATTCTATCCTTTCTCATCATTATTATTAAACCAATAGAATTATGATCACTTTCCCTGAAGCGTGCCCCTGTGGACACCTCAGTCACTTGCTCTGCCTTGGTTCCCAACAGAAGGTCAAGTATTGCGACCTGTCGAGTAGGTGCATCCACATATTCAATAATAACGTTTTCTTGTACACACTTAACCAATTTCTCCACATTCCAAGATCTTAACACTACCCCAAACTCTGTTTGGAAAGTTAAAATTCCCTATCATTATCCTTTTTTCTCACAGATAGCATAATCGCTTGTAAATTTCCCACTGACTATTAGGAGGCTCATTTTACAATCCCAGCAAGGTCATCACCTCTTTCTTATTTTTAAGTTTCATCCAGAAAACTTCACTGGGCAGTCTCCAAGAAATATCCTCTCTACATCCAGCTGTAATGTTCTTTCTAACCAAAAACACCACTCCATCTCCTCTCTTGCTCCTCTGTCTATACACTCTATAGCATCTATATCCTGGAACATTAAGCTGCCAGTCCTGTTCATCCCTGAGCCACATTTCTGCAATGGTAATGATATCCTTGTCCCACATTCCCATCTATGCACTATGTTCATCTGTCTCACATGTCAGGCCTCTTGCATCAAAATAAATGCAGTTTAGCAGTCTTACCTCGCTCTTGCCAAACTGATGTCTGCCTTGACCCCTAGAATTGCTCACCGCATCTCACCTCAAACATTTCTCTTTACTCACTATCTTGTTGGTCCCCACCATCCCCCTTACTAGTTTAAAATCTTCAGCATACTTTTAGCAAATTTCCCCACAAGAACATCATTCCCCTTCCAATTCAGGTCCCTCTTATACAGGTAATTTCTATCCCTGAAGAGATCCCAATGATTGAAAAATGGGAATTCTAACCCCTGCAGCAGCTCCTCAGCCACACATTAGCTGCTCTATCTGACTGTTCCTAATCTCAATATTCCATTAGTTTTTAAACAAACCCCAACATGACATTTGCCATCTTTATTGACAGTTGAAATTAAAAGCTAACTTTTTGTGGTTCGGAGATGCAGACTCCCAGTAGATTTTTGAATTCAGTCTCTATCTTGCCGGTTAAAATGCATAACTTCACTGTTTATGTCTGTTCTCATTTATTTCATCCACATTACATTATTATGCAAAGCTCCTTGTTCACTCTCTTGTCTATCTGTATGCCTCCGCAAACTTCTTTTTGTGTTATACTCACCACTTGTCTCCGCTCCAATTTTTGAGTCATTCGCAAACTTGCCTACAATATATTCACTTGCCTCATCTTAGTCATCAAAATACTTTGTAAGTTTTTTTTTTTGTCCCCAGAACAGATTTATGTGGTACTCCACAGATTGACATTCTGTAAAATAAAACTCTTAATCAAACTTTTCTGATTGGGATTTCAAACATCCTCTCTCCATCTTAATACAGTACCTCCAAAGCCAAGGCTCCTATCTTATTCAGTAATCTTATGCATGAGTGCTATCAAACATCTTCAGAAAATCAAAACATGTTACAATTATGGTTTCCTCCATTTTCTCCAAGAATTCCGATACTTTTATCAGGCAAGATTTCCATTTTGTAAAGCCATTCTCAGTTTTCTGCTGTAACATCCTTTTTTAAAGACTCCACCATTTTTTTCAATAAATGATGTTAAACTAAGTAGCCTCAGTCAATCTTTTGTGTGCCTTAACATTTTATGAGTGAAGGTGTTGGGTGAAGGATCTACTATCAGCCCTCACTTCCAACTGCTGGAGAAGCACTGTCATTGCATCTACTGTGAAAATCTCAACAAAATGTATCTATGTTCATTTACTGAGAAAGCAATTCCACAAATGTTCTAGCTCATCACCTTCGCTGGCGGTCTCAGATTTTACGAAGCAACTCACTGAAAGTCGACAAGGCTAATTACCAGCAAACCAAGATCAATATTTGAACAAAAATATCTCAATTCCTGGTCACGGATTTTTGTTCATCTCTTTTTAGGACATTAGCTTCGACAATGTGGAATCTGTGTGGGTGTAGCTGTGAAATACCAAGGGACAAAAAACATTAATGGATGTCATACAGAGACCCCCGGACTGCAGTGGTCATGTTGGAATAGTATTAAACAGGAAATTAGCCAAGCATGTGATATGGAGACATCGGTGATCATGGGTGATTTTAACCTGCATCTAGATTGGACAAATCAAATTAGCCACAATGTCTACGAGGGGGAATTCCTGGCGTACATATGGGATGGTTTTCTAACCAACATGTGGATGAACCAACTGGAGAGCAGGCCATCTGTGACTGGGTACTGTGTAATGAGAAGGGAATCATTGCCAATCTAGCTGCGTGAGACTCCTTGGGGATGAGTGACCATGACATGATACAGCTTTTTTATCAGGATGGAGAGTGAGCCAGCTGATTCGGAGACTAGGGTGCTGAATTTTAATAAAGGAAACTATGAAGATAAAAAAGGCATGAGTTGGCGTTGATAGATTAGTGGAAGTTGCTCAAAGATGTTACAGTAGATAGGCATTGGCAAATATTTAAGGAAATCATGGGGGAGCTGCAACAACTATTTATTCCTGTCTGGTACAAAAGCAAATGGGTAACAGGGCCAATCCATGGCTTATAAAAGAAATTAGATAGCATCCATTTGAAGGAAGTAGCATAGAGATTGGCCAAGAAAAATAATAGGTCTGATGTTTGAGAGCAGTTTCGAATTCAGCAAAGAAGGACCTAGGGATTGATTAAGATGGGGAAAGCAGTACAAAAGAAAGTAAGCTTGCAGGGAACATGAAGACTGACGCTACAAGGTTCTACAGTACGTGAAGAGAAAGAGATTGATGAAGACAAATGTAGGTCCCTCCAGATGGAAATTGGGGAAATGTATAACAAAGGACAACGAAATATCGGAGCAATTGTATACGTACTTTAGTTCTGTCTGCACAAAAAAATGACAGTTGTACAGGAGGTTGGTAGGGCTGCAGTTGGAGCATATGTTCTGCTTGGTCACCTTGCTCGAGGAAGGAAGTTATTAAACTGGAAAGAGTGCAGAAGAAATTTATAAGGATGTTGCTCGCACTCAGTGGTCTGAGTTATAAGGAGAGGCTGAACAAGCTAGAACTTCTTTTCTTGGCAGTCTAGGAGACTGAGAGGGGATCTTATAGAACTGTACAAAATTATGACAGGAATACACTCAGTCTTTTTTGCCAGGGTTGGGGAATCGAGGATTAGATGGCATTAGTTTAAGGTTAGCGGGGAAAAGTACAAAAGGGAACCTGAGGGGCAATTAGTTTACACAGAGGCTGACACGCATATGTAATGAGCTGCCAGCGGAAGTGGTTGAGGTGGGTACGTTAACAACATTTAACGGCATTTTGACAAATACATGGATAGGAAAGGGTTAGAAGGATGTGGAGCAAATGCAGGGAAATGGGGTTAGCATGGGTGGACAATTTGGTCAGTATGGACCAGTTTGGGCTAAACGACCTCTCTCTGTGCTGTAGGACCCTCTGACTCGAAGATACAAATCAAGTACCAGAAATCCTGGAGAATGCAAGATTTAGTGAGAGGGAAGAACTGAGGGAGGTCAATATTAATAGAGAAATGCTGCTGGGAAATTGAGGGGATTGAACCCGATAAATCCTCAGGGCCTGATAAATCTACATCCCAGATTTTTAGAAATAGTGGATGCTTTGGTTGTCAGGATTCATTAATTTTTGGTACAGTCCTTGCAGATTGGATGGCAGCTATTGCCACTCCAATACTCAGAAAGAGAGGTACAGAGAAACCAGGGAATTATAGACCAATGAGCTTCAGATCAGTAGTGGGGAAAATTATCAAATCCTTTATCACGTACTTTATGGCAGAGCATTGAGAATGCCGTGGCAAGATCAAAGAGAGTCAGCATGGATTTATGGTGGGGAAATCATGCTTGCCAAATCTATTGGAATTCTGTGAAGATGTAACTATCAGAGTCGACAAAGGGGCACTGGTCAATATGGTATATTTGGGCTTTAAGAAAGTGTTAGATAATGTCCCACTTACGACATCACTGTACAGTATTAATGCGCATGGGATTGGGGTAGGTGTACTGAGATAGATAGAAAACAGATGGGTAGCGAGGAAACTGAGTAGGGCTTAAGGGTCCGTTTCAAATTGGCAGCCAGTAGCTAGTGGGGTGCCACAGGGACCCCAGCTATTAGCAGTTATTTTAATGATTTGAATGAAGGAATAAAATGTAATATCTCAAAGTTTACAGATGATACCAAGTTGGATAGGAGGGTGAACTGTGACGAGGATGCAGAGACCCTATGGCATGGTCTGGACAGATTCGTTGAGTGGGCAAATCAATGGCAGATGCAGTTATTTTGGATAAATGTCAGGTTATTCAGTGTTGAAACAAAAGCAAGGTGGTGGATTACTACCTGTCTGGCTGTAAATTGGGAGAGGAGAGTGTGCTTGTGCATCAGTCGCTGAAGGTAAGCATGCGAGTGCAGCAAGCAATAAAGAAGGCAAATGCGATATTGGCCTTCATTGTGAGATGTTTCAAGCACAGGAGCAGGGAAGTGTTGTTACAGTTTGTGAGGCCACACTACAAACACTGTGTGCAGTTTTGGTCTCATTTTCAGAGGAAGGGTGTTCTTGCTTGGAAATAACATACAATGATAGCTTGTCCAGCTTAGGATTGTATTTGCTGGAATTTAAACGAATGGGAGTGGATCTCATTCTAACAGGACGAGACAGGGAGGATGCTCCTGATGGTGGGTGTGTCTAGAATCAGGGGACACAGACTGAAGATTTGGGGTGGATCATTTAGGAGAGAGATGAGGGAGACATTTCTTCACCCAAAGACTGGTGGGCCTGTGGAATTCATTATCACAGGAATTAGTTGATGCCAAGACATTGAATGCATTGAAGATGCGGCTCAATATAGCATTTAAGACAAATGGGTTCAAAGGGGAGTAAACAGAATGAGGTTGTTGAGTTGGACGATGAGTCATGATCATGATAAGGGGAGAGCAGGCTCAAAGGGCTGAATGACCTCCTCCTGCTCCTATCTTCTATTTTTAAGAGGATATTGCCCTGAGAAAACCATGGACAGTATTAGTGCTTCCGCATTCAACTCAAAATATCACTCATCCTCCCACCGGAAAAATAATATGGAGACATAACCTCTCAAATTTCAATGACACATCGCCTCCCAAGTGTCAAGATGTGATGATTGAACTGCAGCTTTGCTCATTCTTAACACAACATGTCATTTTGTTCTGTGATTGTGTGTGTGTCTGCAATTCTGTGTGTGTGTGTGTGTGTGTGTTGGTGTGTTCCTGTGTGTGCATGTGTCCGTGTGCGTGTATCTGTGTATGTATGTGTCTGTCTCTGTGTGGTTGAATGTCCGTGTGTGTGCGTGTCTCTATATCTGTGTCTGCTTGTGTCTCTGGATGGGTATATGTCTGTGTGTGTGGTATCTGTGTGTACGCGTGAGTATGTGTGCATGTACATTTCTGTGTCTGTAGCCATGTGAAGCACATCATATTTCCTTGAAACTACTTTCTTTGCCAGAGGCCACCAGCATGCTCCAGTTGCTGGAAGGTGCTCTGATGTATTGCAGATTGCGTGCCTCCATGCAGTGTAACTTTGCTGCTTGATGAAAAGACTGATTCATAAGAGACATTTCCATCGCCAATTTCTCACTAACAATTACAGAATGTCATTATGAGTTATTGTCTTTAGTTTGAGCGTCTAAGGTCACCCTGATAGCTCATGTCAAACCAATGGAAATCTTCCCATTCATTTCTCTCAGCCAATAGGGACTCTCTCCATGTATAGTCGATGTTCAGGGCTGTCATACCATTCTTCAGCATTCCTGAAGCAGACCCTTTGGTCCATCACTAGCTGCCTGGCTGTAGGAATCTCACCATGCAGGAAGTAAATTCACATGTCACATGCTTGCATTCTGTTGACATGCCCAAGACACACTTGTTGGATGATTTAGGGACTCTCCATTTGAGAGGACACAGAATTCAAGAAGTTGTCATGTCACCTCCAAATCTCAGCATTCCAACTGGGATACCCTCACCCACATCTCAATTCAACTCAAGAAACTCTGCATTTCTCTATACAACAGCCTTTTCACTCCTCCCTCTGCATGTTCCAGGACCACAAAACGCCTTGCAAGGGCATCCGTACCTCTCAGATTATTCCAGACCAGACATCCAAGGGAAAAGGAGCAAGAAAGGACTGCAGCTCAGAGTCAAAAAGATTGGCGCTGAAAAAGCACAGCGGGTCAGGCAGTATATTCAAGGAGAAGAGTCAACGTTTGGGGAATCAGCTTTTCATGGAGTTTCCTGCCAGAAACATTGACTTTTCAGTCATCAGTGGAGACTATTGTTGGGACAAGGTTTACTGTTCGAATTGGGCAGTGAAAAGTTAGTTGTCACTCTAATAGAACGCCATAATACAACATTCTTGTGGATGGATTATCTCATGCTCTAAATAAAATACAATGAACATCATTGTTATGTGAATCATGAAACAAATTGGAGAACATTAACAAACTGATAACAAAGTCACAACGCCACCAGTTGACACAGGAGAAGAAAACAAAGAGTACAGTTAAGCAAGTTCAAGCAGAATGATCAGAGACCAGATTTGATTGAATGGCTGAGACAAAACAAGAACAGATGACGAACAAATGGATATTTTCAGTTCAGAGAAATTACCTGAGCTACAACGGAAAGATGAAACACTGAAGCAATATATTGAAAAGCATATACAGAAGTAAAATCTGAAAGCATTCCCAAATGTTACTAACCTAAATATGATGTCTTAATGAGGACATGGAGACGATCACATATTCAGACAGATGGGAAAGTGGCAGAAATTCATTACCAAGAGCTTATAGAAAGGAGGTGTGCCATGTAGAACCTGAGCTACCTGTAGGTCATTGTGGAAGTGAAAAAACTCACCAAAATATAAGAACATTGTTACTGGACTAGACTGCATTTAGATGGAGTTTAAAGTTAATAGAAATATCATACATGTCATGCACCTGGAAAACCGCAGGCAGGAATAAAACCAGCACCTTAATACCCATACCTGCATTTGAGGAACCTTTTACAATTCTTTGAAGAGATGACAAGTAGGTTAGACCAGGGAAACCCAGTGGATGTCGTCTACCTAGACTTCCAAAAGGCCTTTGATAAGGTGCCACACGGGAGGCTGCTGAGCAAGGTGAGGGCCCATGGTGTTCGAGGTGAGCTACTGGTATGGATTGAGGATTGGCTGTCTGACAGAAGGCAGAGAGATGGGATAAAAGGCTCTTTTTCAGAATGGCAGCCAGTGACAAGCGGTGTCCCGCAGGGTTCAGTATTGGGGCCGCAGCTGTTCACGTTATATATTAATGATCTGGATGAAGGGACCGGGGGCATTCTAGCGAAGTTTGCCGATGATACAAAGTTCGGTGGACAGGCAGGTAGTACTGACGAAGTGGGGAGGCTGCAGAAGCATCTAGACAGTTTGGAAGAGTGGTCCAGGAAATGGCTGATGGAATTCAATGTGAGCAAATGTGAGGTCTTGCATTTTGGAAAAAAGAATACAAGCATGGACTACTTTCTAAACGGTGAGAAAATTCATAAAGCCAAAGTACAAAGGGATCTGGGAGTGCTAGTTGAGGATTCTCTTAAGGTAAACATGCAGGTTGAGTCCGTGATCAAGAAAGCGAATACAATGTTGTCATTTATGTCAAGAGGGTTGGAATATAAAAGCACTGTTGTGCTACTGAGACTTTATAAAGCTCTGGTTAGGCCCCATTTGGAGTACTGTGGCAAGTATGAATCCCCACACCTCAGGAAGGACATACTGGCACTGGAGCGTGTCCAGTGGAGATTCACACGGATGATCCCTGGAATGGTAGGTCTAACATACGAGGAATGGCTGAGGATCCTGGGATTGTATTCATTGGAGTTTAGAAGATTAAGGGGAGATCTAATAAAAACTTACAAGATAATACATGGCTTGGACAGGCTGGACGGAAGGAAATTGTTTCCGTTAGGCGAGGAGACTAGGACCCGTGGACACAGCCTTAGAATTAGAGGCGGTAAATTCAGAACTGAAATACGGCGACATTTCTTCAGCCAGTGAGTGGTGGGCCTATGGAACTCATTGCCGCAGAGTTCAGTGGAGGCCGGGACGCTAAATGTCTTCAAGGCAGAGACTGACAAATTCTTGATGTCACAAGGAATTAAGGGCTACGGGGAGAATGCGGGTAAATGGAGTTGAAATGCCCATCAGCCATGATTGAATGGCGGAGTGGACTCGATGGGTCGAATGGCCTTATTTCCGCACCTATGTCTTATGGTCTTACAATTGTCTTAACTGATTCAGTGTGTCCCCTACATAAAACAAAAAGTGGGAATCAGTATTTGTTAACAATAATAGATGAGCACATTAGATTTGCAGAGGCTATTCAATTTGTGCAATACCACTGCTAGAAGATTGTAGAAGAGTTACTCCAGTGTTTAACTCAATAAAGACTACCTACAGAGATACAACCAGGTCAAGGATCAAAGTTTACATCAAATTTATGGCGGGGAGTGTTAGAAAGGTGGCATCAAACTTCAAAGACCATTAGCAAATTTAGAGAAGACCATATTGAGGGCTTATATTCAAGATAATCTAACCAACTGAATAAAGGAATTCCATTTGCACATCTTACCAATAGGGATGTCCCAGCCTCCACTGCACTCTGCCCCGGGTACAACAGAGTGTTACAAGGGGACATAAATTTAAGGTGAAGGGTGGAAGGTATAGGGGAGACTTCAGGGGTGGGTTCTTTACCCAGAGAGTGGGGGGGGGGCATGGAATGCACTGCCTGTGGGAGTGGTAGAGTCAGAATCTTTGGTGACCTTTAAGCGGCAATTGGATAGGTACATGGATGGGTGCTTAAGCTAGGACAAATGTTCGGCACAACATCGTAGGCCGAAGGGCCTGTTCTGTGCTGTATTGTTCTATGCTCTATGTTCTATGTTCTAAATGAATCTGCCTCATTCAGTCCATTTGAATGAGTGTTGGGGCATGAGCTGAGAGGACCACTGAAATTAAATAAGGAGAAATTAGTGAGTTAGAGTTCAGCTACCACATATTTGAACTGTGTATCAAATTTTAGGGAATGATTAAATTGAGGGGGAGGTGGCTAGATGGCATTTAAAAGTAGCACAGCACGTGATGAAGCAGGAAGCAGACAAGAGATTGAAAATTTGCAATTTTTTGAACATTGATAAAATGTTAGTGTTACTTCCAGTTGAACCTATAAAAGCAAGATTTAGTGGAACTTATCAAAGTGAAATAAAATTGAGTGAGGCAAATTACTTGATAGGACTGCAGATAGAAAGCAATCTCAGTGTGTCATGTGAATATGCTCAAATTATAATTTGATACTGTGACAAAGCTGTTACTTTAACAAGGTTAGGTTGTCATTCGGTCTTTGTTCTTCTGGAGGTCATAAAAACACAGGTTCGGAAAAGTCTGAGTTTGGAAGGGTTTCAGGGCCAATTTGACAATAGCTAACAGATACTGCCTCAGGCAGAATGCTTTCAAGGTTAGAAAACAAACACTTGTATATTGAAATGGGAGCGGCCAGTTCTCCCAGCTCAGCTTATCTCTGGTTTAGTTTTTTTTTTTAGCAGTCGTGTGAAGAAAGACTGCTGGACCCAAAGAAGCAGGTCCAGGCTGGTAACCTCTCTCAGGTGTCTGTCCTGTGATAACTTGTGTTTGATATGACCTTGTGTGCTAAGGGGTGCTTGTGGGGATGTTGCAAGTATCTTGGAACAGATACACTGTTAGGTTTTAGGATAGGATAAGTTATTCGGTGTTCTGTTTCTGTTCATTGTGTTTCATTCAGTAACCTTCTAAATAAATCCTGTTTGGATTACAATGAGGTGGCTTAAACAGCTGATTCTCTCCTTGAATATCCACTGTACACCTTCTCAAAACAACTAGCAAAGTTAGGGTCTGGGCTAACTTTTTGAAATGCTTTAAGGGGTTTGGTCTGTTCCATAACAATCGAGAAGGAAAGTAAAAAGATAATGTGTTCCTGGATACAACACGCGTGACGAAGTGAGTTCACAGGTTTCTGAATTGGACTTTCCTCAAATTAAAATGGACAATGAGGATGTTCTCAAAATTTGGTATAAATTATTGAGGTAGCTTCCACCAGAAATCAAAGTGACCTGAAAGAATTATTACTATTGCTTAGTGAGATATGTGGGAATAAGCTGGGAAATACTAATTTAATTATGCATGATATAGATATAGGAAATGCTGTTCCAATTAAGCAATATCCTTATAGATTTACACCAAATAAAGTTGGTATAGGTTCAAAGACAACTTGAACGCATGTTCCAAAAGAACAGCATGAAAGGGAGTTGCAGCAATTGGAGCTCAGTCATAGTAATGGTGCCACAACCAGATGATTGCGTGCAGCCGATTGCAACGTTAATGCACTTGCAGCGTCTGATTCATATCCAATTCGACATTGAGAAAACTGTATTGAAAAGGTAGAACAAGCAACTTATATTTGTAATTTGGACTTGCTCAGAGGATACTGGCAGGTACCTTTATCCGAAGGAGTGAAGACAATTTTGACTTTTGTAACAATGAATGGACATTACCAACTTAAAGTCATAGAGTCATGGAGATGTACAGCATGGAAACTGACCCTTCCGTCCAAATCGTCCATGCCGACCAGATATCCCAACCCAAACTTGTCCCAGCTGCCAGCGCCCGTCCCATATCCCTCTAAACCCTTCCTATTCATATACCAATCCAGATGCCTTTTAAATGTTGCAATTGCACTAGCCTCCACCACTTCCTCTGGCAGCTCATTCCATACATGTACCACCCTCTGTGTGAAAACGTTGCCCCTTAGGTCTCTTTAATATCTTTCCTCTCTCACCCTATACCTATGCCCTCTAGTTCTGGACTCCCTAACCCCAGGGAAAATACTTTGTCTATTTATCCTATCAATGCCCCTCATAATTTTGTAAACTCTATAAGGTCACCCCTCAGCCTCCGACGCTCCAGGGAAAACAGCCCCAGCCTATTCAGCCTCTCTCCATAGCTCAAATCCTCCAACCCTGGCAACATCCTTGTAAATCTTTTCTGAACATTTTCAAGGTTCACAACATCTTTCCAATAGGAAGGAGACCAGAATTGCACACAATATTCCAACAGTGGCCTAAACGTTGTCCTGTACAGCTGCAACATGACCTCCCAACTCTGTACTCAATACTCTGACCAATAAAGGAAAGCATACCAAACACCACCTTCACTATCCTACCTACCTGCAACTCCATTTTCAAGGAGCTATGATCCTTCACTCCAAGGTTTATTTGTTCAGTAACACTCCCTCGGACCTTATCATTTAGTGTACAAGCCCTGCTAAGATTTGCTTTCCCAAAATGCAGCACCTCACATTTATCCGAATTAAACTCCATCTGCCACTTCTCAGCCTATTGGCCCATCTGGTCCAGATCCTGTTGTAATCTGAGGTAACCCTCTTCGCTGTCCACGACACCTCAAATTTTGGTGTCATCTGCAAACTTATTAACTGTACCTCTTATGCTCGCATCCAATTCATTTAAGTCATGCAATTTGATTTGGAAAATGCGCCAGCCACATTTGAAAGGCTAACTAATAAAGTAATTTCTGGGTTATCCAATTGTACGGTGTACATCGACAACCTTGTGATCTTTTAGTCACACACGGAAGGAACATTTGCAGCATTTATTGGAAGTATTCAATTGACTTTGGGAGGCAGGCTGGTGATAAACCTGGCTAAGTGTGAATTCGAGAGAAAGTGAGGGCTGCAGATGCTGGAGATCAGAGCTGAAAATGTGTTGCTGGAAAAGCGCAGCAGGTCAGGTAGCATCCAACGAACAGGAGAATCGAAGTTTCGGCCATAAGCCCTACTTCAGGAAGGTCTTATGTGTGAATTCTCCAAAGTCCGAGTCATGTTCCTCGGTCATGTTGTCAGGCATAGGCAGATGGCCCCGACCATGCCATTGACAACGACAGCAGGACTATGACTTCTGGGAGTGAAAAGGTTTACCATAAGTTTGTACCAAATTGTAATAGCGTGGTTGCTCCACTGATTGACTAATTGAAGAAGTGCAGGAAATTTCAGTGGACAGTAGAATGTCAGAAGGCATGTACCAACCTGAAAGCTGTGTTAACCATTGCGAAGGCATGTGCCAACCTGAAAGCTGTGTTAACCATTGCCCCAGTGTTAGTTACGCCGAATTGCACAAAGCTACTCAAGATGGCTACTGATGTGAGTGATATGAGTGTTGGTGCTGTATTCTTACAAGATGACAATGAGAAGCTAGAAAGCCCCATTGGGTATTTCTTCAGGAAATTGAATATTCATCAGAAATATTCCACGATTGAGAAGGAGACCTTGAACTTGGTGTTCCAACATTTTAACATTTGTATTGTCAGTAATGGGTCTTGGTCAATTGTCTGTACTGATCATAACCCATTAAAGCTTTTGGAGAAATGGAAGGGCAGCACTTCCAGATGGTTTACATGGAGCTTGTCACTGCAGCCATTCAATTTGAAAAAGATACACGTGACAGGATGAGAAAATGTATATGCTGATGTCTTGTCACAACTTGGATAATGTAAGATGGAGGATTTGGTGGCAGGAGTAAATGGACAGAAACAGAATGCTGTAGTGAATACTTGCATGGTTACAGTTGATGCAACGTGTATATATTGTCACGTAATAATAGATTAAGACTAAGGTTTTTAAAATGAAATCATCTTTGTCTCTTATTAATATTGCAGTACAATTACAATACTGGTACCAAACCAACAATGTCGAAAATTTCCCAGGATGTCCTGTACATAAAAAAAGGACAAATTCCAGCCAATTAACGCCCCATCAGTCTATTTCTCAATCATCAGTAAAGTGATGGAAAGTGTCATGAACAGTGATATAAAGCTGCACTTGCTCAGCAATAAGCTGCTCAACATCCTGCGGGTTATCATTGACCAGAAACTCAACTGCACTTGCCAGAAACACAGTAGCTACAACAGCAGGATAGAAGCTAGGAATACTGCAGCAAGGAATACTGCAGCCTGTCCACCATCCACAATGTACAAGTTGGAAGTGTGATGGAATTTTCCCAACTTGCCTGGATGGGTGCAGCCCCATCAAGACTCAAGACGTTTGGCACCATCCAGGAAAAGAGCCCACTTGATTGTCACCACATCCACAAGTGTCCACTCCCTCCACCACACATGCTCAGTACTGACTGCTGCTGCTACTATCTACAAGATTCACTGCAGAAATTCACTGAGGATCCTCAAACAGACCTTCCAAACCCACAATCACTTCCATATAGAAGAACAAGGGCAGCAGATGTGTGGGAACTCCACTATCTTCAGTTCCCCTCCAAGTCATGCATCATCCTGACTTGAAAATATAACGCCGTTCCATCACTGTCACTGGGTCAAAGTCCTGGAATTCCCTCCCTAATTACATTGGGGGTTAACCCACAGCAGTTCAAGAAGTCAGCTCACCCCCACCTTCTCAAGGGCAACTAAGGACATGCATAAAATGCTGGCAAGCCAGCGACACCCACACCCCATAAGATAAATAAAAGATAATAGTTCAGTGTGTGTGTGTGTGAGAGAGAGAGAGGGAGAGAGAGAGAGAGAAAGACCATACCTGAGTGTGTGTGTCTCTGTGTGTGTAAGAGAGAGAGAAAAACACTGTGACTGAGCGTGTGTGTGTAAGAGATTGAGTCAGAGAGACAGAGAGAGAGAGAGACCATGCATCTGCGTGTGTGTGTGTGAGAGAGATAGCGAAAGACTGTTTGTGTGTGTGTGTCGGGGCAGGGGGAGTGGGAGTGTGGTGATGTGAGGATGCTGTTATCTTAAATATGTTATTTTGTCCTGTGTTTTTTTGACGAGAGATTGTAAGGGCAGAGGTGCCAAAAAGTCCAGAGTGTTTGTAGCTTTTTCTTTAAAAAAGTTTAACAATGGAAAAGGAGTGGCCAGTTCAGGTTCTTCCAGTTTTGGTCTAGCTGTAGCATTCCCAAGATGTTTTGAGTATCAGAAGGTTGCAAGCTTCAGTAAATGATTCCTAACTGAGCACTCGGGCATTTCTCTGAATGTTGTTCTCTCCTGCCTGTTCGAATATGAGTTTGAATTTACGTTTTTGCAAAGGGGTGTGTTTATGAGATGTTACAACATTGGAACAGGAAATTAGTAAGTTACTGTATCAGGTAGTAGGTTATGTTTTCCGATCGTTTAGTTATTCTTAATGCCACTTTCTTTTGTTTGTGTTTCAACCGTAGTGCTTAAGTGAATTCTGTGGGGCTTTTTGCAGAGTGGTTTAACCAGTTGCATCACACCTGGAACATCAATGTCACATTTGCCTTTAGACAAAGAAAACCTTATTTATCCTATCCATGCCTCAATGATTTTACAAACCTCTGTAAGGTCACCTCTCAGCCACCGACGCTCCAGGGAAAACAGCGGCAGCTTCTTCAGCCTTTCCTTGTCGCTCAAATCGTCCAACCCTGGCAACATCCTTGTATATCTTTTCTGAAACCTTTCAAGTTTCACAGCATCCTTCCTTTACGAGGGAAATTGCACGCAATATTCTAACAGTGGCCTAAACATTGCCCTGTATAGCTGCAACATGACCTCCGAACTCCAATACTCAATGCTCTGACCAACAAAGGGAAGCATACTCAATGCCTTCTTCACTATGCTGTCTTCCTGGGACTACACTTCCACGGAGCTATGAACTCCAAGGTTTCTTTGATCAACAACACTCCCCAGGAAATTACCATGAAGTGTGTAAGCCCAGCTCTGATTTGCCTTTCCAAAATGCAGCACCTTGCATTTATCGAAATTAAACTCCATCCACGAACCTTTGGCCCATTGGCCCATCTGATCAAGATCCTGTTATACTTTGAGGTAACCTTCTTCGCTGTCCATTACACCAACAATGTTGGTGTCATCTGCAAACTTACTACATATACCTTCTATGTTCACATCCAAATCTTAAATGTAATGATGAAAAGCAGTGGATCCAGCACTGATCCTTGTGGCACATCACAGGTCACAGGCCTCCAGTCTGAAAATCAAACATCCACCACCATCCTCTGTCTTCTACCTTCAAGCCAGTTCTGTATCTAAGTTTCTAGTTCTCCCTGTATTCTATGAGATCTAACCTTGCTAGCCAGTCTCCCATGGGGAACCTTGTCGAAAGCCTTACTGAGGTTCATATAAATCACGCCTCCTGCTCTGCTCTCATCAAATCTCTTTGCTCCTTATTCAAAAAACTCAATCAAGTTTGAGAGACTTGATTTCCCATGCACAAAGCCATATTGACTATCCCTAATCAGTCCTTGCCTTTCCAAATACATGTAAATCCTGTCCCTCAGGATTCCCTTCAACTGAAATGCACCTCCCCCCCCCCCGCCCCCACTGATAACAGGCTCACTGGGCTATAGCACCCTGGCTTTCCATACCACCTTTCCTAAATAGTGGCATCATGTTAGTCAACCTGCTGCCTTCCAGCACCTCATCGTGACTATCGATGATAAAAATATCTTAGCAATGGGTCCAGCAATCACTTCCCTAGCTTCTCACAGAGTTCAAGCGTACACCTGATCATGTCCTGGGGATTTACCCACATTTATGTCTTTTAAGACATCCAGCACCTTCTCTTCTGTAATATGGACATTTTTCAAGATGTCACTATCTATTTCCCCACACTCTATTTCTTCCATGCCCTTCTGCACAGTAAACACTGACGCAAATACTCCTTTAATATCCCCATCCCATCTCTTGCAGTTTGTCACATAGGCTGCCTTGCTGATCTTTGAAGGGCCCTATTCTCTCCCTAGTTACCCTTTTGTCCTAAATGCTTTTTTTTTTGTAGAATCATCTTGGATTCTCCTTAACCCCATTTGCAAAATCTATCTCATGCCCCCTTTTTGCCCTCCTGAATTCACTCTTAAGTATACTCCTACTGCCCTTATACTTGAAGAATTCACTCAATCTCTACTGTCGATACCTGACGTATGCTTCCTTCTCTTTCTTGAGCAAACCTTCAATTTCTCGAGTCATCCAGCATTCCCCACACCTACCAGCCTTGCCTTGCACCCCAATAGGAACATACTGTCTCATAATCTCATTTTTGAAGCCTACTCATTTTCCAACCATCCCTTTACCTGCAAAAATCCGCATATAATCACATTTTCAAAGTTCTTGCCTCATACTGCCAAAATTGTCCTTTATCCAATTTAGAACTTTAACAGTTAGATCCTGTCTATCCTTTGCCAGTCCTATTTTAAAACTAATATAATTATGGTCGCTGGCACCAAAGTGCTCCCCCACTGACACCTGCCCTGCCTTATTTCCCAAGCTTTGCACCTTTTTTGGTAGGTACATACTGAATCAGAAAATCTTCTTGTACACACTTAACAAATTCCTCTCCTCCGGTGCTCCGGTTTCCTCCCACAGTCCAAAGATGTGCAGGTTAGGTGAATTGGCCACGCTAAATTACCTGTAGTGTTAGGTGAAGGGGTAAACGTAAGGGAATGGGTCTGGGTGGGTTGCTCTTCGGAGGATCAGTGTGGACCTGTTGGGCCAAAGGTCCTGTATTCCACAGTGTAAGTAATCTAATCTAATCTAATCTAACCTTATCTAATCTAATCTAAACCATTCGCACTATTCCAGTTCCAGTCTACATTTAGAATGTTAAAATTCCCTACCATAACACCTTATTATTCTTATAGATAACTGAGATCTCCTTACAAATTTGTTACTCAATTCCCCACTGATTATGTGAAGCTCTATAGTACAATCTCAAATTGGTAATAGTCCCTTTCTTATTTCTCACTTCCACCCAAATGACTTCCCGGATGTATTCCCAGGAATATCCTCCCTAATTACAGTCATAATGTTATCCCTTATCAAAAATGACACTCCTCCTCCTCTCCTGCCTCCCTTCCTATCCTTCCTGTAGTATTTGTATCTTGGAACATGAAGCTGCCAGTCCTACCCATCCTTGAGCGACATTTCTGCAATTGCTCTGATATCCCAGACCCACGTTCCTAACCATGCCCTGAGTTCATCTGCCTTCCGTGCTAGGTCTCTTGCATTGATGAAAATGCAGTTTGATTTATCAGTCCTCCGTTGTTCTCTGCTTCGTTCCTGCCTGCCCTGACTGTTTGACTTGCTCCTTTTCCCAACTGTACCAGAGTCAGATTGATCTCTTTCCTCACTATCGCTCTGGGTCCCACCCCCCTGCCCACCTTATTAATTTAATTCCTCCCAAGCATTTGCAGCAATCTCCCTGCCAGTATATTAGTCCCTTTTCAATTCAGGTGCAATTCATCCCTCTTATATGGGTCATCCTACCCAAGAAGAGCTTCCAATCATCTAAAATGTGAATCTTTCTCCCATACACCAGCTCCGCAGCTACACATTAATCTCGGATACCACCTTCCCTCCCCTTCCTGGGCCTCTCCATCTCCATCAACAGTTTCGGACCCAAAACTGGCATCTTCTACAAACCCACCGGCTCCCACAGCTAAACAAGGACAGAATCCCCCTGATCTTCACCTTCCACCCCACCAACCTTCGGATACATTTCATCATCCTCCGCCATTTCCGCCACCTACAAATGGACCCCAGCACCAGAGGTGTATTTCCCTCCACACCCTTATCTGCTCTCCGTAAACACCATTCCCTCCGCCACTCCCTTGTCAGGTCCACACCCCCCGTCCCACCAATCCACCCTCACCTCCTGGCACTTCCCTCTCTCACCACAGGAATTGCAAAACCTTTGCCCCCAAACCCAACTCTCACTTCCCAAATGCCCCAAAGCAGCCTTCCACATCCATCAGAGCTTTCGCTGCACTTCCACACATGTCATTTACTGTATCCATTGCTCCCGATGCAGTCTCCTCTATATCGGGGATACAGGTCACCTACTTGCTGAGCGCTTCAGAGAACATCTCCGGGACAGGCGCACCAGCCAACCCCACCACTGTGGCTGAAAACCTCTCAACTCCCCCTCCCACTCCGCCGAGGACATGCAGTTCCTGGGCCTCCTCTATCACTAAACCCAAAACCAATCGACACCTGGAGAAATAATGCCTCACATTCTGCCTTGGGACATTGCAACCACACACTATCAATGTGGATTTCACCAGTTTCCTCATTTTTCCACCCCTCACCATCCCCCCCCCCCCCCAATCCCAGCCCCAACCTTCAAAATCGGCACCACCCTCATGACCTGTCCTATCTGTCAATCTTCCGTCCCACCTATCCACTCCACCCTCCCCTCCGATCTTTCACCTTTACCCCCAACTCCATCCATCTAATGCACTCTCATCTACCTTTCCCCATGCCCACGCCACTCCCATTTATCTCTCCAACCCTTGGCTCACAGCCTCATTCCTAATGAAGGGCTTTTTCCGAAAATGTCGATTCTCCTTCTGCTCAAATGCTGCCTGACCTGTTGTGCTTTTCCAGCACCACGTTCTCGACTCTGATCTCAAACATCTGCAGTCTTCACTTTTTCCTGGACGTTCATCTGCTCGATCCTCCTATTCCTAGCCTCACTTGCTCACAGCATCAGGAGTAATCCAGATATTACTTCCCTCGAGGACCTCCTTTCAAAGTTCCTGCCTAACTTTCTATCTTCTCTCTTCAGCATCTCATCCTTTTTCCTTCCTGTGTCATTGGTTCCAGTGACCTGCTGCTGGTCCCACTTCCCTTTGAGAATATTCTGCCTTGATCCTGGAAACAGGGAGGCAACACACCATTCTGATTTCTTGCTGTCGGCCGCAGAAACATCTGTCTGTGCCTCTGACTAGAGAGTCCCCTCTCACAATCGATCGCTTGGTACCTGACATACCCCTCGTTACATTACAGCCTGTCTTGGTCCCAGAAACTCGGCTGTTCATGCTGCGTTCTCCTGAAAGGCCCCCTACATTTTCCAAAACAACATACTTGTTTGAGATGGGGTTAGCCACAGGAGACTCCTGCACTACCTGCCTCCCTCTCCTACTTTTCCTGCTTTTGCTCCCTTCCTTAAAACTCAGATGTCCCTAGTTCCTGTAAATTCCTCATTGCTCAAACTGCCGCTCCAACTGATCGATGAGATCTGATAGGATTCAGAACCAAACACCCTTACTACTGACATAATCATCAGTATTAAGGAAACTCTCCCTAATCTCCAACAGCTGACAGGAAGAGCACATCACTCCATTCAAGGCCATCTTTGTACCTTAACAACCTACAGAACATAGCATAGTCTTATGCACTAAAAAAAAGTAATCCAGTCTAACTTAGCATCTATGTTGCATATTTTTAAATTTTAATCAAACGACAGATCTAAAAAAAAAACACTCACTATTAAAAATGACAGCAATATTACACTTACAAACCATGCATTTATCTGCTCCTGTGCTGTGTGCTCTCCAACATAGGTTCCTCGAATGTCAGCTGTGAATTTCACTGTTTGTCAATTTTCTTCAACGTACTCCAATATCTGGAAACACTTGAACTCAAACAGCAAAGGCAGTAACTGTGCATATTTACTGCTGTGTCAGTTAGCAGTGTAAGTTTCTTTCTTTCTCTCTCTCTCTCTCTCTCTCTCCCTGACCATGTGGTCACTACCTTTGTTCACTTCCTCCTTTTTAAATTGTCATTATTTTGATCTTTTCTCCCAAACTTCCAAAACAATGCAACAGCTTAAAAACAGTAATTACTGCTTGTGGAATTCGAAGAACTCACTTCCAACACCGAAAATACTCCAAAAGCGAGCAGTTCTTACAGCCAAAACTTTTCCCATCCTCCATCTTGGATTACCCAAATCCTGATAGTTTTTGTTCCACCTCCATATCAATCCTTATCACTCATCAATTGGTTTTCCCTGTTTCAGTTTGCTTACTTGTCTTCTAATCCTGATGAGTGCAGGGCAGAAATGTTCAATTTTGTTTTTCTTTTAGCAACATTTGGGTTTTGTTCAGTTCTATAACAATAATTCACTACTTTTTTTAAAAAAAAGATCTTCCCTCTTCTCTAATGGCTACATTTATTGCCTTCAGTTGTGAGGAATATTTGTCCTATTCTCGAAGAAACTGAGCCCATCTTGTACCAACCTGGTTGAATGTCAGACAGATCAGGGAGTCAGGTATCATTCACCCCAGACGTACACTGACAAGGAAAGCCCAGACTTCAGTCAGGTTTTCTCTTGTTTCTCACCAGCTATTCCTTCAAATACTGAAACTTGACTGTCCTCCAGTTCATTTCTGAAGTTCTTAATCCATGAACCTTAACCTTCAGTAGGGCCAATGGTGAAATGCCACAGTGTGGGTGATCCCTTCAAAAAGGAACTAACTTGATTCAGAGATGCTAAAATGGCTCAATATATCTAATGCAAAACTAATTTATTTGACTTTTATCCATAATATTAAACCTGTCTCACACAGGTTAATTTACCTGAGCATAAACAGACTCAGTGAACATGGCTTGGGCCTGGGTGTGGTTAACAGCACAATGTCATTGCTGTAGTTCCTTATGAACACGTCAGTGTCTCTGCAGGTTGAATGAGTGAGCAAACCCTTCTTACACACGGAGCAGGTGAATGGCCTCTTCCTGGTGTGAACTCACTGATGTTTGATGTCAGATGATTGACTGAACCTGGTCCTGCAGTGAGAGCCCCAGAAAGGTTTCTCATCAGTGTGAACATGTTGATGGAACATCAGTTTCCTGGAACCTTAAAAGCAATTCCCACAGTCTGGACATTTAAAAGGCCTGGTCTCAGTGTGAACTCACTGGCCTCCCAGTAGGGCAGAAGAGTGAGTAAATCCCTCCCTAAACACAGCGTAACGAAATAGTCTCACGCTTGTGTGAACTCACCGGTGTTTTTGCACATAGGATATGGTACAGAATGCCTTCTCATTCGGCTCAGGGGAACAGTCTGGGTTTGCCGATATATCTGCAGTTGGATGACTGAACGCTGCAGTCAGAGCAGGTTCTCAGCCTCTACCCAGTGTGATCTCGCTGGTGTGTAGGGAGTTGAAATGATTGCCTGAACTTAATGCCGCAGTGAGAACTCCTGAATGGTCTCTCCTCTGTTCGAATACGTCAATGGCACACAGGTGCCCAGAATTTCTATGGCATTTTCCACAGTCTTGCCATTTTAAAAGTTATTTTATCTGGGTGAACTCTATGGTCTGCCTGCAGTTGGGAAGACTGAGTGAATCCCTTCCCACACTTAGAGCAGATGAATGGCCTTTCCTCAGTGTGAGTGCATCGCTGAATTTCCAGTTGAGGTGGGGATTTGAATCCTCCTTCACCATCCTCATATTTCCACACTTTCTCCCCAGCGTGACTGTGATTATGTCTTGACAGTTCAGATGATTTCATCCACACACAGGACAGGTGCACAGTTTCTCCTCACTTGGTGTTTTCTCCTTCCAAGTTCAGAGTTGAACAATATTCCAAACATAAAATAACAATCAATCTTTCCAATTCTAATATGATACCTGGTTCTGTTTCCTGACCACAGACTGTCCCCTTCACATAATCTGTGAAGCTAATTAAAGAGAAGGAAAGTGAGTGAGAAGACCACAGACTGACTGAATGGTCATCCCTGAGACCTGGCTGCAGGATGAAGTTCTAGGACATTCCTGAAGAGGGCGCACGATGTCTACGCAGCCCCCCTCCAAAGGACACCAGTGCGCAGGCGCTGGATTGAGCCTCTTGGAGCATGCGCAAATTGACTGAAGGCCCCTTTTTCAGTCTCCAGATCATGGCGGGGAGGGGGTAGTCCCGTAGGAATAATGGAGCCAGCGGTGGGAGAGGTGGTGCGATCCGTCTTGGTAATATCCAGTAAAGGTCCCGCGAACCGAATAAGAATTAGCGGGTCCCGCGGTTTCAGCCCTGAGTTTAACTCCCGGGACCTGGGCCGTGGCCGCCATTTTGTTTGGGACGAGGCGCATGCGCCGTTTTCCTGGTGACGCACCGCGAGTGGGCGGGGCCTGCGGTGCCAGTGACGGAGACAGTGGAGAATGGGAGGGGCCTGCGGGACTGACCCAGGGAGGAGGGAGAGCCTGGTGTGGAGGGGGGGGGGGGACAGGCATTCACAGCTCTGGGGGGAACAGGCATTCACAGCTCTGGGGGAGCGGGGGACAGGCATTCACAGCTCTGGGGGGGGGGGGGGAACAGGCATTCACAGCTCTGGGGGGGGACAGACATTCACAGCTCTGGGGCGGGACAGAAATTCACAGCTCTGGTGGGTGGACAGGCATTCACAGCTCTGGGGGTTGCAGGCATTCACAGCTCTGGGGGGGACAGGCATTCACAGCTCTGGGGGAGTGGGGGACAGGCATTCACAGCTCTGGGGGGGACAGACATTCACAGCTCTGGGGGGGACAGACATTCACAGCTCTGGGGGGTGGACAGGCATTCACAGCTCTGGGGGGGGGGGACAGGCATTCACAGCTCTGAGGGAGGGGGGCAGGCATTCACAGCTCTGGGGGGGACAGACATTCACAGCTCTGGGGGGGGACAGGCATTCCCAGCTCTGGGGGGGGACAGACATTCACAGCTCTGGGGGGGAGGGAGAGGCATTCACAGCTCTGGGGGGGGGGGGACAGGCATTCACAGCTCTGGGGGGGGGCAGGCATTCACAGCTCTCGGGGGGGACAGACATTCACAGCTCTGGGGGGGGGGGAACAGGCATTCACAGCTCTGGCGGGGAGGGGGGAACAGGACAGGGACAAATAATTCACCAGCACTGGAATGATTTGAACTTCTCTCCTGTCCTAACAGTGATCACTTTTATAAACTTCTTTTACAGGGGATCAGGAGACAGCCAGAGAAAGGCAACTCAAACCAAACCAAAAACAGTCCAAATCTGATCCAACACAATGAATAAGGAACTAAATGCTCTCGGTGTTTGAATGTGGAAGCAGGAGTGTTACAATCAGATGCACAGCCTCGGAAAAGCTTTGCACCATTCCCAGCACACACGACCTGGACAGCGTAGAGTTACAGAGATCGACAGCACAGTAAAAGGTCCTTGAGCCCTTCTGCAATTTAAACCAAAAGCAGAAAAACTCACCTTGCCTCATAATCTGTTAAAGGGACAGAGGACTCCCAAATTCCACTATTCTTTTTAAAAATATCAATGTTATTCTTTAACTCTAAAAGTGAACATTAAACATTTTAAAAAGTGAATATTTTAACTGGAGCAAAAGAAATTATGACGCGATCAGACAGGAGTTGCGACGTACAGACTGGGAGCAATTGTGCCATAGAAAGGGCACAGCAGACATGTGGGGCAGTTGTTGCGAGTGATGCACAAACATGTTCCTCTGAGACGGGTAAGAAGGGGGAATGAGAACAGAGGAGCTTCTCCTCAAAAGGAAGCAGGGAGCTTACGTAAGGTGGAGGAGGCAAGGATCTAACACAGCTTTAGAGGATTGCAGGCTTGCTAGAAAGGAGCTCAGTAATGGACTGAGGAGAGCGGGAGGGGGCACTAAAAAGGCTTGACAGGAAGGATTACGGAAAATCCAAAGGCATTTTACACAGACGTGAGGAATAGAGAATGATCAGGGTGAAGGTAGGGCCAATCAGGGATAGCATAGGGAACTTATGTGTGGAGTCTGAGCAGATAGGGAAAGCCCTAAATGAGTTTTTTTGCTTTGGTTTTCACGAAGGAAAGGGACCTTGTTGTGAATAAGAACTTTGAGGAGTTGGGATACAGGCGGAACACATCAAGATTGATGAGGTTGATGTGCTGGACATTTTGGCAAACATTTAGATTGATAAGCCCCATGATTTATCTTAGGCTACACGAGGAAGCAAGAAAGGAGGTTGCTAAACCGCTGGTGAAGATCTTTGCGTCCTCACTCTCCCCGGGAGTCATATAGGAGGATTGCTAGGAGGCAATTACCCTTCTTTTCACGAAGGGTAATAGGGGAATCCCCGGCAATTACAGACCAGCCAGTCTTCCGTCTGTGGTCTGCAAGGTTTTGGAAAGAATTTACGACTATTTGGAAAAGCATAGCGCGATTAAAGGCAGTCAGCATGGCTTTGTGAGGGGCAGGTCATCCCTCATAAATCTTATTGTGTTCTTTGAGGAAGTGATAGGACAGATCGATGAAGGTCAAGCTAGTGGATGTGATATATAAGGACTTCAGCAAGGCATTTGATAAGGTTCCCCATGGTAGGCTCATCCATAAAGTCAGGAGGTATGGGTTTTGGGAGATTTGGCTATTTAGATTCAGAATTGGCTAGCTGACAGAAGGCAGAGAGTGGTTATAGATGGCAAGTTCTGCCTGGAGGTCAGTCTTGAGTGGTGTCCCACAGGGTTCTGTTCTTGGGTCTCTGCTCTTTGTAGTTTTTTATGAGAAGATTGAGGGGTGGGTTAGTCAATTTGCAGATGGCACATAGGTTAGAGGTGCTGTTGATAGTATCGAGTGCTATTGCAGGCTGCAGCACAACATAGACAGGCTGCAGATCTGGGTTGAAAAATGGCAGATGGAATTAAACCTGGATAAATGCGAAATGATGCAATTTGAAAGGTTGAATTAGAACGCTGAACACAGGGTTAAAGACCATATTCTTGGCAGTGTGGAGGAACAGAGGGAACTTTGTGTTCAAGTACATAGTTCCCGCAAATATGCCACCCAAGTGGATAGGGTTATTTAGAAAGCATATGGTGTTTTGGCTTTCATTTAGAGGGGAATCAAGTTTAAGAGCCGAGAGATTTTGCTACAGTTCTACAAGTCCCTGTGAGACCACACTTAGAATATTGTGTCCGGTTCTGGTTGCCCGACTAAGGAAAGATACAGAGACTTTGGAGAGGGTGCAAAGAATGTTTATCAGGGCTGCCTGGACTGGAGGGCTTGCCTTATGAAGAGGGATTGACGAAGCTCAGACTTTTCTCTCTGAGAGAAGGAGGAGGAGAGGAGACCTGATCGAGGTATACAAGGTAATGAGATTAATAGATAGAGTCAATAGCCAGAGACTTTTCCATAGGGCAGGATTGACTGGCACGAGGAGGCATAGTTTTAGGTTATTAGGAGAAAGGTTAAACGGGTCGTCAGAGGTAGGTTCTTTACACAGAGAGTTGTGAACGCATGGAATGCTGTTGCCAGTGGTGGAAGCAGAGTCATTAGGGGCAATTAAGCGACTACTGGACATGCACATGGATAGCAGTGAATTGAGGGGTGCATAGGTTAAGTTATGTTATTTTACATTAGGATTAATCCATGGCACAACATCGTGGGCGAAAGGGTTTGTTCTGTACTGTACTTTTTTATGTTCTATGTAAACAATAACTATTCACAACTCTGAACCACTTTTCTCTTAAAGATCTGTTTTCTATGTCCAACTATATAACGATATACTGATCCAATAAATCCCAATTAAAATGTGCAACATATTAATTTTCAAATCCGGTGTCAATCTTCCTGTTTGTAGATCTCCCTGGGTCGGCTTTAGACTTCTGCTGCAATAGTAAAAAAAGTACCTTTGATCGAGAGTGTTTTGGATGGCAGTCTCTCTCTCTCTCTCTCTCTCTAGCTAACTCTCAAAATGCTGACCTTTGATACCCCAAATATCGGATCATCTCACTGGTTCTAAGTTGTCAAAATGTTAAAATTCAAATTCCATTGGGTTTTAGTTTACTGGGGCATAATTTAAATTGATTGGTTGAATTCAAATAGTGGTCAAACTACTAGGTTTCTAGTTTACAACCAAATGTTACATATTTTCAAGTCATAGTCAAGTCACACGACAGTTGCTCTCACTGCCAAAACATCCTTCACTCTCCCTTAAAGGTACAGTATACACATTCAACTTCATAACAGCATCATGAATATTTGGAGAGTTTCTTCTTCTGTCACCCTAAAAGACAGTGAGTTCCCATTTCCCACCTCCCTGTGGCTGTGTTTGTGTGTGGGCAAGGCTTGAACTGATCACCAAACCTGGAAACAAGCAACAACACCAGTACCACAGGGAAACCATGTAAACATGGGGATTGTGGAAAGGCATTCAAATACTCACTCCTGTTGGAAATTCATTCGCACAGACATACTGGAGAGAAGCCATTCTCCTGCATTCAGTGTGGGAAAGGATTCACTCAGTCAACATCTCTGGTGACACACCAGCTATTTCACACAAGTGAGAGACCATTCACCTGTTGTCTCTGTGAGAAAGGATTCACTCAGAGTGACTGGTACATCAGGTTCATACTGGGGAGAAGCTATTCATTCCCCTGCTCCATTTGAGAGAGGGAGTTTCTCAACTGTCACGGCTACTGATCCATCAGCATGTTCAAACTGCGGAAAGAATAGTCATCTGTCGTGTGGGAGAAAGGGTTCCCCAATATATCTAAGCTTCTGAACCATCAATGAGTTCACCTTGTGTCAAGGTCATTCACCTGCCCTGTGTGAGAGAAAGGATTCACAACTTCATCCAGCCTTCTGACACATCAACAGATTCACACCTGGGAGTGACCTGTTCAACCAGTGCAAGTGGATGTAGTCAGCTCACACATCAACAAGTCGCATGTGACTGCAGAGGTTGGAATATTCCATCACTCCTGTTGCTCATGACATCCAGCATTGAATCAAGTACATTCTTACAGTTCGGGTTTGTTTCTGCTGAAGTTACTTCCTTATCACTAGAGTAGAGTTGAAGATTCTTGTCATTGTAGCTGACAGCGTTCTTTGGGGTATCGTGACCCTTTAAAATCAGCTCTCTGTGATCATTCTGTCAAATTCAGAAAAATTTCACAGGCAATTAGTGTGCAACTAATATTGAATTTCTGCTTCAAATGGAACTTGCTCCCTGGGAAAAGAACTGAAATTTGATATCTGAAAAGTTCCCTGGCATTAAAATCTCCAAAAAGAAAGTGTTGATGAATCCTTGCTGACAATTCTTACTGACTTGAACATTGCACACATGGCCCTACTTTCCTACCAGGAAGAATGGGAATCAAAGTTTATGTCAGAGCTGAAGAGATTGGTGTCAGTGACTGTGGGACTGGTTTATATCAGACAGGGGGAGATTGGTGTCAGTGAATAAGGGGCTGGTTTATATCAGACAGGAGGAGATTGGTGTCAGGGACTGTGTGTCTGGTTTATATCAGACAGAGAAAGATTGGTGTCAGTGACTGTGGGCCTGGTTTATATCAGAAAGGGGGAGATTGGTGTCAGTGACTGTGGGGCTGGATTATATCAGACTGGAGGAAATTGGTGTCAGTGACTGTGGGTATAGTTCATATCAGACAGGGAGAGATTGGTGTTAGTGACTGTGAGTCTGGTTTATATCAGACAGCGGGAGATTGGTGTCAGTGACTGTGGGCTGGTTTATATCAGACAAGGGGAGATTGGTGTCAGTGTCTGTGGGGCTGGATTATATCAGACAGGCAGAGGTTGGTGTCAGTGACTGTGCGGCTGGTTTATATCAGAAAGGGGGAGATTGGTGTCAGCGACTGTGGGGCTGGTTTATATCAGACAGAGGGAGATTGGTGTCAGGGACTATGGGTCTGGTTTATATCAGGCATGGGGAGATTAGTGTCAGTGACTGTGGGGCTGGATTATATCAGACTTTAGGAAATTGGTGTCAGTGACTGTGGGGCTCGTTCATATAAGACAAGGGGAGATTGGTGTCAGTGACTGTGGGTCTGGTTTATATCAGACAGGGGGAGATTGGTGTCATGGACTGTGGGCTGGTTTATATCAGACAGCGGGAGATTGGTGTCAGTGACTGTGGGGCTGGTTTATATCAGACAAGCGGAGATTGGTGTTAGTGACTGTGGGGCTGGTTTCTATCAGATAGGGGGAGATCGGTGTCATGGACTGTGGGTCTGGTTTATATCAGACAGGGGGAGATTGGTGTCAGGGACCATGGGTCTGGATTATATGAGACAGGCAGAGATTGGTGTCAGGGACTATGGGGCTGGTTTATGTCAGACAGGGGGAGATTGGTGGCAGTGACTGTGGGGCCGGTTTATGTGAGACAGCGGGACATTGCCATAAGTGAAAAGGGGGCTGGTTTATGTCAGACAGGAGGAGATTGTCATCAGTGACTGTGGGGCTGGTTTATATCAGACAGAGAGAGATTGGTGTCAGTGACTGTGGAGCTGGTTTATATCAGACAGAGAGAGATTGGTGTCAGTGACTGTGGGGCTGGATTATATCAGACTGGAGGAAATTGGTGTCAGTGACTGTGGGTATGGTTCATATCAGACAGGGAGAGATTGTTGTCAGTGACTGTGAGTCTGGTTTATATCAGACAAGGGGAGATTGGTGTCAGTGACTGTGGGTTGGTTTATATCAGACAAGGGCAGATTGGTGTCAATGTCTGTGGGGCTGGATTATATCAGACAGGCAGAGGTTGGTGTCAGTGACTGTGGGGCTGGTCTATATCAGAAAGGGGGAGATTGGTGTCAGCGACTGTGGGGCTGGTTTATATCAGACAGAGGAAAATTGGTGTCAGTGACTATGGGTCTGGTTTATATCAGACATGGGGAGATTAGTGACACTGACTGTGGGGCTGGATTATATCAGACTTTAGGAAATTGGTGTCAGTGACTGTTGGTATGGTTTATATCAAACAAGGAGAGATTGGTGTCAGTGACTGTGGGTCTGGTTTATATCAGACAGGGTGAGATTGGTGTCAGTGACTGTGGGTCTGGTTTATATCAGACAGGGGGAGATTGGTGTCAGGGACCATGGGTCTGGATTATATGAGACAGGCAGAGATTGGTGTCAGGGACTATGGGGCTGGTTTATATCATACATGCAGAAATTGGTGTCAGTGACTGTGGAGCTGTTTTATGTCAGACAGGGGGAGATTGGCGTCAGTGAAAAAGGGGCTGGTTTTTGTCAGACAGGAGGAGATTGTCATCAGTGACTGTGGAGCTGGTTTATATCAGCCTGGAGGAGATTGGCGTCAGTGACTGTGGGTCTGGTTTATATCAGAAAGGGGGAGATTGGTATCAGTCACTGTGGAGAGAAAGTGAGGTCTGCAGATGCTGGAGATCAGAGATGGAAATGTGTTGCTGGAAAAGCGCAGCAGGTCAGGCAGCATCTAGGGAACAGGAGAATCGACGTTTCGGGCATTAGCCCTTCCTGAAGAAGGGCTAATGCCCGAAACGTCGATTCTCCTGTTCCCTAGATGCTGCCTGACCTGCTGCGCTTTTCCAGCAACACATTTCCATCAGTCACTGTGGGGCTGGTTTATGTCAGACAGACGGAGATTGCTGTCAGTGACTGTGGGTCTGGTTTATATCAGACAGGGGGAGATTGGTGTCAGTGACTCTGGGGCTGGATTATATCAGACTTTAGGAAATTGGGGTCAGTGACTGTGGGTCTGGTTTATATCAGACAGAGGGAGATTGGTGTCAGTGACTGTGGGGCTGGTTTATATCAGACAAGCGGAGATTGGTGTTAGTGACTGTGGGGCTGGTTTCTATCAGACAGGGGGAGATCGGTGTCATGGACTGTGGGTCTGGTTTATATCAGACAGGGGGAGATTGGTGTCAGTGACTGTTGGTCTGGTTTATATCAGAAAGGGGGAGATTGGTGTCAGTGACTGTGGGTCTGGTTTATATCAGACAGGAGGAGATTGGTGTCAGTGACTGTGGGTCTGGTTTATATCAGAAAGGGGGAGATTGGTGTCAGTGACTGTGGGGCTGGTTTATATCAGACAGGGGGAGATTGGTGTCATGGACTGTGAGGAGAAAGTGAGGTCTGCAGATGCTGGAGATCAGAGATGGAAATGTGTTGCTGGAAAAGCGCAGCAGGTCAGGCAGCATCTAGGGAACAGGAGAATTGACGTTTCGGGCATTAGCCCTTCTTCAGGAAGGACTGTCATGGACTGTGGGCTGGTTTATATCAGACAGCGGGAGATTGGTGTCAGTGACTATGGGGCTGGTTTATATCAGACAGAGGGAGATTGCTGTCAGTGACTGTGGGTCTGGTTTATATCAGACAGGGGGAGATTGGTGTCAGTGACTCTGGGGCTGGATTATATCAGACTTAGGAAATTGGTGTCAGTGACTGTGGGTCTGGTTTATGTCAGACAGGGAGAGATTCGTGTCATGGACTGTGGGTCTGGTTAATATCAGACAGGAGGAGATTGGTGTCAGTGACTGTGGGGCTGGTTCATATAAGACAAGGGGAGATTGGTGTCAGTGACTGTGGGTCTGGTTTATATCAGACAGGGGGAGATTGGTGTCATGGACTGTGGGGCTGGTTTATATCAGACAGAGGGAGATTGCTGTCAGTGACTGTGTGTCTGGTTTATATCAGACAGGGGGAGATTGGTGTCAGTGACTCTGTGGCTGGATTATATCAGACTTTAGGAAATTGGTGTCAGTGACTGTGGATATGGTTTATATCAGACAGGGGGAGATTGGTGTCAGTGACTGTGGGCTGGTTTATATCAGACAACGGGAGATTGGTGTCAGTGACTGTGGGCTGGTTTATATCAGACAGAGGGTGATTGGTGTCAGTGACTGTGGGGCTGGTTTATATCAGACAGAGGGAGATTTGTGTCAGGGACTATGGGTCTGGTTTATATCAGACGGGGGAGGTTGGTGTCAGGGACTGTGGGTCTGGTTTATATCAGACAGGGGGCGATTGGTGTCAGTGACTGTGTGGCTGGGTTATATCAGATTGGAGGAAAATATTGTCACTGTCTGTGGGGCAGGGTGAAATCAGACATGGGGAGATTTGTGCCTGTGGGGTGGTTTATATTCGACAGGGGGTGATTGGTGTCAGTGAGTGAGGGGCTGGTTGATATCTGACAGGAGGAGTTTGCTGTCACTGACTGTGGTGAGGACGTTATAAATCCAGAAAAGGATCAGTTCCATGTTTTAATTCTCTTTCAAGGCATCCTGGGCACTCAACAGTTAAACATTCCACTCTGAAACAGACTCACTACAGTATCAATTACTGAATAGACAGAACGTCTCAGTAGGATAACTGAATCTTAGAGAAGTAATCCATTGCTGCCACACATGTGGATTCCTCTGCAGCCTCAGGTAAAGGTATTTGTCCTCCCCAGCCAAGACTGATAGCCTTGGCCACAACCCTGTTGAACTTCCTCCTGCTCCCATTATCTTGCTTCCTCTCCGTATTAGCATAGGGATGTGAATTCCCGGTTGAAAACCGTAAAAACCCTTCAGTTTTAATCTCTTCCCATTGACACATGATCATGAAGCATACGATAATCAGTCGCTGTAATCCATTCACTCGTTATCGCAGGACATCGACATTCACCGGGCCTTGTAAGATGATAATTGCCCATCTTAAACAATGTAACGACAATCAACCATGTGGCTGAGAGACCTTTTGTATTATTCCCATAAAAAGTACTGCCTTTGTGTGTAGAGCAGAGATTCGTGGAGAAGTGTCACCACAAGTAGACACACGACTACTTTCAGGGACATGGAGAATCTCGCACTGCACTCCGATAATAAAGCGTCTGCTGTTGTACTGAAACTTGTGTTGTCTGGATTTTTGGAACAAAATATACATTAACAGCCTCACAATTCTATATTTGAGTTTTCATTTTCAATCAGGAAGTGTCTGCTTTGCTTTGCCATATCTTCCAAACCATTAGATTTCACCTCTGCAGCTTCAGATCCTATCTGTAGCCACAAATAAACGCGGAGCGCTGAAGAAATATAGCAGGTGCAGAAGCATCTGCAGAGAGTGAGAACAGAGTTTAAATTCAGGTCTGACAGTGTGTCTGAATAAAGCTCAATCTTGTGGCACTTCCACATTGACAATTGTTAGTGCCAACACCTCAATCAAAGTCTCTTCATTGTCCTGTTTTTTTCGAATCGCAGGGGTATCCAGTGCAGAACAAGTCCCTTCAACCCATTGATTCTGTGCCAGTCAAAAACCACCATCAAACTATGGTAACTTCATTTCTCAGCCCTTGGCCCATCACCTTATATCAGGTAAAAACAAGGACTGCAGATACTGGAAACCAGAGTCTAGATTAGAGTGGGGCTGGAAATGCCCAGCAACTCAGGCAGCATCCGAGGAGCCAGAAAATTGATGTTTCGGGCAAACAGTACAGACTACAGATTCAAAATCACCAGCAATGGTTCTCCTTCAAGACCCATCACCTTGTATGTCTTGGCATTGCAAGTGCACTTCTGAATACTTCTTCAATGATTTGAGAGATTCTGTCTGCAATCCCCTTCCGGCAGTGAATTCAGTTTTTTTCACCACCCTCTGGGTGAAAGCCTTTTTCCTTCATTACACAGACCATGAGTGTAGGAGTTAGGACATCATGTTGAGGTTGTACAGGCCTCTTCTAGAATACTGTGTCCAATTCTGGTCTCCCTGTTATAGGAGGGGTATTGTTAAACTGTTCCGAAAATATTTACAAGATGTTCCCAGGACTAGAGAGTTTGAGTTATATGGAAAGGAGCTTGAGGTTTGAGGGGCGAACTTACAGACGTTTACAATATAATAAGGGACATATATAAGGTGAATGTCAGATGTCTTTTCCCTCGGGTGATAGACTTCAGGACTTGTATATGAAGAGAAAGGGATTAGAGGGATATGGACCAAGTACTGGTAAATGGGACTAGGGTAAGTTAGGATATCCGTTCAGCATGGATGAGTTGGGTCGAAGGATCTGTTTCTGTGCTATAAGTCTATATTACTCGATGACATGGTTGAGATGTATAAAATAATGAGAGGTGTTCATAAGGTAGATAGTGAGGAAATTTTCCCCTTGGACTGGGGAGCTTACTCCCCCCGAGACTTCAGGACTAGGAGACATATTTTAAAGTGAGAGGGGAAAGATTTATAAGGGAAATGAGGGTCAACTTTTTCTACACAGAGAGTGGTTCGTGTGTGAGTGAACTTCCAGAGGAATTAATGGATGCGGGTACAGTTCCAATGTTTAAAAGCTATTTGGACAAACAGGACAGAATTGGAGGGATGTGGGCCAGGAGCAGGCGATGGGACGAGTTTTGTTTGGGATTATGATGAGCATTGACTTGGGGGGAACCAAAAGGTCTGTTTCCATGCTGTATGACCTTATCACTGACCTTCCCCGTAAGTCTCCTGCCCCTTACCTTCAAATGCTGCACAGCCTTCCAGTCTTTACAGCATTTGTCTTAACTACTTCCTCTATCAAGGGGAATATTTCCTTACTGTCTTCCCAATCAACACCTCTCATTATTTTATAAATCTCAATGATGTTATAGAGTCAAACAGATGTACAACACAGAAACAGATCCTTCAGCCCTACTCGTCCATGCCGACCAGATATCCGAAATTAACCTAGTCCCATTTACGAACACTTGGCCCTCTAATCCCTTCCAATTCAAGTTAAAAATCATTGAACACTAGGTTATAGTCCAACAGGTTTAATTGGAACCACTTACTTTCGCAACGTTGCTCCTTCATCAGGTGGTTGTGGAGTTTTCTTCTACCCCTCCTGATACCTTTTATATGTTACTAGCCGCGTACTGGCCTGCACTTCCTCTTGCATACACGCACGGCCTGTTGCATGAAAAGTTGGCACTTAGGACCTTGTAAATCTTTCCCCTCTCACCCTAAACCTATGCCTTCTAGTTCTTGACTACCACACCCCAGGGAAAAGACATTGTCTATTTTCCCTATCCATGCCTCCATGATTTTATAAACGTTTGGAAGGTCAGTCCTCAGCCTCCAACACTCCAGGGAAAACAGCTCCAGCCTATTCAGCCATCCCTGTAGTTCCATCCCTCCAAACCTGGCAACATCCTTGTAAATCCTTCTTGAACCTTTTCAAATTTCACAACATCCTTTCTACATGAATCAGAGCAGAATTGCACACAAAACTCCTTTATTCAATGCTCTGACCAATAAGGGAAAACATACAAAATGCCTTCTTCACTGTCCTATCTACCTGCGACTCCCCTCTCAATCTCTCTGGTCTAAGGAAAATGACCCAATCTTTCCAGTCTCTCTTCATAACTGAAACTCTCCAGCTCAGACAACATCCTTCCAAGTCTCGAGTGCTAGCATATCCCTCCTTAAATGTGAATTCCAGAAATGCAATCAACAAGCTACCAGTCCCCGAGCCAATGTTTTCGACAGTTCCGACAGAACTTCCCAGCTCAACCTTTGTGCTTCACAAGGAAAGGCGTGTCCCAGTGTTTAAGTGACTGGTGGACATGGACAACATGGTCCCTCTGATCTTCAGTGCTTCCCAGGGCCCTATAGTTCATCATGTATTCCCTTATTAAGTTTGTCTTCCTATGGTCTAATTCTATCTTCTTCACAGTTTGCCATCACACTAGTTTTCATATCATCCGTGAACTCACTGATCAATCCTCCAACTTTCAAGTGAAAGTTATTTCTATGAACCTAGAAACTGTGAGGACCCAATACTGGCCTCTGCAAGATCCCACTGGGCACAAGCTTCCAGTTACAGAAGCACATCTCACCCTCTGCTTCCTGTGACTCAGCCCATTGTGGATCCAATTTGCCAAATTTCCTTGGATGCCATGGCTCTTGTCTTTGCCATCAGTGTCCCTTGCAGGACCTTATCAAAAGCCTCACTGAATTCCAAGTAGCCTACACCAAATGCATTGCTGTCACCTGGCCACCTTTTTGATAAATTCAATCAGGTTGGTCAGGTATGACCTTCCTTTAATAAAACCACACCTTCTGTTCTTGATTAACCCCTGCCTGCTCCAAGTGCAGATTCATTCTGTCCCTAAGTATTCATTCCAACAGTTTCCCCGCCGTCAGAGTGATTGGCCTGTAGATTCCTGGTTTCTCCCTCCTTCCTTCATTAAGACCTTGTCACATAGGCTGTTTTCAATTGATGTCTGCAGCCAAGTGTTAGGTCTCATGTACAGCTTGGGGAAGGTAGAAAGGGACAGTGGTAGCGTCTTTACCTCTGAGCTAGGAGATCCAGGTTCAAGTCCCACCTGGTCCAGAGGAATATCATCCCATCACTGAGCAGGTTGGTTGAGAAACTATCTCCAAGGTGTTTTTGATCTACCTGGAATTGTTTTCTCCTCTGCTGAAATGACTTAGTTAATCATGAATAGACATTCCAACAATACCTCTGCACCTGAATGGCACCATCTCTTCTCAATCTAATGTTACTTGTTTCTTCCATCCCAATCTCTTTTGGGAGCTTTACAGCATTCACTTTACCCCAGTTAAGTGAGTTTTGCAGCTTTTAAAAGCTTTCACATTTGTATCTTCCCCAGTTTTTTGAAAATCAAGGACCAATCAACCTGAAACAACAGCAGGAATTTATTTTCTTGGATATACAATATAACCACACACACACACACACACACACACACACACACACACACACACACACACACACACACACACACACACACACACACACACACACACACACACACACACACACACACACACACACACACACACACACACACACGGTTGAGGTTTTGATGGAGAGATGATTTCACCCAGGTCTGAACCCTGAACTCGGATGATGACCTCTGCAGAGAGACAGACATCAACGGCAAATGAATTCTTGGATCTTCCTGTGCAGCACCCCTTGCATGGACAGCATTGGTCTGTTTCTGTGCCTGCTTTTCTAAAACATGTCCAAGCAACAAGTGATGATAGATTCATAACAGTTTTCCTCTTGTGAGAATCAAAAGCTCACTCACTTTAATAATTTCAGTCCGAGACCAAAAATCTGAAGCCGAGTCGTTTGGGATTGTTTTGGACGAGAGCTGACTTAGCAAAAATGAGGAAACATATAATCCGTTAAAGAAAATGGTATGTTAGCATGAGACGTGATTACAGAACAATGGTGGATGCATGGGCAAACAGGAAAAACATCTGTTTCCCCACTTGTACAGAGACACAGGAACAAACCCTAATCAAAGAGGTCAAAGTGGCCTCTGGATAGAAATAGATGCTGATAGAAGAAAAGATATGCCTAATCAATGACCTACAGTAGACTGACGTCAAACACCCTTATGGGAGTCAGAGATAAGAGTTTGTCACGGACAAGACAGGATAAACAGAAGTTGAGGGATCAGTCTAAAGGAAATGAGTGACGTAAGTGAAGCAGGGAACAAACAATGGAATAAGGAAATCATATGGGAAAAAACTGTATATATTGCAAGAGTTTGTTGTGGTTTACTGTGCATTTCTAATTGCCGTACCTGGCAATTAGACAAGGCACCCACTTGCAAGTGTACAAATAAACGACTCGGATTCAGATTTTTGGTCTCGGACTGAAATTATTAAAGTGAGTGAGCTTTTGTTTCTCACACTCCAATCCATGTTTAAGGCTTGTGTTTGTGTTTTATTTTTCACTGAGTGTTGATCTAATCATCTCAAATGGGGCGTGGCTTCCATCTCAGATAACCACATCAGCGTGCCGTGGGGGCACTCAGGAAATGATTAGGGAAGTGTATCTGTACCATTCCACCTACTGCACCCTGTACCGCCAGATAGTGTTCCCTCAGTACCTCAGAAAGCACCTCTTCAGTATATTTATCTCCAAAGAACCTCGACAAAACATTCATGCCCTCAACACCTCAGAAAACAAACCAGTTACCCCCTGGGACCGTGTTCATTCCCAAACCTATTCTCCCTGGGATGATCTACAGCCACCCCCAAGATTGGAGCCCAGGGCCCAGAACATTATTTGGGTCTCTGGATTGATCATAGAATGTGGAAGCAGGCCGTCCGGCCTATCAGGTTCACATTGATCCCCAGTAGAGCAGGCCATCATCCACTCTATACCTGGATCCCTTCATTTCCTCTGGCTAACCCACCCAGCCTGCACATCTTTGGACAGTGGAAGGACACTGGAGCACCCGGAGGCTGACATAGGGAGAATGTGCCAACTCCACAGAGACAGTCGCCCGAGGCTGGAATCGAACCCGGGTGGGGTGAGGCAACACTGAGCCCCGGTAACCATCCCACCATCTCCTCCCCGTTGATGCCCGTTTGATGTCTATACCCGGGGAGTATCGAACTTGTCTAGCGATTATTTAAGAAAGAGATCTCCAGTAAGAGAGCTCTTTACATGGTTCAGGTCAAAATCCTGGAGCTCCCACCCTAACATCACTGTGGGACACCCGAGGACTGCAGCAGGAGAGTACAGCTCACCCCTACCTTCCAGGGCAATGCCTCCACGAGCTCAAGATGCTTGGTCCCCCTCGAAAACATATTTATATCAATATCAAAAAGAGACTTTATTCACAACAAGAACTTTACATACAAACATAGTCACTAAAGTTCGGTTCGGTACAGTCTGTACAACAAGTCCTTATCATGACATATATACTCCCCTTGGCTGATTAACTGAAATGTTAGGTCTGAGCTGTTCCTTCTGAATTAACATCACAAAGTTACATTGAGAAGGATCTTTGTGAAGTGCCTGTGTTCTGTATCTGTTCTCCCATGTATCCCTCACTCCGAATACAATACCTTACAAAGCCTTAAACCTGTTTGTCAACTTTCAGCAGAAGCAGCCTCAGGACATTGAACACAGACTGAATTACTCAGTGACGCTTGGATCAGGTCAAATTCTCAAGCAAACAGATGGTGGGGAAATTCAGCAGAATTCAGCAGGTAGCAACGGTGAAGAGAGAGAGGAACAATTCGCATTTCAAGTGACCCCTCCTCAAAACGGTCTGTTCTGAAGGAACTTTCCCGCAGAAATCACTGGATTGAAAGGTGAACTCTCTCTCTGTCTCTTTCTCCCTCTCCCTTCAGAGATGCTGCCGGACATGCTTAGCTCCTTCAGCAATCTCTATATTGATGTTTCAGGTCTCCAGCGCGTCCGTACAGATTGATTTTAGTGTTGAATTCTCAAGCTTGCTCTATTAAAGGGATTGAATCCCTCTGCTACAAAGGAGGGTCACTTACCACAGCTAACAGGTTCGTGATGCCAACATTGTTGGCTCAATCTCTATCATGTCTGAAATTACCATGAAGACCCCAGCTTCTCAACCTCACCCCTCACCTGAGGCAGGTGACCCACCAGGCCTCTCTCTCTGGCAAGACAGCAGCTCTCGGGTCATCCTGGGCTATAACAACTTCCCAACTTTAAAAAGGCCCTCCAGTAAGAGAGCTCTTTACATGGTTCAGGTCAAAATCCTGGAGCTCCCACCCTAACATCACTGTGGGACACCCGAGGACTGCAGCAGGAGAGTACTGCTCACCCCTACCTTCCAGGCAACTATTAGAGGGTGTGGGAATCACATGCAAGCCACATTTGTAAATAAGTTTTATAACAGGGTCACGGTGGATGGTCACTAACACTGTTTTATTACCTGTGTTGAAATCAGCATAATGAAGAAGCAAAGGGTGGGTTGAAAATGACAATGATAGCCTTTTGTAGGTTGGTGTTTATTAGAGTTTGTATCGACAGTATGAATGTTTGAGCACTTATTCAAGGGCATGCAGGTAGCTGCCAGAGGAAGTGATAGGGGCTGGTACAATTCTGATATTTAAAAGGCATCAGGATGAGTATGTGAATAGGAAGGGTTTAGAGGGATATCAGCCAAGTGCTAGCTAATGGAATGAAATGAGATGAGAATATCTGGTTGGTATGGACGAGGTGGGCAGGAGGGTCTGTTTCCAAGCTGTGCATCTCTGTGACTCTGTGCCTCTGAATAGTCTATTACAGAGAGTTTCAGACAGGGTTTGGTTTGTGTGTCTCTCTCACGCTTCCTCAGAATCTGCAAACCCTATGTCTCCAAATTTCCACAAGACTCAATGAAAGAGAAAAAAGAGGGTCAGTGCTGAGGGAGTGCAGCACTGTCGGAGGGTCAGTTCTGAGAGAGTGCTGCGCTGTCATAGGGTCAGTGCTGATGGAGTGCTTCACTGTCAGAGGGTCAGTACTGAGGGAGTGCTGCACTGTCAGAGAGTCAGTGCTGAGGGAGTGCTGCACTGTCAGAGGGTCAGTACTGAGGGAGTGCTGCACTGTCGGTGGGTCAGTACTGAGGGAGTGCTGCACTGTCGGAGGGTCAGTACTGAGGGAGTGCTGCACTGTCAGAGGATCAGTACTGAGGGAGTGCTGCACTATCAGAGGGTCAGTACTGAGGGAGTGCTGCACTGTGGGAGGGTCAGTACTGAGGGAGTGCCGCACTGTCAGAGGGTCGGTACTGAGGGAGTGCTGCACTGTCAGAGGATCAGTACTGAGAGATGCCGCACTGTCAGAGGGTCGGTACTGAGGGAGTGCCGCACTGTCAGATGGTCAGTACTGAGGGAGTGCGGCACTGTCAGAGGGTCAGTACTGAGGGAGTGCCGCACTGTCAGAGGTTCATTACTGAGGGAGTGCGGCACTGTCAGAGGGTCAGTACTGAGGGAGTGATGCACTGTTAGAGGGTCAGTACTGAGGGAGTGCTGCACTGTCAGAGGGTCAGCACTGAGGGAGTGCTGCACTGTCAGAGGATCAGGACTGAGGGAGCGGTGCATTCTCAGAGGGTTAGTACTGAGGGAGCGCTACACTGTAAGAATGTCAGAACTAAAGGATCACTGCACTGTCAAAGAGATGCACTGCCAGAGGATCTACACTGAGGGTGTACCGCACTTTCACAAAATCGGTATGGGGGCAGTGCCACACTGTCAGATGGTCAGTACTGAGGAGGTTTTGCAGTGTGTGAACGTCAGTACTGAGGGAGTGCGGCACTGTCAGACGGTCAGTACTGAGGGAGTGCTGCACTGTCAGAGGGTCTGTACTGAGGGAGTGCTGCACTGTCAGAGGGTCAGTACTGAGGGAGTGCTGCACTGTCAGAGGGTCGGTACTGAGGGAGTGCCGCACTGTCAGAGGGTCAGTACTGAGGGAGTGCTGCACTGTCAGAGGGTCAGTACTGAGGGAGTGCTGCACTGTGGGAGAGTCAGTAGTGAGGGAGTGCTGCACTGTCAGAGGGTCAGTACTGAGGGAGTGCTGCACTGTCAGAGGATCAGTACTGAGAGAGTGCCGCACTGTCAGAGGGTCGGTACTGAGGGAGTGCTGTACTGTGAGAGGGTCTGTACTGAGGAAGTGCTGCACTATCAGAGGGTCAGTACTGAGGGAGTGCTGCACTGTGGGAGTGTCAGTCCTGAGGGAGTTCTGCACTGTCAGAGGGTCTGTACTGAGGGAGTGCTGCACTGTCAGAGGATCAGTACTGAGAGAGTGCCGCACTGTCAGAGGGTCGGTACTGAGGGAGTGCCGCACTGTCAGAGGGTCAGTACTGAGGGAGTGCTGCACTGTCAGAGGGTCTGTACTGCGGGAGTGCTGCACTGTCAGAGGATCAGTACTGAGAGAGTGCCGCACTGTCAGAGGGTCGGTACTGAGGGAGTGCCGCACTGTCAGATGGTCAGTACTGAGGGAGTGCGGCACTGTCAGAGGGTCAGTACTGAGGGAGTGCCGCACTGTCAGAGGTTCAGTACTGAGGGAGTGCGGCACTGTCAGAGGGTCAGTACTGAGGGAGTGATGCACTGTTAGAGGGTCAGTACTGAGGGAGTGCTGCACTGTCAGAGGATCAGTACTGAGGGAGTGCTGCAATGTCAGAGGATCAGTACTGAGGGAGCGGTGCATTCTCAGCGGGTTAGTACTGAGGGAGCGCTACACTGTAAGAATGTCAGAACTAAAGGATCACTGCACTGTCAAAGAGATGCACTGCCAGAGGATCTACACTGAGGGTGTACCGCACTTTCACAAAATCGGTATGGGGGCAGTGCCACACTGTCAGATGGTCAGTACTGAGGAGGTTTTGCAGTGTGTGAGCGTCAGTACTGAGGGAGTGCGGCACTGTCAGACGGTCAGTACTGAGGGAGTGCTGCACTGTCAGAGGGTCTGTACTGAGGGAGTGCTGCACTGTCAGAGGGTCAGTACTGAGGGAGTGCTGCACTGTCAGAGGATCAGTACTGAGAGAGTGCCGCACTGTCAGAGGGTCGGTACTGAGGGAGTGCCGCACTGTCAGAGGGTCAGTACTGAGGGAGTGCTGCACTGTCAGAGGGACAGTACTGAGGGAGTGCTGCACTGTCAGAGGATCAGTACTGAGAGAGTGCCGCACTGTCAGAGGGTCGGTACTGAGGGAGTGCTGCACTGTGAGAGGGTCTGTACTGAGGGAGTGCTGCACTATCAGAGGGTCAGTACTGAGGGAGTGCTGCACTTTGGGAGTGTCAGTCCGGAGGGAGTGCTGCACTGTCAGAGGGTCAGTACTGAGGGTGTGCTGCACTGTCAGAGGATCAGTACTGAGAGAGTGCCGCACTGTCAGAGGGTCGGTACTGAGGGAGTGTTGCACTGTCAGAGGGTCGGTACTGAGGGAGTGCCGCACTGTCAGTGGGTCTGTACTGCGGGAGTGCTGCACTGTCAGAGGGTCAGTACTGAGGGAGTGCTGCACTGTCAGAGGATCAGTACTGAGAGAGTGCCGCACTGTCAGAGGGTCGGTACTGAGAGAGTGCCGCACTGTCAGAGGGTCGGTACTGAGGGAGTGCCGCACTGTCAGAGGGTCAGTACTGAGGGAGTGCTGCACTGTCAGAGGGTCAGTACTGAGGGAGTGCTGCACTGTCAGAGGATCAGTACTGAGGGAGTGCTGCACTGTCAGAGGGTCAGTACTGAGGGAGTGCTGCACTGTCAGAGGGTCAGTACTGAGGGAGTGCTGCACTGTCAGAGGATCAGTACTGAGAGAGTGCGCACTGTCAGAGGGTCGGTACTGAGGGAGTGCTGCACTGTCAGAGGGTCTGTACTGAGGGAGTGCTGCACTATCAGAGGGTCAGTACTGAGGGAGTGCTGCACTTTGGGAGTGTCAGTCCTGAGGGAGTGCTGCACTGTCAGAGGGTCAGTACTGAGGGAGTGCTGCACTGTCAGAGGATCAGTACTGAGAGAGTGCCGCACTGTCAGAGGGTCGGTACTGAGGGAGTGCCGCACTGTCAGAGGGTCAGTACTGAGGGAGTGCTGCACTGTCAGAGGGTCTGTACTGCGGGAGTGCTGCACTGTCAGAGGATTAGTACTGAGAGAGTGCCGCACTGTCAGAGGGTCGGTACTGAGGGAGTGCCGCACTGTCAGATCGTCAGTACTGAGGGAGTGCGGCACTGTCAGAGGGTCAGTACTGAGGGAGTGCCGCACTGTCAGAGGTTCAGTACTGAGGGAGTGCGGCACTGTCAGAGGGTCAGTACTGAGGGAGTGATGCACTGTTAGAGGGTCAGTACTGAGGGAGTGCTGCACTGTCAGAGGATCAGTACTGAGGGAGTGCTGCACTGTCAGAGGATCAGGACTGAGGGAGCGGTGCATTCTCAGAGGGTCAGTACTGAGGGAGTGCTGCACTGTCAGAGGGTCAGTACTGAGGGAGTGCTGCACTGTCAGAGGGTCAGTACTGAGGGAGTGCTGCACTGTCAGAGGATCAGTACTGAGAGAGTGCCGCACTGTCAGAGGGTCGGTACTGAGGGAGTGCTGCACTGTAAGAGGGTCTGTACTGAGGGAGTGCTGCACTATCAGAGGGTCAGTACTGAGGGAGTGCTGCACTTTGTGAGTGTCAGTCCTGAGGGAGTGCTGCACTGTCAGAGGGTCAGTACTGAGGGAGTGCTGCACTGTCAGAGGATCAGTACTGAGAGAGTGCCGCACTGTCAGAGGGTCGGTACTGAGGGAGTGCCGCACTGTCAGAGGGTCAGTACTGAGGGAGTGCTGCACTGTCAGAGGGTCTGTACTGCGGGAGTGCTGCACTGTCAGAGGATCAGTACTGAGAGAGTGCCGCACTGTCAGAGGGTCGGTACTGAGGGAGTGCCGCACTGTCAGATCGTCAGTACTGAGGGAGTGCGGCACTGTCAGAGGGTCAGTACTGAGGGAGTGCCGCACTGTCAGAGGTTCAGTACTGAGGGAGTGCGGCACTGTCAGAGGGTCAGTACTGAGGGAGTGATGCACTGTTAGAGGGTCAGTACTGAGGGAGTGCTGCACTGTCAGAGGATCAGTACTGAGGGAGTGCTGCACTGTCAGAGGATCAGGACTGAGGGAGCGGTGCATTCTCAGAGGGTCAGTACTGAGGGAGTGCTGCACTGTCAGAGGGTCAGTACTGAGGGAGTGCTGCACTGTCAGAGGGTCAGTACTGAGGGAGTGCTGCACTGTCAGAGGATCAGTACTGAGAGAGTGCCGCACTGTCAGAGGGTCGGTACTGAGGGAGTGCTGCACTGTGAGAGGGTCTGTACTGATTGAGTGCTGCACTATCAGAGGGTCAGTACTGAGGGAGTGCTGCACTTTGTGAGTGTCAGTCCTGAGGGAGTGCTGCACTGTCAGAGGGTCAGTACTGAGGGAGTGCTGCACTGTCAGAGGATCAGTACTGAGAGAGTGCCGCACTGTCAGAGGGTCGGTACTGAGGGAGTGCCGCACTGTCAGAGGGTCAGTACTGAGGGAGTGCTGCACTCTCAGAGGGTCTGTACTGCGGGAGTGCTGCACTGTCAGAGGATCAGTACTGAGAGAGTGCCGCACTGTCAGAGGGTCGGTACTGAGGGAGTGCCGCACTGTCAGATCGTCAGTACTGAGGGAGTGCGGCACTGTCAGAGGGTCAGTACTGAGGGAGTGCCGCACTGTCAGAGGTTCAGTACTGAGGGAGTGCGGCACTGTCAGAGGGTCAGTACTGAGGGAGTGATGCACTGTTAGAGGGTCAGTACTGAGGGAGTGCTGCACTGTCAGAGGATCAGTACTGAGGGAGTGCTGCACTGTCAGAGGATCAGGACTGAGGGAGCGGTGCATTCTCAGAGGGTTAGTACTGAGGGAGCGCTACACTGTAAGAATGTCAGAACTAAAGGATCACTGCACTGTCAAAGAGATGCACTGCCAGAGGATGTACACTGAGGGTGTACCGCACTTTCACAAAATCGGTATGGGGGCAGTGCCACACTGTCAGATGGTCAGTACTGAGGAGGTTTTGCAGTGTGTGAGCGTCAGTACTGAGGGAGTACCCCACTGTCAGACAGTCAGTACTGAGGGATCACTGCGCTGTCAGAGGGTCAGTACTGAGGGACTGCTGCATTGCCAGAGGGTGAGTACTGAGAGATCACCGCACTGTCAGAGGGTCAAGAGTGAGGGACTGCTGCATTAACAGAGGGCCATCTCTGAGGAGCACTACACTGTCAAAGGGTCAGGACTGAGGGAGCACCACACTGTCAGAGGTTTAGTCCAGAGGGAATGCCGCAATGTCTGAGGCTCTGTACTCGGAGAGCACTGCACCATCAGAGGGTCAGTACTGAACAAGCACTACACTGTCAGAGGGTCAGTACTGAGGGAGCATGCATTATCAAAAGGTCAGTACTGAGGGAGCGCTACACAGTGAGAGTGTCAATTCTGAGTCAGTGCAATTTCAGAGTGTCAGTACAGAGAGAGTGTTGCACTGTCAGAGAGTTAGTACTGAGGGAGTGCTGCACTGTCAGAGGGTCAGTACTGAGGGAGTGCTGCACTGTCAGAGGGTCAGTACTGAGAGAGTGCTGCACTGTCAGAGGGTCAGTACTGAGGGAGTGCTGCACTGTCAGAGTGTCAGTCATGATGGAGTGCTCTACTGTCAGAGCTTTTGTCCTGAGATTAGGCCACACTGTCCTCGGGGCAGTAATGGGCCACTTCCACACTGTCAGAGAGTCAGAACTGAGGGAGTGCATCAATATCAGAGGGTCAGTGTGGAGGGAGTGCAGCATTCTCAGAGGATCAGTATGAAGGGAGTGCAGCATTGTCAGAGGGTCAGTATGGAGGGAGTGCAGCATTGTCAGGGGATCAGAGTGGAGGGAGTGCAGCATTGTCAGAGGGTCAGTGTGGAGGGAGTACAGCATTGTCAGAGGATCAGTGTGGAGGGTGTGGAGCCTTGTCAGAGGGTCAGTGTGGAGGGAGTGCAGCATTGTTAGAGGGTCATTGTGGAGGGAGTGCAGCATTGTCAGAGGGTCAGTATGGAGGGAGTGCAGCATTGTCAGAGGGTAAGTATGGAGGGAGTGCAGCATTGTCAGAGGGTCAGTGTGGAGGGAGTGCAGCATTGTCAGAGGATCAGTATGGAGGGAGTGCAGAAATGTCAGAGGATCAGTGTGGAGGGAGTGCAGCATTGTCACAGAGTCAGTGTGGAGGGAGTGCAGCATTGTCATTGGATCAGTGTGGAGGAAGTGCAGCACTGTCAGAGGGTCAGTGTGCAGGGAGTGCAGCATTGTCAGAGGATCAGTATGGAGGGAGTGCAGCATTGCCAGAAGTTCAGTAGGGAGGGAGTGCAGCACTTTCAGAGGGTAAGTGTGGATGGAGTGCAGCATTGTCAAAGGATCAGTGTGGAGGGAGTGCAGCATTGTCAGAGGTTCAGTGTGGAGGGAGTGCAGCATTGTCAGAGGATCAGTGTGGAGGGCGTGCAGCATTGTCAGAGGGTCAGTGTGGAGGTAGCGCAGCATTGTCAGAGGGCCAGGGTGGAGGGAGTGCTGTAGTGTCAGACGGTCAGTGTGGAGGGAGTGCAGCATTGTCAGAGGATCAGTGTGAAGGGAGTGCAGCACTGTCAGAGGATCAGTGTGGAGGGAGTGCAGAATTGTCAGAGGGTCAGTGTGGAGGGAGTGCAATATTGTCAGAGGGTCAGTGTGGAGGGAGAGCAGCATTGTCAGAGGATTAGTGTGAAGGGAGTGCAGCACTGTCAGAGGATCAGTGTGGAGGTAGTGCAGAATTGTCAGAGGGTCAGTGTGGAGGGAGTGCAATATTGTCAGAGGGTCAGTGTGGAGGGAGTGCAGCGTTGTCAGAGGATTAGTGTGAAGGGAGTGTAGCACTGTCAGAGGGTCAGTGTGGACGGAGTGCAGCATTGTCAGAGGGTCAGCGTGGAGGGAGTGCAGCATTGTCAGAGGATCAGTGTGAAGGGGGTACAGCATTGTCAGAGGGTCAGTGTGGAGGGAGTGCAGCTTTGACAGAGGATCAGTGTGAAGGGAGTACAACATTGTCAGAGGATCAGTGTGAAGGGAGTACAGCATTGTCAGAGGGTCAGTGTGGAGGGAGTGCAGCATTGTCAGAGGGTCAGTGTGGAGGGAGTTCAGCATTGTCAGAAGATCAGTGTGGAGGGAGCGCAGCATTATCAGAGGATCAGTGTGGAGGGAGTGCAGCATTGTCAGAGCAAGAGTGTGGAGGGAGTACAGAACTGTCAGAGGATCAGTGTGGAGGGAGTGCAGCATTGTCAGAGGGTCAATGTGGATGGAGTGCAGAATTGTCAGAGGGTCAGTGTGGAGGGAGTGCAGCATTGTCAGAGGATCAGTGTGGAGGGAGTGCAGCATTGTCAGAGGGTCAGCGTGGAGTGAGTGCAGCATTGTCAGAGGATCAGTGTGAAGGAGTGCAGCATTGTCAGAGGATCAATGTGGAGGGAGTGCAGCATTGTCAGAGGGTCAGTGTGGAGGGAGTGCAGCTTTGTCAGAGGATCAGTGAGGAGGGAGTACAGCATTGTCAGTGGATCAGTGTGGAGGGAGTGCAGCATTGTCAGAGCATCAGTGTGGAGGGAGTGCAGCATTGTCAGGGGGTCAGTGTGGAGGGAGTGCAGCATTGTCAGAGGATCAGTGTGGAGGGAGTGCAGCATTGTCAGAGGTTCAGTGTGGAGGGAGCGCAGCATTATCAGAGGGTCAGTGTGGAGGGAGTGCAGCATTGTCAGAGGATCCGTGTGGAGGAAATGCAGCATTGTCAGACGATCAGTGTGGAGGGAGTGCAGCATTGTCAGAGGATCCGTGTGGAGGGAATGCAGCATTGTCAGAGGATCAGTGTGAAGGGGGTACAGCATTGTCAGAGGGTCAGTGTGGAGGGAGTGCAGCTTTGACAGAGGATCAGTGTGAAGGGAGTACAACATTGTCAGAGGATCAGTGTGAAAGGAGTACAGCATTGTCAGAGGGTCAGTGTGGAGGGAGTGCAGCATTGTCAGAGGGTCAGTGTGGAGGGAGTTCAGCATTGTCAGAAGATCAGTGTGGGGGGAGCGCAGCATTGTCAGAGGATCAGTGTGGAGTGAGTGCAGCATTGTCAGAGGATCCGTGTGGAGGGAGTACAGCACTGTCAGAGGATCCGTGTGGAGGGAATGCAGCATTGTCAGACGATCAGTGTGGAGTGAGTGCAGCATTGTCAGAGGATCAGTGTGGAGGGAGCGCAGCATTGTCAGAGGATCAGTGTGGAAGGAGTTGAGCATTGTCAGAGGGTCAGTGTGGAGGGATTGCAGCTTTTTCAGAGGATCAGTGTGGAGGGCGTACAGCATTGTCAGAGGGTCAGTGTGGAGGGAGAGCAGCTTTGTCAGAGGATCAGTGTGGAGGGAGTACAGCATTGTCAGAGGGTCAGTGTGGAGGGAGTGCAGCATTGTCAGAGGATCAGTGTGGAGGGAATGCAACATTGTCAGAGGGTCAGTGTGGAGGGAGTGCAGCATTGTCAGAGGATCAGTGCGAAGGGAGTGCAGCACTGTCAGAGGGTCAGTGTGGATGGAGTGCAGCATTGTCAGAGGGTCAGTGTGGAGGGAGCGCAGCATTATCAGAGGGTCAGTGTGGAGGGAGTGCAGCATTGTCAGAAAGTCAGTGTGGAGGGAGTGCAGCATTGTCAGAGGGTCAGTGTGGAGGGAGTGCAACATTGTCAGTGGGTGAGGATGGAGGGAGTGCAGCATTGTCAGAGGATCAGTGCGAAGGGAGTGCAGCACTGTCAGAGGGTCAGTGTGGAGGGAGTGCAGCATTGTCAGAGAGTCAGTGTGGAGGGAGCGCAGCATTATCGGAGGGTCAGTGTGGAGGGAGTGCAGCATTGTCTGAAAGTCAGTGTGGAGGGAGTGCAGCATTGTCAGAGGGTCAGTGTGGAGGGAGTGCAGCATTGTCAGGGGGTCAGGTTGGAGGGAGTGCAGCATTGTCAGAGGATCAGTGTGGAGGGAGTGCAGCATTGTCAGAGGGTCAGTGTGGAGGGAGCGCAGTATTGTCTGGAGGTCAGGATGGAGGGAGTGCAGCATTGTCAGAGGATTACTTTGGAGGGAGTGCAGCATTGTCAGAGGATCAGTGTGGAGGGAGTGCAGCATTGTCAGAGGATCACTTTGGAGGGAGTGCAGCATTGTCAGAGATTCAGTGTGGAGGGAGTGCTGAATTATCAGAGGGTCAGTGTGGAGGGAGTGCAGCATTGTCAGAGGATCAGTGTGGAGGGAGTGCAGCATTGTCAGAGGGTCAGTATAGAGTGAATGCAGCATTGTCAGTGGGTCAGTGTGGAGGGAGTGCAGCTTTGTCAGATGATCAGTGTGTAGGGAGTGCAGCATTGTCACAGAGTCAGTGTGGAGGGAGTGCAGCATTGTATTGGATCAGTGTGGAGGGAGTGCAGTACTGTCAGAGGGTCAGTGTGCAGGGAGTGCAGCATTGTCAGAGGTTCAGAATGGGCGGAGTGCAGCATTGCCAGAAGTTCAGTAGGTAGGGAGTGCAGCACTGTCAGAGGGTCAGTGTGGATGGAGTGCAGCATTGTCAGAGGATCAGTGTGGAGGGAGTGCAGCATTGACAGAGGATCAGTGTGGAGGAGCGCAGCATTGTCAGAGGATCAGTGTGGAGGGAGTGCAGCATTGTCAGAGTATCAGTGTGGAGGGCGTGCAGCATTGTCAGAGGGTCAGTGTGGAGGTAGCGCAGCATTGTCAGAGGGCCAGTGTGAAGGGAGTGCAGCACTGTCAGAGGATCAGTGTGGAGGGAGTGCAGAATTGTCAGAGGGTCAGTGTGGAGGGAGTGCAATATTGTCAGAGGGTCAGTGTGGAGGGAGAGCAGCATTGTCAGAGGGTCAGTGTGGAGGGAGTGCAGCGTTGTCAGAGGATTAGTGTGAAGGGAGTGCAGCACTGTCAGAGGGTCAGTGTGGACGGAGTGCAGCATTGTCAGAGGGTCAGTGTGGAGGGAGTGCAGCATTGTCAGAGGATCAGTGTGAATGGAGTACAGCATTGTCAGAGGGTCAGTGTGGAGGGTGTGCAGCTTTGACAGAGGATCAGTGTGAAGGGAGTACAACATTGTCACAGGATCAGTGTGAAGGGAGTACAGCATTGTCAGAGGGTCAGTGTGGAGGGAGTTCAGCATTGTCAGAGGATCAGTGTGGAGGGAGCGGAGCATTATCAGAGGATCAGTGTGGAGGGAGTGCAGCATTGTCAGAGGAAGAGTGTGGAGGGAGTACAGCACTGTCAGAGGATCAGTGTGGAGGGAGTGCAGCATTGTCAGAGGGTCAGTGTGGATGGAGTGCAGCATTGTCAGAGGGTCAGTGTGGAGGGAGTGCAGCATTGCCAGAGGATCAGTGTGGAGGGAGTACAGCATTGTCAGAGAGTCAGTGTGGAGGGAGTGCAGAATTGTCAGAGGATCAGTGTGGAGGGAGTGCAGCATTGTCAGAGGGTCAGCGTGGAGGGAGTGCAGCATTGTCAGAGGGTCAGTGTGGAGGGAGTGCAGCTTTGTCAGAGGATCAGTGTGGAGGGAGTACAGAATTGTCAGAGCCTCAGTGTGGAGGGAGTGCAGCAGTGTCAGAGCATCAGTGTGGAGGGAGTGCAGCATTGTCAGGGGGTCAGTGTGGAGGGAGTGCAGCATTGTCAGAGGATCAGTGTGGAGGGAGTGCAGCATTGTCAGAGGGTCAGTGTGGAGGGAGCGCAGCATTATCAGAGGGTCAGTGTGGAGGGAGTGCAGCATTGTCAGCGGATCCGTGTGGAGGGAATGCAGCATTGTCAGAGGATCAGTGTGGCGTGAGTGCAGCATTGTCAGAGGATCAGTGTGGCGGGAGCGCAGCATTGTCAGAGGATCAGTGTGGAGAGAGTGCAGCATTGTCAGAGGATCAGTGTGGAAGGAATTGAGCATTGTCAGAGGGTCAGTGTGGAGGGAGTGCAGCTTTCTCAGAGGATCAGTCTGGAGGGCGTACAGCATTGTCAGAGGGTCAGTGTGGAGAGAGTGCAGCTTTGTCAGAGGATCAGTGTGGAGGGATTACAGCATTGTCAGAGAGTCAGTGTGGAAGGAGTGCAGCATTGTCAGAGGATCAGTGTGGAGGGAATGCAACATTGTCAGAGGGTCAGTGTGGAGGGAGTGCAGCATTGTCAGAGGATCAGTGCGAAGGGAGTGCAGCACTGTCAGAGGGTCAGTGTGGAGGGAGTGCAGCATTGTCAGAGGGTCAGTGTGGAGGGAGCGCAGCATTATCAGAGGGTTTGTGGGGAGGGAGTGCAGCATTGTCAGAGGGTCAGTGTGGAGGGAGTGCAGCATTGTCAGAGGGTCAATGTGGAGGGAGTGCAACATTGTCAGGGGGTCAGGATGGAGGGAGTGCAGCATTGTCAGAGGATCAGTGCGAAGGGAGTGCAGCACTGTCAGGGGGTCAGTGTGGAGGGAGTGCAGCATTGTCAGAGGGTCAGTGTGGAGGGAGCGCAGCATTATCAGAGGGTCAGTGTGGAGGGAGTGCAGCATTTTCAGAGGATCAGTGTGGAGGGAGTGCAGCATTGTCAGAGGATCAGTGTGGAGGGAGTACAGCATTGTCAGAGAGTCAGTGTGGAGGGAGTGCAGAATTGTCAGAGGATCAGTGTGGAGGGAGTACAGCATTGTCAGAGGATCAGTTTGGAGGGAGTGCAGCATTGTCAGAGGATCAGTGTGGAGGGAGTACAGTATTTTCAGAGAGTCAGTGTGGAGGGAGTGCAGAATTGTCAGAGGATCAGTGTGGAGGGAGTGCAACATTGTCAGGGGGTCAGGATGGAGGGAGTGCAGCATTGTCAGAGGATCAGTGCGAAGGGAGTGCAGCACTGTCAGAGGGTCAGTGTGGAGGAGTGCAACATTGTCAGGGGGTCAGGATGGAGGGAGTGCAGCATTGTCAGAGGATCAGTGTGGAGGGAGCGCAGCATTATCAGAGGGTCAGTGTGGAGGGAGTGCAGCATTGTCAGAAAGTCAGTGTGGAGGGTGTGCAGCATTGTCAGAGGGTCAGTGTGGAGGGAGTGCAGCATTGTCAGGGGGTCAGGTTGGAGGGAGTGCAGCATTGTCAGAGGATCAGTGTGGAGGGAGTGCAGCATTGTCAGAGGGTCAGTGTGGAGGGAGTGCAGCATTGTCAGAGGGCCAGTGTGGAGGGAGCGCAGCATTGTCAGGAGGTAGGATGGAGGGAGTGCAGCATTGTCAGAGGATCACTTTGGAGGGAGTGCAGCATTGTCAGAGGATCAGTGTGGAGGGAGTGCAGCATTGTCAGAGGATCACTTTGGAGGGAGTGCACCATTGTCAGAGGTTCAGTGTGGAGGGAGTGCTGAATCATCAGAGGGTCAGTGTGGACGGAGTGCAGCATTGTCAGAGGGTCAGTGTGGAGCGAGTGCAGCATTGTCAGAGGATCAGTATGGAGTGAATGCAGCATTGTCAGAGGATCAGTGTGGAGGGAGTGCAGCATTGTTAGTCGCCCTCGTTCTTGCCCCTCTCTGTTACCCTCTCTCTGTCCCCCCTCTGTCTGTCCCCCCTCTGTCTGTTACCTCTCTCTCTGTCCCCCCCTCTCTGACACACCCACGCTCTGTCCCCCTCTCTCTCTGCCCCCTCTCTGTCACCGTCTCTCTCGGTCCCCCCCTTTCTGTCCCACTCTCTCTGCCCCCTCTCTCTCCCCCGCTCCCTGTCACCCTCTCTCTGTCCCCTGTCTGTCCCCCTCTCTCTCTGCCCCCTCTCTCTGTTCTCATCTGTCTCTGTCCCCCCTCTCTCTGTCCCCCCTCTGTCTGTCCCCCTCTCTCTCTGTCCCACTCTTCTGTATCCCCACACTCTCTGTCCCCCTCTCACTGTCCCCCTCTCTCTGTCCCCTTCTCTCTCTGCCCCCTCTCTCTGCCCCCTCTCTCTGCCTCCTCTCTCTGTCCCCCTCTCTCTGTTCCCTCTATCTCTCCCTCTCTCTCTGCCCCCCTCTCTCTCTGTCCCCCTCTCTCTCTGTCCCCACCTTTGTCTGTGCCCCTCTCTCTGTCTCCTCTATCTGTCCCTCTCTCTCTGCCCCCTCTCTGTCCACCGCTCTGTCTCTGTCCCCCACCCTCTGTCCCCCTCTCTCTGAACCCCCCTCTCTCCCCCACTCTGTACCCTTCTCTCTGTCGCCCTCTCTCTCTCCCCCCCCCCTCTCTCTCTTTCCCCTCTCACTCTGGCCCCCTCACTCTGGGTCCCCCTCTCTCAGTCCCCCTCTCTCTGCATCCCGCTCTCTGCGCCCCCCTCGTCTCTGCCCCCCTCTGTCCGCCCCCATCTCTCTCTCTGCCCCTCTCTCTTTGTCCCCCTCTCACTGTCCCCCTCTCTCTGTACCCTTCTCTCTCTGCCCCCTCTCTCTGCCCCCTCTCTCTGCCTCCTCTCTCTGTCCCCCTCTCTCTGTTCCCTCTATCTCTCCCTCTCTCTCTCTGCCCCCCCTCTCTCTGTCCCCCTCTCTCTGTCCCCACCTTTGTCTGTGCCCCTCTCTCTGTCCCCTCTATCTCTCCCTTTCTCTCTGCACCCTCTCTGTCCCCCGCTCTCTCTCTCTGTCCCCCACCCTCTGTCCCCCTCTCTCTGAACCCCCCTCGCTCCCCCACTCTGTGCCCTTCTCTTTGTCGCCCTCCCCCCCCCCCTCTCTTTCCCCTCTCACTCTGGCCCCCTCACTCTGGGTCCCCCTCTCTCAGTCCCCCTCTCTCTGTATCCCGCTCTCTGCGCCCCCCTCGTCTCTGCCCCCCTCTGTCCGCCCCATCTCTCTCTCTGCCCCTCTCTCTCTGTCCCCCTCTCTCTCTATCTGCCTCTCTCTCTCTGTCCCCTCTCTCTCTCCCCCTCTATCTCCCCATTCTCTGTCCCCCCTCTCTCTGGCCCTCTCTCTCTGCCCCTCTGTCTCTGTCCCTCTCTTTCTGTCCTCCTCTCTTTCTGTCCCCTTCTCTCTCTGTTCCCCTCTCTCTCTGTCGCTCTCTCTATGTCGACTCTTTCTGCCCCCCCCTCTCTGTACCCCTCTCTCTAAACAACTTCTATCTCCCCCAATCTCTGTCCCCCCCTCTCTGTCGCCCTCTCTCTGAACCCCACTCTCTCCCACCCATCTCTCTCTGTACCCCCTCACTGTCCCCCTCTCTCTCTGTCACCACTCTCTCTGTCGCCCTCTCTCTGTCCCCCTCTCTCTCTGTCCCCCTCTCTATCTCTCCCTCCCTCTCTCTGTCCCCCTCTCTCTCTGTCCCCCCTCTCTCTCTGTCCACCCCTCTCTGTCCCCCTCTTTCTCTGTTCCCCTCTCTCTCTGTCCCCTCTCCCTCTTTGTCCCTCTCTCTTCCCCCCTCTCTCTCTCGGCCCACCTCTCTCTCTGTCCCCCTCTTTCTCTGTCCCTTCTCTCTCTCCCCCGCTCTCTGACACCCTCTCTGTCGCACTCTCACTGCCCCCTCTCTCTCTGCCCCCTCTCTCTCTGCCCCCTCTCTGTCCGCCTCTCTCTGTCCACATCTCTCTGCCCCCTCTGTCTCTGCCCCCACTCTCTGCCCCCCTCTCTGTACCCCTCTCTCTCTGCACCCCTCTCTCTCTGTCGCCCTCTCTCTCTCTGTCCCCCACTCTCTCCATCCCCCCACTCTCTGTCCCCCTCTCTCTGACCCCCTCTCTCTCCCCCACTCTGTACCCATCTCTCTGTCTCCCTCTCTCTGTTCCCCTTCTCTCTGTCCCCTTCTCTGTTCTCCCTCTCTTTGTCCACCCTCTCTCTGTCCCCCTCTCACTGTCCTCCCTCTCTCTGACCCCTTCTCTCTGTCCCCCCTCTCTCTGTCCCCCTCTCTCTGTCCCCTCTCTCTCTGGCCCATTCTCTCTGTCCCCCAACTCTCTGTTCCCCATTCTCTGTCCCCCTCTCTCTGTCCCCTCTCTCTCCCCTCCCTCTGTTCCCCCCTGTCCTCCTCTCTCTGTCGCCCTCTCTCTGACCCCCTCTCTCCCCCCACTCTGTACACCTCTCTGTCCCCCACTCTCTGTCCCCCTCTCTCTGTCCCCTCTCTCTCCCCCTCTCTCTGTCCCCCCTCTGTCCTTCTCTCTCTGTCGCCCTCTCTGACCCCCTCTCTCCCCCCAATCTGTACCCCTCTGTGTCCCCCACTCTCTGTCCCCCTCTCTATGTCCCCTCTCTCTCCCTCTCTCTCTGTCCGCCTCTGTCTCTGTCCCCCTTTATCTCTGTCCCCCTCTCTCTCTGCCCTCCTTTCTCTGACCCCTCTCTCTCTCCCCCGTTCTCTGTCCCCCTCTCTGTCACCCTCTCGCTCTGCTCCCTGTCTTCCTTTCCAACACTCTCTATCCCCCACTCTCTCCATCCCCCCACACTCTGTCCCCCTCTCTCTCACCTACTCTGTCTCCCCCACTCTGTCTCCCCCACTCTGCCTCCCTCTCTCTGTCTCCCTCTCTCTGTCACCGTGTCTCTGTCATCGTCTCTCTGTCACCGTCTCTCTTTCCCCCTTCTCTCTATCTTCCTCTCTCACAATCCCCCTGTCTCTGCCCCCCTCTCTCTGTCCCCCCTCTCCCTGTCCCCTCTCTCTCTTTCCCCTCTCTCTGTTCTCCCTCTCTTTGTCCCCTCTGTCTCTCCCCCGCTCACTGACCCCCTCTCTGTCGCCCTCTCTCTTCCACCCGCCTCTCGCTCTGTCCCTCTCTCTCTGCCCCCCCCTGTCATCCCTCTCTCTGTCCCCCTTCTCTCTGTCCTCCCTCTCTCTGTCTCCCTCTGTCTGTCGCCCTCTATCTCTCCCTCTCTCTCTGCCCCCTCTCTGTCCCACCCTCTCTCCCCCACTCTGTACCCCTCTCTCTGTCCCTCTCTCTCTGTCCCCCTCTCTCTCTCCCCCTTCTTTCTGTCTCCCTCTCTCTGTCCCCCCTCTCTCTGTCCCCCTTTTCTCTGAACCCCTCTCTCTGTCGCCCTCTCTCTTACCCGCACTCTCTGTCCATCTCTGTCTGTCGCCCTCTCTCTGACCCCCTCTCTCTCCCAACCGCCTCTCTCTCTCCCCCGCTCTCTGCCCCCTCTCTCTCTGTCGGTCTCTCTCTGTCCCCCTCGTTCTGACCATATCTCTCTCCCACCCGCCTCTCTCTCTCCCCCGCTCTCTGCCCCCTCTCTCTGTCGCCCTATCTCTGTCCCCCTATCTCTCCCACCCGCCTCTCTCTATCGTCCCACTTTGTCCCCCTCTCTCTCTGCTCCTCACTCTCTGTCCCCCTTTATCTCTGTCCCTCTCTCTCTCTGCCCTCCTCTCTCTGTCGCCGTCTCTCTCTGCCCCCTTTCTTTCTGTCCCACACTCTCTGTCCCCCACTCTCTCCGTCCCCCCACACTCTGCCCCCTCTCTCTCCCCCACTGTCTCCCCCACTCTGTCTCCCCCACTCTGCCTCCCTCTCTCTGTCTCCCTCTCTCTGTCACCGTGTCTCTGTCATCGTCTCTCTGTCACCGTCTCTCTTTCCCCCTTCTCTCTGTCCTCCTCTCTCACAATCCCCCACTCTCTGTCCCCCCTCTCTCTGCCCCCCCTCTCTGTCCCCTCTCTCTCTTCCCCCTCACTCTGTTCCCCCTCTCTTTGTCCCCTCTATCTCTCCCCCGCTCTCTGACCCCCTCTCTGTCACCCTCTCTCTGTGTCCTCTCTGTCTCTCCCGCTCTCCGACCCCCTCTCTGTCGCCCTCTCTCTTCCACCCACCTCTCTCTCTGTCCCCCTCTCTCTGTCCCCTCTCTCTCTCCCCCTCTCTCTACCCCCTCTCTCTGTCCCCTATCTCTGTCCCCTCTATTTCTCCCTCTCTCTCTGCCCCCTCTCTGTCCCCCTCTCTCTCCCCCACTCTGTACCCCTCTCTCTATCCCCCTCTCTCTGTCCCACTCTCTCTGTCCCCCTTCTCTGTCTCCCTCTCTCTGTCCCCCATCTCTCTGTCCCCCTAATCTCTGACCCCCTCTCTCTGTCGCCCTCTCTCTGACCCTCACTCTCTGTCCCCCTCTGTCTGTCGCCCTCTCTCTGACCCCCTCTCTCTCCCAACCGCCTCTCTCTCTGTCTCCCACACTCTGTCCCCCCTCTCTCTGTCCCTTTCTCTCTCTGTCCTCCTCTCTCTGTCACCCTCTCTCTGCCCCCTCTCTCTCTGTCCCCCTCTCTCTGTCGCCTCTTTCTGCTCCCCTCACTTTCTGACCCCCTCTCTCTTTCTGACCCCCCTCTATCTCCCCCACTCTCTGCCCCCCCTCTCTCTGACCCCCACTCGCTCCCACCCGCCTGTCTCTGTACCCCCTCACTGTCCTCCTCTCTCTCTGTCACCACTCTCTCTGTCGCCCTCTCTCTGTCCCCTCTCTCTCTGTCTCCCTCTCTCTCTGCCCTCCTCTCTCTGTCCCCCTCTCTCTGTCCCCCTCTCTCTGCCCTCTTCTCACTCTGCCTTCCTCTCTCTCTGCCCCCCTGTCTCTCTGTCCCCCCTCTCTCTGCCCCCTCTCTCTCTGCCCCCCTCTCTCTCCCCCGCTCTCTGACCCTCTCTCTGTCGCCCTCTCTCTGCCCCCTCTCTCTGTGCGCCCTCTCTGTCCCCCTCTCTCTGTGCTCCTTTCTCTGTCCCCTCTCTCTCTTCCACGCTCTCTGACCCCCTCTCTGTCCCCCTCTCTCTCTCTGGCCCCCTCTCTCTCTGTCCCCCTCTCTCAGTCCCCCACTCTCTCTGCCTCCTTCACTCTGTCCCACTCTGTCTACCCCCATCTCTCTCTCTGCCATTCTCTCTCTGTCCCCCTCTCTCTGTCGACTCTTTCTGCCCCCCTCTCTCTAACTGTACCCTCTCTCTCTGACACCCTCTATCTCCCCCAATCTCTGTCCACCCTCCCTGTCGCCCTCTCTCTGACCCCCACTCTCTCCCACCTGCCTCTCTCTGTACGCCCTCACTTTCCCCCTCTCTCTCTCTGTCACCACTATCTCTGTCGCCCTCTCTCTGTCCCCCTCTCTCTCTGTCCCCCTCTGTCTGTCGCCCTCTCTCTGACCCCCTCTCTCTCCCAACCGCCTCTCTCTCTGTCTCCCACTCTCTGTCCCCCCTCTCTCTGTCCCTTTCTCTCTCTGTCCTCCTCTCTCTGTCACCCTCTCTCTGCCCCCTCTCTCTCTGTCCCCCTCTCTCTGTCGCCTCTTTCTGCTCCCCTCACTTTCTGACCCCCTCTCTCTTTCTGAACCCCCTCTATCTCCCCCACTCTCTGTCCCCCCTCTCTCTCGCCCTCTCTCTGACCCCCACTCGCTCCCACCCGCCACTCTCTGTCCCCCCTCTCTCTGCCCCCCTCTCTGTCCCCTCTCTCTCTTCCCCCTCACTCTGTTCCCCCTCTCTTTGTCCCCTCTATCTCTCCCCCGCTCTCTGACCCCCTCTCTGTCACCCTCTCTCTGTGTCCTCTCTGTCTCTCCCGCTCTCCGACCCCCTCTCTGTCGCCCTCTCTCTTCCACCCACCTCTCTCTCTGTCCCCCTCTCTCTGTCCCCTCTCTCTCTCCCCCTCTCTCTACCCCCTCTCTCTGTCCCCTATCTCTGTCCCCTCTATTTCTCCCTCTCTCTCTGTCCCCCTCTCTCAGTCCCCCACTCTCTCTGCCTCCTTCACTCTGTCCCACTCTGTCTACCCCCATCTCTCTCTCTGCCCCCTCTCTCTGTCCCCCTCTCTCTGTCGACTCTTTCTGCCCCCCTCTCTCTAACTGTACCCTCTCTCTCTGACACCCTCTATCTCCCCCAATCTCTGTCCACCCTCCCTGTCGCCCTCTCTCTGTCCCCTCTCTCTCTGTCTCCCTCTCTCTCTGCCCTCCTCTCTCTGTCCCCCTCTCTCTGTCCCCCTCTCTCTCCCCTCTTCTCACTGTGCCCTCCTCTCTCTCTGCCCCCCTGTCTCTCTGTCCCCCTCTCTCTTTGCCCCCTCTCTCTCTGCCCCTCTCTCTCTCCCCCGCTCTCTGACCCTCTCTCTGTCGCCCTCTCTTTGCCCCCTCTCTCTCTGCGCCCTCTCTGTCCCCCTCTCTCTGTGCTCCTTTCTCTGTCCCCTCTCTCTCTTCCCCGCTCTCTGACCCCCTCTCTCTCTCTGGCTCCCTCTCTCTCTGTCCCCCTCTCTCAGTCCCCCACTCTCTCTGCCTCCTTCACTCTGTCCCACTCTGTCTACCCCCATCTCTCTCTCTGCCATTCTCTCTCTGTCCCCCTCTCTCTGTCGACTCTTTCTGCCCCCCTCTCTCTAACTGTACCCTCTCTCTCTGACACCTTCTATCTCCCCCAATCTCTGTCCACCCTCCCTGTCGCCCTCTCTCTGACCCCCACTCTCTCCCACCTGCCTCTCTCTGTACGCCCTCACTTTCCCCCTCTCTCTCTCTGTCACCACTCTCTCTGTCGCCCTCTCTCTGTCCCCCTCTCTCTCTGTCCCCCTCTGTCTCTGCCCTCCCCTCTCTGTCCCCTCTCTCTGACCCCCTCTCTCAGCCCTCTTCTGTCTCTGCCCTCTTCTCTCTCTGCCCCCTCTCTCTGTCCCCCTCTCTCTCTGCCCCCTCTCTCTCTGCCCCCCCTCTCTCTCTCCCCCGCTCTCTGACCCTCTCTCTGTCACCCTCTCTCTGCCCCCACTCTCTCTCTGCGCCCTCTCTGTCCCACTCTCTCTGCCTCCCTCACTCTGTCCCCCTCTGTCTGCCCCCATCTCTCTCTCTGCCCCCTCTCTCTGTCCCCTCTCTCTCTCTCCCCCGCTCTGTCCTCCTCGCTCCCTCTGGCCCCCTCTCTCTCTGTCCCCCTCTCTCAGTCCCCCACTCACTCTGCCTCCCTCACTCTGTCCCCCACTGTCTGCCCCCATCTCTCTCTCTGCCCCCTCTCTCTGTCTCCTCTCTCTCTCCCCCGCTTTCTGACCCCCTCTCTGTCCCCCTCTCTCTCTGGCCGCCCCTCTCTCTCTGTCCCCCTCTCTCAGTCCCCACTCTCTCTGCCTCCCTCACTGTGTCCCCCTCTGTCTGCCCCCATGTCTCTGCTGCCCCTCTCTCTCTCTTTCCCCCTCTCTCTCTGTCCCCTCTCGCTCCCCCACTCTCTATCCCCCCCCACTCTCTGCCCCTCTCTCTCTGCCCCCTGTCTCTGTCCACCTCTCACTCTGTCCCCCTCTATCTCGGCCCCCTCTCTCTGTCCCCCCTCTCTCTGACCCGTCTCTCTGTCCCCCTCTCTCTGTCCCCCCTCTCTCTGTCCCCCTTCTCTCTGTACCCCATCTCTCTGTCCTCCCTCTCTCTGTGCCCCTCTATCTGTCGCCCTGTTTCTGCCGCCTCTCTCTCTGTCCCCCTCACTCTCTGTCCCCCTTCTCTGCCCACCTCTATCTACCCCACTCTCTGTCCCCCCCTCTCTGTCCTCCTCTCTCTGTCGCCCTCTCTCTGACTCCCTCTCTCCCCCCACTCTTTACCCCTCTCTGTCCCCCACTCTCTGTCCCACTCCCTCTGTCCCCCTCTCTCTGTCGCCCTCTCTCCCTGACCCCCCTCTCTCTGCCCCTCTCTCTCTGTACCCCTCTCTCTGTCCCCCATCTCTCTGACCCCTCTCTCTCTTTCCCCTCTCTCTCTGTCCCCCTCTCTCTCTCTGTCCCTCTCTCTCTGTCCCCCTCTATCTTTCGCCCTCTTTCTGCCGCCTTTCTCGGTCTCCATGACATTCTGAACCCCTCTCTCTCTGACCCCCTCTATCTTCCCCACTCTCTGCCCCCCCTCTCGCCCTCTCTCTGAACTCCACTCTCTCCCACCGCCTCTCTCTGTACCCCTTCACTGTCCCCCCTGTCTCTGTCCCCCCTCTCTCTGTCCCCCTCTCTCTCTGCCCTCCTCTCTCTGATCCCCTCTCTCTGTCTCCCTCTCTCTGTCCTCTTCTTTCTCTGCCCCTTTTCTCTCTGCCCCCTCTCTCTCTGTCCACCTCTCTCTCTCTGCCCTCCCTCACTGTCCCCTCTCTCTCATTCTCCCCGCTCTCTGACCCTCTCTCTGTCGCCCTCTCCCTGCCCCCCTTTCTCTCTGCGCCCTCTCTGACCCGCTCTCGCTGTCCTCCTTTCTCTGTCCTCTCTCTCTGCCCCCTCTCTCTGTCCCCCCTCTCTCTGTCCCCCTCTCTCTGTACCCCCTCTCTCTGTCCCCCTCTCTCTGTCCCCCCTCTCTCTGACCCGTCTCTCTGCCCCCTCTCTCTGTCCCTCCTCTCTCTGTCTCCATGACTTTCTGAACCCTTCTCTCTCTGACCCCCTCTATCTCCCCCACTCACTGTCCCCCCCTCTCTCTCGCCCTCTCTCGGAACTCCACTCTCTCCCACCGCCTCTCTCTGTACCCCCTCACTGTCCCCCCTCTCTCTGTCACCCCACTCTCTGTCACCCTCTCTCTGTCCCCCTCTCTCTCTCTGTCCCCCTCTCTCTCTGCCCTCCTCTCTCTGTCCCCCTCTCTCTCTGCCCTCTCTCTCTGTCCCCCTCTCTCTCTGCCCCCTCTCTCTCTGCCCCCCTCTCTCCCCCGCTCTCTGACCCTCTCTCTGTCGCCCTCTCTCTGCCCCCTCTCTCTCTGCGCCCTCTCTGTCCCGCTCTCTCTGTCCTTCTATCTCTGTCCCCTCTCTCTCCCCCGCTCTCTGACCCCCTCTCTGTCCCCCTTTTTCTTTCTGGCCCCTTATCTCTCTGTCACCCCACTTCTGTCTCCCTCTCTCTGCCCTCTTCTCTCTCTGCCCCCTTTTCTCTCTGCCCCCCTCTCTCTGTCGCCCTCTCTCTGCCCCCTCTCTCTCTGCGCCCTCTCTGTCCCGCTCTCTCTGTCCTTCTATCTCTGTCCCCTCTCTCTCCCCCGCTCTCTGACCCCCTCTCTGTCCCCCTTTTTCTTTCTGGCCCCTTATCTCTCTGTCACCCCACTTCTGTCTCCCTCTCTCTGCCCTCTTCTCTCTCTGCCCCCTTTTCTCTCTGCCCCCCTCTCTCTGTCGCCCTCTCTCTGCCCCCTATCTCTCTGTCCTCCTTTCTCTCTGACCCCCTCTCTTTCTGACCCCCTCTCTCTCTCTGACCTCCCATCTCCCCACTCTCTGTCCCCCCTCTTTGTTGCCCTCTCTCTGATCCCCACTCTCCCCCACCCATCTCTCTCTGTACCCCCTCACTGTCCCCCTCTCTTTCTGTCACCACTCTCTCTGTCCCCTCTCTCTCTGCCCTCCTCTCTCTGTACATCTCTCTCTGTCGCCCACTCTCTGTCCCCCTCTCTCTCGGTCCCCCCCCTCTCTCTGCCCCCTCTCTCGGTCCCCTCTATCACTCCCTCTCTCTCTCTGCCCCCTCTCTGCCCCCTGTCTCTCTGCCCACTCTCTCTCTGACCTCTCTCTCTCTGCCCCCTCACTCTCTGTCCCCCACTCTCTGACCCCCTCTCTATCGCCCTCTCTCTGCCCCCTCTCTCTCTCTGCGCCCTCTCTGTCCCCCTCTCTCTGTCCTCCTTTCTCTGTCACCCTCTCTCTCTGTCCCACACTCTCTGCATCCCCACACTCTCTGTCCCCCTCTCACTGTCCCCCTCTCTCTGTCCCCTTCTCTCTCTGTCTCCTCTCTCTATTTGTCACTCTCTCTCCCCCCCCCCCCTCTCTCGGCCCACCTCTCTCTCTGTCCCCCTCTCTCTCTGTTCCCCTCTCTCTCTGTCTCCTCTCTCTCTTTGTCACTCTCTCTTCCCCCCCCCCCCCCTCTCTCTCGGCCCACCTCTCTCTCTGTCCCCCTCTCTCTCTGTCCCTTCTCTCTCTCCCCCGCTTTCTGGCACCCTCTCTGTCGCCCTCTCTCTGCCCGCTCTCTCTCCGCCCCCTCTCTGTCCGCCTCTCTCTGTCCTCCATTCTCTGTCCCCTCTCTCTCTCCTCTACGCTCTGACACCCTCTCTGTCGCCCTCTCTCTGCCCCCTCTCTCTCTGCCCCCACTCTCTGCCCCGCTCTCTGTCCCCCTCTCTCTCTGCACCCCTCTCTCTCTGTCGCCCTCTCTCTCTCAGTCCCCCACTCTGTCCATCCCCCCACTCTCTGTACCCCTCTCTCTGACCCACTCTCTCTCCCCCACTCTGTACCCATCTCTCTGTCTCCCTCTCTCTGTCCCCCTTCTCTCTGTCCCCTTCTCTCTGCCCCCTCTCTCTCTGTCCCCCACTCACTGTCCTCCCTCTCACTGACCCCTTCTCTCTGTCTCCCACTCTCTGTCCCCCTTCTCTCTCTGTCCCCCTCTCTCTGCCCCCTTCTCTCTGACCCCTTCTCTCTGTCTCCCCTCTCTCTGTCCCCCCTCTCTCTGCCCCCCCTCTCTCTGCCCCATCTCTCTGTCCCCCCTCTCTCTGCCCCCCCTCTCTCTGCCCCATCTCTCTGTCCCCCCTCTCTCTGACCCCTTCTCTCTGTCCCTCCTCTCTCTGTCCCCCCGCTCTCTGTCCTCCTTCTCTCTGCCCCCCCTCTCTGTTCCCCCTCTCTCTGTCCCCCTTCTCTCTGTCCTCCCTCTCTCTGTCCCCCTCTCTCTGTCGCCCTCTTCCCTGACCCCCTCTCTCTCTGCCCCTCTCTCTGTCCCCTCTCTCTGCCCCCTCTCTCTCTGTCCCCCTCTAGCTCCCCCACTCTCTGTCCCCCCTCACTCTCTCCCCTCTCTCTCTGCCCCCCTGTCTCTGTCCCCCTCTCTCTGTCCCCTTTTCTCTCTGCCCCCCTTTCTCTGTCGCCCTCTCTCTGCCCCCCATTTCTCTGTCCTCCTCTCTCTCTGACCCCCTCTCTTTCTGACCCCCTCTCTCTCTGACCCCCCATCTCCCCACTCTCTGTCCCCCCCTATCTGTTGCCCTCTCTCTGACCCCCACTCTCCCCCACCCATCTCTCTCTGTACCACCTCACTGTCCCCCTCTCTTTCTGTCACCACTCTCTCTGCCCCCTCTCTCTCTGCCCTCCTCTCTCTGTAATCTCTCTCTGTCGCCCTCTCTCTGTCCCCCTCTCTCGGTCCCCCTCTCTCTCTGCCCCCTCTCTCTGTCCCCTCTATCTCTCCCTTTCTCTCTGCCCCCCTCTGTGTCCCCTGTCTCTCTGCCCACTCTCTCTCTCTGACCCTTCTCTCTCTGCCCCCTCACTCTCTTTCCCCCGCTCTCTGACCCCCTCTCTCTCGCCCTCTCTCTGCTCCCTCTCTCTCTCTGCGCCCTCTCTGCCCCCCTCTCTCTGTCCTCCTTTCTCTGTCACCCTCTCTCTCTGTCCCACACTCTCTGCATCCCCACACTCTCTGTCCCCCTCTCACTGTCCCCTTCTCTCTGTCCCCTTCTCTCTCTGCCCCCTCTCTCTGACCCCTCTCTCTGCCTCCTCTCTCTGTCCCCCTCTCTCTACCCTCTATCTCTCCCACTCTCTCTCTGTCCCCCTCTCTCTCTGCCCCCACTCTCTGCCCCGCTCTCTGTCCCCCTCTCTCTCTGCACCCCTCTCTCTCTGTCGCCCTCTCTCTCTCAGTCCCCCACTCTGTCCATCCCCCCACTCTCTGTCCCCCTCTCTCTGACCCCCTCTCTCTCCCCCACTCTGTACCCATCTCTCTGTCTCCCTCTCTCTGTCCCCCTTCTCTCTGTCCTCCCTCTCTCTGACCCCTTCTCTCTGTCCCCCCACACTCTGTCCCCCTTCTCTCTCTGTCCCCCTCTCTCTGACCCCTTCTCTCTGTCTCCCCTCTCTCTGTCCCCCCTCTCTCTGTCCCCCTCTCTCTGTCCCCCTCTCTCTGTCCCCCTCTCTCTGTCCCCCTCTCTCTCTGTCCCCTCTCTCTCTCTGCCCCCTCTCTTTCTGTCCCACTCTCTCTGTCCCCCTCTCTGCATTCCCTCTCTCTCTGACCCCTCTTTCTCTGTCCCCCTCTCTCTCTGCCCCCCCTTCTGTCTCCCTCTCTCTGAACCCTCTATCTATCCCTCTCTCTCTGCCCCCCTCTGTGTCCCCCGCTCTCTCTGTCCCCCACCATCTCCATCCCCCCACGATCTGTCCCCCTCTCTCTGAACCCCCACCTCTCCCCCATTCTGTACCCTTCTCTCTGTCCCCCACTCTCTGTCCTCCTCTCTCTGACCCCCTCTATCTCCCCCACTCTCTGTGCCCCTCTCTCTGTCGCCCTCTCTCTGCCCCCCTTCTCTCTTTCCCCTCTCACTCTGGCCCCCTCACTCTGGGTTCCCCTCTCTCAGTCCCCCTCTCTCTGTATCCTGCTCTCTGTGCCCCCCTCACTCTATCCCCCTCTGTCTGCCCCCATCTCTCTCTCTGCCCCTCTCTCTCTGTCCCCCTCTCTCTCTGTCCCCCTCTCTCTCTGTCCCCCCTCTCTCTCTCCCTCTCTATCTCCCCCACTCTCTGTCCCTCCCTCTCTCTCTGGTCTTCTCTCTCTGCCCCTCTGTCTCTGTCCCCCTCTTTCTGTCCCTCTCTCTCCCTTTCCCTTCTCTCTCTGTTCCCCCCTCTCTCTCTCTGTCGCCCTCTCTCTGTCGACTCTTTCTGCCCCCTCTCTCTCTGTACCCCTCTCTCTCTGACCCCTGCTATCTCCCCCAATCTCTGTTCCCCCCTCTCTGTCGCCCTCTCTCTGAACACCACTCTCTCCCACCCACCTCTCTCTGTACCCCCTCACTGTACCCCCCTCTCTCTGTCACCACCCTCTCTGTCGCCCTCTTTCTGTCCCCCTTTCTCTCTGCCCTCCTCTCTCTGTCCCCTCTCTCTGTCTCCCTCTCCCTGACCCCGTCTCTCTGCCCCTCTCTCTCTGCCCTCCTCTCTCTCAGACCCCTCTCTCTCTGTCCCCCACTCTCTCTGCCACTCTCTCTCTGTCGCCTCTCTCACTCTCCCCCTCTATTATCCCCACTCTCTGACCCCCCTCTCTCTCTGGCCCTCTCTCTCTGCCCCTCTGTCTCTGTCCCCTCTTTCTGTCCTCCTCTCTCTCTGTCCCCTTCTCTCTCTGTCCCCTTCTCTCTGTCCCCTTCTCTCTCTGTTCCCCTCACTCTCTGTCGCCCTCTCTCTGTCGAGTCTTTCTGCCTCCCCCTCTCTGTACCCCTCTATCTCTGACTCCCTCTATCACCCCCAATATCTGTACCCCCTCACTGCCCCCCCTCTCTCTCTGTCACCACTGTCTCTGTCGCCCCCTCTCTGTCCCCCTCTCTCTCTGTCCCCTCTCTCTCTGTCCCCCTCTCTCTCTGCCCTGCTCTCCCTGACCCTCTCTCTCTCTGCCCCTCTCTCTGCCCTCCTCTCTCTCAGCCCCCCTCTCTCTCTGTCCCCCACTCTCTCTGCCCACTCTCTCTCTGCCCGCTCTCTCTCTGTCCCCTCTCTCTGTCCCCCTCTCCCTCTGTCCCCTCTCTCTGCCCCCTCTCTTTCTGTTCCACTCTCTCTGTCCCCCTCTCTGCATCCCCCTCTCTCTTCCCCCGCTCTCTCTGTCCCCCTCTCTCTCTGTCCCTTCTCTCTCTCCCCGCTCTCTGACACCCTCTCTGTCCACCTCTCTCTCTGCACCCCTTTCTCTCTGTCGCCCTTTCTCTCTCTGTCGCCCACTCTGTCCTTCCCCCCAATTTCTGTCCCCCTCTCTCTGACCCCCTCTCTCTCTCACCCACTCTGTACCCATCTCTCTGTCTCCCTCTCTTTGTCCCCCCTTCTCTCTGTCCCCCTTCTCTCTGCCCCCCCTCTCTGTTCCCCCTCTCTTTGTCCCCCCTCTCTCTGTCCCCATCTCACTGTCCCCCCTCTCTCTGACACCTTCTCTCTGCCCCCCCTCTCTCTGTCCCCCCTCTCTCTGTCCACCTCTCTCTGTCCCCCTCTCTCTGCCCCCCCCTCTCTGTCCCCCCTCTCTCTGTCCTCCTCTCTCTGCCCCCCTCTCTCTGACCCCCTTTCTGTGTCCCCCTCTCTCTGACCCCTTCTCTCTGTCCCCCTCTCTCTGCCCCCCTCTCTGTCCCCTCTCTCTCTGTCGCCCCTCTCTCCCTGACCCCTCTCTCTCTGCCCCCTCTCTCTGCCCCCTCTCTCTCTGCCCCCTCTCTGTCCGCCTCTCTCTGTCCTCCACCTCTCTGTCCCCTCTCACTCTCCTCCATGCTCTGACACCCACTCTGTAGCCCTCTCTTCTGCCCCCTCTCTCTCTGCCCCACTCTCTGCCCCGCTCTCTGTCCCCCTCTCTCTCTGCACCCCTCTCTCTCTGTCGCCCTCTCTCTCTCAGTCCCCCACTCTGTCCATCCCCCCTCTCTCTCTGCCCTCTCTCTCTGTACCCCTCTCTCTCTGTCCCCCTATCTCTCTGCCCCCCTCTGTCGCCCTCTCTCTGTCCCCTCTCTCTCTGTCCCTCTCTCTCTGACCCTCGCTCTCTCTGTCCTTCTCTCTCTGTCCCCCTCTATTTGTCGCCCTCTTTCTGCCGCCTCTCTCTCTGTCCCCCTCACTCTCTGTCCCCCTCTCTCTGCCCACCTCTATCTACCCCACTCTCTGTAACCCTCTCTGTCCCCCACTCTCTGTCCCCCTCTCTCTGACCCCCTCTCTCCCCCCACTCTGTACCCCTCTCTGTCCCCCACTCTCTGTCCCCTCTCTCTGTCCCCTCTCTCTCCCCCTCTCTCTGTCCGCCTCTGTCTCTGTCCCCCTTTATGTCTGTCCCCCTCTCTCTCTGCCCTCCTCTCTCTGTCCCCTCTCTCTCTTCCCCGTTCTCTGTCCTCCTCTCTGTCGCCCTCTCTCTCTGCCCCCTCTCTTTCTGTCCCATTCTCTCTGTCCTCCTCTCTCCATCCCCCTCTCTCTGTCCCCCCTCTCTGTCCTCCTCTCTCTGTCCCCCCTCTCTCCACCCCCCCTCTCTCTGTCCCCCCTCTCTGTCCTCCTCTCTCTGCCCTCCTCTCTCTGTCCCCTATCTCTCTCCCCCGCTCTCTGACCCCCTCTCTGTCGCCCTCTCTCTCTTCCACCCGCCTCTCTCTCTGTCCCCCTCTCTCTGTCCCCCTCTCTCTGTCCCCTCTATCGATCCCTCTCTCTCTGCCCCCCTCTCTCTCCCCCTCTCTGCGTCCCCTATATCTCTCCCTCTATCTCTGCCCCCCTCTCTGCCCCCTCTCTCTGTCCCCTCTATCTCTCACTCTCTCTCTGCCCCCTCCCTGTCCCCCTCTCTCTCCCCCACTCTGTACCCCTCTCTCTGCCCCCTCTCTCTGTCCCCCTCTCTCTGTCACCCTTCTCTCTGTCTTCCTCTCTCTGTTCCCCTCTCTCTGACCCCCTCTCTCTGTCGCCCTCTCTCTGACCAGCACTCTCTGTCTTCCTCTATCTGTCGCCCTCTCTCTGACCCCCTCTCTCTCCCAACCGCCTCTCTCTCTCCCCCGCTCTCTGCCCCCTCTCTCTCTGTTGCTCTCTCCGTCCCCCTCGTTCTGACCCTATCTCTCTCCCCACCCACCTCTCTCTCCCCTGCTGTCTGCCCCCTTTCTCTGTCGCCCTCTCTCTGCCCCCCATCTCTCCCACCCGCCTGTCTCTATCGTCTCACTTTGTCCGCCTCTCTCTCTATCCCACACTCTCTCTCTGCCCCCTGTCTCTGTCCCCCTGTCTCTGTCCCCCTCTCTCTCTGTCCCCCTCTCTCTCTGTCCCTTTCTCTCTCTGTCCTCCTCTCTCTGTCGCCCTCTTTCTGCCCCCTCTCTCTCTGTCCTCCCCTCTTTCTGTCACCCTCTCTCTGTCGCCTCTTTCTGCTCCCCTCACTTTCTGACCCCCTCTCTCTCTGACCCCCCTCTATCTCCCCCACTATCTGTCCCCCCTCTCTCTCGCTCTCTCTCTGACCCCCACTCTCTCCCACCCGCCTCTCTCTGTACCCCCTCACTGTCCCCCTCTCTCTCTGTCACCACTCTCTCTGTCGCCCTCTCTCTGTCCCCCTCTCTCTCTGCCCTCCTCTCTGTCCCCTCCTCTCAGCCCCCCTCTCTCTGCCCTCTTCTCTCTCTGCCCACGTCTCTCTCTGCCCCCTCTCTCTCTGTCACCCCCCTGCCCCCTCTCTCTCTGCCCCCTCACTCTCTCTCCCCCGCTCTCTGACCCTCTCTCTGTCGCCCTCTCTCTGCCCCCTCACTCTCTGCGCCCTCTCTGTCCCCCTCTCTCTGTCCTCCTTTCTTTGTCCCCTCTCTCTCACCCCCGCTCTCTGCCCCCCTCTCTGTCCCCCATCTCTCTCTCTCTGCCCCCCTCTCTCTCTTTCCCCGTCTCTCAGTCCCCCCTCTCTCTGTCCTCCTCTCTCTCTGTCCCCCTCTCTCTCTGTCCCCTCTCTCTCTTTGCCCCTCTCTCTTCCCCCCTGTCTCTCGGCCCCCCGCTCTCTCTGTCCCCCTCTCTCTCTGTCCCTTCTCTCTCTCCCCCTCTCTCTGTCGCCCTCTCTCTGCCCCCTCTCACTCTGCCCCCTCTCACTCTGTCCCCTCTCTGTCGCCCTCTCTCTGTCCTCCTCTCTCTGTCCACTCTCTCTCCTCCCCTCTCTGATACCCTCTCTGTCGCCCCCTCTCTGCCCCCTCTCTCTCTGCCCCATCTCTCTCTGTCGCCCTCTCTCTCTCTGTCCCCCACTCTCTCCATCCCCCCACTCTCTGTCCCCCTCTCTCTGACTCCCTCTCTCTCCCCCACTCTGTACCCATCTCTTTGTCAACCTCTCTCTGTCCCTCTCCTCTCTTTCCCCCCTCTCTGTTCCCCCTCTCTTTATCCCCCTCTCTCTGTCCCCCTCTCTCTGTCACCCTCTCTCTGACCCCTTCTCTCTGTCCCCCCTCTCTCTGTCCCCCTCTCTCTGTCCCCCCTCTCTCTGAACCCTTCTCTCTGTCCCCCCTCTCTCTGTCCCCCTCTCTCTGTTCCCCCACTCTCTGTCCCCCCTCTCTTTGACCCCCTCTCTCTGTCCTCCCTCTCTCTGACCCCTTCTCTCTGTCCCCCCTCTCTCTGTCCCAACTCTCTCTGTCCCCCCACTCTCTGTCCCCCCTCTCTCTGTCCCCACTCTCTCTGTGCACCCACTCTCTGTCCCCCTCTCTCTGTCCCCCCTCTCTCTGACCCCCTCTCTCTGTCTCCCTCTCTCTGTCCCCCCTCTCTCGCACCCCTTCTCTCTGTCCCCCCTCTCTCTGTCCCCCCTCTCTCTGTCCCCCTTCTCTCTGACCCCTTCTCTCTGTCCCCCCTCTCTCTGTCCCCCTCTCTCTGTCCCCCTCTCTCTGTCCCCCCTCTCTCTGACCTCTTCTCTCTGTCACCCCACTTTATATCCCCTTCTCTCTGACCCCCATCTCTGTCCCCCTCTCTCTAACCCCTTCTCACTCTCCCTCCTCTCTCTCTGTCCCCCCTCTCTCTGTCCCCCCTCTCTCTGTCCCCCCCTCTCTGTCCCCCTCTCTCTGTCCCCTCTCTATCTGTCCCCCTCTCTCTCTGCCCCTTCTCTCTGTCGCCCTCTCTCCCTGACACCCTCTCTCTCTGCCCCTCTCTCTCTGTACCCCTCTCTCTGTCCCCCTATCTCTCTCTGTCCCCTCTCTCTCTTTCCCCTTTCTCTCTGTCCCCCCCTCTCTCTTTTCCCCTCTCTGTGTCCACTCTCTATCTGTCCCCCTCTCTCTCTGCCCCCCCCTCTGTCGCCCTCTCTCCCTGACACCCTCTCTGTCTGCCCCTCTCTCTCTGTCCCCCTCTCTCTCTGTCCCCCTATCTCTCTGTTCCCTCTCTCTCTTTCCCCTATCTGACTGTCCCCCTCTCTCTGTCGCCCTCTTTCTGCCACCTCTCTCTCTGTCCCCCTCACTCTCTGTCCCCCTCTCTCTCTGTCCCTCTCTCTCTGTCCCCCTCACTCTCTGTCCCCCTCTCTCTGTCCCTCTCTCTCTGTCCCCCTCACTCTCTGTCCCCCTCTCTCTTTGTCCTCCTCTCTCTGCCCTCTCTCTCTCTGACCCCCTCTCTCCCCCACTCTGTACCCCTCTCTGATGCCCACTCTCTGTCCCACTCTCTCTGTCCCCTCTCTCTTGACCAACTCACTCTCTGTCCCCCTCTTCTCTCTGTCCTCCTCTCTCTGTCGCCCTCTCTCTGACCCCCGCTCTCCCCCGACTCTGTACCCCTCTCTGTCCCCCACTCTCTGCCCCCTCTCTCTCTGTCCTCCTCTCTCTGCCCCCTCTCTCTGACCCCCTCTCTCCCCCACTCTGTACCCCTCTCTGTTCCCCACTCTCTGTCCCCCTCTCTCTGTCCCCTCCCTCTGTCGACCTCTCTCTGACCAACTCACTCTCTGTCCCCCTCTTCTCTCTGTCCTCCTCTCTCTGCCCCCTCTCTCTGACCCCCTCTCTCCCCCACTCTGTACCCCTCTCTGTTCCCCACTCTCTGTCCCCCTCTCTCTGTCCCCTCCCTCTGTCGACCTCTCTCTGACCAACTCACTCTCTGTCCCCCTCTTCTCTCTTTCCCCCACTCTCTGTCCCCCTCTCTCTGTCCCCTCTTTCTCTCTCCCTCTCTCTGATCCCTCTCTCTGCCCACCTCTATCTACCCCACTCTCTGTCCCCCCTCTCTGCCCTCCTCTCGCTGTCGCCCTCTCTCTGACCTCCTCTCTCCCCCCACTCTGTACCACTCTCTGTCCCCCACTCTCTGACCCCCTCTCTGTCCCCTCTCTCTCTCCCTCTCTCTGATCCCCTCTCTCTGACCACCTCTATCTCCCCCACTCTGCCCTCTCTCTCTGTCGCCCTCTCTCTGACCCCCACTCTCTCCCACCCGCCTCTCTCTGTACCCCCTCACTGTCCCCCTCTCTCTCTGTCACCCCACTCTCTTTCACCTCTCTCTCTGTCCCTCTCTATCTCTGAGCCACTCTCTCTCTGCCCTCCTCTCTCTGTTCCCTCTCTCTCTCCCCCGTTCTCTGACCCCCTCTCTGTCGCACTCTTTCTGCCCCCTCTCTTTCTGACCCCTCTCTCTGTCCCCCACTCTCTCCATCCCCCCACACTCTGTCCCCTTCTCTCTCCCCCACATTCTCTCCCCCACTCTGTCTCCCTCTCTCTGTCTCCCTCTCTCTATCTCCCTCTCTCTGCCCCCTCTCTCTGTTACCGTGTCTCTGTCACCGTCTCTCTTTCCCCCTTCTCTCTGTCCTCCTCTCTCACAATACCCCTTTCTCTGCCCCCTCTCTCTCTGTCTCCCCTCTCTCTTTCCCCTCTCTCTGTCCTCCTCTCTTTGTCCCCTCTATCTCTCCCCCGCTCCCTCTCTGTCTCCCACTCTCTGTCGCCCTCACTCTGCTCCCTCTCTTTCTGCCCCCTCTCTGTCCCCCTCTCTCTCTGTCCCCCTCTCTCTCTGTCCACCCTCGCTCCACCCCCCATCTCTCTGTCCCCTATCTCTCTCCCCCGCTCTCTGCCCCCTCTCTCTCACCCTCTCTCTTCCACCCGCCTCTCTCTCTGTCCCCTTCTCTCTATCCCCTTCTCTCTGTCCCCCTCTCTCTCTGCCCCCTCTCTCTTCCCCCTCTCTCTCTTCCCCTCTCTTTTTCCCCTCTCTCTCGGTCCCCCTCTCTCTGTCGCCACTTCCTGCCCCTTCTCTCTCTGACCCCCTCTCTCTCTGACCCGCTCTATCTCCACAACTCTCCGTCCCCTCCTCTCTATCGCCCTCTCTCTGACCCCCACTCTCTCCCACCCGCCTCTCCCTGTACCCCCTCACTGTCCCCCTATCACTCTGTCACCACTCTGTCGCCCTCTCTCTGTCCCCCTCTCTCTCTGTCCCCCTCTCTCTCTGTCCCCCTCTCTCTCTGTCCTCCTCTCTCTGTCCCCCCTCTCTCTGCCCTCCTCTCTCTATCCGCCTCTCTCTGCCCCCTCTCTCTCTGCCGCCTCTCTCTCTGTCCCCCTTTATCTCTGAGCCCGTCTCTCTCTGTCCTCCTCTCTCTGTCCCCTCTCTTTCTCCCCTGCTCTCTGACCCTCTCTCTGTTCCCCTCTCTCTGTCTCCCTCTCTCTGTCTCCCTCTCTCTTTCCCCCTTCACTCTGTCCCCCTTCTCTCTGTCCCCCTTCTCTCTGTCCCCCCTCTCTCTGTCCCCCTCTCTCGGATCCCTTCTCTCTCTTTCCTCCTCTCTCTCTGCCCCCCTCTCTCTGTCCCCCTCTCTCTGTCTCCCTCTCTCTCTGTCCCCCTCTCTCTGTCCCCTTCTCTCTCTGAACCCCTCTCCCTCTGTCCCCTCTCTCTCTGTCCCCTCTCTCTGTCCCCCCTCTCTGTCGCCCTCTCTCTGACCCACACTCTCTGTTCCCCTCTGTCTGTCGCCCTCTCTCTGTCCCCTTCTCTCTCCCACCCGCCTCTCTCGATCCCCCCTCTTGTCCCCCTCTCTCTCTGTCCCGCGCTCTCTGTTCCCCCCCCCCTCTGACCCCCTCTCTCTGTCTCCTATCTCTCTCCCCCGCTCTCTGCCACCCTCTCTCTGCCCCACTCTCTGTCCCCCTCTCTCTCTGTCCCCCACTCTCTCCATCCCCCACTCTCTGTCCTCCTCTCTCTGACCCCCTCTCTCCCCCACTCTGTACCCCTCTCTGTCCTCCACTCTCTTTCCCCCTCTCTCTGACCCCTCTATCTCCCCCTCTCTCTGTCCCCCTCTCTCTGTCCCCTATCTCTCTCCCCCGGTCTCTGCCCCCTCTCTGTCACCCTCTCTCTGCCCCCCTCTCTGCCCCCTCTCTCTCTGTCCGCCTCTCTCTCTCTCTCTGTCCCCCACTATCTCCATTCCCACACTCTATGTCCACCTCTCTCTGACCCCCTCTCTCCCCCAACTCTGTACCCCTCTCTGTCCCCCACTCTCTGTCCCCCTCTCTCTCTGTCCCCCACTCTCTCCATCCCCCACTCTCTGTCCTCCTCTCTCTGACCCCCTCTCTCCCCCACTCTGTACCCCTCTCTGTCCCCCACTCTCTGTCCCACTCTCTCTGTCCCCTCTATCTCCCCCTCTCTCTGCCCCCCTCTCTCTGTCCCCGCTACCTCCCCCACACTCTGTGCCCCTCTCTCTGTCGCCTCTTTCTGTCCCCTTCTCTCTCTGACCCCATCTCTCTCTGACCCCCTCTTTCTCCCCCATTCTCTGTCCCCTGTCTCTGTCGCCCTCTCTCTGACCCACACTCTCTCCCACCAGCCTCTCTCTGTGCCCCCTCACTGTCCCCCTCTCTCTCTGTCACCACACTCTCTGTCACCCCTCTCTCTGTCCCCCTCTATCTCTGTCCCCCTCGATCTCTGTCCCCCTCTCTCTCTGTCACCCTCTCTCTGTCCCCTCTCTCTCTCAGTCCCCCCTCTTTCTCCCCCGCTCTCTGACCCCCTCTCTGTCACCGTCTTTCTGCTCCCTCTCTCTCTGTCACCCTCTCTTTGACCCCCACTCTCTCCAACGTCCAATATCTGTCCCCCTCTCTCTGTCCCCCTCTCTCTGTATCCCCTCACTCTTTACCCCTCTCTCTGTCCCCCTCTCTTTGTCCCCTCTATCTCTCCCCCGCTCTCTGTCCCCCTCTCTCTGTCGCCGTCTCTCTGCCCCCCTCTCTCTGTCGCCCTCTCTCTGCCCCCCTCTCTCTCTGTCCTCCTCTCTCTCTGTCGCCCTCTCACTGTCCCCCTCTCTCTCTGCCCTCCTCTCGCTGTACCCCTCTCTCTGTCCCCTTCTCTCTCTGCCCCCTCTCTCTGCCTCCTCTCTCTGTCCCCCTCTCTCTGTCCTCTCTATCTCTCCCTCTCTCTCTGCCCTCCTCTCTGTCCCCCGCTCTCTCTGCCCCTCCCTCTCTGCCCCCTCTCCCTCTGCCCCCTCTCTCTCTGCCCCCTCTCTCTGTCCCCCGCTCTCTGATCCGCTCTCTGTCGCCCTCTCTCTGCCCCCTCTCTCTCTGCGCTCTCTCTGCCCCCCCCTCTGTCCTCCTTTCTCTGTCACCCTCTCTCTCTCTGTCCCACACTCTCTCCATCCCCACACTCTTTGTCCCCCTCTCTCTGACCCCCTCTCTCCCCCCACTCTGTACCCCTCTGTGTCCCCCACTCTCTCTCCCCCACATTTCTGTCAACCTCTCTCTCTGTCCCCTCTCTCTCTGTCCCCTCTCTTTCTGTCCCCTCTCTCTGTGTCCTCTCTCTCTCTCCCCCGCTCTCTGACCCTCTCTCTGTTGCCCTCTCTCTTCCACCCGCCTCTCTCTCTGTCCCCCTCTCACAGTCCCCCTCTCTCTGTCCCCTTCTCCCTCTGCCCCCTCTCTCTGCCCCCTCTCTCTGCCTCCTCTCACTGTCCCCCTCTCTCTGTACCCTCAATCTTTCCCTCTCTCTCTCTCTCTGTCCCCCTCTCTCTGTCCCCCTCTCTCTCTGTCCCCCCTCTCTCTGTCCCCCTCTCTCCGTCCCCTCTATCTCTCCCTCTCTCTCTGCCCCCCTGTCACTGTCCCCCTCTCTCTGTCCCCTTCACTCTCTGCCCCGTCTCTCTGCCTACTCCCTCTGTCCCCTTTTCTCTCTGCCCCCTCTCTCTGCCTCCTCTCTCTGTCCCCCTCTCTCTGTCCCCTCTATCTCTCCCTCTCTCTCTGTCCCCCACCCTCTCCATCCCCCCACGCTCTGTTCCCCTCTCTCTGAACCCCCCTCTCTCCCCCACACTGTACCCCACTCTCTGTCCCCCACTCTCTGTCCTCCTCTCTCTGACCCCCTCTATCTCCCCCACTCTCTGTCCCCCTCTCTCTGTCCCCCTCGCTCTCTGTCCCCCCTCTCTCTGTCCCCCTCTCTCCGTCCCCTCTATCTCTCCCTCTCTCTCTGCCCCCCTGTCACTGTCCCCCTCTCTCTGTCCCCTTCACTCTCTGCCCCGTCTCTCTGCCTACTCCCTCTGTCCCCTTTTCTCTCTGCCCCCTCTGTCTGCCTCCTCTCTCTGTCCCCCTCTCTCTGTCCCCTCTATCTCTCCCTCTCTCTCTGTCCCCCACCCTCTCTATCCCCCCACGCTCTGTTCCCCTCTCCCTGAACCCCCCTCTCTCCCCCACTCTGTACCCCACTCTCTGTCCCCCACTCTCTGTCCTCCTCTCTCTGACCCCCTCTATCTCCCCCACTCTCTGTGCCCCTCTCTCTGTCACCGTGTCTCTGTCACCGTGCCTCTGTTACCGTCTCTCTGTCACCATCTCTCTGTCCCTCTCTCTCTGTCCCCCCTCTCTCTCCCCCTCTCTCTGTCCCCCCCTCTCTTTCCCCCTCTCTCTGACCCCCTTTCTTTGACCCCTCTATCTCCCCCCGCTCTCTGCCCCTCTCTGTCCCCCTCTCTCCATGCCCCCCACTCTCTGTCCCCCTCTCTCTGTCCCCCTCTATATCCTCCTCTCTCTGACCCCCTCTCTCCCCCACTCTGTACCCCTCTCTGTCCCCCACTCTCTGTCCCACTCTCTCTGTCCCCTCTATCTCCCCCTCTCTCTGTCCCCCTCTCTCTGTCCCCGCTACCTCCCCCACACTCTGTGCCCCTCTCTCTGTCGCCTCTTTCTGTCCCCTTCTCTCTCTGACCCCATCTCTCTCTGACCCCCTCTATCTCCCCCATTCTCTGTCCCCTGTCTCTGTCGCCCTCTCTCTGAACCACACTCTCTCCCACCAGCCTCTCTCTGTGCCCCCTCACTGTCCCCCTCTCTCTCTGTCACCACACTCTCTGTCACCCCTCTCTCTGTCCCCCTCTATCTCTGTCCCCCTCGATCTCTGTCCCCCTCTCTCTCTGTCCCCCTCTCTCTGTCCCCCTCTCTCTCTGTCCCCCCTCTCTCTGTCCCCCTCTCTCCGTCCCCTCTATCTCTCCCTCTCTCTCTGCCCCCCTGTCACTGTCCCCCTCTCTCTGTCCCCTTCACTCTCTGCCCCGTCTCTCTGCCTACTCCCTCTGTCCCCTTTTCTCTCTGCCCCCTCTCTCTGCCTCCTCTCTCTGTCCCCCTCTCTCTGTCCCCTCTATCTCTCCCTCTCTCTCTGTCCCCCACCCTCTCCATCCCCCCACGCTCTGTTCCCCTCTCTCTGAACCCCCCTCTCTCCCCCACTCTGTACCCCACTCTCTGTCCCCCACTCTCTGTCCTCCTCTCTCTGACCCCCTCTATCTCCCCCACTCTCTGTCCCCCTCTCTCTGTCCCCCTCGCTCTCTGTCCCCCCTCTCTCTGCCCCCCTCTCTCCGTCCCCTCTATCTCTCCCTCTCTCTCTGCCCCCCTGTCACTGTCCCCCTCTCTCTGTCCCCTTCACTCTCTGCCCCGTCTCTCTGCCTACTCCCTCTGTCCCCTTTTCTCTCTGCCCCCTCTGTCTGCCTCCTCTCTCTGTCCCCCTCTCTCTGTCCCCTCTATCTCTCCCTCTCTCTCTGTCCCCCACCCTCTCTATCCCCCCACGCTCTGTTCCCCTCTCTCTGAACCCCCCTCTCTCCCCCACTCTGTACCCCACTCTCTGTCCCCCACTCTCTGTCCTCCTCTCTCTGACCCCCTCTATCTCCCCCACTCTCTGTGCCCCTCTCTCTGTCACCGTATCTCTGTCACCGTGTCTCTGTTACCGTCTCTCTGTCACCATCTCTCTGTCCCTCTCTCTCTGTCCCCCCTCTCTCTCCCCCTCTCTCTGTCCCCCCCCTCTCTTTCCCCCTCTCTCTGACCCCCTTTCTTTGACCCCTCTATCTCTCCCCCGCTCTCTGCCCCTCTCTGTCCCCCTCTCTCCATGCCCCCCACTCTCTGTCCCCCTCTCTCTGTCCCCCTCTATATCCCCCTCTCTCTGTCCCCCTCTCCCTGACCCCCTCTGTCTCCCTCCCTCTGTCCCCGTCTCTCTCTGTCCCCCTCTCTCTCTCTCTCCCCCTCTATCTTCGCCAGACTCTATCTTCCCTCTCTCTGTCCCCCTCTCTTTCTGTCTCCCTCTCTCTCTGTCCCCCTCTCTCTGTCTCCCTCTCTCTGTCCCCCTCTCTCTGTCGCCCTCTCTCTGCGCCCCTCTCTCTGTCCCCCTTTGTCTCTGTCCCCCTCTCTCTCTGTCTCCCTCTCTCTCTGTCGCCATCTCTCTGTCCCCCTCTCTCTGTCCCCCTCTCTCTGACCCCTCTCTCATTATGTCCTCCCCTATTTCTCTCTCTCCCTCCCTCACCTTATCTCTCCCTTTTCTCTCTCTCATCCTCTGTCTCTCCCTGCTCCTTGGCTCTCTCCATCTTCTCCCACTCTCGATCCCCCTACCTTGGTCTCTCTCTCTCCCCACCTCCCTCCGTTTCTCTCTGACTAAATCTCTCTCCCTCCTATCCTGCCTTTCCTCTCTCTCTGACACACTCTGTCTCCCTAGTCCTTCCCTCTCCCTCTGACCCAGAGACTGGGGGTTGGTGGTGAGGCTGCGTGTGGGGGTGGGGGTGAGATGATCGAGAGATGTCGGAAGTGGGAGGTGGGGAAAATGGGGTAGAGACGACATTGCGGGAGGGAGAGAGAGACGGCAGGAGAGAGAGAGAGTGAGGGTGAGGGGGAGAGAAAAGAATGGAGGCAGGTGGAGAAACTCATGTTGGGGGTGTGAGAGAGAGAGGGGGAGAGTGCGGCAGAAAGAATAGTGGAGGCAGGTGGAGAATCCGGGGTTGGGGGCGGTCTCTGAGAGGGGACCAGAGAGAGTGAAAGGGAGAGGTGGTGAGAAAGACTGAGTGTGCAGAAAGAGAAAGAGAGGGAGAGAATTGAGGAGGAAGAGTCGGGGAGAGGAATGGGGAGGCCAGGTTGGAGTGGGGGGGGGGTGCAGAGGGAGTTAAACCCAGCTCCTGAGCTCAGGGCCCGGTGCCCTCCCCTTCCATGAGGACCAGGACTTGGGGCTGAGTCTGTCTCTCTCCAGCTCAGCTTCTCCAACACAAAGACACACAACAACATCGGTCACTCCGCTGCTCGGCACGCTTTCATCAACATTTTTATTGTTTACAAATGGAAGTGATGGATACAGTCAGTGGGATGGTGCCTTTTCTCACTGGCCCCTGAGTTGTGAGAAACATTGAAATGTGTCCCTGTAACCCCCCTGTGGGATAAGGGTAGACAAACCAGCGCTACCCTCAATCTGTTCCCATAGCGACAGGCTGCTCCATCGCTGAAACATTGAACCGAAATGAGAAAATCCCGGATGGATTGATTAATGAGGGAATTTGATTGATTGATGGATTTGGGTGAAGGGATATTTCAGCACATTCTTCAGCTGCTGCCTGAACTTTGTCTGGGTCACGGCATAAATCGCGGTGTTTGTGCAACAACTGAGGAGCTGCAGCATGAAGCCGAATTCCTGCACATTCCCATCGAGATACACAGACCGATACCCAATCCAATGCATCCGGCTCCATATAGAAAACAGCATTAACATTGACCATAACAGGATGAAATTGGCCGAGATCACAAACAGTAAAATTATGGATTTTTTTCGGTTTCTCATTTCAGTGTCAGACTGAGCGTCCCCATTGGTGTGAGCGCGGAGTCTCCTGCGGGCTCTGCTGGTCACTACAATGTGTCTGACGGTGAGAACATTGAGCAGCAGAATCAGGAGAAATGGGACACACGGGGTTAGAATGTGGTGGAGGAACTCGATTGTGACCCAGATACTGGAGGATAAAGCAGCGTCTGTTACCTCACAAAACCAGGGGAGGTTCCACAGCCGATACCGAGCCGTGAGCATAAAATACCAGGAAATTTTCGTTAAACAGCTCAGCACAGTCACTGCTCCCAGAACCACAGCCGCCGTCTTCTCACTGCAATATTTACTTTTCAGCTTCTGGCAACAAATGGCCACAAACCGATCAAAGGTGAAAGTGACGGTGAACCAGACAGAGCAGTCAGTGGCTGCATAAAGCAGGACGGCGTGGATATTACACACGGGGACGGAGTCCATCAGGAAATAAAACTGTTCCCAATAAACAATGGGAATGTGTCTCAGGAGCAGGTCGAGGATAATGACCAGGAGATCCGCCGCTGCCATGGCCCCCAGGTAACGTCTGACACATTGAGACAATCCACAATCTTTATAAAGCAGGACGTAGATGGTCACTATGTTAACTGTGAGGAAGGAAAACAAACCCATTATCCATCAGCCTGGAGGCAAAGGGACCCGTTTGATCAGGGACCCAGTGAGATTTTCAAATGTGTCCCTATATTCAGGGATTTATTAAAATAATTGGAGCTGGAATAACAACTGGGAAGTTTTGAATTACTGACAAAAATGTCAGTTTTGGAATGTTGGGGGCAGAACGTTCCGGGATCTCCTTCAACTGTCCATCACCTTTCCCCTCTACCCACCCCACCAACATGATGTACTGTGCACAGGCTACATATCTGTCCAACACGGGGAGCTGCACTGACCACATCATTGCATTATGTATAAACCTCAACCAGATAGACTGTTCAGTACAGCGACCTGTGCAGGGATCACCCGTGAATTAATCTGTAAACCAGGAGCAGTTACCCTCCCAGCATGTAGGACTGTGTACACCACCCCAGTGCATTGATCTTTAAACCAGGAGCAGTTACCCTCCCAGCATGTAGGGCTGTGTACCCCACCCCAGTGCATTGATCTGTAAACCAGGAGCAGTTACCCTCCCAGCATGTCGAGCTCTGTACACCAACCCACTGCATTCCTCAGTAACACTGTGTTAGATCCCTGCGCAGTATGGGGAAATTTGCAGCCCATGCTTAAAGTGACAGGATGTCCTGCTCCCACCCATTTACAGCTCCATCACTCCATTGTACCATGACAAGGGGGTGCTGTGGGAGTGAACATCACTGCCAGAGAGAGATGGCGGGGGAATCTGTTTAATTATCACCACATGGGAGGGGTTTGGGGTATAGACAGAGAGGGGGAGACTGAGAGACAGTGCCATGGAAGGATGTGTTCCCAGGTTTCAGAATGCTGAAATGTAGATACTTCGATAACATTCTGCAACATGAGCCTGTCTTCCCAGTAAAGATGGGAATAAAGGATATTGGTGTGAGGCCAGATGAGCATTTGTTCTGCATCTTTGTTACTGGAATTGCTTTCAAACAAATCTATGACTCATTGGGCAGATGCTAAAAATAATTTATCTTTGTTTGATTTTCCTTGAGTGTGACAGAGGGATCGTCCGCACGAGGCTGAGAGAGTTTCCTGGTGCTATCGTATCGGACTCAACTCATTAACTACCCAGCCCACACCATCATGTCCCTCTCATTCAATACCAGCCCGATTCTCCCACCCATCATTGCGGGTGGTACACAACATCGCTCGGATGCCCCTGGATATTCCGTGATCCTTGGCACTGGTGCCACCTTTAAAAGGCCAATGGGCACACGGTTGAGCTTTCTCAGTTCAGAGCTGCCCTGCACAGTTTACCTCGAGCATGGCAGATCCTGGGCAATTTCACAGCGGTTTGTCGACAGGGGCACGGAGGTCCTGGTGGATGAGCCAGTACAGAATGAGACCATTCTCTTTCCAGAGGAGGCCACACCACCAGAACCACCAAGCATGGTCTGAGCTCACCACCTACCTCAGTGCAGTATCTGGGGTCTGAAGAAATGCCCAGCAATACAGGACAAGCTTCAATAACCTTCCCCGCTCTTTCAGGATAAGGGTCACCGTATTCTCTCTGCTCCCTCACACTCACTGTATATCTGTTATAGCACCGATCCCCGAACAAGGCTCATGCTCCACCACTCTCACTGCTGCATGCAGCAACTTCGCCCCCCCCGACCTTCCCTCCACTTTACCCCACTCCCCTATGATAATAATGCTGCATGCATACAACACTGTGGACTGACTCCCTCCGGACACCTCACCATGACCCCGTCCCCCACCGACACCGACATTAACACCACCCACTCCCACCCTCCCTCCCTCCCTTTCTCCCATTCCAGGAGAAACAGCCTGGAATAGGACAGAAAAGGCCGATCCGGGTGGTTGAGTGCCCGATATCCGTTCCCTCACCCCCCTCCCCCCGCCATGTGGGGAGGACCCTGGTACGAGCCAGAGAGGACCGGGACGCCTCGTGTGGAGATTCTGAAACATCCACGTCCCACCGACTGAGTAAGGAGCAATGTTCTGTGAAAGGCAATTCTCACTTTTAACCCACTGGCAGCTCCGTTTCCCCCCGGCACAACTTAGAAGCCGTGGCCCTGATGCCATCTCCCTTTTGTGTCGAGCTGGTACAAATGGAATCCCCACGGTCTCGGTGGGCAGGAGGGTGGGCTCACAACACATCGTCACCATCACCTCCCAGGAAGGGAGCACGGAGACTCCTTCCTACACCTCCTCCTGTAAACAGCTCAGATACTGAAACTAATTTGTGACAGTTACTGCTCTCCCCACTTGTCCTGACATCTTCAACAATCTATGCTCATATACACCCAGCGCTCTCTGCTCCTGCAGCCCCTATTTAACGGTACGGCCTGTTTTATATTGTCTTTCATTGTCTTTCCTACCAAAGTGCATCACCTCACACTGCCCTGCATTGATCACCAGCTGCCATACACCTGAACACTACACCAACGTGTGATTGTACTGTTAGAGTTCCACACTGTCCTCCATAGACTTCACAATTCTTCTAGGTTTGGTGCCATCTACAAACATTGAGATTGTTGTAGCGTCACAGTTCCCATGCAATAACTGAAATTCTGCGACTCTCACGAGTGTGAGCAAGTGAAATCCCGCTATATTCCAAACGGACAGAGTCGAATAATGACATGCTGTCAATGGAGCAACAAAAATCCGGATGCACACCAGACGGAGTGAACGAAATATTGACAAACCATAGAGAAGAGAATTCCAGATTGGCTCCAAGTTTCTGTATTTTTATCAGGGTATTAATGTCATGAAGTCGAAAGTGTGTATGTACCTTTAAGAGAGAGGGAAAGCTGTTCTGAACTGAGAGCTTCCAAGCACCTGTGATATGAGAGCATGGCAGACCCAGAGTGTGAAGGACAACTGAAAATATGTCACATTTGGCTGTGAAATAGATCCCTGAGATGGTTGCTCCTTGGACAACAATTCGAATTTTACCAATCTGTTTAAATTATGCCACAGGATACTAAAACCAAATCAAGTTTGAATGTATTGGTTTTCGGAAGTTGAACCAATGAGATGATCCGACGTTGTGCATATTAAAAATGCAGGCATTTAGAAAATTGCAGACAGAGTAAATGCCGTCAACACAGATCCAAGAGATTAGGAAACGCTCTCTATCAAAGGTACCTTTTCATAGGGAACATATTTGCAGTAAAAACACAGAAGATGACCCAGGGAGATCTATGGCCACAAGAAGACACACAAACAACAGCTGCTGTGCGATTTTGAAATTAAATGAGTGCAATTTTAATAAGTGTCTTATTGAAACAGTATATCGCTGTAGAGTTGGAGTGGGGTAATAAGCGTTTAAGAGAAAGGGGGTCTCAGAATTCAGAATACTTGATGTAAAATGTTCACTTTCAGAGTTAGATTAGGTTAGATTACTTACAGTGTGGAAACAGGCCCTTCGGCCCAACAAGTCCACACCGCCCTGCCGAAGCGCAACCCACCCATACCCCTACATTTACCCCTTACCTAACACTACGGGCAATTTAGCATGGCCAATTCACCTGACCTGCACATCTTTGGACTGTGGGAGGAAACCGGAGCACCCGGACGAAACCCACGCAGACACAGGGAGAATGTGCAAACTCCACACAGTCAGTCTCCTGAGGCGAGAATTGAACCTGGGTCTCTGGCGCTGTGAGGCAGCAGTGCTAAACACTGTGCCTCCGTGCCCTACGGTGCTCCTTGGACAATAATTCGAATTTTACTGTCGGGAAAAGTTAAAAAATAAATTGATGTTATTATGTAAGCAGTGGAATTTGGGTGTTCTCTGTCCCTCATATTTTAACAGTTTACGAGGCAAATTGAACATTTCTTTATGTTTAGTTTAAGTTACCAGATGAGCTTCACGCCGCACCATGACAATTTCCGTGTGTGTGTATCTTTGTGTCTCTGTTGGGCAGGTCTGGCAGTCTCTGTGATGCTTAAAGTAATGCAATGCCACCCTCTGCTGGCCTCCCCACGCCACTGCACAGGCATTGGCAGAGGGTGAAAACCAACAGGGATTCATTCAGAGAGGAGGAGGGAGAGGGCAGCTGCTCACAGCAACATCCAAACTGATGTCTTATCCATGTACTGATCTAAACGTCCTTCAAACATTGTAACTGTCCCTGCTTTCACCACTTGCTCTGGGAGTTCATTCCACACATAAGTCAGATTCTGACTAAAATAATTACCTCTCATGACTTCTGTAAGTCTTTTTCCTCACACCTTAAAATATCCCTCAGTTTTGAATCCCCAACTGTAGGGAAAAGACATCAGCCCTTCGACTTACCTGTACCCCTCATTACTTAATAAACCTCTGTAAAGTTACCCCTTAATCTCATACTCTCAATTGAAAAGAGTCCCAGTCCATCCAGCCTCTCCTTATAGCTCACTCCCTCCATTCCCAACAACATCCAGGTTAATGTATGCCCAATCCTCTCCAGCTTAATAATATCAAAGTCAGTAATATCAAAGTGACTAATCAAGGTATTTTCTACGGGTGGGGAGACCAAAACTAGACGGTACAGGTTGAAGGTGAGAGGGGAACACTTAAAAGTGACCTAAGGGGCAGCTTTTTCACCCAAAGGGTGGTGTGCCTATGGAATGAGTGGGCAGGATGACCAGACTGGACACAGTATTCCAGAAGAGGCCTCATCAATATCCTGTACAACCTCAACGTAACGTCCCAATTCCAATACTCAATGGTCTGACCGATGAAGACAAGTGTGTTAAACACCTCCTTAACCATACTATCTACCTGAGATGCAAAATTTAAAGAATTATACCTGACGGCCTAGGTCTCTGTTCCCCAACACTGCCAAAGGCCCTGCTTTTAATTGTATAGATCCTGCCCTTGTTTGATTTACCAAATCCATTACCTCGCATTAATCCAAACTAAACTCCATCTGCCACCCCTCAGCCCAGTGTGTGATATTACCACCTCCTCATTCTCCCCCTTTAAAAATCCTCCCCGTCTCCAGGAGACCTGCACACTCTGACCTTGAGTTTCTCAAAGACCCTGAGCTTGGGTTGCCTTGTGTGGTTTGGAGAAGGAGGGACAGATTGCAGACACTGTCAATGGGGAGGAGAGGTTGGACAGTAATCAGCGGCCTGGTGTCATTTCGTTGTTTTAGGAAGAGGGCAGTCACACGTTAGAGGTGGGTAATAGTGATCGGTGTTTTGCCACCAGAAATTATGCTTTTTCGTTGTCGGTGGTGTTCCGTGAAAAAAAATCTATTCGAGACCCTTCATTGGGCAGACTGTGACTGCAGGATTTCTTTTCTTAATATTGTAGATTACAGATAATAGCGATTGAAGACGTTCATAGTTAATTTCGATAGCACAGCACGTGCACTCAATATCCTACAGTTGAGACAAATATCTTGCATTTGTTTAACAATACAAAGTGTTTGTGTAGTTCCGTAATGGTAACCTGATTATAATAAATCCACACTGAGCTGAAAGCTGGCACTTAAAATATGACCCAAGTCTGGGTATGGTAGTGTAGTGAGAAGTGACCCTAGCTCTGAACCAGAACTCTGGATTTGATTTTAATTCCTGAACTTGTGTGGTCGTGTTCCTAGCTCTGGACTAGTAGGACTGGATTCAAGTCCTGCCTGTTGCAGAGGTATGTCACAGCATGTCAGAACAGGCTGATGAACAAACACGCAGGAGAATAATGTTACAGCTTTATGGTTATTGCCGAGTGGTGCGAGTGTCCCTACCTCCGGGCACTAAGATCTCGGTGTAAATCCCACAGAAGTGTCCCATGATACATCTGAACAAACTGATTAAACTGGTTGTAGAATTATGATCTGATGGAGAATTGAATTTCAGAATTTAGGCCCGGAATGACTGAAAGCACAACTATTCGTGTTGATTGGAGTCACATCGTGCAGCGTTCGAGGTTTATAAAATCAGAATGATCATGGATAGGGTGAGTAGTTAGGGTTTTCCCTCGGGTTAGGGGCGTCCAAAACTGGAGGGCATTGGATGAAAGTGAGAGGGGAAAGATTTTGAAGAGGCGTAAGAGGAACATTTTCACGCAGAGGGTGGTGCGCGTATGGAATGAGCTGCCAGAGGAAGTGGTGGAGGCTGGTACAACTGCAGCATGTAAAAGGCATCTGGGTACGGACAGACCTGCCGAGCTTTTCCAGCAATATCTGTATTTCTTTCAAAAATGCTTTGATTTTAACGCAGGTATTCTAAATACATTTTTTTTTTTAATGACGCAGGGACATATAAACACATTTTCAAATTGACCAAGACCATTTTCTGCTAAGGGTATGGCTCTGTGCGAGATGGCAACAATGATGCATCGACATGGAACAGGAAATGTGTTGGAGACATAGTTTGGACATTATACAAGGAGACCTCACATGATCCAGTTTGGGAGAGGATGACATTATTGTGTGATTCAACTCAGAGAGGGAGACAATGTAATCTACCTGAGAAGGAATGGCCTATTACACTCGCTCTCTCTCCCTCATTATTCCTCATCACAGCAATGTGTGTGAGCTAAAAAAAAACGTCTATCCGGTCATCATTGCCATCCTCATTTTTAAAGAATTCATGCAGTGTGGGAACAGGCCCTTCGGCCCATCAAGTCCACACCAAACTTCCAAACAGTAACCTTGCCAGGCCCGTTCTCTGAGATTTACTTCTGACTAATGCACCTAACCTAGAAATCCCTGAATACGACAGACAACTTAGCATGACCAATCCACCTAATGTACACAGTGTGAGCTGTGGGAGAGAAATGGAGCACCTATTAGAAGCTCGCGCAGTCAAAGGGAGAATGTACAAACCCCACACAGATAGTCGCCCGAGGCTGGAATAGAACCCTTGTTCCTAGTGCTGTGAGGTAGCAGTGCTAACCACTGAGCCACTGTGCTACCCTTTGGGTGATTACTGGCCAGAATTCATTGGAATCTTCTCACTGCCTAATGCAAAGGGAATTCAGCTAAATCCAACTGTCCCAGGATGAAATCCCATTGCTAGCAGCTTGTGTGAGTAGAATATCTTCAGAAGCCGAATCACATTTTGGACAATCTCTCAATTTTTCCTTTTATCATAAGTTACACTAATATTTGGACAAATTTCTTTCAAGTTCAAATTGCAGAGATTGTGTTTGTGTGTCTGTCTCAACATTTTAAACAGGGAAATATTGATTACATATTTGCAATACCCAAACAGTTTGCCATTCACCTTTCCATCATAGTTTGAGTAACATTGCTCTGGATCATAAACGTGCAATTTGAGCAGATTAAAGAAACTAGCCTGACTTGTTCCTAAAACTGACCCTGCCCCAGTCTAACACCTTTCTTATCGGCCATATCACCAACCTGGTCACATTTAACATTTGTTGTGAGCAGTGGAGGAGTGGGACGAGAAAAGGAAACAGTGACCCAAAAAGTCAGGGAACTCTTGACCGGTGAGCCTGATGTCAGTGGTGGGTAAGTTGTTGGAGGGGTTTCTGAGGGATAACAATTACATACATTTGGGAAGGCAAGGGCTGATCGGGATAGGCAACGTGTCTTTCTTATGGGAAATCAAGTCTCATTAATTTGGTTGAGTTTTATGAAGAGATAAAAAAGAAGATTAATGAAGGCAATTTGGTAGACATTGTCTATATGGACTTCAGCAAGGTGTTCATAACATTCCAATTGGTAGACAGATTAAAAATTCGGTCACATGGGACACAGAAGAAGCTTGTCACAATTGGCTTGAAGGAAGAGGGATATTTTTCAGACTGGGGGCTTGTGACCAGCAGTGTGCTGCAAGAATCAGTGCTCAGTTCACTGCATTTCATCATTTATGTAAAGAACATAAATGTGGATATCGGGGACATAGTTAGTAAGTTTACAGATGACATCAGAAATGTGGTGTAGTAGATTATCTCAGAGTACATCGAGACCACAATTAGATGGGAAAAAGGGGCAAGCAGTGACAGATGAAGTTTAGTAAGATAAATATAAAGTTTTGCATTTTAGGAAGGAATTATACACTTAATGGCAAAGTCCTGAGGAGTGTCATGGAACAAAGGGACATTGTTCCTTGAAAGTGGAGTCGCAGGTAGACAGAGTGGTGCTGAACATATTTGGCACATTTGCCTTAATCAGTCAGAGCATTGAGTATAGCAGTTGGAGTGGCATGTTGCATCTGTACACGATTTTGGGAAGGCCATTTTAAGAAAACTGCATTTAATGCGGTCGTCTGCAGAAAAGATTTACACAGATGTCCCAGGGAGAGTTTGATTAGGTTGAGGTGTTTCTCCCTGGAGTGTCAGAGGCTGAATGGTGACATTATAGAGGTTTATAAAATCATCAGGGGAATGGATATTCTGAACAGCCACGTTCTGCTCTTCAGGGTAGGGGAGATCAGTTTCAGAGGCATAGGTTGAAGGAGAGAGGGCGAATGATTTAGAAGGGACCTGAAGATAAATGTTTCACATAGAGAGTGTGTGTGTACAGAAAGTGCTGTCAGAGGAAGTGATGAAGGTGGTTACAATTGCACATTTAAAAAGTATCTGAAAGAGGAGGGATATTGGCCAAATGCTGGCAAATGGGACTGGATCAGATTTGATATCTGATTGGAGTGAACAAGTTGGACTAACGGGTCTGTTTCTGTTCTGCATGACTCTCTGATTCTACAAGAAGGATGATGAAAAATTCTAAAATGACCTTTCAAGTGGGAATTCTCTTCACTGGAAGATAATCATGCCTCTATGTTCACATTGATTGAAAGCTGCAGTACTAAATATTTGACAGGGAAGTAAGTCATGAATATTGGGATCCAGACAGGAAAGTGGGGCTGAGACCACAATCTGATCAGCCACAATCGTAGTTCCTGGTGGAGAAGGCTCAAAGTGTCTAATGACCCACTCCTGCTCCTCAGTCCCATGTTTCTGTGTTCCATTCAGCCCCTCATACCTGATAGACAGGGACAGTTGGAGGCCACTTACTCTTATAATCTGGTGCACAGAAACAGAGGAGACCATTCAGCCTCTCAAGACTGTCACACATGCTTTGAAGTGACTTGGGAAATGTAATTGGAAACTCCAGGCACAGTTATGAAAGAGGCCCCTCATCTCTCTTCACAGAGCTTCCCCTCTCTGCAACTTGTGCTTCATTTGTTGGTCATGCTGTAGATGCAGATTGGCTCTGAATACAACCCATATACTCACCAGAGGTGGCTCACAAAATCATCTGGTCTCCCTGACTCCAATATTCAGTAATTGCACATTTATGACAATAACACCTGCTAAATTTCCAATAACAGAATGTGAGAACATCAGAAACAGGGACAGGTCGTTCACTCACCAGGCCTGCCTTGCCCTTCACTAAGATCATGGCTGATCTGCTCTTGGTCTCAAATCCTCTTTCATACCCAATTCTTCATCGCCCTCAACTCTCTGTCAGGTCAATATACATCTACCTCTTCTTCAAATACTTTCAGTCATCTTGCTCCCTAACATTCTTGAGAAGAGGAACCCTGATATTCAATACCATTTGTTTGAAGAAAACACGCGTTGTTCCTATACCATGGCCTATTGATATGGACAAAAGAGGTTGACTCAATGGTTCAGGTAAAAATGACTGGCCCTGATATCAAGGCAGTGGTTGGCTTTTGTTGACATCAAGGAGCTAAACAAAACTGGACTTAATGGGAATCAGACTAAACTGTCTAGTGTTTGGAGTCAAACATGGCACAAAGGAAGATGTTCACCATCTCAGTCCTCGGTCACCTCTGTGGGAGATCCTCAGGGTAGCTTCCTCTTCACAAACAGCTTCAGCTGCTTCATCAATGTCTCCCCGCCCCCACTTGCCGCAACATAAGATCAGAAGTGGGGATGGTCACCGAAGATTCCAAAATGTTCAGAAGATTTGTCGCCCATCAGCTCCTGAACCGGTCTGTGTCCATGTGCAGTACGACCCAGATACCAGTCAGGTTTGTGCTGTTAAATGGTCTGTAACATTCATATAACAGCACTGCCTGGCACTGCACATTGCCACAGTGGAATAGAGTTCATTCAGCAGCTCTCGCTGGTTTCACAGGAATATGAGGAAGCCATTCAGCCCATTGACACTATTGGAGAAGAACAGGGACAGCCCATTCAGTGCCTCAAGCCTATTACTCAGGAAGGGAAGGCGTCCAGTGTGATGGACCACACCAGAGCCCTTCGAAAATATTTGAAGGCGTTAGCCTTGACTCTAATGTTTTCGTATTTTAAAGGAAATGTAAACTGTCTGTTCCAGATGCAATGAGACTGGTCATACTACTCTGTGTGAAGCAAAACGCCATTTATTTAAACACGGAAGATAAAATGAATCCAAAGAAAGAGGAATTTAGAATAATGTAATTCTATTGGTCAAATTAACAGAATAATAGATCGTGGAGCGATTACTAATGAACTGTTCCAATATAGGAAAATCGCGTAAACACAGCCCTGGGCAAAAAGGAATTTTCAGACACAGAATGTCACAAACATTTCTCCAATCCAGGAATCAAAAACAGCAGCAAGAGAAAATTCAGACAGAGTAGCAGCCAGGAGACATTCCCTGAAGCTGCCAACTCTATGTAGACCCCAATATTTTCTGATGTTGCTGAGATCCTAAACTGTGAGAGCTGGCCACACCCATTCAGGCTGCATTAAAATAAACCCAAGGCCTCCCTCGCTGTTTTCCCAGTGGTCTTAACTAGCCAGCTGGTTCAATCTCTCTCTTAAAAGAAACCAGGACAAAATGAAATCTTAAAGCTGCAGCATCATCACATTTGTCAGCACATCGAGCTGTCCAACAGGAAACAGAGGTAACCCAATCCGGCCTTTGGCCATGTCCAACCGGACAAGGAAGAAGTCATTCAGTCCTTTGAGTCAATTAAACAGAAACAGAATGAGGCCATTCAGCCCTTTGAGCCACTTATACAGGAACAGTAGGAGGCTATTCAGTCAGTTGAGCCACTGAAATAGGAACAGCAGGAGGCCATTCCTACCTCAATGCACTTACACAGGGGCAGAATAGGGTAATTGGTGCTGATCCTGATGAATAGCTTATGCCCAAAATGTCGACTCTCCTGCTGTGCTTTTCCAGCAAACTACAGTCTACTCTGATCTCCAGCATGGGCAGTCCTCACTGTCTCCTAATTGATGCTCTAACATGATGAACAGTTGCAGCAGAGGCTGCACAGACAGATTGTTCCACGTTGTACCTCGTGGCGCCATCACTCATGATACACACGTGGGACTTTAATGTGGTTTACTCGCGGTGAGGAGGGAAGTCATATGTCTTGTGTGAAGTCTCAAGGAAGCATGTTCCATCTCCGAGGTGACAGCCTGGTGTTCTCTATGTTGGGCGAAACCTGGCGGGAACGGCTAGCTGTTTCAGATGGAAGGTATTGTGGCTGCTGTTGGGGATTGTGAACAACATAACGTTCTGTACGGATTCACATGCCAATTAGATTAGATTACTTACAGTGTGGAAACAGGCCCTTCGGCGCAACAAGTCCACACCGACCCGCCGAAGCGCAACCCACACAGACCCATCCCCCTACATTTACCCCTTCACCTACCACTACGGGCAATTTAACTTGGCCAATTCACCTAACCTGCACATTTTTGGACTGTAGGAGGAAAGTGGAGCACCTGGAGGAAACTCACACAGACACGGGGCGAATGTGCCAACTTCACACAGAGAGTCACCTGAGGTGGGAATTGAACTCGGGTTTCTGGCGCTGTGAGGCAGCAGTGCTAACCACTGTGCCACCGTGCCGACTTCTCGACCATGTGGGAGAGTTAATTAAGGCATATAAACTATTAGGAAAGTCACGTTAGACTGATGAATGGACTCTCTAAGTTCAAATAATGCTGATCTTATTCATGTTGATCTTGTCTAGTGCTTGTCCTATTCATGATTCGGAGATGCCGGTGTTGGACTGGGGTGTACAAAGTTAAAAATCACACAACACCAGGTTACAGTCCAACAGGTTTAATTGGAAGCACATTAGCTTTCGGAGCGACGCTCCTTCATCAGGTGATTGTAGAGGGCTCGATCGTAATACAGAATTTACAGCAAAAATTTGCAGTGTGATGTAACTGAAATTATACATTGAAGAATTGATTGTCTGTTAAGCCTTTCATCTGTTAGAATACAGTGATAGTTTCACTTCTTTCATGTGTAAATCACAAAACACTTTTTTTGAAAGTTGCATTCTCGGGGGAACACTTCAGTGGTCGAGGACACTCAGCCTCGGACCTCCGGGTGACCATCCTCCAAGGCTGACTTCGGGACAGGCAGCAGAGGAAAGTGGCCGAACAGAGGCTGATAGCTAAGTTCTGTACCCATAGGGAGGGCCTCAACCGGGACCTTGGGTTCATGTCACATTACAGGTGATCACCATTGCACTACACGCACACACAGAGAGATATTCCTACACACACACTCTCACATACACACGGACACAGGTACACACAGACGCGCACACAGACACCCACACACACCCTTATAGACACACACACTCCCACACATGCACCCCCTCACAGACCTAAGACACTATGCACTCACTACACACACACACACTTCCTCACACTCACAACCCCCACCTCAGACAGACACACACACACACAGACAGACAAAGACCCACATGCACACATATATTTTGTGTGGTGAAGTTTTTTGTACTTGCAGAGTTACATTGCATTTTGCTCAAAAACTGCATACATTCATATAGAACTCTGAGCTCAAAACTGCATGAATTTATGTAAAACTCTGTTATCGCACTTTTTAGATTAGAATCAATCTAAACGTCAGGGCATAGACAGAGAACACAGGGGGCTAACACCTTCAACATATTGTCTAGCTATCACCATTGTTAACAGCTAACCCGAGAATGCAACTTTATACAAAAAAGGGTTTTGTGATTTACACTTGAAAGAAGTGAAACTATCACTGTATTCTAACAGATGAAAGGCTTAACAGACAATCAATTCTTCAATGTATAATTTCAGTTACATCGCACAGCAAATTTTTGCTATAAATTCTGTATTACGATTGAGCGCCCCACAATCACCTGATGAAGGAGCGTCGCTCCGAAAGCTAGTGTGCTTCCAATTAAACCTGTTGGACTATAGCCTGGTGTTGTGTGATTTTTAACTTTGTCCTTTTCAGTGTATCCTGTATGCCTTACTCTGTCGAAGTCTATTTCCACCCTACGATCTGCCTGGCCATGCTTAATATGATCTGCCTCCACTTCTCATAAATAAAGTGTTTCCCTGTACTGAGGTACATGTGGCAATAAATCAAACCAATCAATCCTGACTGACGTATGGAATTTCTCACCCTATCAATGTCTCTTTTGGAAATAAGTGATCGCTGCCACTCCTCGTGTTTCAGCATCGCCATTTCTTCGTCTCTCACAGCTCTACTGATTAAGCACTCAGCCAATGTGCCAAAAGCCTTTTTCACTGCCCTGTCTACCTGTGACTCCACTCTTAGAGAACCGTGCACTGAACACCAGGGTCTCTCTGCCCACTACACCCCTTAAGACTCTCCCTTTCACCATGAAACTCCGAAATTGATTTGAGTTTCCAAAATGCAAGATCTCACACGTCTATATTAAACTCCATTTGCCATTTCTCAACCTACATCCCCACTTGATAAAGGTCAAGCGGCAATTTCTGATAAACGACATTCAGCTGGCATCTGTGGCTGTACTTTCTATTCAGCAAAACCCGCTCTGTCTTAAAGTGACCGGACATGATTTCGGCTTCATAACACCTCCCCGCTTCAGGAAAAAAAAAACATGAAGCAGCAGAATGAAAAGATGGCTTCATTTCTTTTCCTCTAATTCTTAATCCCATTATTATGAATTACAAAACTATTAATCTCAGCTATACCATACATATTAATTCTGCACGCATAACTAATATTGCAATGAGTCGAATCTTATCTAAACTTTTTCCTTTAAATCTGCGATAACACATCTGCTATCACATTGTAGGACCCACAGTATGTACATTTTGTAAGTTTAAAGTCGGTAAAATAAGACTGCAATGAAATACTCTTATATTCTGTTCTTTAAATATTCAAAAAATGCGAGAGATTTGTCATTGTCCACGATCATCTCTGACAATTTGTTTATCATATAAACATGAAAATATTGTCAGTCCAGTGCGAAACCTAATCATTCTTTTTCAATAATGGAGATGTTGCATTTTTTTTCTGGCGGATATTGAGTTTTTTCGGCAAGTAGCTAATTGGCCATTCCATTACATCATCATTTTACTGTATCAATACATCTCCGAGCCCTATATCCCGAGCATCAAATGCAATTTTCAAAGTTTTTCAAAATATTTGGTTCAGCTAAAACTGGTGCGGTGATTAATCCTGCTTTAAAATTCTCAAATGTCTCCTGGCATTATTCTGTCCACCACAATTCTGTGTTCTTCTTTAATAAACCCATCAGAGGTGCCAATACGCTGCTGAAGTTTGGAACAAACTTCCGATAGAATCCACTCAGTTCCAAAAACCGAAGCACCTCTTTCTTCGAGGATGGTCGTGGAAATTCCTCAAAGCCCTTCGTCATTGTGTTCCATGGGGCCGACCTCCCATGGCCAATGTAATGTCCCAACAACGTCACCTCTGCCTCCGCGAATTCTGTTTTCTTTAAGTTTATTACCAAGTTTGCTTCTTGTAATCGTTCAACATGCTCTGCCAACTGTAACATGTGAGCTTTCAATCACTTGCTAAAGAACACTACATCATATAGATAAACTACACAATTTGTACATCTGGCCACAACTCTGTTCCTGAGTCTTAAATGTGTCTGGAGCATTATTCATTCACATGACGTACTCTAACTTTTTTTGTCAACTCCGGTATCTTTAAAAGATAGTTGAAATGACTCAACATTTTGTTAGTTTGAATGGGTCCACTAAACTTGGCTTCGAAGGGATTTCCTACCACTGGTGGCATACTAACACGTCATCCCCACGGGAAATCGTCAAAGTTTCAGAGTTTTTATCTGCCACCTGCTTCATTCCATGCTGTGTCCTCTTCAGGTGCTGTTTAGCTAACTCACCTACTCCATCTAATTTCTCCCTCACCTCAGATACATAATCCAAGTGTGAGATATCCGATTTCGGTCCTATCAGTTTATAGTTAATTAATTTCAAAGGACCTCTCACTTCATATACGAATATTAACTCAACGGAAGTAAAGTGAGTAGATTTATGTGGGGCATCTCTAATGGCAAACAATATAATGAGACACCTTTATTCCAATCATTCGGGTAATTCTGACAGTACGCCGTTAATATCATCTTCAGCATCTGATGCCAACTTTCCAAAACTCCCTGGGATTCGGGATGCAATGCAATTGATTTAAACTGAGTGTGCCGAAGCTATCCAAGATGTCCTTAAATAGCTGATTGGTAAAATGAGATCCTTGGTCTGACTGAATCACACTGCGTAGCCCACAGCGAGTAAAGAAAGCGACCAACTCCTCCACCTCCCATTTTGCCTTAACACACCGTAATGGAATTGCCTCTGGAAATCTGGTGGACACATCCATTATGATCAGCAGATATTGGTTTCCAATTTAATTTGGAAAGGGGAGCTACACAACTAATCATAACCCACGTGAAAGGTTCTTCGAATACAGGAATTGGCAACAAAGGTGCTGGTTTTAATACTGACTATGACTTACCTACCATTTGGAATGTATGACATGTACAACAAAAATTAACCACGTCCTTGTGCATTCCAGCCACTAGAAATGCTTTAGCCTGAGTCTTCCGTGCATCAACTCCTTTAGCTTTTTCTTTCGGTTTTCCTTCCTGTTGTAACTTATGACAGTGGGATCTTATTACTACACAGTCTGGAAAAATCCCTGGGTATTTTTCTTTTAATTGCACAGTTCCCTGGTCTTACTTTAGCTTCACCACCACAAGGGGTGCCTCTCCTACCTTGGATCCTGCTAAATCATTCCCAAGAATAAACTGCATTCCTGGAACTGACACCCTGTCCCTCAATCGCACTGTTACTTGCCCAAACTTGATTTGGCACTCCAACCTAATGTTAAACAGGGAATGCTTAATTTCTGTCCCCATTCCACAAATTATCACGCTGTTGAGTAACATGTCAGAAAGAGTAAAAATACTTCCATCTCTTGCAATTGGAGGCCGAGAGAAAGTGAGGACTGAAGATGCTGGAGATCAGAGTTGAAAAGTGTAGGGCTGGAAAAGCACAGCGGGTCGGCAGCATCCGAGGGGCAGGAGAGTTGACATTTCAGGCATAAGTCCTTCATCAGGAAAGTGGGGGTAAGGGAGGGGGAAGGGGGTTCTGAAATAAATAGGAGGGTGCGGATGGAGTTGGGTGGGAGATAGCTTGGAAGGCAATAGGTAGATGCAGGTGGGGGTGATGGTGACAAGTCAGAGACGAGGGTGAAGTGGATAGGTGGTAGGACATTTGGACCTCTCAAACTTTTCAGCATCAACGTTGACTTCACCAATTTCAAAATCTGCGCTCCCCAACCTCATCCCAGATCCAACCGTTCAACTTAGCACTGGCCTTTGGAACTGTTCTAACTGACCATTTTCCTTCCCATCTATCTACTCCACCTTCTCTCCGACATATCACTGTCACTCCCACCTACATTTTCCTATCTCCCTCCCAGTGACCCTCCAGCCAGCCCAGCTCCTACCCTCGTATTTATCTTTTAGCCCACTTGTCCCCCCGCCACATTCCTGACGATGGGTTTATGCCTGATATGTCGATTGTCCTGCTCTTCGGATGCTGCTTGATCTGTTGTGCCTTTCCGGTTCCTTGCTTCTCAACTATTAGCTACTGAACAGATCCCGTATCTTGCAAAATTATAACTTATTGTCCTCCCCCCACACCCCATTTTTTCTTAGTAAGGTTTATCTATGGAGGCAAATTCTTTATAGTTATCAGGCACTGACTCCATACATAGCCCCTGCCTCGGGTGTGCACTCTCCTGCAGCTCCTCGGCTCTACTTGGGGTCTCCTTTACCAGGTTCAGTAATACCACTGGCTTAAACTTTTTTGCCACATCTTTTCCCAAAGTTTCTTCCTTCAACCCCCAGCACTGTGTGTCCCAGCTTACTGCAGTGAAAACAAATTTTCCCAGTGCCCTTCTTAAACCATCGGCACTGCAGTTTTATTTGTTCTGCTCCGTTATAGTGAGAACACCTGAGGCCTTTCACCACCTTTCAATCCCCTTGGGCTTCTTTATCACCTGTGGTAAACTATTGCCAGTGTGCTTTTCTCTATGTTTTGTAGTATAGGATCTCCCCTTCTCCCAATTTCTATCCCTCAACAGGATGAAAATCCTCCTAGAAACTAAATTTCATCTCATTCACCAATGCATACTTAACTGCCATTTCTGCCGTGCTTCTCACTTCTTGAACTTCCTGTTCATTCACATGAATTCTTACCGTCTATGGAAGTGAGTCTTTCAACCCTTATCCATTTTTAAGGCCTGCACACATTTATCAAAATGACTGTGGTTATTTCTTTCAAACTCAACATAACTCTGACCTGGTTCCAACTCTATATTTCTGAACCGCTGTCTATATTCTTCTGTTATAATTCATAAGCACTCAAAATAGCCTGTTTGACATCTGCATAATCTCTTGCTCTCTCATGTGACAGCACTGCACATACCTCTCAAGCTGTACCCACCAGCTTAGTCTGAACTAGCATTACCCACAGGTTCACTGGACATGACATCTGCTGAGCCAATTTTGCAAATGAAATAAAAAAGGTTTTGGCATTTTTCTCACCGAAATATTGCAATGAATTAACACAGTTTTATACATCCCTACTTTCTCCCTTCATCTTCATTCTGCTAATTTAACTTTCTTGGAGGAGAAAGTGAAGTCTGCAGATGCTCGAGATCAGAGCTGAAAATGTGTTGCTGGAACAGCGCAGCAGGTCAGGCAGCATCCAGGGATCAGGAGAATCGACGTTTCGGGCATAAGCCCTTCTTCAGGAATGAGGAACTTTCCAACTTTCTTATCTAATTCCAAATTTCTGAATTTCAAATTCTCCCCGTCTTCCTTTTCCTCACTTTCTCTTTCGCTATCTTCTCTCTCTCTTTCTGTCTCTCTCTTTATCTTCTAACTCCAATCGCTCCACTTGCAATTTAAGTTTTTTTCTAACTCGACTGCAGTTTCCTGCTTCTCTGATACACCAAAGTGCTTGACCAACTCCATTATGGTGACAGCTTTCCTTTTGTCCCTGGTGAAACCCAATTCTAATCTACATGTTCATTCTAAAAGTATGCCCTTCCTTTGTCTTTCTAAACTTTGTCAGCAAGTTTGTGAATCGTCTTCAAACCTCAGAACCTCTTTAGTAATGTTAAATGCCAATTCTTTTAATTTAACCAACCACAAGGAAACAAAATTAAATGAATTTTGTCACCTGTTTTATTTGAAGGTCTAGGTCACTAACTGCCAAGCGATGGAATCTGCTGGGACTTTTTGCACTCCAAATCTGTTCAAACCCTGTACGACAAGCCCTCAAAACATTATGATGGCGATATCGAACTCCCCTGTTAATTAAACCACACACCCAGAAAAGCTCACCTCGCCTCGTACTCTGTTAAAACATGAGTGTCGCAAATTCGACTATTAAGAGAAAAGTAACCATTTATAAATATGCAAGTAAACTCGCTGAGCTTGAAGCTTTGTTTTCAGATGTTTCGTCAGCATGACTAGGTAACATCATCAGACAGAGTCTCTGGTAATGCACTGGTGGTATGTCTCGTCTTTGTATTTAAAGCTCTTGGTTTCTTAAGATGCGTGATGTCATTTCCAGTTTTTTGTTCAAGGGAAGGTAGATAGGATCTAAATTGTTGTGTTTATTGATGTACTTCTGGCTAGAATGTCATTCTTCTAAGAACTTTCGTGCGTGGCTTTGTCCTAGGAAGTGTGTGTTGTCACAGTCAACATGGTGTCCTTCTTTGTCTGAATGTATGGACACTAGTGATAGTGGGTCATGTCTTTTGGTGGCCAGTTGGTGTTCATGTATCCTGGTAGCACAACAACAAAACAGTTCAGCAGAATGAGATTTTGAAAATAGAAGTATTTTCACATCAGAAACCAGGTTAGGTCACTGAGTGCAGGGCTGATGGGTGAATGGGTCTCAGTGAGAATTGGGGAACAGACAGCAGAATTACATTGCAGATATTCCAGCTCGAAACTGCGTATTCATGTAGTGCTGTAACCAAAGCAGCGGGAGAGGCAGACATGCATTAAACCACAACGTGTAACATTTTGCCCAGGATAATCTCCTCAATCTGCCATTACCATCGACACCATCTATGTTTCAGTGACGAGTTTGGGTGAACATATCAGAGTCAGAATCACATGAACCTTAACCTGATGCTAACTCATTAAAGCTACCGGACTTGACCAACAGATCTGAACGAAGCCCTGCAGTTCTGCCACATTAAGTCATAAATAGTGATGGACAAGTAAACAAATGACAGAGGAAAAGGCTCCACAAAAATCCCCATCCTAAATAATGGAACAGGCCTGCACATCAGTGTAAAAGTGAAGGATGTTTTATCTGCACATCCTCTGCCAGAAGTGTTGAGTCGGTGATACACCTCACCCTCATCATGATGCCTACAAAATTACAGATGCCAATCTTCAACCAATTCGATTTGTTGTACACATCATGAAGAAACAGCTGAACACAATAGATACTACAAAGGCAATGGGCCCTGACACCATTCCTGCAACAGGACTGAAGACTTGTGCTGCACAACAAGCCATGTCCCTGGGGATGCTGTTTCATTCCAGATACCACTCTAACATGTCCCTGGCAATGTGGAAAATTACTCAGCTACGTCTCATTCCCTAAGAGTGGATTCATTACAATCTGACCAGTTACTACCCCTTAGTCCCATCACGACAGTAAAATTGGTGGGAGTTCTTTTTGACAGAGTCGTCAAGCAGCACAGAAATAACCAGCTCAGTGTGGTTTCCGACAAGTCCCCATGTGGAGATGGTGCTGCTGTGGAAATGTCATTGGATTACTAATCCAGACCAGGATAATGCTCTGGCAGCGGGTGGAAGTTAAAGATAATTAATAAAATATCGAGATCTAAAATCTGGTGTCAGTAATAGTGACCTTGAATCCAATATCGATTGTAAACAGAATTTCCTTCTCCAATATACTTTTAGGAAGTGAATCTCCCGTGATTTCCTGGGCTGGCCTAAAACTGACTCCAAAGACCTGACATGTGATAAACATTTCAATGGTCTCTGAAACGGCCAAGCAAGGGCACTCATTTGTATCAAACTACTCCGAGGTCTGAAAGGATGAAACCGGACAGAACATCCGGCCTCAGCATCAGTGTCAGAAAATGGAATGGGAACACAGTCCTGTCGCCCCTGCAGAGACCCCCTTCCTTACATCTGAGAGCTTGTGACAACATTTACAGAGCTTTCCCACAGACTGTACAGAAACAGCGGGAAAGGAGTAGGTCATACAACACTTTGAGCCTCCCCATTCTAGTTCATGGAAAAAAATCTCCTAAATGCACTTACCCCACACGATATACATATTCGCTAATGTGAGTAACCTTGGGAAGCTATAAAATAGGAAATGCAGTAGTATGTTTGGTCCATCGAGTTTGCTACCCAACTCAATGTAACCATGTCTGGCCCTTCATTTCCACACCATACTCCTGCTCTCCCACCATCCCTTTACTGTCTCTAAATCCTTATTTATAATCAATGTCTTCCTTTCCAGATGCGAGAGAATTCTCCATATTCACCAGTCGTTGAGTACAGGCATTTATTCTCATCTCAATGAAGAATGGCCTGTCTGTACCTAGTACTGTGGCTCCTTGTTTTAGACGTCCCAGCTATGGGAATTACCATTCCTGTTTTCAATCTGTCTCACCCTGTCAGAGTTTTGTATATTTCACTGAGATCTCCACTCATTTTCCTAAACCCCATGGAATACTGGCTCAGTCACCCCAAACTCTGCTCCCACAACAAGCCTGTCATACCAGAGATCAGTCTGGTGATCCTTCACTGCTCTCTCTCAATGCCAGGTTTGTCCTTTATTAGGTATGGAGATCAGAACTGCCCACAGAACTGCACAATATTTCCACACTGTAAAGTAATCTAAAATCTAATCTAATCTAATTTGAGATGATGTCTCACGAAGTTCCTGTACAGCTACAGGAAGACACCCTTTCTCCTGGACTCAAATCCACCTGAAATGAAGGTCAGCACACCATTTATCTTCTTAACTGCTTTCTTTCCTGCAATATTGCTTTCAGTCACTGGTGTACAAGGAGATCCAGATCCTTTTCAATGTTATAGCTCCCCACTTGCTAGTTGTATATACACTGGTCGGCGTGGCAATGTCATTCCTAGTATTGACTTCTGGTTACAGAAATCACTGTGCTGCAGGAAGCTCAGAGGTTTATGCAGAAGGAAACAACAAAAGGGAGCATACGTCCCTTTGTAAATCTACATGTTTCAACCAATCCCTTTCAAATGGTAGGCTGCCAATTTTTCATTTCCACCAAAGGACACACCATCACCTCTATCCAAATTGTTCTCCCTCTGTCACGTATTTACCCATTCACTCCACTTGTCTTCGTCTTCTCGGTGCTTTTTTACATCCTCCTCACCCACTCACAATCCCACTTCCGTTAGTGCTGTCAGCAGGCTGGGATATATTGTATCTGATTCCAGCAACCAAATGTTTAAAGGGCATTGTGAACAACTGGACTCCAAGCACCGATCCCTGTGACACCTCAGCAACCGTCCTCTGTTCATTTCTATTTATTTATTTCGTGAATCTGGGTGTCACTGGCTGGGCCAGCATTTATTGCCTGTCCCTAATTGCCCTTGAGAAGGTGGTGGCCAGCTGCCTTGTTGAACGCTGCAGTCCACCTGCTGCTGTTGACCTCTGATGCCATTAGCGAGTGAATTCCAGGATTCTGACCCAGCGACTGTGAAGGAGCGGTGATATATTTCCAAGTCAGGATGGTGACTGGCTTGGAGGGGAACCTAAATATGATGGTACTTCCATACATCTGCAGCCCTTGTCCTTCTAGATAGACATGGTCTTGAGTTGGGAAGATGCTATCTGAGGATCTTTGGTGAATCATTTCATTGCAGCATGTAGATAGTAAAACAATGCTGCTGCTGAGCGTTGATGGGGGAGCATTAGATTAGATTACATTACAGTGTGGAAACAGGCCCTTCGGCCCAACAAGTCCACACCGACCCGCCGAAGCGCAACCCACCCATACCCCTACATTTTCCCCTTACCTAACACTATGGGCAATTTAGCATGGCCAATTCACCTGACCTGCACATCTTTATGACAGTGGGAGGAAGCCCACGCAGACACGGGGAGAATGTGCAAACTGCACACAGTCAGTCGCCTGAAGCGGGAACTGAACCCGGGTCTCAGGCGCTGTGAGGCAGCAGTGCTAACCACCGTGCCACCCACACGGTGGATGAAGGGACAGTCAGACTGGTTGCTTTGTTCTGGATGGTATGAAGCTTCTTGAGTGTGGTTGGAACTGCACTCATCCAGGCAAATTGGGAGTCTTCCATCACACTTCTGACTTATGCATTGTAGATGATGGACAGACGTTTGTAAGTCAGGATGTGATTTAATCGCCGCAGTATTCCTAGATTCCTAATTTTCCACATAATCGGGGAAAGCCATTGTTGTAACTGTGTTGAATCAGTTTGGCTAGGGGACTAGCAAGTTATGGAGCACAAGTTTTCAGTACTATTGCCAGAATGTTGTCAGAGTATGGACCCTTTGGAGTATCCAGTATCTCCAACCATTTCTGGATATCGCGTGGACTGAATCGAATTGGTTGATGACTGGTAACTGAATTGCTGAGGATCACTGGAGGAGGCTGAAATGGATCATCCACTTACCACTTCTGACTGAAGATTGTTGCGAATGGACCAGTTTTATCTTATACACTGAGGTTCTGGGCTCTTCCATCATGTAGGAAGGGGTTATTTGTGGAATCTCTTCCTCCAGTGAGTTGTTTAATTGTCTCCAACGTTTCTAGACTAGGTGTGGAAGGACTGCAGATCTTAGATCTGATGCTTTAATTGTGGGATCACTTAGCTCTGCCTATCACTTATTGCTTATGCTGTTTGCAACACACGTTGTCGTGTTTGGTGTCATCACCAGGCTGACACCTCATTGTCAGGTATGCCCAGTGCTGCTCCTGCCATCCTGCACACTCCATTGAACCAATGATGATCATCTGAATTGATGGTAATTGTTGTGAGGGGGATATGCCAGGCCATGAGGTTGTGTGGTGTGCAATTCTGCTCCTATAGATGAACCACAGCACCTTATGGACACCCAGACTTGAGCTGCTAGATCTGTTCAAAGTCTGCCCTATTAAGCACCGTGATAGTACCACCCACAATGGCGGAAGCTATTCTCAATGTGCAGGTGTGACTTTGACTCCACAATGACTATGCGGTGGCCACTCTTACCGATATTGTCATGGACAGCTAATTCTGCAACTGGCAGATTAGTAAGTCTGTGGTCAGTATGTATTTTACTCTTGTTGGTTCCTTCACCACTTGTCAGTCTAGCATGTATATCCTTTAGGACCCGGCAAGCTCGATCAGTAATGCTGCAGCTTCGATGTTCTTGGAGGTGGGCATTGAAATCCGCTACCCAGAGTACATCTTGCGTCCGTGATACTCTCAGTGCTTCCTCCAAGTGTTGATCAGCATGGGGGAGTAGTGATTCATCAGTTGAAAGAGGCTGGTACATGGTAATCAGCAGGACGTTTCCTTTCCCATGTGTAAACTAATGCCATGACACTTCATGGGATACGGAGTCACTGTTGAGGACTCCAAGAGCAATTCCCTTTCAACTGTATTCCAATGTGCCGCCATTTCTGCTGTATCCGTCCTGCTGATGAGACAGGAGATATCCGGGGAAGGTGATAAGGAGTCTGGGATATAGTCTGAAATAGATCATCCACTCAGTACTTCTGACTGAAGATTGTTGCGAATAAATCAGCCTTATCTTATACACTAAAGTGCTGGGCTCTTCCATCACGGAGGAAGGGGTTATTTGTCGAATCTCTTCCTCCATTGAATTGTTTAATAGTCCCCAACGTTTCTTGACTAGATGTGGAAGGACCTATTCCTTACAGAATCATATCTTACAGGCAATGTCAGGCTGTTGCTTGACAAGTCTGTTTATTTCTATTCACTGTTTCCTGCCAGCAGTCCCATTCTAGAAAGATGCCCATACATTAGCCCCAATCCACTAAGATTTGATTTTGCAAACTGGGCTTGGAGCTTTACCAAATGTTTTCTAAAAATCAAAATGTTTAACATCCATTGATTCTCTTTCATTTGTCTCCCAGTCTGTTTCTTAAACATAATTCCCATTTTAAAAATTATGTTAGTGTTGTCTATGACCTTTACTGTCAGTCCCAATAATTTCTCCTAAACCATTTACTTACTATGTTCTATGTTGCACGTACTCTACCATTTTCCCACACCAGACTCGGTTTTCCTTGTATTGTTTGAGATTTCTGTGAAGACAGAACGGAAGTCGTGGCTTCATAGTTCTGCCATTTCCCTGTTCCCCATTCTCCATTCTCTTGTCTCAAACTGTAAGGAAACTGCACTTGTTTTCTCATATTTCTCACATTGACATGTTTTAACAAGTGGGCGGCACGGTGGCATAGTGCTGCTGCCTCACAGCGCCAGAGACCCGGGTTCAATTCCCGCCTCAGGCGACTGACTGTGTGGAGTTTGCACGTTCTCCCCGTGTCTGCGTGAGTTCCCTCCGGGTGCTCCGGTTTCCTCCCACAGTCAGGTGAATTGGCCATACTAAAATGCCCGTAGTGTTAGGTAAGGGGTAAGTGTAGGGGTATGGGTGGGTTTCGCTTCGGCGGGTCGGTGTGGACTTGTTGGGCCGAAGGGCCTGTTTCCACACTGTGATCTAATCTAATCTAATCTAATCTAATAACCCTTGTGAATATACTCTGCAGAAACTCATCAATTCTTGCCTTGTTAATTGACCTTCCACACCATACACTCATAGACTCTGTGCTGACAGAAGTACAGCACGATCTATATTAGTCCCACTTTCCTACAGCAGGCACATAGCCTGGAATGTTATGACACTTCCAAGTGCTCGTCCAAGTACTTTTTAATGATTGTGAGGTTACCTGTGATGATTTCCCTCTCAGGAAGTAATCCCAGAACACAACACCATCGAGGTGAAAAAATGTTTAAATCCTCTCTGAACCTCAAACGTTTCACTTTAAAAGTGTGCTCCCTTGTTCTTGACCCTCTGAGTAAAAGGAACATCTGTTGCCTATCCTCCCTGTCCGTGTCCCTCATAATCTTATCCTTCTGAATCACATCCCGCCCCCCCGCCGGCCTTCTCTGCTCCAAAGTAAACAACCCGAGTTTTTGCAGCCTCTCCCCATAGCTGATATGCACCATCCGAGGGAACATCCTGGTGAATCTCCTCTGCAAACTGTCCAGAACATTCATATCCTTCCTGTAATGTGGCTCCCAGAATTACATACAGTGCTCCATCATGGACAAAACAAAGTCCTGTATAGCACTTATAATCTACGCCCGATGAGGAAACACAACACCCAAGGTCCAATTCTGAACTAGCCCATTACCCTGTCCAGCCACATTCAGGGATGTGTGGTGAAGCACACTCTGAGGTTCCCAGTGTGCTGCAATTCATTGAGTCCCCTCCTGCCTGGTTTCTTCTCCCAGAGTTCACCAGCTCATATTTATCAGGGTTACATTCTATCTGCCATTGATCTGCCCATCTGATCATTCCATCTGCATCTTCCTGTAACTTAAGGCTTTCCTCCTCACTGCTAACCACCCAGCCAATCTTTATGTCAAACATACACTTACTTATCACACCTTCCCCACCCTTTACCTAGCCCCTTCCACATTCACATGTATTTTTTTATGAATAACACAACAATAAGGGACACAACACTGATCCCTGGGGTACACCAGGGGACACTGGTCTCCAGTCAAACAAGCAGCCTTGTCCCACCACCCTCTGCGTCCTGCCACTAAGACAATTTTCGTTGTACCTTGTCAAGTTATGCTTCATATTGTGAGGTATTACTTTATTTTGCAATTTCCCAGGTGGAATTTGTTTCAAAGGCATTCCTACAAGACATAACAATCCACCTCCTCAAACTAATGCAGTCAAACCCATTGAATGTGACTTCCTTCTGATAAAGTCATGATAATTATCCCTGATCAAACCTTGCGACTCTGATTGGAGTTCAATTTTCTCCTTCCCTATTTTCTCCAGTAGTTTCCTTAACAGTGATCTAATACTCGCTCGTCTATAGTTCTCTGGTCTACCTCTCCCACCCTTACTGTGAAGTGGAATCGTATTAGCAGTGTTCCAGTTCTCTGGCACCTCCCCTATGGTCCGATTCTAATTAAAATATTCAGTCAGTGTCTTTCCTCCCTTGACCCCAACGGCCATCTGTGATACAACTCATTCAGACATGGAGATTGGTCCAAATTTATACAGAACAAAACCTCAAATCCCTGCTCGTATTTTACATCAATCTGTTCAAGAGCTTCCTAGTCCATCTTCTTGAATTCTGTACCTGCCTCCTCCTTCTCCCAAGTAAAATAGATGTGAAGGTCTCATGTAACAATCCATCCATGTTCTCCAGCTTGACACACAGATTGCCCATTTGGTTTCTAATGGACACTAACTGTTTGCTGATTATTCTCTTCTACGTGTCCGTGTAGAACATGGTGGGATTCTCACTGATCTCGCCAATTTGTACTTCTCCATGTCCCTCTGTTATTCAGTCCCCACTATGTTTCTAAGTTTTACTGCAGTCATCTCTCATGTTTTGAAACTCAGGATCACAGGCTGAGTTTCCACATCAGACAATCTTGCCATTTTAGGGATTAATCTGGATAATCATTTTAGGGATTAATCTGGATGATACCTTTTGCAGTTCTTTTATCGTCAGTGTATTCTTTCTGAGATTGGGACTCCGAACGATACACAATACTCTAAGTTTAGTCTCACCAGCACTTGATACAACTGGTTGACTGCATCCTCTATATTCCAATTAAATTCACAAGAATGTAAACCTAATTTTTACTTTCCATTTGCATATGTTCTTCCCACTACCTCTCGCTTTAACTTTTTTTAATGAGCTTACACTATGAGTTCTTAAAAAAAGAGCTCCTAAATATCTAACTCCACGTTACCCATTGGTTCTTCATTGCCTGAGTCTCCAAGAATCATCTTCAAACCATTCCAAAAATTGTTTGCCACTTCTGGTTTTCCTTTCATCGATACATTGTCACACTCCCCAGTTATGTTATTACGTTCTAACTATCTAGTAGCATGTTCTTTGTAATCGAGTCCAAAGACACCCGAATGCGGATGACAAGTTAACTGGTTTGCAGTTCACCACTCTCCATCTTCATACTTTCATAAACTTTTGGATAATATTTATAATCTTTTCCTTATCCAGATTTCGGGAATGTGTTGGAAAATAAAGCGAAAATCCACCATGCAATCAACATGTCTATTGCTGCTTCCACTGAAATTCTTGTATGAAGTCCATCTAGTCTGTCAGATTTACAAGTACACAAACCAGTTTTCTTTTCAAAGATGATCTTAACAATGATGAGAATGATCTTAGACTTTACTTACACAAGCCTTGGTATTTCTGGAAGAATTTCTGGACATCCTTCCATGAAGATAGATACAAAGAAACTGTTTCTTTCCCTGCGATTTCTCTGTTCTCTGCAATTAATTATCCTGAACGTACACCAACTGTTCCACATTTGACCTTATTCTTTTTTTTAGCAGTCTTTATGTTTTTCTTTCGTCTGCACGCTTTTTCGCTTTTTGATTTTCTTCTCAGTTTCCTGATCATCCTTTGCTGGGTCCTACATTTCTTTGAATCCACTGGCTTATTGCAACACTTGGCATTTTTCTAAGCTGCCTCCTTTCATCTAATAGGTAGATGAAGGTGGGGTTGAAAGTGATAGTCGGAGAGAAGGGTGGACCAGATTGATAGGAAGGAAGGTGGACACATAGGAACATTCAAAAAGGCGGTGCTGATTTGGGAGGTTGGAGTGGGATCAGGTGGGATTAGGGGAAATTGGGAAATGGGGAAATCCATTGTGATCCCATGTGGTTGGACGGTCCCAAGCAGAAGAGGAGGCTTTCTTCCTCCAGACTTCTGTTGGCTCAGGTTTGGCGATAGAGCAGGCCCAGTGCCCTCATGTCCTTGGCAGAGTGGGAAGGGGAGTTAAAGTGCTCAACCACATGGCTATGGAGTTGTTCAATGTGGCTGTCCCATAGATGTTCGCTGAAATGATCCACAAAAAGACCTCCTGCCTCGCCAATGTAGAGAAGACCACATTGGTTTTAATGGATGCAGCAGATGAGGCGTTCGGTCTCCCTTAATCATCTATCATTTTCAACCCCACCTTCATCTACTATCGCATTCCCAGCTACCTCCGCTCCCCCTGCCGCATCCCCTTCTCATTTATCTCTCAGCACTCTTGGCCAATAAGCTTCATTCCTAATGAAGGACTTATGCCCGAAACATCGATTTATCTGCTCTTAGTATTCTGCCTGACTGTGTTTTTCCAGCACCGCACTCTTCAACTCTTATCTCCAGCATCTGTAGTCCCACTTCCTCCTCACACCTTCATGGCTTGCATGACTCGGGTTTATAAAGGTTACTTCAAATAAAACAAAAACTTCCGTGTACTCAAACAGCATAAAAGAAAACCAATACATTGTGGTCACTGTTCCCAAACGGTCCTTTCCAGCAAAAGTTTCAATTAGCTCTTCTGATCACTCAACACCAATTCCTAAATACCCTGATCTCCAGCTCAGTGCTCGACATAATGTTAAGGCAAACCATCTCACACGTGGTCACGAAATCCATTTTTCCCAGCATCAGCATTAAGTTGGGTTAACACAGTTTGGATATAATGTAAACAGCAAATTATTACTGAAGTACCCACAAATGTGTATATCTCATTTCCTGTTTTATAACATGTCCAGCATTCGTATCGCAGCTTTCACTTTGATATATAACTCCCATCAATGTTTGCTCCTCATTGCTGTTTTTGCACTCCACCTTACTAGATTCTGTAGAATCTGAGTTACGTGGGCCCTGGGGAGACTAATGCGAGAGATCATCTCACCACATCATTTATGATCCTCTCAAACTTTAATTTCTCCAGATCTCCCGTTATGCTGATGGAGTAGAGAAGGACAATGATCTTCCAAAAATGCTCTGTATTCCGCCAGAGAGCTGAGACAGCTCTAACCTGGGTGGGAACCTTAAAGCAGGCTGGTAAAGTGTTACTGCTGCTGTACAGGGTCTTAGTAAGATCACATCTGGAGTAGTGTGTACAGATTCAGCCTCTTCAGTGAAGAAAGGATGTTTTAAATTGGACGGAGCGCAGAGGTGGTTCCCTCAACTCATTCCTGCAATGAAGGTGCGAGCTTATAATGGAAGGATGATCAGGTAGACCCAGTAGCCATTGGAGTTTACAAAAATTAAAGATGATCTTAGTTGAACATAGTGAAGTGAATTCCACAGATAGTGGAGGAACCATTCCGTTCTCTAGCCTGTCACACAGGAACAACAGGAGCATATTCAGGCCTTCGAACCTGTTACACCAAAACAGGATGAGACTATTTAGCCCCTGGAGCCTGATATACATTTACAGAAGGAGGGCAATCAACCACTCGAGCCTATGCTGCACCAGTATCCTGTTTAACAGCAACAGGATCAGTCCATTCAGCCTCCTCAAGTCTGTAACATAGGAACCGGAAGAGGTCACACATTGACTGGAGATTGTTACACTGGGATAACAGGAGGCCATTCAAACCCACCGAGCCTATTTCAGGGGAATTGGATAAGGATAAAAACTATCTGAGACTTCTTTCATGAGAAAGGAAGAGGTAATTTAGACACGTGATTGTTGTATGGGAAGAAGAGAAGACCAATCACTCCCTCGGTCCCATCTCCGGGATACATGAGGAGACCATTCAGTATTTCCACCTGTTATGGAGAAGTATGAGAAGACCCATCAGCCCTTCAAAGTTAGACAGCAACAGGAAGATTCCATAATCTCCCAATCCTCTAAAGCATCAACAGGAGGAGGTCATTCGGGCATTGGAGATGACAACATGGGAACACCAGAAAGACGTCGGCCCATCGAGTGTGTGCACCAGCAGGATGATGAGTCCATTCAGCCACACATGGCTCTTACACAGCAATTGGAGCAGATCTCTTAAAAACGTGTGTCCATTAAAAAGGAATTCAAAGAAAACGCAAAGGGTTTCGAAAGGGAAGAACTTATAATAATGGTCTACATTAGGGACTAAAGTGTAACAATAAACTATTGTAATTTAAGGCAAATGGTTAGAGTCCATTGTTCAGGACATTTGCAAAGTTAAACCACAATTCGTCAGAGTCAACATGTTTTTACGAATGCTAAATCGTGTTTGAATTGTTTGCTTGAGTTATTTGAAGATGTCCCAAACAAGGTGGATCGTGGGAATCCTGGAGATAGAACACATCTGGTCTTCCTGAAGGCATCGGATATGTCGCTCCTCCAAAGAGTAAATGATAAGATCAGATAACATGGGTTTAGGAGTAATTTATTAGCTTGGATGGAGGATTGGTTAACCAACAAAATGGAGTCAAATGGAATAAATGCGTCATTTTCTTTTGGCAAATGCAATTTGTGGGGTGCCATTGATTTCAGTTCTCATGCCTCAACCATTTGCGATCGATGTTATTACTGTACTCGGTTGATGGGATAGAAAATACGATACCACATTTTCAGATGACACTAACATTGGTGGGAAATTACTTCGGAATGATGATGCAAGAGATTTTAAAATTATATGGATAGGTTGGGTGAACGGGCAAGGAAAATTAAAGCGAATAAATATGGAGCTAATGAAGTTGGCCAGTGTAATAGAAAGACAAATTATTATCTAAATGGAGAGAAAGTTCAAAGTGCTGAGGTGTAGGGGGATCTGGGTGTCTGCTTGCATATCATAGAAAACCTGCCTGCGGGTACTGCTAGTAATGAGAAATGCGAGCATAATTTCAGTGTTTATTTATAAAAGGATCGAGTAGAAAGGTAGGGAGTGATGGTGTAGCTATGCAAGGCATTAGTGAGGCTGTAACTGGAGTACAGTTTGGGTGGTTTTCAGAATGAGGTATTTCTTTTGGAGGCAATTCAGAAGAGCTTCATTAGATTGATTCCATATTTGAAGTGTTTGTCTTATGAAGAGAAATTGAACAGATATACAGATGCTGAGTTTGATGATGTCGCTGTGATAAGCAAGAGATTAAATTATCAAGAGAAGGTGTAGAGTCTGCAAATAGATTCAGAGAGGTAAAGATAATAGATAATAGTTTGGCAGGTGGAATTTAAGATGATATAACCTGTCATTTCATTTTCAGGAATAATGGAAAGCAATATTTTACTGAAATGGAGAGGGATTTCAGGACTTAATGATACTGTGTACTGGGGGGTTCATTCAGATCCGTTCAGACATGGGAGGTTTTGCTCCATCCCTGCTCGTAGACGCTGCAAGTGACCCGATTGCTTTCCGTACACATGGAATACTTTGATGTGATTGATTGGTGGTGGGGATGGTGTTTTGAAATGTACATCAAGGGGACGGTCTTTATCCAAGATATGTTCATTTCTTTCTACGTGGAGACCCGATGACGATGGGAATGGCTTACTGCTTCTGAATGGAGAGGCCATGACTGCTGCCAGGACAGGGGGTATTCACCAACATGATGTACTGTGATGGGCAGACTGTAACGTTAATAGAGAGAGAGCTCCTTCAGTTCCTCTACCTCTCCCCATTGACATGGGTACTCTGCAGATGCCACGTACACCCGCGGTAATCCCACTATACTGGATACACCCGGCAGCTCCCTGCTGTCGGAGAAACAATCTATTTAACTCATCCATCATATATATCCTCCATCACCGAATGGTGACATTGATGTTGAGATACTGGGAAATGATGGATATGTCACCAAGACCTGCCTGGAAAGTTCTGGATTATAGAAGCTGAATGAAACAGTGACCCTCACAGCCACTGTAAGCACCATCCTCCTCCTGGTGTGAAGCTGCAGTTCGTGTTGAAAGAGATGACACCATTCTATGACCAGCTCCTTGTTCAGTCAGGGCCTATCACACTCTGGTCCTGGGTTAAGTGGAGATTGGGAAGCTGTTCTTGGAAAACCCGGGGTGGATACAGCAGATCCCTTTCCCCGAACACACACTCACTCCGTGGTTTCAGAGCTTCCCCTCTCTGCAGCCTCTGTTCCATTGGTTGTTCATGTTGCAGACCCAGATGCTGTAACTACAGTCCCCATGCTCCATCCAGAGTTGGGTCCCCAAAATCCTCAGGTATCCCTGAATGTCTGAGGCAACCTACAGCAAAACTTCCAGCAAATCATCCCCTGCCCCTCCACTAAACTTTCAATTACAGGAGCCACTCAGAAACCCCTCGGTACAAGTGTTGTGGACCAGGCCATATCCCCGCAAAATATTTTAAGAAGGCCGCTTAGATCCAAACGTTTACTTATTTTGAATATAGATGGAAAGTGTGCCTTACAGATATGTTGTGACTGATCAAAGCAGTCAACATTAACCAAATATAATCTATTGAAATGCTTTAGTTAAAATACAGTTTTGGGATGGCTTATACGTTGGAACACTTACACAAACAATAGATACCGTACCTTCTTGATTTACACCGCTTGGCACAAAGATAAATTCAAATACAGATCCTTACAGCAGTTTTCCAATCCAGGAGAAATCAACATCAACAGAGATCTCAGAGAAAAGCAGCTAGGGATCATGTAATACATCTTCCAACCAATTTGGGATCCCCAGCAGCATCTGAATGCTTCAGCTAAAAACAAAATGAGAAACCTGGTCTGGGAAAGCTGGTCACTGCCCTTTCATTGTTATAACCGTTTTAATGAAACCTAAAGGCTTTCTCAGTTATTTACTTCAACTGTTTTCCGACAGCAGTTCTGCACCTCTGCCTTTAAAACCTCTCCTCAAAAAAAAGCCCAAGAGAAAATAACTTTTCTATAGTGACAGTATTCTCACAACTCCACCTTTAATAAAATAATCCATCAATATACAAAGGTGGATTCATTTTAGACCTCCTTGACTTCTCTATTTTAGACTGAAATGCATATACATTACATTGACTGTGAGCATACAAATGTTCACAACTAGTTTCGATTTCAGTCATTTTGCTCCTGCCACAGAATGCCTTTGTCTTTCTTCATCCAAGTCTCCACAACGTGTCAAAACGAAGGTTTTCTCGCCTTGTCACCTGTATAATTTCAAACTGAATGGCAGCAATAATTAGCTCAATCGAAACAGACTGATATTTTTCTCCCTAAACTTCTCCACAAACTTTAAGGGGTTACGATCAGTGATAAAGATTTGCCTCATGTATGTTATTCGCAATTTAAATGCTGAAATGTTGTAACGCCAACACCAAACTCAAAACCTCCTTACCTATTGTGGAATAAGTATGTTGGTGTTTCCTCAAGACATTCCAACCACACGTCACGTAATGGAGCACTTCTCATCTCTCCAATACTCCTTCTGAATGACATAGCTCCTCATGTCTCAGCATAAAAGAGTTACGTACTTCTGTACCTCTTAATGCTCTAATCTCTTTACCTGCTACTCCTGGCCTATGCCAGTAAGCCTTACTCTCACAGGTTTTAAGAAGATCTGGCACATTCTTCTCAATCTCTCACAGAAACCAAACTTTGATTTCTGAACTCAATCATCATCATCAGACATTTCAGCTTCTAATCTTGCCGTTGTAACTCTCTGCACTTACACACGAGTTCTCACGACTGCAGGAAGTGAATTGTTGAACTTCTCCAAAATAAGAATCTCTCTAACAGTGTAATAGGTTTGCTCTGTTTTTAATACCCTTCCCCACCTTTCAAAATTACTTTGTTTGATCCTTTCAAACTCAATGTTCATTTAACCAGGGACCGTTTTTTAGAATCCTGAAACGCTGTCTGCAGGCTTCTCGCACAAGGTAATATGCACTTCAGATGGCTTTCTTCACCACCTCATACTGGCCAGATTCCGTCTCCAATCGGGATGCAAATACCTATCAGCTTTGTTTGGATCAACTAAATCCACATGGTCACTAAGCACTGCATTTGTTTCGCCACTTTCTCAAATGAAATTCAAAAGGCTTTCCCATCCTTCTCATCAAATTTAGAGAATGCTTGAGTGTATTTAAACAGAACCCCATCAGGCCATTGGCTACTATAGGATTGCTCAGGCTCACTAACCTACTCATCCTGCCGACCGTCTACCTTCACCTCCGCCCTCTATGTGAACTTTCCTCTCTAATTGCTAACTTTTGAAGTTGGAACTCACGGCTTTTCTTCTCTCATTTTCTCTCGTTCTTCTTCATTTCCTTTTCTTTTATTTCAATTTTTCATCATAATCAAACTCTTTCAATTCCTTCTCATATTCAAAGTGCTTCATTTGAAATTGAATTCCAGCCATTTCCAAAGTATCGGGTGGCGGTTCCACCAAATATAATTGCCGAGCTATAGCTGTAATTATCTCTCATTTTCTCACAGACAAACAGAACCCCAACTCCAGCTTATCTGTCAATTCAGCTTTGCATTCATTATCTTTTGTAAAACCCCCAACTTCACTCCTTCCACACCCAGAAAACTCTTAGTGACTGAAAGAATCTTTATACATTTAGTTGATCCATACAAAATGAAGAGAAATTTAGAATAACTTAACTATTGGAAACGTTAACTGAATGATGGATACAGTACCTTCCACAAATGAATTGTTCCAAATTATTAATATCACCTAAACAGAGGGTGGCATGGTGGCACAGTGGCTAGCACTGGTGACTCACAATGCCGGAGGGACCCGGGTTCAATTCCCACCTCAGGCGACTGACTGTGTAGAGTTTACACATTCTCCCCGTGTCCACGTGGGTACTCCGGTTTCCTCCCACAGTCCAAAAATGTGCAGGTTAGGTGAATTGGCCATGCTAAATTGCCTGTAGTGTTAGGTGAAGGGGTAAATGTAGGGGAATGGGTCTGGGTGGGTTTCTGTTCGGCGGGTCGCTGTGGACTTGTTGGGCCGAAGGGCCTGTTTCCACACTGTAAGTAATGCAATCTAATCTGAACCCCCCTCCCCTTTGGTTAAAACAAAAGAGCATTCAGATATGCAGTCTTCCAATTTAGGAGGAAACAGTATCAAGTGAGGTTTCAGAGAGACTAGCATCAAGGGATAATTTACTAAAACTTTCAACCCTTCTGGGACCCCAAGCACCTAGTAACTGTTACATCTACAAGCAAAAAACTGGAAAGCCTGTCTGTGCGAGATGGTCATTGTTACTACTATTTATGTAAAAACACTAAAAGCCTCATGAGTTGTTTACTTGAGCCGTTTTCAGTCGGCAGTTTGGTGTTTAAGATCTCTTTTTTTTTTAAAAAATGAGAAAATAACTTTTAAAAAAAAACAAAAGTGACAGCATTATCATACAATTTAGATGCCTGGTCCTTTACTCAAGGGGCTTCCTCCTGTTACTGATAGCAAGATCTCCTGAGAGGGGCAAACACAGGCACAGACCAAGTTACAAGGATGTGTCTCATGACTTCTGAAAGACGCCTGCTCATGGATTATCATATGGGACATACCGGGAAGGGAACAACAACTTGACACATCCCATTTCATTATTTCTGAGCTACACAATGCCAGCACTCGATACACTAGGCAGCCAAAACCCAAGGCCAGGGTGTGATACTGAGGGACAGAGAGATTCACATTAAAGAAAGAAACAGACAGTTAATTAACTGAAAATATGTTGTGAAAATATGGGGAAAAAGACAGGGCAGTGGGACTAACTGGAGAAGTGAGATCTTCGTGTTCAAGATAGAGACCCGTGAATAACACTGCTGGAGCAGAGAGGAAAACAGTAATTGAATACCTTCATTGATGTAGTTAGTAGTGGTCTGGATAGTGAATATCTGGATTCAGAGTTTCAGGAGGAACAAAAATAGTGAGTAGAAGTGTAGACTATATGAAAGAACAGTAATACAGTCATAATTGGTTTATATAAAACAAAATCTGGACAGTGACACTTACTAGGAACACCAACGATCGCCAAGAAGGGATAATAAAAGTATTGAATAATGAGAAGAGCGTAATAGATTCGCGATGATAATGACAACCGATCGAGTGCAGAAAGATACCAAACATAATTGGATAAGCGCCTGTCTATTGTTGTAATATTCCAGTCTAATATTCTCAGATTCTGGTCCATTGTTGAAACATTCCAGTCTAATTTTCGCATATTCTGGTCCATTGTTGGAATATTCTAGTCTAGTGTTCTCAGATTCTGATCTCTCCTCCCCTTTCTCTGGATCTGCTGATCCCTGTCAGTGCTATCGGTGATGCTCCCGCTCATGTTATGGGATAACACAATGAACGGCGCCCATTTATCATTAAAAGATGGAAACCCTCCACTGGCATAATTAGAATCCGTCGAGACTGGCATTAATCACAGTCACTGAACAAATAGGCTCAGTTAACCAGTTCCATGCATCACTTTTCATAACACTATAATAGGGAACATTTACTGGGTTTGGATGGAATGGATGGGTTGCTGAGGGTTGGTCCATAAACCTTTCAATCTTTTAAATCTTTTTTGCCTTGTATATGAGAGTATTAACAGAACACTGCAGGGCTCTATATATGTTCCACTCTGTTTATGAAAGGAAGCAGTTATAAAATAACAGATCGGCTGCATAAAAAAAATCGCCTGGGCAAGTTATAGATACCTCAATACAAAGTCCGGTACTTATTGACAAGTGTGAGGCTACTCCTGGTTTTAATGCCCTGCTATCAAATCTTTTCATAACCTTGAGACAGAGCATTGAGACTGCTGCTCAGGAAAAGGCTGAAGCAATTCTTTCCCTATGGACCACTTACAAAGGGATAAGAGAAGACCATTCATCTCATATTAGCCTGTTGCTACTTGAAAGGTGGAAAGCTGGAATATTGGCATATTTTCTCAAAAGAATCATTCAGAACAAAGGGATGTGTCGTTGCAGCTGCATGAAGTGTTACTGAGAACGCACCTAGAGTACATTGTGTTGTTTGTCTTTCTGTAACTGAGAAGGAATGGGCCTCCATTAGATACAGTTTACCGGCTGCTCATAATCCATGGGTTGCTGTATCATTTAATGTCTCGGGTCTGTTACGCAGGGAAAGGAGGAGGCCATGAAGCCTCTCGAGTCTATTACAGAGGGACAGGAGGAGGCCATTCAGCCTCTCAAGCCTGTTCCAGAGGGGCAAGAAGTGTCTATTTAACTTTTCAAGTCTGTTACGCATAAATATTAGTTTTACAGTAGTTGTGAAATAGGAAAGACCTGATGTAAACATTGAAGTTCTAACTTTGAACAAGACCAATTTTGAAAGTGTTAGGCGAGCCCTGTGAAAGGCTGGCTGGGATACCCTATTCACAGGTAAAGGGATGGTTGGAAAATGCAAGGCCATCAAAACTTGGTTTCAGAGAGTCCAAGTGCTCCTATTAGTGAGATGGGCAATGCTGGTGGGTGCAGGGAGTGCTGGATGGCTAGATATATTGATGTCATGGTCAAAGTAAGGAAGGAGGCACATGTCAGGTAAACAGAGCTGAGATCAAGTGGATCCCCAGTGGAGGAAAACGGCAGTAAGTGGATAGTCAATGTGGAAATCGGGCCAGAAAAATGTGGACATGAGATGGCTTTCGAAATAGGGTTAACGAGGCATTGAAGAAATTCTGCAAATCCTTTGATGGCAAATGATTAACTAGTGAGAGAATAGGGCCTCTTAAAGCTCAGTAAGTCTATCTATGTGTGGAACCACACGAGATGGGAGGGATTAGAAACAAGTTTTTCTCCTCAGTATTTAATGTGGAGGGGGTTAGAAGAGCTGGAGAATTAAGAAATATATAGTGATATCTTGAAAAGTATCTGTATTACAAAGAGGTGTAGGACATTTTCAAATATGTAAAGATGAGCAACTTCCTGGGAACTGATCAGTTGTATCCCAAAAGTATGTGGGAAGCTAGGAAAGGGATTGCTCAGCGTTTTGCTGATATATTTGTATCATCGATTTCCACAGGTGATGTGTCAAAAGACTGAAGCCTGCTAACCTAATGTCATTATTTAAGAAAGTAAGGAAAAAACAAGTAACTATAGATCGGTGAGCCTGACGTCAATGGTGACTAAATTGTTGGAGGGGGTTTTGAGGGAAAGAATGTATATGCATTTGGAAAGACAAGGACTTAAGAGGGCTTTGTATATTGGAGATCAGTTCTCACTGACTCGGGGGATTTGTTTTGAGGAAGTAATGAAGATGATTGATGAAGGCAGGAGAGTGGATGTTGTCTTTATGGAATTCAGTAAGAAAACCAAAATGTTCTGCATGGTAGACTGGTTAGCAAGGTTAGACTGCCTGGAATCCAGGGAGAGCTCGCCATTTGGATCCAACATTTTGTTTAATATTGGAGACAGGGCGTGACAGTAGATGTTTGTTCATGAAATGTGACCAGTGGCGTGCAGCAAAGATGAATAATGAGTCCACTGCCTTTTGTCACTTATACAAATCATTTGCACTTGAGTATATGAAGTATGGTCAGTAAGTTTGTAGATAATTCCAAATTTGGTGGTGTATTCTGCAGTGAAGAATGAACTCTCAGACTATAATGGGAGCTTGATTAGGTCAGCCGAGGGATGGCAGATGGAGTTAAATTTAGATAAATGTGAGGTGTTGCATTTTGGCAAAACAAATCAGGGCAAGAAATGTAGGTAGGGTTCTGTCGGAAGTTGCCACTCAAAGAGAACTCCATTGAAATTATAGAATCCCTACAGTGAGGAAACAGGGCATTTGGCCCATCGAGGCCACCCCTCTAAATAGTATCCTACTGGAAAAACCCCTACCCTATACCTCTGAGCCTGCATTTCCCATGGCTAATCCACCTCGCCCACACATCCGAGGGTACTTGGGGCAATTTAGCATGTCCAATCTACACTTGCCTGAATATCTTTGTACTGTGGCAGGAAAACGTAGCACCCGGATGAAACGCACGCAGACACGGGGAGAATGTGCAAATTCCACACAGGCAGTCATTCAAGGATAGAATTAAACCCAGATCGCTGTGCTGTGAGGTAGCAATGCTAGCCACTGAGCTTCTGTGTCACCTTGTGGTGCAGGTTCTGTGTTCCTTGATAGTGCCGTCACAGGTAGACAGCGCAGTGAAGAAGGCACTTGGTGATCTTCCCTTTATTGGTACGTACTTTGAGGCTCTGCGTTTGCATGACATGTTGCACCTGTCCAGGACATTGGTTTGGCCGCTTTTGTAATATTGCTATTAATTCTAGTCTCCCTGCTGTCGGAAAGATATTGTCAAACTTGAAAGGGTGCAGAAGAGATTTAAAAGAATGTTTCAGATGTTGGAGGGTTAGAGTTACAGGGAGAGTTTGAATAGGCTGGGACTATTTTCAAGTGTTGAGGCTGAGGGGTGACCTTAAAGGGGTTTATAAAATCATGAGGGGCATAGATAAAGTAAACAGTCAATGCCTTTACCCAAGGATATGAGAGTCGAAAATTACAGGAAAAACGTTTAAGGTGAGAGGGGAAAGATTTATAAAGGGAAATGAGGTACAACACTTTCAAAGAGAGACTGCTGTGTTTATGGACTGAGCACCCAAAAGAGGTGGGTGGAAGCCGGCACAGTTACATCATTTAAAAGGCATTTGAATGGGTACGTGCATGCGAAGTGTTTAGAGGGAGATGGGCCAAGTGCTGGCAAGAGGGACGAGATTTATTTAGGATATTTGGTCAGAATGGACGACTGAATCGAAGGGTCTTTTTCCATGCTGTACCTCACTGAGACTCTGTTTACTTTTGAGTGTATAACACAGGAACAGGAAGAGGCTATTAAGGTTCTGAATTCTGTCAGTCAGCTTGTTTGCTCAATTACTGAGAGTCAAATACAAAAATACATCATTCAGATTTTGATGGTGTTTTACAGAAACAGGAGAAAGGCTTTTAGTCAAGAGAAGCTGAAAGGAATGTGAAGAGGCCATTCAGGCCCTCAACTCCATTCCACAGAAGCAGCAGGTGAGCACAGAGCGATTGGAGCCTGTTAGTCAGTAGTAAGAGGAGGACATCTATTTTCACAAACTTGGGATCAGGGGGCATCACTCAGTTGCTCAAGACTGGGACACAGGAACAGGAGGCAGTCACTCAACAGCTCGAGACTGGGACACAGGAACAGGAGGCAGTCACTCAACAGCTCGAGACTGGGACACAGGAACAGGAGGCAGTCACTCAACAGCTCGAGACTGGGACACAGGAACAGGAGGCAGTCACTCAACTGCTCGAGACTGGGACACAGGAACAGGAGGCAGTCACTCAACTGCTCGAGTCTGGGACACAGGAACAGGAGGGTGTCATTCAACTGCTCTAGACTGGGACACAGGAACAGAGCACAGTCACTCAACTGCTCGAGACTGGGACTCACGACAGGAGGCAGTCACTCAACTGCTCGAGACTGGGACACAGGAACAGGAGGCAGTCACTCACCTGCTCGAGTCTGGGACACAGGAACAGGAGGGTGTCATTCAACTGCTCGAGACTGGGACACAGGAACAGAGCACAGTCATTCAATTGCTCGAGACTGGGACACAGGAACAGGAGGCAGTCACTCACCTGCTCGAGACTGGGACACGGTAACAATCGGCAGTCACTCAACTGCTGGAGACTGGGACACGGTAACAGTCGGCAGTCACTCAACTGCTTGAGACTGGAACACGGTAACAGGAGGCAGTCAATCAACTGCTCAAGACTTGGACACAGGAACAGGAGGCAGTCAATCAACTGCTCGAGACTGGGACACAGCAACAGGAGGGTGTCATTCAACTGCTCGAGACTGGCTCACAGGAACAGGAGGGTGTCATTCAACTGCTCGAGACTGGGACTCAGGGAAAGCAGGCAGTCACTCAACTGCTCAAGATTGGGACACAGGAACAGGAGGCAGTCACTCAACTGCTCGAGACTGGCACTGGGAAATCTGAAGGCTTGTGAGGCCCCAGGATCCTGTTACGTAGGGACAGCAGGAGGTGACTCACTCCCCACCAGCTTTGGACACTGGGAAAGGAGGGGAGTTTGCCTGTTGCAAGCAGAATTAGATGAATAAGTTGCATTCTTGGGTCCACACAATCCTTCCCCACCATTCACTAAGACCACGGCTGATCTGATAGTGATTCCCTCATGCTATTATACGGAGACCCCCTCTCAGTAGCCTCTGCTTCATTTGTTAGTCATGTTGCAGACCCAGATGCTGTAACAACAGTCATCATGACTCATCCAGAGGGTCGGGTCTAATCAGATGAGTCAGGATTTGAAGGGTCCAATCACAAGAATGAAAACATAAAACATTACATTGCCAGATGTTTAGTTCTCTCACATTCACAATCCAAATCACAAAACGAGCCCATCCATTATAATTTCAGTATGGAGCACTGTGCAGATCCAGCTAGCGAACAGCTGAATGCAACCCAGCAATGCCCAGAGTGGAACTCTGTGCAGCACACACCAATACTTGATCTTTAATCCTGGGCTAAATGTCCAGCGTGAAAAGCTGTGCAGACCGCACTGGTACATTCATATATAACCCCAGGCTGTTGCATTGTTCGGTAACACTGTGTTAGATCGCTGCCCATTGTGGGGAAACTTGCAGTGTGGGGAAACTTACAGTGGGTGTGAAAATCACTGGAAGGGAGAGATGTAAATTGAAACAGTTTCAATATTAATAGTTCCGATTCAGGCCCATACCACTCCCGTATTTAAAGATGAAATAACTGAGATACTGTTGAGTGAGAGTTTGTGGATGGTGCAAAGAAGTAAGAGGGGGATGGTGATGTTATAGTGGTTTCACTATAAGCCTCCAAATAATCAATGGGAATTGGAGAAACAAATATGCAGGGAGGCTGGGGAGAATTGCAGGAGCAAAAGGATTGTCATAATAGGTGATTTTAATTATGCTAACATAGACTGGGACTTCCAGAAGGTTCAGGACTTAGATGGAAAGAAATTAGTTAAGTGTGTTCAGGAAAGATTTCACAAGCAGCATATAGAGAGTCCTACTCGGGAAGGGACAAACTCGACCTACTGTTGAGACATAGGGCAGGATAGGTGACGGAGGTAAAGTGGGGGAGCATTTTGGGAACGGTGACTTTTATTGTATTAATTTTAAAATAGTTATGGGAGGGACAAAATTGGTCCACAGGTTCAAGCCAAGGCTATCTCATAGCCCCTTTTCACCCTCCTGATTTCCTTTTTAGATTAGATTAGATTACTTACAGTGTGGAAACAGGCCCTTCGTTCCAACAAGTCCACACCGCCCCGCCGAAGCGCAACCCACCCATACCCCTACATCTACCCCTTACCTAACACTACGGGCAGTTTAGCTTGACCAGTTCGCCTGACCTGCACATCTTTGGACTGTGGGAGGAAACCGGAGCACCCGGAGGAAACCCACACAGACACGGGGAGAACGTGCAAACTCCACACAGTCAGTCGTCTGAGGCAAGAATTGAACGCGGGTCTCTGGTGCTGTGAGGCAGCAGTGCTAACCACTGTGCCATCGTGCTGCCCACAGTCCTTCTTCAGTAAACTCCTGTATCCCTTGTGTCTCTCCAGAGATTCCATTGATTCCTGCTGCCTGAACCTGAGCCACGCCTCCTTTTTTGCTGGTTAGAGCCTGATTATCTCTTGTCATCCAGGGTTCTCTCTTCTTGCCTCACTTTCCCTTCACCCTCACAGAAACATATAGACCTTGAACTCGAGCTATCTCACTTTTAAAGGCCTCCCACTTACCAGAGATCCTTTTGCCTGGAAACAAGCTACTTCAATCAACCTTTGCAAGTCCCCTGTCTAATTCCAGCTTGAATCTGTGGACCAATTCTGTGGATCCAAAGATGTGCTTTCAGTATAGTAAAGGAAAAGAATGACTAGAGAGAAAATAGGACGGCTTAAAATCCAAAGTAGTCATTCATGTGTAAAACCACAAGAGATGGGCGAGGTCCTCAATTTCCCTTCTTGTGTTTACCATGAAGAAAGACATGAAGATCAGTTACCTTTGGGGTGGGGGTTAGGTGTTATATCTTGGTACCGTTCATATCACAGTAGAGTTGCTGTTGGACATATTAGAACGCATAAAGTCAGATAAATCTCTTGGTCCTGAACAGATATATCTAAGAGCACTGCAAGAGGCTAGAGAAGACAGGTCAGGGGCCAAGGTCCAGGAAGACTGAGCAGTAGTAAATGTTGTGCCCTTATTCAAGAATGGCTGCAAAGAAAAGCCTGGGAAATACAGACCAGTAAGCTTCACATCTGTTTTCAGTAAACCACTTGAGAAGGTTCTGAGAGATAAGATATGCATGCATTTGGAAAAACAGAGTTTGACTTGGAGCAATCAGCATAGCTTTCTGCATGGTTGATCAGGCCATACAAATTTTGTTCGAGTTTTTTGAGGAAGTGACAAGGAAGGTTGACGAGGGCAGGGTGGTGGGCATATTCTATATGGATTTCAGTAAAGCCTTTGATAAGGTACCACATAGTAGGCTGCTCGAGCAGGTTCGATCGCATGGACTCCAAGATAATCTGGTAAATTGGTGACAGAATTGGCTTGGCGTTAGGAAGCAAATGGCTATGGTGGAGGTATGTTGTCGGACTGGAGGCCTGTGACTAGTGGAGTGCCTCAGGGGTCGGTCCTGGGCCCATTGCTGTTTGTTATCTATATCAATGATTTGGACGAGAGTGCACAACACAAGGTTAATAAGTTTATAGATGACACTAAAATAGGAGGCATCCAGTGAGGAACATTATCAGAAATTGCAGCAGTACCTTGAGCAACTGGAGAAGTGGGCTGAGAAATAGCATGTGGAGTTTAATATAGATAAGTGTGACGTCTTGCATTTTGGAAAGTCAAATCCAGGTAGGAGTTTAGTGATGAATGAGAGGGTCTTAAGTAGTGCAGTGGATCAAAAGGACGTTGGAGATCATGTGCACGGTTGTCTGAAATTTGAGTCACAGATACCCAGGACAATGAAGAAGGCTGTTGGCACACTGGCCTACATCAGTGCATTGAGTATAGAAGTTGGGACATTATGTTGCAGTTGTACAGGGTGTTGGTAAGGCTGCAGTTGGAGCATTGGTTTCAGTTTTGTTCTCCTTGCTGTAGAAAGGATATTATTGAATTAGAAAGAGTGTAGAAGGAATTTCAGAGATGCTTCCTGAGCTAAAGAGTTTAAGTTTTAGGGAGATTATGGACAGGTTAGAACTTATTTCTTTACAGCCTAGGAAACTGAAGGGATACATATAGAAGTGTAGATCTTAGCAAATTATGAGAGACGTGCATAGGGATGAATACTTCAAGTGTTTTCGCAAGGTTGGGGAATCGAGGACGAGAGGACATCTGTTAATGCTTCGAGAGGAATAAAATAAAAAATTAACTCGTAGGGGCAACTCTTTTACACACATAATGGTACACATATGCACTGAGCTGTCAGTGGAAGTGGTTGAGGTGGGTACAATAACAACATTGGATAGGCACTTGGACAAATACACAGATAGGAAAGGATTAGAGGATAAAGAGCAAAGGCAGAGAAATTGGATGAGTGTGGATGGATATTTTGTTCGACATGAAACATCTGGGCCAAAGGGCCTGTTTCCGTCTGTAGAACTGTATGACTGTAAATACGTGTGTTTTGGGATAGAGACAGGGAGGGGGAGACCGAGTAAAAATGTCATGGAAAGATATGTTCACTGGTTCCAGAATGCTGAAATGAAGCCATTTCGATTGTGTCATGCAACACGGGTCAGTATTATGAAGAATTATGAGTAAATGGTATATTCGTGTGAGTTCAGGCGATGGAGAGTTTTGAATGAGCATTTGTCCTGTAGCTTTGCAACTGGGAGGGAGAACCGCAGAGTCTTCGACACATTGAGCTGTGTAAAACAGTAATTTGTCTCAAATTCATTTTCATTGAGTGTGACAGAGGGATTGTTTGTACGAAGCTGAGCTAAATTCCTGGTGCTATCTTATCGAACTCACCTCATAAGCTACCCTCCCCACCCCATGGTGTCCCTCTTATTCAATACCAGCCCGATTCTCCCACCCATCATGACTGGAGGTACACACAGTCGCCCGTGTGCCCCTGGATATTCCGTGATCCCTGGCACTGGTGCCATCTTTAAAACGCTAAGGAGCACACGGTTGAGCTTTCTCAGGTTGGTGCTGCCCTGCACAGATTACCCCGAGCATGGCATATAAGGGACAATTACACCACGGTTTGTTGACAGAGCACGGCAGACATAGTGGATGGACTAGTACAGAGGGGGACCTTTCACTTACCAGAGGGGGCCATACCACCAGACCTACCGAGCATGGTCTGTGCTCACCACCCAGCTCAATGCAGTATCTGCAGTCTAAAGAAATATCCAGCAATACAGGACACGCATCAATCACCTTCCCCATTCTGTCAGGGTAAGGGTCACCGTATTCTCTCTGTTCCCTCACAGTCACTGTATATCTGTTATAGCACTGACCCCCATCAGGGCTCATGCTCCAACACGCTCACTGCAGCGCCTTCTCTCTCTCTCTCTCTCGTTTTCAATTCCCCCCGTCACGACAGTTATAGAATATTCTGGAGAATGCCGATTATGGAGAATTCCGGATAAAGTTCCAAATAATTCCCAGTTTCAAGAAACTGGCAGTGCCCCAGTGTGTAACTCATAAGAGGAAGGAGTAGAGATGTACATTTTTCAAATCACACACAATTCAAACCACGCTGAGGTCATTCAGCCCTTCAAACTTGCTCTAGCATTTAATAAGGTCCGGCTGACCTGATAGTTTTCTCAGTTCCATGTTACAGGAACTTTCAGTCATTCAACTCCCTGGGTTCCTGTCACTGACCAGACGACACTCAAGCACTTTTACCCCAGTTTTCTTCTAGCGTCTGTTCGAGGGCAATTCCCATGGAATGCACTCTCCTAACAATATATTCCATCAGCTATATACTTTCATGCAACTGTCAGCATGCTTTCCACAGACCAAACAAAAATCTACACATTTTTTTGTTATAGATGTCCAATCACACTTAGTAATTCTGGTTATTTAACTTGACTCACCTTAATAATATTAAATCAAACACAGCTTCTAAGCTGTCTTGTTATAATATACAATTTCGAGCAGAGAACATTTTTACCCTCAGCCGGTATTTTGACCGTTATCTGAATTGTAGCCTTTTCATTCTTATGAAAGTTTCTCTTGCCCTTTGCCTGTGACTGTTTCTGTCTGTAACAGTTGCTCTGTCGTCCCTCAGTTGGCTGGACGGCAGGTTTGTGATGTAGAGGGAGGACAACTGCGCAGGTTCAGCTCCTCACACTGACTGAGGTTATCATGAAGGGGATGCACTCTCAACGTCACCTCATCACCCGAAATGTGGTGACCCTCACGGTAAACCAGCATGAGTGGTCTCTCTAATGAGAGTTATTTGGGACTCTATTCTATCAATGTTAGCATTTTAATTTAAAAATAGTAATTTTATTGAAAAAGAGATTTTTAATATTATAATAACCCAATAACAACATAACTCAATTAACTGATCAAAGTTACACTCATATGCATGTACATACAAAACAAGTTAAAAACACTAAATAGACAGAGAAAAAACAAAAATAAACAATAAATAATGAATAAATAGTACAGCTCAGCGTAACAAAACGATAGCGCTCGTTCTTCAAGAGCATTAACTGATACACATTTTTATGTTCATAAATCTTCCTCGCTGGATATTAGATTCATTAGACCATATCGTCATGGTTATATATAAGCCCTTCTTAATGTGACAAATAAACCTGTATCGTGGGCTGCCATGTCTTATATAAATCTCTGTTTTTTGATGCACCACACTGGTGAGAAAGTCCAAATGGATATTCTCCATGAAGAACCTACGACGACCCAACAGACCTGGGGTTTTCAGACATCTAACACAACAGAACATTTTCCTAGCACAGAAAGTAAGGATACATTTTTTCCTCATGTGCATCTCTGCAAACTATCCTGGTCAGGCCCAGGAAAAGGAAAAACGGGTCCATTTCCAATTCAGTCCCCAAAACCCGCTCTATCACACCGAACACAGTGCTCCAATATATATGAAGCCTGAAGAAGGACCACAAGCAATGAGTAAGAGTGCCTGTAGTCATTCTGCATTTACGACATGCTGAAGATAATCCCACTTTGCATTTTGAGAGACAATTTGGGGTCAGATAGACCCTACGAAAAATTTTCAACTGCATGGAATGGGTCCTATTACAGATCAAAATCCTTCGAGCATTTTCACAAATATCCTCCCATCTCTCCGAGGTGTTCTGAACCCCAACTCTCTCTCGCAGACATCACAAAGCTGCACAGCTGAGGGGACACTCTCCAAATAATGATAAAGGGTACTGACAGAAAGTGCATTCTGAACACTAAGCACCCGCTTCTCTCTATTGGATCTGTAAGAGTCTGTTAAAAGTGTGTTTTTTTTAATCAAACCTCTGATCTGAAATCAAAAACAAACAGAAGACGTCTCTACTATGTAGTCCATACTTACGAGTTATTTGATCAATGATGTCATTCTTTCTCCCTGAAATAAAACGTCGTGGCGCAGGAGATAGCACTGCGGCCTCACAGCACCAGGATCCAAAGATGTGCGGTTTAGATGAATTGGCTATTGATAAATCAGGGATGTGTAGGTTGGGGCATTAGTCAGGGTAAATATAGAATGGTAGGGGAATGGGTCTGGGTGGGTCGAAGTCGACTTGTTGGGCCCAAGGTCCTGTTTCCACCCTGTAGGGATTCTATTAATTCTAAATATCTGAAGCAAGGTACACCCCTGGATTCCCACAGTTTAAACATGGCATCCAGTATCCCCGGTTGACAACTTGGTATACCAATTATAGGGGTAAGAAACAAGGCTTTGGCTGTATTGCCCTCGATCTGACTCATTGTCATTCATGCTTTAACTTTATTGATAATTATTGGGTTATGACAATACTCCATAAATGTTGTCATTTTGTCTAAGAACAATAGACTAATAAGGGTTCACTTTTTCTGAGAGGGTTCAATATCTAACCGTATTGACGCCGGGTCCTCAGTGGCCCAGATACTAATATAGGATAATAAAGAGCTTAATTGATAGCATTTAATCTGTGAGATCTACTCTCCACAATCTGTGGGGTAGTTGCAATTTGGTTAGCTTGATAAACAGTCGCTTATGTTGCCAAATAAAAGAGCTAAACCAGCCATAAAGTCTCCTAAATATCTGTCTGGGAAACATCAAAGGAAGCATTCACACGAGGTATAGTAAATGAGGAAGGACATTCATTTTAATAAGAGTTATCCGACCTTCCCAGGATATTGGAAGTTCCTCCCATTTTTGAAGGTCTTTTTTTAATTTTGTCAAACACATGGACATAGTTCACGTTAAATAAATGATCAAAGACAGATGTAATGAATATACTGAAATAGGGAAACCACCCCAGTGACCGTTTAAAAGGAAACCAGGATTTGCCTTCAATCTCAGGTATTACCCTGAGACCTCCCATAGTTTTGGCCACAAACTTTGTAAAATTAATCTTACAGCCCGAAAACATGATAAGCGAATTAATGCATTGCATCACGTGAGCTGCCGAAACTGTGGGATTTGACAAAAACATGAGACCCTCATCTGCATCCAACATAATCTTATATGACTTCTATCTTAATTCTGGGGCAGGTATATTGGGGTAATATTCCCAAATGTGCAGGATGACACCGTGTCTAAGATTGTTGCAGGGATGGGGGAAGAGATCAACCCTCGTGTGGCATTTGTGCGGGTTAAAGAAGAAAATAAAATCCCTACTTGTGAGGTAGATCTGCCTCCAGGTATCCACCAGCTCTAACCCACTTATTTCTTACATTATAACGAGGGTATTGGGGTACCTTTGGACATTCTGTCCACCGTGGGGCCATAAGACAGTCAATGTCTCCTTCTACAATAATGTGCCATGATGCAAGATAACTTACTTTGGAAAATGCATCTTCCAGGATTTTAAGACGGTGCGCCAGGGGGCAATAAACATTCAAAATACTGTATTAATTCCCATAGTTGAAGACTTTGGGAATGATGATCCTTCCGTGAGTGTCTAATACAATCTAGTAATTTAAATGGAAGACTCTTCTTCACTAGTATGGCTTCTCCCCTACTCCTAGTATTAAAAGATGAGAAATAAACCCGATCAAACCCACCCTGCTATAATGTCAAATGTTCCTTGTCATCAAGGTGCATCTCCAGCAATAGGACAACATCCACCCTCTCTGTTTTAAGACTAAAAAGTACATTTTTCCTCTTGACTGGCAGATGGCTCCCCTTAATGTTCCATGTATAACATTTAAGCACATCATTATCCAGAACACACCGTAGCATTCAACTCTCGAGTTTCACATCGAATTACACATCGCTGGTCATTAATGAAAAAAAGACTCATAGAGCCTTAAAACTGTACAAACTAAAACTACTACAACTAACAAGCTTTCAAAACTTTCCAAAGCTAAACACATAAAAATCCAAAGAACGAAATAAAATCCAAAATGCCAATGACACTCGATTGGGGAATTTACCCCCCACCGCCCACTGGGGATGCTTACATATCTCAAAACTTTATCTTCTGCCCGCTACCAATATGGAATCCAGGGCAATTAATAACAAAAATCGGGCATGAACTGCACTTCGATCGGCACTTAGTCATGACAACTACCTTTGTAACTCCCTCCAGCTTGAGCTGCACCCCAGACACAAGCAAAGAAAGAGAAAAAGAGTAGTAACACTAATGAAGAAGTTAAAAATGAGTACTCTACCCATTTCCGGCTATAATTTAACACTGGTTAATAGCAGAAAATTCCAACAAAATTTCTTTAAGAGAGATACATGATTATCTAAATATACAGCTTACTTTAAAATGTCCACAAAGTTTTCGCTTTCTCTGGAGAGTCAGACGATTTCCTGGATCCATTGAAAGCAATACTGAGCACCGCTGGGTACCGTAACAAATATTGAATCCAGAGTTCCCTTACTGTTCTCTTGACATCATCAAAAGATTTTCTTTCCTGAATCACCGCCGTTGAAAAGTCCTGAAAGAACATAATACTGGAACCCTTGTGAATTAAAGCCATCGGATCTTTCCCCTGGGTTCTGGAAAATTCCATTAGTCTTTGTTTGTCCCCACAACTGTGTAATCGAACAAGGACAGGATGAAGGCGTTGGTCTGAGCCTGACCTGTGCACCGTAAGCCAATGAACTGTTTCAGTCTTCACCCGTCTCTCCTCAGTGTTGAAGTGAAGGAATCGCCGCAGCCAGTTCTTGAAAAAATTCAGCGGCTGACCACCTTCTGTCCGCTCCAGCAAACCGACGATGTAAATATTTTTCATCCTAACCCTGTTCTCGAGGTTGTCATCTTGGTCAGTTAAGGTGCAGATCTGTTTTTCAAGGGCGAGGATCTTCTCCCGAGAGGAATCGATCACGGGCTGTGCCACTGCATGACATCGTCTGTTCTGTTTCCAAGGCTGTGAACTTGCTGCTCATGCTTTTAGAGCACGGCTGAGAGCGGCTCTAGCCACTGCAGTTTCTTCAACCCTTCTTCAATCATGGCTTCAATCATTTCGCATAACTTGGTGAACTCAGTGACCAAGGCCTGGTAAGTACCTGGGTCCATGGAACAAGCAGAGTGGGTTGCAGCTACAGCCTCAGGCATGCTCGATGCTTCTGACGGGTGCACCGTGTGTTGAGTCATGCTCGATCCTTTCCCGTGTTTTGTCATTTCCACTTGACAAAATGGGATTAGTAAAGATTCTACCGCTCTTTTAGTGTTGAAATTTAATTAAATGCCAGGGATGGGGTGGTTAGAGAACCACTTTGCCCGTGTGTTGATGCAGAGCCCAGCAAAGCGGACCTTCTGGATCGCCGCCATCTTGTATTCCCTCTTAACATGTTGTCGATATTATCATTTAATTTTGCATTATTTTCCTGGAGGTTCTGAAGCCGTGTTATTTGATACTACTGTCTACATTTCCCCCCACACTGCACATTGCTGCCCATTCCTCGATAATCCTTGACCCTGCTGTTATTTATGAACCTTCCATCTGTGCCTCAAAAATATTCAATATTTCTGGCTCCAATGGTCTGTGGGGAAGAGTGTTACAAAGACTCACAGCACTTTGAGAAAACAATTATAAACATTATGATCTGAGTGTGAGATTAGTTTTTTTTGTGTCTCCTTATGTGAGAAAGGATATAATTACATTAGAAGCAGTTCAGAGATATTTCATTTCACGTATTCCTTGGGTGAAGGGGTTATATTATGAAGGCTTTTAAAGGTTACTCTTGGAATGAGCATGAAACATATAAAACCTTGATAAGAGTGTTTAGGTATGTACCCACTGGGTGATTGTATCGTCCAAATTGATTGTCATTGTCATAGAACCTCTACAGTGTGGAGGCAGGACATTCCGTCCATGAAGTCCGCACTGATACACCAAACAGCATCTCACTGGCCGTGCCCCCCAATCTTATCCATGTAACCCTGCATTTCCCATAACTAACCCACCTAACCTACACATCCCTGGGCACTATGGGCAATCTACTTTAAAATGCACATCTTTGGACTGTGGCAAGAAACTGGAGCACTGGGAGGAAACCCACACAGACACAGGGTTCAAACTCCACATCGAGGGTCACCAAGGTTGGAATTGAACCCAGATCCTTGGTGATGTGAGGAAGCAGTGCTACCCACAGATCCAACATACTCCTCCGTTAGTTCTGTGAGTAACTTGTGGTTGACTAAAGAAATCTGCCTGACTTGTCCTTATCACTGAACCTGACTCAGTCTGAGACCTTTATCATCGGCCATATCACCAACCTGGTTACATTTAAAATTTGTTGTGAGCAGTGGAAGAGTGGGACTAGAAAAGGAAAGAGTGACATCCTCCATCCTCAGTCACAAATGGAGTGAGAAAAAAAATCACAAAGTGGGAATTCATTCAAATGGGAATTCTCTTTCCCAGAAGATTGGGATGGCTGAATCTTTATATTATATCAAGGCTAGCTTCGTCTGATTTCCCATAGACAGGTGAATCAGGGATAATGGTGCAAGGAGAGAAAAGTGCAGCTGGGACCACAATGAGAAGAGCCACGATTTTATTTACTGGTTGATTTGTGTCAAAGGGCCGAATGGCCCACTCGTGTCCCTTAGCCCTCTGTTCTGATGTTCCATTCAGCCCTTCGCTCCTGCTACACAGGGGCAGATCAAGGCCACTCCGATGGTTAGGTGTAGTTTTGGAAATGCACTTGGAAAATCCAGGCTGGATCAGGAAGTGACACTCACCCCCAATCTCTGTTTCCAGGCTTCCCCTCTCTGCAACGTCTGCTCCAGATGTGGCTCGTGTTACAGACCCAGATTTGCTGTGAATACAGCCCCCATACCCCACCCAGCGCTAACTTAAACAAATCCTCTGCTCACCCGAATGTAGTATTACACAACGCAACTTCCGGGAAAATAACCAGTTACATAGCAAAAGCACAACATGTGAAATTAATAAATAGGAACAAGAGTAGGCTATTCGGCTCCTCAAGATTGCCCTGTCATTTATTACGAACATGGCTGATCTACTCCAGGTCTCACTCCACTTTCTTGCCAACTCCTTGTATCCCTCCACACCTCTCTGGGTTAGGGAATCCCAGACATTTGCTACCTTCTGAGAGAAGGCATCACTTTGCATCTCAGATAGAAATCGATGTTCCATATTCGGTATCTATGTCATCGAGTTCGAGACTCCACTCAGGAATGGTAACAACTTCACATCTACCTTCTCCAGTGACTTTGGTGTCTTGTATTTTTCAGCAATATCACTCATTCATTTAAACCCCAATTAATAATCGCCTCTCCATTTTAAAGATTCTCAATAACACAACTCTTTCATCCGTGGAAGGAGGGTAATGAACCAACCTAGTTACTTGCTGCATCAGCATGCTGACTTTATGGTTCATACGCAGGAATACTCCAATCCCTTTGTACTGTTCTTCTTCTGGAAGTTCTCTCCATTAAATAACAGCCTGCCTTTTGATTCTCAGTGTCATCCTCAAACCTGGATGTATGTTGCACTCAGCTCCCTCCTTCAGACTATCAGTATAGAGTGTAAATAACTGATGCCATCGGACTGATAGCTGTGGTCCTCCAGCCGACATATATTTATCATGAAGATCCATTAATCCTGAATCTCCAATTTCTATATGTTAAGCAATCATCATCCCATGTTAATACATTCGCCATCATCCTAGGAGCTTCTGTCTTGTGTAAGAACTTTTATTTTGTAATACCTTTCGGAAAAACTCTGGAAAGCCTGGTGTCTAACAGATCTCCTTTATCGAGTCCGCTTGTTCCATTTTCAGGCATCTCCAGAAGTACTTTGCATGATTTTAGGTGGCAAAAGGTAACTTCCCTTTCACAAATCCACAATGAACCTGCATGAAGCTTTTCTAAATGTCCATGCTGGCCAGGTTTTCCAAATTAAGCTAATTTCATTCGGCTCATATGCCTCTAACAGTTTCCCATCCATATGTTTGTCCAAGTGTGTTTTAAATGTTTTAGCTGAACATGCATCTACCACTCTTCTTCTGGCAGCTCATTCCATACCCACGCCACCCTCTGTGTAAAATCACTGCCCCGGCGCCCCTTGTAAATTTTCCCTCTTTCACCCTAAACCTATGCCTTCTCCGGCTGAACTCCCCCATCCTGTGGAAAAGGCCTTGGCTATTCACCCTATCCATACCTCTCCTGATTTTAGAAACTTCTATAATGTCATCCCTCAACCTTCCACACTCCATCCAATATTAACTTCAAGATCAAGCATTTAAAGATAAATACTGCAAATTTGAAACTATAGTAAACATGACAGGTAAACAATACTCAGCCGAAACTTCATACTCTGATTTACTTTCTCCCAATTACTATACTAAGGCAGCATGAAACGCTTACTAGTGCCTATAAGAAGTCAAGCACCTGATATCCTTTGTCTAAAGGGGACGATGATTTCGACAATGAAAACATATTTATGGCCAGACCTTTATAATGCCACATTGTCAACATACTCCCTCCTGGCCTCCCTATCACCTTGTGCGATTGTGTCTTCTTTATCTTGCACTCAATATAGAGAACCCCTTTCTCCATTCACACCTTAATTCAAACCCATTTTATATCATTTTCTCGTTCACCACTGCTAACAGCCGGTTTATCTTTGCCACGCCCTCTTTTCCCTGTCACCTATCTCCCACCTCAGGCAAGCTTTTAAAAAGCTAAGTTTCCAATCCTTTTCAATTATGAAGAAGTGTCACACGGGGCTTGAAATGCGAACGCTGTTTCTCTGTCTCTGCAGATGCTGACAGACCTGCTGAATTTCTCCAGAAATATATAGGCACAGAACAAATTTTCACAAGACAAATAACAATGGATACTGGTAATAAAAATACTAAAATGGCTTGAGAAACTGGGAGCTTTGTCGAGGGTCACCGTACCTGAAAGAATAAACACTGCATTCATTCCAGAAGATGCTGCAACATCTTCAGCAATTTTTTCAGCAATCTCTGTTTTTGGACAAATTCCAAAGAAGGATGTCAAATATGCACAAACATCCTGTCCAACATGGAGCGCCGTACACTGGGGACTGAACAATAACGCATGGTGTACAAGTTCCTTGACTGTGAAACTACGTAAGTCTGGCATCACTGACACTGCAGAGCTCTGAATCATGGTCATGGATAGAAACAGAGGGAAACACATTTACTTCAAATACAGAAGTTGACATTGTCGAAAAGAAACGATTTAGATTATTGCTTAAAATGGATTGAGTTAAAGTAACAAATTATAGGCGTGATACCAGGGAGAGGCCCTCAGAAGAATGAGAATATGAAAGTGGAAGTGTTACTGCATCAGAAACCAGGTTAGGTCACAGAATACAGGGCTGATGTATGAATGGGTCTTGGTCTGAACTGTGGGACAGTCAGTAAAATTGAATTGTAGATATTGCAACTCAAACTGAGTTATCATCTGATGCTGTAGACCACAGCAGCAGCAGAAACAGAATTATATTAAATGATAATCTGTAACTTCATCCCGGAGATAATCCATCAGTCTACCATTACCATCAAGCCGATGCATGGTTCAGTGACGAATGTGTATGAACATACCAGGGTCGGAATCACGTGCACCTAAACCTGATTACAACGCATGAACGCTACCACATGTGACTGGTTACATTCGAAACAGCAGGACTAACATCTGATGGAGAGGGGGAAATGATCCCAAGACTAACAGATCGGATCTAAGCTCTGTCGTCCTGCCAAATCCAAGCATAAATGCCGATGGACTACTAAACAATTTGCTGCAGGAGAGGACTCCACAAATATCTTCATTCTACATATCGGAACAGCTCTGTAATCAGGGAAAAAGTCAAGTATGTGGTGTCTGCACTATCCTCAGCCAGATTTGTTGAGTGGATGATCTATCTTACCCCCACCATGATGCTCACAGAATCACAGATGGCAGTCCTCAACCAATTCGCTTCACTGCACGTGACATGAAGGAACAGCTGAACACAGTAGATACGACAAAGGCAATGGCCCCGGACACCATTCCTGCAATAGGACTGAAGACTTTTGCGGCACAACAAGCCGTGTCCCTGGGGAAGCGGTTTCACTCCAGATCCAACTCTGACAACTCCCTGGCAATGTGGAAAATAACTGAACTATGTCCAATTCCTAAGAGGAGAATAATTAAAATCTGACCAATTACCACCCCTCAGTACCATCACGGTAAACAAATTGGTGGGAGTTCTTTTCGACGGAGCTGTCAAGAAGCACAGAGATAATCTGCTCAGTATGGTTTCTGATAGGGCCCCATGTGGAGATGGTGTTGCTGTGGAAATGTCACTGGATTATTAATCCAGACCAGGTTAATTCTCCGGCAGCTGGTGGAAGTTAAAACTCTTTAATAAAATATCGAGACCTAAAATCTGGTGCCAGTAATAGTGACCTTGTGTCCAATATTGATTGTAAACATCAATCTCCTTCCCCAATGTACTTTCAGGAAGTGAATCTCCTGTACTTTACTGGTCTGGCCTAAAGGTGAGTCCAGCCACACACATATGTGATAAATCTTTTCAATGGTCTCTGAATCGGCCAAGCAAGACACTCAATTGTATCAAACTGCTTCGAGATCTTAAAGGATAAAACCGGACAGAACTCCCGGCACCAGCCTCAGTATCGGAAAAGGGAACGGGAAACACCGTCCTGTTGACCCTGCAGTGACCTCCTTCCGAACATCTGAGAGCTTGTGACAACATTTACAGAGCATTCTAACAGACTGGACAGAAACATTGGGAAATGAATAAGCTATCCAATGCATTGAGATTTCCCTATGCTAATGCATGGCCAAACATCTCCTCAATGCAGTTTTTCTCATACACTGTTCATATTCCATAATTAAACATTTTAAAATATAAAATGAGAACTGCTGTAGTGCCTTCGTCCCATCAATTTTGCTCCTCCATTCAATATACAACAGTTCTTCTATAACACGTGTTTATTAAATACGATTTGACTGCAATGCAATTCGTGAACCGTTTTCTATAAAGTGCATTCCCGTTCACTGTGACGCGATTCCTTGACGGGCACCAGCTGAACAGCAAAACCCAAATTCGGGATCTTCTTTCTGAAAAATGCATAGTCATTGTGTTCAGCTAAAACAGGAATGCATTCTGCTCTGCAAGACTTGAAACTGAGCCTGAAACTGTGAATTGTGATCTACATTTAGGAGGAACTTTATTTCAAACGGGGGTGGGGGGTAGAATCTTGAGGAGAACTGAAATTCTGCATCACGTGGTCAGTCAGCCCCGCACGCGTTCTGGTGATGAGTGTGGTGAAAGTTACATGGCTGCAGTCAGTGACTGTAGTGTGAAAGTTTTACATTTACAGCACAGTTCCATTACAATATGTGATTTAAAGATGTATTTACTCTGTGCCAGTGTGCGTGTTAGATTAAGCTTAATTTTTGTTTTTTTACTGATTTTTGGGGGTGGGGGTGCCCCTTACCCTCTTTTTCCCATAGGTCCCATTATTAATATTGCACGATTTACTACAACACAGTGTTGCACAGGAACACAGCTACCGTGTTATTGGAGAATAACCTGGAATGATAACTGATCTTCTATCTTCACATCATACTCCTGCTCTCTCCATATCCCTTTAATTTCCAGAAATCCTAATTTATATTCAGCGCCTTGGCTTCTATAGCCTGATTTGGGAGATAGTTCCCCAGGGTACCAGTGCAGACATTTATTCTCATCACAATACAGACTGGTCTGCCTGAACCTAATACTGTGGCCCCTTGTTTTAGATATCCCAGCCTGGGGAATTATCATCCCTGCTTCCAATGGGTGGCACGGTGGCACAGTGGTTAGCACTGCTGCCTCACAGCGCCGGAGACCCGGGTTCAATTCCCGCCTCAGGTGACTGACTGTGTGGAGTTTGCACGTTCTCCCCGTGTCTGCGTGGGTTTCCTCCGGGTGCTCCGGTTTCCTCCCACAGTCCAAAGATGTGCAGGTCAGGTGAATTGGCCATGCTAAATTGCCCGTAGTGTTAGTTAAGGGGTAAATGTAGGGGTATGGGTGGGTTGCGCTTCGGTGGGGCGGTGTGGACTTGTTGGAACGAAGGGCCTGTTTCCACACTGTAATGTAATCTAATCTAATCAATCTGTCTCATACTGTCAGAGGTTAATATATTTCACTGAGATCTCCACTCATTTTCCTAAAGCCCATGGAATACAGGCCCAGTTGCCCAAAGCTCTGCTCCCACAACAGGCCTGTCATCCCAGAGATCAGTCTGGTCATCCTTCACTGCTCTCTCCCAATGTCAGGTTTGTCCTTGATTTGGTAAGGAGACCGCAACTGCACTCAATACTGCGTAATGTTCGAGATGGCGTCCCACAAAGGCCATTACAGCTTCAGGAAATTACCCTTACTCCTGTATTCAAATCCCCCTGAAATGAAGGTGAATACACCATTTATCGGCCTACTCGTTTTCTGCTCCTGCAATATTGCTTTCAGTGACTGGTGTACAGGGAGATCCAGATTCTTTTCAATGTTACAGCTCCCCACTTGCTGGGCCTGTGCACACTGATCAGCGTGCCAATGCCATTCCCAGTAATGGCTTCTGGCTTCTGAACTCACTAACCTACATGGACTGGGAAGGCTGCGCAGAAAATAAAACAAAAATGCAGCTTAAGTTCATTTATAGATCAAAAAATTTCAACGACTCCCTTTTCAAATGATAGGCTACCATTCTATTGTTCCCTTCAAAGTACACAACATCTCATCTCTCCCGTTGCTCTTCATCTACCACGTGTTTTCCCAGTCACTCCACTTGTCTCAATCACCTTGGAGCTTTTATTTACATGCCACTCATCCACTTACAAAGCTGACATCGTTTATTGCTGTCGGCAGACTTGGGAATATTGCATTTGTACCCCTCAACCAAATATATGATGTGTATTGGGAATAGCTGCATCCCAAATCCCAATCCTTATTATATCCTCCAAGCCTTCCATTAAAAAAAAACATGGTTTTGTTTCTACTCATTATTTCCTGCCAGCTCTCCCATTCTAAAACCATGACCATATATTAGCCCCAGTCCCACATGATTCGAATTTGCACAAAATGCTTGGAGCTTTATCAAAAATCTTTCTGAGATTCCAATCGTATTGCATTAATGCCTTCTCCAAAATTTTGCTAAAAACCACTTTCTCAAAAATGATTCCCATTTCATAAGTTACTGTTGATTTTGTCTATGCCCATTAATTTCAGTCCAATACTTTCTCTAAAACTGTGTAGTTGCTAATTTCATTCTATTCCCTTTTTCTCACCAGATTAAAGTTCCCTAATATTGCAAAGAAGTTTTCTTTTTTGTTTTGTTTTCTTCTGTGAAGCCAAAACTGAAGTATTTGCTCCATAGTTCTGCTATTTCCCTGTCCTCAATTCTCTGCACCTTTTTCTCTTAATTTTGTCATTGACATATTTTCAGAAGATATTGCAAGTTCACACATATCAACTTTGGTAAGATATTCTTCAGAAATCCATCAATTCCTATCTTAAGATAGTCAATGATTGACCTTCCACAGTCATACTATTACAGAAGCACAGACTCTGTACCATCAGAAACATAGCACGGTCTACATTAGGGCCACTTTCCGACACAAGACCCGTAGCCGTGAATCTTATGGTATTTCAAGTGCACAACCATGTATTTTCAAATGTTTGTGAGGTTACCATGACAACTCCACTCTCAAGAAGTGCATTCCAGACCCCAACACACACTGGGTTAAAAATAGTCCTCAAGTCCTCACTAAACTTCAAACCCTTCACTTTAAAAGTGTGGCCATTTGACTAAAAGGAATAGCTGCTGTCTATTCATACTGTCCATGTACCTCATAATCTTATCCTTCTGGATCACGGCCCCCTCAGCCTTCTCTCCTCGAAACTAAACAACCCGAGCTTATCCAGCCTCTCTCCATAGCTGGTGAATCCCCTCTCAACCCTCCAGTGTAATCACATCCTTCCTGTAATGTGGCTCCCACTATTGCACACAGTATTCCATCTTGGCCTCACCAAAGTTCCACAAAGCTTTTATAATCTATGCCTCGATGTCTTTATGCTATATTTACGCTCCCCTATGCTTTTTCAAAAAATTATTAACCTCTCTAGTCACATTCCGGATTGTGTGCAGAAGTACCCTTTGAGCTTCCTAGTGTGCTGCCATTCATGGAGTCCTCCTCTGTCTGGTTCCTTCCTCCAAAGTACATCACCTCATGTTTATCAGAGTTACATTCCACCTGCTGTTGATCCACCCATCTGACCATTCCATCTGTATCTTTCTGTAACATAAGGTATTTCTCCTTATTGCCAACTACCCGGCCAATCATTGTATCAAACACAAACTTACTTATCACACGCCTCCCGTCCATATTCACAGATCCACCATTTATGAATACCACAAATAATAAGTTTAACAGTCACACAACACCAGCTTATAGTCTAACAGGTTTATTCGAAGGCACTAGCTTTCAAAGCGCTGCTTCTTCAGCAGGTGGTTGTGTGCTTCGAAAGCTCGTGCCTCCGAAAACACCTGTTGGCCTGTAAGCTGGTGTTACGCGATTCTTAGCTTTGTCCATCCCAGTCCAACACCAGCACCTCCAAATCACAAATAATAAGGGACACATCTCTGATCCCCGTGGTGCACCATTGAACACTGGCCTCCAGTCATACGAACGGCCTTCCATTACCACCCTATGTTTCCTAACACTAAAGTTGATTTGGATGCAACTTGGCAAGTCACTAATGAGTCCTACCTGATCTCTTGTTATTCTGTTCCGATTGACACACTTGTAGAACATCTGGAGATTCTCCCAATTCTTAATTGCCAGCAGGTTTCCATGCCCCTGTGTTAATCAGTCCACTCCAAGTGATGAATTTCCTCCTTATTGCCGTCTTAAATGGCCTGTCCCAGATCCTGCCATTATTTGCCTTGAATGTGGATTTGACTGCCAGCGAAGCATTCTGTTAATTTCCAACCTTTGTGAATTTTCTAAATTTCACTGTGACTCACCTCTCATTCTTTGAAACTCTAGTTTCCTCATCAGGCAATCTCACCATCTGAGGGATTAATCTGGAGTATGTCCATTGCACTTCCTCTGCGGTCAGCATATTCTTTCTCAGACTCGGTCACCAAAACTGTACTCAATACTCCAGGTACAGTCCCACCAACACGCTGTGAAACTGCTTAAACACGTCTTTACATTTATGTTCTGACTCCCTTAAATGAAGGCAAACCAAACTTTAACTTTTCTCTTACATATATTCCTCCAAATACACTTCACATTCATTGCATTTACGAACTCACTGTTTGAGTTCTTATAGAAACCCTTCCGAAAATCCAATATATGCCACTTCCCCATTATCTGTGCTGTAAGAAACAACTTCAAACGATTCCGAAGTTTATCAAGTATGATTTCCCTATCAGAAATGCATGCTGATTCTCTCCATTGTTGCTGTTAATTTCTACATATCAAAAATCTCATCCTGTGTAATAGATTTCAAAAGTTTCCTTACAGATGTCAAGATAATTGGTCTGTAGTTCTCCAAACTATGTCATCTTCCCATTGTAGCTGCTTGGATCCCTTCCATTCATCTACAATGCTTGGCTCACGTTTACCAACGTCCACTTCCATTTATCTGCAATGACTTTCGGTCTCTGCAGAATGCGCAGGCAAATAAAACACAGTCATCAACAGTGCAATTAATACTTCTATTGGTGATTTATTTCTGACATTTTGATAGGAAGTACATCTGTTTCGTCAGACTTAACAATGCTCAATCCAGCTACATGTTCAAGTACTACCTTGTTACTGATATGAATTGACTATGTCTTTAGCTGCAGAAGGCTGATATGATCACTTGGTATTTCTGGATCTTCCTGCATGAAGACTGATGCAAAGTAACTGGTTATTTTCTTGGCCATTTCCCTGTTCTCCACAATAAGCTCTCCTCTTCCGATTTCAAATTTCGACATTTGACCTTGCTTTTATTTTGTTTCCTTTGAAATATAGATCGTAGATTGATGCAGTCTTTGTGTTCCTGTTCTTTAGCATGTACGGTCTCTTTTTGATTTTCTCATTAGTTTCATGACCTTCCTTTTCTGGACTGATAATTTCTGAGAATTGTCAGGTTTCCACAAAATCTGGAATTCTTCTGAAGTCACTTCCTATGATTAATATATTTTCCAATTTATTATGTTAATCATCATTGAGTCACTTTCCCTTTCTTTGGTGTTTGTACCTGAAATACATAGACATATTTTTCACACTATGCAGTATTTATAAAAATCTCCTGGTCCTGACCAGATATATTCAGGAACACTGCAGGAGGATAGAGAAGAAATTGCGGGTGCCCTGGTTGGTTCATTTCCATCATCGTTGGCCAACGACTGAGGTCCTGGACGTCTGGAGGGTAGCAAATGCTGAGCCCTTGTTCAAGAAAGGCTACAAAGATAAACCTGGGAACTAAAGGCCAGTAAACCTAAAATCTAGTAGGTAACTTACTTGAGAAGGTGCGGAGAGATTGGATATACATGCATTTGGAACGAGAGGGTATGGTTCGCAGCAATATTAGAATGGTGCTGGAAAAGCACGGCAGGTCATGCAGCATCCAAGAAACAGGAAAATCTATGTTTTGGGCAAAAGCCCTTCATCAAAGTCAGCACGGCTTTGTGCATGGGAGGTCATGACTCACAAATTTGTTGGAGTTCTTTCATGAAGTGACCAGCAACGTTGAGGGGGCAGGGTGGTATACATAGCCTAGATGGATTCCAGTAAGGCCTTCAGTAAGCTTCCACATGGTACGCTGCTCTGGAAGGTTAGATCACATGGAATTGAGTGGGAGCTGGCAAATTCGATACAAAACTGGCTTGATGGTAGGGAGCAGAGGGTAATACTGGAAGAATGCAGGTCAGACTGGAGATCTGTGACTATTGGAATGGCTCAGGGGCTGGTGCTGGCACCACTACATGTTACATATATATAATATATGTGTATATATATATATATATATATATATATATATATATATATATGATGTAAATGAGAATGTACAGGCATGATTTGTAAGTATGAAGACGACACTAAAATAGGCAGCATCATGCAGAGTGAGGAAGGTTATCAGAAATTTAGAAATTACAGCAATACCTTGATCAGCTGGGGAAGTGGTCTGAGAAATGGCTAATGGATCTTAATATAGATCAGTGAAAGTTCTTGCATTTTGGCAAGTCAGATCAAGGTTGGAGTTTCATGGTGAATGGTTGGATCCTAAGGAGTGTAGTGGAATAGACGGACCTTGGAATTCAGGTGCATGGTTCTCTGAAAGATGATTCAGAGGTAGACAGGGCCGTGAAGAAAGCTTTTGGCACACTGGCCTTCATCAGTGTATATCACTGAATATCGAAATTAGGGAGTTATGTTGCAGTTATACAGGACGCTGCTGAGGCCATATTGGTAGCGTTATGTTCAGCTTTGTTCACTGGGAGGCAAGCAGTGGTTGTTAGAGTCATAGATGTTATTAAGTTGGAAAGAGTGCAGGACAAATTTACAACGATGTTGCCGTCTCAATGATCTGAGTTATAGGGAGAGGTTGGACAAGCTCGGACTTTTTACTTTAGCGTTTATGAGACTGAGGTGGATCTGAGAAAAGTGTATAAAATCGTGACAGGCATGGTCAGAGTGAATAAATTCAGTCTTGTTTTCCCAGGCTAGGGCAATCACAGACTAGAGGGGATCAGTTTAAGGCCAGAGGGAAAAGAAAAAAAGGGAACCTGAGGAAGAAAGTTTTACACAGGGAACCTTTTACGCATATGGAATGAGTTGCCAGCGGAAGAGGTTGAGTTGGCTACTTTCACAACCTTTAAAAGGCAATTGGCCAAATACGCAGATAGGAAAGTATTACAAGGATACGGGGCAATGGCAGGGGTTAGCGTGGCTGGACATTTTGTCGGAATGGACTATATTGGACCAAAGGATCCGTCTCCGTGCTGTGGGACTCTATGACTCTAACAACCATTGCTTGCCTCCCACTGAATGTTATATTGTACTTTCCCAATTCACTGGAGCCAACTTGACCCTCGAGCCTCCAGGCTTCTATAATGTATGCAGACACCGTGTAAATTCCACCTTCTTAAAAGCTGCTTCAGAGCAAGGTTAGTAATTCGTCAATCTGACCACACAACACCAAGTCCGAAATGACCTGCTCTTTAGTTGGCTTCACAACATACTCTTCAACCCACCTCATATAAACTTAAGGAATTTATTTTACACAGCATGAGCAGTCACTTAGTTAATGCAGTTTAGATGCAACTTGAGACCATCCAATAAGACTGAGGTATCCACAATACTTACCTATCGAATTTCCAGAGCATGTGATGCTGAGATTTTCTGCAGCCATTTAGTTTCGATATGTAACACAGCAATATTTGCTCCTCCTTCCCATTTGTAAGCTAAACCCAAACTGATTCTGTGGAAGCTGAGGGACAGGTATTTGTTATTATTAGTGCTAGACTTTGACAAGACATTCGGGGAGACTCACCTCGACGCTGAGATGCTCTGAAGAAATGTCCATCAATACAGGACAAGCAACAATATCCTCCCCACTCTTTCAGGATAAAGGTCACCATATTCTCTCTGCTCCCTCACACTCACTGTGTATCTGTTATTGCACCTACCCCCAGAAAATCCTCATGCTCTATCTCCAAATAAGGCTCAGGCACTACCACGCTCACTATTGAATGCAGCAGCTTCCTTGCCACACTTTCTCTGTCACCTACGCAATACACCCCATACTAATAACACTATATGGATTCAAAACTGTCGACTGACTCATTCCGGACACCTCACAATTCCCCCCAGCCCCACCTACACCAGAATGATCAGCAGGGCCACCCACTCCTGCCCTCACTCCCTTCTCCCTTTCTCCCATTCCAAGAGAAACAGCCTGGAATAGGACAGAAATGGCCAAGCCGTGTGGTGGAGTTCCCAATATCCATTCCCTCACCCGCCTAACACTTGCCATGTGGGGAAGACCCTAGTACAAGATGGAGTGGATTGGGATTCCTCGCGTGGAATGACTGAAACATCCATGTCGCACTGACAGATTAAGGCAGTGTTCAATGAAAGACAGTTCTCACTTTAAACCCACTGGCAGTTCCAACGACAGTCCTTTCACTCCCGCAAAAAAAAACACCAATGCCTCACTGCACAGAGATGCAGACACAGAAATACACAGAATTATTGGTAAAAACCCCAATATACGAACAAACACAATACATACAAGGGGATAGACATGCAAACACGTAGAAACACACATAGACATATCGAGTCACACACAAATAGACACAAACACAATGAGAAATACACAGGCTGATACACAGAAAGACAGACGTAGACACACAAATACACAGATGACAAGCAGATGAACACACATACGTACACACAGACACAAACATTCGTGTCATTAAGACACAAATAGATAAGATTTTGATTTATAAGGCTATCAACGATTCTCAGAGGGAGGCAGGAGAATGAGGTTGAGGAACATATAAGAAATTATCGAATGGCATATCAGACTCGATGCCAGAATAGCCTCGTTATGCTCCTTTTTTCATGCTTATATGGTGTTATGATATCAGGTATTCACTTTCCGAGACAGCAGCAGAGGCTGGGTTTGATACATATTTGATTGGAAAAGGTCAGTGGCAATGTGGGACAGGTTTGGAGTCCGGAAAGGTTTATGGTTATTCCTTATTATTCTGTATCATGTCTGAAAAGAGGTGGTGATTTGTTGCTCAAAAACACAGTTTTAAAATAACAGGTCCTAGAATGAAATAAGGACGTCACTTTCACTTTAGTGTTGTGCTACCTGTGGTGTCCTCATCCTCAGGGAGCAGTGAAGACTCGGTTGTTGAAGATATTCAAGGCTGAGCGCGACTAACCTTTGCTGGGCAGGAGAGTCAATGTTTATTGGGAACAGACAGGAGACGGATGGTCAGACACACTCGGATCAGTCATGAGTATTCTGAATCGTGCAGCCAAATGGCCAACTACGCCATGTTTTGTTCCTCAATCCAGCCCTCGATGCTGTAACAGAGATATACTGCTGCCCCAGCCCATGTGTTGTTCTCTCAATCCACCCTCGAGGCTGTTACAGAGTTATACTGCTGTCTATACCCCATGTGTTGTTCTCTCAATCCATCCTTGAGCTGTTACAGAGTTATACGACTGTCCCTCCCCATGTGTAGTTGCTCCACCCCTCGAGGCAGCTACATTGTAGAATCGTTACAATGAGACAGGAGGAGACCATTCTGCCCATCTAAGGAATTACACAGGAAAATAGAATGAAGTAATTCAGCTCGTTGAGTACATTACACAGCCCAGGAGGAGGCCATTAAATCTGCCTGAATGGATACACAGGAACAGGAAAGCTGTCGCTAACAGGAAATAGAGAGTAGAGACAAATGTTTATTTTCAGGCTACAAAGCTGTAACTGATGGAGTGCCTCAGAGATCACTGTGGGGTCATCAGTGATCAATAATCTGTTTCAAAGATCTGGAGGAAGGGGAGGGAATGGCTTGGAACTCAATTAGCTCGTATACCAAGATGGTCATTCAACGTATCATCAAATGGATGGACTGAGTCTGCAATCTGATACAGTCAGGACAAGTTATTGAGCAAACCTGCAACAGAAATAACATAAGGTAAGTTGTCTATTTTGTGAAGGATAACACAATGGAAAACCAATTAAATGGAGAGAGATTGCAGAAATTAGTGATACAGGCGGTTTCCATGTTCCTGGGACATGAATCATATGAAGTCAATCCGCTGATGAAGCAAGTGATTTGGAAGGTAAGTGGAATGCTACAGTTTTTGGCACAATGTATCAGGTTTAATCGCGGGTATGTTTTATTGCATCTGTACAGGGCATTGCTGAGACCAAGCCTGATGCACTGTGTGAAATTTTGATCCCCAAAACTAAAATAAAAGGATATAATTATTTTCGAAGTTTTTCAAAGATATTTCCCATTACTCATTCCTGGAATGCCGGCCTTTTGTTATGGGGGATTAGCAGTTTCGAGCTTAGCTGAGAAATAATATTGAACCATCAGTGACTTTCTGAAAAGTGTATCAGCTGGATGCATATTATCTCCTGTCAGGGAGACTAAAGCTAGAGAATATTTTTTTAGAGAAAGATGTATTGATATTAACACACATACTATGAAGACACCAACCAATATTTACAAATTACGCAGACACATGTAAGCATGTCATCAAATTTTAAAATGGGGACTTTTTTGCGATTGAAAGGAATTGTGTACAAGAGCAATGACGCACCTGCATATGATCCATAATCAGGTTTTCCAGAGAATGTTTCAGGAGAGCACATCTGGACCAGTTTGTGTTCAACTGACATTATTATATGTTTCAACACAAAGAGGGATAAAAATGTTCCCTGCCTGAGAAGCAGCAGCCAATTGATCTCTCTCTCTTACTTTGTTGCGCCCGATAGCAAAGTGTGAGACCATAAAATCCCCGAGTTATCTGTACCACTTGTGAAGGATTCCTGGTGAGGATTCATTGGAATCTCTCCACTGCCTGAAACAAAGGGAATTCAGCCAAATCCAACTGTTCCAGAAAGAAATACAACTACCAGTAGCTTGTCTGAGCAGAATAATCTCAAAGCAGAATAACGTTTAGGACACATTATCATTTTACCATTTGTTATGAATTCAATTTTCTGTGTCTTATTATTTCTAGAAAATGACCTACTCTGAGACCTATGTCACTGGCCACCTCTCTAAGCTTGTTGCATTTAAGATTAGTGTCACCAAAGGAGGAGTGGGAAAGGAAAAGAAAACAGTGACCATCCAACATTGAAAGTTTCTCATTTGTGTTCCAACCAAAGGGCTGTTCAAGTGAGAATTCCCTTCCCCGGAAGTTTGTGGTGCCTAGATGTTTGCATTTATTCACAGTTGTTTTTGGTGACATTTGACAAATTAATTTCGGAAAATGGTATACAGACAGAAAAGTTCTGCTGAGACCACAATTACATCACCCATGATGTCTATGCATTGTGGAGCGGCGACAAAGTGTCTAAAGGACCCCTCCTACTGCTCAGTCCTATGTTCCTGTGTTCCATTCAACGCCTCACAGCTCCTGCAAGGAGCAGATGGAGGCCACTTACTTCAAATATCTGGCCACAGTAACACAGGATCTCATTCAGTCACTCCAGACTGTCACACACGGTTTGGTGTGGGTTGGAAAAGATACCTCTGGTCTCTATAGAGTATGCCCTCTCTGCAACTTGTGCTTCATTTGTTGGTCATGGTGTAGACCCAGGTTCACTGTGACTGCAGCCCCTATACCTCACCCAGGGATGAGTCACAAAATATTTTGCTCTCTCTGATTGGAACGTTCAATAACAGAACGTTCAGGAAAATTACACCATTCACTTTGTAATTCAGGATACGAGGACAGAAGGAACAGGATCAGGTAATGCGGACGATCAAGCCGTTGTATACCATCAACCATCATGGTTAATCTACTGTTGACATTAACTTCTTTTATGCCTAATTGTTCACACTCCTTAGCTCTCTCACAGTTCAAAATCCATCTACCACCCCCTTAAATACTTTCAGTGATGTAGCTCCCATAACACTCCAGCACAGATAATTCGTGATAGTGATTACGCTCTGTCAGAGGAAAACACTTTTTATACATGCATTGTCACCTATTGATATGAACAAGAGGTGTACGTAGGTGTTCAGGAAAGAGTGAATAGCCTCGATATCAAGGCAGTATTTGACTGAGGATGGCATTGGGACCACCTCCTTATTTGAGCTGAATGGGAATCAGCTGTTACCTTCCGCTTGTCTGGGTCTTTCAGAGGACAAAGAAAGATGTTTGTGGTTGGTGGCCAATAATCCATTCATTTCAGGGACATCTCCTCAGGTTAACCTCCACAGCACAAACACCTTCAGCTGTTCCATCAGTGTCTTTCCCCATCATAAGATCTGAAGTGGGGATGATGACTGAAGATCACACAATGTTCAGAATATTTTGTCCCCCATCAGCTCCTGAGCCATTCAGTGTCCATGTGCAGCAAGACCCGGACAGCATTTCGGTTTGTGCTGTTAAAGTGTCGGTAACATTCAGTAACAGTGTTGCCAGACACTGCACATTTCTACAGTTAAAAGAGGATCTCATTCAGCATCTCAAGTCTATTACACACTGAGATGTGGAAACCATTGAGCCCGTCGAAACTACTAATCAAGAAGAGGGACAGCCCATTCAATCATCCTGCCTGTTCCCAGGAAGAGAAGGGGTCTGGTCAGTACATCGAGCTGTTACAGGAAGAGGCAGAGCCCAATCAGGCCCTTAAATCTGATCCATGATACCACGAGGAGGCTATTCAGCCCCAGGTGATAGTTATACAGTAACAGGAGGGTGTCGTTGACACTCCAACATGACAAACTAATGAAACAGAGACTGCACTGATAGAGGGATCCATGATGCTGAGCATGGCTCCATTGTTTGTAGAACGTGTGCTACTTTAACACTACTTGCTGGCAGTGAGGAGGGAAGTCAACTGTTTTCTGTCAAGTCTCAAGGAGGCATCTTCCATCTCCGAGAAGACACACCCATTTTCTCCATGGAGGTCAGAAGCTGCAGGGAAGAGTTAACTCTTTTATAATGAAGGTATTGTTTCTGCTGTCAGGATTATGGACAACATGACATTCAGTGCAGGATCACGCACCAATTGGACTTTATTAATGTTGGGAGATTCTATTCAAAAGCCTGGGCCTCTCTCTCACACTCTCTATCTCTCTCGCTCTGTCTCAACTGAAATAGGAAGTGGGAGTGGTTTGGTCGATCGTTCTCAAAGACTCTTAAACTATCGATAATCATGTAACCCAAGTAAAAAAAAGTCATGGAGTTTATCACCGTAACAGTGTCTGTTTGGAACATCATGAGTGACTGTCCATCACCCTTAAGGTTCAATGTAATCACCTCTTATTCTCTCACTGAGCTACACTCACTGCTCATGGTGCCATCATCCCAGGGATTAGGCTGGTGAAATGTGAGAGAAAGTCTATCCACAGTACCCCAAATCCTGCCTCAACAACACTCTCACTTCGACATCACCGTTTCTTTCCTGTGACACAAAACACCATTCCTTCTCTCTGCCCTACGACTGACATGGAATGTATAAGTTCCTTACAGCTGTATGTCACATCAATAAAGCCAACACCAGAGATGCGTATGGAGATGTCCATCACTCTTGGGGAGAATTTCAATGAGATTGAATACACCTAAAAGAGGGGATAATCAACTACCTGAATGGAAATAAGCTGAAGGAATACGGTAAACAGACAGAGGAAGGGAGCTATCTTTACTTCTGGACTTCTCTCACAGGATGCATGCAGCCCTGGTCAGGGCAGCATGTTATGCAGATCTTGAACTGAGTGGCTGGTTCAGCTGTTCCACAGGACAGTAAAGAGTAAAACGCATTGCCGTGTATTTGTCGTGTTACAACACAGGATAAACCTGCCTGCTTAATTAAAACCAACAACAGAGAAAAGATTTATCCAATGCAACAATCTGTGATAATTCTAGAGTCGAAATCTACTTAAAGTAAAAATTAATAACTTTATTTCTTAAAGTATAACAGAGAATAATAAACGAACGACTATTTACAACTTCTTCCTCTCACCTGTCTTTGACCTTCCCCCTCTACAATACCAGTCCGATAAAACTCCTAATTAAGATTTACAAAACAAAACTTCTTATCTCAAAACTAGGAAGCTTTCGGTTCTTCTCCATATTCCTCTCTTCTTTTCTTCTTTTGGTTTCTGCTTCACTAGTTACTAATCATTAAAAATTCCTTCAGGAGAGCTATTTTTCAGGCAGACTTTGCCTGCTTGTAGCTTGGCAGTTCTCCTATGAACTGTTCAATTTTCCACAGTCTTGTACCTCAAACCAGCGGATTGAATCATTGGCTTTTAAGATTGTTAATATATTAAATCAAACTTGATTGGATGTGGGTACTTTTGCGTATTATTGAAACTGTTTGGCTGAATTTGTTTTTGTCTCGAGACAATGAGCCAATTGAGTTGTTCAACCAAATGTTACATTATATCTATTTTTCAGAACACTTGGTGCTGTTAGATGGTTATTGCTGGCTTTTAATTCTCCTCAAGATACACTACACCCACATGTTCATCATCAAAGTCACACGGAAACCTGACTAGGGAAGCATGACACACATTGACTTCGCGAAAGGACTTGAGTCAAGCAGATGCGTTTTTATAATAAATCGAAATGGTTGTTTTTAAATTCCACCAATTTCCTTCATGTTAAAACAACAGACTATTATTCTGTGGCTCTCGATTTTGAGTCAATGGCTTGACCATCATAAACTGTTTTCCCATATGTGCAGAGAACAAGTTAAACATCCTCAAGAGCAGTTATTGAGTGACAGACAAGCGGTTAGTTCACCGGGAGACAGAACTAGGGCTTTTAGAAAACATCACTTCTTGTCCAATGCAGACAGTGATCTCCTCTATACTGTGCTATTTTCTGAAGTTTTCAAAGGTTACCAATATCTGACAGGATCAATACGCAGGAATGGGGGGAGAGGGCTGGGAGGATCAGTGTGTAAAATGATTAGCATCACAATAATACTGTTCCCATTCATTATAAACAGTGCTACTTCATTGTGTTGGCCTCTTTGTTCTTCCTGTACAAATGAGGAAACCTTTGATTATCCAGTTCTCAGTCGTAGTCCCACTGCAGCCACATCTCCATAATGACAGAGATACCTGACCTGGTTCATACGATTTAAAGCTACCATTTCATTGGCCTTGTTGAAACAGTCGTAAGGAAATCAGGGGCGTCAGCAAGTGCAGAGCCCAAGATGGCTGTAGGGTCCAGAGGAGGTTACAGAGATAGGAAGGTGTGTGAAGGCAGGGGGATATAACAGGGATATGGGTTGTTCTAGAGGCAGAAGGAGATTACAAAGACAAGAATAGTTTTAGGTTTTAGTTGAAGTGAAAATGGAGCTGGACCGGCCAGATCAATATTCTGGCTACAAGAGCCTTGTAGAGTGAAAACCTCCCTGACACCTGATAAAAATGTTACCTGAACAATTTATCACATGATATAGCTCGCTCTGTCTCTGCACCAGAAATAAACATTCTGTCCACTGTTCCTATAAACGGCCAGTCTCTGGAACATCCTTTATGTTCCATGACCCTTCCCACTTCTGTAAACCCATTGGTTTCTACAAAACATTTGTGTAAAGGTCTTCATGCCCTATGAAGCTCCCTGCTTCAAAACCCGCTTCCTCCTTATGGAGAAGGTCACAGACAAACGGCGATCGAGTTTTCGGAAAGTGGTGAGAGATTAGTAAGAGACATTCTGGGTGGAGGACGTTGACATCGAGAGTTAGCAGAAAACAGAAGAAAAGCTTGTACTGGTCCTGCAGGAGATTGATAACAGGAGGATCTACTGAAAGGGACATGACTTTCCTTGGAGAATTTTACAGAGACAGCGTTGGCGAAACTGGAGGAGCTTTCAGAGACGAGGAGATTTGTAGGTATTAATGAACGTTAGAGATACGTGGAGTGTTTTTATAATGATTGGAATGGGGTCAGGTAAACCTCATTAATACATGTTCCTTGATTGGGACTGTGAACCTGGTCCAATCAGGGAATCCTGGCTGACATAAATAAACAGAACCATCAGGGTCTCTGTTCGCTATAGGAGCAGGCTCAGAGCGAACGTGGGTCACTGCCATGTATCGTGCATGTAGAAACAAAAGGTGATTTGGTGACGGAATACCAGCCTCTGTTGAGTTACTTCAGTTTTAACATCTGTTAGATATTACAGAGAGAGGGAGGGCTGGAGCTGTTTCCACAGATCAGGATGGGTTTACAATCTGGAGGTTGCAGAGACAGTGAGCTGTGTCAGGGTGGTTACAGAATCGGGAGCACTACCGGGACTAGAGAATGTTACACAGCTGATTAGGCATTGGAGTAGGTTACACAACAGGGAACATTGTAGGGACTGGAGCAAAGAAAAGAGATGGGCAGGGATGTCAGTGCTGGAGGAAGTTGGAGATATAATGATCACTGTAGTGGTTGGGGTTTATGGAGATACTGCGATCTGTGAGGGCAGGAGGGGGTTAGTAACGCTGATTGTTGTATGGATTAGAGGAGATTGTACAGATTATGTTTCTATGGATCATAGTAGTTGCAGAGAAGGGGAGAGCTGTAAAGATTTGAAAAGTTTTTCTACAGATAAATGATTATCGAGGCTGGATGAGACGCCAGAGAAAGAAGGTTTATATGGACTGTGTGAATTACAGGGATCAGGAGGGCTACATTGTCTGATGGAGGTTAGAATATATCATACAGGATCAACGAGGTTACAAAGACAGTTCTTTTTGGATTTGGATGACTCTCAAGACGTCACACCGAATGACACAGACGCCTTATGACACAGAAGGGGGTCACTTGGCCGATCATGGTTACACCAGCTCTTCAACTGAACTCTCTACTGAGTAATGATCTCCTGTTTCCCTCACATCGTTGCACATTCATTTTGTATCAACAATCATCCAGATTCCTCCTGAATGTTTCAGTCAAACATTTAGCAATAATGGATCTAAGTGTATCCAAATTACTTGCGAAGATCTTGTTCCAGGTATAAATCCTCTTTCTAGTTTTGAACCAGCCTTACTCCATCTTTTTATAAGCTCACTATGAGGTTCCCGCAGAGCATTCAGGGACAGCTCGATTTTGGCTCTCAGTTTTCCCATAATTCCCCTACCCCTGCTCTACTATCTCCCTCTGAACCTTCAGCATTCCTCCTGGTCCCCAATCATATTCTCGACCTGATACCAATTCTATTGTTAGTCTCCGTCACCATCCTCCCTTTCCCATTTGAGGGATAATTCCTCAAATGGTACCCAAGCCATCTCCTCTTTGAAGGGAGCCCATTTTTCAGTTTATCTTTTACTGACCAAATTGGTGTTCCAGTCAAACCTTCCCAGCTTCATTCTTTCCCCATTAAAGGTTGCTCTGAGTCAACTAATGATTCTCACTCTCAATTATTGCATATCATCCTGAACTTTACAATAAAATGATTGCTTTGCCGCAAAATATTCCCCTACTGATACTGGATCCACTTTCCCCACCTCTTTCCCAAGGACCAGGTCCAACAATACATGCTGTCTTGGGCTGGACACATACTCCTGCTATAAGCTCTCCTCCGTGTAATCCAGGGATACTCACCCCTCATGACCGTCCACCAACAGTACCCCAGTCAATAAATTATGTTTCTCAATGTAACTACTCTGTAGTATTGTTATCGCTCTCAAATAGCCATCTCCATCCTTTCCAATGATTGCTGGCCAACAGACTGTACTCACAGTGTAATTGTACACTTTTTTGTTCTGTAGCTCCAGCCAAATTAATTTTGTCCTTGGATGGATCCTCTTTCTCTTGGACTCCTTAACTAACGCTATTCAAAATCAGTACTTCTACCTTCAGCCTTTCCCTTCCCTTCTAGCATTTTGGAATCCTTTATGCCCAGCAATATTTAACACCCCATCCTGCTATTCCTGAAGCCAGCTCTCGGGTTTCGGTACATCAGATTTCCACACACCAATCTGCATCTGGAACTCCCCAAAGTCCGAGTATTCATGTCCATGCAGACTACCTCAGTTTAAGGCTTTCTTTCTCACTCCATCTTCCACTGATAAACTTGTTGTTGTAAATTAGTACCAACTGTGTCTCCCATTATTTTGAGAATCCTGATACATTCCTTATTATTCCTTCTTGGATCCTAAGCACACGCCAAGTTATTTTCAATCCCTCCCAAATACCCCGTAAGAAATTCAGTCCCAGCTCTGTCACGTTAGCCCATCCAGCTTGTACAGTTGCTGCCTTCCCCAGAACCAGTCCCAATGTCACAGGAATCTGAAGCCCTTTCTGCTGCACCATCGTTCCAGTCATACTCTGATATACCTAAAACTCCGAGTTCTATTCTCACTTGGATATGGCACTGGCAGTAACCAAGTGATTGCTACATTTGAGATCCATCCTCCTAGCTCCCTAAATTATGAATCCCAGACCACTATACCCTTCCTGCCCAGGGCATTGCTACCAACATGGACATGACCTTTGTCTGCTCATTGCACCCCTTACTCTCCAGACGAATGTCCTGCAGACACCATGACATTCTTAACCCCACTATCCTGGAATTACAGAAACACCGACACCTTATTCAATTTCCTGACTACCCTGTGCCTATTGCTCCTCCTCCTATCTCCCTCCCCTCCCTGTACAGTCAGGCTGCTTCTGGTGCCACAGACATGGCTCTGACTGCACTCCCCTGAGCAGTCCGCAACTTCATCAGCTTCCAAACTGGAAAACTGAATTGGGAGGTGAATTTAGGATATTCTTCCTTCCCTGATTTTTTTCTCTTCGAATTGTCTAGTCCCCTATTCCCTTTCTTCTTCTCGGCTGTCATGTCCGGAGGGTGATCTGCTCTGTGTGTGTGCTATCTCCCTAACTCTCAGCATTACAGATGGCCCATAGAGTCTCCACTGACTGTCTGAGCTCCAACAGGGTCTATGGCATCCCAATGTAACAGAACACATTTTCCATCTGACAAACATGTCTTGCCATGTCTTAAAATGCAACATGTCTAGAGTAACTTAATTAATTACTTAGAATGAAGTTACCATCAGGGAAATAGCAATATGGTTAACTCCCTTATTCAACTGTGGCTTACTGAGGGTAATGTATTATATTGGCTCAGAATTTCACATCTCCCTCTTATTTCTGAGTTCAATCCTAACTTCACATGTTGAAAAAATAAATTTGCTAATTTCTATCAATTTACTGACAGTTGCTAATAACGGTGTACTATATGCCAATGAAGTTACAGCCTTTTCTGTGATGGCTCTTGTACTTCCTTCAATCAGTGCAGGCAGGTCCCAGCAGCAGAAAGTTATCTCTGTGACTCCCAGCAATGTGTAATCCTCCAGCTCCCACTCCACTCTGCTCCCTCGCAGGGTTACCATCTCTGTGACACTCAGGTACGCGTCATCCTCCAGCTCGCACTCCACCCTGCTTCCTTGCAGAGTCACTGTCTCTGTGACTCCCAGGTACATGTAATCCTCAAGCTCCCATTCCATCTGCTCTCTCAAAGGGACACCGTCTCTGTGACTCCAACAGACATGTAGTCCTCCAGCTCCCACTCCACTCTGCTCCCTCACACGCTCACCGTCCCTGTGACCCCCAGGCACGATTAGGCCTCGATTCTCAGTGCTGATTTATATCCTCCAACTTTGCTGCCTCCCAGGTATGTTAGCCTCCTGCTCCTGCTCCAAGTTGCTCCCTCACATGGTCACTCCCTTTGTGACTTGGTGCTGATGTACAGCCTCCTGCTCTGCTGCTTCTCCAAACCCAACTCCCAGTCGCCCTCGATCGTCCCTGCTGATTTATATTCTCCTGCTTTGTGCTGCTCTGTCTCAGGCTCTCTCCCCTTGTAACTCCCAGGTAATGGTAGGCCTCGAGCCTCAGTTGAGGTTTATAACATCCCATTCCACACTCTCTCTTACAGGATCGCTGTTGTGCCTGGAAGACAGTGGAAAATAGGAAGAATAGACAGAGCAGAGTGTGTTACAGTGATTGAGGGAGCTGTAGAGGATGGAACATGTTATCTGAGGAGCTAGGCAGACCTGCAGCAACTAAAGCAGGTTACTGGAAGATACAGCGAGAGTTGCAGACACTGAAGAAGGCAAAGGAAATAGAGAGATGGTGGCTTGTTCACGACGGAGCTTTGTAAAGTCTAACGGGCTTTTTCTGAGCTGCTTACAGAGATGTGTAGACTTCAACAAATGCAAATTAACAGCCAGCAAGTGTTGTATGGTAGTGGAGACTGTTGGATGTTACAGAGTTAGAAGACTTGCAGTAACTAGGGGACTATAAACTTTTGGAGCACTGGTGGTGTTCAAGGTCCCCCAGGACACGAGGAGGTGCAGAGAATGGGCGCATTCCAAATAGTGGGATTGTAGGGATTGGAAGTCCTGAGATGGATAAGGAGAATGAAAAGTGCCAATTTAACACATACAACAATTGCAATTACAGAAATTTAAGGAAGGTAATCTGTGCTGTCATTGATTACAGTGATATGGAGAGTTACAGAAGCTAAAGGGGTTACAAATTTTAAAAGGGAGAGGTTTTAGGTGATCCGAAGTTTAAACGAGAATAAATACATTTTGGAGCTCTCTAGCACAGATGGGAATGGAGGAGATGAGATATTGTGAGGAACTATAAGAGTTATAAATCAGGGAGGATGTCAGATATGAAAGGGAGAGCTGCATTGTCTGTATGCAGTGACAGACGTGAGGAGTGTTGTAGCGCCTGCTGGAGGGGACACAGATAACAACAGTTCCAACGGCTGGTGCAGTCACTCAAGAAGGGAGGGTTGTCGGGACTGGAGCAAACACAGATAGGGGTGACATTGGAGCTGCAGGAGTTTATGTTGAAAGGGAGAATGGAGGGACTGGAGATTACACGGATTGGGGTGTTAGTTGGAGCTGCAGGAGTTTATAGAGAAAGGGAGGATTGGACAGACTGGAGATTACACGGATTGGGGTGGTAGTTGGAGCTGCAGGAGTTAATGGAGGATTGTTGGTGCTGGGAATTACATTAACACGGACAATCGTGGAGCTGCAGGAGAGAGTGAGATAGGGAGGGTTGAAGGGGCTGGATGAATTCACACAGCCAGGGAAAAGTGTAGGGATTGGACAAGCTAGAGATACTGAGGGTTGTAGGGCTGCAGGCGGTTAGATAGTTTAGGGAGGACTGTGAAGGCAGGTTTGCAGCATTCCCATCAGTTACACAGAGATGTCGAGTGCTGTTCTGAAGGAGGTTACAGAAATCAACAGGTTTGTAGATGCTGGAAAATATGACAAAGACAGTGAGCTGTCGTATTTGAGGAGTTTACAGCGACCGGATGCATCGAGGAGTTGGAGGCTGCTATAGGTGTTAAACATGCTGCAATGGATCAATAACCTTACATCGATCAGGGGGATTGGAAGCTCTGGAGATAAAGAATGAGAAATGCAGTAACTGAAGAATATCACAGAGATGGGGAGTAACATATGAGTTGGAGGAGTTAGAACATGAGATGAGCTGTATTCAATGGAGCCAGGGAGATCTGAAGGGACCACAGGCGATCAAAAGGGCAGTGAGGCTTCTCTCTGTAGGATTGGGTAAGTTTACACAGACCGGGAGTATTTTATGGAATGGTGTTATTTACAGAGATTATGAAGTTGTATAGAATTGAGAAACGAACAGCGAAATGGAAGGCTGTAGTTAATGAAGACATTTGCTGATGTTGGATGCTGAGGTTCTGGAAATTACATGGACCGGAAAGCTCGACAATCTGTCAGAGCTTACAGAGACAGGAACAGCAATAGACCCTGGAGACACAAACACAGATAGGGAGCATTGCACACACTGGAGGAAGTTTCTGTGTTAGGGATGGTTGCAGGGGAGTGTAACGTTTACACAGATAGGGGTGTAAGAGCTGGAGAAGGTTATGGAGATGATTAGATTGATGGGGAGACCGGAGGCGTTTACATTGACAGGGCTGGTGATAGCGACGGGAGAATGTTACATAGATAATAAGTTGTAGAAACTGATCGGGAGAGTCACAAGCATTGGAATTGGTTCCACAGGGTCCTGAGAGGATTATGCAGATAGGGAGGTTTGTAGGATGTTCACATTTTCAGAGTGTTTCATGAATGGAAAAGGTTACACAGTGAAGGAGGGATATTGGAGCTGTGGGAGTTCACAGGGACTTGGAGGTTTGAAGCTGATTATGGATAGAGGGATATATTTAGGGACAGTAACATGGAACGCAGAGGGAGAGTTGAGATTAGATTCCCTACAGCACGGGAACAGGTACTTCGGCCCAACAACTCCACACTGACCCTCCAAACAGTAAGCCACCCAGACCCACTTATCTCCGATAATGCACCTAACACTATGAGCAATTCCGCATGGCCAATTCACCTGACCTGCACATTTTTGGACTGTGGGAGGAAACCGGAGCACCCGGAGGAAACCCACACAGACACGGTGGGGAATGTGCAAACTCCAGACAGACAGTCACCCAACGCTGGAATCGAACCTGGGCCCCTGGCGCTGTGACACACTATTGCTCACCACTGAGCCACTGTGCTGCCCCAAATTGCAGAATTACACAAAGAGAGATTGTTTGAGATGCTGGGAGTGCTGGAGGGAGTGGACGAGCAAACAGAGATGTGGAGTGCTGTTGTGACTTGAAAAGGGTCTGGAGCTCGGTCGGGATGGGAGAAGATTAATGTGGTCGTGTGGTGCTATAGGCCAGGAGGCAGGAGAGTGATCGGGCCTGCAGAAGGTTACAGCGGTATCATGTTCTCTTGGGGCTTGGGGAAGGTGCACAGACGTTTTTGTTGGTCCAGGCTGGAGGATTTTACAGAGACTGGGGCACTGTAAGTATTGGTCAAAACTACAGAAATAGGGATTATTGTACTGAGTGCAGGATGAGATTATTGAGAATGGACATGTTATCGACATAGAACATAGAAGAATACAGCGCAGTACAGGCCCTTTGGCCCTCGATGTTGCGCCGATCCAAGCCCACCTAACCTACACTAGCCCAATATCTTCCATATGCCTATCCAATGCCCGCTTACATGCCCATAAAGAGGGAGAGTCCACCACTGCTACTGGTGGGCATTCCATGAACTCACGACTCGCTGAGTAAAGAATCTACCCCTAACATCTGTCCTATACCTACCATCCCTTAATTTAGAGTCTTATACAACTGCAACATGACCTCAGAACGCTGGAACTCAATTCCTCTACCAATAAAAGCCAGTACGCCATATGCCTTCTTCACCGCACTATTTAACTGTGTGGCAACTTTCCAAGATCTGTGTCCATGGGCACCAAGATCCCACTGCTCATCCACACTACTAAGTATCTGACCATTAGCCCAGTACCCCATCTTTTTGTTACTCTTACCAAAGTGAATCACCTCACACTTACCTACATTGAACTGCATTTGCCATCTTTCTGCCCAGCTCTGCAGCCAATCTATATTCCGCTGTAACCTGACATATCTGTCCTCACTGTCAACAACTCCACTGACTTTCGTACCATCTGCAAACTTGCTTACCCAACCTTCTAGCCCCTCCTCGATGTCATTTATAAAAATGGCAAACAGCAATGGTCCCAAAACAGATCCTTGTGGAACACCGCGGGTAACAGCACTCCAAGATGAACCTTTACCATCAACTACTACCCTCTGTCTTCTTCCAGCCAGTCAATTCCTAATCCAAGCCTCCAACGTCCCCTCAATGCCATACCTCCGTATTTTTTGCAGTGGCCTACCACGGGGAACCTTATCAAACGCCTTACTAAAATCCATATACACCACATATATACGCTTTCCCCTCGTCCACCCCCTTAGTCACCATCTCGAAGAATTCAATAAGGTTTATGAGGCACGACCTGCCCTTCACAAAACAATGCTGACTATCCTTGATCACATTATTCCTATCCAGATGTGCATAAATCCTATCCCTTACAATTCTCTCTAAGACTTTGCCCACAACAGAAGTGAGACTCACTGGCCTATAATTACTAGGGTTATCCCTACTCCCCTTCTTGAATAAGGGAACCACATTTGCTAGCCTCCAGTCTTCTGGCACTACCCATGTAGACAACGAGGACATAAATATCAAGGCTATTGGTCTGCAATCTCCTCCCTTGCTTCCCAGAGAATCCTAGGATAAATGCCATCAGGCCCAGGGGACTTAGCTATTTTCACCCTTTCCAGAATTTCCAACACCTCTTCCCTACATACCTCAAAGCGGTCTATTCTATTTAATTGTGACTCAGTTTTCACATCGGCAACAATATCCTGTTCCTGAGTGAATACTGACGAAAAGTATTCATTCAGTATCTCCCCAATCTCTTCAGCCTCCACACGCAACTTCCCACTACTATCCTTGACTGGAACTATTCCTACCCTAGTCATTCTTTTATTCCTGACATACCGATAGAAAGCCTTAGGGTTTTCCCTAATCCTACCAACTAAGGACTTTTCATGTCCCTTCCTTGCTGCTCTTAGCTCTCTCTTCAGATCCTTCCTGGCTACCTTATAACTCTCAATCACCCCAATTGAACCTTCACGCCTCATCTTTACATAGGCCGCCCTCTTCCTTTTAACAAGGAATTCCAATTCCTTATTAAACCACGGCTCCCTCACACGACCCTTTCCTCCCTGCCTGGAAGTTACATACTTATCAAGGACACTGAATAGTTGCTCCTTGAACAAGCTCAACATATCAATTACGCCCTTGCCTTGAAGCCTACTTTTCCAAGACACGCATCCTAAGTCATGCCTCACCGCATCATAATTTCCCTGACCCCAGCTATAACTCTTGCCCTGCAGTGCACACTTATCCCTCTCCATCACTACACTAAAAGTCAGCGAATTGTGGTCACTGTCCCCAAAGTGCTCACCTACCTCTAATTCTAACACCTGGCCAGGTTGGTTACCCAGAACCAAATCCAGTATGGCCTCACCTCTTGTTGGCCTGTCTACATATTGTGTCAGGAAACCCTCCTGCACACATTGGACAAACACCGACCCACCTAACGAACTCGAGCTATAGCTTTCCCAGTCAATATCAGGAAAGTAAAAGTCCCCCATAACAACCACCCTATTACTTTCACTCTTCTCCTGAATCATCCTTGCAATCCTTTCTTCTACGTTTTTAGGACTATTAGGAGGCCTGTAAAAAACTCCTAACAGGGTGAGCTCACCTTTCCTATTCCTAACCTCAGCCCAAACTACCTCACAGTGCGAGTCTTCATCCATCGTCCTTTCCACCGCTGTAATACTATCTTTGACAAGCAATGCCACAACTCCCCCTCTTTTACCCCCACCTCTGACCCTATTAAAACATTTAAACCCCAGAACCTGCAACAGCCCATCCTGTCCCTGTTCTACCCATGTCTCTGTAATAGCCACAACATCGAAATCCCAGGTACCAACCCACACTGCAAGTACACCTACCTTATTTCGGAAACTTCTTGCAATGAAGTATTCACACTTGAAACCACTTTCCTGTTTAAAGGCACCCTCCTTTAAGATTGTTGCCATGTTCCTAACCTCCATACACTCCAGGTCCTGCACCCTAAAGCTACAGGCTAGATTCCCATGCCCCTGCAGAGTTAGTTTAACCCCCCCCCCCCCCCCCCCCACCCCAGAGCACTAGCAAACCTCCCGCCAAGATACTGGTGCCCCTCAGGTTCAGGTGTAGACCATCCTGTTTTTAGAGGTCCCACCTTCCCCAGAAAGAACCCCAGTTATCCAGATACCGGAATCCTTCCCTCCTGCACCATCCCTGTAGCCACGCATTTAACTGTTCTCTCTCCCAATTCCTCTACTCTCTATCACGTGGCACGGGTAACAAACCAGAGACAACAACTCTGGACAGTGGAGCAATTTACATATAGGGAGAGTTGTCAGCATTGGAGCAGGTTTCAAATATACAGTGGGACTATGGGAGGGGCGGAGGTTACAGAAATAGGAAATTTTCTGGGAATTACAAGCATTCAAGACATTGGCACAATCAAGTTGGACCGAAAGGCATGTTTCCTTCCTTTATAACTCTCTCACACGACAAGAGACAGCATGAGGGGGGAATATAGAACAGAACGATCCCAGGTTTCAATGCCATCTCCTTGAGGGAGGCCTGCTTTCCCTTCTGTTGTACTGATCCTCACTAAGACAGCACAGGCCTGGATTGATAACTGTCAACTTCCGATATTGATATAGGAAGGCTCAGTACAGCAGAGATGAAAATTAACAAGAGAGTGGGGTTTGAGCCTGGGACCATAATTCTCTGTGTTCGTGCTTCAACACTGTATCTGTGTCATGTCTTCTGGACCAGAGTTAGATCCCTTAAATACACTCTGCTCTGTTCACTGTGATTGATCTTACCTCACTGCAGGATTTACTGAAGGCTCCAGATCTCACTCTCCATTTCTCTGGCTGACCAACTGTCTTCAGTGTGGTGATGGACGAGACAGGAATTGGGAATTCTGCTGAGTCAGGAGCCTCCTGAGTATCTACAGGAGACAGAGAAACAGACAGAATGGGAGATTAGACTGATGTCGTGAGGGTTAAACATGGAGAATGGCATTGAGTCCCACAGAGACTTGAAATATCCCAGTCTCCATTCCTGGCCTGTTCTGCCTCATTCCCTGGAGTGGAGAATTCTATTGGCTCAGGATTTGGAGTAGCTGCAAAAGGTGCAGTCACTGGCAGCTATTAAACCCTCACAGTGAGGGATACCACATGTAGAGATACTGTGCGATATCACCAGAGTGCAGGAAGGCATCACGATCAAAACATGGTTCGGAAGAAGGTGAATTGGGATCAGTGCTCAGGGATGAGGGTGCAATCAGTGGTCCAGGCAATGGCCTAGTGTTACTCTCACTCAACCGTTCATCCAGAATTTAATGCCAGTAGCAGGGATAGATCTGACTACTTAAAACCCTTTAAGTAAGTAAATCTGTTATGGGCTGCCGGTCTGGTCTACATATGAATCCAGACATAGAGCAAGGAGGTTGACTCTCAACTACCCCCTGGAATGATCTGGCAAGCCACTCAGCTCAAGGGCAGCTCAGGAGTGGGCATGAAATGCTGGCCAGCCAGAGACAGCAACATCCCACGAGGGAATTAAAAACAAAACTACTGTGACCAGTGTCCTGGCCAATCATATCGGCGGGTTTATGTACAGTGCTTTAAGCTGACAGAGAGGATGCTGGGATAGCGTTCAGGTGAAAGGAGCTTTCCAAATCCGAAGAGAAAAGATGGTGCATTAGAACAGCATGGGGATGTGGCTGAAGTCAAGCAGAAAGGAATAGGAAGGGACAGTGAATTAGGCTCTGACGGGAAATTCTGGCAAAACATCAATTACAGTTTTTCTTTGGAATCGTCAAAGTATCGGAAAGACTTGGTCACCAGAAAGATGTGGTTACTAGAGAAAATGTGCTGTACTGTTCTGTGTTCCAAACAAGGAGGGTTACAATGGCAGGAAGAGATTACAGGAGGCTGGAGAGGATGGGATCTGAATGAATAGACACAATTAGGAAGGTTTGCTCGGAGTGCCAGAGTTAACAGAGACATCAATGGCCTGATCTGGAGCAGACGACGCTGACTGGGATGGGTGTGGGGATTGGAGATGTTTTCACAGAGAGGGAGGAACATAGAGCCATTGGAGGTTACAGAAATGCGGTGAGCTGTATAGCCTACAGGAGTTCATGGAGATGGGGAGGGTGGGAGGGATGGGCTAGATGACAGGAGTGAGGATGTTGGTTGGATGGAGTGGTTTACACAGTCAGGACTGTTTTAGGCAAATTGAGCAGATTACCAAGATAAGGTGGGTTGTATAGACTAGAGAAACAATCAGACGGTACTCATGGCTCAAGATAGGTACAGGAAGGTTTTGGTTCTGCAGATTAGCTAGATATGGAGAGTGTGGAGACTGACAGGTTTTCCAGAAGGGCAGTAATTTTGATTGGAGACAGTTTCAAAGTGGGAAAGGTTGTGGGGGATTTTACCTTCACACGAACAGGGACATACTGGATTCTTGAGATCACACTTTTAAAAGCCTCCCATTTGCCAGCAATTCCTTTTCCTTCAAACAGACCGACCCATGATTTGGACATGCCGGGGTTGGACTGGGATCGGCAAAGTTAAAAATGACACAACACCAGCTTACAGGTGCAATAGGTCTATTTAGAGGCACTAGCTTTCGAAATCATCCTTCTTCATCAGGTGGTTGTGGAGCACAGTCATAAGACACAGAATTTATAGCAACAGGATGGAAGTGTCATGGATTGAAATAGTAAACAAGTTTTGATTCAGTCTTTCATTTTTTTAGAATGATCACCAGCGCTTCCAAATCTAGTGCTTCCAAACACAGAGGGCCCTCGATTATCCAAATATCAATTATCCGAATATCGGATTATCCAAAGGAGAGCTCAAGGTCCCGATACAAACATTACATCAAAGAGCTGTTACAACTCTGATTGTGTTTTTTTTTGTTTACACTGATTAAAACAGATCTCGGCTCATTGAAATCCAGCCGAGAACAGTCCTGGACATCGAGCCCAGGTACCATCTCCAAATGACTGACCTTTCACTCTCTCTCCAGCTGCACACACTTTGCCTGGATTTCTACATAGGGGTGAATCGTAACCCGCACTACCCCAGATATTCTCTCGAATATTGTCGCGTACATGGCAGAGGTGGAACTTTTTGAAATGTTGCAGTAAAAAGTTGTGCGTGTGGTTATGTGTGCGTGTGTGTGTGTGCATTTGTGTGTGTGCATGTGTGCGTGCGGGCACTATTTGGAGAATGACCCCACCAAAGGCAGCAACTGTCTTACTGTTGGTGTCCACTCCGGCTGCCCAAGATGTGGAGGAGATGAAGGGGCAGGGGCGCACAGGGGACGGGGCAGACAGGGGTATGGGCGCAAACGGTGGATGGGGCGGGCGAGGGGGGTCAGTGTTGGAAGGGTTGGGGACCAGATGGAGGGGCACAGTTGGAGGCGGGCAGGGGCAGTATTTGACAGGGTTGGGAGCGGGCTGAGGGTGAGGTTGGATGGTTTTGGGAACGGGGCGGATGGCGTGTGAAGGGTGACGTAGGACCATTTTTGGGGCGGGGTGCCGGCATGGGTCGGTGTTGGAGGTGTTTGGGGCATGCGGGTGCTCTGTTGGAGGCGGGCGGAGTGTGGCATTGGATGGGTTTGGGAACAGTGCGAGTGGCTATTGGAGGGTGGCATTGGACTGTTTTGTAGGCGGGGGGCCGGCGTGGGTCGGTGTTGGATGTGCTTGGAGGCAGGCGGGGTGCTCTGCTGGAGGCGGGTGGTGGGTGAGGTTGGATGTGTTTGGGGCAGGTGGGGTGCTCTGTTGGAGGTGGGTGGTGGGTGAGATTGGATGGGTTCTGTGCGGGTGGGCGGGGTGCTCTATTGGAGGAGAGCGGACTGTGATGTTGGATGGGTTCGGGGGCGGGGGGTGCGCTGTTGGAGGCGGGCGCAGGGTCCATGTTGGATGGGTTTGGGGGTGGGCGGGGTGCTCTGTTGTAGACGGGAGGAGGGTGATGTTGGATGGGTTTGGGTGCGGGTGCGGTGCTCTGTCGGAGGCGTGTGGAGGGTGATGTTGGATGGGTTTGGGGCAGCTCCGGTGCTCTGTTTGAGGCGGGCGGAGGGTGATGTTGGATGGGTTTGGGGGTGGGCGGGGTGCTGTGTTGGAGACGGGCGGAGGGTGATGATGGATGGGTTTGGGGGCGGGCGGGGTGCCCTGTTGGAGGCGGGTGGAGGGTGATGTTGGATGGGTTTGGGAGTGGCGGGTGCTGTGTTGGAGGCGGGCGGGGGTGATGACGGATGGGTTTTGGGGTGGGCGGGGTGCTCTGTTTGAGGCGGGCGGAGGATGATGATGGATGGGTTTGGGGGCAGGCGGGGTGCTCTGTTGGAGTCGGGTGGAGGGGAACGTTGGATGGATTTGGGGGCGGACGGGGTGCTTTGTTGGAGGCGGGTGGAGGTTAATGATGGATGGGTTTGGGGCGGGCGGGGTGCTCTGTTGGATGCAGGAGGAGGGTGATGATGGATGGGTTTGGGGGTGGGCCCGGTGCTCTGTTGGAGTGGGCGGAGTTTGATGTTGGATGAGTTTGGGGGCGGACGGGGTGCTGTGTTGGAGGCGGGTGGAGGGTGATGTTGGATGGGTTTTGGGGCGGGCGGGGTGCTCTGTTGGATGCAGGCGGAGGGTGATGATGGATGGGTTTGGGGTGGTCCCGGTGCTCTGTTGGAGGCGGGTGGAGGGTAATGTTGGATGAGTTTGGGGGCGGGCGGGGCGCTCTGTTGGAGGCGAGAGGAGGGTGATGTTGGATGAGTTTGGGGGCGGACGGGGTGCTGTGTTGGAGGCGGGCGGAGTGTGATGTTGGATGGGTTGGGGCGGGCGGGGTGTTCTGTTGGAGGTGGGCGGAGGGTGATGTTGGCTGGGTTGGGGGCGGGGCGGGTGGCGAGTGGATAATGCCATTGGACTGTTTTTGTGTCCGTGGCCAGCGTGGGTCCGTGCTGGATGAGTTTGGGCGCTGCAAGGGTGCTCTGTATGGCCTACAGGTGTTCATGGAGATGGGGAGTGTGGGAGGGATGGGCTAGATGACAGGGGTGAGGATGTTGGTTGGATGGAGTGGTTTACACAGTCAGGACTGTTTTCGGCAAATTGAGCAGATTACAAAGATAAGGTGGGTTGTATAGACTAGAGAAACAATCAGACGGTACTCATGGCTCAAGATGTTTATAGATACAGGAATGCTTTGGTTATGCAGATTAGCTAGATATGGAGAGTGTGGAGTCTGACAGGTTTTCCAGAAGGGCAGTAATTTTGATTGGAGACAGTTTCAAAGTGGGAAGGGTGGTAGGGTTTTTCCCCTTCACAAGAACAGGGACATACTGGATTCTTGAGATCACACTTTTAAAAGCCTCCCATTTGCCAGTAATTCATTTTCCTTCAAACAGACTGACCCATGATTTGGACGTGTCCGGGTTGGACTGGATTGGGCAAAGTTAAAAATGACACAACACCAGCTTTCAGGTGCAACAGGTATATTTAGAGGCACTAGCTTTCGAAATCCTCCTTCTTCATCAGGTGGTTGTGAAGCACAGTCATAAGACACAGAATTTATAGCAACAGGATGGAAGTGTCATGAATTGAAATAGTAAACAAGTTTTGATTAAGTCTTTCATTTTTTTAGAATGATCACCAGCAATTCCAAATCTATTGCTTCCAAACACAGAGGGTCCTCGATTATCCAAATATCAATTATCCGAATATCGGATTATCCAAAGGAGAGCTCAAGGTCCCGATACAAACATTACATCAAAGAGCTGTGTCAACTCTGATTGTGTTTTTTTTTTGTTTACACTGATTAAAACAGATCTCGGCTCATTGAAATCCAGCCGAGAACAGTCCTGGACATCAAGCCCAGGTACCGTCTCCAAATGACTGACCTCCCACTCTCTCTCCAGCTGCACACACTTTGCCTGGATTTCTACATAGGGGTGAATCGTAACCCGCACTACCCCAGATATTCTCTCGAATATTGTCCCGTACATGGCAGAGGTGGAACTTTTTGAAATGTTGCTGTAAAAGTTGTGTGTGTGGCTATGTGTGCGTGTGTGTGCGTGGGTGTGTGTGCATGTGCGTGTGTGTGTGTGTATGTGTGTGTGTGCATGTGTGCGTGCGGGCGCTATTTGGAGAATGACCCCACCAAAGGCAGCAACTGTCTTACTGTTGGTGTCCACTCCGGCTGCCCAGGAGGGGGAGGAGATGACGGGTCAGGGGCGCACAGGGGACGGGGCAGACAGGGGTACGGGCGCAAACGGTGGGTGGGGCGGGCCGGCGGTGTCAGTGTTGGAAGGGTTGGGGACCGGGAGGGGGGGCACAGTTGGAGGCGGGCAGGGGCAGTCTTTGACAGGTTTGGGAGCGGGCTGAGGGTGAGGTTGGATGGTTTTGGGAACGGTGCGGATGGTGTGTGAAGGGTGACGTTGGACCATTTTGGTGGTGGGGTGCCGGCATGGGTCGGTGTTGGAGGTGTTTGGGGCATGCCGTGTGCTCTGTTGGAGGCGGGCGGAGGGTGTCATTGGATGGGTTTGGGAACAGGGCGGGTGGCTATTGGATGGTGGCATTGGACTGTTTTGGTGGCGGAGGGACGGCGTGGGTCGGTGTTGGATGTACTTGGAGGCAGGCGGGGTGCTCTGCTGGAGGCGGGCGGTGGGAGAGGTTGGATGGGTTTGGGGCGGGTGGGGTGCTCTGTTGGAGGCGGGTGGTGGGTGAGGTTGGATGGTTTTGGGGCGAGTGGGGTGCTCTGTTGGAGGAGAACGGAGGGTGATGTTGGATGGGTTCGGGGGCGGGGCGGTGCGCTGTTGGAGGCGGGCGCAGGGTCCATGTTGGATGGGTTTTGGGGCGGGCGGGGTGCTCTGTTGGAGGCGGGAGTGGGTGATGTTGGACGGGTTTGGGGGCGGGTGCGGTGCTCTGTCGGAGGTGGGCTGAGTGTGAAGTTGGATGGGTTTGGGAACGGGGCGGGGGGGGTAGGGTTGGACGGTTTTGGTGGCGGTGGCTGGCGTGGGTCGGTGTTGGAAGGGTTTGGGAACAGGTGGGGGGGTGATGTTGAGGGGTGGGTGGGGCAGTCTCCGAAGAGTTTGGGGGCGAGCAGTGGAGCGTTTTGGGGTCTGATAGGGCGTGAGGTCTCACCTATGGTTTGCTGCTGCCTCGTCACCTCAACGGGAACTAGGCATTGTGGAAAACTCCGAATCCTAGAGGAATGGCATGGAATCGATTAATCGGATAACTAATTATCTGAATGTACTATTGCACGCCCATCTCTTTCAGATAATCGAGGTTCCTGTGTAAACAGCTGGATGTTAACCTGGTGTTGTGTGATCTTTACCTTCACCCAATCAATCCCTGCTCGATCCTTCTGAATGGCCCCAATATTGGCCCTGTTTTAGTTTAAGACTTGATTCTGTGGACCTGTCTGATCTTTTTCCATAACATTGTTAAAACGGAGACAGTTGTGGGCACTGGACACAAAGTGCTCTCTGACTGACACTTCAGTAACTTGCCTGACCTCTTTTTCGGAGGGGACGTCCAGTGTTGAACCCCCCTGAATAGCGTAGAGCCCTATACATCTTGGTTTAGGAAACTTTCTTAGACGTATTTGACAAATTCCACCCCGTACGGTCCTTTTGCATTCTGGGTGACCCAGTCAATCCATGGGAAGTCAAAACCTCCATCCAATACTACTCTATTATTTTTATACGTCCCTGTAATCTTTCTACACATTTTCTCCTCTCGTACCCGCTGGCTATTTGGGGGTCTAGAACACCATCCCAGCAGACTGACCATCACCTTTTTGTTTCTAACTTTTAAAAATATGGCCTCATTTGATGACCGCTAAACAATATTGTCTCTCAGCACTGTTGTTCTGTCCTCCCTAATCAAAGAGACAACCTCCCCTCCTCACTTACTTGTCCTTCTGTCATGCCTGTAGCTTCTGTATCGTGGAACACTGAGCTTCCAGTCCTGCTCTTCTCTCAGCCATGTTTCTGTTATGGCTATAATATCCCAGTCCCCAGAGCTAATTCACGGTCTGAAATTGTCTGCGTTACCAGTCAGGCTTCGTGCATTGAAATTCATGCCCTGAAAACCAAATGTCTTTTCCATCCCTATACTGTGCCCTGAATATCCTTAATAGGAATCTTGCTCTCGATGGCTGATGTATTTTCCCCTGACTAGTTGATGGCCCCTCTCTTATTCAGAGTCTCAACTCTCTGCCAAAATAGTTTAAATCCTGCCAGGTAATACAAACAAATCTCCCCGCAGGGATACTGGTGCCCCTTTGCATCCAGTGCCAACCATCCCCCTGGTACAGGTCACTTCTACTCAAGAAGAGATCCCAATGACCTAAGAACTGAAAATCCTGCCCCGTACACCAGCGCCTCAGCCACAAATCCATCCGACCTATCTTTCTATTTCTATCCTCACTGGCACGTGATACTGGGAGTAATCTGGAGATCATTAACCTCAATATCCTGTTTTTGTAAAATTCTTACCTAACTCCCTGTACTCATTTAATAGGGGCCTATGCCTTTGTCTACCTCTGTCATGTGGACTGATATGCACAATGACCTCTGGATGTTCACCGTCCCCCTTCAGAATATTCAAGAACGACTCAGAGACACCCCTGACCCTGGTACCTGGGATGCAGCACATTAAACTGGAGTCTGTTCTGCAGCCACACAGTCCCCGTCACAACTGAGTCTCCTATCAGTATAACGATCATTAGAGAGGATCTGGCAAACAGAGTGGAGGAACTACCTGCAGTTGGGTCGATATTAGGAAAGTGGGAGTACTTTAAAGTGATGCAGTGAGAACGCAGGGCCAGTGTGCTCCTTGAAGAGTGAATAGTAAAGGCAGCAAGTCTAGCGAATACTGATCAAGTGATATCGTGAGTTTGATAATGAAATACAGTGCAATAATAGCAGGTGAAGCCATTCACAAGTATAGAGAGTGCAAGGGGATTGTAGAAAATGAGGGACAAACAATAGTCATAAAATATATTTGGCAGATATAACTGAGGGAAAGCCACAAGATATTTCATCACCCACTGTTAGTATAAGAGGATTCCCAGCGAAAGAGCGAGGCCTGTTAGAAACCAAAGGGACAATCTGTGCATGGAGCCAGAGGAAGTAGGTGACGTCTTCAATGAATATTTCCCATCTGTATTCACACAGGAGAAAGGCATTGTAGCCGGGGATTTCAGTCGTGATGGTGATGTTCTAGAACATGATAAGATCAATAAGGAGGAGGTAATAAATATTTTCAGGGTCATAAAGTTGGAGAAATCCTCAGTGCCCAATGTAATTATCCCACGATTGGAGGTAAGGAAGGAGATTGGTGGATATATTTAATACTTTGCTGGCCACAGGTGAAGTGCCGAATGACTGGAGGATAGCTAATGTGGTTCCTTTGTTCAGGAAGGGCAGCAGGGATAGGCCAGGTAATTACAGAGCAGGTTGTCTGACAGCAGGGGGAGGGAAATTATTGGGAACAATTCTGAGGGACAATTTGAATTAATAACTGGAAAGGTAGGGATTAATTAGGGATAGTCAGCACGGATTTGATACAGGAAGATCTTGTGTGATGAAATGGTGTCTGAAAATATTGATGAGGGCAGTGCAGATGATGTGGGTTCCATTACGTTCATTCAGGCCTTCGACAAGATCCCACAAGGAAAGCTGGTCCAAAAGGGAAGATCACATGGGATCCAAGGTATGTTGGCAAATTGGAATCACAATTGGTGGAGGGTTCGTTTTGTGATTGAAAGCCTTTGCCCAGTGGGTGTACCACAGGGATCTGTGCAGGAACCATTGCTGTTTCTTATGGGCATTAATCACTCGGAAGTGAAAGCAGAAGGTATCATTAGCAGGTTGTCAAAAGACAGGAAAGGTGAGGGTGTTGTCCACAGTGAGGGGGACGGTCTTCAGCTGCAGTCTGGAGGTTGAGGCTGGGACAGAATTTCAACAGAGTAATTTCAATTGATAACCAGGCAAGAGCACAGCAGGCAATGAGGGAGAACTGATGAATTAATTTGCATTTACTTTAATGTAAAATGGCTGACAGGTAAGGTAGATGAACGCACGGCATGAATGGGAACATGGGACTGGGAAATGACAGGAATTACAGAAACACAGCTGAGGGAGGGACAGGACTCACAGATCATTGTTTCAGAGGACAGATTCAACAGGACGGATAGAAGGGAGGCAAGAGAATAGGGGGAGTGGAGTTTTTGATCAGTGAAAATATCACTGCAGCACTGAGAGAGGATATTCCTGGGAATCACCCAGTGAAGCTATGTAATGGAACTGAGAAATAAGAATGAATAATCAGCTTGATAGGACTGTACTATAGGCCCGCAGTAGTGAGCGGGAAATTGAGCCGCAAATATGTCAGAGATCTCAGATATCTGGAAGAATGATAGGGTTGTAATGGTCGGGGATTTTAACTTTCCAAACCTAGACTGGGACTGCCCAGAGTGTCCACAGGTTGGATGGGAGGGATTTGTTCAGTGTGTTCAAGAAAACTGACTCAATCAGTTTGTAACTGGCCCGACTGGAGAAAGGAATAAAACCTGAACTCCCTTGGGAAACAAGGTAGTGAAAGGGGCTGAAGAGTTTGTGGGGGAGCACTTTTGAAAAGCCACCACAATTCTATTAGTTTGAAAATAGCAATGGAAAAGGACAGGCCTGGTCCACAAGTTAAAAGTCAAAACTGGACTTGCCAGCAATCTAGAAGGTATTAGACAAGACTGTCCAAAAGTTGATTCGTGAATGCTATTTGCAGATAAAGGGACGTTGAGCAAGTGGGATTCTTTCAAAAGAGCGATAAATTAATATTTCAGGGCCAGCATATTCCTGTTAGTGTGAAGGACAATGCTGACACAAGTGGGAAACACTGGATGACTTGGGATATTGAGGTTCTGGTCAAGACAAAAGGGGGCACATGTCCTATATAGCCAGCTGGATTAAGTCAATCCCTTGAAGAGCATTGTGGGTGTAGTAATATCCTTAAGAGGGAAATCATAAGGATCTAAAGGGGAACTGACAGAGCTTTGGCAGAGAAGGTTCAGGAAAACCCAAAGAGAGTCTACAAGTATATTAACAACAGAAGATTAACTCGGGACAGAACGTGACCCCTTAAAGATGAATTAAGCCACCCGTGTGTGAACCCACAGGAAATGGGTGAGATCCGAAACAAACATTTTAAGTCACAACTTACTGTGGAACTAATCAAGTACATCCCAGGACATTGGGTAAGTTAGGATAGAAACTTACAATGATATTTCTATCACTGACAGCAACGAGTGGTGAGCTGGGAGCCTGGAGGGTGGCTAATGTTGTGCCAATAGTTAGGAAAGGCTGCGAGGGAAAGGCAGGGACATAAACACCAATTAGCTTGATGTGAGTGGTGTCAATGTTGTTTGAAGCGATTCTGCGGGACAGGAGTTACATACATTTGGAAAGGCAAAGATTGATTAGGGATAGTCAGCACCGCTTTGTGCGTACAAAGAAGTGTTTTTCAAAATTGATAGAGTTTGTTGAAGAGGTGACCAAGGAGATGGATGCAGGCAGTGCAGTAGACATTGTCTACCCTGACTTCAGCAAGACCTTTGACAGGGTTTAGCGTGGAGTACTGGTTAGTAAGGTTAGATCACATGGGATCAGGGAGAGCAAGCCAAACAAACACAAAATGGGCTTGACAGTAGGAGACAGAAGGTAGTGGGAAAGGATTGTTGTGCAGACTGGGGATCTCTGACCAGCAGTGTGCCATAAGGATCGGTGCAGGATCCACACGTGTATTATTAACGTAATCGAGAATATATGAATTAGTGTTTGCAGGTTTGTGGATACTAAAATACATGTTATAGTTGGCAGTGAATACAGTTAATAAAGGTAATCTTAATCAACTGAGCCAAGAAATGAAAGATGGGAGTTAAATTCAGGTGTTGGGTTTTGTTAAGATAAACCAGAGAGGATTAACACAGTTAATAGTTGGGTTCTGGACAGTGTTGCGAACAGAAAGAAACCAACGGGTGAAGTTACATTGTTCCTTGGAAGTGACATCGCAGGTGGACAGGGCGGTGAAAGCGGATTAGGCACGCGAGCCCTCATGCGTCAGAGCATTGAATAAATGGTTGGTGCATCATGATACGGCTGTATCAGACATTGTTGCGTCTCCAGTTGGAGTACTGTGTAGAATTCTGATCTTCCTGCTTCAGGAAGCATTTCCCTAGACTGTAAATGGAGCAAAGATTGACGAAGAGGTTCCTGATACTGGAGCGTTTGACAGAAACAGAGAGGCTGGATAAGCTGGAAAGCTCCACGGGAGGAATGAGATAGAGTTGGCAGATAAGATTTAGGAGAATCCAAAGAGATTCTACAGCACACAAGTGCAAAAAGGCTACTAGAGAGACAATAGAGCCCCTCAAAGATCAATAAGGCCATCCATGCCTGGAACCATAGGAAATGGGTGCCACCCGAAATGAATATTTCATGTCAGAACGTACTGTGGACAAAGACTAGGAAACAAAAGGAAAGAAACAGTCATGTCTTGAAAAGAGTCCCCATTAGAGAAGAGGTGGTGCTCGAGGTCTTAGAACACAAAGGTAGAGAAAGCCCGAGGTCCTGAATAAGTGTATCCCAGAACATTGTGGCAAAGTCGCAGTGGGGACCGTGGCAGAGATATTTGTATTATTATACTTCGTATTTCCATTTGGTGTAGGTGGCTGGGGGGTGACCTTATAAAGGTTTATGAGGACTATACGTCGGGTGAATAGTGAAGGTCTCTACCCCAGGGATGGGGAATTCATAACGCGAGGGCAAAAATATGAGGTCGGAGAGGAAATACTTAAAAGCACATTTCCACACAGAGAATGGTGCACATATTGAATGAACAGCCGCTGAAGTGATAGACAAAAGTACAATTATATCATGGAAAATACATTTTGGCAGGTACATGGAGAGGAGAAGGTTTAACGGGTTATGGACCAAACAGAGGCAAATGCGACTCGTTTAGCAACTGTGGTCAGCATGGACTAGTTGGATCGAAGGAACGGTTTCTGTTGGAATGGCTCTTTCTGTTGGAATGGCTCTTTCTTCAGTTATTGGAGGAGGAGACTACTGAAATAAGGCATGTTGTAGGCACTGAAGCAAGTTACAGCGATAGAGATGGTCTTCTGGAATGCAGTACGTTTCAATTATGTGGAGGGACTATCGGGAAGGTGGAGGTTACAGGGACAGGAACTGTAATAGCAGTTAAGAATTATTGAAGGCACTGGTCCAAAGGACATGGCATATGTACAGTGTTGGAGGGGGAACACAGATAAAAGATCCCAGGAAGCATTCCCACACACTCATGGGAAGCCTGATTGCCTCTCTGTTACACTGATGTTCACTAAGACTTCACAAGCCTGGATTGATAACTGTGATACTCCCGGTGCTATCTCAGTAGAACAAAACTTACAGTAGGGATGGTGGTTGACCTTGGGTGTGTCTACACTGTGCTCCCCCTCCAGCATTGTATCTGTGTCATGTCTTGTTAGCCGATGTTTGGAGCCCTCTTATTGGTCTCTGCTCTGTTCACTGTGAGTAATCTTACCTCACTCCAGGATGTATTGAAGGTTTCAGGTCTTCCTGCTCTTTGTCTCTCTGGCTGACCAACCATCTTCAATGTGGTGATGGACAAGACAGTAGTTGGGAAGTCTATTGAGGCAGGAACTTCCTGATTACCTGCAAGAAACAGAAATAGACAGGATGGAAAATTAGACTGATATAGTGAGGGTTACACATGGAGAATGGCACTGAGTCCCCAGAGATCTGGAAAACCCCGGTCTCCATTCCTGGCCTGTGTTGCTGCATCTCTCTGGAGTGGCGAATTCTGTTGGCTCAGGATCTGGAGTAGCTGTAAGAGCGAGAGACACTGACAGAGGCAGCAATTAGACAAACGCAGTGAGGGATACCACATGGAGAGATACTGACTGATATCACCAGACTGCAGGAAGGTATCGGGATTAAACAATCTTGAAGGAAAACAGGTTTAGCTCCATAATGCACTGGTATCAGTGTTCAGGGATGAATAACCTGCGTGCAGGCGTAGTGATGGCCTAGTGGTGTTATTGCTAGAGCAAAAACCTCAGCTAATGTTCAAGGGAGGAAGATGTGAACCCCATCATCTGAAATGGTGGAATTTGAAATAAATTATTTTTTAAAAAAGTAATTGCCAATCCATCAATACCATTACTGATATATAATAAATCCTAACAGTTCTCCTTTCAAGAAGGACAGCTGCCCATCCTCACGTGGTCTGCATGACATACCCATAACAAGGTGTTTGCCTCTCAATTACCCTCTGAAATGGCCAAGCAAGTTACTAAGCTGAATGGCAGCTACGGCTGGGCAAGAAAGGCGGGTAAGCCAGAGACACCCATATCCCATACTTGATTTTTTTAAAAATCCATTCCGATGGTCCCACTGGAACTATGCTGGGGGCAGTGTCCTGGCCAATCATGTCGGTAGGTTTATGGACAGGGCTTTAAACTGACAGAGAGGATGCAGGGACAGGGTTCAGGTGAAAGGAGCTTTCCAAATCCCAAGAGAAAAGGTGAAGCATCAGAACAGCATGGGGAATCTGGCAGTAGACAAGCAGAAAGGAACAGGATGGGACAGAGATTAACTAAAACTATACATCAGCGAATCGATTTGTGACAGGAAATTGTGGGAAAGAGTAAATTATGTATTTTTGGAATGGACAAAGTCTCTTCAATAGGATGGATGGATTTGTGATGCAGAGGTGAAAGAGATTTAAACACCAGAGATACGTAGTTACAGGGCGAACAAAAGGTGGAAAATAAATATTAAATGGTTCACAAACTTGCAGAAACTCAGGCAAAGTCGGTAACACTTACAATAATGGATAACAAAGGCATTACAGAGAAATCATTTGGTCTCAGATCATGAAGTAGAATCAGTCTGAATGTAAATTCTGGCTACTACTTGCAAATGACACAAGCAGCAGAGCAGTTTTAGCCACCGAACACCATTCCATTGCTCATCACTGCATTGCACAGGAACTCATTGGAACTTTTAATAAAGGTATTGTGATAATTTAGTGAAACTTCAACATTCATATGTTCTTGACAATCATACTGACAAGAGTGATATTCGAAGAGGAGATTGTAGAATTCTTATTCAGTGTTTCTTTGAATAACACATTGTGCAACTGGCTAGGGACGTAACTAACTCAGACCGACTGTTGTGTGATGAAACTTCGTGAATGAGTAATGTCACCTGGAGAGATCCTCTGTGAAATTGTGATAAAGTGCAGTTTAAAGAAATATAAAGTTTTAAAGTGAATCACAGAAAGGACAAGCTACAACTAGAAATAAAAACAGCCAATGACATGAATTTGAGAGGAGAACTGACCAAGGTAAACAGGCTAAACAGACTGAAATATGTGCCTGTAAATGAACAGTAGAAAACATTTGAAGGAACAGTGTAAAACATTCAATAAAATGAAGCAGACAAAACTTCAGCAAGAAATTCCCTCCCTCACTCAGGAGGCTGAGTAGATCACCACAAAGTACTTATATCCTGAAGTAAGAGAGTGTTTTAGGAGTAAGTTTTAAAGGGATTGCAAAGGGTCTGCTAGCAGGAGGAGAGCAGTGGGAAGGGGAATCGTTGTCAGGGCTTAATGACACGATAGGAACACGAAGAGGTGAAGGTGCTGGAAGTGGTGAAAGTGGTAAGAGTGTTACAGAGAGTGGTCAGAGCCTGAAAGGTGTTACAAAGCCAGTACGAATTGCTGCAGATGGAAGTGTTTGCAGAGGTAGTGACGGACACCTGCATTTTTATTTATTCATGCATGGGATGTGGGGTCACTGATTGGACCAGTATTCTTTGCGCCGACTGCTAATTGCCCAGAGGGCAGATCAGAGTCAGCTATATTTCTGTGGGTCTGGATTCACATGTCAGCCAGAGCAGGTTAGAATGTCAGATGTCCTTCACTAAAGGAGGTAAGTGAACCTAATGAGTTCTTCTGACTGATCAATAATAATTTATGGTGGCCTCACCAATGTCTAGTTCAGACAACATGACATCCCTACTCTTAATGCTCTGCCCAATGAAGGTAACCATCCCAAACACCTGCTTTACCAGCCTGTCTACCTGTGACACCACTTTCAAAGAACTGTGTACCTGCATCCCTGGTCACTGACTGACAACACTACCCAGGGCCCGAGCATTAACTGTACAAGTCCCACCCTGGTTTGTTTCACCAAAATGGAACACTTCACATTTATCTAATTAAACTCCATCTGCTATTCTTCAGCCCACTATCCTAGCAGTACTGTTCATCCTGTTGTATCACAGATAACCTTCTTCACTGTCCACTTTACCACCAATTCCAGTGTCATCCAAAAAACCTACTTATCAGGAAACCAATATTCCCATCCAAACCATTTATCCAAATAACAAACAACAGGGGACCCACTACACCGCTGGTCAAATGCATCCAGTCAGAAAGGCAACATGTCTCCCATTACCCTCTGTCTCCTACCTTCAAGCCCAATTTTGTAATCAGTTCACTAGCTCCTCCTGAATGCCATATTCTTTTACATTGATCTGAGCTTATTACCCAGTTTACCATACAGAGCACAGAACACGGAACAGTGCAGCACAAGACCCTTCAGCCATGATACCATGCCAACCTTTTATCCGACTGTAAGATCAAACTAACCTCCATACCCTTCATTTTACTGCCATCCATGTGTCTATCCACGAGTGCATTAAATGTCCCTAATGTATCTGACTTTCCTACCACTGCTGACAGTGCATTCCACACCCCCACACACACTTTGTGTTAATAAACTGCATCTGAAATCTCTCCTTAACCATCCACCAATCACCTTAACATTATGCACGCTCAGAGTAGCCATGTATGCAATGATATAATGAGGTCTCTCACTATTCACTCTCTCTGTGCCTCTCATCATCTTGTTCACCTCTACCAACTCGCCCCTCACCCTTCTTCAGTCCAAAGAGAAAAGCTGAACCTCCCTCAAACTTTCTTCATAAGACATGCCCTCCAGCACAGGCGGAATCCTGGTGATGTCCAATTTACCCTCCCTAAGCTTCCACTTCATTCCTGTAATGAGGGGGTCAGAACTGAACACAATATCACAAGGGCGGTCTAACGCGGGCTCTATAGAGCTGCAGAATAACTTCACTGCTTTAAAACTCAATCCCCCAGCAACTGAAAGCCAACACAACATATTCCTTCATAACAACCCTATCAGCTTGGGTGGCAACTTTGAGGGATCGATGGACGTGGAACCCAAGATCCGCCTGTTCCACAAAACTACCAACTATTCTGCCTTTAACCCTGTATTCTGCATACAAGATGGACCTTCCAAAATGAATCATTTCACACTTTTCCAGATTGAACTCCATCTGCCAATTCTCAGCCCAGCTCTGCATCCTGTCATTGTCCCGTTGCAACCTATAACAGACCTACACACTATCCACTACTCCACCAACCTTCATGTCATTGACAAAATTAATAACCCATTCTTCCACACCCACATCAAAGTCGTTTATAAAAAAATCACAAAGAGCAGAGTTCCTGCAACCGATCCCTGCAGAACACCACTGGTCACCGAAGTCCATGCTGAATGCTTCCCATCTATCACCACCCTATGTCTTCTATGAGCCAGGAATTCTGTATCTAGACAGACAGGTTTCCCTGTATCCCATGCCTCCCATGAGCCATAAAGGTGTTTTGTCACATTCTCAAAGGAGTCAATAAGATTTGGGAGGGAGAGACCTGTCCCTTACAAAGCCATGCTGACTATCTCTGATCAAACTATCGTTTTCTAAGGAGTCAGAAGTCCGCTCTCTCAGAGTCCTCTCCAATAATTTGCATACCACAGACATAAGACAGTTTGGTCTGTAATTCCCAGGATTATCCCTATTCCTTTTCTTGAAAAAGGGGATTAACATTTGCTGCCCTCCAATCATCTGGTACGATTCCGGTGGACAGTGTGGGTGCAAAGGTCATCGCCAAAGGCTCAGCAATTCATTCCCTCGCTTTGTCTAGTAACTTTGGGCATATCCCATCTGGTCCAATAGACTTATCTATCTTTATGTTTAACACAATACTCAGCACATCCTCTTTCTTAACATCCACCTGTTCACATATATCAGCCTGTTTCATGCTGTATTCACAAGTGACAAGGTCGCACTCAGTAGTGAATACTGAAGCACAGTATGCATTAAGGATCTTCCCTACCTCCTGTGACTCCAGGCGCATCTTCCCTCCACTATCCCTGACCAGCCCTACCCTCACTCTGTCCATCCTCTTGTTCGTCACGTAAGTGGAAAATGCCTTACCGTTTTCCTTAATCCTTAATGAAAGCTTTTTCATGTCCCATTCTAGCTGTCCTAAGACCATTCTTTAGTTCCTTCCTGGCTACCTTCAGAGAGGCTCCAGAGTGTGGAAACAGGACATTTGGCCCAACAACATCATACGGACTCTCTGAAGAACATCTCGCCCCAAACCATTCCCCCACCCTATTACTCTCCATTTACCCTGACTAACGTGTCAATTCTGCACATCCCTGAACACTATCGGTAATTTACCATGGCTGAGTCACCTAATCTGCACATCTTTGGACGATGCGTGGAAACTGAAGCACCTGGAGGAATCCCAAGCAGACATGGGGAGAACTCCACACAGACAGTCGCCCAGGACTGGAATCGAAATCGGGTCCCTGGTGCTATAAGGCAGCCGTGCTAAGCAGTGAGCCCTCTTGCCGCCCCCATATAACCCTATAGAGGTCTAACGATCCTTGCGTCCTCAACCTTATGTAAGCGTCGTTCTTCCTCTTGACTAGATGTTCTACATCCCTTTGAACCTTGTCAAATGCTTTGCTGATGTCCACGCACACAACATTGACTACTCTGCCTCCATCTATCTCTTGGTCACTTCCTCGAAGAGTTAATCCGCTTTGTGAAACATAGTTTTCCACTCACAAAGCCATGCTGACTATCTCTAATCAGCCCGAGCCTTTGTAATTATAAGGAGCTCCTTTCTCTCAGAATCTCCTCCAACAACTTCCCCATCACTGGTCTCACTGAGCTGTAATTTGCTGGTTTTTCCTTACAGCCCTTAAGTGATGGAACAGCATTATGTTCCCTCCAGTCTTCTGACACCTCACTGTGTCTGTTGATGATATAAATATCTCTGTAAAGGACACTGCATTCTCTTCCCTAGCTTCCCACAATTTTCTCGGATCGAACTAATGAGCTAATGAGAATAGATCTACCTTTACTTGTTTTAATATTCCAGCACGTTCTTTTCTCTGTAGAAGATTCTTACCAAGACATCGCAATTTATTTCCCAAAATTCCAGAGCTTCTTTGTCTTTCTCCAGAGTAAATACAGACAAGACATTTTTTTTTTTGTTTAAGATCTCACCCATCTCCTCTGGTTCCACACATAGGCGACCTTTTTGATATTTAAGAGGCCCTATTCTCTACCAAGTTATTCTTTAGCCCTTATTGAAACTTACACAAATGCTTCTGAAAATTCAAATAAACCATATCCTCCGTACCAACACCACCCCCACACCCTTATATATTTTGACATTTATATTCACACCAACAAATAAATCCAACAAGCTCAAAAACAAATTCTCTTTTATAAAATGTGTTTCTCAGGGTCCAGTTATTTTTTATTGATATGTCGTTTCTCACTCATTTCAGCATGCTCCTGAATTACTGTCATGCTAACAGTATTGTTTTGTTGACTGGGAACATAAAGGGTTGTGGGAGTTCTTGTTTATCAATGCGAAAAAAAAGCTTACAGGGTCATCAAGTAATAGAGAAGGGAAATCAAATGCTGCCATTTATTACAAAGGGAATGGAGGCTAAATATAGAGAAGTCTTACTAAAACGGTGCAAGGTACAAGTCAGACTACACCTAGAATATTATGAACAGTGTGTGTGCCCGAAGGAAAGATATTCTTGTATCAGAGGCAGGCCAGAGAAGGTTTACTCGACTGATGTTGGAAATGGAGGGATTTTATAATAAGAGGTGGAGTAAACTGAGAATGATCCTATTGAAGTTGAGAAAAATAAGACAGAAACTAATTTTGAAACATGCAAGATTCAGAAGTGCTTTGATCGGTTAAATGCTGGGAAGTTAGAAAATAGAACAGTGTAGCAATAGGCCCTTCGGCCCACCTTGATAGCATTCTCAACTCATTAATCTGTATATACATGGTCCATGTCCCTCAATTCTCTGCTCATTCATGATTCTGTCTAAATGCCACTTCAAAACTTTATTCACACTTCTGTTTCTATGACCTCGCTTGGCAACTTCCAGTCTCTGTAAAAAAACTTGCCTCACGCACTTCATTTAAACTTTCTCTTTCTCACCTTAAACCTCTGCCTTCTAGTATTTGAAACTTACACATTGGAAAAGAGATTCGGAGTATCCACATTATCTATCCCTGTACAAACGTGAAATTCCTGTACCTGGTCGCATGTCAGCCTCTGATGCTCTCACAAACCAATCAAACTTTGGTTAATTTCCTCTTACACCTAACACACCCTTCAAAAACCTAGCACAGGTAATGTGCTGATAAACCCCTTTTGTACTCTCTCCAAAACCTCCCCATCCTCCCTATTGTGTGGAGATGAGAACTGCATACAGTACTCCAAATGTGGTCAAACAGAAGTTTTGTACAATTACAACATCAGATGCAAACCACTATACCCAAAGTTGTGACCAATGAAGGCCAGTGCTCCCTTTGCTTTCTTTCCCATATGTAACACTTTTGTTGCCATTTTCAGGGAGTTACCGGCTTGCACCAATGTCATTCTGTATAACAATGTCCCTCAGTATGCTAACTTTCTTCTTGACTTTGACATCATCTCACACTTGTCCAGATTAAACTCAATTTACCATTTCTCTGCACATCTTTCCAACAGATCTTTAACCTCCTGCAACCATTGATATCCTTGGTTATTAATCCCAACTCAATCAATTTTCATTTCATCTGCAATAATTATATTTCATTTCAATTGTGTGAGAATCTGTAACCAGAGTGCATAAAACCCCAGCAAGGGCTCACGCATTTAAGATGGAGATGAGGAGGAATGTATTCACTCTGAGGGTAGGGACTCTGTGGGAATTCCTGACTGCAGGGGGCTGCCGAGGCTGGGTCATTAAGAATATTTACAGCAGAGATGGTGAGGTTTTAATGAATCAGGGAAATAAGGGCTTTATGAAAAAGACAGGAAAGTAGAGTTGAAGGTCATCAGGTCAGCCATGATCTGATTGAAGGGCAGAACATCCTCAATGGGCCAAATGGCCTCATTCTGCTCCCACCTCTCAACTCAGTATCTACATTATAACATTATGGATCTCTGCTCACAAAACTCCTTTATAATGGGATTATTAGATATTTATTATTACACAGCATTTGATCTACAATAGACAATTTTGTAGATGTTTCCTTGATATGATGTTATAGAAAATCATTTCGTATACAATCCAGGATTCCATCCATTACAGCCTTGATACTCATTAGTTATCCATTGGGGATGAAGTCCACTGTCACACACAGTCACTGTACTGCCCTTGCTGCATGTATATTCGTGTCCTGACTGTAACCATATTGACATTACCATCACTGTCTGGTGCCTACAAAATAATTCTTGCTAACACTTGCTGCTGCTTGTTTATTCTGAGGGAGGGGCAGGACAGGCAGCTCAATGTTCCTGGGACAGATGCTACAGGAAGGATATAAGGGGAGGCAAGAGAGGAGGGGGATTAGAGTTTTTGATCAGTGAAAACATCACTGCAGCACTGAGAGAGGATATCCCTGGGGATCGCCTAATGAAGCTTATTAGTGAAACTGAGAAATTATACTGGATGATCAGTTCGGTATGACGGTACTACAGTCAGCGGGAAATTGAGCAGCAAATACGTCGGAGATCTCAGATATCTGAAAGAATGATAGGGCTGTAATGATCGGGGATTTTAACTTTCTAAACTAAGACTAGTATTGCCGGAGTGTTCACAGCTTGGATGGAAGAAACTTGTTCAGTGTGTTCAAGAAAACTGTCTCAGTCAGTATGTAACTGGTCCGGCTGGAGGAAGAGATGAAACCTGACCTCCCTTCGGGAAACAAGGGAGAAAAAGGGGCTGAAGTGTTTGTGGGGGAGCACTTTGGCAAAGTCACCACAATTCTATTAGTTTGAAAATAGTGATGGAAAAGGACAGGCCTGGACCACAGGTTAACCATCAAAACTGGCCTTGCCCCAGTCCAGAAGCTATTAGGCAAGACCGTCCAAAAGTTGATTCGTGGAGGCTATTTCAAAGTAAAGGGACGCCGGGCAAGTGGGATTCTTTCAAAAGAGAGATAAATTAATATTTCAGGACCAGCATATTCCTGTTACTGTGAAGGACAATGCTGACACAAGTGGGAAACAGTGGATCACTTGGGATATTGAGGTGCTGTTCAAGACAAAAGGGGGCACATGCCCTATATATCCAGCTGGATTAAGTCAATCCCTTGAAGAACATTGTGGGTGCAGTAATATCCTTAAGAGGGAAATCATGAGGGCCTAAAAGGGATCTGACAGAGCTTTAGCAGAGAAGGTTCAGGAAAATCCAAAGATATTCTGCAAATATATTAGCAATAGAAGATTAACTTGAAATAGAATGTGATCCCTCAAAGGTCAATGAAGCCATTTGTGTGTGAACCCACAGGAAATGGCGAGATCCGAAACAAAAATTTCACGTCAGAACTTACTGTTGATAATACACTGGGGAAGCAGGGAAATAAACTGTGAGGTTTTCAACAGAGTACACATTGGAGAACAGGAGGTGATGAAGGTTTTCAAACTCATTAAAATTAGACAACTCTCTTGGGACTAATCAAGTACATCCCAGGACATTGGGGTAGGTTAGGGAAGAAACTTACAAAGATATTTCTACTACTGACAGCCACAAGTGGTGAGCTGGGAGCCTGGAGGGCGGCTAATGTTGTGCCAGTATTTGGTAAAGGTTGCAAGAGAAAGCCAGGGGGGACATATACACCGATTAGCTTCATGTCAGTGGTGTGAATGTTGTTGGAAGCGATTCTACGGGACAGGAGTTACATGCATTTGAAAAGGTAATGATTGATTAGAGATAGTCAGCACAGATTTCTGCCTAGAAAGGGGTTTCTCCCAAACTTGATAGAGTTTGTTGAAGAGTTGACCAAGAAGATGGATGAAGGCAGAGCAGTAGACGTTTTCTATCCTGACTTCAGCAAGGCCTTTGACAGGGTTTAGCGTGGTGCACTGGTTAGTAAGGTTAGATCACATGGGATCAGGGAGAGCAAGCCAAACAAACACAAAATGCGCTTGACAGTAAGAGACAGAGGATGATGGGAGATGGTTGTTGTGCAGACTGGAGGACTCTGACCAGCAGTGTACCATGACGATCGGTGCAGGATCCACACGTGTGTATTATTGACATAAACGAGAATATATGAATTATCGTGGATAGTAAAATGCGTGTTATAGTGGGCAGCGAATACAGTTTTCAAAGGTGATCTTAACCAACCGAGACAGTGGGTCAAGAAATGAAAGATGGATTTGCATTCAGGTGTTAGATTTTGTTAAGATAAACCAGAGAGGACTAACACAGTTTATGGCAGAGCTCTGCGCAGTGTTGTCGAAAAGAGAGAGACCAAGGCGTGCTGTTACATTTTTCCTTGGGTGTGGCTTCACACGTGGACAGGGTGGGGAAAGCAGCATTAGGCAGATTGCCCTCATGGGCCACAGCATTGAGTACCCGACTTGGTACATCATGATACGGCTGTACAAGACGTTGCTGGGTCTCCAGTTGGAGTACTGTGTAGTATTCTGATCCTCCTGCTTCAGGAAGCATTTTCCGAAACTGCAAACGGAGCAAAGATTGACGAAGATGTTACTGATACTGGAGGGTTTGACAGAAACAGAGAGGCTGGAGAAGCTGGAAAGCAAAACAGGGCGATGAGATAGCTTTGGCAGATAAGGTTAAGGAGAATCCAAAGAGATTCTACAGCGTACAAGTACAAAAAAAGCAACTAGAGAGACAATCAGGCCCCTCAAAGATCAAGAAGGCCAATCATGCCTGGAACCACAGGAGGTGGGCACGACCTGAAATGAATATTTCATGTCAGAACATACTGTGGACAAGGAAACAAAGGGAGAGAAACAATGATGTCCTGAAAAGAGTCCCCATTACAGATGAGCTGGTGCCGGAGATGTTAGGACACAAAGGTAGAGAACGCCCGAGGTCCTGAACAAGTGTATGCCACAACATTGTGGCAAAGTCGCAGCGGGGACAGTGGCAGAGATATTTGTATCATTGTCCTTCGTATTTCCATTGTGCGAGGTGGCTGAGGGGTGACCTTATAAATGTTTATAAAAACATGAGGGGTATACGTAATGTGAAGAGTAAAGGTCTCGACTTCACGGTAGGGGAATCCATAACTAGAGGGCAGAAATATGAGGTGGGAGTGGAAATACTTTAAAGCGACCAGAGGAGAACATTTCGCCACAGAAAATGGTGCATGTGTGGAATGGGCGTCTGGGGAGAGGGTAGAGAAAATTAAAATTACAACTTGCAAAGACATTTGGGCAAATACATGGAGAAGTGAAGGTTTGAAGGGATATGGACCAAACACATGCAAATGCGATTCGTTCTTGAACAGTGGTCAGCATGGACTAGTTGGATGGAAGGAACCGTTTCCATGCTGCATGCCTCTGTCTCTAGTTATTGGAGGAGGAGTCTATAGAGATAAGGTATGGTGTCGACACTGAAGAAAGTTACAGAGATAGGAATAATAGTTTGAAATGCAGTACATTTCAAATATGGGGAGGGACTATAGGGGAGGTGGAGGTTTCAGGGACAGGAACTGTTATAGGAGTTACAAATTATTAAAGTCACTGGTCCATGAGACATAGTATATGTACAGTGTTGGAGAGGGAACACAGAACAGAAAGATTCCAGGCAGTATTCTCACCCACTCATGAAAAGCCTGCTTTACCCTCTGTTGTCCTTGTGCTCACTAAGACATCACAGGCCTGCATTGATAACTGAGACACTCCCGATACTGTCTCAGAACAACAAAATTTACAGTCGACGTGGTGATTGAGCCTGGAGTTTGCCTGTACACTGCTCCCCTTCCAGTACTGTTTGCCGATGTTTGGAGCCCTTTCGCTGCTCTCTGCTCTGTGCACGGTGAGTGATCTTACCTCAGTGCAGGATTTATTGAAGGCTCCAGATCTCCCTGCCCTTTGAAGATGGATCGTCAGCCAGAGAAACAATGTGGTGATGGATGGGATACCCAGCAGCTGGGAAATCTATTGAGTCAGGAACTTCCTGAGTAGCTACAGAAGACAGAAATATAGAAAGAATGGGAACTTAGACTGATGCCGTGAGGGTTGCACACGGAGAATAGTACTGTGTCCCACGGAGATCTGGAAAATCCCAGTCTCCATTCCTGGCCTGTGCTGCTGCGTCTCTCTGGAGTGCAGAATTCTGCTGGCTCGGGATCTGGAGTAGCTGCAAGAGTGAGAGACGCTGACAGAGGCAGCAATTAGACACACACAGTGAGGGATACCACATGGAGAGAGACTGAGTGATATCACCAGAATGCCGGAAGGTAACAGGATCAAACAATCATGAAGAAAAAACAGGTTTAGCTTCATGATACACGAGTATCGGTGTTCAGGGATAAATAGCCTGTGAGCAGACAAAGTAATGGCCTTGTGATATTGTTCCGAGAGCATGTATCCCAAACCTCAGCTAATGTTCAGGAGAGGCAGGTTTGAACCACATCATTTGAAATGGTGGAATTTGAAATTAATTATGTTAAAAATAGTAATTGACAATGTATAACTACCATTACTGATGTACAATAAATCCAAACACTTGTCATTCAGAGAAGGACATCTGCCCATCCTCACGTGGTCTGCACAACATAGTCACAGCAAAGTGTTTGCCTCTCAATTACCCTCTGAAATGGCCTAGCAAGCTACTCAACGTAAGGGCAGCTAGGGCTGGGCAAGAAAGGCTGCTCAGACAGAGACACTCACATCCTGTACCTGATTTTTAAAAAAATCCATAAGGATGAGGTCCCACTAGAACTGAGCTGGGACCAGTGTCCTGGCCAATCATGTCAGTCGGTTTATGGACAGGGCTTTAAACTGACAGAGGGTTCAGGTGAAAGGAACTTTCCAAATCCAAATAGAAAAGATGACGCATGTGAACAGCACGGGGATGTGGCTGAAGACAAGTAGAAAGGAACAGGGAGGGACAGATTTTAACTAAAACTGTACATCAGGGAATCGATTTGTGACAGGAAATTGTGGGAAAAAGTAAATTATGTTTTTTTTTGGAATGGACAATGTCTCTGCAGCAAGGTAGACTGATTTGTGACACAGAGATAAAAGAGATTTAGACACCAGGGGAACATGGGTACAGGACGAACAACAGTTGGAACTTACGTATTCAATGCATCACAATCTTGCGGAAACTCATGCCAAATGTGTAACGCGAACAATAATGGATAAGAAAGACATTACAGAGAAAGCATTTGGTCTCAGACCATGAAGTAGAGTCAGTCTGAATGTAAATTATGGCAACTACTTGTCAAGGACACAAGCACCAGAATAGTTTTAGGCCACTTGACAACATTCCATTGCTCATCACTGCATTAAAGAGGAAGTCATTGGAATTTTTAATAAAGACATTGTGATAATTTAGTGAAACTGCAATATTCGTATATTCTTGACAATCACACTGACAAGAGTGATATTCGAAGAGGAGATTTTAGAATTTCTTTCAGTGTTTCTTTGAATAGCACATTGTGCAACTGGCAAGGACGTTACTACTTCAGAGCCACCGTTGTGTCATGAAACTTAGTGAGTAATGTCACCTGGGGAGATCCTCTGGGAAAATGTGTAATGTGCAGTTGAAAGTAAAATAACATTTTAAAGTGAATCACAGAAAGGACAAGCTACATCAAGAAGCTAAAAGTCAATTACATGGGTTTGAGAAGAGAACTGACCAAAGGTAAACAGGCTAAACAGACTGAAACATGTGTCTGTAAATGAACAGTGGAAATCATTTGAAGGAACAGTGTAAAATACTCAACAAAAGGACGTTCCATTGAAACAGACAAAACCTCAGCAAGAAATTCCCACCCATCCCTCACTCAGGCCAAAATGGATCATATCAGATTATGAGGCTCAGACGATTACCACAAAGTACTTTAAATCCTGAAATGAGAGAGAGTTTAAGCAGTAAGTGTTAAAGGGATTGCAAAGCGTCTGCTAGCGGGGGGAGGGCAGTGGGAAGAGGAATCTTTGTCAGGGATTAATGACACGATAGGAACAGGGAGAGGTGAAGGTGCTGGAGATGGTGAGAGTGTGAAAGAAAGTGGTCCAGGTCTGAACTGTCTTACAAAACCAGTACGGATTGCAGCACCTGGAGGGATTTGCAAAGGGAGGGAGAGACATATACATTTTTATTTATTCATTCATGGGATGAGGGTGACACTGATTGAACCAGCCTTCTTTGCCCCACTGCTAATTACCCAGAGGGCAGATTAGAGTCAGCTATATGGCTGTGGGTCTGGATTCACATGAAGGCCAGACCAGGTTGGAATGTCAGATGTTCTTCCCTAAAGGGGCTAAGTGAACCTGATGAGTTCTTCCAAGTGATCAACAATGCTTTTATGGAGGCCGCACCAATGTCTTGTACAGCCACAACATGAGATCCCAACTCCTACCCTCACAGCTTTGCCCTATGAAAGTCACCATCCCAAACACCTGCTTCACCAGCCTGTCTACCAGTGTCGCCCCTTTCAAAGAACTGTGTACCTATATCCTTGGGTCTCTGATTGACAACACTACCTAGGGCCCGAACACTAACTGTACAAGTCCCACGCTTGTTTGTTTCACCAAAATGGAACACTTCACGTTTATATAATTTGCTATTCTTCAGCCCACTATCCCAGCAGTACTGTTCATACTGTTGTATCATAGATAACCTTCTTCACTGTCCACTTTACCACCAATTTCAGTGTCACCCAAAAAAACTTACTTACCACAAAACCAATATTCCCATCCAAATATTATCCAAATGACAAACAACAGTGGACCCACTACACCGCTGGTCACATGCCTCCAGTCAGAAAAACAACATGTCTCCCATCACCCTCTGTCTCCTACCATCAAGCCAATTTTGTAACCAGTTCACTGGCTCCTCGTGAATGCCATATCATTTTACAATGATCTGGGCTTATTACCCAGTGTACCACACGGAACGTAGAACACAGAACAGTACAGTACAAGGCCCTTTGGCCAAGATGCCATGTCAACCTTTAATCCGTCTGGAAGGTTAAACTAACCGATATACCCTTCATTTTACTGCCATCCATGTGCCAATCCAATAGTTGATTAAATGTCCCTCATGTATCTGACTCTCCTATCACCGCTGGCAGTGCATTCCAACCACGCAACACTCTTTTTAAAGAACCTATCTCTGAAATTCCTCCTTACCCATCCACCAATCACCTTAAAAATATCTATGCCCACAGACAATAACCATTTATGCTATGGTATAAACAAGTCTCTCGCTATTCATTGTGTCTCACATCATCTTGTTAACCTCTACCAAGTCGCACCTCACCCTTCTTCACTTCAATGACCAAAGGCTTACCTCCCTGAACCTTTCTTCATAAAACATGCTCTCCAACTCAGGTAGCATTCTGGTAAATCTCCAATTTACCCTCCCTAAAGCTTCCACTGCTTTCCTGTAATGAGGGGATCAGAACTGAACCCAATATTCCAAGTGGGGTCTAACCATGGCTCTATAGAGCTGCAGCATAACCTTTTGGCTTGAAAACCGAATCTCCCAGCAATTGAAAGGCAACATAACATATTACTTTTTGACAACCCTATCAGCTTGGGTGGCAACTTTGAGGGATCGACGGACGTGGAACCCAAGATCTCTCTGTTCCACGACACTACCAAGTATTCTGCCTTTAATCCTGTATTCTGCATTCAAGTTCGACCTTCCAAAATGAATTAATTTACACTTTTCCAGATTAAACTCCATCTGTCACTTCTCAGCCCAGCTCCGCATCCTGTCAATATCCTGCTGCAACCTACAACAGACCTCCACACTATCCACCACTCCACCAACCTCCACGTCATTGGCAAACTTACGAACCCATTCTTCCACAACCATATCCAAGTAGTTTAGAAAAAACCCCCCACAAAAAGTAGAGTTCCGGCAACCGATCTCTGAAGAACACTACTGGTCACCGAGCTCCATGTTGAAGGCATCCCATCTATCACCACCCTCTGTCTTCTATGTGCCAGGAATTCTGTATCCAGACAGACAGGTATACTGTATCCCATGCCTCTGTACTTTCTGAATGAGCCATAAAGGTGTTCTGTCACATTCTTGAAGAGTTCAGTAAGATTTGTGAGGAAGAGACCTGTCCCTTACAAAGCCATGCTGACTATCTCTAATCCAACTATGGTTTTCTATGGAGTCATAAATTCGCTCTTTCAGAGTCCTCTCCAATAATCTGCACACCACAGACATAAGAAAGTGAAATCTGAAATTCCCAGGATTTTCCCTATTCCCTTTCTTGAACAAGGGAGTAACATTTGCTGCCCTCCAATCATCTGGTATGACTCCGGTGGACAGTGAGGGTGCAATGGTCATCGCCAAAGGCGCAGCAATCCAGTCCCTCGCTTCCTGTAGTAACTTTGGGCATATATCGTCTGGTCCTATAGACTTATCTATCTTTATCTTTTACACAATTCACAGCACATACTCCTTCTTAACATCAACCTGTTCACATAAATCAGTCCTTTTCACGCTGTCCTCACAAATAACAAGGCTCCTCTCAGTAGTGAATACTGAAGCACAGTATGCATTAAAGACTTCCCCTACCTCCTGTAACTCCAGGCACAAGATCCCTTCACTATCCCTGATTGGCCCTACCCTCACTCTGACCATTCTCTTGTTTCTCACAAAAGTGGAGAATGCTTTACGGTTTTCCTTAATCTTTCCCAACCAAGCTTTTCATGCCCCATTCTAGCTGTCCTAAGTCCATTCTTCAGTTCCTTCCTGGCTACCTTCAGTGAGTACCCAGAGTGTGGAAACAGGCCAGTTGGCCCAACAACTCCTTTCCGAACCGTCTGAATAACATCCCTCCCAAAACAATTCCCCCACCTATTACTCTCTATTTACCCTAACTAACGTGTCAATCCTGCACATCCCTGAACACTATGGGTAATTTACCATTTGAAAGGATTGTGAAGGTTTGTAGCTCAGCTTGAGATTTAGGGTTTGCTCGCTGAGCTGTAGTTTTGCTATCCAGACGTTTCATTACCTGGCTAGGTAACATCATCAGTGGCGACCTCCAAGTGAAGTGAAGCTGTTGTCTCCTGCTTTCTATTTATATTTTTCTCCTGGGGTTCCTGGGGTTTGTGGTGATGTCATTTCCTGTTATTTTTCTGAGGGGTGATAGATGGCATCGAGATCTATGTGTATGTTTATGGCGTTATGCTTGGAGTGCCAGGCCTCTAGGAATTCTCTGGCATGCCTTTGCTTAGCCTGTCCAAGAATAGATGTGTTATCCCAGTCGAATTGGTGGGTTTTTTCATCTGTGTGTAGGGCTACGAGGGAGAGAGGGTCGTGTCTTTTTGTGACTAGCTGGTGTTGGTGTATCATGGTGGCTAACGTTCTTCCAGTTTGTCCTATGTAGTGTTTGTGGCAGTCCTTGCCTGGAATTTTGGAGATGACGTTGGTTTTGTCCATGGGATGTACTGGGTCTTATAAGTTTGTTAGTTTTTGTTTGAGAGTGTTGGTGGTTTTGTGTGCTACTAGGATTCTGAGGTGTCTTAGTAGTATGGCTGTCATTTCTGAAATTGAGCCCCCCTCAGACCTATAGTTGCACTACCCGGAACACCAACTTACATACTGGCCAAAGAACTACACGCAAGACTGATATACCTAATAGAAAAGTTACAGCACTCCATCCACTCCACCCAGGAATTCCTAAAAATCATCAAAAACACCAAAATAGAGGAAGACGAAGCAATGATCTCATTCGACGTATCAGCACTGTTAACCTCCGTCAACATCGACCTGCAAAGGAAACACTTACCACACTTTTAGAAGAGACCATCACACACACACCAACCACCATCAATCACATTACTAATGAAAACATAATGAAGCTAGTGGACCTGTGCCTCACCACACACTTTGCTTTCAACAACATAGTCTACAAATAAACCAACGGCACACCCATGGAATCTCCGCTCTCAGGATTCATAGCAGAAGCAGTAATGCAAAGACGAGAACAAACAGCCCTACCAACCATCAAACCGAAAATCTGGGTCCGCTACGTAGATGACACATTTGTCATCACAAAACGAAACAAGATAGAAGAGATATTTAACATCATCAACAACACCCTCACTGGCATAATGTTCATCAAGGAGGAAGAAACCGACAACAAACTCGTATTCCTGGACGTCACAGTCGAAAGAAAGGACAACGGAGAATTACAAACCTGCGTATACAGAAAACCTACAAACACTGACCCAATACCTAACTACACCAGCAACCATCCCAACACACACAAACGAAGCTGTATCAGAACACTATTGCAACGAGCCACCACACACTGCAGCAGATGGACTTCTGAAAACAGAGGAGAAGCACCTATACAATGTATTCAAGAAATACAGTGTGCAGATTCCTCAAGAACAAACCACGACAAACAGACCAAACACAGCCAGAAACTCTAACCACCTTACCATACATCAAAGAAGTTTTAGAAATGACAGCCAGACTACTAAGACACCTCGAAATCCCAGTAACACACAAACCCACCAACACTCTCAAACAAAATCTAACAAACTTATAAGACCCAGTACATCCCATGGACAAAATCAACGTCATCTACAAAAGTCCATGCAAGGACTGCCACAAACACTACATAGGACAAACAGGAAGAAAGTTAGCCACGAGGATACACGAACACCAGCTAGCCACAAAAAGACACGACCCTCTCTCCCTCGTAGCCCTACACACGGATGGAAAAAAACACAATTTCGACTGGGATAACACATCTATCCTGGCACAGGCTAAGCAAAGGCGTGCCAGAGAATTCCTAGAGACCTGGCACTCCAACCACAATGCCATAAACAAACACATAGATTTACATATCATCTATCAACCCTCATAAAACGAACAGAAAATGACATCACCACAAACCCCAGGAACCCCATCCAGGAGAAAGATATAAATAGAAAGCAGGAGACAACAGCTTGGCTTCACTTGGAGGTCGCCACTGATGATGTTACCTAGCAAGGAAATGAAACGTCTGGATATCAAACCGACAGCTCAGCGAGCAAACCTACACCCCCGTAATTTACCATGGATGATACACCTAATCTGCACATCTTTGGACGGTAGGTGGAAACTGGAGCACCTGGAGGAATCCCACGCAGACATGGGGAGAACGCGTAAACTCCACACAGACAGTCGCCTGGGGCTGGAATCGAAATCTGGTCCCTGGTGCTATAAGGCAGCGGTGCTAACCACTGAGTCACCGTGCCGCCACCATGTAACCCTAGAGAGGTCTAACTATCATTGCGTCCTCAACCTTATGTAAGCTTCGTTCTTTCTCTTGACCAGATGTTCTACATCCCTTGGAACCTTGTCAAATGCTTTGCTGAAGTTCATGTAGACAACGCTGACTGCTCTGCCTTCATCTATCTCTTGGCCAACTCCTCGAAGAGTCAATCCGGTTTGTGAAACACGGTTTTCCACTCACAAAGCCATGCTGACTATCTCTAATCAACCCTTGTCTTTCCAAATAAACATAGCTCCTTTCTCTCAGAATCTCCTCCAACAACTTCCCCACGACTGGGCTCACTGGGCTGTAATTTCCTGGATTTCCCCGGCAACCGTTAAGTGATGGAACAGCATTAGCCGTCCTCTTGTCTTCCGACACCTCACTGTGTCTGTTGATAATATAAATATCTCTGTTAGGGACACTGCAATTTCTTCCCTAGCTTCCCCCAAGATTCTTGGATCGACCTAATTAGCTACTGAGAATTGATCTACCTTTATTTGTGTTGCGAATCCAACACTTTCTCTTCTCTGTTTAGGATTCTTTCCAAAACATCGCAAATTATTTCCCAAAGTTCGAGCTTCCATGTGTTTGTCCAGAGTAAATACTGACAAGACTTTTTTTGTTTAAGATCTCTCTCATCTCCTCTGGTTCCACACATTGGTGACCTTATTGATCTTTAAGGGGCCCTACTCTCTACCAAGTTATTCTTTAGCCCTTATTGAAACTTGCACAAAGGCTTCTGAACATTCAAATAGACCATATCCTCCGCACCAACAAACCCCTCCCACCACACCCTTATCTATTCTGCTGTTTATATTCACACCAACAAATAAAATCCAACAGGCACAAAAACAAATTCGTTTTTATAAAATGTGTTTCTAAGGGTTCAGTTTTTTTTATTGATATGTCGTTTTTCACTCATTTCAGAATGCTCCTGACTTACTGTCAGGCTAACAGTATTTGTTTTTAGACTGGAAACATAAAAGGTTGTGGGAGTTCTTGTTTATCAATCTGAAAAAAAAAGTAGCTTACAGGGTCATCAAGTAATAGAGAAGGCAAATCAAATGCTGCCATTTATTACAAAGGGAATGGAGTCTAAATATAGGGAGATCTTACTAAAATGATGCAAGGTACAAGTCAGACTACACCTAGACTATTATGAACAGTGTGTGTGCCCGAAGGTAAGATATTCTTGTATCAGAGGCAGGCCAGAGAAGGTCCACTCGGCTGATGTTGGAAATGGAGGGATTTTATAAGAAGAAGAGGTGGAGTAGATTGAGAATGAACCCATTGAAGTTGAGAAAAATGAGAGAGAAACTGAATGAAACATGCAAGATTCTGAAGTGCTTTGATCGGACAAATGCTGGGAAGTTAGAAAATAGAACAGTGCAGCAATAGGCCCTTCGGCCCACCTTGATATCATTCTCAACTCATCCCATCTGTATATACATGGTCCATATCCCTCTATTCTCTGCCCGTTCATGTTTCTGTCTAAATGCCACTTCAAAACTTTACTCACATTTCTGTTTCTATGACCTCGCTTGGCAACTTCCACTCTATAAAACGAATTTCCTCACGCACTTCATTTTCACTTTCTCTTTCTTACCTTGAACCTCTGCGCTCTTCTATTTGAAACTTACACATTGGAAAAGAAATTCTGACCATCAACATTAGCTCTCCCTGTCTTAAGGTTATATTCCTGTACCTGGTCGCCTGTCAGCCTCTGATACTCTCACAAAGCAATCCAACTTTGTTTAATTTCCTCTTAACACTTAACATACCCTTAACAACATAACACAGGTAACATGCTGATAACCCCCTTTTGTACCCTCTCCAAAGCCTCCCCATCCTCCCTATTGTGTGAAGATGAGAACTGTACACAGTACTCCAAATGTGGCCAATCAGAAGTTTTATACAATTGCCACATCAGATGCAAATCACTGTACCCAACCTTGTGACCGATGAAGGCCAGTGTTCGATTTGCTTTCTTTCCCGTCTAAAACAATTGTGTTGCCATTTTCAGGGAGTTACTGGCTTGCACCAAGATCCTTCTGTATATCAATGTGCCTCAGTATCCTAACTTGCATCTTGAATTTGACATCATCTCACACTTGTCCAGATTAAACTCAGAACTGAAAATTTGTTGCTGGAAAAGCACAGCAGATCAGGCAGCATCCAAGGAGCAGGAGAATCGACGTTTCGCGCATGATTCCTTCTTCAGGAATGAGGAAAGTGTGTCCAGAAGGCTAAGATAAAAGGTAGGGAGGAGGGACTTTGGGGAGGGGCGTTGGAAATGTGATAGGTGGAAGGAGGTCAAGGTGAGGGTGATAGGCCAGAGTGGGGGTGGGGGCGGAGAGGTCAGGAAGAAGATTGCAGGTTAGGAAGGCGGTGCTGAGTTCGAGGGATTTGACTGAGACAAGGTGGGGTGAGGGGAAATGAGGAAACTGGAGAAATCTGAGTTCATCCTTTGCAGTTGGAGGGTTCCTAGGCGTAAGATGAGGCGCTCTTCCTCTAAATGTCGTGTTGCTATGGTCTGGCGATGGAGGAGTCCAAGGACCTGCATGTCCTTGGTGGGCTGGGAGGGGGAGTTGAAGTGTTGAGCCACGGGGTGGTTGGGTTGGTTGGTCCGGGTGTCCCAGAGGTGTTCTCTGAAACGTTATGCCATTTTACTGCTCATCTTTCTAACTGATCTTTAACCTCCTGTAACCTTGGATATCCTTGCTCATTAACCCCAATTCAACCAATTTTTATTTCATCTGCAATAATTATATTTGTCACTATCTTTCATTTAAATTGTGTGAGAATATGTAACCAGGGGCAGAAAATCCCAACAAGGGCTCACCCATGTAAGATGGAGATGAGGAGGAATGTCTTCACTCAGAAGGTAGTGACTCTGTGGGAATTCCTGACTGCAGGGGGCTGCCGAGGCTGGGTCATTAAGAATATTTACAACATAGATGGTCAGATTGTAAAGAATCAGGGAAACAAGGGTTTTGTGGAGAAGGCAGGAAAGTAGAATTGAAGATCATCAGGTCAGCCATGATCTGATTGAAGCGCAGAACATACTCAATGGGCCAAATGGCCTAATTCTGCTCCTACATCTCAACTCAGTATCTCCATTATAACATTATGAATCTCTGCTCACAAACTCCTTTATAATGGGATTATTAGTTATTTATTATTACACAGCATTTGATCTACAAGAGACAATTTTGTTGATGGCTCCTTCATATGATGCTTTGGAAAACCATCTCATATACAATCCAGGATTCCATCCATTACAGCCCTGATACTCATTAGCTATCCAGTCGGGATGGAGACCACTGTCACACACAGTTACTATCCTGCCCTTGCTGCAAGTATATTCAGTGTCCTGACCACAACCATATTGACATTACCACTACTATCTGGTGCCTATAAAAGAATTCTTGCTAACACTTGCTGCTGCTTGGTTATTTTCACCGCCACCCAAATAGACTCCAAATTGTGATCTTCAGATCCACATGACTGTCTCATTAACGCATTAAACTCATCCTTTCTTCACAATTTGGTGGCTTTTTGCCTGTCCTGCCTTGGTCCCAACAATCCTTCAATATTCCCTTGCCAGCAACGGGCATTCTGCAGCTCCATCTCTGGAATGACGGTCCAATCATATCTGTTCACTGTCATTCCATCTGCCTTATGGCGAATGCAGAGAGTCATTTCTCAGTATGGGGTTGAACGGAATGATTAGAGGTTACAGAGATAGGGAGGCTTACAGGGGCTCGAGGATTCAAGAGCTAAACAGAATTACATCTGGACAGTGGGACAAACGGGTTTGGGGATTGGAGGAATTTACAGAGATAGAGGGAGCTGGATTAGATTCTGGAGACAGGAATAGAGATGGATGTAGGGAGAGGCAGGCAGTCTGAGAGGCACAGACAGGGGGTGTTTCAGGGAGGAGAGTATTGTATATACTAACAGAGATATGGAACGTTATAGTGATGGAAGACATTTACTGTTATAAGAAGGCTTCTAGGTTCTGAAGTCTATAGGAAGGCAATGAAGAAAGCCAGGTTACTGGGTTGGAGAGAGTTACACTAATGGGGAGGATTGCACAAACTGAAAATGGTTCCTTTGGACAGGAGGGTTGGTGGGGAAGGGGCAGGTTTAAATAGATTAATTTCGAAGAATTGGAGAAGGATAAGGAGGTTACAGATCGATGTAGGGATTGGATGAACGGACTTTGAAAGTGATGGAACTGGGAAGATTGGGGTTGATGCTAAGATCGGGAAATCTGCAGGGACTTCAAGTGATACCCAACAAGCGAAAATTCAAGGGGCTCCATAGATTGGGGTGTTGTCAGCACTGGAAGAAGTTACACAGAAATGGAGGGCTTCAGGGGCTGTGGATGTTTATGGAGATAGTGGCGGGGCTGAAGCAGTTAGCAGAGACATGAAAATTTTTAGGACAGTACTAAGATGCACAGGCTTTAGTTAGTGCAAGAATGGGAAGCTTATTGGGACTGAAGGAGCGAAGAAAGGTACAGACAGCAGTGGTGGCTGCAGATGTTAACGGATGAAAGAGAGAGTTCCAAGTTAGAGAGAGTGTGGGCTTCAGATTCTGACAGCCATTGTACGAAGTGGAGTAGCCTTGGAAAATGGCGAGTTTGCAACTATCGAAGGTGCTGAAGGGACTGGAAGTGGTAAAAAATGTAGGGACGGTGGTGGAAGCAGTTGATGGTTAGAGATAGAGGGCACTGCAGAGACTGCAGGGGATCATACAGACAGGGGGATTTCGAAGAGCAGGCGAAAGTAACAGAAATAGAGAAAGTACAGTGCCTGAAGAGGGTTCAGCAACCAGGAGGTTTGAAGGTGCAGGACAAAGTTACAAAGATTGGGACAGTTCTCGGGATTGGAGGAGTATACAAAGTTGGGGAGGGCTTTCAACCCTGTAGGATAGTATGTTACAGAGATGGGGAGAGTTTCACAACTAAAGGGAGTTAGAAAGATCAGGAGGATTTAAGGTTATTGGAGCAGCTTTAACTGTATAGTTTCTCCAGAGCTACGGAGGGTTGTGGAGACTGGAACAGGTGACATAGAGGGATTTTAAGAATAATGAGGACTATTCAGAGAAACGGAAGGATGTAGGGATGGAACATGGTGAGAGTCACAGTGACAATTACGGCAGCTCATGAAGGTAACAGAAATAACGTGTAGTGATAAGGGGAACACATTAAAGGTATAAAGATTTGTAGTGGCTGATGGAGATTACATGCACAACAAGGGGAGTAAGGACTACTAGAGTTTACAGAGATTGAGCCTGGTCGAGGGAGGAAGAGCTTATTGGCATCATTAGGATTGTGGAGACTAAATTCCATGATAGGGACTGTAGAACTCCACAGCCATGGAGGATATTAACAGGTGGAGGAGGTTCCTAAGGTCAGGATGCCTTGGGAGATTTCAAAGAAAGAGAGATTTTCAGGTAGGAGCCTGACATAGTTACAAAGACAGGGAGTTATTTCAGGTCTGGAAGGGATTACACAGATCTGAACAGCTCAATGGACTGAAGAAATTTCACAGATAAGGCAGGGTTGTAGGAGCTGGAGACTTTTACCCAGATAGGGACAGATGGAGAGGTTAAAGGCAAATACATTGACATGGAGGGTGGTATGGGTGGGAGGATCTTACAGGGATAGACAGGACTATAAGGGTTTACAGGGATGAAAGTATTTAATATCTACTGGAGAAGGTTTATGGATTAGGGTGTTAGGGGTTAGAGAACCTAACAGAGACAGAGAGTATTGTGTTGATTATAGAGGAGATTCCAAACAGAGGAAGGATTATCGGGACTGGAGGATATTACATAGATCACTAATACAGCATGGGCCAGGATTGATGCCTGGGACCTCCTGTGCTGTCTCAGTGAGGACCAATACAGCAGAGGGGGAACCAGAACCCTCACAAGATGGTGCGATTGAAGCCTTGAATGTAAGTGTTCCTTGCCGAGCATTGTAACTATGTCCTGTATCTGTCAGCCATGTTTCGGTTATGGCTGGAATATCCCAGTCCCGAGAGCCAATCCATGTTCTGAGCTCATCTGCCTTACCAGTCAGGCCTCATGCGTTGCCAGTCAGCCAACCTCCCCACCCCTACCCCCAACCAAGGGATACTGATTTCCCTCTGGTTCAAGTCCAACCCGCCCCCCTCACTTTGACATGTCACCTTTACCCCAGAAGAGATCCCAATGATCCAACAACTGAAAACCCTGCCTCCCCCCGACACCTGCTCCTCAGCCACACATCAATCACGCCTATCTTTCTATGTCTATCCTCACTGGCACGTGGCACTGGGAGTAATCTGGAGATCACTACCCTTGAGGTCATCGTTTTTAACTTCTAACCTAACGCCTGATACGCATTTCACAGGACCCCATCCTTTTGTCTACCACTGTCATGTGGGCCAATGTGCATGGCCTTCTACCCTCCCCCTTCAAAATGTTCAGTAACCGCTTAGAGACATCCTTGACCCTGGTACCCGGGAGGAAGCACACCATCCTGGGGTCACTGCTGCAGCCACATAGTCTCCTGTCTCTTCCCCTCATAACGGAGTCTCCTATTAGACAGCACGTGGCAAACAGAGACTGGGCTGAACTACCTGCAGTTAGGGCTATATTAGGAAATTGGAGTATGTTAAAGTGATACAGTGAGAATCCATGGCCAGTGTGTTAATAAAGTGGGAATGACAAAGGCAGCAAGTCCAGTGAATATTGATCAAGTGATATCGTGAGTTTGATGAAGAAAATGCAGTGCAATAAAATCAGGTGAAGCCATTCACAAGTATAGAGAGGGCAAGGGGTCCTTAAAAATGAGTAGCAAGCAATGGACATGAAATATCCTTGGTAGACACTATTAAGGAAAAGCTACAAGATACTTTATGACTACAATCAGAGTCAGAGGATTCCCAGCTAAAGAGTGAAACCTGTTGGAAACAAAGGAATAATCTGTACATGAAGCCAATGGAAGTAGGTAAGGCCTTCAATTAATACTTCCCATCTATATTCAGGCAGAAGAAAGACATTGTAGCCGCGGACTTCCGTTGAGATGGGGAGGTTCGAGAATATGTAAAGACCAATCAGGAAGAGTATTAAATGTTTTCACAGGCATAAAGGGGGAGGAATCCCCAGTGCCCAATGCAATGTATCCCAGGCTGCTATGGGAGGTAAAAAAGGAGATTGCTGGGGCCCTGGCGGATATATTTAATACTTTGCTGGCCACAGGGGAAGTGTTGAATGACTGGAGGATAATTAATGTGGTTCCTTTGCTCAGGAAGGGCAGCAGGGATAGGCCAGGTAATTACACAGCAGATAGTCTGACAGCAGGGACAGGGAAATCATTGGAAACAATCCTGAGGGACAATTAGGGGTAGTCAGCACGGATTTGGTAAAGGAAGATCCTATCTGATGAATTCAGCTGAGTTTTCTTTGAAATCACGATTAAAAATATTGATGGGGCAGTGCAGGTGATGTGTGTTCTTTGGAATTCACTATGGTATTTGACAAGGTCCCACATGGAAGGCTGGTCCAACAGACCAATGGGATACAAGGCAAGTTGACATATTGGATCCACAATTGGTGGAGTGTTGGTTTTGTGCTTGAAATTCTTCCACCAGTGGGTGCACCACAGAGATCTGTGCAGGAACCATTGCTGTTTGTATATACATTAATACCTTGGATCTGAAAGCAGAAGGTATCTTTAGCAAGTTTGCAGATGACATGAAAGGTGAGGGTGTTGTCCACAGTGAGGGGGATGGTCTCAGGCTAGTCTGAAGGTTGAGGCTAGGGCAGAATTTCAAGGGAGTCATTTAAATAGACAAGGCAGGCAAGAGCATAGCAGGCAATAAGGGAAAAGTGATCAGTTAAACTACTTTATTTCAACATTACAGGCCTCACAGGTTAGGCAGATAAACTTGGTACATGGACATGGGAGTAGGACACCATAGGTATGACATAAACACAGCTGAGGGAGGGACAGGACTGACAGCTCAATGTTCCAGGTACAGATTCTACAGAATGGAGAGAACTGGAGATGAGAGAGGAGGGGGATTGGAGATTTTGATCAGTGAAACATCACTGCAGCACTTAGAGAGGATATTCCTGGGGATAGCCCAGTGATGCTGTAATGGTGGAAATGAGAAATGAGAGTTGGTCATCACTTTGATATGACTGTAATACAGGCCTTCAATAGTCAGTGGGAAATTGAGCAGCAAGTATATCGGAGATCGCAGATATCTGTAAGAAGGATAGAATTGTTATGGTCGGGGATTTTAACTTTCCAAACTTAGACTGGGAATACCAGAGTGTTCAGAGCTTGGATGGGAGGGATTTGTTAGGCATGTTCAACAAAACTGTCCCAGTCAGAATGTCAATGGTCAGACTACAGGAAGGGGTATAACCTGACCTCGCCTTGGAAAACAAGGTAAGGAAAGGGACTGAGGTGTTCGTGGGGCAACACTTTGGCAAAGTCACAACAATCGTATTAGTTTGAAAATAGCGATGGAAAAGAACATGGCTGGTCCACTAGTTAATGATCAAAACTGGCCTTGCCTGAATCCAGAAAGTATGAGTTAAAAGCATTTAACAATTTTTTGTGGAGGTTATTTGCAGGTAAAGGGACTTCAGGCAGATGGGAAGCTTTCAAAAGAGAGATAAAATGAGAGTTCAGGGCCAGCATATTCCTGTTAGTGTGAAGGATAATGCTGATGCAAGTAAGAAACGCTGGATGACTGAAGATATTGAGGTTCTGATCAAGAGAAATGGAGCACGTGTCACATATTGCCAGCTGGATTAGGGGAATCCATTGAAGAACATTGCGGAAGGAGGAATACACTAAAGTGGGAAATCAGGAGGGCCCAAAGGGAACCACAAAAAGCTCTGGCAGCACAAACTGAGGAAAATACAAGTATATTAACAACAGAAGATTAAATATGGATGGAATATGGTTCCTTAATGATCAATAGGGCCAACCATTGGAAGTGTGGAAACAGAGGAGATGGTTGAGATCCTAAACAGAAACTTTCACGTTTCAACTTACTGTGAAAAAAGACTGGGAAAGTCTGGAAAATAAACAGTGATGTCTTCAAAAGAGTCCACATTACAAAAGGTACTGGAGATTTTAAAATGCATTAAAGGTAGACAAATCCCTGGAAACTAATCAAGTATATCCCTGGATATTGTGGGAAGAAATTGAGGGATCCCATAAAGAGATGTTTCTGTCGCTGACAGGTACGGGTGATGAGGTGGAAGTCAAGAGGGTGACTAATGTTGTACCAGTGTTTAGGAAAGGCTGCGAGGGAAAGCCAGGGACAACAACACCAATGAGCTTGATGTCAGCGATGCATACGTTGTTGGAAGTGATTCCGTGGGGCAGGAGTAACATGCATTTGCAAAGGCAAGGATTGATTAGGAATTGTCAGCACAGCTTTGGAATGCTGCGTAGAATTCTGATCATCCTGACTGAGGAAGTATTTCCTGAAACTGTGAATGGGGAAAAGATTGACGAAGATATTACTGATTCTGGAGGGAGTGACAGAATCGGAGAGGTTGGATAAGCTGGAACGCAACATGGGGAGATGAAATAGATTTGGCAGATAAGGTTAAGGAGAATACAAAGACTTTTCTACAGCACACACGTACAAAAATGCAACTGGAGAGACACAAGGGCTCCTCAAGGATCAGTGAGGCCATGCAAGTGTCGAACCACAGGAGATGGCGAGACGCTAAATGAACATTTCATGTCAGAACGTACTTTGGACAAAGACTAGGAAACAAAGGGAAGAAACAGTGATGGCTTGTAAAGAGTCCCTGTTACAGAAGAGGTCGTGCTGGAGGTCTTATAACACAAAGGTAGAGAAAGCCCTTGGTCCTAAACAAGTGTATCCCAGAATATTGTGACAAATTAATGGCATGGACACGAGCAGAAATATTTATATCCTTGTCTTTCGGATTTCCATTGGACATAGGTGGCTAAGGGGTGATCTTATAAAGGTTTAGAAAACCACAAGGGGTACAGGCACGGTGATTAGCCAACATCTTTATCCAGGGTAATGGGGTCCATAACTAGATGGGATTGAACTGCAGAAGGAGAAGGTGTTCGCAATTCTGGAATGTGTGAAAATAAGTAAGTCCCCTGGGCTGGATAGGGTTTATCCTCGTATTCTCTGGTAAGCCAGAAAGGAATTTGTCGAGCCTTTGGCTTTGATCTTTATGTCGTCATTGTTTACAGGAATAGTGTCAGAAGGCTGGAGGACAGCAAATGTGGTCCCCTTGACCAAGAAGGTGAATAGAGACAGCTCTGGTAATTATAGAGCTGTGAGCCTTACTTCGATTCTGGTTAAAGTGTTGGAAAAGCTTGTAAAAGCTATCATTTATATATATCTGTAGATGAATAAGTTGATGCGGGATAGTCAGCATGGTTTGTGAAGGGTAGATCATGCCTCACAAACTTTATTGACTTATTTGAGGAGGTGATCCAACAGGTGGATGTGGGTAAAGCAGAACCTGATGGTGCAGATCACTGTGTCCATGTACATGGATCGTTGAAAGTTGCCACCCAGGTTGATAGGGTTGTAAAGAAGGCATTCAGCATGTGAGCTTTTATTGGTACAGGGATTGAGTTCGGAATCATGAGATAATGCTGAAGCTGTACAAAACTCTGGTCACAATTGGAGTGTTGCCTATGGTTCATTTCACCGCATTAGAGGATGGATGTGAAAGGTTTGGTAAGGGTTTCGAGGAAATTTACTAGGATATGACCTGGTATGGAGGGAAGGTATTATGAGGAAGGCTGAGGGACTTGAATCTGTTTTTGTTCGAGAGAAGACATTTGAGGTCAATTAATTGAGACATATAAGATAATTAGAGGGTTAGATGGGTTGGACAGTGAGAGTCTTTTCCCTCGGATGGCGATGCCTAGCACGAGGGGAGATAGAATAAAATTGAGGTAGATATTAATATTATCATTATTAATTAATAGATGTAGGAGAGAAGCCAGAGGTAGGTTCTTCACTCAGAATAGTCAGGGCATGGAATGCATTGCCTGCAACAGTGGTAGACTCGCCAACTTTAAGGGCATTTAAACGGTCATTGGACAGGCATATGGATGAGAATGGAATAGGGAAGGTTAGATGAGCTTCAGATTGTTTCCACAGGTTGGCGCAACATTGAGGGGCGAAGGGCCCGTATCGCACTGTTATGTTCTATGTTCTGTGTTCTCGAGTGCATAAGTATTCGATGGGAGAGGAAGTGGGAGAGAAAAGTACAATAATAGCATGTAAAAGACATTTAGGTAGGTACATGGAGAGGAGAAGTTTTGAAGGGATATGGGTCAAACACGACTCTTTCAGGGACTTGCTCAGCAACGGCTAGTTGGATCGAAGGAACAGTTTCTGTGCTGCTTGGCTCTGTCTCCAATTAATGGAGGAAGAGACAACCGAGATGAAGCATGTTGTAGGCACTGAAGCAAGTTACAGCGATAGTGATGGTAGTCTGGAATTCAGTACATTTCAAGTATGTGGAGGGACTATCAGCGAGGAAGGAGGTTACATGGACAGGGATTATTGTAGGAGTTACAAATTATTGAAGACACTGGTCCACAAGACATGACACAGATACAGTGTTGCAGAGTAGTGAGCCTTAGAACAACAGAAATTACAGTAGGGGTGGCGGTTGAGCCAAGGGTGTGTCGTAATGTGCTCCCCCTCCAGCATTGTATCTATGTCATGTCTTGTTAGCTGATGTTTGGAGCCCTCTCGTTGCTCTCTGCTCTGTGCACTGTGGGTGGTCTTACCTCAGTGCAGGATTTATTGAAGGCTCCAGATCTCCCTGCCCTTTGTCTCTCTGGCTGACCAACCATATTCAATGTGGTGATGGACGAGACACCCAGCAGTTGGGAAGTCTACTGAGTCAGGAACTTCCTGAGTATCTACAGGAGACAGAGAAATGGACAGAATACGAATTTATACTGATATAGTGAGAGTTACACATGGAGGATGGCACTATGTCCCACAGAGATCTGGAAAAATCCCAGTTGCCATCCCTGGCATGTGCTACTGCGTCTCTCTGGAGTGGAGAATTCTGTTGGCTCAGGAGCTGGAGTAACTGCAAGAGCGGGAAACGCTGACAGAGGCAGCACTTAGACCCTCACAGTGAGGGATACCACATGGAGAGAGACTGAGTGATATCACCAGAGTGTTGGAAGATGTCAGTATCAAACAATTGTGTCGGAAGAATGGGTTTTGCTTCATAATGCACTGGTATAACTGGTCAGGAATGAGCAATCTGTGAGCAGGTGAAGTTGTGGCCGAGTATTGCTAGAGCAGGTACACAAAACCTCAGCTACTGTTCAGTGGAGGCAGGTTTGAATCTCACTGTCAGAAATTGGGGAATTTTAAATCAATTTTTTTTTCAATTGCAATTAACAATCCATGAATAAGTATGAAACCATTGCTGATGTCCGAAATAACCTTTTTTCATCAAAAAAACAATTGTCCTTCAGAAAATGACATCTGCCAGCCTCACGTGGTCTGCACGACATACCCACAGCAAAGTGTTTGTCTCTCAATGACCCTCTGAAATTGCCGAGCAAGTTACGCAGCTCGAGGGCAGCTAGGGCTAGGCAAGAAAGGCTGGTCAGCCAGAGATATCCACATCCCAAGAGTAAATGAAACAATCCCAATACATTGGGCCTCAATGGAACCATAATGGGAACGGAGTCCTGGCCAATCATATTGGTGGGTTTATGGACAGAGCTTTGAGCTGACCTGGAGGGTGCAGGGGCAGGCTTCAAGTGAAAGGAGCTTTCCAAATCCAAAGAGAAAAGGTGAAGCATCAGAACAGTATGGGAATGTGGCTGAAGATAAGCAGAAAGGAACAGCTCGGGAGAGAGCTTAACTAAAATTGTAAATCAGTGAATAAGTTTGTGAAAGGAGATTGTCAGAAAGAGTAACTTATGTTTTATTTTGGAATCGACAAAGTATCTTCAATAAGGTAGATGGATTTGTGACACAGAGATAAATGGGACTTAGATACCAGTGAGACATGGTTACATGACGAACAAAAGGTGGGAAATAAATATTCAATGGGTCACAGTCTTGCAGGGTCTAAGAATGGGAAAGGAGGGTTGGGTAACGCTGACAGAAATGGGTAACAAATGCATTACAGAGAAAGCATTTGGCCTCAGATCATGAAGTAGAGTCAGTCTGAATGTAAATTCTGGCTACTATTGCCAAGGACACAAGCAGCAGAACAGTTTTATCCACCGAACAGCATTTCATTGCTCATCACTGCATTAAACAGGAACTCAATGGAATTTTTAACCAAGGCATTGTAACAATTTTGGGAAACTTCAATATTTGCATAATCTGGGTCAATCACACTGACAAGAGTGGTATTCGAAGAGGAGTTCGAAGAACTTTTCTTTTCTCCGTATTTCTTTGAATAACACATTGTGCAACTGGCGAGGGATGTAACTACCTCAGAGCGACCGTTTTCTGATGAAGCAGAGCGAATGAGTAATGTCACACAGAGAGATCTTCCGGGAAATTGGGATAAAGTGAAATTTAATTAATTATAAAGGTTTAACGCGAATCACAGAACGAACAAGATACAACTAGAAAAAAATAGCCCATTTACATGTGCTTGAGAGGAGAGCTGACCAAGGGTTAACAGGATGAACAAACTGAAATGTGTGTCTGTAAATGAACAGTTGAAAACACTTCAAGAACAGTGTAAAACACTCAACAAAAGGACATTCCATTGAAACAGTCAAAACCTCAGCAAGAAATTCCCACCTATCCCTCACTCAGGACAAAATGCACCATATCAGATTATCAGGCTAAGAAGACCACCAAAAAGTACTAACAATTCTAAAGCGAGAGAGTGTTGATGCAGTAAATGTTAGAGGGATTGCATAGTGTCTGCTAGCAGGCGGGAGGTCTGTGGGAAGGGGAATCATTGTCAGGGTTTAATGACACGATAGGAGCAGGGAGAGGTGAAGGCGATGGAGGTGGTGAGAGTGTTACAGAGAGTGGCCAGGGCCTGAACGGTGTTACAAAACCAGTACGGATTTCTGCAGCTGGAGGAGTTTGCAGAGATACGGAGGGACATATGCATTTTTATTTATTCATTCATGGGATGTGAGTGACACTGCCTGGACCAGCATATATTGCCCATTGTTAATTACCCAGAGGGCAGCTCCAAGTAAGCCATATTGCTGTGAGTCTGCATTGATGTGTCGGCTACACCAGGTTAGAATGCCAGATGTCCTTCTCTGGAGGATGTAAGTGAACGAGATGAGTTCTTCCTACTGATCAACAATTTTTTTTATATATAGTGGCCTCACCAATGTCCACCAGAACGTGATATCCCAACTCCTACTCTCAATGCTCAAACCAATGAAGGTAAGCATCCCAAATGCCTGCTTCACCAGCCTGTCTTCCTGTGACACCACTTTCAAAGAACTGTGTACCTGCATCCCTGGGTCTCTGACTGACAACAATACCCAAGGCCCGAACATTAACTGTACAAGTCCCACCCTGGTTTGTTTCACCAAAATGGAACACGTCATCTTCATCTAATTAACCTCCACCTGCTATTCTTCAGCCCACTATCCCAGAAGTAATGTTCATCCTGTTCAATCATAGTTAACCTTCTTTTCTGTACGGTATATCACCAATGCCACCCACAAACGTACTTACCAGGAAACTAATATTCTCAGCCAAATCATTTATCCAAATGACAAACAACAGTGGACTAACTACATCTGCAGTCAGACAAACAAACTGTCTCCCAACACCCTCTATCTTCTACAATGAAGGAGATTCTATATCCAGTTGACTAGCTCCTCGTGGGTGCCGTATCCTTTTACCTTGATCGGAACGTATTCACCAGTTTACCATACAGAATATAGAACATTCCGTACAGCACAAGGCCCTTCGGTCCTCACTGTTATGCCGACCTTTTATCCTCCTCTAAGATCAAACTAATCTACATACATTTCATTTTACTGTCATCTATGTCTATTAAATGTCTATTAAATGTCCCTAATGTACCTAACTCTACTACCACCACTGCAGTACATTCGACGCACCCACCACTCTGTGCTGAGAACCCAACTCTGAAATCTCCCCTTAAGCTGCTTCCAATCACCTTAATATTATACTTCCTTGTGATAGCCATTTCTGCCATGGGGAAAATAATCTTTCATTGTTCACTCTCTCTGTGCCTCTCATTATCTTGTTCACCTCTACCAAGTCGTCCCTTACCCTTCTTCACTCCAATGAGAAAAGCCTTAGCTCCCTCAACCTTTCTTCATAAGATATGGCCTCCAGTCCAGGTAGCATCCTGGTACATCTCCTTTTTACCTTCTCTTTAAACTTCCACATCCTTCCTGTAATGAGAGAACTAGAACTGAATGTAATATCTAATTGTGGTCTAAGCAGAGCTCTATAGAGCTGCAGCATAGACTCACGGCTCTGAAACTTAATCCCTCAGCTAATGAAAGCCAACACAAATTACTCCTTAACAACCCTACCCGCTTGGGTGGCAACTTTGAGGATCTATGGACGTGGAGCCAAACATCCACTGTTACTCCACACTGCCAAGGATCCTACTTTTAACCCAGTGTATTCTGAATTCAAGTTCGACCTTCCAAAATGAATCACTGCACACTTTTCCAGATTGAACTCTATCTGTCACTTCTCAGCCCAGCTCCGCATCATGTCAATGCCCCATTGCAACCAGCAATAGACCTCCACACTATCCACCACTTCACCAACCTGTGTGTCATTGGCAAACTTACTAACCCACTCTTCCACTCCGACATCCAAGTCATTTATAAAAATCACAATGAGCATGGATCCCGGAACAGACCCCTGCAGAAAACCATTGGTCACCGAGCTCCATGCTGAATGCTTTCCATCTATCATCACCATTTGTCTTCTATGAGCCAGGAATTCTGTATCCAGACAGACAGGTTTCCCTGCATCCCATGCCTCCGTACTTTCTGAATGCTTAGAGTTAATGAGGGGCTGTAGGACAGGATGGAGGAGTGCTGTGGTGTCTGCAGACGGTTATAGTGATATCACGTGACGGAGAAGTTGGAGGGCAGGTCAGTAAGGGCTGGATGTTACAGACAGTGTGGGCTGCAGGTGCTGGACAAGATGACAGACATAAGGCGTTTTGTGGCGTTTTGGGGATAGTGGACATAACACTAAGTTTCAAAGACATTTTGGAAAGACATAAGGACAGTGCAGAAGTGAAGGTCCAAATTTGGTGAAGCCCCCTAATCATTATAATGTTACTATCACTGGGCATTATCATAATCACGAGACAGATTCTGGCAAACACAGGCACGGAGGAACTATTTGCAGTTGGGTTCATATTTGGAAAGAGGAAGTATGTTAAAGTGATACAGGGAGAATTCAGGGCCAGTATGTTCCCTGAAGAGTGAATGACAAAGGCAGTAACTCCAGCGAATACTGCTAAAGCGATATCATGAGCTGGATAAAGGAAGTGCAGTGCGATGAAAACAGGCGAAGCCCTTCAATAGTATAGAGAGTGCAAGGGGTCATTAAAAATGAGGGTCAAAGAATGGGCATGAAATATCCTTGTCAGATATTGTTAAGGAAAGGCCACAAGATAGTTTATCAGTACAGTTAGAGGAAGAAGATTACCAGTTGAAGAGTGAAGCCTGTTAGAGACCTAAGGGACAATCTGTGCATGGAGCCAGAGGAAGCAGGTGAGGTCTTCAATGAATGCTTCCCATCTGTATCCACACAGGAGAAATGCATTGTAGTCGGGGATTTCAGTTGGAATGATGAGGTTCTAGGACATGTAAAGATCAATTAGGAGTAGGTATTAAATGTTTTCACAGGCATAAAGGTGGATGAATCCCCAGAACCCAATGAAATGTATCCCAGGCTGCTATGGGAGATAAGGGAGGAGATTGCTGGGGCCCTAGTGGATATATTTAATCCTTTGCTGGCCACAGGTTAAGTGCCGAATGACTGGATGAACGCTAATGTGGTTCCTGTGTTCAAGAAGGGCAGCAGGGCTAGGCCAGGTAATCACAGAGCAGATGGTCCAGCAGCAGGGGGAGGGACATTTCTGGGAACATTCTGAGGACGAATCAACACTTGAAAAGGCAGTAATCAACTTGGCTGAGTGATCACGGATTTGGCAGAGGAAGATACTGTCTGAGGAATTCAGTTGCATTTTTTAAAATGGGTCTGAAAATATTGATGAGGGCACTGCAAATGATCTGGGTTACATGGAGTTCATTAAGATATTTGACAAGGTCCCACATGGAAGGCTTGGTCAAAATGGGATAGCCACTGGGATTCAAGGCAAGTTAGTAAATTGGAGGCACAATTGGTGGATAAATCTCTTCGTGTTTGACTTCCTTTCACCAGCGGGTGTACCATAGGGATCTGTGCAGCAACTATTGCTGGTTATTCTGTAGAATAATAACTTGGATGTGCAAGCAGAAGGAATCATGGATAGGTTTGCAGATGACATGAAAGGTGACGGTGTTGTTCACAATGAGGAGGATGGTCTCTAGCTACAGTCTGATGACGATCAGATGATAATCTGATCAGAGTTTAGTTCTGATCAATGTGAGGTCATACTCTGTGGTAGGTATGATAAGTGATATGACATAATGAATGGTTGGTCCTTGTGGAGTACTGAGGAACACAGGGAACTTAGTGGACAAGTCCCGCGACCCTGTAGGTGTCAGCACAGGGAGACATGGTGGGAAAGGTACCTGAGCTGGGAGCAGGAGGTGGGAGGATCCATACCCTGATGTGGTGAATTGTTAGAGCTGCTTGACAGGATATAATCTAATCTTAGAGGGTGTTGGATCTTAAACAGTCGTAAGGCCAAAAAGAAGATTGAGGCTGGTGTACAAGTTACAGAGAGCAAATTCAACAGACAAGGCAGGTAAGAACATAGCAGGGAATGGGGGAAAAACTGATGATCAAACTACATTTATTTCAATGAAAGAGGCCTGACAGACGAACTCAGGACATCGATTTGAACATGGGACTGGGAGTTTATAGTTATTACAGAAACACTGCTGAGGGAGGGGCAGGACTGGCAACTCATTGTTTCAAGTTAGAGAGACTGCAGGAAGCATCGAAAAGGAGGCAAGAGAGGACGCGTGGTTGTGGGTTTTGATTTCATGCGTCACCACATCAGTGCTTACAGAGAATATTCCTGTGGGATTATCCAGTGAAGCTACATTAGTGGAACTGAGCAATAAGAATTGGTCATCACTCTGACACGATTGTCCTATTGACCCCAAATAGTCAGTGGCAGACTGAAGAACAAATATGTCGGGAGGTCTCAAATATTAATCAAAATTGATAGGGCTGTTATGGTTTTTTTTTTAACTTTCCAAACCTAGTCTGGAACTGCCAGTGTCCAGCATTTGCAAGGAAGGAATTTGGTAATTGCGTTCCAGAAAACTCCCAATCAAGGCGTTAGTGGGAAAGCATTTTGCTAAAGTGACCAGTTCTACGAGTTTGAAAACAGCTATGGAAAAGGACAGGCCTGGACCACGAGTTCAAGTTATAAAATGGGGCCAGACCAATCTTGATCGTATTGGGCGGGAACTTTCAAAAGGTGATTGCAGAGTCTATTTGCAGGGAAAGGGAAGTCTGGCAAGTGAGAATATTTCAAAAGTGTGATAAATTGAGCGATCACCACCAGCATGTTCCTGTTTGTGTGCAGCTCAATGCTGACAGCGTTAGGAAACACTGGCTGTCTATTGAAGGTCTGGTCAAGGAAAAGGGGACACGTGTCAGGTATAGCCAGCTCGATCAAGGGAATCCCTGAGGATCTCAGGGGCTGTAGGAATATACTTTGGGTAGAAATCAGGAATTCAGAAAGGGTACATGAAATATCGTCGGCAGAGAAGGATAAGGAGAATTCAAAAGTGATTGGAAAAATATTAAAAGTAAACGACGACCTCAGGACAAAATAGGGACCCTTAAAGATCAATGAGGCCATCGATGTGTTGAACTGCAGGATGCTTACTAAGATCCTAAACAAATTTTTCACGCCAGAACTTACTGTGGACAAAAAAAACTGTGCACTCAGGGAATGACGTTGGATCACAATTGGAGTTCTCTGCAATTCCAGTCACCTTGCTATAGGAATGATTGTGTGAAACTTGAAAGTGCTCAGAAAAGATTCACAAGATGTTGCCAGGGTTGTTGCAGAATAAGCTGAGGTTATTTTCCCTGGAGCATTCGAGACTGAGGGTGACCTGACAGAGGTTTATATAAGCATGACGGGGATGGATTGGGTAAACATTCAAAGTCTTTTCCCAGGGTTTGAGGAGTCCAAAACAAGGGGGCATAAGGTTTAACTTTCGAGGGGAACGTTTTAAAAGGGTTCGATGCGACAGCTTTTTCATGCACATGGTGATGCGTGTGTATGGAATGAGCTGAGAGAGAAAGTAACAGAGACTGATACAATTACAACATTTAAAAGGTATCTGGATGGGTATATGAATAATAAAGGTTTTGAGGTACATGGGCCAAATGCTGGTAAATCAGATGGATGCATTTAGATCTTCTGGTCAGCATGAATGAGTTGGACTGAAGGCTCTGTTTGCATGCTGTTCATCTCTGTGACTTGAAAAGAGTGAATATTATAGAAGAGGTGGTGCTGGATGTTTTCAAACACAAAGGTATGAAAAGCCCTAGGACCTCATTAAGTGTATCACAGGACATTTTGTGATGCGAGGCAAGAAATTGTGGAGCCCCAAGCATAGGTATTTTTACAATTGACAACCATGCGTGATGTGCTGGAAGACTGGAGTGCGGAATCGTGGACAGTGAAGGAGGTTTGCTACGATTACAAAGGGACCTTGATAATATGGGCGAATGAGCTGAAAAGCTGTCCATGGAATTCAATCTCAATAAATGCGAGGTAATGCATTTGGTAAAACAAACAATGGTAGAGCTTATACAATTAATGTTTGGGCCTCGGTTCGTTTTGTATAGCAGAAGGACCTCCGGGTCAGGTACGTAATTTTTGAAGTTTGCATCACAGGATGGATAAGACAGTGCTTGGTGTGCTTCACTATTGCTCAGCCCATTGAATTTAGGATTTGCGACGTCAGGTTGAGATTGCACAGACATTGGTGAGGCCTCTTCTGCAATACTCTGTCTAGTTCTGGTCGCCCAGATATAGGGAGGATATTATTAAGCTGCAGGGGTTTCAGAAGAGTTTTACCAGGATGTTGCTGGGTATGGAAGGCTTGAGTTCTAGAAAAAAGCCTATCCAGCCAGAGTCTTTTTTCACTGGAGCCTGGAGGATGATAGATGACCTGATGGAAGCTTATGAAAAAGATGAGGGGTATAGATAGAGTTAATGGCAGTTGCCTTTTCCCCAGAATGGGGAGTCGCAAGTGGAGGGGCCACATGTTTAAGTTGAGAGGAGGGATATGTTCAAAACAAAAACACATGCGGGTAAATTGTTACACAGAGGTTGGTTTGAGTGTGGAAAGAACTTCCTGAGGAAGGGGTGGATGTGGGTACAATTACAATGTTTAAAAGACATTTGGTTAAGTATGGGAATAGGGAAGGGTTAGAGGGATATGGTCCTGCAACAGACAGCTGGGGTGAGATTTGTTTGAAATCATGTTTGGTACCAACTGAAGGGTCAGTTTCCATGCTGTTCAACAATGACAAGAATATGGTGTTGTTCCATTACTTAAGAAAGGCTGCGCTGGAAAGCCATGGAAGTAAACACCAATTAGCCACATGTCGGTGGTGGAAGTGATTCTGCCAGACAGGAGTTACATGCATCTGGAAAGGCAATGATTAATGAAAGATAGTCAGCATGGCTTTGTGCGTACAAAATCAGGTCTCACTAAGTTGATTGCTTTCATTGAAGTTGTGACCGTACATTGTCTACACCAATGTCAGCAGGGCCTTTGACAGGGTTAAGCATGATATACAGGTTCATAAGGTTAGATCACATCGGACCAGGGAGAGCTCACCAACTGGATACAAAATTGGCTTGACAGTAGGAGACAGAGGGTCGTTGCTCAGACTGGTGGCCTGTGACCAGCAGCGTGGCATAACTTTCGGGGCTGGGTCCACTGATGTATATCATCTACATAAACGATTTGGCTGAGAATATAGGAGTCATTGTTTGTAATTTTCTGGATAATCAATTTAATGGTGTAGTGGGCAATGAATACAGTTATCAAAGGGGATCTCGGCCAACTGAGGCAGTGGACCAACGAATGAAAGATGGAGTTGAATTCAGATGTTGGATTTTGTTAAGTCAAACCAGGGATGACTAACATAGTAAATGGCAGGTCCTGGGCAGTGTTGTCAAACATAAAGAGACCAAGGGCTACAGTTACATTGTTCCTTGGAAATGGCATCATAGGTGGACTGTGTGGGGAAAGCAGCATTTGGTAGACTTGCCTTCATTGGCCAGCAGTTTGATATATGAGTTGGCGACAACTGTAACATTGTCCAAAATATTTCCCTTGGGCAGAGGAGGCTATGGGGTGACCTTATCAAGGTTTACAAAATCTTGCGGGCCCTGAGTAATTTGAATAGCCAAGGTTAGATGAGTCCAAAGCTAGAGGGTATAAACGGGAGGTGAGAAAGGCACAGTGGGCGGCACGGTGGCACAGTGGTTAGCACTGCTGCCTCACAGCGCCAGAGACCCGGGTTCAATTCCCGCCTCAGGAGGCTGACTGTGTGGAGTTTGCACGTTCTCCCCGTGTCTGCGTGGGTTTCCTCCGGGTGCTCCGGTTTCCTCCCACAGTCCAAAGATGTGCAGCTCAGTTGAATTGGCCATGCTAAATTGCCCATTGTGTTAGGTAAAGGGTAAATGTAGGGTTATGGGTGGGTTGCGCTTTGGTGGGTCGGTGTGGACTTGTTGGGCCGAAGGGCCTGTTTCCACACTGTAATGTAATCTAAATCTAAAGCAAGGATTTAAAGAGGGAGCTGAGGGGCAACATTATCCACAGAGGACTAGTCAGACTGAAGGTTCTGTTTCCGTGCTGCATGACTCTGTCTCCAGTTATTGGAGGAGGAGACTACTGAGATACGGCATGTTGTCGACACTGAAGCAAGTTACAGAGACAGGGATGGTAGACGGGAATGCAGCACCTTTCAAATATGTAGAGGGACGAAAGGGAAGTGAGGAGGTTACAGGGACTGGAACGATGTAGGAGTTACACATTTTTGAAGACACTGGTCAATGAGACATGCCATAGACACAGTTTTGGAGAGGGAACGCCAAACAGAAAGATCCCAGGCAGCAGTCCCACCCTCACGTGGGAGACCTGTTTTCCCCTTTGTTATACTGATGCTCACTAAGACAGCACACGCCTGGATTGATAACTGTGACACTCCCGATGCTGACTCAGTACAAAGTAAGTCAGATTAGGGGCAGTGATTGAGCCTGGGGTGTGTCTGTACTGTGCTCCCCCTCCAGTATTTGTATCATGTCTTTTTATCCAATGTTTGGAGCCCTCTCATTGCTCTCTGGTCTGTGCATGTCAGTGATCTTTCCTCACCGCAGGATTTATTGAAGGCTCCAGATGTCCCTGCACTTTGAAATTGGTTGGTCAACCAGAGAAACAATGAGGTGGTGGACGAAACACCCAGCAGCTGGGAAGGCTATTGATTCAGAAACTTCCTGAGTACCTACAGGAGACTGAGAGATAGATGGTTTGGGAAATTAGACATATGCAGTGAAGGTTACACAGGGAGAGTGATACTGTATCCCACAGAGATCTGAAAAATACCAGTCTCCATCCTTGGCATGTGCTGCTGTGACCCTCTGGAGTGGAGAATTCTGTTGGCTCAGGATGGGAGTAGCTGCAAGAGTGAGAGACACTGACAGAGGCAGCAATCAGACCCACACAGTGAGGGAGACCACATGGAGAGATAATGAGTGATATCACCAGAGTTCACGATGATTTCCGGATCAAACAAATATGTAGGCAAAACGGGTTGAGCTTCATGACGCACTTCATGATGTATCAGTGCTCAGGGATGAGCAACCGGTGAGCAGGTGAATTGCTGGCCTAGTAGTATTATTGCGAGAGCATGTATGCCAAACCTCAGCGAATGTTCTGTGGAGGCAGGTTTCAATCCCACCATCAGAAATGCAGAAATTTGAAATCAATAACTAAAAGAAAACGTCATTAACAGTCGATACATACATATGAAACCATTGCTGATGTAGAAAAAAGGCCAAACATTTGTCCTTTCAAGAAGGACATCTGCCCATCCTCACGTGGTCTGCACGACAAACCTACAGCAAAGTGTTTGCCTCTCGATGATCCACTGAAATGGGCAAGCACGTTACTCAGCTCAAGGGCAGCTAGGGCTGGGCAAGAAAGGCTGATCAGCCAGAGACACCCACATCCCATACCTGATTTAAAAAGATAATCCATTGGGATGGTCCCACTGGAACTGTACTGTGACCAGTGTCCTGACCAGTCACGTCAGTAGGTTTTTGGACAGGGCTTCAAACTGACAGAGAGGATGCAGGGACAGGATTCAGGTGAAAGGAGATTTCCAAATCCACAGAGGAAAGGTAAAGTATGGGAGCGACTGAAGACAGGCCGAAAGGAACAGGATGGGACAGAGTTTAACTAAAACTGCATCAGGGAATCGGTTTATGACAGGAAATTGTGGGAAAGAGTGAATTATGTTTTTTTTGGAATGGGTAATGTCTCATCAATAAGGTAGATTGATTTGTGACACAGAGATAAAAGATTTAGACACCAGTGTGACGTGGTTACAGGGTGAACAAAAGGTGGACATAAATATTCAATGGATCGCAACCTTGCGGAAACTCAGGCAAAATGGGTAAAACTAACAATAATGGATAACAAAGGCTTTACAGACAAAGCACTTGGCATCAGATCATGCAGTAGAGTCAGTCTGAATCTAAATTATGGCTACATTTTGCCAAGGACACAAGCAGCAGAACAGTTTTAGCTATCGAAAAGCATTCCATTGCTTGTCACTGCATTAAACAGGAACTCATTGGATTTTTTTAACAAACACATTGTGATAATTTTGGGAAACTTCAATATTCACATAATCTGGGACAGTCACACTGGCAAGAGTGATATTGGAAGAGGAGTTCAGAGAATTTTTTTCAGTGTTTCTTTGAATAACAAATTGTGCAACTGGCTAGGGTCGTAACTTTCTCAGAGTAATCGTTGTGTGATGAAATTAAGCAAATGAGTAATGTCCTCTGGAGAGATCCTTTGGGAAATTGTGATAAAGTGCAGTTTAAAGAAATATAAAGTTTTAAAGTGAACCACAGAAAGGACAAGCTACAACTAGAAACAAAACTAGCCAATTACATGGGTTTGAGAGGAGAACAGACCAAAGTAAACAGGCTAAACAGACTGAAATATGTGCCTGTAAATGAACAGTTTGAAGGAACAGTGTAAATCACTCAACAAAAGAACATTCCATTGAAACACACAAAACATCAGCAAGACATTCCCACTGGCCCCTCACTCACACAAAATGTATCAAATTAGATTATGAGGCTGAGAAGATCACCGCAAAGTACTTAAAATCCTGAAGTAAGAGTCTGTTTTTGGAGTAACTGTTGAAGGAATTGCAAAGGGTCTACTAGCAGGAATTAGGCAGTGGGAAGGGGAATCATGTCACAATAGGAATAGGGAGAGGTGAAGGTGTCGGAGGTGGTAAGAGTGTGACAGAGAGTGGTCAGGGCCTGAACGATTTTACAAAGCTAGTATGAATTGCTGCAGCTGGAGGGGTTTGCAGAGGTAGGGAGGGACATTTGTATTTTTTATTTATTCATTCATGGGATCTGGGTGTCACTGCTAATTACCCAGAGCACAGCTCAGAGTTAGCCGTACTGCAATGGGTCTGGAGTCACATGTTAGCCAGACCAGGTTAGAATGTCAGATGTTCTACACAAGAGGAGGTAAGTGAACCAAATGAGTTCTTCCCACTGATCAACAATGGTTTTATGATGGCCTGACCAATGTCTTGTACAGATACAACATGACGTCCCAACTCCTACTCTTAATGCTCTGCCCAATGAAGATAAGCATCCCAAACGCCTACCTCACCAGCCTGTATACCTGTGACACCACGTTCAAAAGAGCTGTGTACCTGCATCCCTGGGTCATTGATTGACAACACTACCCAGGGCCCGAACATTAACTGTACAAATCACACCCTGGTTTGTTTCACCAAAATGGAACACTTCACATTTATCTAATTAAACTCCATCTTCTATTCTTCAGCCCACTATCCCAGCAGTACTGTTCATCCTGTTGTATCACAGATAACCTTGTTCACTGCCCACTTTACCACCAATTTCAGTGTCACCCAAAATCCATACTTACCAGGAAACCAATATTTCCATCCACACAATTTATCCAAATGACAAACAACAGGGGACACACTACACCGCTGGTCACATGCCTCCAGTCAGAAAAACAACATGTCCCCCATCATCCTCTGTATCATACGATCAAGCCCAATTTTCTGTCCATTTGACGAGCTCCTCCATATCCTTTTACACAGATCTGAGCATATTACCCAGTTTACCATACAACACGTAGAACACAGAACAGTATAGAATAAGACTCTTCGGCCATAATGATATGCCAATCTTTTATCCGACCGTGAGATCAAAACAAGAGTGGCAGATAGAGTTTAATTCAGATAAATGCAAGGTGCTGCATTTTGGGAAAGCAAATCTTAGCAGGATATATACACGTAATGGTAAGCTTCTAGGGAGTGTTGCTGAACCAAGAGACCTTGGGGTGCAGATTCATAGCACCTTGAAAGTGGAGTCGCAGGTAGAAAAGATATTGAAGAGGGCGTTTGGTATTCTTTCCTTTATTGGTCAGAGTAGTGAGTACAGGAGTTGGAAGGTCATGTTGCGACTGTACAGCACATTGGTTAGGCCACTGTTGTAATACTGCATGCATTTTTTGTCTCCTTACTATCGGAAAGATGTTGGGAAACTTGAAAGGGTTCAGAAAATATTTACAAGGATGTTGCCAGGGTTGGGGGATTTGAGCTATAGGGAGAGGCTGAACAGACTGTTTTCCCTGGAACATCGGAGACTGAGGGCTGACCTTATAGAGGTTTACAAAATTATGAGGGACATGGATAGGGTAAATAGACAAAGTCTTTTCCATGGGGTTGGGAAATCCAGAATTAGAGGGCATAGGTTTAGAATGAGAGGGGAAAGATATGAAAGAGACCTAAGGGGCAACTTTTTCACGCAGAGGATGGTACGTGTATGGAATGAGCTGCCAGAGGATGTGGTGGAGGCTGTTACATTTGCAACATTTAAGAGGCATTTGGTTGGATAGATGAATAGGAGGGGTTTGGAGGGATATGGACCGAGTGATGGCAGGTGGGACTAGATTGGGTTGGGATATCGGGTCAGCATGGACGGGTTAGACCGAAGCGTCTGTCTCCGTGCTGTACATCTCTACTTCCATACCCTTCATTTTACTATCATCCATGTGCCTATCCAGAAGTATATTAAATGTCCCTAATACATCTAATTTAACTGCCACCAGGGGCAGTGCATTTCACTCAGCCACCACTCTGTATGTAACGAACTTACCTCTGAAATCTCCCCTTAACCATCCGCTAATCACCAGAAAATTATACCCCTTTGTAATAGCTAGCTATGTCAGGGTAAAAAAATCTCTCTCGATTCGCTCTATTTATGACTGTCATCGCCTTGTTCACTTCTGCCAAGTCGCCCCTCACCCTTCTTTACTCCAATGAGAAAAGCCTTCGCTCCCTCAACCTTTCGCCATAAGACATGCTCTCCAGTACAGGCAGCATCCTGGTAAATCGCCTCTTTACCCTCTCTAAAGCTTCCACATCCTTCCTGTAATGAAGGGACCAGAACTGGCCACAATATTCCAAGTGGGGTCTAAAGAGGGCTCTATAGAGCTGCAGAATAACTTCACGGCTTTAAAACTCAATCCCCTGACTAATGAAATCCCACACAATATATTTCTTCTTAACAAGACTATCAGCTTGGGTGGCTACTTTGAGGGATCTATGGACTTGGAACCCAAGATCCCTCTGTTCCTCCACATTGCCAAAGATCCTGCCTTTAACTCTGTATTCTGCATTCAAATTCAATCTTCAAAATGAATGACTTCAAACTTTTCCCAGATTGAACTCCATCTGCCATTTCTCAGCCCAGCTCTGCATCCTGTCAATGTCCTGTTGCAGTCTACAACAGCCCTCCACACTATCAATCACTCCACCAACCTTCGTGTCATTGGGAAACTTACTAACCGACTCTTCCACTCACACGTCCAAGTCATCCGTAAACACTCAAAGAGCAGACGTCCTGTCACCTCTCCCTGCAGAAAACCACTGGTCACTGAGCTCCTGGATTAATTATTTCCATCTATCATCACCCTCTGTCTTCTGTGGGCCAGTAATTCTGTATCCAGACACCCAGGTTTCCCTGTATCCCATGCCTCCGTACTTTCTGACTGAGCCATAAAGGTGTTTTGTCACACTCTCAAAAGATTCAATAAGACCTGTAAGGCATGATCTGCCCCTGACAAAACCATGCTGACTATCTCTAATCAAACTATGGTTTCCCAAGGAATAATAAATCCTGTCTCCAAAAGTCCTCTCCAATAATCTGCACACCACAGACATAAGACTGACAGGTGTGCAATTCCCAGGATTATCCCTATTTCCTTTTCTGAACAAGGGAATAATATTTTCCTGCCTCCAATCATCTGGTCCGACTCCAGTGGACAGTGAGGGTGCAAAGGTCATCGCCAGGTGCTCAGCAATCCACTCCCTCGGTTGCTGTGGTAACTTTAGACGCATCCAGTCTGGTTCAGCAACTTATCAATCCTTATCTTTTACAAAATTCTCAGCACATCTTCCTTCGTAACAACCACCTGTTCACGTACATCAGCCTGTTTCACGCTGTCCTCACAAACGACAAGACCCTTCTCAGTAGTGAATACTGAGACATAGTATTCATTAAGGACCTCCCCTTCCTCCTATGACTCCAGGCACAAGTTCCTTCCACTATCCCAGATTGGCCTTACCCTCACTCTGACTATCCTCTTGTTCCTCCTCTGGAGCCCTGTATGATCCTTGCTTCCTCAACCTTAAGTAAGCTTCCTTCTTCCTCTTGACGAGATGCTAAAGTCCATGTGGACAACGTTGACTGCTCTGCCTTCATCTATCTCTTGGTCACCTCCTCGAAGAGTCACTCTGGTTTGTGAAACATGGATTTCCACTCATAAAGCCATATATAAGTAAATACTGACAATCTCGAATTAGCCCTTGCCTTTGTAAATATAAGGAGCTCCTTTCTCTCAGAATCTCCTCCAACAACTTCCCAATCACTGGGCTCACTGGGCTGTAATTGCCTGGCTTTTCCCTGCAGTCCTTAATCGATGGAACAGCATTAGCCAGCCTCCACTCTTCCGATACCTCACTGTCTGTTGATAATATAAATATCTCTGTTTGGGACATTGCAATCTCTTCCCTTACTTCCCACAATCTTCTAGGATCGACTCAATGAGCTACTAAGGATTGATCTACCTTCATTTGTTTTAAGATTCCAGCACTTTCTCTTCTCTGGTGAGGATTCTTTCCAAGACATCACTATTTATTTCCCCAAGATCCAGAGCTTCCATGTCTTTCACCACAGTAAATACTGACAAGATTATTTTGCCTAAGATCTCACCCATCTCCTCTGCCTCCACACATGGGTGACCTTATTGATCTTTAAGGGGCCCTATTCTCTACCAAGTTGCTCTTTAGCCTTTATTGAAACTTGCATAATAGCCTTCTGATACCACTACACCCCTCCTACACCCCCATACCACAAAACCCCTCCTGCACCCTTACAATTCGGCCATTTATATTCACACCAACAAATTAAATCCAACGGGCTCAAAAAACAAATTCTCTTTTATCACATGTGTTTCTAAGTGGCCAGTTATTGTATATTGACATATCCTTTCTAACAATGTCAGTATGCTCCCGACTTACTGTCAGGCTAACAATATGTAGTTTCAGACTGACAGCAGAAAGGGTTGAGGGAGTTCTAGTTTATCAATCTTGAAAAGGTAGCTCACAGGATCAGCAGGCAATAGAGAAGGCAAATCAAATACTGGCATTTATTACAGAGGGAATGGAGTCTAAAAACTTGGAGGTCTAGCTAAAACTGTGCAAGGTACAAGTCAGACCACACCTCGAATATTATGAACAGTGTGAGTGCCCGAAGAAAAGGCATTAGAGGCAGTCCAGAGAAGTTCCACTCGGCTGATCCTCGGAATGGATGGATTTTCTAATGAGAAGAGGTGGAGTAGGTTGAGGTTGAACCCATTGAAGTTTAGACAATGAGAGAGAAATTGAATGAAACATCCAAGATTCTGAGGGGTCTGATCGGGCAGATGCTGGGAAGTTAGAAAATAGAACAGTAGAGCACAGCAACAGGCCCTTCGGCCCACCACATCTATGCTGTCCAAGATACTATTCTAACTCATACCATCTGCCTGCACATGGTCCATATCCCTCTATTCTCTGCCTGTTCATGTTTCTGTTCAAATCCCACTTCAAAACTTGACTCACATTTCTGCTTCTACGACCTCCCTCGGTAACATCCACTCTATGTGAAAAAAATCTTGCCTCACACATCTCATTTAAACTTCCTCTTTCTCACCTTAAACCGATGCACTCTAGTATTTGAAACTTACGCATTGGAAAAAAGATTCTGACTATCTATATTATCTATCCCTGTTCCAAATGTTATGTTCCTGTACCTGGTCACCTGTCAGTCTATGATACTCTCACAAAACAATCCAACTTTGTTTAATTTCCTCTTACACCTAACACAGGTAACGTGCTGATAAACCCATTTTGTACCCTCTCCAAAGCCTCCCCATCCTTCCTATTGTATGGAGATGAGAACTGCACACAGTACTCCAAATGTGGCCAAACAAACGTTTTATAGAATCACAGCATCAGAAGCAAACCACTATACCCAACATTGTAACTGATGAAGGCTAGTGCTCCATGTGATTTCTTTCCCATCTGAAACACTTCTGTTGTCATTTTCTGGGAGTTACTGACTTGCACCAAGATCCTTCTGTATATCAATATCCCTCAGTATGCTAACGTTCGTCTTGAATTTGACATCATCTCACACTTGTCCAGACTAAACTCAATTTGCCATTTCTTTCTATCTCTCCAACTGTTCTGTAACCTCCCGCGGATTTTAATGAATCAGGGAAACAAGAGTTTGGTGGAAAAGGCAGGAAAGTAGAGTTGGAGCGTATCAGGTCAGCCATGATCTGATTGAAGGGCAGAGCATCCTCAATGGGCCAAATGGCCACATTCGCCTCCTACATCTCATGGTCTGAGCACAAACTCAATATGTCCTGCATAATATAATGGGTCTCTGCTCACAAAACTCCTTTATAATAGGATTATTAGTACACAGCATTTGATCTACAAATATGATATGATGTTATAGAAAACCATCTCACATACAATCCAGGATTCTATCCATAACAGCACTGATACTCATTGCTGTATCAGTCGGCATGGAGTCCACTGTCACACACATTTACTGTACTGCCCTTGCCATAAGTACATTCAGTGTCCTGACTGTAACCATATTGACATTCCCATCACTGTCTGGTGCCTATAAAAGAATTCCTGTTAACGGTTGCTGCTGCTTGCTTATTCTCAGCTCTACTTTTCATATTCAGATCCACATGACTATCTCATTAATACATTAACCTCATCCTTCCCTCACAACTTTTGGCTTTTTGTCTAGTCTGCCTATTGGGACTATATTGGGTTGGGATATCTGCTCAGCATGGATGGGTTGGACCGAAGGTTCGATTTCCATGCTGTACATCTCTCTGACTCTGTGACTCTATCCCAACAAACCTTCAGTTTTCACCTCCCAGCGATGGTCATTCTGCAGCTACATCTCCGGAATGACAGTTCCATCACATCTGTTCACAGGTCATTCCATCTACCTTATGGCGAATGCAGGGAGTCATTCCTCAGTAGTGGGGGAGTTGAACAGATGGGTAGAGGTTACAGAGATAGGGAGGCTTACAGGGACTCGAGGATGTTAGAGTTAAACAGAGTTACATCTGGTCAAGAATGTCAGTGGGACAAAGGGGTTTGGGAATAGGAGGAATTTACAAAGATAGAGGGAGCTGGATTAGATTCTGGAGATAGGGATAGGGATGGATGAAGGGAGAGGCAGGCAGTCTGAGAGACACAGACGGCAGTGTTTCCGGGAGAAGTGTATTGTGAATACTAACCGAGATATGGAAGACTGTCATGACTGAAGACGTTTACAGTTATAAGAAGGCTTCTCGGTTCTGAAGGTTACAGAGATCGGAAGGCAATGGAGAATGCCAGGTTGCTTGGATTGAGACAGTTACACAGATGGGGAGGGTTGCACAAACTGAAAGAGGCTCCTGTGGTCGCGAGGGGTATGGTTTCGGGAATGAGGATAAAATTTAACAAGATGAAGATCAAAGAATTGGAGAATGATAAGGAGATTACAAATTTTACACAGCTAAGGAGGGGTTGTAGGAGCTGAAGAAAATTACCTAGGTAGGGACCGATGGAGACGTTAAAGACAAATACATTGACATGTAGTATGATGTTGGTGGGAGGAGCTTACAAGGATAGACAGGACTGTCAGGGTTTACTGGGATGAAGGAATTTAGTATCTACTGGAGAAGTTTAGGAATTAGTGTGTTAGGGATTGGAGAACCTGACAGAGACAAAGACAGAGGTGTGGTGTGGACGAGAGGAGATTCCAAACAGAGGTAGGATTATCGGGACTGGAGGATATTACAGAGATCACGAATACAGCATGGGCCAGAATTGATGCCTGCAATCCCCTGTGCTGTCGCATTGAGGGCCAGTACAGCAGAGTTGAAAGCAGGACCCTCACAAGATTGTTGGAATGAAGCCGAGAATGTTGTTGCTCCTTGCCCAGATCTGTGTCTATGTCCTGTCTTCCAGGTCTTAATATAGAAGTCTACTACCTCCACCCTGTGCTGTTTACTGTGAGTGATCTTACCGGCAGCAGGATTTACTGAAGGCTCCAGATATCCCTCTCCATCTCTCTCTCCATCTCTCTCTCGCTGACTAACCAGACTCAATGAGGTGATGGATGACACAAGAGTTAGGAACATCCTGATTAACTGCATGAGTCAGAAATAGACAGAATGGGACATTAGACTGATGCAATGAGGATAAATCATGCAGAGTGGCACTGAGTCCAGCAGAGATCTCGAAAGTCCCAGTCTCCATCCCTTGCCTGTGCTGCTGCGTCTCTCTGGAGTGGACAATTCTGTTGACTCAGGATCTAAGAGGGAGAAATGCTGACAGAGGCAGCAAATATATTGACAAAGCAAGGGATACCACATTGAGAGATATTGAGTGATATCACATTATTAGACACTGCATTAACAAGGAATTGTTTGAATTGGTAACAAAGGCACTGGGATAATTGTGAGGGGATTCAACCTTCCTCTCTCATCATCTCTTTGGCGGTGGGTCACAGACGAGGCTGACTCTCTCCCACTCTCGGGGGTGGGGGTGGTGTTCTAAAGCTGGCTGTACAAACCGATGTGGCCTTCCACAGACTCTGTTACACTCCGTTGCAGAAGGTGGCCATGGGAAGGGGGTGGGTGGGGCGTTGGTGTGGTCACGCGCTCCTTGTGCTGTTTTCTCCTGGATTCCCATTTTGCCCACATAAAGTCTCGAGGTGTTCGACACCTTCCCAATACTCCTCCCCCACTTTGGACGATCTTGGTCCAGGACTTACCAGATTTGATTAAGAGATGAAAAAAAACTATCAATTCTGAAGAAGCCAATATTTAGAAATGTGGATGCATTTGTTAAAGAGATCGCTAGAGATTCTCCCAGCAGGAGGAGTGCAGTAGGAAGAGGAAATATTGTCAGCGTTTCATCAGATGATCAGAACAGGGAGAGGTGAAGGTGCTGGTGGTGGTGAGAGTGTTACAGAGAGGGACAAAGGCCTGAACAATGTGACAAAGCCAGTACGATTTGCTGCAACAAGAGCTGTTTGCAGAGGTAGGGATGGACATCTGTATTTTCATTGATTCATTCATGGCCTGAGGCTGTCACCGGATGGACCAACATACATTACCCCACTGCTAATTGCCTAGAGACAGCTCAGAGTCAGCCATATTGCTGTGGGACTGGAGTCACATGTGTGCCAGACGAGGCAAGGGTGACAGACGTCCCTCTCTAAATGACATACGTGAACAAGTTGATTTTTTCCAAATAATCAACAATGCTTATACAGTGGCCTCACTAATGCCCTGTACAGATACACCATGACATACCAACTCCTACTCTCAATACTCTGCCCAATGAAGGTAACCATCCCTGCTTCACCGGCCTGTCTAGCCGTGACGCTACTTTCAAAGAACTGTATACCAGCATCCCTGGGTCACTGATTGACAACACTACCCAGGGCCAGAACATTAACTGTACAAGTCCAGCCTGGTCTGCTTTACCACAATACAACATCTTGTATTTCTCCACCTGTTCTTCCTAACCTCACTGGCCCAGCAGTACTGTTGATCTCATTGTACTCTTCTAAAACCCTCTTCACTGTCCACTTTATCACCAATTTCAGTCTCACTCACAAACTTGCTAACCATGACTCCTGTGTTATCATTCAAACTGTTTATATAAATGGTGCACAACAGTGACCCAGCACCGAACCCCATGGCACACCGTTGGTCACAGGCCTGCAGTTTGAGCAGCAACCCTCTATGCACACGTTCAGTCTCTTACCGTTAATCCTGTTTTGTATCCAGTTGGTGAGTGTTCCCTGGTTATGTATGATCTCAACTTACTAAGCAGTCTGCCATGCAGACCCTTGTCAAAGGCCTTGCAAAGGTCCATAGAAACATCATGTCCTGCTCTGCTTTGACCTGTCACTTGTCTACCTCCACAGTGAGGTTTAAGACATGATGTCCCGTGCACAAAACCATGCTGACTGTCATTGATCTGTCCTTGCTTTTCCAAATGCATGATGATCGTTTCTCTCAGAATCTCCTCCAACAACTTACCACCGCTGCCATCGGTCTCACTGGGCTGTAGTGGCTGTCTATGATACAAATAGCTCTGGGCGGGGCCCTGCAATTTCCTCCCTCACTTCTCACAAGGCGCTGGGGTACATCTGATTATGTCCCTAGGTTTTATCTAACTTTTTGCATTTTAAGACATCCAGCACCACCTGTTCTCCAATGTGCACTCTTTTTAAGACATCCCTATGTATTTTCCCAAGTTCCCGAGCTTCCATGTCTTTCTCCACAGTAAAGCCTAACACAAAATATTTGCTCAGTCTCTCCCACATCAGCAGTGATTCCACACAGACAGCCTCATTGACCTTTCAGTGGCCCTATTCTCTCCCGAGCTAATTTTTAGCCCTTGTTGAAGCTTGTCAAAATGCTTCTCAAATTTCAAATATCCCTCTACCGCAACTGGCCTCCCCCACCCTTATCTATTCTGCCATTTAAGGTCACACCAAAATATAGAATCCAACAGATTGAAAAATATTCCTCTTTTATAAAATCATGCGTCTCTCATTGTTTCTAAGCATCCAGTTATCATTTATTATCATATCCTTTAAAACACATTCCAGCACGTTCCCGACTTACTGTCAGGCTAACACCGTTTGGTTTCAGACTGACTACACAAAGGATTGAGGGAGTTCTTGTTTATCAATCTGAAAAAAAGGTAGCTAATAGGGTCAGCAGGTAATACAGAAGGCAAATTAAATTCTGGCATTTATTACAAAGGGAACGGAGTCTAAAAATAGGGAGGTCTTGCTAAAACGTTGCAAGGTACAAGTCAGACCACACCTAGATTATAATGAACAGCATGCGTGCCCTAAGGAAAGACATTCTTTTATTGGAGGCAGACCAGGGAAGTTTCACTCGGCTGATCCTGGAGATGGCGGGATATTCCAATGAGAAGAGGTGGAGTAGACTGACATTGAGCCCATTGGGGTTTTGAAGAATGGGAGAGAAATTGAATGAAACATCCCGGATTGTGAGGGGCTTTGACAGGTTATATGTCGTTAAGTTAGAAACTAGAACATTACAGCACAGTAATAGGCCCTTAGACCCAAAATGGCTGTGCTGACCATGATGCTATTCTAAACTAATCCCATGGTTTATATCCGTCTTTTTCTGCCTGTTCATGTTTCTGTCTAAATGCCACTTCAAAACTTTGCTCTCTTTACCACCTCTCCCTCCTCCTGAGCAGCTTCTACCCTCTTGGTAAAGAAAACTGCCCTCATTCATTTCACTTAAAACTTCTCACACTCACCTTAAACCGAGGTGCACTAGTATTTGATATTTCTACATTGGAAGAAGGATTCCAACTATCCACACCATTCACGCCTCTTCTAATGCTATATACCTGAACCCGGTCACCCCTCAGTCGCAAAACTGTCTCGCAAAAACTCGCAAAACAATCCAACTGCATCCAACCTCCTTACAGTAAACACATTCTCGTCCAGGCAACATTCTGCCAACCCTCTGTTGCAACCTCCTTCCTATAGTGTGGCGATGAGAATGACATGCACCTTCCAAACATGGCCGAATGAAGTTTCATTCAGTCACAACATGACATGCAAACGCCTGTACTCAATACTGTGACCAATGAAGGTAAGCATACCATACTTCTCCTTTACCACCACATCCTATTGTGTTGTTATTTTGACGGAGCTACGGATTTGCATCCATGGTCATCTGTTTATCAATGTTTCCATCTCGTCAATTAGTGTACTTCTCTCTTCCATTTGACTTCATAAATTCATCACTTCACATTTGTCCCGATGAAATTCGATTTGCGATTTCTCTGCACAGCGTTCCAGCTGATCTACATAGTGCAACAACCTTTAATACTCTTCCTCACTATCCACAATTCCCCTAACTATCCCTAATCATTACATGCCTTTCCAAATGTCATCTGCAAAATACTAATCAAACTGCTGATCTTTTCATTTGAATCACAGATATATATTACACACAGACATCGCAGCACTGATCCTTGTGAAACAGCATTGGCCACAGACGTCCAATCAGAAATTGACCACTCCACATACCTCTGTCTACTATCACCAAGAAAATATTGCATCCAACTTAACAACGAGCATGGATTGTGATTTGATCGTTCAGATCCCCCTTGCTATTTGGAAGCTGTCATTCAAAATGACTCTATATTTTGATTCCCAGATTAAATTGGCTGTCTCACTGATGCACTGACTGCGTCCTTTCTTCACAACAAAACGGGACCTTGTTTGTTTTTTTTTGCTGATCCTGCCTAAATCCCTACAACCCCTGCTGTCATGACCATTCTGCAGCCACCCCTCCACAATAACAGTTCGATCATATCTGTTGCCTTCAGTTAATGCTGTCATTCCATCTGCCTTGTTCCAAAAGCATGGTGCGCATCACCGAGAGAGGGCCTTTGAGGGACGGATAGAGGTCACAGAGTTGGAGGGGTGTTTGGGGGCGCGACAATGTTGCAGGGTTAAACATAGTTACAGATGCTAAAGGATGTTCGCAGGAGAATTTTTTGATTGTTTGGAGGAAGTTAGAGAGATAAAGCGTCTTTGATTAGACTTCAGAAATAGGGATGTGTGTAGGGTTGTGAATCGTTACATGGTCTACGTTGATCAGGGTGTAGAAACATTCACATGATTCCAGGACGTCGTACATTTAACAACAGTTATGGAATCTGGAGAATATCACAGTGATAAGGAGGATGGTATGGACTGGAGAATATTACAGAGAAAGGGAGGGTCGTATTGACTGGATAATGTTGCAACCACATGGAAGACGATATAGACTGGAGAATGTTGTACGGATAGGGAGGAAGTTGCAGACTGGATAAAGTTAGAAGGAGAGATGATGTTATGCACTGAAAGGTATGTCAGAGAGTGGTGTGCATGCTGCAAGATACGAATGGGGTAGGGAAGCTTGTAGAGATGGGAGGAGAGAGTCGTAGGGAGGCTTGTGAGAGACCAGATTCACTTATGAGCATAGGATGTGCTACAGTGAGCGGACCATTTTGCAGATATAAACAAGGATACAAAGGCCACAAAGCAGTCACACCTGTACATAGGTGTATAGGAACTGAAGGAATTGAAGAGATTATACAGGCTGGGAGTGTTGTATGCAGTGGAGTAGATTAAACTGATAGGGATGTTTTTAGAGACTTAACAACGTTAGGAAATAATGGGAGTTGCAATGCTGAGAGCGGGTTTCAGCACGGTGGAGGATACAGACCTGAAGGAGCTTTCACAGATAGTGATGACTTTCGGGTCTGGTGGGGGCTGCACAGTACAGGGAATTGTAGTGGCGGGGGGCATTTACACAGATAGGGAGAGTATTTGTAGTCGGCAGAATTCACAACAATGGGTCTGCAGGACACGACAGAAATCAGAAGGGTTGTATCAACTTGATGGTGTACACAGGCAGGGAATGTTATGGGGGTTGGAGCAGCTCACCATGACAGAGAGACTCATGGAGACTGGAGATGTTGCAGAAAGATTACTCTGTTTAATTGTATAGAACTCCACATAAGTCTGTCCTGGTTCTTTCTTTATGCTTCTGAACCACTGTCGATACGCTTCTGGTACTAATCCATAAGCACTTAAAATAGCCTGTTCAACATGTGCATAATCTCCTGGCCACTCATGAGGCAGCGCTGCAAATACCTCACTGGCTGTGCCTAACAGCTTAAACTGAACTAGCTTTACCCACAAGACCTCAGGCCACTCCATCTGTCTACCCAACTTTTCAAATGAAGTACAGAGGTCCTTGAGAGTAGTCACAGCTCGATAGGATAGCAAAGAAGGCACTTGGTATGCATTCCTTTATTGGTCAGAGTATTGAGCACAGGAGTTGGGAGGTCATGTTGCTGCTGTACAGGACATTGTTAGGCCACTTTTGGAATTCTGGTCTCCTTCCTATCAGAAGGATGTTATGGAACTTGAAAGGGTTCAGAAACGATTTACAAGAATGTTGCAAGGGTTGAAGGATTTGAGCTACAGGGAGAGGCTGAATGGACTAGGGCTGTTTTCTCTGGAGCGTCAGAGGTTGAGGGGTGACCTTATAGCTGTTTATAAAATCATGAGGGGCGACTTTATAGAGGTTTATAAAATCATGAGGGGTATGTATAGGATAAATAAGCAAAGTCATTTCCCTGGGGTCAAGTGTCCAGAACTGGAGGGCATAGGTTTAGGCTGAGAGGGGAAATATATAAAAGAGACCTAAGGGGCAACCTTTTCACACAGAGGGTGGTACGTATTTGGAATGAGCTGCCAGAGGAAGTGGTGGAGTCGAGTACTATTGCAAAACTTAAAAGGCATCTGGATGGGTACATGAATAGGAAGGGTTTAGAGGGAGATGGGCTGGGTGCTGATTGGTGCGACTGGATTGTCATGGACAAGTTGGACCAAAGGGTCTGTTTCCATGCTGTACATCTCTATGATTCTCTGACTTTAATTGCCGAAGTTTCAAATCACTGCAGGCAGTTAGAGACCGAGATAGAATTGTAAGGTCTTTTGGAGGTTCCACAGTTCGGGAGGATTGCAGGGACTTGATGATGTTGTACATGAAAGCAGAGTTATAGGGACTGAAGCTGGGAACAGAGATAGAGAGACGCGCAGGGGATTACAAAGATATGGTGGCCAGTGGCCTCTGGTGGAAGTTCCATGTAGAGGGATGGTTTTTGGAACTGTTGGACTTTGGAAAGATAGGTAGATTTGGAGTGGCTGGAGTGGTTTACAGATGCATGGAGAAACGTAGTGAGTGGAGCATACGGAGATGGTGAGGGCTGTAGGAGATGCAATAATTTGGATAGACTGCAGAAGCTGGAGGTGTTCTCACAGAAAAGGAGAATTGTAGCTATGTGAGGAGGTGACAGAGATAGGGGGTTGGAGCATTCTTAGTAATAATTGGTTTGGAGCACTGTCCAGACTGGGGGAGGCTTCACAATGATGGATGGACAGAACAAAACGAAGTGGTCCCAAAAATTATAGAACATAAACATGTCACTTCAGTGCTGTGACACTGAGGGTCATCAGGAGGAAACTGTCCTCATTAAAATGTTCAGATCCTGAGGGGAATGGGCAGGGTGCATGCTGAAGGGATGCTTCCTTCTCCTTATGGGAGAGAGGCAGACAACGAGACTCTGTTTGACAAAGATGGAGAAGAGGAAGTTGTCTTTTTCTTCCAATGGCCCAAACCTATTTCAGGTTTGTTATCACATAGCTCAAAGGAAAGCAATGCGATAGCAAAGAGCAAGGTTGTTTGGGATTGCAGGAGAGATGAGACGTAGGACAGGTTAGAAAGGCTGGAGGAAAAGGGAGAGAAGGGAGATGTTCAACAGCTGGAAGTGTTTAATGGGAGTGGACACTGTCAGGACTGGAGAACATGACACGCTCACTCATGAGAGGGAGATAACGATATGGTTCAAGGTCAAACACAGTAGGAGGAACCCAAGCTCCATACCTGTCATTTACTCAGGGAGCTGCTCTTAACCAATCTGGTGCCAAGCCCCACATACAAACAGCATGAGGTTTCCCAGTTCCTGGTGCTCAGAGCCCAGTGCACTCACCCCTGAACCAGTCAGTGAAGTATTTACACAGTTATACATTTCCAGCAACACTGTGTCCTAGCCGACATAAACTGGTAAATTCACACTCTACCAAGCAAAGACCATCTGCACTCAGATTCCCTGGTGATACAATCCTCTGAGTGACAGTCTGCAGAGAACAGAATCCACGAATCCCCATTGCATGGGCCAGGGTCAATGATAAAAGTTTCATTCTTTCAAAAATGACAACTCCTCAATTCCTGCATCTCACAAAACTGCCATTTAAAAATGTTAAAATAAAGAACTTTCCGAATGAAGGCTTTGATGAGGTGAGTTCTGGTCAGTAACATAGATCTGGATGTTACCAGATGCACAGAGAGTGCTTTCTACCAGAGCACCACCAGGTCAGTATCAGGCATACAGACAGACCGTGCAAATAGATTCACAACGGAATTCACATCTCACAGCCTGGCAATTTGAAGCTGTGCTCACCCATTCCCGTAAAGATCTCTAGAAACAGGACAACAGAACTAGAAGGCTGGAGGTTGGCTATCGTGCTGCTACTATTTAAGGAAGACAGTAAGGACAAGCCAGGAAACGATAGACTGTTGAGCCTGACATCGGTGGGCAAGTTGTTAGAGGGAATCATCAGGGGCAGGATGTACATGCATTTGGAAAGGCAATTTCTCCAGCTTCCTCATTTCCCCTCCCCCAAACTTGTCTCAATCTCAACCTTCAAGCTCAGCACCACCTTCCTAACCTGCAATCTTCTTCCTGACCTCTTCGCTTCCACCACCACTCCGGCCTATCACCCTCACCTTATCACCCTCACCTTAACCTCTATCCACCTATCGTATTTCCAACACCCCTCCCCCTGTTCCGTCCTCCGTTCCTTTTATCTTAGCCTGCTTGGCACGCTTTCCTCATTCCCGAAGAAGGGCTCATACCAGAAACGTCGGTTCCCCTGCTCCTTGGATGCTGCCTGATCTGCGCTTTTCCAGCAACACATTTTCAGCTCTGATTAGGGATAATGACTGCATCCTAAATTCAGAGGGAGTGAGTATGACAAGGAGAGGACTGGAGAATGGGTTTGAGAATGATATTAGCTATGATCAAATGGCGAGGCAGACTAGAAGGGCTGAAAGCACAAACCGTCCTCCTATGCCTTGCAGTCTCTGGCCATCTGATAGCTGAGGAAATAGAAACAGAGTTATTTGATCAGTTCGAAATCCTAGCCAAAGTAAGAGACGGAGCAGGTCGGATACAAAATTGGAGACTGGGAAAATGGTTGGACAGGAAGTAATAAAAGAGAAGCTGACTATAAAATTGGAAGTCAGGACACATTCAATAAAAAGGAAAGGAGTGCAAAGGCAGAGGGAGATGGACATGGAAAAAAAGTGTCACTCGTCCCGAAGTCTTTTTATTTCCAAGATGCTCCCATACTTGCTGAGATTTTCCTGCAACTTCATTTGTTGGTTCATAAACAGAAGATGGGAGTGATCCTGGATCAATCAGCTCTCCCATACTCTGGGGATATTTGACTTACCTGTTCGAACTGATCACTTCTGTCCCACACTGAAACTCACAATCCTGCCCCACCCCAGCTTCCTTACTGGCAGTAAACTGTTCGTTCCATTAAACACAAGAATAACAATTGCAAAACTTTCAGAGAGAGTCCCCTTCGGTTTCCATCAGAACATTCTGAATCAATTAATTTTTGTTCAGGACACATGTGACATTGAGCCGTCTCTGTCAGACCCCGAGAAAGTGGCCATTCTCTTTCTGCGTCTTTGTACACTTTGGCTGGTTCGCAGTTGGTGTGGAGTCTCTCGTTTTGAAAGCGACATCATTCATAGTATTTACGGCTGCACTATAAAGTTGTCTCTGGCACCTCTAGTAAAATGGAGACAATGTTCACTCAGAAAACGGCGTGTCATCAAAAACAGGAGGACGGATGTGTCAACGAAAGTAGCAAGAACGGTCGACTACATTGGGTTGCAATGCTGCATGAGGAAACTCAGAGCTGGAATTCTATTAAACAGTGAAAGCGCCCAATGTGAGGCTGGAAACAACAACCCTCACATTAAGCATCTCACAATGCACCGACTGAGCTAATCAAGCATGGCACACCTCGGATCAGTTTGCCATTTCATTCCGAGCATAACACACCTGGCACAGCAATTTGTAAGGATCCAGTTCATTCCGCCCAATCACATCTTTCACTTCTGTTATCCCTTCAAAACATAACAATCCATTTAGCACTTGTCCAGTGATTTAAGGTTCAACCTTAATATTTTCATGTTTTTACCCACATATTCAGGTCGCCGAAGTAATTTCCAGTCCCTCTGGCAGACAGTAGATCACTCGATAAATTACCTCAGGAAACCCAATCATTTCCATTTGCAGTGTTGGGAAGTTCCCATCTGCTGACGAGACAGAGTCCTCACAATCAACACTTTCTTTGTTCTTCCTACCTAAAACTTTTACTACTTCTTATTCTCTAGACAGGAGTTTTGTTTATAATACGTTCCAAGAACAGGAACAACCTTCCAATGTCCTGAAGCCGTTTCCAATTTAAAATGGAAGTTTTGAACCATTCACACGGTAAGAGCGTGTTGCCTCGGTAAGAGCTGTGTCCCAGGAAGCCGCTGATTCAAGCTGCAGTAGCCGCTTTCTGTTGGCATAGGGTGCTTGGACAACGTGTCGTCGTATTCTGCTGCGTGCAAACGCCTTAATCCCTGCGGACTTGGGGTGAATCATGGAGGGGTTTTCGTGCTTACTGTGTCGGTACATGGTCAGTGACAATGCTTGAGCCGAAATATTTGCGGTTTTGTGGCCTGGGTGGTCTCGAGCCACCAATCTGTCAGCCAAATGCCCTGACCATTTCAGACACAATACCTGGCACGAAAACGTGGCACGCAGGTATCCGAAAGCAAATTTGGCGAAGGAAATTGAGGAGACTTTGGACAACAGGGACTCTTATTGTTTTCAGAGACGTTTGATGATTTTCCCGCTTTTATTAGCGAGAGGGTCAGTAGCCTGAGGAGCCACAAACGAAAAAATTCAGTTCAGTCATGCACAGCTTCAAATAGCAACTCGCGCATGACACTTGCAGAGGTGAAAATCGAACTAACAACTCGAGAAGGTCGAAATCTTGAACCCAGCGCCTTAGACCACTCGACCGCACTACCACAGAAATGTGCCTTACCGATTTATTATGACTAGTGTTTCAGCATCGATTCACTTCAGGCACTTTGACCTCGCACATTTAGTAACAAACTTGACGTAATTTAAGAACAAAGAACAAAGAAAATCGACAGACTATGAACAGGCCCTTTGTCCCTCCAAGCATGAGCCGATCCAAATCTACTGTTTAAGCCTGTCACCCAATTCCTAAGCATCTGTTTCCATCTGCTCCACACACACTCATGCATCTGTTGAGATGCATCTGAAATGAATCTCCCATGCTTGCCTCTACCGCCTCTGCTGGGAACGAGTTCCAGAATCCTACCATCCGCTGTGTCAAGTACTTGCCAAGTGTATCCCTCGTAAACTTTTCATCTTTCACCTTGAAAGCGTGACTTCTCGCTATTTAATGCTTCACCCTGGAAAAAAAAGCTGATTTCTCTCTACACTGTCTGTACCCTTCATGATTTTGTAAACCTCAATCTCAATCTCAATCTACTTTTCTTCTAATGAAAACAAACCTGACCTACTCAAAATCTCTTCATAGTTAGCGCCGTCTATAAGAGGCAACATCCTCGTAAACCTTTTCTGTCACCTCTCGAAAGCATCCACATCCTTTTGGTGATATGGCGACCAGAAAGTTACATATATTCCAAGTGCGGACGGAACAATGTCTTGTGCAATGTTAACGTGACTTGCCAGCTATTTTATTCAATACCCCATCCAATCAAGGAGAGCAAACTAGATACCTGCATGTCCACTCTATCCACTGTGCATCAACATCAGTGTACAATAGACCTGCACTCCCAGATCTGTCTGTCCATCAACTTTTCCCAAAGCTCTTCCGTTTATTTAATAACTCGCTTTAGAATTCGTCTGGCCGAAATGCATCACCTCATATTTGTCTGTATTGAACCCCATCTGCCACGTTTCCGCCCAAACCGCTAGTCTATCCATATCCTCCTGTGTTCTTCTATAGACCCTTATACTTTCTGCTAGTCCGTGAATTTGAATGTCATCTGCAAAGTTTCTGATCATCCAAACAGTGCTCTCTTCCAGATCATTTATGTATGTCACAAACAACAGTGGCCATAACATTGACACCTAGATTAGATTACTTACAGTGTGGAAACAGGCCCTTCGGCCCAACAAGTCCTCACCGACCCGCCGAAGCGTAACTCACCCAGACCCATTCTCCTACATTTACCCCTTCACCTAACACTACGGGCAATTTAGCATGGCCAATTCACCTAACCCCTGCACATTTTTGGATTGTGGGAGGAAACCGGAGCACCCGGAGGAAACCCACGCAGACACGGGGAGAATGTGCAAACTCCACACAGAGAGTCGCCTGAGGCGGGAATTGAACCCAGGTCTCTGGCGCTGTGAAGCAGCAGTGCTAACCACTGTGCTACCGTGCCGTCCATCACCTGTGGAACATCACTGGTCATCTTGCTCCATTTCCAGAAACCCCCTTCAGCTCTTACTCCCTGTCTTCTATTGCTCAACCAAGTCTTTATCCACTTCTGTAGAGCATCCTGCACACCATATCATTACCGTTCTTAGCATGTATGGATTGGTATCCTCACCTTGCACTCCAGTGTCCAGTGTACAATTCTCTGCTGCGAATAACCAGGTGAGGAGCTCATGTGCCTCGTGGAGGTGTTGTTAGGATGTTTGGCGGACCTGGTAAGATGGTTTGCAGTATTTTTCTGGGTAACATTCTCAGGGCTGCAGAGCCTGTTGTGAAACACTGCTGCCCTGATGTGGTTGGACTTGGTTTGGTTTCATTCCCGCTCCTTGCTGTTGTTTGGGTTGTAGATTGGGTCAGGATCAATCTGTTTATTGATGGAATCAGTGAATGAGTGCCCTACTTCCAGAGATTTTCTGGCTGCCTTCTGTTTGCCCTGTCATATTAACCTTGACCTCTTCTCATTGAATTTCTAGTCCTTGCCATTTTTACGTACTGCTACTAGGGACAGCTGGTCGTGGTAACTAGTGACTGCCACACAAATTCGTTGCCAGAAATGGGTAGTCCCACAACTTGATTCACAAATGTCTGGTACACGAACTTCGCAAAGACGATTTGCCATGCAGCAATTTAAAAAGCATGCTTCCATTTATTAAAGTAAACTTCTGGGAATGACAGCCAGATTCCTACGTAAACTCGGAAATACGACAACACATAAACCGACAGCCTCTCTCAGAGACAACTGACCAGAACACAAGATCCAATGCCCACCGTGTGCAGGACAAACATAGTTGACAAAATTGCACACAGGGACTGCAAAGAAAACTATAAGGGTGAAGCAGCCAGACAACCAGCGAGGTGCATTCCTGGAGTTCAGATAACCCTAAACGACACGGACAGATGTTCCATGTAGGTATACGCAGGTTACTGAATGTCTCTGATTCCGGGGCTTGGAACTTGAATTATATGACCGTCTGCAACATTGGTTACTTTCTTGTGTGAGGTAACTCCTGATGGAACACATGGAAAACTCAATTGCTCATTGAGAAATACATCCAAAATAGTAGCCAAGAGAAGTATTCCTGTTGTGTTTCTGGTGCTGGTCCTGACATGCCCACCAGCACTGTACTTATTCTGCGCATCGTGTTGTTGGCAGTAATCTGCATTTTAGCTGCAATTACGTGCGTTTGAAACCCAGGTCCTCTATTTTGATTTCTCTTATGTGCAATTGCAACACAAAATGTATCTATTAATATTGGAAGATGACATTCACAGGCATGTGTAATGACCAAGTTTTAGTGACATTTATGCAAGGGTTAGAGATTTCTTTGATTCAGGAGGTAAGGGTGTAAAATGTGTTCGGGTAGAGATGAGGAACAGTCAGGAAACAGCTCACCAGCAGGTGTAGCTTACAAGCAAACTTACACTAAACACAGTGTAAAATAAAACGTACAAGAAAAAAAAATGCATGTGAATGATAAAAGATGGGCGAATTATGGGCAATCTTCATTTCCCCTCTCCTACTCCCGTTTGATTTGGAAAGAAAGTTTGGAGAAAATAATCAATAAAACATATATGCCCCATCAAACAACGCGCGCCATGCATTGGTCATCGATTACTTTACATGCAACTTAATCTCTGGCTTTTATTGGGAACCATCTCTTTCTTTGTGACCATCAGAAAAGACCATTTCGTTTGCCAGAAAAAGAAGTGAATATGTCAAGAACCTTAGTTTGTTTCATGTCCAAGAACACTCAGATCAATAGCTCCCTTGATTAGCTGTGCTGGTCATGTTCGAAAGGATGTCTGGCAAATTGTCAAGTGTGATTTCATTTCACTAAAGAATTTTTGACGCAGTTTTACTGCAATCATTGTGTTTTTCTTCTTTTACAATGGTCTCTAGCATCTTATAAATCACAGCAAAAATATGAGAAGAGATGGGAGCATTTAGCCCATCAAGTCGGCGACAGCTTTCAATGAGATGACGGCTGATTTGATTAATCCTCTACTCCCCTTTTCAGCCTGATCTCCGTGGCCCTTGATATCGAATTGACTTAATGTCTGTCTGCTTAGCTTTGAATAAACCCAGCCTTCGCAGCCCTCTGTTATAAAGCATTCCACAGATTTGCTACACTCTAAATGGGGGAATGTAGTCCTCATCAGAGCCTTAAATGTTTAAACCCTTCCGCTGTCAGAAAGCCCTCTGTTCCCACATTTTCCAGGGAGTAAATCAGAGCATAATAAACCACTGAAGATAGCTCTGGACTGCCCAATGCCAGCTGTGTGTATTTGAAAAAATTTCAAATTTTGACTTAGAATTAAAGAAATGTACCGGATTTTCACATTAGATTTGCCAACGGTGAATCTTTTCAACAACACATGACATTTTTCTTTCTCAATCCACTGCTCTGTTTAGTAAGCTCTTTGCACAAGAAAATGGATCCTACCCATCCAGTTTATCTCTCATCAATATGCATGCAATTCGAATTTATCTCCGAACATCCCCCTCTGAACCAAGACAGGGTGACAGTGAATACTCGGGTCATGCTGCGATTAGGAAAAGCCAAATACTGGTGTTTCAGGTTAAATACTCCATTCCATAAAACATATTTTAAAACCTGGTGGTGTGTTTAGTTCTGGCCAACTGGCTAAGGCAGTGGATTGTAGAGCTGTTAGGGTTACCCTACGCAAGTTCAAATCTCGCAGAATGCGTTGTGGATAACTTTTTACAGGACGACTTTTAGCTCAAAGTTCAGGAAACCTATTTTGCTAACCAGGCCGGTAATTTAATAGACTCGGGAAACATGAGTTCTTCATCAGAAATGTACCGTACTTAAAAGATTATCTCTGTTTCTCTTTACAGATACACTGCTCGACACTTCGGTTTTCTGCAGTATTCTTTGAATGTCCTGAGCAGAAGTGCTGCTTTTTATTAGATCCTGTAATCCCTATCCTCTGTTCACTGATTCTGGTCAGTGGCAATGCTTCCTCCTGCTCGTCAAAGTGCGCATTCCCCACCGCTCTCTCTCCCATCATGACAAACAACCGCAGGAAATCGCCGGTTAACCATTTATATTCCAAAATGAAACTCACCAGCCTCGGCAATCTCTCCACAAAATGGTACTTCTCATCCCTGGACATGGTGCAAGCCAGAGGTTTGTGAAGAGGTACTGTGAAAATATTGTCAGTTGACAGTTGGAAAAATGTTAAGGACGCAAACCATATAACGCAGGCTCCAGGTTTGGGAATCTTCAAAAACTCTTTGGGAAATGGAATCAGAAGAGAATTGGAGAAGGGTGAACTGTCGGACCGAGCAAAGGACAGGGCATTGACTCTGAGGTTCTAGGGACAGGAACTGATCTGAGACATTGAAGGAATTCTCTCCTGTACAGGAGGAATAAAAATTCAGCTCGACTCTGGGACAATGAAAAATTCTTAAACACACAAGACACTGAGAGGCTAAAAGGGAGATTGTCCCTGTTGGAGGTAAGTTGGTTCACAGTGACATGAGTGTGTCTGTAGTGGGTGGTTTCAGACTATTGCATTGTCTCCATAATGAATGGTTCAGTCTTTATTTGTAAACGTAAAACATATAGAGGACAGTAGTTGTTCTGGAAAGGGCAGATTGAATTTGGAAGTCAGGCACGGCGTACTTTAGAGGATCGTCCAAGTTGTTAGCTTGGAAGTTTCAGCAATTTCGACTGTTAACTGAAATGTTACTGTTTCAAAAGACCCCAAGGCGACAGCGATTGATATTCTTGCTGCATCTGTTTTCTGTGCTGCACAGTTTCGTCTTTCTAATGGCGTCAGGAAAATGTTATCGAAACAGTAAACTTTCGTGTGACGAACCATAAAAAAGTTTCTACTTTGCTTTAATGGTTAATGTGAACAACTGTGGACTCTGAGAATCTGAAACAAAATCAGAAACTGTTGTCAAAACTAGCCGCTTTGGAAGTGCCTGTGGATTTTACCGAGTTGTGATGACCTTTTCAAATATTATCTCTGACTCTCTCTGCATAAATGCTGAAAGGTATGCCGAGTTTCTCCTGCAATTTCTGTTCTTGGTTTTCAATGAAAGTCCATTCCATCTATCAGGATGATACAACCAGAACCACCATGCACCAAAATTTAACGCTTTTGAAAACTGTGAATTGGATTCAAACAAATACGATAAAGATTCACTCTTCCTCAGGTCTGCAGGGAGAGAGAACTGCAAAGTGAGAGGTCAGTGTGGTTCTGTAGTCATGGACGGGTGGTTAATGCAATGGACGTGAAATTCACTTGGCTTTACCCACATAGCCTGGAATCCTAATGATTACATTTGAGGAATGTCAACAAATAAAAAAGGGAGATTGCACACTGTTTTCTCCTTTCATATTCAAATCACAGGAGAAGGAAAAATGAAAGGCATTTCAGACAGATTGGGGATGGTGGGAATATTCAAGCCAATGCCTGTCAGGGTGCAACTGTTGGAAAATGTGACGATAATAGCCAGGGTCCCGTCTTCGACTGGTGCAGACCTCATGGGCAAAAGGACATTTTCTGTGCTGCAGACCTCTTTGACGACCTGCGGTGAGCTGGTCGGAGAAATAGGCGAATGTGAAGCTCATGGAACGGGACTAATCCTGAGACCTCTGTGTATCTCCATCTGTGGGTGAATTTGAGGAGGGGTTTCGCACGGGAGTTGGAACATGATGTGTCCATATCCATCTTCAGTTCCATTGTTGTGGCCTTTAAGATGACAGGGAGGAACTTATTGCGATTCACTCTGGTAACATCAGATACGCAAGGTTATGGGCCATTTGCTGTAAACTGTGATTAGAATGATTCGCACTGTAGATGAGCCGAAAGGCCTTTATTATGCTGTAATAATTGGAAGAAAGTAGAAACTGATCTGCAGCTAAAATGATCACAGTTAAAACGGTACAAACGGTTTCATTAAAAAGATTCACAGCGCCATTTTATTTTACTTTGTTCCGGTGGTCTATTGCTGAAAATTAAGTTTTGTCACTGTTGCACCAAATGGAGTTTCCCGCTGACGATTAATCATTGGGACTGCCTTTTCGAAGCAGTGGATGAAGTATGGAGTTGGCAATTGATCGAGTTTTATCCCAGTCATGATTCAGATGAACTTTGAATAAAGCAAATGCTGGAAAACTGAATCAGAAACAGGAATTGACAAAGAAACTCCGAGGACTTGGCAGATTCTGTGCGATAAACCGATTTAATATTTCAGATCGACAGAATCAGGTTAGTTATGCATTTTATTGTTTTAATGCCAGGTTAATTGTCAGCTTTACTTACCAGATCAGCATATTTATCAGAATATTTCATTAGCCAGCAAACGCCAACTTTCTGAATGTTAACTGCCTTTTCGGTGGTAATGCTGATACTGTTGTCATTCCCTAGTGAAACGTTAGCCTTCAATCGTTCCTTTTTCCTTCTCGTTTCTGTCAGTGAGCACCAATGTTGAATGGAGAACCTCTGTTTTCAGCCTCAACCTCAACGTGCGTCTCTACTTGTCTATCGTTTTCTCTGTGTATCCATATCACTCTATTCCATAGTCTCCCAATCTCTGATTATCAATATCCCTCATTTTTCATTTCTGCTCTTTGAAATGTCTGACATTCAGAGATCATTTGAGAGTAGACCTGCTTATGGACTTTCTGCACCCCTGGCTACAGTGTTTCCAACTTTACTCACAATTTCCGTATTTAGTCTCTGTCAGTTAGGTCTGAGTTAATGTGACACTTCTTCACTCAATATTTTACGAGCTTTTACAATTCTTAACAGAATTCATAATCCACCAAACAAAAAAAATTCTCCCCATTATAGATTTCAATGAAGCCTTTGCTCTTTGCGTAAAATTAATGAATGGTGACAGCAGAAAATGAGGAGTATCATCTTGCAGTGGATGTGACATTATTTCAACATTGTGGAGAGCTCTGCAATGTCTCCTATCTCACCTCGTATTTCCCAACACTGTGGGAATGAAGGAGGCAGAATCAAAGTAGAGGAGACGGAGACGTCATTGTGGACCATAGTAAAGAATCTTTCCGTTGAATTAGTAGGATCGAGCATTAACTGATGGGGCCACAGCAGGCGGCAGGACGTCGTAACATGAAAAAAAATGACTGAGCTCAAATACAAGAATCATGCTGAGCCGACTCTTTAGGTACAGTGGATCAACAATACAGCATTTTCAAGAAGTTTAAGAAACGATCCTTCAATGTATAGGACATACAACGCCAGGATTTGAGCCATACCAGTCTCGTTATTACCAGGCACATTTTAATTCATCCACGGTGACAGCGTAGACAATGTTGTTCAAATACATATGTGCATTTAATTAACTATTCAATCACAGTAACTTGGACATTTGTTTCTTTATTAAAGATGCTCCGTGAGAATTTAAACTAGCCTCCTCTGATACAGAATAGAAACGTTCACACGTCGACATTCTCCACTGGAAATGTAAGAAAAAGGCAATATCTTCTTGTGTTCGTTTCAAACTGATACGTTAATCTGCTTAAACTGGCATGATAATGAAGGTACGTTCATCCTCTCGGGGCCCATTGACCACGTTAACATGCAGAGAGGGAACATCACACCAAGAGAACAGGATCATTGTGGTGAATTGATCAACAGTGTTGTGTGAGTCAGTGTAAACTGTGGGCAGCATAGGCTGAACCATTAGTTCCAACATTGACTCTTGCATCACCACTTCCTCTTTCCCTTACTGCCTCAGGCCCTCCAGTCATCATTGCCTTTTACTTTATTTCAAACGCCCTGCTCCACTTCTCTATTGTCCAGATCGCTTGCAAGCGTCCACGTAGAACCTACAGGTGCTCGAAACTCATTCGTGGCAAATAGATGCCACTCAATGGCACAGGGTTCACTGCCCATCGCTATTTACTCCAGTGATTGACATGATGCGCCAGTTTACAGAAACGTGAAAGAACTCAACACATAGGTACATCCATGATGCTGTTAGCGAGGGAGTTCCAGGATCCAGTAACAGCCAGATACTTCCAACTCAGAAAGGCGAGATCCTTGATGGGAGATTTGCGGTTATGGTTTTCTCTTGTATCTTCTGCTATTGTCCTCGGTGTCGACAGGAATAGTGTCAGAAGACTGGAGGATAGCAAATGTGGTTCCCTTGTTCAAGAAGGGGAGTAGGGATAACCATAGTAACTATACGCCAGTGAGTCTCACTTCTGTTGTGGGCAAAGTCTTAGAGAGAATTGTAAGGGATAGGATTTATGAACATTTGGACAGGAATAATGTGATCAAGGATAGTCAGCATGGATTTACGAAGGGCAGGTCGTGCCTTACAAACCTTATTGAATTCTTTGAGAAGGTGACGAAGGAGGTGGACGAGGGTAAAGCGGTAGATGTGTTGTATATGGACTTTGGTAAAGCATTTGATAAGGTTCCCCATGGTAGGCTACTGCAAAAAATACGGAGGTATGGCATTAAGGGTGAGTTGGAGGTTTGGATTAGGAATTGGCTGGCTGGAAGAAGACAGAGGGTAGTAGTTTATGGTAATAGTTTATCTTGGAGTGCAGTTATTAGCGGTGTTCTGCAAGGATCTATTTTGGGACCATTGCTTTTTGTCATTTTTATAAATGACCTGGAGGAGGGGCTAGAAGGTTGGGTGAGCAAGTTTGCGGATGATACAAAAGTCGGTGGAGTTGTTGACAGTGAGGAAGGATGTGTTAGTTTACAGCGGGATATAGATAAGCTGCAGGGCTGGGCAGAAAGTTGGCAAACGGAGTTCAATGCAGGTAAGTGTGAGGTGATTCACTTTGGTAAGAGTAACAAAAAGATGGGGTACTGGCCTAATGGTCGGATACTTGGTAGTGTGGATGAGCAGAGGGACCTTGGTGTCCATGTACACAGATCTCTGAAAATTACCACCCAGGTAAATAGTGCAGTGAAGAAGGCATATGGCGTACTGGCTTTTTTGGTAGAGGAATTGAGTTCTGGAGTCCTGAGGTCATGTTGCAGTTGTATAAGTCTCTGGTGCGGCCGCATCTGAAGTATTGTGTGCAGTTTTGTTCTCCATACTATGGGAAGGATGTGGAGGCACTGGAACGGATGCAGAGGAGGTTTGCCAGGATGTTGCCTGGTCTGGTAGGAAGATCGTATGAGGAAAGGCTGAGGCACTTGGGGTTGTTTTCATTGGAGAAAAGAAGGTTTTGGGGTGACTTGATAGAGGTGTACAAGATGATTAGTGGTTTAGATAGGGTTGACCATGAGAACCTTTTTCAACTTATGGAGTCAGCTGTTACGAGGGGGCATAGCTTTAAATTAAGGGGTGGTAGGTATAGGACAGATGTTAGGGGTAGATTCTTTACACAGCGAGTCGTGAGTTCATGGAATGCCCTGCCAGTAGCAATGGTGGACTCTCCCTCTTTATGGGCATTTAAACGGGCATTGGATAGGCATATGGAGGATAGTGGGCTAGTGTAGGTTAGGTGGGCTTGGATCGGTGCAACACCGAGGGCCAAAGGGCCTGTACTGCACTGTATTTTTCTATGTTCTATGTTCTTTGTTCCATATCCTTCGAGATAGATATAAAAAATCACAGGGTTGATTCTGGCAACCAAAACAAAAACCCTGCATCTAATGTCGTTTGTGGAAGAGAGTTCCAAACCTCTCCCAAATATTGCATGTAGAAGTGCTTCCGAACAAATCTCCTGAATACTCTGAACCTCATATTCAGACTCTGCTGTCTCAGTTTAGAATCCACAACCAGTTGAAACTATTTATCTCTTCATTTTAAAATCTTGCTTTACTTCTCTCAGATCACCACGTAACATTCAAAGTTATCGCAAAAAGAGGCTTAATTTGTAAATCAGAAACTGAAATGTCTCAGCAGGTCTTACAGCATCCGTGTGAGGTAAAAACAATCTCTGCAGATGCTGCAAACCGAATTCTGTATTAGTGGTGTTTGAAAAGCACAGCAGTTCAGACAGCATCCGAGGAGCAGTATAATGAACGTTTCGGGCAAATGCCCTTCATCAGGAATAAAGGCAGAGTGCCTGAAGGGTGGATCATCTGTGGGAGAGTAAGAGTTATTTTTTCACGTCCGTTGACCATTCTTTGCAACTGGCTTGTCTGATCTCTTCTCATACCTGTAGATGGTATGAAACCAGAACGGATGACAGAACATAGAGATCAGGAAGTGCTGCATTTGCAGTGATGTTGGGAGTTTCTGTCAGTGGAGAATTTTAAGGACAGTACTGCTCAGCGAACTGCTACCGCTCTTCCTGTGTCTGAATAAGGTAACCATTCAGTGAATTGGAGACTTTATTGTTCAAAAGTTAAAACCAGAGAGCAGATCAGTAGCAGATTAAAACAAGTGAAATTGTCATAATGCCGTATCAGGAACGTCAGTGAAGACGAGGATGGTAAAGATCACCTTCTCATATTTTGAATTGTTTGATGTAATTTTCAGTACGAGGTTATTTCTCCCTTTAGGCAACTTACAAGTTCCTTGTTTGAAACTCTGAGCTGATGCATCACCAGAAATATTGCCTTGTACTGCGTGGAAGCAGCTTGTGGAGACTGAGACTGCAGCATTGTTCAGATTTGTTGTTGTTTTTTTGTCAGATATCTGAGAAATAAAGAAGCTTAATAACAAGCTTAATGCCAGCTTTGGAGAAGCATTGCTCGTCAGTACATGATAATCAGCTCACGTGCAGATATTCCAGAATTGTTACCAGAGACCTGATTCAAACCCTGCAATGATAGATGCAGTGATTTCTGAGTTGAAATTCTATGACAAATGCCTTTTAACCCAACATCACTTATCATGGAAACTCCGATTCGATTCGGAAATAAAGCTGCTATTCTTATTTGCTCCAAGATACATGTGACTCCAGACTCACAAAAACTGGTTTGGCTGTTGCAGGTCAATTATCTAAACTCCAAGACCTCACTGCAGGTATTCCTCTAGGTTCTGTTCGATAATAAATGCCCAGTGTTCAGCAGAAGTCTTACCTCTTCAACTCCTGAAGCATTCCATTTCACAATGCAGCAGAATTCTCGCAATGTGAAGGCATGGGCAGATAAGTGAAATGAATTTAACACATCCTGATTAAGATAATCTAATCAACACCTCTGGAAATTCAATGGTGTTGCCATTACATAGTCTTCAACCATTAACAGCCTGGGAGTTACTATTAACACTAAAATGAACTGTCCTCACAACATAAATAATGTGGCGACAAGAACAGGCCAGAGAGCAAGTATACTGCCATCAGTAATGGGCTTCCTGACTCCAGAAGCTTCGCTAATACCGAGAAGGCTCACGTCAAGTGCGTGATGGAATACTCACCACTTTACTGGACAAATGTGTCGACAACATACCTCAAGATGTTGGACGACACCATTAAGAAACGTTCGTACAAAAGGACAATGCTGCGGACATTTAATAACTGAAATGAAAGCAGGAAGTGCCGGAAAAGTTGAGCAATTCTAACAGCACACCTAGAGAGAAATACAGTTTATGTTTTGAGTCCAAAATGCCTCTTCTTCAGAACAGTGCTGAAGAGACGACATGTAGGACAAGAAACATTTCTTCTCTGTCAATTTTCAAAGTTGTTACCAGGCCGGCTGAGTTTCTTCAGAACTTTTCATTCCATGGCAACTGTGCCAATTCGATTGGCAGTTTATGTATAATTTCAATTCATTCACCACTGGCGCAGCTTTTCGTGTCATCAACATTTTCGATTAGACAGTACCCTCCAATTCCAGTACGACTATCGTCCTAAAGACAAAGGAAGTAAACGAATGGGAATATCATTATCTGCATGTTTCCTTCCAAGCTACGAACCATCGACAATTGGATCGGTAAGGCCTTCACCATCCCAGTGAATCAGAGGGTCACTCTCCTCCCCCACTTCAAAATATCCATATCGTTTAATGAACTGTTCAAATAAACTTTATCAAACTCAATTGTTATAATGCCAACACTTACTGGGAGGTGAGAAAAACTTCACAAAAATGTAACGCTTTAGCTACAGTGTTAAGAGAAACAGCTTGGAAATGTGCATCCCTGTGTTCTTTTGGCAGACTCATGCAATCAGACATTGGGCATAAGCCGACCCAGCAACTTGCCAGGAATAGAAATGTTGAGTTTGGTGAGGCATTTTACAGTAGGTACTTTCCAGCTGTAATTCTGTTTCAATGACATTTGCATTGTCGTCCAATTCCAATTGAGACGAACAGTTGCCAGTTAACTTTGACATAGATGATCCACCATTTTACAAGTAAGCTGCTGAGTTATACCATGCCTTACTCTGTTAAAGCGCAGATGTTAGGACATAGAATCATAAAACCTCTATAGTGTGGAAACAGGTAATTAGGCCCAACAAGTTCGCACGCAACCTCTAAGGAGTATTCCACCCACACCAATTGCCCTTCCCTATTACTATGCACAGCTCCCGACAGACGCATTCGGGCGGACGAGGTGCAATCCAGCATTTCCAATTCATCCAACCTGCACATCTTTGGACTGCAGGAGGAAACTGGAGCAACTCGAATAAACCCATACAGACACAGGGAGAATGCGTGAACTCCAAACGGTCGCCTGAGGCTGGAATCGAATCCAGTTCCTTCGTGCTGTGAGACAGCAATGTTAACCACGAAGCCACGGAAGCTAACTTCAAACCTTAGTGGAGTCTTTCTTCCGAATAAGCCTGATAGCAAAGAAAAACACATCACCATAGCCATTTTACAGAAAAAAACTCGTGAATTATTCAGAGACATAAGTAGACTGGACATCCTCCAGCAAATGGCTGAAGGTGATCAGTTCAACGATCGTTGTTTTGTCACTATTTATGAGTAGCTGACTAAGCTGCGCCTCTTAACGTCTGCAGCAGGAAGTCCTCAATCAAATATGTTCTTCTTACCATTCGTCCTTCTATGATTGAGGTATTTATCTTCATTTAGTCCGTGTTACATATTCTTGGTTAAACCATTCTTCTGTTCAAAGCCATCCCCCGAGGTTTTATTCAATGACTTTGCCTGTTTGAAGTTTGGAAATTTTCGTAGTTACTGCCTAAGCCTCTTCAAGAGGCTTCCCCTCCCACAATCAGCTCTTGCCTTCGAACTTCCCCTCATTGTCAGTCCTACTCCATAGAAACTAACTGGAGACAAGATACATGTATGATGTCACCGAACAGGCCATCACTGCACATCTCCCTCTCGCAGGGAGCAGCACGGCTCAGTGTGGGTGATCGATGCCTTTCAAATACACTTGGGATGATGGGAAGAGTGGTTGTCATCTACCTATCCATGACCAAAATGGACCTGAATCTGAGAAGTTACCATTCCAATCAGTTTGCAAGTCTGCACATTAAAGGTAGATAAATGAGACGACTTTGACTGCTTACAACATGGTTTAAGAAACACAAGATTTGATCTTATGGTCAAAAGCTGTAATTTCAGAAGCGCCAACACTGAATTCAAAGCTTTAAATTGCGTAAGTGCAGACTTGGCGGTGCAGTTCTTATCAGAGAAGTGGAATATTGTTTGCAGACATTCACAACGACACCTGGGAACATTATTTATTTTGCAGACTGTATGGGAAATAGCACGATTGTAATAATTTTCGTAAAGTCCCTATTGTCTGGATGTTGGCCGTTCGGTCTATCAAGTCCACACCAAATCATTGAAGATTATCTCAACAAGGACCACTTCCTACTCGATCCCCTTACAGTTTCTCACAGCTAAATAACCTAAACGTTGGGTATTTTTCCATTGCCCAATTCACCGAAACTACACATTTTCATACTGTGGGAGGAAAACTCACGCACACATGGGAGGAATGCAAGCACCACACAGACTGTCGCCACAGGCTGGAATTGATTTGGGTACTTGGCACTGTGTGGCAGGAGTGCGGGGCACTTTTATTCTTCCATCAGCTCACTGGGTTCAAGATAAATGACATTTAAACAACTCAGGCAAAGTTTTGAAGCATATATCGTCCCTGGAGGTATGTTTTGCTTTGAAATTGAACCACATTCCAAAGCAAGTACATGGCAAAAGAACCGCTTGAACCTTAAGATTTCATCACGAACAACAACAAGTTCAGAATTACATGCGGCAACAGGAGGAAATGAGCTTGAACACAGTGTGGAGGGAAACGTGCATGTGGGGGTGTTTCCATGTACCTGCTGTGGAGGTTGCAGTTTTGGACTGAGGTGGACAAATGCAGAAATCACACGAGGTTATTGACACACATATTTATTTGAAATAACAAGATATTGGACTATCGCCCCTTCGTCGAGTGAAGTGAGATGGAATAATACAGAACCCTAAATTTATGGGCAGAGAGGTCAAGGGCAGATAGATCAAAAGATCAGACAAATTCTGAGTGGAGTGTCAAAGACTAAGACTCTGCAGGTAAACAAGAGTGTTAGACTGTTCAAGTAATGTGTCAATAACTGAATACCAACCGAATGGATGACCTATAATCCAATAAAATGAGGCAGAGAGATAATTAAAAAGCGTTAAAATAAGGTAGTGCTGGAGACAAATCAAAGGACTTGAATGACATGGAACAGAAACAGAAGCACTGGAAAAACCCTCCACAAGAAAAACACCAGAGGAAGGGTCACTAGAACCGAAACATTAACTCTCATTTTTCTGCACAAATGTCGCCAGACCAGCGAAACACCTGCCCCCTTCGCCACCATGCCCCAGTCCCGTTCCCCCGCACCCCCCCAATATTAACCCTTGCCCTTGTTCCTGGTTTTCAGCATTCCCAATACTTCTGATTTTATTTGGCTTGAGTCGCATGCCGAGAGTCTGAACCAAATTATCAGTAAGCCAATTTTGAACAAAGTGATTAAGGTAGAGAGACAATAACAACTTGTCAAGGTAATGGTGTGAAAAAATGAAAATAAGGAAGATTTCTCAGATACAGAACAGTGTGGTGGGATTACATGTACTGTGACATGAACCTAAGATCATGGTTGAGGGTACGGCAGTTGGCTATCCATTGCTGTTTGGCTATTTTTCGTTGTTGTGTATCTCAAAAGCCGCCTTGGCCGGCATTTAGTCGAAGATTGAAAACCAAATATTCTTGATAGATGAACTCTTTCCCAACTGGGAATGTGTAATCCTGTCTGGCAATTGTTATGCCGTTACCATTCATCCATTGCCACACTGTCTGCATGGCCTCACCAATACACTATTACTGGGTATCTTGGGGCACCATTGCCTGAGCAGATGAGAGAAACGACATTGGCTGAGTCACATAAGTGCCTATCGTACCCGTGGTCGGTGGTGTTACCACGTGTGATGTTCGTGTCCATGTCTTGCAGAGGTTGCAAAGGCAAGGTGCTGTGGTGTTGTGGTTAATGCTGTATGAAGGCTCGGTAGTTTACTGTAAACGGTCGTTTGTTTTAATTTCGCTATGTGATTGAAGGTGAGAAGTGAAGTCATGAGGATGTTATTAATGACGTGCTCATTATCATCGGTGGCATGTTGGATCATGTGAAGAACGGGCTGTACTCCAGGAAAGTACTGACGATGAAAGATACTCTATCAGTCGCATCCTGTGTCTGTCTTCTGAGCAGTTCCCAGCAGTTTTTCACTGTGGAACATTGGAACTGATGATCAATCAGTTCAACATGTATACCATCATCATGAGGATATCCTTCAAAATCTTTTGGTGTCTGTCGCATTGTTCCTCATCTGAGCGGTTCCTGTGCAAGTGAAGCGCTTTTCCTTAAGGTATGGGTTCTTTAATATATTTAGGGTGGAAGCTGAAGAAGTGCAGCATCCGTGTGGTTATCCTTGGGCTTGCGGTGGTGTGAGATACTGAGTGTTATTCCTTCAGTTTGGTTTGTGGTGGGTTTGGTTGGATCATCCTTATAGATGGAATGGGCATTCAGTTAAAACCACGAACAGAATTATCTGCTGAGGAGAACCTCAGCAGATCTTACAGCGTCTATTCAGACAGAATCAGAGTCAAATGTTTCAAAACTTCATCAGAACTCGGTAATCTCCCACTGGCACTGCCAAACTGGTTAGTTTCGACAGCAGTTTCTGGTTTTGCTTCAGATTCCTAGAATACACAGTTCTTTACATTAATCATTAATGCAATGCAGAAACATTTTTGTGGTTCGTCATACCAAAGGTTTCTGTTTAGAAAACATTTTCCTGACCCATGAGAAACACGAACATGTGCAGTACAGAAAACAGATGCATTAATAACATCAATCGCTGTCGCCCTGGGGCTATTGAACCAATAACATTTCAGTTAACAGTCGAATGAGCTGATACTTCCAACCTAACACCTTGGATGATCCTCGAAAGCAGTCTGTGATTGACTGCCAACTTCAGGCTGCCATTCCCAGAACGACAACTGTCCTCTATCAGTTTTACATTTCCAGAATAAAGACTGGGACATTCATTATGGAGACATGGGGACTGTCTGATCCCACCCACTACAGACATACCCATGTCACTGAGAACCAGCTCTCCTGCAATCGGGAACATCTCCCTTCGCACCTCTCAGTATCTTGTGTGGTATCGAGTATTTTCATTGTCCCAGAGTCCAGATGAGGTTTGTATTCCTGATATACAGGACCGAGAATTATTTCATTGTCTCCGATCAGTTCATGTCCTGAGAGCATCAAAGTCAATGTACCATCCTCTTAAAGAAGGGGAAGGTGTCTTGACTGTTTCCACTCAGTCCAAAATTTTACCCTTCTTCGTTCTCTTCTGATTCCATTTCACAAAGAGTTTCTGAAGATTCGCGAATCTGGAGACTGGGTTATGTGTTTTACCTCCTTAAAAGTTTTCCACTTGACAAGTGACAATATTTTCCCAACATCTCTTCATAATCCTCTGTCTTTCACCATGGCCAGGGATGAGAAGTCCGTTTTGTGGATTGATTTCCGAGACTGGTGATTTTCACTTTGGAGAAAAGATGGTTTATCAGCAATTTCCTGCGACTCTTTATAATGATGGGAGAGGGAGTGGTGGGGATTAGCTCTTCGACGAGCGGGCGGAAGTATTGCCACTGACCAGAGTAAGTGAACAGGGGACTGGGATTAAAGGAATATATTGAAAGCCAGCACTTCTACACTGTACATTTAAAGAATACTGCATAAGCTCAATGGGTCTAGCAGTATCTGCGAAAAGAGAAGCAGAGGTAATGTTTGAAGGATAGTAGATTTCTGATTAAAACGTGAGATCCCTAAGTCTGATCAACTGTCTCACCTCTTTTGTCGAGGCTGGATATTTGAGTGAGAAATCATCCCTGCATGAAGGCATTCCAAACATAGCCAGCAGGATTCGAATCTGCATCGGGAAACCCCCAATAATTTCTAATCCATCACCTTAACCATACGGCCATGATTACATGCACGGTGTTTACCATTTCTTATGAAATGGGAAGTTCCAAACTAAAGTCCAGTTTTTGGCTGTTCCTCGTACCTCAGAATTCGCTGTCACACTCTCTTGCTTCCGAACGGAGGAGGACGTTGGGGGATCAATTTGATTACCACACATATTGATGAGAGGTAAAGTGGATGGGTCGGATCCATTTTCAAGCGCAGAGAGGCAAACAAACGCAGCATTGGATCGAGAAAGTAAAATGTCCTTGCATTTGTGTAGCCTTTTCATTGCAAGTTGAATTATGACCATTGAAGTGCTCTTGAAAAAAATCACCACTGGCAAATCTAATGAGCAAATCAGGTCTATTTTTTTTAAAATCAGAGGTCAAAATATAAAAATGTTTCAAATACACAGAGCTGGCACTGGGGAGTGCAGACCTCCCTTCAGGGGCTTATTCTGCTCTGATGTCCAACCGCAAGAAAGTGGGATGAGAGGGCTTTCTCACAGCTGAAGGGATCAAACCTTTAAGAAAGTGATAAGGAGGATATTCACTCTTCCAAAGGTAGCAAATCTGTGGAGTTCTTTGCAACAGAGAGCTGTGAAGGCGAGGTACATTCAAGGCTGAAATAGACAGACATGGAGAATCACGGAGATGAGGCTGAAAACGGGGATTGACGATGAACCAAAGCTACCATGATCTCATTGAATGTTGTGGGATAAATTACTTCCATCTGCTTTCATGTCTTTGCCGTCATTTGGAAGATGCCGGACTCTATTTTAAAAGAAGAAAAGCACAAATTTAGGATGAAGTTCTTTCAGTCAAACTTAGTGAAAATTATTTATTGAGAGAAAATTGCACTTGGCAATTTGCCAGATTTCTTTGCTAACATGACCAGCAGAGTTCATCAAGGGAGCTGTTGGTCTGAATGTACTTGGGCATGAAACATACAAACATTAGTGACATAATATTTATTTTCTTTATGTCAAAAGTAATGTCTTTCCTGATGGTCACAACAAAGGAGATGGTTTCCAAGAAAAGACAGAAACTAAGTCAGCTGTAAACTAATCGATGACCAAAATATGTCTCGCGTTGTTCTCTGGGACATAAATATGTAATTGATTATTGACAACCAAACCTTTTTTACAATTGAACCGTGAGTGTGAGATGGGAAACTAAGATCACCCATAATTATTCCTTCTTTTATCACTCACATGAAGTAATCTTTTCTTGTAGATATTGGTTAATGCGAGTGGGCTTTTAAGCTAAACCTGCGGGTGATTTCTTTCCTCACTGTTCCTGATTTCTACACCAGCATGTTTTACCTTCTTATTTACATTGGATAAATGTCACTAAAACCTCGGCATTTCACACGCCTCCATTTGTAATCTTCCAATGTTAATTAATAATTTACCGTGTTGCAATTGCACAAAACAAGAGACAACAAATATAGGCAGGTGGACCTGGGTAGCAAACGCACGTTTTTGCAGCTAAAACGCTGGTTACTGCCAACAATACGATCAGGGAAGCATGCACCGAACCGTCAGGAAGCACATATAAGTCCAGTTCCAGAGGGCATGTCAGGAACAGCACCAGAAACGCAACCAAAATACTTCTCTTGGATAATATTTTGGATGTACTCCTCAATGATCAATCGTGCTTTACAAATGTTGCATCAGTAGTTACCACACACAAGGAAGCAACCAGTATTGCAGAGGGTCATATAATCGCAATTCCCTGAATCAGAGACCCTCAGTGCCCTGCATATAACTACAAGAACAAATGCATGATTGCAGGTCGCTAGTCGTCCGACTGTTTCTCCTATATAGTGTTTTGTGCTGTCCCTGCGTGGAATCTTGACAACCACATTTTTCTTGCACATGATGGGCATTGGATATTGCTTTCTGGTGAGTTTTGTCTCAGCGAGGCTGTTGGTTTATGTGCTGTCGTAAATCCGAGTGTTCAGAGGAGTCTGGCTATCAGTTCCCAAAAAATTATTTTGTTAAAGGGAAGCTTGCTGTTTACATTGCCTTCCGGCATATCCTAGTTAACAATTTAGCGTAACACACATCTGGGAATGAGGTTGCGGGATATATATTTTTGGCAAAGAATTTGTGTGGCCGTCACGAATTGCCACTACCAGCTATCCCTAGAAGCAATAGGTACAGACAGCAAGCATCACAAATTCCACGAGAGCAGCACAACAGTAATAGGACAGGCAAAAGAGAAGGCAGCTAGATAATTTCTAGAAGCAGGTCACCCATCCATGGATTCCATCAATAAACACATTGATCAGGATCCAATCTGCAACACCAACAGTGGACCCAGCGGGAATGAAACCAAATCAATTCCAACCATCACAGGAGAGCAGGGCTTCACAACATGCTCTGCAACCCTGAGGATGTTATACAGAATTGTGAGAATACCACTTCCCAGCTCTGCAAAACATTCCAACAACAACTCCATGTATCACACGAGCTGCACACCTTTCTGCTCCAAAGCATTCCGATTTTCCTCAGCAGAGAATTTTACACCGAACTGCCGCGTATAAGGTGAGGATGCCAACCCTACACGATCAAGAACGGCAGAGTGAGCGAGGGCAGAATTGCCATTGTCATGTGGACAGCCACAAACACTCTCTTTGAAAGGTATCTTTTCATATGAAAATCTGTTCAGCAGAATAATCCGGGAAGCAAGCAGGCTGCGCTGGGTATTCATATTTCAGACAATTTCCTTTGTTCATCGTTTTCACTGAAAGTGAATGGAGATGGCGACTTCATTGCTGATATGAAACCAGATCCTGCATTAAATCTGCTTGCCGTTTTTTTTGTTGTTGCTGGGGCGAAATGATCTTGCGATGTGAAACTTTTGTGTATTTCTCTTATTTCCTTCATTACTTTCCTGGTGAGAGGGGCTGGCGATTGGTCCTCTCGATCAGATGGAGGCATCAGCGCATTGTTGACATAATTTCATCAAGAGTGTAGTTGGTAATGCTCATTTTCCATGGGGTATTGCTGTTCGGTTTTGTTTTATGTTTCTTGAAAACTTTCTGTGACTTGGCAAAGCACTAAACCTCCAGAATGTTTGGAATTGTCTCACTGCGATGCCTCTGAACAGTTCATGACATGGACGACTCACACTGCCTCAAAGGCAGCATGCATGCTTCAGTGTGTCTGGCAATGGTTCCGCCTTTTCGGTTCTGCTTCTGTTCCACATGAAGAGCTGTCACTTTCTGGATTCGTTGGAGAGCTGAGGGGGAAACAATGCGTGAGGTATATTTCTTCAGACAATCAGTTTGATGGCAAACTTGGGGAGGTGTCAAAAGAATGGTCATTGGCAGTAAAAATCCGGAAAGACTTTCATCGCTGGTTCGGTTTGACCCATCCACCCTCCAGAAATGTAGGCAAACGCGCTGACTGATAAATAAACTGCGTGTGATTTTTTTTTTTTTGCAAATGGTCCATTAAAACTGGTGCCAGCTGCTGGAGCATCTCAATGTTGCCGAGCACGGAAACAGACCCTTCTATCCAACTTGCCCCTTCTGAACAGATAAATGAAATTAATCTAACCACCTTTCCCAAAATTTGTCGCTTATCTCTCCAAACCCTTTCTGTCTGTATACCCATTCAGATGCCCTTGAATTTGCCCTAAATGTGGCAAACTTTCTGCATACACAATAATGATTGGGTGAAAATAGCTGTCCGTCACATACCTTTTACATTTTACAATTCTCACATTAAAGCTGTGTTATCTAGGTTTGAACTCGCGTGCCTTGGGCAAAAGTATTCAATGACCATTCAGTCTGTCCGTTTTCCTCATAATTTTATGAACTTCTCTTCGTCCATCCCTCAGCCCTGAAGCTCCAGGGAAAACTGTCGAAGCCCATTCAGCTTCGTGCTACTTTCTAAATCGTGCAAACCCTTGTAAATATTTTCTAAATTGCACGAAGTTCGTTACTGAATGCGGGAGGTGTCAGTGCCTGAAGTGAAACGCGGGTCAGAGCAAAGTTGGGGTAGCAGTCTCGCAGGGCTGGTCGCTCTTGTGTGGTGTCATGAATGAGTGGTCTACAGTGCTGAATTTTCACTCCAGACTCTATTGAATCATTTGTTCGAATCTCACTGATGCGACAATCGCGAGTGAGCTACTGCAGGTAGTTAAATATGACAGAGCTACCCAGGTCGTTTCCTTCTTCATTGACGTGCTTGCAGATCCTCAGGCTTCTGATCCTTTCGGCGACGAAAGCGGGAAAATTAGCGACTGGTTCTGAAAACAGTGGGAGCCACTGATGGTCAAAGCTTCCTCAAAACAACTCAGCTTTCGGATGTATGCAGGGCTGGTTTTGGCGCTAGTTTCTGTATCTCAAATAGTTCGAGCTCACGCCGAACTCAGAGTCTCAAATACTTCATTTCAAGCATTCAAACCGACCACGTACCTACATTGCAACCACAAGAACTCATCCACGATTCACCCAGAGTCTGCAGGGAACGAGACGTTTACACGCAGCACAAAGCCACCCCAATCTCTCCAATCCCCCGCTGCCAAGTGAATGCGGCTATAACAGCTTCAGTTAGCGGCTTCATGCCCAGCCCTGGGACACAGCACATGGAAACTCCTTCCTCAGGAACGGCTCTTGCCGTGTGAAAAGGACAACTCCACTTTAAATAGGAAACAGCCACAGAAGATTGGAGGATTGTTCCTGTTCTCGGAACGTTTTCTCAACAAAACTCCTGTCTGGAAAATAAGAAGTGGTAAAATGTTGAGGCAAGAAGTATCCAGAAAGTGTTGATTGTGAGGACTCTGTCTCGTCAGCTGATGTGATTCCCTACACTCGAAACAGAAATTCTTGAGTTTCCTTCTGTAATTTCCCGATTGATTTATGGTCTGTCAGATTGACTGGGAATCATTTCGGCGACCTAAATCGAGGGCAAAAATATGAAAATATTAATATTGAATCTTAAATCCGGGGACAAGTTCGAAATAGATTGGAACGTTCTGAAGGAATAACCACTGAGAAGTGGAAAGTGTCAATTTTGTCACTTGTGACTGGGAGGAATGAACTAGATCATTGCAAATTGCAGTGCTAGGTGAATTATGCTCAGTATAAAGTGACACACTAATCAATCGTGAGGCACGCCCAGCTGATTTTGCCGGTAGAATATGAGATGCTTAACGGCAAGGCAGTGGGTTCAAACCTCACGATGGGGGCTTTCAATCCTTCAAAGAAATTCACCTCTCTGTTCCACTTGTAGTATTGCAACCCAATTCAGGGACACGTCGATTTGACTGTTTTTGATCACACGTCGGTTTCTGAGTCAAAACTGTCTCCTATTTCCTGGAAGTTCCCGAGACATGTGTATTAATGCAACTGAATATTCGATGAATGATGACCCTTTCAAAACGCCAGGTTCCACTCCAAACACGCACCAAATAAAATACTCAGAGATGTGCAATTAGAATGGTTACTCTTTGGGGGGCGGCTCCAAGTCAAATGGTCCTGAACCAAAATGAAGTGATTCAGAACGTTCTGATGGAAACCGACGAGAACTCACCCTGAACGTTTCAGAATTCACACGGAAAATAATCTTGTGTGCTCATGTGAGTTTATGTAGTGAACAATTTATTGTCAGTAACGGGGGTGAGGGTGGGGCAGGATTGTGAGGTTCCAGAGTGGGACCAAAGTGATCTAGTCGAAAAGGTAAGTCAAACATCCCCAGAGCATGGGAGTGCTGATTGGTCCTGGATCACTCCCATCTCCTGGTTCTGAACCAACAAATTAAATTGCTGGAAAATCTCAGCAGGTCTGGTCGCGTTTTGGAAAGGAAAACAGAGTTAAACCTTCAGGAGTAGTGACACTTTATTTTCCATGTCCATCTTTCTCTGTCTTTGCACACTCTTCCTTTTTATTTAATATCTCCTGACTTCCAACTTTATACTCAGTTTCTCTTTTATTTCTTCCTCTCCAACCATTTTCCCAGTTTTTAAATTTATATCAGATCTGTCCCATCTCTCATTTTGCCCAGTTATGAAAGGAGGACTTCAAACTGAACAATTAACTCTGTTTCTAATTCCTTAGATACCAGCTGGCTAGAGAACGGAAGGCATAGGAGAACTTTAGAGTTTTCAGCCCATCTGGTATGCTCCGCAATTCGATCATGATTAATTTTGTTCTCAACCCCATTGTCCAGTCTTCTCCCTGTAACATTTATTTTTCCTGAATGTAGGACACAGTCTATTTTTCTTTCCCAGAGTGCGTCCGAATCCGCCCTCAAACCCTCCTCATCTGCTGGTGGCTGTTATATTGTGCCTGGGTGTGATCAAAATCAAATTCAGTCCTTCATAGCAAACCGATCTGTTTTGAGCAAAGCTATCGCCGCTGGGGCACAGCTCGATTGGGTCTCTGGTCCCACTGTGTTTGTGTCGGGGAGCAGTTATCACCTCTATCTCCCACGGGAAGGATCGATAGCATAAAACATGAAAGAAAGGTAGGCTCGTGTGTTAACACAGGTGGAAGTGATTGCTTTCTGCCCTGGTCATTAAACCTTACTCTGAATGTCCCCGCCCATTCTTGCTGTTGTGAAAGGGAATACAAGTCCAATTAATTGTCGTGTCTGATTTTACTTGATACGCATGCTTCTTTGGTCAGAATATGCGTGGATGTTTCCAGCACAGATGATCGTTATTTTGAAGAATGCAGTCGGCGGGTCCTGCTACTTTCTGGAGAGTAGAAGCATTAGTTTGTACGAAAGTGGCCCAGTTCAGAGCTGAGCAGAAACATTATTGTTCCTTCTTTATGGGCGACGGTCTTCCAGATCGTAATGGATGGGGCAGTGGCAAGTGGAGCACTCATTTGCTCTTGTAAAAGCTAACAATGGCTTCCTGAGGTAAGTTTCTGTCAAATGTATTCCAATGTAGGCTCTGAAACGCCTTATTTGTACCTTGTCTGGCGTTTCTCAACCTGTGCGAACCAAAACTAAAAATCCTCACTCATGCTTTGGAGTACTTCACATATTCGAGTTTCAAAGCAGAAGGTACAATTACAGATGTTTCAGTCAGTAACAGGAATGAAAATATTTACATACTCAGATGAACTGTTTGACTCATGCTCTCATTGAGTCACTAATATTACGGTGTGGTCTGAAACCTCAGCCGTGTTGTAACTGAAGTTGATGAAATAACGGACAGGCTGCCGAATGATTGCATCCATTTTATTTTCTTGCTATCATAGATTTACAGGAAAGTATGAACAGGGGGGTAGAGGAATGAAAGATTCAGGAAGCTCTGGTGAAACACTTTCTCTCTGATTCAGTCATCAAGATGAGACATGAATGCGACTAAAGCGGGAGACCTTTTCACACCTCGAACAAAGAACAATCACGTACAGTAAGCATATATTTGACATCTCAGATCGTCTTTGACCTTCCCTGAATATGTGCCGAAACTGAATTTTGTGCACTTCTAAGTAAGAACTGTTTGATTTACAAACAATACGTGAGTCACATATCCTCTAAACCCACACAGGTTTCCGACTCAGCTTGCAGCCACATGGCAGTTTCTCATGGCTTTGCGGGAAAATGCACGGTTCAGGAGAATGACAAGGAAAGTTGCAACTCTTGCGGTACCGAGTTTCGAATATCCTCACTACTTGTTCTGCCATTTTCAAATTCCAGTGCAAAATCAGATTTTCAGATGGAGGATTTCCTTTCAGCCGTTTATTCTGCAGAACTGCTGTAGTTGTTGTGTGTATGTTGCAGGTTATCATCAGGTACACGCTCTTGGCTTTCCGTTTTTTTGCCTCTGTGATAGCGTGGTGAGCAATCCGAGACGCTGGTGTCAGGTTCCACGTCTGAAGAAGGTTCCGTTTGAATCCATTCTCTGCCACTTTTGCGAACGGATAAGGCTGGCAACGTTTCGCAGGGATGAGTTGTGTTTTCGTTGAACAGAATAAACTTTAGTCATTTCTTCTACACCACGCTGTGACGTGGCATAGCACACAGCAACCAACGTGTCAGTGTCCACGCTGTGTTCCTTTGCTGCTGTGTTGAGTGTTGATCAGGTTCGTCTCCAGCTCCAAACCCCCCCCCCCCCCCCCCCCCGCATAATACGGGATCCAAACAGGCTGCGCAAGGTTTCCATTTTCAAGACAATTTGCGTTGTTCATCGTTTCCTCTGAAAAAGAATGGAGGTAGTTATTTCACCGCTTGTTGTGATAACAGGTCCAGAATTGAATTCGCTCGCTGTTGTTTGTTGTTGTGGCGAAAAGGAGGGCAATCGCAGTGTAAAACTTGTTTAACTTTCTCTCATTTCCTTCATCTCTGTCCTGATGAAGGTGGCTGGTGATTGGCCCTCTCAATCCGGTGAAGACACCAGTTCATTGTTAACTTAATCTAGTCGAGTCAATAATTGATAATCTTCACTTTTCATAGTTCATGTTTTATGTTACTGGAGCACTTTCTGGTAAGTGGTGGTGCACTAAGCCTCCAGTACGTTGAATGTACCGTTTGGAATTGTCTCCCTGATGTTTGGGTGAGCTGTTCATGACCTCGATGACTCGTACTTCCCCACAGACAACATTCATGCTTAGACGTTTCTGAAAAAGTTTCACCTTGTCAGTTCTGTTTCTGTACCACTTAAAGAGTTTTTTGATTAGCTGGAGAGCTGAGGGGTAACACTGTTTGTGAGGTATTTTCCGGAGCGAAAACCTTTCATGGAGAACTTGGGAATGTGACAGGAAGAATGGGCATTGAAGCCAAAGTCCGGAAAATCTTCTTATCCCGGTGGTTTTGAAACAAACACCTTGCAGAAAACCACTACAACGCGCTGACTGAGTGAAAAGCTCCCTGCATTTTGATAATAATCTATTCCAACTACCGTTACCACTGCCGTGGCTCAGAGGGCTGAGCACGTAAACAGACGCTCGGATCCAACTCGTCCCTGCTGACCAGATAACTGAAATTCATCTCCTCCATTTGCCAGAATTTGTCCTTTATCCTTCCTCACCCTTCCTGTCCATATACCGATCTAGATACCTATCAAATGTTGTGAGTGCAACAGATTCTATCACTAAATCTGGCAATTCATTCCAAACACGCAAAACTTTCTGTGTGAAAAACAAGTGTCCCTCAGATCCCTTTTAAATTTTCCAACGCTCACATTAAAACTGTGCTCTCTCTTTGAACTTGTCTGCTCTAGGAAGAAATATTCATTGCCTATTTAACTCTACCCATCTCTTTCATGATGATATAAATTTCTGTAAGACCATCCCTCATCGCTGAAGCTCCAGGGAAAATTATCGCAACCTATTCAGCTTTACGCTGCAGTCAAATCTCGAAAAACTTTGCAATATCCTCGTAGATATTATCGAACTTACGCCAAGTTCATCATTGAAAATGTATGTGCCAAGTGCGTGAGGTGAGGCGATGCAGAAACACTCGTCAGGAAAAAACGTGGTTGCAGGTTTTTGTGAGGCAGCATTGAAGTCGAAGGTGCTGTACTTGCACTCTCTTCTCGATCCAGTCATTGGTTTGTACCACACCCGAAACAGAACCACGGGTAAAATAGCGTACTCTGCTCTTTTTGAAAGACCTCCACAGGTTGTGATTACATGAGTTGATCCCATAATTGCCTGTCTATTAAAAAGGGCTTTAAATAACAAAGCCACAGTGATTGTCCAAACTCTGCTTTACAAAACCATATATGCATTTACTTAACTATTCAATCACAGTAACTCAGACATTTCTTTGTGTGTGTGTGTGTGTGTGTGTGTTTCGCAGTTGCTCGGTGCAAAACTAAACCAACATCCGCTTTTCAGAATTCATCACAGCTGGATATTCTCCAGTGAAAATACGCAGTAAGAGGCAATCATTTATTGACTTTGTTTTAAACAGGTGCCTTCGCCTGTTTAAACTGACAGGATAACGAGGATGCGTCCATCCTCTCGGGACCCATAAGCTGCGTTAATATGCACAAAGGGAACCTCTCACCAAGAGGAGTGGGCTCATTTTGGTGAATTGCCAAGGAGTGGTGTGTGAATCAGTGTGAACAATGGGCAGTAAATGCCGACACCGACATGGAGCCTCGCCAAACCAGCTCTTCACTCACTTGCTGTCTCATGCCTCCCAGTTATTATTGATGTTCACATTTTCCCATAACCCCGTTCCACTTCACAAATTATTCCCGACTGCTTGCAGGTGTTCTCTTAGAAACTGCAGCCTTTAGAAACTTATTGCTGAGATGCCGTAATCACTCAATGGGATGGCATGCACCGCCCATCCCAAATTACCACAGATATTGCGATAATGTGTTACTCTGCAGAACCCTGGATGTCCTCAGTACCGAGGTACAGCCATGATGCCATGAGGAAAGGATTTAGACACAGCGACATTGAATGAAAAGCGAGATATTTTTAACTCGCAATGTCGACATCCTTGGAGGCGGATTTGCGATGATAGTTTTCGCGTGTATCTGTTGCTATTGTCCTTCTAGATAGTTGCAAACAATCACTGGATTGTTCTGGCCAAATCCGTGTGCGTGTTCTGTGTGTAACCAGGAATTAGTTTTCATTTGGATAATTCACAAGAAGAGAATTAGACTTCGTTTCCTGACTGGGAATTATATCCAGGTCTGGACGATGCAATCTCAGACTCCTTAACAGGGATCTCAATTGATACTGCGGTTAGCCTTTGGGACCTGAAATGTACAAACTTTGGTTCTGGATCTTCAAGTCATCATTGTCTTCATCGGGCGTGTATCTCTCCAAGGTTCCAATTCGTTTATAATATCGCTCTGGGTTTCAATCTGAAGAAGGCAAAACTATGATAGTCTGACGTTTCTCAGCAGATATATTGCAGGAAGGTACGGAGAGGCTGATGCTAACAGGCGTTGTTTTGAGCTTTTTAAATGGGTCGACAGCAATAACGACGTCGTTGAACTTGTCTCATTATAGATGCCGGGCTTGTACTGACCAGAGGAGAAAGTGAGGACTGCAGATGCTGGAGATCCGAGCTGAAAATGTGTTGCTGGAAAAGCGCAGCAGGAATTCTGAAGGGCTTATGTCCGAAATGTCTGATTCCTGAAGAAGGGCTTATGCCCGAAACGTCGATTCTCCTGTTCCCTGGATGCTGCCTGACCTGCTGCGCTTTTCCAGCAACACATTTTCAGCTCGTAATGACCAGAGGCTTCTTTCTGAAAATTTTCAGGGTCTGGAATGTAAAAGATTCGAAATAGGAAAGTACCGTGAAAGGCAATGTTTCACAGAGTGGAGCCTTCCAAGTGAACCAGTGATGGTGATTATGTTTGCTGGTTATTCACTTTGTGAATGTTGTTTCCCCGATGTACATGTTTACATTAAATGTAGACATACTGTCCTGGCTGCGCCTGGTCTTAGTGCCAGTGATGTTTTTGGTAAAGTGTCTGACTTCGGGTTAGGGGAGTGTAGTTTCGAATTTAACGTCGCGATGGTGCAGCGTGCAAGTTCGTCCTCGTGACCAGCTGTCTGCCAGAAAATGAAAGGATTACGTATTGAATTTAACGTTGCATTTGCGTCTTCCGTCCATTTTAAACTCCAGTTCATGGCAACATCGCTCATTGTCCGTTGAATTGCCTTAAGTTTCATCAAAAGATTCCGTTTTGCAGATAACCTTGTGTGGGGGAGTGGAGAGTCGAAGTGATGCACAAGGTCTAATTCCTCAGATCTGTGCCAGTCCCAGGGTATGTGTCTGCGTTTCTCCGTCTTTGAGTGAAAAGGAGATGGGGTTTTTAATACAGAGTGACCATGTCAAACTTCAGTCCCATTGTTGTGTTATTTAAGACCAAAGCGAGAAACCCATTGAAATTTGTACTGGGATCTTCAGAGCACATAAATATATAGAGCAAAGCTGGAAACGGGGAATAGAATAGATGAACGTCTTCGAACCGCACTCCCCCATGGCCTGAAAGGGCTTTTCCACTCTTCATAACTTGAAGACCAGTAGAAACCAATCTGCAGCGAAACTGATCAGAAATGAAAAGTCAAAAGCTGTATCATTGACAATAGGTACAAGAAGGTCAGTCTTCGTCCCATGTCATCTAGCAGATAGGATTTGGAGCCCTTACAGCTGTGGCGTTGCTTCTGTTTACGGTCACGGAATGAATGTTTTGTTTTGCAAATATATCATGGTACCAGCATTTCTGATCGCTTTCCCGAAGCTGGCACGTGACTGGATTTGTGACAAACGTTAATCAGATTAAAACAAATCAAAAAGATGCAAGTTCTTGAAATCTGAACTCAGTATGCCTGACAACATCTGATGAGAGAAACATTTTTTTTTTAAGATGGACAGAACCAGGTTAGTTAAAAATTTCTAGATTATACTGTCGGGAAAATGATCAGTTACACCAGTCGAATCACGATATTTATCAAAATCTCTCTTGAGCTTACAACCGTTGGAGTTAAGAATTTAAAAGGACTTAATCAGCAGTAATGCTTCTTCCATTTCCCTGAGCTGGTGGAAGGCTGCGTTTAAATTGTTACTTTTTCATTTTCCTTTCTGTCAATTGGCAGTCACATTTCTCTCAGCTTCCATCTCAATATGTGTCTTTGTTTTTGCCTATTTGTCTCTGTGTATCCTCCAGTGCCTCTTTTACATTCTCCGATTCTCTGCTTATGCATATCGCTCATTTCACGTTTCTGTTCTTTGAGAGGCCGGACATTCAGAGACAGTTTGAGAGTTGAGCTGCTAAGAGGCTTTCTGCCCCCTGCCTGGAGTCGGTCGAAGTAGGCTCACATTCTCCGGATAATGTCTCTGGTCAATTCGAACTGAGGTAAGGGTCCATTTCTTCCTCAAAATATTATGATCCTTTCGAAGTTAAAGTTGATTTCCATATCCAACAATAAAAAAATCATTACATGACAGCTACAGGAGAACTGGGATGTGTTTACCGCTTGATTACAACAAATGAATGGCGACAGCAGAGAATGAGGGTGATCAGCTTGTGATTTCTATAGTATTACCGTGATATTCCCCTGCAATGCTGCAATGTCTCCTGCCTCACCTCTTTAGGAAGTGGAATAAGAGGAGGAGAAGCAGAAGTCATTCTGGAACAGCGGGAAGAATCTTCAGTAAAAAAAATGTCGTTCGAAAGTGCAACATGCACTACTGGAACTGAACTAGGAAAAAAAAAAGCGGAATGCCAATCAGAACAGGCCGGATCTCAAATACAACGTTGAGCTCTGTGATCGGCAACCCTGTACTTGTGAGAAATAACGAGCTTTCAATGCAATGAGCACGCACCACTGTGATGGGAGATGCTTTAACCAGCTAAGCCACGGCACCCCGCTGAAAGTGATTTTCATCGTCCATACGTGCAATACCTTAACCACTAGGTCACAGGAAATCGAAAATGTTTTTTTTTTTTCCTGTATCAATGTTGCTCAGTATGAATTGCAATCAATCTGCGCTTTTGCGAAAGCAGACATTTCACGCCAGAGCATACTCCAGTGAAAGGGCATAGAAAACAAAAAGAAATCTCCTCTTGCATTGGCTTCTAACAAATTTTCATTTGTTTGAACTGACAGAATAAACAGGATGTGTTCATGCTGCCGGGGTCCATTACGCACGTTAATACACAGGTAGGGATCTTCAAACCAAGACGATCAGGCTCATTGTGGTGAGTTGACTAGCAGTGGTGTGTGAGTGATTGCAAACTATGAACAATGAAGGCTGACCAATTATCACTGACACTGAGCCTTGCACCACCACACTTACATCCTACCTCATGTCTCCCAGTCATCAATGCATTGAATTTTATTTTACTCCTCTGCTCGACTTCTCAATTTATTCCTAACCCCTTGCAGGTATCGAATTAGAACCTGCAACACTTAGAAATGTATTTCTGGGACATAATATATTTCAATGTGTTAAGATTAACTGGGACATAGCTATATTTCAATGTGTTTAGATTAATTTTTAAGTCCCTAATTACCCCAGAGGTGAAGGGGGTGAGTTACTTTTGTTCACGTTTCGATTCCTCTGCATGGAGGTACATGCATGAAACCGCGAGAGATGGAGTTCCTGAATTTGGAAACAGCGACACTGAAGGAACTAGGCAAATGTGAAGACTTCAGTTGCTGGAAACCAGAGTTTATATCAGACTGGTGCTGAAAACGCACAACAGGTCAGGCATCATCCCAGGAGCAGGAAAGTTGACGTTTCTGTTGCTTGGCTTGCTGAGTTCATCAAACAATTGACGTTTTTGGCTCAGATTTGCCGCAACTGCAGCCCTTTGTTTTATGTTAATCTTCAAAACGTTTTGGACAAACCAATAACCTACTAGCATCGGAAAATCAGCCAGAAGTACTGGTACATCCGATATGTTTTCTGAGCAAAACAACCATTCCATGAGTGGGAATAGTATCTGTGTCACGGTGGTGAGAGTACCGAATCGTCACAAGTAAATAATACAATGTGATAGATACTATCGTATTTATTCTCAATAAAACACTGTTTATCTTTTACTTTCTGATAATATTTTCGTTGCAGATTATTTTCAAATAGTATTCGCAGATTTACACAGTGGGAAAAAGGCCATTCTGCCCATTGTGCATTGCGGCTCATCAGAGAGCCATCTATTCTAGTCGCAGTTTCCAGCTTTGGCTCGAAGTTTTGTGTGTTCTGATGTTTCCAGGGCAAATGTCAATGCGGTTATCCTGTGTTCTGATATGACACAACAATGGGACAGAAGGTTGATATTTTCACAACGTATTGTAACTCTTTTGAGGAACTCGTGCTCATTTTAACCTACAGAGGGAGACACACAGGAAGATACTCCGAGAGTGACAGAGGTGTCCGTTGTGTTGAGCTGGAATTTGAAATGGGCAATAGAACAAATGCAATTCGAAAACACAGAGACGTCGTCCCGACAGGACTTCAAAGGAGACCATCAACATGGACCACAGTTAAATAAAAGCATTACTCTCGATCCAGGTCGGAATCAAACCTGCCATTTCTGACCCGAAATCAGACGCGTTTTGCATTACACCACTTGCCCAAGCGTCACGCTCAGTTTTGGCAGCATGTCAATATGTAATGTCATGCACTTCCACGGAATCAGAATTAAAAAGGTGAACAAGCAGCGAAGATAATCACCAACACTGCTTCACTTCGACGTTTCCAATTTGTGAAGCAGTGCCTTTCACTGGCAAAGGAGACACATTTGTCCTCAGCTGCCTGCTTCGCCTGGATCTGCTGGAAGTTTCCATCGTTTTATTCACAGTCACGACGCGATTTCATGATCTGCTGCAGTGAAAACGTGTCATGGTTTCTTCCAAGCAAGACCCTGCACAAACTCAGCGAGAGACCTCTGATCATTTCTAGCTCAGGATGTGGAATTAGATGAGATGAGCGACACTTTTTATTGGTGCCGCCCTTAAGTGCAAACGAGCGGCTCAAAACAAGACGTTGTTAGCATTAGCTTGATTTGTATCTTCCAGCAGTGCATTTGCTAAACAACATCAGATTTTGACAGCTTGCTTTCTTCAATTTGAAACCCAAGGTGAACTGTTTGGAAACTTGGAGAGAGAAATATTGCTGCCAAAGGTGGTTATGGTGTGAAGAACAGGAGCGAGAGTGTGTACAAGTCAGCTCGCAAGGTCTATTCTCAGCCCCACTGCGAAGGAGTCTGAGTTTGCAACGCCCAGACATGGATGCAATTCCCAGTCAGGAAATGAAGACTTATATCATTTCATCAGAATGAAAGCACGTTCCTCGTTAGAGACAGAACACACACCCGGGTCCTGCCAGGATCAGTCCAGTAATTGTTGTATTTTATTCACAAGGACTTTGGCAACACATGCACGTGAAAACTACAACGGCAAATCCACCTCCAATATCTCACCTTTCTGAGTTGCAAATGTCTCTGTGTTCGTCCAATGTCGCTAGTTCCGAATCCAGGAACTCTATCTCTGCAGGTTTCATGTCTGTACCTTCATGCTAATGAGTTGAAGAGTGAACAACAATCACTCACCCTCTACACCTCTGGGGTAATTAAGGGTACAAAAGTGAATATTATCACATTGAAATGCATCTATGTCTAAGAAATGCATTTCTAAATGTTGCAGGTTCTAATTCGATATCTGCAAGCAGTCGGGAGTAAGTAGAGACGTTGGCGCAGGGTAGCGAAATAAAAGTCAAAACCATTGATGACTGGGAAACATGAGGCAAGATATGAATGTGGAGCTGGTGGTGCAAGGCTCAGTGTAAGTGTGGTTTGATCAGCCTTTACTGCCCACTGTTTGCAATGACTCACACACCATTGCTGGTCAATTCACCACAATGAGCCCGTTCCTCTTGGTTGAGGATCCCTGCGTGTGTATTGACGCGGTTAATGGGCTCAGAGAGGATGAACACATCCTCTTTATTCTGTCAGTTTAAACAGCTGAAAATATCAGTTGGAAGCCAATGCAAGAGGAGATTGACTTTTTCTGTGTCTTTTCAGTGAAGAATGCGAAGCCGTAAAATGTCTGTTCTCGCAAAAGCGGATTTTCATTGCAATTCACACTAAGCAAAATTGATACAGAAAACACATTTTCGAATTCCCATGAACAAGTGGTTAGGGAATTGCACGTATGGACGAAAATACTCACTTTTAGCGTCGCACCATGGTTTAGTTGGTTAATGCACCTCCCATCACAGTGGTGACTTCTCACTGTTTTGAAAGCTCGTTATTTCTCGCAATTGTAGTGTTGTTGATGATGCAACTCAGCGTTCTCTTTGAGATCCAGCCTGTTCTGATTTGGCTTCCCCGCTTCTTTTTCCCGGCGTAGTTCTGGCAGTGTATGCTGTTCTTTCTAACGACTATTTCCTCATGGAAATTCTTCCCGGTTGTTCCACAAGCACTTCTGCTTCTCCTCCTTTGATTCTCCTTCCTTCATACCCCGTTTCGTGGAAATAAAGAGGTGAGGCAAGAGTCACTGCAAAATCACCCGGGAATGTTGTGGTAATGGCAAAGACGCCACGAGCTGATATCCCTCATTCTCTGTTTTCACCATTCATTTGTTGTATACCAACAATAAATACATCCTTGTTCTCCTGTAGCTGTTAGGTAATTATTTCATTGTTTGGATAAGGAATTCAACTTTAACTTCGAAAGGGTAATGATATTTTGAGGAAGAAATGTCTCCTTGCCTGAAGTCGAAGTGACAGAGGCATTATCCGAGAATGCGAGCCGATTTCGACCGACCCCAGGCAGGAGACAGAAGGCCTCTAAGTAGTACCACTCTCAGACTTTCTCTGAATGACCGGCTTTTCAAAGAGCAGAAGTTTGCAATGAGGAATATGCATGGACAGAGAGTCGGAGAATGTGAAAGAGAGAAATAGGCATGAGCAGATGCACTTACTAAGGTAGACACTGAAGGAAACAATTCTCAATTCGACTTGAATGCCAAATGACAGAAAGCAAAATGAAAAGGTAACAATTCAAACACAGCCTTCCACAAGCTCAGGGGAATGAAAGCAGCATTACAGCCGATTAAGTCCTTTTAATTTTGTAACTACTGCGGTTGTAATCTCAAGAGAGATTTTGATAAATATCCTGATTCGACAGATATAACTGATCATTTTCCGACATTATAATCTAGAAACGTATAAATAACCTGGTCTTTCCATATAAAAAAATCTGTTTCCATCTTCAGATGTTGTCAGGCGTTCTGAATTTCTCGTTTTTACATCAGATTTCCAAAAACTGTATCTTTTATATTTCGGTTATTTTGAATAACGTTTGTCACAAAACTAATTACTTGCCAGCTTTGGAAAAAAGAAGTCAGAAATATTGGTACTACGACATATTTCCATAACAAAACATTCATTCTCTTAACAAGGATAGAACCAATACTGCTGTGGTGAGAGCACTGAGACAAAACATCGGAGCAAATCGCTGCAGATGCCGCAATCTGTACTGTAAACAATAAATGCTGGAAATCACAACGGGTCAGCCAGCAGCCAAGGAGAGAAAGTAAGCACGTGTTGAATTTGGATGATGTCTTATCACGTGTGCAGTGTGAAGTGAAGTGTGGAGGATGCATTATTTATGCAATAGTGAGGAGAGAGGTTGGCCTGTTGAAGAAGAAATATTGTTAATTATTCTGATTAAGTGATTGGAATGTGGGAAGGGCTGAACAATGGTGTGATTTTGAATGCACTCCCACTCCTTCCCCTACATTAGCTTTACCTGTTGCATTCTATGTCACAGTGTCCTCTTGCCCCTCCACCTACACCAGTGGGATTGCCTGTTCTTTCCAATCTGGCAGGTAGACACACTATTGTTCTGCCATTTTTATATTCTGATGGAATTGTGTACTACATGGACTGTCGGGTCTGGCTTATTAAGTACATTCAAGGCTGGGAGCGACAGAGATTTACTCCGTAAAATTATCAAGGCTTATGAAGAATGGCAAGAAATTGCAGTTCAGTATTATCACTTCAGATGTGAGCTCATGGGATCGCGGAGCACACTTGGGATGAATGAACTCTTTCTGCTTCTATAATTAATTATGTTATAATATGAACCTGCAAAACTGACTTTTGTAAGGTTTGCCAAGTTAAAAATGCGAGGATCCCCTCGAGGCACTGAACCAAGATGAGATGTGCAAAGGACGACACACAAAGTGCAGTCATTGTGCGTAATTGATCCAGGGTAATCAGTGTATCAGGATAAAGATGATACCCACCTTTAGCACCCACGTTTTGGATGAGTGATCCAGATTGATTAGTGTACCAGGGCAAACATGAAACCCACATTCAGCCCTCACAATGAGCGTGGCTCCATGGGTCCACACTCACTTCTCACAAACAAACAATTTCCCTCCCTTTTCCTGTTGTCCCCTCTGTTCTTGTTTTAAGCCGAGTGCAGGTCAGGCAATAGCAGCTGACATTGCCTTTGTCAGAGTCAGTAACATGCAGGGAAGTGATTCTGATGGGTCCACAGCATAATTCGTATTCGAAAGATTATTATGAATGGTAATTATGAACAGACCATGGCAGTGTAAGCAGAGAATCCTCATGAACGGACTATCTTGGAAGATATCCGTTTATATCATCTTGTACACTGTCTAAATCAGCATTGCATTCTCCAACTTTTCGGTAGATCCCTTCGGCACTACCTCGGTTTGTCACATTTGCTTGGTTTGTGACAAACAAGCTAACGAGCTACGTGTTACCTTGCAGTCTCACATGCATGAGAGCATCTCTCTCATACGGTAATGCACTGGTTCTGTTGCTCAGTGGTGATATCACTGGCCCTGATAAAACAAAACATGCTCTTGCAACATCCCTGTTTGTCTTTTTCAGGAATTTGAGGAAGACCATTCTGAACGACAGGAAGCAGCTGACATAAGAAATGGTCAAATTCGCATGGTGAAAGAGTTGAGGCAGCATAAACTGCAGAGTGATGGGGAAACAATTGGGGAGGCAGTTTGACAGAGGACTGAACAGATGCTGACTTGCACTGCAGGAACCAGACGGTGGTTTTGAACTCTGAAATGGGACAATGTATGTTAAGTGGGTGATAAAATATTGTCTGAGCGTTTGTCTCTCTAGGTAGAATGTGTCTGTATGTTTGGCTCTGTGGTTGAAAATGAGTTTCAGTTCATCCAGAGGCAGGAACACAGTTCTGCCATCTCAAACTTCATTCCATTCATTGTGTTATTTTAGATTAAAACGTTACGGGGAAAATATCATTCAGGTGAGCTAGGTTTCAGAAGATTTGTAGCTCAAGTTGAGGTTCTGGATGTAGGTTTTCTCGCGGAGCTGGAAGGTTCATTTCCAGGCGTTTCGTCACCTTGTTAGGTAACATTTTCAGTAAGCCTCCGAAATAAGAACTGGTGGTATAGCCTGCTTTCTATTTATATACGTACGAGAGAAACGCAAACAAATTCTTTGAAGCGTGACATTCTAACCGAAACGCTGTCGCCAAACACATTGATTTTGATCGCATTTCCCACCCACTGAGAAAAGAAACAATGACTGGCATTAACATAGGAAATGATGTCACCACGGGAAATGGCATTACGAAACCAAGTAAACCCAAATATATGAATAGAAAGCGGCTACCTCACTAATGGTTCACTTGGAAGGTCACTGAAGATGTCATCTATTGTGATGATGAAACGTCTGGAAACGAATTTTCCAGCTCAGCGAATGAACCTACATGCATTGAGATGAATATCTGGAATGTCAGAGCACAAAAGGCTGCAGGGCAGCGTTGGACAACTGAGATGATGTGTCTTTTTCTGTGCTGTAAACACTCAATGACCCATTCATATTGGAGAAGAAGATTACCTGCTTTGAAAAAACACAAAAGCTGTGTCATTAAGAAACGATGCAACGATCACTGTCGTCATCGCTGGTGGTGCTGCAATTGCGATTCTTCGTTTACTTTTCATTTTACACTACGAAAACCCAGTCTTTTTTGTTACTGGCATGCATTCGATGTACAAAAAGAAATTAGCCAGCGGGTTCTTGAATTCAGAAGTATACAGATGTGAATTTGTGATGCTAAGGCACATGAGTCAACTGTTGGAAAATGCGATAAGGATCGTAAAGCGGTTGTTTCTGACAAGAGCACCAAAAAGGAGTTTGAAGGCTGTCGACCAACCAGGCGACACCCTCCTTAGTTTAACCCTCGTCGTCTAAAATTTACGATGCGGTGTTTTCAGCTTTGTAGCCAGGTTTCAATTCGTTATCAGGGAATGAGGGTTTATTCATTCCTGACAGAGATAAAGACGAATGCAGAGCATCTATAACAGAAGTTCTTTCAATGCCCCGAATCAGCTAATGTCCTCAGGAACACCTGAGTCAAATTCCAAGCCTCTTAAAGGAGGTGAGGGTACCTCAAATGGTCTTTCTCAGTCGGAAATTTTACAATTCATTTCCCTCTGTTTCCGCTTCCCATGAGATTCTAATGAGGTTGAAAGCTAAGAAAGGGTATTTTTTGTTTCCTTTTCATTTCCAGGAGCCGCAGCAATTGGGAGGTCAGTATGGTAAAGGGAAGGCCGCCATGAATTGCTTGTGAGACTATTTCAGCTTCCCCGTTTGTTTCGACACGGGTCAAATGCTTAACTAAAATCTAGCAACACGGATCAGATTTATCCCTTGCAGTAATCCGTAAAAATCCGTGTTGCCAAGAGTTATTTAAAGTAAAAATTAGCAACTTTATTTCTTAAAATATAACAGAATAATTAACAAGCGGCAATTTCCAATTTCTTCCTCTAAACTATCATTTACAGTCCCTTCTGTCATACTAGTCCGATAAAACCCCAATTAAGATTTCCAAAATCACACTTCTTATCTATGAACCAGGCAGCTTTCGTGCTATTATTCGGATCTTCCTGTGTCTTCTTTTCTTCTTCTTCGGAATTTGTATGTCCAGTTTACTGATCGAAAAGGTACCTTTACGAGAGCTATTTTTCAAGCAGCGTATTAATATGTTGAGCTTGGTAGTTCTCCTCCTAAATATTCCCCGGGCCTTTCTGCCCAAGGCTACAGATTGTGTCATTGGCTTTTAAGCTTGTCTATATACTCAATACAATTTGGATTTGTGTTTGATATTTTACGAGGTGCACTTTAAACTGATTGGCAGATTTCGAATTTGTGTTTTTGTCTCATACCAAACTCAGCGACTGCTGCTTATTCTGAATCAAATGTTACTTTGTAAAATGTCCAGCAGTCAGTGTACTTCCCTAGTCATTCAGTCTCTCAATATACACACACAACTCCATTACTCTTCTGTGATAGCGTTGGGAAAATGATTGTGATGTCTTCTGGGTCATTTTCTGAAGAGAATCACACACCTGCATGTCAGGAATTCAAAACTCCTCCCAGCTTCAGCATTCTCCAGAGTTGTGAACTTCGCAAGAAAGTACACAATAGCAGTCATGTTCACAAGTTGAACAACCAGTCAAAATATTCACTGTTACTGCTTCACTCCAATGGTCCCAATGATATGAAGTGGCAAGTCTCGAAAAGGAAAATTGTCACTTCACACGAAGTGAGAAAACCTACATCCAGAACCTCAACCTGATCTATAAAATCTTCTGCACAGATTAAGTTCTCCACTGTGTGTAAACAGGCCATTTGGCTCAACAAGTGCACATCGATCTACCAATGAGTTACCCAACAAACAAGTTTCCCTCTAACTAATGCACGTAAGATTCTGGGAAATTCAGCATGGCCAATCCACCAGACCATTTTTGGATTGGGGAAGGAAACCAGATTAGATTAGATTCAGCCCAACAATTCCACACTGACCCTCCGAAGCGCAACCCACCCAGACCCATGCCCCTACATTTACCACGTCACCTAACACCAGGGGCAATTTAACAAGGCCAACTCACCTAACCTGCACATTTTTGGACTGTGGGAGGAAACAGACGCAGACAGGGGGAAAATGTGCAAACTCTACACGGCCGGTCACGCGACGCTGAATGGATCCCAAACAATAGTGCTGTGAGTCTGCAGTGCGAACTACTGAGCACGATTTGAACTTTTCCAGGATTCTTCTTTATAACTGAGACACGTCCCTCGGGCAGAAATTCCCGCAATCCACAAACATGTGTCCTGCCAGAAATTATTTCATTTCAGATTAAAATCCTTTCCATCAGCCTGATGTCCAAACGCTCCCTGCTCTTTATCAATAGGAGCTGCTATGGGTGAGGTTGGAACACCCAGTCTAATGTACAACACTCCGTTCTCCATGTAAATAGAAACTGACAAAGTTGAGTTTGAAGCTTCCAACCTGATATTCCAATACACTCCTATGATCCATGTCAATAGAAGCTGCTCCAGGTGACGTTGGAGCCAGCTTCGGGATTTCACTGGCATCCTTACCATCTCGGATGGACGTCACGCGCTTCGATCGCATCATGGGAGCCACATCTGCTGCTCTTCCCCATCTGCATTTCCAGTTGAGTCTTCGGAGCTGCACTGATTGTGGGATTGTGAACGGGAATTATAGAATATTTAGCAGCAGCGGTTAGTTGCTTTTGTGAGCAATTTGGTGAAATAACCGATCTCAAACGACATTTTTGTTGGGAATGGATTTCAGAAATACCCTAATCCTTTGATGTTTTTAAGAAATTTATTAATATCTGCATTCATCAAACTCTGAGTTAAAGAGTCAGCCTACTCTGAGCACCCACATCCCAGTCAGTGTTTGGCAACTATTTGTGTTGTGCATGTGGTGCTGTTCCCGAAATGTCCCCTAATGCTACCCTAATGGCTTTTCAAATCTTGCTCGACATGTGGTGCCGGGATCTTGTTTTGCTTTGTCATGTGGCCACCGCAAGTTCAGTTCCAATCTGAGTTACGCAACGGGCATTTTTCCCGTTTTATGGCACGTAATGCGGTCGTAGCAAACGCGTGTAGGAATCTGTCATATTTTACATGAAAATACTCTTCGAGGTGACGAGTTTACTCCTTCAAGTACCCGCTTCGCTAATCTCAGCGTTTCGTGCATCAGGTTTCAAACCCAAACTTTCTCGGAGATTTCTCTCCACTCCACAACCAGCAACCAACATTTACGCCGCTTCTCCACTTTCAATGAGGCATTCACAAACTTACAGTCACATTGACACCATTCAGCCTTTGCTGCTGCGGTCACTGTTGCTGGGTTGAATGCGCGCAAGTCCCACCGACGGGAACTTCCAATAGTCGATACATTTAGATGCTCGGTTGCGAGTTTGATCCTCATACAGCAGCTTTAACTGACATACAGCAGATATTACTGGAGCATCAGACTCAGGAAAAAGACACACCGCAGTATTGAGCAAAAGAGAATTTATTGGAAAAGAGCAGTTTTTGTGGCTTTCTGCATCATTCATTTCATTTGTTCTTTCTGCTTTAGCCAGAGTATTGCGCAGTTCTGCAATTCTCATTACACTAAGGATATTATATCACTAAAAGCCGTGGAGAGATTTAGATTAAATGAGATTCCCTCCCGTGTGGAAACATGCCCTTCAACCCAACAAGTCCACACCGACCCTCCGAAGGACACCCATTCAGACCCATTCCCCTAAGTGGGCGGCACGGTGGTACAGTGGTTAGCACTGCTGCCTCGCAGCGCTAGAGACCGGGGTTCAATTCCCGCCTCAGGCGACTGACTGTGTGGAGTTTGCACGTTCTCCCCGTGTCCGCGTGGGTTTCCTCCGGATGCTCCGGTTTCCTCCCACAGTCACAAAGATTTGCAGGTCAGGTGAATTGGCCATGCTAAATTGCACGTAGTGTTAGGTAAGGGGTAAATGTCGGGGTATGGGTGGGTTATGCTTCGGCGGGTGGGTGTGGACTTGTTGGGCCGAAGGGCCTGTTTCCACACTGTAAGTAATCTAATCTAAATCTAAGTTCACCCATGACTAATGCACGTAACACTATTGGCAATTTAACATGGTCAATTCACCGAACCTGCACATTGTTTGGACAGTCGGAGGAAATCGGAGCATCCGGAGGAACCCACGGAGTCACGGACAGAATGCCCAAACTCCGGATCTGTTGCGCTGATCCACTAAACAGCATATTGACTGGTTGAAGAGTTGGAATTTTAAACAAACATTAGACAGACTGGGGTTATTTTTCTTACAGCAGAGGAGATTTTAAATGACGTGATTGAAATAAAAAAAATGGTATGTATTGGGTAGACTAAAAACATGTTTCCTCTTGATTGATCACCGTGGGCCACAGACTTAAGGTTAGAGGCAGACAGATTTGAGGATATATGCAGTAAAACGTCATCAGCCGGCAGGTGTTTTAAGCTTGAGCCCACTGTCTGTCAGAGTCAGAGAAGGAGAAGCCCACATAACCTTCAGAAGTATTCAGATATGATTTTGTGATGCGAAGCCATAAACAGCCAGTGGATGGGGAATAGGATGAGGATAACCAAGCGGTATTTTTTCTGAGAAGAGCACTTACATGGAGCTTGACGGGTTCCAAGCAACCCATGCAGCTGACAGTTGGAGGCTGGTGATTTAATGGTAAGGATTGAGCGCTTTCACGGCTGTGGCCTGTGTTCGATTCCCGGTTGGGAAAAGAACAAAGCATCTTCTTCATCAGCAGTAACAAGAAAAGGGGAGCACCTGTGACAATATTGCTTTCAATGCTTCGTATCAATTAATGTCCTCGAGAAAATCAGAGACAATGTTTCGTTCTGTTCAAAAAAAGCAGAAGGTACCTCGATAATCCCTGCTCAGTCGAATTCTTCACCCTTCATTCTTCTTTGACACCGCTTCCCAAAGAGTTTCGAATGAAACTGAAAGTTGCGACTTGTGCATTCATGTTGTTTCCTTGCCATTCCCAGGAATCGCAGTGAATGTGTCAGTGAGTAATGGAAGTGGAAAGGTGTCCATGAAGAGCGTGTGGAGTAAGTTGAGTTCCCCTCCTGTGATGTTGTAAGAAGATTGTCTTTGACGTTCTCAGCGACAGTGACAGAAGGTTCCTGCAGATTAGGAAATCAAACATCAATTCGGCTTCAGAACAGAGAGGACCATTGGTTTGTAAGTGCAATAAAAGCCTGCGTTGCTTTCGAGCCAGGTAGGAGTCGAAATTATAGTATCTTGACGCGTAATCAGTCGCGTTATCCATCACTGGCTCAGACATGAATTGAAAAAGAATCAGCATTTGGGAGACAGCATCACCGCACAGACACATTTCCTCAATGTTTGGACATGTATCACCGTTTGTGAATAACCTCAAAGAGTTACAAGTGACAGAGAGTCGTCGTGGACTGGATAGACTGTATGGCTTCAATCTGCACGGGAATGACACCATCAGGTTATGCCGTCCCTCCCCCTATTTCTGGGACAGAGGAAGATACAATGGCTCATTTTTAAACGTCACTGCCACGTTGCACTCTCAGCGCTGTTGTGATAACTGTCAGTAAGTGAGCGTTCCTATTGGCTTCTCTTCATCTGGGAAAGTTGGGGCTCACATGTTAACTGCTACTCCGACACAGGAAATAAACGGGATTTCTGTAGGATATATCTGTGAAGACAAACTCTGAACACCAAACAGGCTGCACACAAGATAACTCATATTAATTTGCCTGGACAAAGAATCTCCAGTGTCCATTTCTTCTTTTCCCGCCATCTCAGCAACTTTCCATTTCTCGGATAAAAGAGATTCGGAGAAAATCCACAATCAAAGTTGCTGATTTCCTGCCATGTAACTGATTCCACCCACTGTAAGTGATTGACACTGAGCAGAAAATCGAACGGGCTCTGCCCTTCTTCCAGCAGAGCTTGCAAGTAGAAACAAAATGGTTTTATTGTCCGCCAGTGGAGACTGTCTGGTTCTTTGATATTGGACAAATGGTAAGTTCAGTGAGCAGGGAGACAAAATGCGCAGCAGATATTCTGCTACCACTTTGCTGCTTTGAAATCCGGAAACGTTGTGGAATGAATTTCAGCCTATGAAACGGTCACCTGCTGCCACATTGTCTAACGCAAACAGACTGTGGTCATTGCTCCTTGAGTGTCAATTTTTCTTTTGGGCTTTCAGTGAATTAGCTATGTGGTTTCAAATCCAGGACAGGCCATCTGTCCAGTCTGCACTTAGGCAAACATTTCAATCGAATTTCTTAAAAAATCGTTTCTGTAAATATGGTCGGAGAGCCAGACGTCGGCATGGGGAAGAGAAACACGACAAAGTGAAACATATATTCAAAGTGAAAATATGTGTTTCAGATTGTTCACATCGTCAATCCGACTCTGAATGAAACCTCCAGCTGCATTTCTGTCCAATCTGCTCGTGAAACTTCAGAAAATGGGGAAATTTTATAATTTGAGACAGCACTGAACAGGGTGATGTGAATGGTGCAGCGGAAATGCAATGTCACCTGTGAAGGTAGACTGTAAAATTTGGGCAGTTCTCCGAGGAGAGCAGAAGGCTGAAAGCTGGTATTCACTTGCTATCGAAAGACGTGAAAAAATTCACCATCAACATCCAGCTCAACTCTCTCCACCGTCCTAAAGGATGCTTCCCCATCCAGAAGAGATTTTCCAGCACATGTAACCATGTACTGTGACTATTGTTCTGGACGGGATTTCCTTATCCCTGGGGAGATACGACCCTAATTCGCAGAGCGTTGCAGAGAAAATCTCTGGGAGACAAGTACCAGGCAATCACACCGTGCTGTAGCTGACTTCTTCATCTTCCCCCTCCCACTTCAAGGACATGCAAGTCCTGGGTCTCGTCCACCATCAAATACAAGAACAATTCGCCTTCCTCGAAGGAACCCATCAAACATTCGGCATCAATGTTAACTTCACCAGTTTCCTCATCTCCCCTCCCTATCCTCCCATCGCAGATCAAACCCTCCAACTCGACTCCACCCTCTTGACTGTCACCTGCGTCCATCTTCCTTGCTAAGACTCAGCTCCACTCCGCTTCAAGCTATCATCATCAGCTGCAACCGGCATAAACTGATGGATTTCCAGCACCACGCCCATTCCAGTGCCACCCACCCTCCTGTTTAACTCTCTACACCCTTATACCTCCCCTCATTCCGGATGAAGGGGTTCTGACTGTAATGTCGATGTTCCTGCTCCTGATGCTGCTTGACTGGCTGTGCTTTTCCAAACCAAAACTTTTTGCATTAGCTTGACATTTTCAAAATCATGAAGGGTCCAAAGAGCGAAATAAGGAAGGAAAATGCTCCAAAGTATGAAAGTGACTAGAACAGCTCGGCAGCGATTGACAGTCATCAGGAAAGGAAGTGGAAGTGACATAAGGAAGAATGGGTTCGCACAGTTTATTTCGATCTCATAGAAGAGAGGCTGCAAGGTTTAGATAATTTGCCACATATCAATAAATCACTGTGGCAAAGGTTCTGATTCGATGGAAAGAAAGGGGAATTCGATGCTTACTTGAAAACGATCCATTTCAGAGTGACATGGTGAGAGCAATAGAATGGTAATGGAGAGCGAGCAGAGAGAAGGTGGGCTGCAAACCTCCTTCTGCGGTACGGCACACTTTGTGATTCTGTGTGAAACCAGATTTTTTAATAGAATCTGGGAAGTTTGACAACGTGTTTATTTACCCAACAGCATATTACACAACAGCAAATAAAGAGTTATGGCATCATTCTCAACGTTACATGCTCCATGCCAGATGTAAAACTGAGTATTTCTCTGAATCATTGAAAATGTTCTTCACAGATATTGACCTCAGGTGTGTGGAATGGCGCATTCGGAGCGAACGGTATGTAACCCCGTGATCAATGCCATCTCCTCTTGTGTGGCAGTTCCACGAGCACTGCAATTTGCTGTGCTTCCAGTAAGTAGATGCTAACATATATTATGTAAGACATTGGTGAGGTTAGCACAGAGGAGGTGATACGCTTGTGAAAGTTTGAATGCCCGTACCCCATCTCTGTTGGTCTGTGATTATCTAAACCTTGCAGCCTCTCTTCTATGAGATCGAAATAAACTCGTGAATTTGGTACAAAGAAACAAATCAGTCATCATATAGTTAATGCACAGGACTGTTTCACACATCCGCGTCTTCCCTGCCAATTAAATTTAACAAATAGCAGTCTGAACCAAATACATGTCTATAATTGGCTTTTACTAAAACAGTCTTAAATTCAGGCTAACCGTTAATGTGGAGTAGGGCTGTCAGACTGCAGTTTTCCCTCCTGTTGTTGAGATAAAGGTCACTTTAACTGCGTCCAGTGAGAGGAAAGATTGCTGTTGCTGGGGACTATTACTTTCTGAAACCCCTGTCATTCTGTTGTAACAAGAGGAGTTGGAGTCTCCTGATATATTGAAGCATAAATTGGGGACCATTCAAGAACAAAATGTCAGTACATGTTATTTACATCACGCTGACAGCAAATGAACGAAGCGACTGCCCAGAGAGATTCGGCTGCGTGTTTATACCCTATGATGAACAGTTTGTATTTTCATTATCATAGTGGGAAAACTGAACATTTACCCAAACAATGCGCATCCACCTACAAGTAACATTGTTCACAAATGAAACTGACAGCAACTCATCTCGTGTTCTGGAAAGGAACTGGAAAGAACACTTTGACCAGTGAATACCGCCGACAACAAACTCTGTTGCCATGTTAAATTCAGAGAGTGAAACCTTCACAACACATCGTGAGCCAGGTGTGGTTTGAACACACAGCTCTCTGAGCTGATGTAAGACACGCCACAAGCCAATCGTCACACTCTTGTTGCTGTGCTCCTTCATGGAAGATATCGTACTGCGATAATTTTACATTAAGACTAGCAATACAGGTCAAATATTAATGAATGTTATGTCTCGTTCGCTCTCTGTTCTTCTGTCTCTCAAAACAATGTAACCTTCTGTTTGTCTGTGTTTACTTGCCCTCTGACTCCCTCGTTTCTCCTTTTTACAATTCAATGTCGACTCATTTCTACTTGGCCTTTCCCCTCCTGCTTCATAGATTCGGCTCTAAATTTGTCTCTGCGGAGACTCATTTGAGACTGTACGTCACATGGTGGATTCAGGACAGAGACAACGAGAGACAAATAAACTGCATGGGGTTAAGAAAATACGGACAGGGTTCCATTCCCATTTTCCTGTTATTGTCCAGGCTGCAGATGTCCGTTGTATTACTGGCCAAGTTAAATTGCACATCGTGTTAGGTGAAGGAGTAAATGTAGGTGAATGGGTCTGGATGGGTTGCATTCGGAGGGTCTGTGTGGACTTGTTGGGCTGAAGGACCTGCTTCAACACTGCAAGTAATCTAATCTAATCAAATCCACATACACAGACCTTTACTGGTGACATGGATGAGTTTGCAGTGACTGGGATCAGGAAGGCACAATGAAAACCTCAGCCTGTATTTTGATAAAGTAAAACTGGTAAAGGACAATTGCTCTTTCAGTAACTGTGGTCTGAAGGTGGACCTCGATGACACCCAGATGGTGATGTAGGGCGAAAGAGTTTCAGCTGATGGAATTTAACTTGGTGCTAAATTGGAAAGCAAACGAAACAGGAATAATCTCGGGATTGCGATTTAATGATGCTGGGGCCAAGGTCCTTGGAAAATTTCTTAACTCGTTTGTTTAGAAAACTGCAGAAAAAAATTAAAGAAGAGGTGGCTTTGCGCAGTTTAATGTTTCCACAATAAGTAATTAGACAGAACAAATGGAAAGGATGAGGAAACTACTTCCGGCACAGTAGACAATGGGACATCCCTGAGAAGAGGAGCAGTCCCGGCAGGAGTGAGGGTGCTGCACCTCATTAGACGTAGTGTATGAAATAAGGTAAAGGACTTTGAAAATGGCTGGTACTTAATTGTGAGTAACACATTGACGTGACTGCAATGGGATTAGGGTTGGGAGAGCACAATCGGTCCAATGGATATAGTATATGACATTGTGCATCTGTTGCACAATCACAAATGTCATCTATTATGTTCATTGCAACTGATGTGCCCTCCTCCACATCGACAGACAGGACGCCAACTTGCGAATCATTTCAGGGTAAATCTCTGGCCGCCAGCACCAACTTCACCACAGTGTAGCTGAATACTTCAACTCCCACTCCTACTCTAACAAGTACATACAGGTTTTTAGCCTCCTCTCTCACCAAACCTTTCCCGACTGAAGCCTGGAGGAGTGAAACCTTGGCAGCCCGCAACCCCACGGAATGAACGTGGATTTCACCTTTTGCCACAAATCCCTTCCTCACCTTATGCTCGTCCCAAGCCTCCAACTCGGCACTTCCTTCATGGCCTGTCCATCATCTTTCCCATATTGCGCTTCACATTCCTTTCCAACCTGTCATCTTCTCCCCACCTTCATCAACCTATCTTGTACCTAGCCTCAACCGCCTCCCACTTATCTCTCAGCTCCACAGCCAACAAGCTTCATTCCTGATAAAAAAGCTTACGCCCAAAACGTCGATTTTCCTGCTCCTCGGATGTTGCCTGGCCTGCTGTGCTTTTCCAGCGCCATATTCTCGACTCAAATCTCCAGAATCTATGGTCCTCACTTTCTCCTGAGGTTTGCAAAGGACAACACAGACTAGGCAGTCAGTGTGTTTGATACATCCGGAGTGATATGTTCACCACTACATACAGGAAAGCCCGTCTTCAGCACCCAAATTGAACCTGGGTCCACTCTGCTCACAGCCATCTCTTAGAAACTACCAATGTCTTTCCATTTTCCTGATGTCCCATCTGTTCGTGTTTCAAGCAGATTGTACATCAGGAAATTGTAGCGGACACCGCTGATGTAGGACTTTAACATGCAGGGAAGTCATTCTGATGCTTTCCTTCATTGGTCAGAGCACTGAGTATCGGAGTTGAGAGGTCATGTTGAGGCAGTACAGGAAACAGGTTCGTCTACCTTTTGGAATATTGTGTGCAATGCTGGTCTCCCTCCTCTGAAAAAGATATTGTAAAACTTGCAAGAGTTCAGAAAAGATTTACAAATATGTTCAGAGGAACCAGGATTCCAGTTGCAGGGTCAGCCTGAATAGGATGTGACTGTTTCTCCTGGCATGTCCGAGGCTGAGGGATTAACTCATAGATATGCATCAAATCATGAGGTGCATGGATAGTGCAAATAGATAAGTTATTATCCCTGGAATGGAGCTAGTGCAGAACTAGAGGGCACAGATCTAGGGTGAAAAGGAAAAAATAAATAAAAAGGGAGCTAAGGGTCAACTTTTTCAAGCAAGGGTCGTGCGAGTATGCCATGAACTGCCAGAGGAGATGGTGGAGGTTGGTATAATTACAAAATTTAAAAGTTTAAAATTCGCAAAATGCCGGGTCATAGTACAGTAGGTTTGTTTGGACACACTCGCTTTCGGAAAGTGGCTCCTTCATCAGGGGGTTGAGGAGGATAGGATTGTAAGACACCGCTCGTGCATCCAAATCAATTTGTTGAACTATACCCTGGTGTTGTGTGTTTTTAACTTTGTACATTCCAGTCCTACACCGGCAACACCATCCCATTTAAAAAGTCATCTGAATGGGTATATGAATAGAAAGCTTTCAGAGGAAGATGAGCCAAATGCTGGAAAATGGGACGAGATTAAGTTAGGATATCTGGTCGGTAAGGGGAATTTGGTCTGAATGATATGTTTGTGTTGTATAACTCTCCACGATTGATCTACTGCTTCACTCTGCTTCCAAAGATCAGGCAGCATTTTATTTTGATGCTGAAGATCTTAGGCATTAACAGGCCATGTCACAGATAGATTTGAAATCAAATGATTAAACAACAAGGGCCGATTTCTGTTGATAACATCCTGGGCACGACCTGATTCAGCATTGCATTCTCCTATCTATCTGTACATGATTCTTTCAGCTTTGTTGCCGCTAATTTGAAATACAGAGGCTATTCAGGTATCTATTATACTGCTGCATTTATTTCATTAGACCTCAACTTTACAGGGGTGCTGCTGAAGCACAATGGATACACTATTGCTCTTGTACGTCTGGGAATGTGAATTTGCGCTTCCCTGAGGCACATGTGAACTTTTGAACAACTGTCGCATCCAACATCCAAAGGAACACTTTCGTGCAAACAGATTCTGCTGTTGAAGTCTGAAATGGAACAAATAAGCCAAGCAGGTCAAACCGTTCTTCGTGGACTTGGTCACCCTTGAGGCCTCTGTCACTCTCGGGCTAATGTGTCTTCATGATTCTTTCTCTCAGTTCACCGAGGGCACATGAATACATTTTTTTCAATATCAGACAAAAGCAGATGTTGCTGGAAGATTTGGTTCTGAGGAAGGGTCACAGACCTAATAACGTTAGTTCTGATTTTTCCGCACAGATGCCGTCAGAACTGGTGAGCTTTTTCAGCAACTTGTACTTTCAGTTCCCGTATCAAACTTCAGTACAATTTGTTGTGTCATTTGAGTTCAAAATGTTCCAGGAAAAAACATGATTGAAATGACCACTTCAAACTACAGAGCACTCCAGTATACAGGCCAAGTTCTGGAAAACGGGATAATGGGCTTCTATCAGTGTTGTAAAAAACTCGATGACTCCATCATTTTGGAAGATAAACGTATCTCCAATGAATAATAACACAGCCTAAAGCTGTTCCTTAACTAATACTGTAGGCTAACTTGCCTCCATCTCTGGTAGGACAGTGTGTTGGCTTCGGCGCTTCTACCACTACTGCCCGAGTTCCGAATCCAGGTCCAAAATTGAGATTTATTGCTCCTGACGCTCATAACTGCAAAAACAGAGCAGGTCCGATGGGAATAAGTGTATCAGAACAGTTAATGTCGCCGAGAACATCAGAGCTCCCTGTGATAGAAGAAGCAAGTTTACAGACAGACTCTGTTCACTCAGACAGTTCATGTTTCATTCTCCTGATCCCGCTTCCTAAATAATTCTTAAAGATTCGCAAAGCTGAGATTTCGTTTGATGTTTGTTTCCTTTCCATCCCCAGGAGCTCCAGTGATTGGGTCGATGGATTTTGGCAAATTAAAGTTGTCCTTGAGCGGCGGTTGGAGCTATTTCAGCTTCCACTGCACTGACAGCGCGGTGAGATTGACTGTTGTATTTGCTGATATGAGGCAGTGAAACGATTCACGGTCCTGCAGATCAGAAAAATCAAACCTCATCTCAGCTTCAGTAAAGGAGGAAGATGAGATTGGGAGTATAACGAGGTATGGAAACTGCACTCAAAGCAACCATAATCGAAACCTGTTCTGCCCCTGGTCCCGTGCATACCAAACGCCCACATGTTGCAGAGTTCTGATGTTGACACGGACATGAGCAGCAATAGGAATACTCACAACATGGAAAAACATGAAAGATAATCACAGTCACTGCGTTCCTTCAATAGTCTCCATTTTGTGAAGCAGTGTCTCTCTGAGACAAAGAAAATGAATTTCGCCTCAGGTGCCGGCTTCACAGTCATCCTCTTCTACGTAGTAACTTTCCACCGTTTTATTTGCCGTTACTGAACAATTTCGTGACTTGGAGAAATGAACCTTGGCGTTAGCGAGAAACGACTAGTCATTTCTAGCCCTGGATCTATAATCCAGTAAGTAGAACCATACCTTCATAGATATCGCCCCTTCACCGCGTCTCAGCGCCTCAAAACGAGTCCCTGTCAGTACCTTCCTGCAGCCGTCTGCTGAAAAAAAGAACATCAGATTATCACAGGTCAGCTTTCTTGACATTGACAACAAGGGCGATAGAACCAACTGTTTGGAAGCTCTGAGTGGAAAGCATTGCGGCTTGAAGTGGTTACGAAGTGAAGAACAGGCAAAAGAATGTGCATGTCAGGTCGCAAGGGTTCCTTTCAGCACCACTGGGTTCCCTGCGTTATAGTACGAGTTTGCATAGCCCAGACCTGCATTCAACTCCGAGTCAGCGAACGAATATTTATTTCTCTGCTGGTGAGGCATCTGAGTGGAACCAAATTCCTGTTTAAACAGTGAGCACCCACGCTCATCCTGCTCGAATTAGCCCAGAGACAGATTGCATTCATCAATAAGGACAATGACAGCAAATACACGGCAAAACTACCAGAACAAATGCCCCTCGAATCACCCCACCATTCTGTGTTGGAAATATATCGCTGTTCCTTCAATATTTTAGACCTGAAAGGTATTCCCTGGCAGCTTCATGAGAGTACCTCCGTGCTAAGGACTTGAAGGGTTCAGGAAATTACCTCATCCCTTATCCCATCTCTGGCGAGGGATGCGAAGTGAGTGCTTTTCCTCTCAGAAACATTCATTTCCCAATCATCCATTTCTCAAAATTGCAGATTCTAATCGGTCCCTGCAATCGGTTGGTAAAATGTTGAGATGTGAGGTGAGGATGTGAAGTAAAAGTGAAAAGCAATGGTAGCTAGGAGGCATTGCTCAGCAAGTGAGTGGAGCTGTGCTACAAGGGTCAGTGCCGGTGCTAATGGGTGAGCCTTTATTGCTTACATTTATACTGACATACACAACTCCCCGTCAATTTACCACAATGACCATGCTCCTCTTGGCGTGAGGTTCTCTCTCTGTTTCTTCATGCTGTTAATCGGCCGGGTGAGCACGAACGCATTCTCATTATCCCGTTAGTTGAAACAGGTGAAAAGTAATGCAAGAGCAGATTGTCTCATTCTGTGTGCTTTCGTTGGGAATGTTCAACTGTGAGTTCTCTGTTTTTGCAGAAACGGGGATTGATTGCATTTCTCGCTAAACAACATTGATCCAATCAATTCTTTAGGTTACTGGTGAAGCGATTGCTCATATGGACAGGAAAGTGAGCCGGTGGTGAGCTGTCGTGGCTTTGTTGATTAAAGCACCTGCCTAATAAACAACGACATTTTACGTTATCCTCCGATGGTGACTGTCTGCGTCAAACGCTCCTTGTTCAAAATTCTCGCTCATGCTGTGTTATTGATTCAAGATCTCGAATGTGACAACTCAACCTCTTGCCGTTTGGTGCTACTCCCCTCAACGGGTTTGCACCATCAGTGAGTGCTGTTTTCAGCAAATTCAAATTAGAACTTCATTCCTGTGTTCCACAGGAGCTTTCGCTTCTCCTCCACTTTTATTCTCACTACTTCATTCCAAGTTTGATGTGAATAACAGGGTGAGTCTGGAGATACCTCAGACTGGTAGAGGAATATTGTGGCAAAGGCACAGACAATAACGATATTATTACACTCATTCTCTGCTGTCAAAGTCATTCATTACACACCAAGCGTGTAGACATTATTGTAATTCAAATCATTATTTCTTTTTCATGGTGGATTACGAATTTTATTTAGAATTCGATAACTTTATAACGTTTTGAGGGAAAAAATGTTACGTTCCCAAAGGCCGAAGTGGCAGACACATTATCTTGCGTATGTAAACGCAGATCTGCACATTCCAGCCAGGGGGAGTAAATAGCCTCTCAGCAGCTACACTCTCACACTGTCTCCGAATGGCTTACTTGAAGAACAGAATTGGGAAATGAAGGATATGGAGGACAGATATGAGGAGAATATGAAAGAGGGTGAGATGGATTCATAGAGACAAAGAGAGGCAAACAGGGAAGTTTGAGGTAGATTTTGAAAGAACCGGTTCTCCAATTGAACACAGTTGCCAATTGACAGAAAGGAAAAGGGAAAAGCTAATCATTTAAGCACAGCGTTTCACAAGCTCACAGCAACAGAAGCAGCAACAGAGCCAAAAATTTACTTTTACATTTGGAAACGTGAATGTTGACATCCCATGAGACATTTTGATAAATTGGCTGATACCGCAGATAAAACTAATCATTTCACTGGCATTATAATATAGAAATACGTAACTACAGTTGATCTGGATGTAGTTTTGCTCGTTTAGCTGTAAGGTTCATTTTCAGACGTTTCATCACCATACTACGTAACATCGTCAGTGAGCGTCCAGCCAAAGCACTGCTGATGATTCCTGCTTTCTATTTAAATGTTTGGGTTTCTTTCGGTTGGTGATTCCATTTGCTGCAGTGGTCATATCCTGTGGTGATGTCATTTCCTGTAGTGTAGTCATGTCCCGTCCTTTTCTTCGGTAGTGGTAAACGTGGTCCAAATCTATGTGTTTGTTCATAGAGTACCGGTTAGAATGCCATGCTTCTCGGAATTCTCGTGCGTGTATCTGCCTTATTTTAGGATGGATATGTTGTCCCAGTCGAAGTGGTGTACCTCCTTAACTGTAACGAAGGATACGACTGAGAGAGGGTCAGGTCGGTTTTTGGCCTGTTGATTTTCATGTATCCTGGTGGCTAGTGTTCTGCCTGTTTGTCCAATGTAATGTTTATTACTGTTCTTGCATGCTATTTCGTAAATGACTTTAGTTTTGCTTGTTGTCTGTATAGGGACATTGAACGTCGTCATTTAATTAATTAAGGATGAGGTGTATCCTTGAACTCTGTGGGAAGCTAGAGAAGTGATTGCTGGGCCTCTTGCTGAGATTTTGTGACATCGATAGTCACAGGTAAGGTGCCGGAAGACTGGATGCTGGCTAACGTGTTGCCACCATGTAAGAAGTGTGGTAAGGTCAAGCCAGGGAACTATAGACCAGTTTGCCTATACGGACGTGTTGGGCTCGTTGTTGGATGGAATCCTGAGCGACAGGATGCATATGTATTTGGAAAGGCAAGGACTGATTTGGGATAGTCAACATGGCTTTGATTGTAGGAAATCATGTTTTGCAAAATGGATTGAGTATTTTGAAGAAGTAACAAAGAGGATTGATGAGAGCAGAGAGGTAGGTGTGTTCCATATGGACTTCAATAAAGTGTTCGACAAGGTTCCCCATGGAAGACTGAGTATCAAGATTAGATCTCACGAAATTCAGCGAGCACTTGACATTTTGGTTACAGCATTGGCTCAAAGGTAGAAGAAAGAGGGTGGTCGTGCACGGTTGTTTCCACACTGGAGGCCTGTGATCAGTGGAAAGTCACAATGATCAGTGATGGGGCATCTACTTTTTGTCATTTATATAAATGATTTTGATGCGAGCATCAGAAGTATAGTTAGTACTTTTGAAGATGGCACCAAAATTGGAGGTGCAGTGCAGAGCGGAGAAGGTGACCTCAGATTACAACAGGATCTTGATCAGATGGACCAATGGACTGAGAATTGGCAGATGGAGGTTAATTCAGATAAATGCGGGGTGCTGCATTTTGAGAAAGCAAATCTTGGCAGGACTTGCACACTCAATGGTAAGGTCCTCGGGAGTGATGGTAAACAAGGATCCCTCGGAGTGCAGGTTCATAGCTCCTTGAAAGTAGAGTCGCGGGGTCAATAGGATTGTGAAGACGCCGTTTGCTATGCTTTCCCTTATTGGTCAGAGTATTGAGTTCAGGAATTGTGAGTTCATGTTTCGGCTCCACAGGACATTGGTGAGGCCAATGTTGGAATTTTCCATGGAATTCGGGTCTGCTTGCAATCGGAAAGAGGCTTTGGAACTTGAAAGGTTTCAGAAAAGATTTACAAGGATGTTGCCAGGGACGGAGGATTTGAGCAACTGGGAGAGGCTTAACGGGCTGTGGCTGTTTTCCCTGAAGCTTCGGAGGATGAGGGGTGACCTTGAAAAAATTTACAAAATAATTCGGGGAATCGATAGGATAAATGGACAAAGACTTTTTCCTGGTGTGGTGGAGTCCAGAACTAAAGCACATACGTTTAGATTGAGACTGGAAAGATATAAAAGAGACCTAAGGGGCAACAGTTTTGCACAGAAGATGCTACATGTAAGGAATGAGCTGCTAGAGAAAGTTTTGAAGGCTGGAACTATTGCAGCATTTAAAAGGCATTTGTATGGGTATGGGTGGGTTGTGCAGAACGGTCTGTTTCCATGCTCTGCATCTCTATGACTCTATGAATCCCTTAGTTGCTGTTTTAGTGTGTTGGTGGGTTTGTGGACAACCAAAATGCCAAGGGGTTGAGTCGTCTGGCAGTCGTTTCCGAGATGTCTTTTATTTCGGGGAGACTGGCGAGGGATTCTGGACGCTTTCAATCTGCTTGTTTGGGTTTGATTCTGAAAAATCGGTGAACTATGTTCATTGGATGCCCATTTGTTTTCATTATGCTAATTAACATATTTTGCTCTGTTCTGCGCTGTACCTCTGTGCCGCATTGTGTGGTGGCTTCTTGAAATAATGTCCTGATGCAGCTTCGTTTGTGGATCTTGCGATAATTGTTTCTTTTGATCAATCTTTGATCCAACGCATTGCTTTCCTGTGGATGTTGAATTTCCCCATTTGCTGTTGGCTCTACTGTGACATGCTGGGAATGTCAGTCTGTTGTTGTTTTCCCCCTCTTTAATGAATATTATGCCGGTACGGGTGTTATGGATGGACTTGAAGTTTTCCTCCAAATTTGTTTCGGTTTAATGATGACAAAGGTGTCATCCACCTAGCTGACCAAAAGTTTGGGTTGGATGGTAGGCAGAGCTGCTTGTTCGTGTCTCTGCATTACTGTCACTGCTAATAAACCTGATATTGGAGATCCCATGGGTGCTCCGTTGGTTTGTCTGTAGGTTTGTTTGTTGAGGTTGAAGTGGGTGGGAATGCATAGGTCCATTAGCTTGATGATTTTGTCCTTGCTGATGCACTTTATGGTGTTTCGTGAAAATGTCTCTGAGTCTTTCAATGTAGTCAGTGTTTCCATGCCAAGGTTGATATTGATTGATGTGAACTGGATTGTTACATCAAAGGACACCATTACTTCGTCCTCATGGATGTTTGCGTCTTTGTTGGCCTTCAAGAATTCTTGGGTGGAGTGGATGGAGTGACGTGAGTCTTCTGCTAAATGTTTTAGTCTTTGGTGTTGCCGCTTGGCCAATACGCAAGCCCACAAACCCACAAACACACTAATACAGCAGGAAATGAAATCGAAAGATCCCACACAGACAACAAGCAAAACTAATGTCATTTACAAAATAGCATGCAAGAAGTGTTACAAACATTGCATTGGACAAACAGGCAGAAAAGTAGCCACCAGGATACATTTTCATCAACAGGCCACAAAACGACATGATCCCCATACAGATAAAAAAATATACCACTTCGAATGGGACAACACATCCATCCTAAGACAAGCCAAACAGAGACACGCACGATAATACCTGAAACATGGTATTCTAAACGGACGTCTAGCAAAAAGAAATTGAGTTGGACACCATTCAGCACCCCGAGAAAAAGGACAGGAAATGACATCACCACAGCAAATGACATCACCGCAGAAAATAGCATCATCAACCCAAAGAAACCAAAACATCTAAATGGAGAGCAGAAATTATCAGCAGTGCTTCATCCTGAGGCTCAGTGAAAGTCTCACCTAGTATGGTGATGAAACATCTAAAAATGAACCTTCGGACAACCAGCAGACCTACGTTCAGAACCCGTATAGTTACGTATTTCTATATTATAATGCCAGGGAAGTGAATAGCTTTATCTGTGGAGTCTGAATATTTAATAAAAAAACATCTTTAGCTGACAGCAGTCACATTTGCTCATGAAAAAGTACTTTGTTGGCTCTATTGCTCCTTGCGTTGTTGTGAGCGTATGGAAGGCTGTCTGTGCTTCAATTGTAACTTTTTTTCTTTTCTGTTATCTCAATTGACAACCACGTTCAATGGTGAATTGGTTCGTTCAATGTCTCACTCAATGTTCCTCTGTTCATGTCTGTTTGTCACTGTGAATCCACCTCATCCTTGTTCATATTCTCCGATTATCTGTCTGTCCGTATCACTCATTTACTATTTCTGCCTTACGACAAATATGAATTTCGGAGACAGTGTGAGAATGGAGCTGCTGAGAGGATATCTACTCTTCCTGGCTGGAATGTGTGGGTCTGGGCCCACATTCGTTGGATAATGTATCTGTCATTTAGGCCTGAAGGAAGGAAACATTTCTTCCCTCAAAACATTATGCAATTTTCGAATTCTACCTTGAATTCATAATTCACCAGGTGAAAAAAACACCACATTTATACAATTGCAATACAATCTCACTTTTGTTGTGTACTGAACCAATATTGACAGCAGAAAATGAGGGTGAACAGCTCGAACTTTATGTGCCATTGCCACAATATTCCCTGGCCAGTCTGCAGTATCGCCAGATTCACCTTGGTATTCAGACCAAACTTGGAATTAAGTAGTGAGAATAAGAAACGAAGAGAAGCAAAAATTCCTTTGCAACACAGGAATGAAATTCTTCCTTGAATCTGCTGAAAACAGCATTAAATGATTGGGAAAAAGCAGTCGGAGGCCGTAACACCAACGGCAACCGGTTGAGTTGTCACGTTTGGGATGTTAAATCAGTAACACAGCATGAGCAAGAAGTTTGAACAAGGAGACGTCAACCCAGACAGGCACTAACGGGGAAGAACATAGGATGTCCTTGTTTATTAGGCAGGGCATTAACCAACAACGAAACGGCAGCCACCTCGGCAGACTTGAACATCTAAATAAACAATCCCTTAACCACTCGATCTCAGGCACTGGAAGATTTGTTTATATCCATGCTGTTCAGTGAGAATTGCATTCAAGCCCTACTTCAGCAGAAACAGACAGCTCACAGCAGAACATTCTCCACTGAAGTGCACAGAAGCAGATCAACTGCTCTTGCATCGGTTTTTCTGTTTTAACTAACGGGACAATCAGAACGCGTTAATCTTGTCGGGGCCCATTAACCGCGTGAACAGACAGAGAGAGAGAATCTCACGCCAAGAGGAGCAGGTTCATTGTAGTGAATTGCCCAGGCGTGGCGTGTGCCAGTATAACTGTGGGCAGTAAAGGCTGACCAACAGCACTGACACTGACCCTTGTACCATAACTCCACACTCACTTCATCCCTCATGACTCCGAGTTATCATTGCCTTTCACATTTACTTCACTCTTGCACTCCCCTTCCCAACATTTTACACATCGGTTCCAGCTCCTGGTTAGAAACGGCAACATTTAGAAATGGATTCCGGGGAAATGGATGTCACTCAGTGGGATACGATTCAATGCCCATCTCTCGCCAGAGCTGGTGCAGAGGTGAACCCTCGAAGTCTTTTGCACAGATGTACTGTCATGAAGCCGCTGGGGAGGGGGTTTCAGAATTTTGATCTGGCAACACTGAAAGAGCAGCGACAAATTTCCAATGCAGAATGGTGTGGTGATTGGAGGGACTTTTTGTGTGGTAGTTTTTCCATTATAAGCTGCTATTTTCATTCCAGATGAATGCAATCAGTCACTGGGCTGGCTCTGGCGGGGTGAGAGTGGGTTTTCTGTATACACCCAGGAATTCGCTTCCATACAGATAATTCATAAGAAGTGAAATGAATGTTCATCTCTGACTGGCAGTTTAACGCAGGTCTGGGCGATACAAACTCTTACTACAAAACACGGAACCACAGTCTTGCTGACAGAAACTGACAGAACATGCACACATTCTTTAGCTTATTAGTCACTATCTAATCACCTCCAACTGCAATGTTTCACTCTCCAAGCTTCCAGTTCGGTGGTTCTACACCGCTGCTTTTCAAGGGGAAGAAAGCGGAACTGTGATAATCTGATGTTTGTTATTCAGCAAACGTCCTGCAGGAGGGAACTGAACAGGCTGATGTTGACAGGAGCTCGTTTTAAGGCGCTAAGCTGCAGTGACGAGGCGATATCTGTAAAGGCATATTTCAACTTATCCGATGAAATATCCACGTCTACAAACGAGCAGAGGTTTCTTGCTGACTCCAAGGGTCCATTATTTGAAGTCTTGAAATAGCGCAGTGATGGAGAAAACAATCGGTGAAAAGTTCCAACAGTGAAGAGCACGACACTGAAGCCGCCTGTGATGCCAAAACCTTTGTTTTGTCACTGAAAGATACTGCTTCACAAAGTGGAGACTACAGTAACGCAAAAATGACTGCGATTATCTTTCATGATTTTTCACACTGTGAGTATTCCCCTTGCAACACATGTCCGTGTAAACATCAGAACTCTGCAACATGTGGTAGTTTGGTATGCATAGAATCAGAGGCAGAAAAGGTGTTTCTCTTGTTTGGATTGAATGCACTTTCCAGCTTCTTTTTCCTTACAAACTCATCTTCCATACTGTACTGAAGCCGAGATGAGGTTTGGATTGCTGATCTGCAGGAAGGAGAATTCTTTCACTGCCTCACATCAGCAAATGTCCCTGATAAGACCAGAGTCAATCCCACAACGCTCTCAGAGGGTTGGAAGATGAAACAGCCACAACCGCTACTCATGGACACCTTTAATTTCACAAACCTACCAACCCAATCATTGCAGCTCCTGGGAATGAAAAGGAAACAGACACAAGAACGCAATCTCAGCTTTGTGAATATTTATGAACTTTTAGGGAAGCGGAATCAGGAGAATGGAGCGTGAACTGTCCGACTGAATAGGGATAGTCTGCAAAATTACTCTTTCTTTCCCAGGGAGAACCGATGTTCTTGGCGACATTAACTGTTTTGAGATATTAATTTTCGTCAGACCTGTTAGGCTTTTGCAGTTGTTCCTGTCAGGAACAATCATTCCGCATTTTCGGACCTGGAATTGGAATCTGGCCAGGCTGGTAGAGATAGGAGAAAGTGAAGACTACAGAGGCTAGAGTCCTCACTTTCTCCTAGTTAGATTCTCCTGCTCCTCGTATGCTGCCTGGCCTGCTGCGTTTTTCCAGTACCACACTTTTCAGGCTGGTAGAAGCGCCGAATCCTACACACTGTACCACCAGGGATGGAGGAAATTGAGGCACCATCGTTACTTAAGGAAACAACTTTAGGCTTTTTTATTATTCACTGTAGGTAGGTTTCTCCTACAAAGTGATGGAGTCATCGAGTTTTTACAACACCACTGATAGAGGCTCATCTTTCCGGTTTCCAGCAGTTGGCCTGTATACTTGAGTGTTCTGCCGTTTCATCTGTTCATTTCAATAATATTTTAAACACAAACGATACAAAAAATTGGACTAAAGTTGGTGATGGGAAACAAAAGCAGAACTTGCTGAAAAATCTCACCAGTTCTGGCAGCATCTGTGAGGAGAAATCAAAGCTAACTTTATGGGTTCGCTGACCCTTTCTCGGAATCAGGTCTTCGAGCAGTATCTGCTTTTGCCTGAGATTAAAAAATGTGTTCATGAGCCCTCGGGCAACTGAGGGCCTCATTTTCTCCGACAAGGAGTATCATGCAGACACATTGCCCGAGAGTGACAGAGGTCTTAGGAGTGACCAATCCAGGAACTAGCATTTGACCTGCTTGGTTTATCTGTCCCATTTCAGACTTCAACAGCAGCATGAATTTGCAGCAAAGCGCTCCTTTTTGTGTTGGATACGGCAGTTGTACAAAAATTCACATGTACATCAGGGAGGCACAAAACCCACGATACCAGACTAACAAGAGCAACATTGTAACCACTGTGCTGCAGCAGCACACTTGTAATGTGAGGTTCTCATGAAATAGATACTGCAGTATTTCAAGTATGTTTCAACAGAGATGAAGGACTCATGTGCAGAAAGATGGGAGAATGCAATGTTGAATCAGATGGTACCCATGGTGATATCAATGGAGATCTTCCCTGGTTGTTTAATAATTAAGATTTAGTCCCCTCTGTGCCATGGCCTGTTAATACTTAAGATTTGCAGTCATCAGGATGAAATATTGCCTGAGCATTAGAAGCAGAATGAAGCAGTGGATCAATCATAGAGGTTAACACAACAGAGCCTGTCCTTCGGACCAAATTTCACATGGCGACAAATTCTCCTAATCTAATACAGTCCAATTTGTAATCACTTGGCTCATATTCATCTGAACACTTTCTATTGTTAGACCTATCCAGGTGACTTTATTAATGGTTTGAAGTTTCTGGTGTGGGACTGGTGTGTACAAAGTGAAACATCACGCAACACCAGGCTATCATCCAATAGGTTTATTTGGACGCACGTGCTGTGTCTTACAAGCTTGTCCTTCACAAATACCTGATGAATAAGCAACGGTCCGAACGCAGGTGCATCCACGTACATCTGACGGTCTATAAACTGGTGTTGTGCAATTTTTAAATTTTTAAGTGGCGTAATTCTACCAGACTGCTACAGTTCCTCTGAAAGCTCATTCCGTGCATGCACCACGTTATGTGTGAAATCGTTGCACTTTATACCACTTTTCAATTTTTCCTATTTTGGCATAAATCTGTGGCCTCTAGTTCAGGACTCGCTCCACTCCACGGACAAGAACTTATCCATTTATTCTATCCACGCACCTCATGATTTTATAAACATCTATAAGTTCATCCCTCAATCTCCGACGCTCCAGCGAAAACAAACACATTAGATTCAGCCTCTTCCTGTAGCTCCAATACTCTAATGCTGTCAACATCCTTCTGAATCTTTTCTGAACTCTTTCATTTTTTCCACATGCATTCCAGAGGAGGGAGACCACAATTGCACACAATATTCCAAAAAGTGGCCGAACCTACTTCCTCCCAAATCTGATAGTCTAAAATCTGACCAATAAAGGAAAGCATCAGAATGACTTCCCTGAACGCTAAAGACCCACATCAGTCGTGTCACCTGCAGTTTCGGGATGGGCAATCGGCCTGAGAAAAGAAAGAATGGGACATCTCGAAAATTGAAACACATTTGTAGTTTGTGCAAGGTGTCGGTGAGCCAAGTGGAGCCAGATTCAGAATCAGTGCCGAAGACCGGCTTTCCTGTTTATCTTGGTACACACATCAGTCCGGATGTGTCAACCACAGTGACTGCCTTTTCTGTGTTGTCCTTTGCAAACATTGGCGTAAAGTGAGGACCACAGATCCGGGAGGTCCTTCACTTCTTCAACTTTTCACACAATTATCCCAAACAACTGAAGTCATCTCACACAATTTATTTTAAAGTCCGATCGACGGATCCCTTTTATCAGAAATTCCAAGGACTTTGGCCCCAGCATCATTCAGGTAGAGACTCTCGCATTGGACAGTTCAATCCTTCGCCACCTCTAACCACACAATGCAATGAAATATCACACATTTCTCCCTCACCAGTCTTTCAAACACACAATTACCTGGATAACACGGCAGGTCAGTCAATACCCGACGAGCAGGAGAATCAACGTGTCAGGCAGAAGTCCTTCATCAGGAATGCAGCTTTTTGAAAGGGAACTGAGGGATAAAGGAGCGCAGTTGGGTCGGGTTCACTGTAGCTGAGAATGCAATAGGAAGACAAAGGTGTGGAGAAGGCGTTGGGTTGGTGAGGAGGGTGGTGCGGATAGATGGGAAAGATGATGGACAGACCAAGAGTGCTGTGTCGAGTTGGAGACTTGAGACTTGCAGATGGTGGGGGAACGGAATTGCAGCAACAGGTGGAATGCACTTTAATCCTATGGGTTTGCATGGTGTCAAGGCGGACAATGAGGCTTCACTCCTCCAAGCATCACGTGGTTAGGGGTTGACGATGGAGGAGGCTCAGAACCTGCATGTCCTAGTGAAGTAGCAGGGGGAGTTAAAGTGTTCAGCTACACGGTGTTGGGGTTGGGGTAGGCAGCCCAGAGATATTCCCTGCAATGATACGCAAGTTGGCATCCTGTCTGCTGATGTGGAGGAGACCACACAGGAAGCGAAAAACACCATCGATGACATTTGTGGAAGTGCAACGAATGAACAAATGTCATCAACTGTGTCCGTGTGACAGATTGTCGTCTCACGACCCCTTCCAGCCATCTCTTTGTGATAACCACAATTACGTACCTGGCAATTTCAAGGTCGTTGACTTGCTTCGTACACTGCGGCTATTTATGTGAAACACTCTCACTCCTGGCGGGGTACTGCTCCTCTTCTCAGAGATGTCCCCTTATCTGCTATGCCGGAAGTAGATTCCTAACTCTTTCCATCTGTTATGTCCAAGTACTTGATGTGCAAACTTTAAGCTCTGCAGATCCCGATTCCTTGACCTTTGTCCACAATTTTCTTTGCAACTGAAACCAACTCCCAAAATTTCGTTAAAAGGCCTATCGACTGACCCCAGTTATCAGATTTTCTAAGGACTTTGGCACCAGCATCATTCAAGTGGAGACATGGGACATTAAAATCCTTTGCCAGTTCTGACCCCAAAATCCAAGAAATAGTACGCATTTCTCCCACACCAGCCTTTCAACCACACAGTTCCCTCTTTAACCTTGCTGACCTTGTACTAATTCATTTATGGACCAGGTAGTAATCCAGAGATTATTCCTTTTGTGCATGTTTTCTAATTTAGCACCAACGTAAATTCCATCAGCAGAAATTATATTCTCTTTCCACCTAAATCAACATCTTGATCATTCCTCTCCCGCTCCAAGCTCATCTGTAGACCAGATGAGAATCCTGAAAACGAACACTAAGAAGGTATTACAGCTTTTGGAATCCTTGAGTCTGGCAATAGGGAACAGTGTCTATTTCCTGGCAGTTACCATCCCCGATTATACCGACATTTGTCCATTCTCCCACCTCTTGAATGGCCACTTCGACCACATTTCTAACCTCTGTTTGCTCATCCTCCACACAGCCAGCATTCTCATCCACACAGGGATCAATTATCTCAAAACTGTTGCAGTGGCTGAATGGCTGAGACACCTGCATTACTTCCCTGTGGTTTCCTCTACCTGCCTCACTCATAATCACAACCTTCTGTCACTGACCACTGACCGATTGGATGTGTTAGTCGAAGGTGTTAGGCTGTCTGCGCTGCAATATCAAAATGTCTGTCACAGATTTAAATTTAACAAATCATCACCTATCCGCTGCTGCATGTACAAGTGAGTTCCCAGACATCGAAGAAACGCAGCGTATAGACGTGCTTCGGAAGATGCACCTTGAATGCTTACTTAATGTGCCATAGTAACTCAGTAATATTTTGGTGACCAGCCAAGCGTGCTGAATAAATGCACCACCGAGTCTAAGGTGTCAAAAAGCATGTAATATTCTAAAACCTGTGTTAGCAAGTCCAATCTTCAGAATTCAGTTCTTGAAACATCAATTGTCCTCTACCAGTATTACTTTACCGAAATACCAGCTGAGACGTGCATTGTGCAGATATGAGGACAGCCTGATCCAAACCAATGCAAACTCATCCATGTCACCAGGATACGACTTTATGTGTGGATACATACAACGTAATTCTGCGCCAGGAAAATAAAAGGAAAATGGGAATGGAACACCGTCAGCTTTTTTTTAATTCCACGCAGATTATTTTTTCTCTCGTTGTCACTGTCTTGAATCCACTCTGTGACGAATCCGTCTCCCCAGAGACAGGTTTAGAGCTGAATCCAAGAAGTAGAAGGTCAAAGGCCAACTTGAACGAAGTTGTTGCAATGCATTGAAGAATCGACGAATGACGGAGTCAGAGAGAAATACAACAGACAGACTGAAGAGGACGAGAGATAGAGTAACAGCTAACGAGACAGAACAGACATTAATATTTGACCTCTGTTGCTGAACAAAAAGTAAAATTATCGCACAACGTTAACTTCCCTGAATCGAGTACAACAGCAAGAGTGTGGCTGTTGGCTTTTTGCGCGTCTGACTCCAGATCAAAAAGTTTCCTGTTCAAATGACGTCAAGCTCGCGGTGGGTTGAGAATGTTTACCTCGCTGAATTTCACATGGCAACAGAGTTTGCGGTCTACGATATTCACTGGACAGAGTGTTCTTTCCAGCCCTCTTCAATCACACGAGATATTTTGCTGTCAGTTTTACTTTTCAAGAACATTTCAGGGATGTAGAGTGCCCAGTGTTTGTGTAAATGCTCAGTTCGTGCAGTGTAATAAGTAAAATACAAATTGTTCATCATGTGCTGTAAACACACAGCCACATCCTTCTGAGCAGGTCTTCGTTCAGTTGGTGACAGCGTGGTGTTAATATTATATACTGCTGTTTTATAACTTCATATGTCAATTTTATGCTTCAATCTATCGGGAGATTGAAACTCCTCCAGTTACAGCAGAGTAAAAGGAGTTTCAGAAAGAAATGATTCCCAGTAACAGCAATTCTTTCCTGTAATAGGACATTGTTAAAGTGATCTTTATCTCAAACACAGGAGCTAAAACTGTACTCTTTTGGCCCCTCTCCACATTAACGCTGAGCCTGAATTTCACACTGTGTCGGTAAAATCCAGTTATGGACATTTATGTGATTCAGTCTGCTATTGGGGTGAATTTAATTGGACAGAGAACGCGACTGTGTGAAAGTGCGTGGGGAATTACTGCCAGGTGATCTGTTCATGAAACACATCAGAACTGGTTTTTGAAAACAAATTCACGAGCTTATTCCCATCTCACAGAAGAGTTGCTGTATGATACAGATCGTATCAGACCGACTGAGAACAGCATAAGTGCATTCAGACCTTCACAGGTATAACACAACCTCTGTGTGAACTTCACCAATGTTATACATAATATATTTTTGGAAGCACAACACATTGCAGTGCTTGTGGAACTTCCAGGCAGGAGGAGAAGGCTCTGATTCATTGATCAAGGGGATGCACACCTTTTGTTCCGAATGTTCTGCTCAATTCTAATGCAACACCAACTCACGCTTCTTTCCTGGGACCGGGAAGTACTTAACATTTGAGCCCCAAATATTCCAGATGAACAGAATCGATAAGAAACGCTCGCTTACTGACAATTGGAACCACGGTCTTGAGCTGCGCCGCTGCAAAAAGTCCAACATGGATGTGAGTGTTAAAAGTGTGCCACTGTTTCTCCCTCTGTCCTCGAGACAGTCAGACGGATGGCATGCGTCAATGCCGCGCAAGCAGAAGTCAGGCAGCCCATCCAGCCCACGACGACTCTCTGTCTGTGTATCTCTCTGAGGTTTTTCACAATCGGTAATACATGTCCAAATATTGAGGAGATGTGTCTGTGTGGTGATGCTGTCTCCCATCTGCTGATCCTCTTGTCATTCATGTCTGAAACATTAATGAAGTACGCACCTGATTATGGTAAGGATAATGTAGGTTCGACTCCTACCTGGCTCGAGAGCAACGCAGGTGTTTTGTTGCACTGACAAACCAATCGTCCTCTTTGGTCTGAAGCTGAATTGTCTTTGACTTCCTGATCTGCAGGAACCTTCAGTCAATATCCACAAGAACATCAGAGACAACGCGCCTCCTTCGTCTCAGGATGGGAACTGAAATTGTCCCATATGCTCTTCATGGGCCCTTTCCATTTCAATAACTCACACACCCAATCATTGCGATTCCTGGGAATAGCAAGGAAACTATGTACTCAGTCAAGTCGCAGCTTTGAGAATCTTTAGAAACACTTTGGAAAGCAGTTTCCGAGGAGAGCGAAGGGTGAACTATTCGACTGATGATGAATTATCGCGACCTCTTTCGCTTCTTTAACAGGATTGAACATTGTCTCTGGTTCCCTCGAGGGCATATATTGATCAAAGGCATTGAAATTATTCCCGTCATCGATACTCTCCTTTTGTTGGAACCACTGTTATTCAAAAACGCATTTCCTATTAACTGGCCGGGAATCGAACACGGGCCACAGCGGGGAAAGTGCTGAATCCTAATCACTGGACCAGCATGGACGACTTTGGTCATTGCGCGCACAGGAGGCGTGATAGCCCTTAAACTCCTTGTAAGTGTTCTTTTCAGAAACAACCAATTGATTGTCCTCATCCCATATTCCAACACTTGGCCTTGTGTGGCTTAGAATCACAACATTACACCTGAATACTTCTGAAAGTGATGTGGGCTTATGCTTCTCCGACTCTGAAGGATGTGGTTCCAGATTCAAACGACTGCTGGTTGATTTAGTTTTACTGCACATCTCCTAAACTCCGTTTCTATTCTTAAGTCTACGCCTGCAATAATCTATCAAGTGGAAACATTTACTTTAGTCTCCCCAAACCAAATCCCTCATTATTTTGTCAAGAAATCATACCTGTGGCAATTTGATGTTTTCAGCAAACACACTGCAGGAACGTAAAGAACACGGTGATGCTAACAGGGGCTCATTTTGCGGTGCTGATCTGCGGTGAAGGGGATATCCATAAAGACAATTGTTCAACTCATCCTACTTTTGATTCGGGCGAGAAATTGCCCGAGGTGTCTCGTTGACTCCAAGAATTCATTACTCAAGTCTTGAAATAGGACCGTGACGGTGGATAAACCAATGGAAACTTTCTACCGACAAGAAGGTGAAACAGAAGCCGGCACCTGAGGCCAAATAACTTTCCTTTGCGACAGAAAGATACTGCTTCACAATCTGGAGACTTTCGATGTGAAGCAGTGAGTCTGGTTGCTTTTCCTGGCTTTTCACTTTGTGAGTAATTCCATTGCTGCTCATGTCCGTGTGAACATCAAACCACTGTCGCATGGTGGCTTTTGACATGCACAGGACCAGGGGAGGAACAGGTTTTGCTCTTCCTTGGTTTGAGTACAGTTCCCAGCTTCGTTATGGGTCCAAACCCGTTTTCCACATTGTACTGAATCCGAGATGAGGTTTGGATTGCTGACATTCAGGAATAGGATTCCTTTCACTGCCTCACATCATCGAATGTCAACGAGAACACTGGAAGCGATATCACAGCGCTATCAGTGGAAAGGAAGTTGCAATATCCCCACACTTGTTTATCTTGTTTGGTACGCTGTGTCTATTTAGGTACAACATTCTCACACATTCCGTGACTGCTCCTCTTCTCAGAGCTTTCCTCTGATCTGCTGTGCCGGAAACATATTCATTCCCCTTTACATGCTTTCTGTCCAATTACTTGTTGTGGAAACATTATCTCGTGCAGAGCCCTCCATTTCTTGAACTTCTTTCCAGAATTTTCCTTGCAGTTGAAACCAACCCCATGATTTCGTTTGTAGTCCTATCGACAGACTCCAGTTATCGTTTTCTCAAGGTCTCTGGTCGCAATATCACTCAGCTGGAAAATGTCCCATCGGAACAGTTCCATCCGTCGTCAATTCTGCACCAAATATCCGAAGAAATAGCATTTATTATTCCCACATGCAAGTTTCAATCACACATTTACATCGTTAATATTGCTGACCTCGTGGCAATTTATTTATGGATCCAGATTTGATACCTGATTTTATCTGTTTCCTAATTTAGCACCAAGCTAAGTTCTATCAGAAAAAGCTTTTTCTGCTTTCAACATATATCAACAACAGGATCGCTTCTCTCCCAAACCAAGTTCCTCCGAAGCTCAGATGAATATCCTGAAACCGGGCAGCAGGCAGTCATCACAGTCATTGGGACACTCGATTTGGGCAATAGGGAAGAGGCTCTGTTTCCTGGCGTTTACTATCCCCGATTACACCGACATTTCTTTTCACTCCCTCCCCTTCAATGGGCTACTCCTCCACATTTATATCCTCAGTTTGCTCATCCTCCGCACAACCATCGTTCTCATAAGCACTTAGAATGCTGGGTAACTGTTCAAATGGCGGGAAAGAGTAAGTGCAGGACTCTCCTGTGGTCGTTCCGCCGGGAAATTAAAATAATACCATTTGGTTATTGCTGAGGCGACGACGTATCAGTGCATGCAGTGAGGTGCAGGGCTCTGGCACAGAGTCTGCCTCTGTTGCAAAGAAAGGAAGGTGGGAAAGGAGGCGAGGTTTAGTCATTGGGGACATAATAGTGAGACGGTCAGGTAGAACGAACGAGACATACAGTTGGTGTGATGCGTCTCAGGTGCCACGGTCTGTCCTGTGACAGATCATGTCTTTGCGGTCCATAAAGTTGAGGTTCCAAACCGTGGTCCATGTAATTACCAACAGCATAGGTAGAAAGAGAGATAGGAATGTCAGGCAGAATTTCAGGCAGCTCTGGTGGAAGCTAAGAAATAGAACAAACAGCGTTGTCATCTTTGGTTTCTCTTCTATGCCACGTGATAGCGACGCAATGAACAGGGGGAGAAATATCAACTGAAAACGAAGCAGAGAGGATGTTGCAGGAGGGAGTGTTTCAGGAAAATGTATAATTTTGGCTCATTCTGTGGAAGTTCAGACCTCCACAAACAGGACGGACATCACTTCAACCAGAAGAGTATGAAAGTCCTGGGTGGGAAACATTTCAGTGGCATTTGGGTGGGTTGAAACTATCAAAGCAGGAGAATGGAATCCTAAGGTGTCGTTCGATTGCAAAGGAGTATGAGAGTAGGGAGGGCGTGGAGAGGACTTCACGGTCACAGTAATGTGCAGTCCGGGAGCAAACTGCTTTAATGTGTGTCTACTTCAACGCCAGAAAAATCCGAATTAAGGTGTGTGAAATTGACATTAGGACAGGTAATTAGGACTTCGAAGTTGTGATCATTTTGTGGACATGGATAGTGCAATTTCACGAATGGGTGTTGCAGATTCCAGGATTTAAATCTTCGTTATGAACAGGAGAGCAAGTAAAATGGGGGAGGTGTGGCCTTGTTAGTCAAGGACAGCATAACGGTGGCTGGAAAAACTGTTGTCAAAGACACGTCTATTGTGGTGGCATGGGATATAGTTAAGAAGAAGAAAGACAAGGTCACACTGCTTGGCGTTTTTTCTATGCCTCCGCAGACTTCCTGTGATGTGGATGAGAGGTTCAGAAAAACGATTCTGGGTAGGAGTGAAAGGAAATGTTTGGTTAATATGGGGTACACTAACGTCCTCAGCATTGAATGGAAGCGCTATACCTCTAGTACGTCGAATAGTTCAGTTTTCGTCCAATGTGTGGAGGAGGTGTTCCTGACACAATATGTCGAAGGACCAACAAGAGGAGAGGCCACTCTGGATCTGGTACTTAGTAATGAACCTGGACAGGTGTTTCATTTAGTGTTAGCTGCACACTTTGGAGAAGATGACCATAATTCAATTACATTTAGTTTCACAAGAGAAAGCGATAGGTAAATGCCAAATGGCAAAAGTCATCGATGAGAGTCGGAAAATTATAATGCGATTTGGCAAGACTTCGAATGTATAGAATGGGGCATCAAAATGCAGGAATTGGAACAATCGAAATGTGGAGGTGCTTCAAGAAATTTTTTTGGCATGTCCTTAATAATTATGTCCCTATAAGGCAGGGAGAAAGTGGCTTACAAAGAAATCGTATCTCTTGTTAAGCGGGGGAAGGAGGCTTATGTGACGTAGAGACGAGATGGTTCATATGAATCGATGGAGAGTTACAGGTTAGCTCATAAGGATTTCAAAAGAGACATAAAAAGAACAATGTGGTCACACGAGTAGTCTTTATCGAGTTGAACAACGTAAAACCCGAAACATGTCTTCTGGATTTGAGGCATAAAAGGATGACTTGGGTAGGAATACGACCAGTCAAAGACAGAAGTGGAAAGTATTGTTGGACGCTTTAGAGATCGGAGAGAGGCGAAACGAATATTTTGCAACTGTTTTCACTCAGGAAATAGTGATTATTGTAGTGGACAAAACGGAACATTAGACTGGAAATGATCTAGTGTAGTAAGGAGGACGTCTGAAGGGTAGGTCTTCGGAGGAAGGTCTGAGAGACTTGAATTTTCTCAATGGAAAGGAGAAAGCTAAAAGGGGATTGTTAGAGACTAATAAGATGTCAGTCTTACGTCTGTGGTCAGCAAAGTCTTGGAAAGAATTCTGAGGGATAGGATTGATGTTTATTTGGAACGCATAGCGTGATTAAAGGCAGTCAGCATGGTTTTGCGAGCGGAAGGTCATGCCTCACAAACCTTGTTGAGTTCTTTGAGGAAGTGCCAAGACAGTTCGACGAAGTCGAGGAGTGGATGTCGTGTATATGCACTTCAGCAAGGCTTTTGATAAGCTTCCGCATGGTAGACTCATTCATATAGTCAGGACGTATGGAGTACACTGAGATTTAGCGATCTGGTTACAGAATTGATTGGAGGACAAAAGGCAGAGTGTGGTTGTCGATGGAAAATATGCTGCCTGGAGATCAATGTTGAGTCATGACCCGCAGGTGACTGTTCTTGGGCCTCTTTGTAGTATTTAAAAATGACTTGGATGAGGAGGTTGAGGGTTGGGTTAGTACATTTGCAGATGACAGAGAGCTTGGAGGTACCCTCGATATTATCGAGTGCTATTGAAGGCTGCAGCGTGACATGGACTGGATGCAGAACTGGTCTGAGAAATGGCAGATGGTGTCCAAACTGGATAAATGCAAAGCCACTTGCTCTCAAAAACATCTGAAGGATTTCGGTTTGATGCGGCTTGAACTTTAAGTAAAAGAAGGCAAGTGTGTCTAGAGTCTGTTTAATGTAGAGATATGTCCCCACGTAAACCTATGTTGGGATGGAAAATCAATTCTTCCCATTACAAGGCTGCCTGAACCTCAGGGAAGTTTTTTCAAGAACTCTGCCCGACAGCTTCCAGTTGCACCGTGACGTCATAGGGCAGAATCTGCCCCCTGCAACATGAATATGAACTGGTCATGGGACACGTGGTACTGAACCATTCCGCGGAATGTTATTGCATCGACAGGAACTTACAGTTGTATATGTCACTCACAGGCATTTCCGGGGCTGACTTAAAGCTAATCAAATGCGATATTCAGCTGCGATTTTTTAAAATTTCTGATAAACATGATGGCTTTCCATGGTGAAGTTCGGGAAATATTGTATATTAATGGTTGAATATACTGGACAATAACGGGAAATTGGGAATGGAATCCAGTCCGAGTTTTTTTTTTACTCCTCGCAGATTCTTTGTCTTCCGTTGTCTCTGTCCAGAATCCACTCTGTGATGTACAGACTCCGCATAGAGAAGTTTACAGCCGAATCTATGAAGCAGGAGGTGCAAGGCTGAGGAGAGAAATGTGGAGACAATGAATTGTAGAAGGGAGAAAATAGCGGAATGTCAAAGTGATTAAAAAAAAAACAGACAGACAGAAGGGGTCATTGTTTCGAGAGACAGAGGAACAGGGATCGTGCGACACAGAACAGGCATTAATCGTTGGCCTCTGTTACTGGTCATAACGTACAATTATCGCCGTACAATACCTTCCCTTTATCGATCACAGTAGCAAGAGTGTAGCTGTGGGCTTGGACCGCATCGATTTCGTAGGTTGCATGTTGCAATCACATCCATCACATCCTTGAGTTTTACATGTCAACAGAGAATCTTGTGCCAATACTCATTGGTCAAAATGTTCTTTCCAGCTCCTTTCGATCACATGAAATGTGTTGCTGTCAGTTTTATTTATTAACAATATTTCATCGAAGGATAACACTGGAATGTCAATCGTTTTCACCCAGTGTGAGAGTTACAATATGAACTGTTCAACATGGGCAATAAGCACACAACCGCTTCTCTCTTCGCAGCCGCTTTGTTTAGTTGGTGACAGAGTAGTGTTAATTACACATACTGATGTTTTATTTCTGAATTTTTGACACCAGTTTTATGCTTCTATCAATTAGTAGATTCCACCTCCTCCCGTTACACCTGAGTGGCAGTAGGTTCAGAAAGCAATATTTCCCAGCCACAGCAATTATTTCCTCTCACTGAACACAGTTAACGTAATCTTTATTCAACAGAAGGGAAAGGAAACCGTAGTCTGACGGCCCTCTCCGCATGAACGGTGCGACTGAATTTCACAATGTGTTGGTAAAATACAATTGCGGTATTTATTTGGTCAAGTGCGCTATTTGTTAAATGTAATCGGCGGGGAGGACACTGCTGTGTGAAACGGAGTGGGGAATTACTGCAAGGCGTCCTGTGCATGAAATACAATTATTTTTTCTTACACTTTCATTAGTTTATTCTCATCTCCGAGAAGAGAATGTGTACGATTGAGAACACAGCATACTGACGCAGAACAAGAAAAGGGCATTCAGATCTTCAAAAGCATATCACATCCTCTGTGTACCTTTCGCCAATATTTCACACAACATGCATTTGTATGTACTTACTGCAAGCATAGCAAATTGTAATGTTCGCGGAAATGCCACACAGAAGGAGTCTGATTTGATAGATTGGCCGCAGAGTTGCACACGTTTAAGCTCCAAATGCGCCACTCGACTCACATGAGCTAAATGACTGTAAAGAAAGATCTCAGTGATTTAGAGAAATACTCAGTTTTCCATCTGGCATGCACAATGTAACTTTGAGAATGATGTAATAATTCCTTCATTTCTATTGGGCAATATTCTTTTGGGCAGAATATACATTTTGTCAAAAGTCCCACTTTCCGTTGTTTCATCCGATTTCATTCAGAATCACAAAATGTGTCATTGCAGAGACAGAGGCTCTGTAGCCAATCTTGTCTCCGCTGGCTCGATGGTATTATTTTATTGCTCTCTACATATAACTCTGAACATTGCTCCTTCTCACATCAACATCGAATTCGCTTTTGTACCCATGGAATCTGACTCTTTGTCACTCTCACATAGTGGTATACGTACATGCGCCACTCCCTCTGCGAACACATTGTTTCTCGTGTCATTTTTAATTATTTTCCCCATGACTTTCCATTTCTGCCGATTCGTTCTGGATGCTTTCCAGCGTTGGAGCATTTCCACGTTGTTATTTCGTCTGTCCAGACCGGTCATGATACGGAAAAGTTCAAGCAGATTCAAACAGTGAAGGTTTGGAAAAGCGCAACTTGTCAGGCAGCATCAGGAGAAGGAAAATCGACGTTTTAGACATTAGCTCTTCATCAGGAATGGTGGTCTTGGAAGGGGACTGAGAGGTGAATAGGACGGTTGATGGGGCTATAGTGAGAGTGGAGAGGGGATCTAGGAATTCAATCAGTAGATGCACATTGAGGGGAGACCGTGATAGTTCGGAGTGGAGTGTGGAGAAGATGGGTGGGAAGGACGATGCACAGGTAGCACAGTTCACGAGGGCGGTGCTGAAATGGAGGGGTTGAGCTGCATTGGGGAAGGGGAGGGGAGATGAGGAAACTGGCGAAGTTAATGTTGATGCCAAGTGGTTGGAGTGTCCTAATGAGCAGGATGAGATGTTTTTCCTCTACTCTTCTAGTAGTTTGTATTTGATGGTGAAGGAAGGCTGGGACTTGCTTGCCCTTGGTGGAGTGTGAGCGGGAGATGAAGTGGTTGGCTCCAGGACGATGGATTATTTGGTGCGAGTGTACCAGACATATTCTCTGCACGCTCTGCGTATTCGTGTCCTGTCTCCTCAAAGTCATGAACACAACGTCGAGAAAAATGGACACATTAGAAAACGTGTTTGCTTTTGCAGGAAAATCTCTGCCGGATGTAGAAGGTACCTATCCGGTGATGGACAGGCGTAAGGGGGTGGTGAAGTTACTGATTTTTCACCTCTTGCAGTGGTAATGGAAGACCAGCTTGCAGCCTTCTATTCTCCAGGACGTGTCCCAATTTTCCAATCTACTTTCACAGCTGACATTGTACATGCACCATACCAGTCACGTTAATCGGTTCAGCGCTGTCGACAATCAATTCAATTCCCCAGTTACTTAAGTTTCAGGTGCAGAACTGAGCAATACGGAGCTGGCAGATTCATTCAGATTCGGACTGACAAAGCGAACAATCTGAAACCCATGTTTTAATTTTCAAAATGCTTCCCTTTGTCGTGTTTCCTGCAATAGTCTCTTTTCCCCATCCCGACTTCAGGCAGTCGGACCTCATTGAGAGTAGCTGCTTTTTGAGATAATTGATTGAACATTTTTGCGTAAGTGCAGACAGGGAAAATGGGGCCTTCCGGAATTTGAACAGTATAGTTAAATCCCTGAATGCTCAAAAGTAAACGACGCCCCTTGAGCAACGAGCCACAACCTGGTTGCACTGCCCACACCGCCAGCGCAGACTTTTTCTCAGTGTAAATTCCATTCCACTTTACTCCAGGAATTCCAAACAGCAAAGTGTTTCCAGAATATCTGCTTCCCATTCTGTCTCCCTGCTCCCTGACACTACTGTTTGTCCTGTAACAAGAGACTGGACTGTCTCCACTGGCAGAACATTAAAGCATTTTGTTTCTTCTTGCAAGCTGTGCTGGGAGGGTGCACTGCCCATTCGCTCTTCGGCTCAGTGTCATTCATTGCCCTGGAAGGAGTCAGTTACACGTCAGCAAATCAGCAATTTTATTTCTTGACTTTGTCCGAACCTGAGAAGTAGAAAGATGCTGAGCTGGCGGGAAAGGAAGAAATGGACACTGGAGATTCTTCCTTCAGGTAAATAAAATGAGTCTTCTTGTGTACATCTCGTTTGATGTTTAGTATTTGACTTCTCACAGCAGTCCTGCAGAAAGTCTAACTTAACATGAGCGTCCAGTTCTTTGCTGCTACCGGACAGCAGATAATATCTGAACCACAACTGTCGCAGATGAAGAGAATGCAAAAGAAGCACTCACTCACTGACTGTCATCGCTATGGCCCTGAGCTCCGCCCGTGCTGACGGACCAACGCAGAAATGAGGATTGAAAATGAGCCATTGTTTGACTCTCTGTCCCAGAGAATGCGCAAGGGACGGCATATGCACCCGGCATCATTGCCACGCAGACAGAAGGAAGACAGTTCATCCATTCCACGGTGACTCTTTGTCACTTGCACCTCTCAGATTTTTCACCTCTTGCAGTGGTAATGGAAGACCAGCTTGCAGCCTTCTATTCTCCAGGATGTGTCCCAATTTTCCAATCTACTTTCACAGCGCAGCATCAAAGACTGCAAGGCGCAATGTGATTGTTAGATTATGCAGTGCTTCAGTGAAATTGCAGGAGGGGCTTAACGGTTGGTTAGTGATCATAGAGGGAGAGAATTCGCCGAGAAAGAGTGAGTATGAATCCTGATATGCTGTATGAGGAGAAAGCATGTATTCGAATGCGCAAAACCATCGCCTCGAAGTATATTTTCATGTAATATACAATTCTCTACCCGTGTTTGTTAAGCATGCATTATCTGGCAGAAATCGGGAAAGCTGTCCTTTTCCATAACTCAGATTGGAACTGGACTTGCAGTGGCCACAAGGTAAAGCATGGTCCCGGCGCCACAAGTAAAATCACTGTGCAAGTAGCCAATAGGGATCGTGACAGAAGATATGTCAGCAAACAGGCACAACAGAAATAGTTGCCGAACAGTGACTGAGATGTGGGTACTCCGAGTGGGCTGAATGTTTAAGTTAGAGTTTGTTGAAGTCTAAGCTCGATAGATTTCTCTAAATCTTCCAAGATTTAGTGAATACTGCAGGGTATTATTGAAATGCATTTCCTGAAAAGAATGTAGCTTTATATCGGTTATATCACAAATTTGCACAAAAGGGAAAGTAACCACAGCTGCGTAATATCATGTAATCCCAGTCCACAGGCCCAGAATCAGTGAAACTGAGTGGTGCAGCCCCAAAAGTCAAACTGTAAATGGAACGGGGAAGAGCACGCGGTTATGGCACCGGTGATGTAATCGATGAGGGTTAGGTGCTTCTCTGACAATACAGAGTCGCGTGAAATGCCGATGCTGGGAGCTCCAACCTCACCTGGAGCACCTTCTATTGTTGTGGAGCAGGGAGCATTGTAACATCAGGCTGAGAGTTTGAACTTCATGTGGAACAACTTCCTTTGCCATGTAGGAGCAGGGATTATTGGAATATCAGGCTCTGATCTCCAACCTCACCTTTGCAGCTCACATTGGTATGGAGCAGGTAGCATCTGGAAATCAGGCTTGGAGATTCAAACACACCTGAAGCAGTTTCTGTTGCCATGGAACAGGGAACATTGAGACATCTGGCTGAGGAAAAGGTTACTCAGCTATTTTAATCTGATGTGAAAACTTTTTCGCAGGACACATATTTGAAGATTGAGGGAATGTGTTTCCCAAGGTAAATGTCTCAGTTATAAAGATAAATCCTGCAAAGGTTCAACTCGTGGAAGCTTTCACTGGTTATCATTACACCCTCATCGCGCCATGGATCAGATTCGATTCCAGGGTGGCGTGACTGTCTCTGTGGAGTTGGAACATTCTAGTTGAATATGTGTGGATTTGCTCCGTGTGCTCTTGTTTCCTCCCACAATTCAAATATTGTCAGTTGTATTGGCCATGCTAAATTGCCAATAGTATTAAGTGCATTACTTCGAGGGTAATGGGTCTTTTGGGTTACTGTTTGACCGTTTGATATGCACTTGATGGATCGATTGGAATGTTTCCACTCTGTAGGTTATCTCATCTGTGCAGAGAGAAACGGAGGCAATGTCTTCTCTCTGTGACCTTTCTCATATGGTGGACTCTGCACTGCGTGCACTTTACAAATGCAAATTTAGCTCGTTTCATATTATTCAATTTCCTGCAATCTCGCACAGTTGGTTTAAGTATTGTTGTTGTTCTGTTCGCCGATCTGGGAATTTGTGTTGCCCACGTTTCGTCCCCTGTATAGGTGACATACACTGTCTAGGTGTTACCTAGACACTGGACGAAACGTCTTCAACACAAATTCGCAGCTCGGCGAACAGAACCACAACAACGAGCACCCGAGCTACAAATCTTCTCACAAACTTTGAAGTAGTCAGAATCTCTGAATATTAACGGGAACATCCATTTTTGTGATTACACTTGAGTTTACCTCAAGTTATGGTCGAAAACACAGGAAACTGAAGTTGAAATTTATCAAATTAGCAGTGATCCCACTGAATGGTGGAGCAGACAGAGAGTGAATGTCAGCTTCATGAGTACATACCTGTTTCCTTTGCGAAACTCGCTGCGTCAAAAAGTGGGGACGATTGGCGTGAAGCAGTGACGGTAATTATCTTTGCTACTTGCTCAACTTGTGAACATGAACGCTGTTGTACATATCCGGGTTAACATCCTTAATCTTTCCGCCTGCATGCACAAAGCAACTGGATAACACACCCCTAACTACGAATCAAGAGTTTGGAGATTCGAATCCTACCTCGCTCGACTGCAAGGCAAATGGGCTTTCGCAAACTTATGCAAAGTTACTCGGAAATGAGAGGAGGATTTCATTCCTGATAGGCAAGAGCAAGAATCTTTTCCATAAATGTCCATGAAAATATCAGAATTAATCCCAGCTTCACCACAGCAGTGGAAGATAATTAACTGGTGAGGAATTGAAGCTGCGTAGTGGTCGTTAAAGCGCGAAATCCGAGCCAATAGACTATGAATGTTGCATGTCGAGCAGAGATGTACTGGGGGGTCGACAGCACTCAAGCTCCTCCACGTGGTCTTGTCAAAAACAACCGTTTGACGATCGTCATCCCATTTTCCATCACTTGGCCTTTTATGCATTTACATCACAAGTTCACATCTGAATACTTTCGAGGGTTATGTGGGTTTCTGCCGCTGCGGATCCTGTCAGTGCAATGCAGATTCAAACACCCGCTTGTTGATAAATACTTTCTGGATATCTACTGCAAGTCAGGATCAAACATCACCCAGGGTTTTGACCGGGAATTGAACTCGGACCATGGTTCTGTAACCGCTCAGTCACAACTAATGCATCAGTACAGATGACAACAGTCATCGTCGCATCGTTTCATAATGACAACGTTATCCTAGTTTTCCAGCCCTGGGCTGTGGCCTTTTATGCTCTGACATTCCAATTCTTCATCTTAATTACAATTCCCCGCCCGCCCGCCCGAACACTTTAATCTAAACGACACAAATAATGGGGTGAAGTTTGTGATGGGTAAGTTGTGTTAACGCCCCCTTGAGGAGTTGAACCGCATTTTCACCCACAGAGAAAAACAAGAAAACTCATTCCACTGAGTGCAATCAATGCATGATAACAGACCAACAACCTGTAATTAGGACAACACCGACTTGGTTTATATTGACCCATGTTAGACTTCAAAAGCAGAGTCTGTTTAACGTGGCAAAAGGAAGCAACTGGTCACTCCCCTGTCGGTTTACCTCCTCTATTAATTCCCTGTCACTCTGCAGTTTATGCTGACTGATCTGGCTCTTTCTGCTTCACTGGAACATTGCTAAAGCCAACTGTTTAATGTACTTCTCAATGATCTTCCTGAAATTCCTACAAAGACAGACAGGAATGTGCTATTTCAAGCGCATTTATACTTTACAAGACCAGTGTTCTAACCACTGAGCGACAGAGCCAGTACATTTCCATGCGAGAGAGAAGGTCTCATGCATGAGCAACTGCCAGCTAATAGATGAATTGTCAGCCTGTATAACATAAAGCAAGTCAGTGTAACAAAACACAGAGCAAAGAAGGGATCATGCCCAAAAAGATTTGAGGATGTAATGCTGAATCACACTGTGTCCCGGAGATATAAATAGATATCTTCCATTTTAGTAGGTCATCAGGATTCATGACTTTCAATGTCATGGTCTGTTAATTGTTACCAGTTATAGTAATCAATGGTAAATACTTACTGATCTTTAGAAGTATCATGAAACTGTGAAACATTCAGAATCACTTCCCGACATGTTACAGACGCAAATCAGTAGGTTTTGCCTATCGTGTATTTGGCTCAAAACATGAACAGAGGAGAGAACAGGAATGTGGAAGGCCAATGGTGGTTTGTGAGAAGCGACCGTGTGCTAACTGGAGCCTGGATCAATGTGAACCCTGAAGACCAGTTATCCTGTTTACTCTGGTATACTGACCACTCCGGATCAATCACCTAATTGACTCTTCTTTGTGTCTTGACCTTTGCACGTCTCATGTCGGTTCAGTGCCACGAGTGGATCCACAGATTTTTAACT